>NC_140586.1:214349529-215549529 GCF_964204655.1 Triturus cristatus
TTTTGGACAAAAACGTATAGACTGGTGCCCTTCCTGGCAAGCAGCACCGACACAGGAGTAAGGTGCTGGGTGACTCGGTGTAACCAATATCGCAGCACAGGTCTGTTTATTTTAATTTAACCACCTGATGCATTCTGGGAGCTGAAGTCCAGGTTCAGATTACTTGGTGCAACTGAACTAACTCAGCGACAGTGATAACTTGTAAAAGAAAATTGCAGGTGCCAAGTGTGTGAGGACAGAATTGCGGCCAGCAGAGTTGAGTCGAAGGCACCAACATACAAGACGCGCTCTGTGGTGGGGGAGGAGCAAAGTGCAGGTGCCGAGTGTGAGAGGGAGGAAGGACGGACGGACATAGCAGCCAGCAGAGTGGAGTCGAAGGGACCAACATACGAGACGTGCTCTGTGGGGGGGGGGGGGAGGGGCGTTAAAGCGCAAATAAAGCTTAAATAATTAAAGCATGTTTGGATATGAAGCGCAATTTGAGTCGTGCGCACTGCACACAACATAAGGCCTCACTGCAACAGAACCGTACGGGGGCACCGAGTACCACACAAGAGACACACTGGGACAGTGAGTATCAGAAAAGGAAGTGAGAGAGACCGAGGCGGAGAGAACGACAGATAAGAGGAAAGACAGACAGAGAGAAAGAGACAGGAAGAAGAAGACATACGCAGCAGACGGCCGTAAAAATCAATACGCGCGACCGCGAGATGCGCTCTGTGGTGGGGAGGGGCGGAGCGAGGCGCTTGGGAGAGCAAGCGCGAGGAAAGCCAGATGGCGCCTGTTCGCGCGCTGTAAGGGTGCCGCTAGGAAAGACAGATGGCGGCTGTGCGCGTGCCCGCGCGCGTAACTGCAAGCTTGAGGCCACAAGCAAAAGCTTGTGGTCGAATTTCTAAAGCCCACTCACTAAAAGACGAGATCTAAAAAGCAGAGGTTAAATAGTGAGAAGAATGTTTGGGAGTTCATAAAAGAACGATCTGAGATGAGAGAGAGGGAGGAGGGATTTTTTTTATTGTTTTTTTATAGCAAAATGTAAATACTTTATACATGCATACAAAAATGAACATGATACTTGGTAAAGTTATGTTTGCTTTATTAAACTTCTCCATATAAATACCCATATGTACATTGAAGCAGAAATATTTGCATGGTTTGTTGTCCACATTTATCTTGTGGTACTTTTTTATGGTTTCAAATAAGAGTAATTAACTCATATATACACGCTGCTTATTGTAGTTATTAGTAGCAGCCATAACCCTCTATACAAGTACCTACATGTACTTAAATGCAGTAATTGTGACATGAGCTAATATATACATGCAGCTTGTGTGGTACCAGCTACCAGTTAGACAGTGTCAAAATCCAGCAACTCAGTACTGAAGGAAGGAGAGAGCGAGAAGAGCGAGAGGAGAGAGCGAGAGGAGAGAGCGAGAGGAGAGAGCGAGAGGAGAGAGCGAGAAGAGAGAGAGAGAAGAGAGAGCGAGAGGAGAGAGCGAGAGGAGAGAGCGAGAAGAGAGCGAGAAGAGAGAGAGAAGAGAGAAGAGAGCGAGAAGAGAGAGCGAGAAGAGAGAGCGAGAGGAGAGAGCGAGAGGAGAGAGCGAGAGGAGAGCGAGAAGAGAGCGAGAAGAGAGAAGAGAGAGAGAAGAGAGAGACGAGAGAAGAGAGAGACGAGAGAAGAAAGGAGAGCGAGAAAGAGAGAAAGAGAGAGAGAGAGAAAGAGAGAGAAAGAGAGAGAACGAGAGAGAAAGAGAGAGAAAGAGAGAGAAAGAGAGAGAGAGAGAGAGAAAGAGAGAGAGAAAGAGAGAAAGAGAGAAAGAGAGAAAGAGAGAAAGAGAGAAAGAGAGAGAGAGAGAGAGAGAGAGAGAGAGAGAGAGAGAGAGAGAGAGAGAGAGAGAGAGAGAGAGAGAGAGAGAGAGAGAGAGAGAGAGAGAGAGAGAGAGAGAGAGAGAGAGAGAGAGAGAGAGAGAGAGAGAGAGAGAGAAAGGGAGAGAGAAAGAGAGAGAGAGAAAGAGAGAGAGAGAAAGAGAGAGAGAGAGAGAAAGAGAGAGAGAAAGAGAGAGAGAGAGAAAGAAAGAGAGAGAGAGAAAGAGAGAGAGAAGAGAGAGGGGGAGAGAAAGAGAGAGAGAGAGAGAGAGAAACCTTTTATCATTCCCTTTAGGGTCTTGTTGAATCTCTCCACAAGCCCATTGCACTGTGTGTGATAGGGTGTGGTGAACTTGTAGTTCACACCACACTCCTTCCACATTGCAGTCAAATATCCTGACATGAAGTTGGCACCTCTGTCAGAAATGACCTCCTTTGGAAAGCCCACTCTGGAGAATACTCCAAGTAGGGCCCTTGCCACAACAGGAGCTGTTGTGGTCCTTAGGGGAATAGCTTCTGGATACCTGGTGGCATGGTCCACTATCACCAGTATGAATCTGTGCCCAGATGCTGTTTGTGCGTCCATTGGTCCTACAATATCTATGCCCACTCTTTCAAAGGGAACCCCCACCACAGGTAGTGGTATGAGGGGGGCCTTTGTGGTGCCACCTGATTTGCCACTGGCTTGGCAGTTTCGCACCAGGACTGGGGCTGGAGTGCCCTAGCACCGGTTTGAACTGGACTATGCATGGGACACGTTGTGTGCCCCAGGCAGTGTCTCGTTTCTTTCATCCCTCCCTGCCCCAATACACTAAGGCCTGTCTGGGGTGGTGCTCGCACCTCCCAAGGCAGGAAACCTATTGTCCAAGCCTCCCGTGCCGGGATCACTCCCAGCAGCAGGAGGTCAGACTTGTGTCGTGGCAGCAGCATCCATTTTGTGATGCTGGGGCTCTGGTTAACTTTAACCGGGTAAGTAAGTTTCAACATGTCTTCTCCCTCTAGAAGGGAGGGATAATATCCTCATCACCAGAAATGGGATGGGGGTATTATTCCAAAGTGTTCGACACCTTACACAACATGTTTTGATAAAGCCAAACCATAGTTACCATAACCGTCTAAGATTATAAGGCACTTTAAGAGTATATGGTAGGCTATATCATAGAACAGCTATAAGGACATGGTTCCGAAAGCTGCAGACAGGCTCAGCTCATGCTAGAGCACTATCTCACATGTTACCAAGCACTCTGCCTCCAGGATTGTTAAGGCCTGCCATAGGAGTGGCTGATAGGTACACGTGTCTATATATAGGAATACTACACCTAAGCAAGGGGTGATTACACGACCTTGCCCCAGCTGAGTGATCAGCCAGTTCTGTCTGATTGGAAGGACAGGCCAGGGGTGGCATAATACATGCTGCAGCCCCTGGTAGGCCTAGGATACACCTATTCCCTGGGTACCTAAGGTACACTGTACAGGGGCCAATAAGGTGCCCCTATCCAAATGGGTTATGCACCTAAAGTACATAGTATTAATCTAGAGAGAGAACAGCAGGGCTGTGGTTCTGATTAGCAGGCCCACAGCCACATCTAAGTCGAAAACCAGTAAAGCAAAAGCAAAAAGTGGGGGTGAACTTAGAAAGCAGACCCTACTCTCCTACACCCCACCCCCCCAAAATTAGGGACATTAAACTAACCTTGACCAGTTGAGTCTTCATGTTCTAAGTGGAAATATCTGGAGAGTCCATCTGCATTGGCATGGTCAGTCCCAGGTCTATGTTCCACTGTGAACTCCATCCCCTGTAGGGAAATGGACCACCTAAGAAGTTTGGGATTTTCCCCCTTCATCTGATTTAGCCACAAGAGGGGCTTATGGTCTGTCTGAATCTTGAAGTGAGTGCCAAACAAGTATGGCCTCAGCTTCTTTAGGGCCCAAACCACAGCAAAGGTCTCCCTCTCAATAGCTGACCAACGTTTCTCTCTAGGGGTCAGCCTTCTACTAATAAAAGCAATGGGCTGGTCTTGACCATCTATATTAAGTTGTGAAAGAACAGCTCCCACACCCAACTCAGAAGCATCTGTCTGGACAAACTCTTTGGAGTAGTCTGGACTTTTCAGAATAGGTGCACTGCACATGGCCTGCTTCAGGTCATCAAATGCTTTTTGACAGCTTACTGTCCACTGAACTTTCTTTGGCATTTTCTTGGAGGTCAAGTCATTAAGTGGTGTCACAATGGACCCATAGTTCTTAAACTTTCGGTAGTACCCAGTCAGGCCCAAGAAAGCTCTGACCTGAGTCTGGGGAGTTGGAGGAGTCAGTCCTTTATGGTCTGGATCTTGCTCTCCAGTGGTTGAACCTGACCCCCACCAACTAGGTGGCCCAGGTATACAACCTTGCTCTGCCCTATCTGGCACTTAGTGGCCTTGATAGGGAGGCCTGCCTTTTGCAGGGCCTCTAAAACATTCCTCAGGAGGACCAGGTGATCCTCCCAGGTGGAGCTAAAGACAGCAATATCATCAAGATAAGCTGCACAGTAGTCATCCAACCCAGTAAGGACTTGATTCACCAACCTTTGGAAAGTGGCAGGTGCATTCTTCAAACCAAAGGGCATTACCACAAATTGATAATGTCCTCCTGGGGTCGAGAAAGCAGTTTTGGCCTTTGCACTCTCAGCTAGTCTGATTTGCCAGTAGCCTGCTGTCAGGTCAAATGTGTTCAAAAACTTAGCAGCTGCCAGTCTGTCAATGAGCTCATCTGCCCTAGGTATTGGGTGGGCATCTGTCCTAGTGACAGCATTGAGACCTCTGTAATCCACGCAAAACCTCATCTCTCTCTTACCATCTTGGGTGTGAGGTTTTGGCACAAGGACTACAGGACTAGCCCTGGGGCTCTCTGAAGGTTCAATGACTGCCAGCTCCAACATCTTTTGTACCTCAACTTTTATGCAGTCTCTGACATGGTCAGGTTGCCTGTAGATTTTACTCTTCACAGGCAGACTGTCACCAGTGTCCACCTCATGGGTGCACCAGTTTGTCTGACTTGGGGTCAGAGAGAACATATGTCTGTAGGATTGCAGAACTTGTCTGCAGTCCTGTTGCTGATGGACAGTGAGGCTGTCAGAAAAGACCACACCATCAACTGAGCCATCATCAGGGTTCTGAGTCAACAGGTCTGGGAGAGGGTCACTCTCCTCCTCCTGCCCCTCATCTGTAGCCATGAGTAAGCCCATGTCTGCCCTGTCAACATATGCCTTCAATCTGTTGACATGAAGCACCCTGTGGGGGCTTCTGGAAGGTCCCAAGGTCCACCAAGTAGGTGATTTCTCCCTTTTTCTCAACAATAGTGTGGGGTCCAGACCATTTGTCTTGGAGTGCTGCTGGGGCCACTGGCTCCAACACCCACACTTTCTGCCCTGGCTGGTATACAGTCAGCACAGCCTTTTGGTCATGCCAAGCTTTTTGGGGTTCTTGGCTTGCCTCAAGGTTTTTAGAAGCCTTCTTCATATACTCTGCCATCCTGGAGCGGAGGCCAAGAACATAATCCACTATGTCAAGTTTGGGTTGTCTGAGAGGTCTCTCCCATCCTTCCCTTACTAAACATAGGGGTCCTCTTACAGGATGCCCAAACAAAAGCTCAAAAGGGCTGTAGCCAACCGTCTTTTGTGGGACCTCTCTGTAAGCAAACAGAAGGCAGGGTAAAAGGATGTCCCATCTTCGCCTAAGCTTGTCTGGTAAACCTTTTATCATTCCCTTTAGGGTCTTGTTGAATCTCTCCACAAGCCCATTGCACTGTGTGTGATAGGGTGTGGTGAACTTGTAGTTCACACCACACTCCTTCCACATTGCAGTCAAATATCCTGACATGAAGTTGGCACCTCTGTCAGAAATGACCTCCTTTGGAAAGCCCACTCTGGAGAATACTCCAAGTAGGGCCCTTGCCACAACAGGAGCTGTTGTGGTCCTTAGGGGAATAGCTTCTGGATACCTGGTGGCATGGTCCACTATCACCAGTATGAATCTGTGCCCAGATGCTGTTTGTGCGTCCATTGGTCCTACAATATCTATGCCCACTCTTTCAAAGGGAACCCCCACCACAGGTAGTGGTATGAGGGGGGCCTTTGTGGTGCCACCTGATTTGCCACTGGCTTGGCAGGTAACACAGGAGCGACAAAACTCCTTGGTAACTTCTGACATATGAGGCCAGTGAAAGTGAGGGACAAGCCTGTCCCAAGTCTTGTTCTGGCCTAAGTGTCCTGCAAGGGGAATATCATGGGCCAAGGTAAGAAGGAAGCCTCTGAACTTCAGTGGTATGACCAACCTCCTGGATGCACCAGGCTTGGGGTTTCTAGCCTCTGAATACAGCAGCCCTTCATCCCAATACACTCTATGGGTACCTTGAGCATTCCCTGCAGTCTCAGCAGCAGCCTGCTGTCTGAGGGGTTCAAGAGAGGGGCAGTCTAATTGTGCCTGCCTCAGATCTGCCCGTGAAGGTCCCCCTGTCTCAAGAAACTCAACCTGGTCAGGTTCAAGTTCTTCTAGGACAGTTCCTTCAGGGCTCTCAGAATCATACTCCTGTGAGGGCTGATCCACTACCTGAGGCAGGGGGAAAGGCACAGCCTTTACCCTACTGCTCTTTCTCTTGGGTTGTGACTGGTCCATAGTTCCAGGATCCAGCACTTGTTCAGTGGTGCACTTTTTGGCCTGTGACCTGGTCACAGCAAGGACATGTGCATCTATCCCCAGCATTTCTGCATGGGTCCTATACTCCACTTCAGACCAAACTGAAGTTTCAAGATCATTGCCCAGTAAACACTCCACAGGAAGGTCTGAACTTACAACAACTTTCTTGAGGCCAGTTACCCCTCCCCAGGAGAAGTTAACAATTGCCACACTATGGGAGGTAGTGGCATTGCTAGCGTTGGTCACTAGGTAGTTCTCACCTAGTATGATCTGTCCAGGGTCCACAAAGGCAGGTGTCACCATTGTGACACTAGCCCCAGTGTCCCTGTAGGCCTGAGCCATTCTCTCATTGATAAAATGAGTCTGTCTGTACTTGCCCAGGTTACTGGGGCCTATAGTAGAGGACAAAGCTATGTCCCCATCACAGATCAGAACAGCCTGAGTAGGTATCCTGACTAGGCCAGAATCCTCCTCAGTTCCCAGGGTTAACCCTACTACACCCTTTTGCTGGGAACCACCACTTACAGCTGAACTAGGGGGTACAGTTGCCTTAGGGGCAATGGTGGCTGGGGGCTTATCCTTTTTGGTGCACTCACTAAACCAATGTGAGTTGGACTTACAATAGTTGCACCATGGTTTCTTTTGGCCATCTTTCTTTTTATCCTTTTTGGGACCACCCTCCCCCTGAGCCTTTTGGGGGCCTGGTGAAGACTTCTGGTCATTTTGTTTCTGATCATTACCCTTCTGGTCTGCCTTTTTCTGGTCACCACCCTGGTTCAGGTTTTTCTGCTTAACTCTAGTCCTGACCCACCCATCTGCCTTCTTTCCCAATTCTTGGGGAGAAGTCAGATCAGAATCAATCAGGTGTTGATGCAGTAGCTGGTTTTGACAGTTGTTAAGGATTTGTTCTCTCATGATCAAATTATACAATCCTGTATAGTCCTTAACCTTACTTCCCACTAGCCAGCCTTCCAGAGCCTTAGTGGCACAATCTACAAAGTCAGTCCAGTCCTGAGTCTGTGTCTTCCGGGTATCCCTGAACAACAACCTGTATTGTTCAGTGGTTAGGCCAAACGCATCAATTAGAGCACTCTTCAGGACAGTGTAATTGTCAGCATCCTCATCACTAACTGTGAGGAGCTTGTCTCTACCTTTCTCAGAGAAGGAGAGCCACAAGATAGCTGCCCACTGACTTTGGGGTACCTGCTGTACTTTGCAAGCTCCCTCCAAAGCAGTTATCCATTTGTGGATGTCATCCCCACACTTGTAGGGAGGGACAATCTTGCTCAGGTTTCTATTATCATAGGTCCTGTCTCTATCCTTAGGGATACTGCTGCCACCAGTGGGTTCTAACCCACTTAACTTTTGCTCTCTAGCCAGAGCAAGCTTCTCCTTGGCAAGGGCAAGTTCTTCCCTCTCAATCCTTAGATTAGCGTCCCTCATTCTGGCTTCATGCTCTTTTCTCTGGGGGGGGAAGTCATTACCCTGTGAGAAGAGGCATTAGAGATGCTAGAGACATGGGAGTGGATGGATTCCCTTGAAGGGGATCTGTCTCTCCTGTTTCTCTGGTTAAGCCCACTTGGGGGTCTGAATGGGGGGATCCCATGCAGACTCCCATGTAAGCTTAAATTAGCCTGGCTAAGATTTCCTACTTTGACCTGGCTGTCTACCTCCTCATCTGATGTCCCATCTGACTCATCTGTAGCGGGTAGACCCTCCCCTGTACCTAGGGTACCAGCCTGTGAGGCCCTAAGAGCATCATACTCCTCTAGGATCTCTACTAGCTGAAGGAGGGTAGGGTTTGCACCCTGTTTTAACTTTCTGGAGGTACACAATTGTCTCATCTCCTGAAACGTTAGGGTATCATATCTAGAGGGGATCTTTCTCAGACCTGCCCCTCCTGAGAGAGAATCTACTAGATCTCCTCCCAGAGACATGATCTAGTGAGGGTGTGGTGTGTGCACCTACCTACACTAGTTGTATCTACTAAACCTCTCTAGTAGTTGTAGTCAGGGTGTGCTAGGCCCTACAACTAAGTCCAGTAGGACTTAAGTATTATAATCTATGTTGTATGTACCTAAACAATATCTGTGTGATCTTTCAATTTAATATCTCAAGATTACAAAGGTATTACAACAGCAAGCTCAGATCCCACCGCTGCCACCAATGTGAGAAGTTGGCCTGATGTATGATGTCACTAGTTCTAGTGTACACCTTATATCAGTCCGAAAGCAGACCCTACTCTCCTGCAATATCTATCCGAGTGACAAAGTTAAAATCAGTGTAGAGGCAGTTTTAACAAAATAACTGCTCAAGTCCAAAAAACAGAGGGTCTACATGTTTCAGCCTATGGATTAAATGGTAATCAGGCTTTCGTCAGGACCATCAAGAACTTGTGCTACTGCTGTATATATCGTGTGATCCCCAAAACAGTAAAACACACCTGTAAAGTAAATAATACAACCTACTTGAGATAATGTTTTCTCTAACAATCTCCTTTTATTTTTAGGAGAAATCTTTCAAATCCCGTCTGAAGTACGGGAGACCGCCTCCGCATCCGCTCAGATAAAAGAGGCCCCTCGCTGTCCGTCGGTACCTCGGTACTTTGCAGAGCAGGACGGGGAGGTGGAGACACAGTGACCACCAATTTGACTTAACAGACACTGCAAAGATCAGCAGTCCCTGCACTTTCAACAGTTAAAGAAACACGTGGAGAAAAAAATAAACTGCCATCACAGCGCAATCTCCTTCATTCAGGCAAATATTTAACTCTGAAACGCTCCCCATAGACACTGAGCAGAAGCTAGATTCAGCCCCAGACCAGCTCAACACAAAGATGGGTGGCAAGAAACACACAAGGACACTTCTGTTGTGAGCCCTCATCTAATGACATGCTAGCATAATGAGAAAGAGTAAGAATATACTGATCACAAACCAGTGACAAGCAGTTTCAAGATCACTGCTCAAACTGAACATTTTTATGGAGTAATCCTTTCACTTGTGAACGTACCTGTTCCTTCCTCAGCACAAGTTACTTACCTGTACAGTGTGGTTCTCCAGGATTGATATCTTTCATACATACACATGCGACCCTCCCACCTGCCCATCGACATGGTGGGAGTCCCACAATAATACCAAGCAGTGATACACATAGGCATTGAAAGCCATAGAGAAATCAAGTGACATTGGCTAACAAAAAAACTTTGTTTTTATTAGAACCAAACTTCAGCCAATCAGAGCCCAGACCATGAAGCACTCTTCCCCTGCAGAGCCACCCTATCTCAGATTAAGCACAAGAGTTAAAGGAAAAGAATGTGAGAGGTATTCGGAGTAGTGAGCCCTAATGGGGAGGTGGGAGGGTCGCATGTGAATCTGAAAGAACCACAGTGTACAGGTAACTTTTTTTTTCTTTTCAGTATTGAATCTTTCATAGATTCACATGCTTGAATCAGACTAGTGAGCAGTACCAAACAAAACAAGCATTGGCATAGCCAATAGGTCTCGCCTTTGGGACCTTATAAGTGTTTAGCCATGCAACAGTCGCATAACTAAATACTTATAAGGTCCCAAAAGCGAGACCTATTGGCTATGCCAAGCGGCCGTGAAAGTAATCTCGGTAACGTGCGGCGCGCGCGCGCACATGCACTGTAGCTCTAGGCTGGCCTGGTAGCACTTTTTAGAGCCCTGTCAATAAGTCTCTCCAGACCAGCGCATGCGCTGGGTCAGGCGAGACCTAAAAAAGAGGCAGTGGGTGTGGCAATACCACTCTTCTATAAAGAAATAACCATGAAGAAGTCCACTATCAAGAGAAAGACAAACTTCTATCATTTAGACGTAATAACATTTAAGGCACTGTAAAATCTGATACAAAGGAAATAAGATTTCTGTACCTTACTGAAAGAGGCAACGTAATACTGCGTGCCTAGCCACGACATCAGCCTTCCACGAAGAATCTAAATGTTTGGTGAAGGTATTGGCATTAGCCCATGTTGCCGCTCTGCAAATGTCCAGTAACAAAGTTCAAGCATAACTGGTCGGTGGACGTGGCGACGTTTCTTGTAGAATACACCGTAACCTTTGCGGACAATGGTCTTTCTGCTTTGTCGTGGCAAAAGCAATAGCTGCAGAAATTCGCCAAGCAATGCTGCTCCATAACAAAGCGTAACCTCTTTTTAGGCAGAGCAAATTATATTAGAAGCTGGTCGGGTTTCCTAAAAGTCTTTGTTCTGTCTTTATAAAACTTTAAACCTTGTCTGGCATCCAGAGAATGCAGGGCTCTTTTAGTGCTGGACTGAAGTTATTTTAAAATCTGATGTCAACACAACTGGGTCATTCAAATAGAACGAAGTTGGGAACTTCGGAATGGACTTGGGTTTAGTTCTCAATCGTTCTGTCATACTGGAATTGCAAGAAAGCTTCAGCAACCATAAAAGCTTGAATCTTGCTTAGTTGCCTTGCTGAAGTGAGGGCCAAGAGAAGGGCCATTTTACAGAACACATTTTGTGTTTCTCCCTTATGAATAGGTTTGAACTCCCTTTTCATGAGCTGTGATAGAACTGCATTTAACTGCCAGCTCACTGGAGGAAACTAAGGGAGGAAAGACTGAAAAGACATTTTATGAACACTTTAATTAGTCTATTAGACCATATAGAGACTTCGCCCCTCTTTCTACGGAACTTTGAAATTGCCACCAAATGAACTTTAATCGAAGTATGTGCCTGCCCGAACTTTGCTAACTGAAGTATGGTAGCAATTGTTCTGGAGAAGATTTAACGGGTTGTAGATTGTTATTGACACATCAATAACAGGATCTTTTCCATTTCGCCTTGTATGATTTACTTGTAGCATTCGCAGAGGACTGGTCAAAAATTGACTTACATTCCTGTGGAATATTCATAAATCCAAACTCATGGTCTTGAGGAGTCAAGCAGATAAATTGAGAGTTTGCATTTGCGGTTGGACAATCTGACAATTGTTCATGGAAATGAGGTTCTCCAAAGACTGGAATTGAATATGCATACATTCTGATAGGAGAAGAAGCTTTGTGTACCAATACTGCCTTGTCCACGCTGGAGCTATCAGAATTAGGCTGCATGGTTCCTGCTTCCTTTTTCGAATCGGTTTGGGAATGAGGAGGAAAGGAGGAAACACATAAGTGAACATTCCTGTCTAAGCTATTAAAATGCATTTCCCCCAAGACTTTTTCCAGAGAGAACTTGCATGCATATATTTTGCATTTTTTGTTTTGAAGGGTAGCAAGCAGATCTAGATTTCCGGTTCCAACTTTTTGAGCAGAACATCAAACCAGAGCCAGGAATAGGAAATGAACCAACAGCAGTTATTTCTGATTTTCAGAGAATCTGCCCATTCCTTGTCCATCCCAGGGACGCACCCCACTTGTAATGAAATGTTGTGAATAAGTAACCAATTCCATATTTGCTGGGCTTGAGAGTACAGTATATTCAATTTTGTTCATCCTTGCTTGGCGAGATAGAACATGGTTGTGGTACTGTTCGTCCTCACCAAGAAAGAGGAATTGCAAATCCTGTGAAGAAAGGACAGGTGCCTAAGAAAACCGTCTTCGGCTCTAGAAGACTGAAGTGCATTTTTCTCTCTCGGGAGGACTATTTTCCATGAATTTTCAGATATTGAAGATCAGCTCCCTAACCTTCAAAAGAAGCGTCCGTTCTCATTATGAAATGGAGATGTACCGTTATGAATGATAGGCCCAGAGAGATATTCTCTCCCCAAATGGAAATCATTAAAATTGGAAATTCCACCCCGTCACCTTGAAACTCAGAAATTTCTGATGACTTACATATATGGAGATCGAGAGGGGTCATGTAATCCGGGTAGGAGCATTAAAATCTCCTGTAAAGGGAGCATTCTGAAAAGTTGCTTCTTTATCTATTTGTTCAGCAGCCTCAGATCTATAACTTGAGTCCACTTTCTGGACTTCTTGATGAGGAAGAAATTCGAAAAAGAAGTCCTTGTACAGCACAACAAGAGGTACTTCCTCTATTGTAGCTTTAGAGAGAAGGGAACGTACTTCCTGCTTTAACAGTGTTAAACGCCGATGGGTCATCTAGGAAGGAGGATGATTGGGAGGTTTTTTTTAACAATCTTTAAGGTTTGACCATGTTAAATTATTGGTCGGAACAGATGCTCTTCCAACAATCATAACGTTTAGATATGTGGTTTCTCTTGTGTTGTAGGTAAGAATTTGAGGTGACTAGTGCCTGGAAATTGTCACTGGCATCTAGCATTATTTTGGGCTTTTCCTCCCAACGATGCCTACGAGTCCGCTGCCATGAATAAGAGGAAGCGGAGGAGACTCTGTACTGCTGCTGTGTGGTGTATTGAGGACGATATCCTTGTTGGTAATAGAGCTGATCCGTATACATTTGGTAGGAGACTCTGCATGAAAATGGCCTCTCTCTATCCCCAAGAAAGGGCTGAAAACGTAGTCATTGTAACGTTCTCTGAGAAAGTGTAGTGTCAGTGTCCGCTTTAATAGATTGGAAGGCATTATAGATAAGTTTCCAAAAGAGATTTTATCCCTCAAAGGGGATATCTAAATTTTTTGCCAGTACTTCCGGTAGAAAGGACGCAACTTTTAACCAACCTCGTCAGTGTAGCACAGCTGCACCAGCCATTTGCCTAGCTGCCATAGAAAGATCTATAGCCATGTCAATGATTTCAGAAGAAGTTCTATCACCTTCCTGTAGTATTTCTCCAGCTTCCTTCTTATCCCCTGGTAAAAAACATGTCTATGAAAGTCAATATGTTCGACCACATCAGTCTGTCATATTACACTCATATGGCTAGTACATTAGAAGATCTAATATATGTAAAGAACGTTTGCCAATGTTAAAAAGCCGCCTTCCTTCCTCGTCTGGTGGAGCTGAACATGGGGCGGAAGGGTTCGTTGAGCGCCTTTGGGCTGGCTGCATGACCACTAAATAAGAACGAGGATGACCTATCAGACAGGTAGGTGAATTTCCAGGTGCCTTATACTTCTTATCCAGCCGAGGGACAACCGATGTACTAGAAGCCCGAGTTTTCATGAACTTCAAGCCTTCCTCTCAAGTGTAATACACATTTGGATAGGATCAGATTGATTTCCTAGCTGAATCCTTGAAATCATAAAGCAAACATTCCATTTGTTTTAGAGGTAGTGGTTAGTCAAAACGCTTGGAAGCCTGTTCCAAGAGTTAATTGAAACCTCCCATGTCCTCCGGAGAAGAGTTAGCCAGTTATGAGTGACGGCGAAGCAGACTAAGGAGTGATAGTCATCCCACTCCTGACCAGAGCCTGCTGGATCCTGAGAAAGTTCTCCCTCCTCCAGTTGTTGCTCCACATCACTTTCAATGTGGTCAATCACCGATAGCGCTTGGTGGTAAAGTATGTGAGAAGTTGGCCTGATATATGATGTCACTAATTCTAGTGTACACCTTGTATCAGTCCAAACACCCCTTATGGTGATTGGTTGTAAAGTCAACCTTATAGACCAGCTATCCTAGTGGTAGCATGGACAAGAGCAGTCTTAGGCTAAACTCTGAATGGCATGTGAAGCCAGCTGTTATACTATATATAATCCCTTGAATACCAAATGAAAGGACACCACAACAGATATATATATAAAATAAAGCGTATTTATTCTAGTCAAACCCTCAGCACTCTGAGATTCGAGGTAAGTACAACACAGTCTTATTTAAGCATACATTAAGTCACACAGGTAAGTAATACAGTTAAGCCCTAGGGGCCACGCAAACCATATACTAAGTAAGTGGTATAAGGACCACTGTCACTAACACAGGATAGGCCTAGGGAATCGCTGGGGCTACACTACCCTACCAACAGTTAGGAAGTGGGAGGCCCACGGGATTCAGGTGCAGAGTGGAAACACTCGCGCGTAATGCTTATAATCGATAGAAATAGTACAGTTTAGAATTAATAAGATTTAGGACACTTCTGGAGTAGCTAAGAAGTCGAGACTTGAGAACTAGACACTAGGATAGTCAATACCCTGATGAGCACCGGAGTACACAAGTTACCTAGCCCACGGGCTGCGGGTGCATAGGTGTGAACTTGCGTCGGGTTTCGTCGTCGACTCCTATGGATGCCTGAAGGAAAGATGCTGACAGGCAGTCAGTGAAGAGTGTCCGGTGGATCCCAAGGCCGGGATCAAGAAGGAAGGATACCTGCAAGCAGAAGGGACAGAGTCTGGGTCACTAGCCAGTGACCACGTGGAACCAGGAAGGAACCAGGCGATGTCGGGAGATTGCAGGTGAAGAGGTGAAGCTTGTCGCAGCAGCCACGGGTACCAGGAGACGTCGAGGACGACCAGGACCAGGAGGCGAGCTGTTCCACGAAGGCTCGTGCTGTCGGCGGTTTCGAAGTTGAACTGGGACTCACCAAGCCTTGGCAAGCGGAACCCACGAAGAATGGAGGACTTGCTTCTGGTGCAGACCAGGAAGGTCTGGGGTGCTTCTCTTTTACAGAGGAGCAGGAGCCAGTCTGGAGGAGCCAAACCAGCAGTGGAAAATTGAAGGTGTGTCGTCGCAAAGGTTACTAGCCAACGGGCAAGCAACCGGACAGACGCGGCAAGCAGGAAAATGCAGAAGGGCCCCACGCAGGACTCGTGGAGTGTGGGGGGCTGATCTTCGGTGCAGATGGTGGTTGGGGCTTCTCAATCCCCGGTGCACAACTTCGAGGGTGCCTCAGAAGCTGCGCTGGAAGATACTCGCCACTTTTCCCAGGTAGCCGGTCCCACGTCTCTCGTCACCTCCACGGATCTCAGCTCGGCTGTGGATGTGGATCAGGGTCGGAGAAGTCTGGTAGTCAAGGCTCTGGTCAGGCTCTGCAGTCAGTCCCTCGTAGAACTTCAGCAAAGCAAAGGGTAAGTCTCTTGATGGTGCCTGTTCGCACAGGGTGACCACTCCTTGGCCACAAGGGAGATTCTTCAGTCTTCTTCTTTCGTCGAATGTCGAAGGTCTAGAGTTTCTTTTCAAGTTGCAGGTTCAGGATAATCTAATCTCCTGGGGCCCAGCTACCACACTTATACTAATCTGGGGGGCTGGGTTGCCTGCTAGGTCACGCCTTATGGGTGGGACCTGGGAGGGGGTGGTTACACCCCCTTCCCTTTGTCCAGTTTCGCGCCAGGACTGGGGCTGGAGTGCCCTAGCACCGGTTTGAACTGGACTATGCATGGGACACGTTGTGTGCCCCAGGCAGTGTCTCGTTTCTTTCATCCCTCCCTGCCCCAATACACTAAGGCCTGTCTGGGGTGGTGCTAGCACCTCCCAAGGCAGGAAACCTATTGTCCAAGCCTCCCGTGCCGGGATCACTCCCAGCAGCAGGAGGTCAGACTTGTGTTGTGGCAGCAGCATCCATTTTGTGATGCTGGGGCTCTGGTTAACTTTAACCGGGTAAGTAGGTTTCAACATGTCTTCTCCCTCTAGAAGGGAGGGATAATATCCTCATCACCAGAAATGGGATGGGGGTATTATTCCAAAGTGTTCGACACCTTACACGACATGTTTTGATAAAGCCAAACCATAGTTACCATAACCGTTTAAGATTATAAGGCACTTTAAGAGTATATGGTAGGCTATATCATAGAACAGCTATAAGGACATGGTTCCGAAAGCTGCAGACAGGCTCAGCTCATGCTAGAGCACTATCTCACATGTTACCAAGCACTCTGCCTCCAGGATTGTTAAGGCCTGCCATAGGAGTGGCTGATAGGTACACGTGTCTATATATAAGGTAGGTATAGGAATACTACACCTAAGCAAGGGGTGATTACACGACCTTGCCCCAGCTGAGTGATCAGCCAGTTGTGTCACAATAGAAGGCCAGGGGTGTCATAATACATGCTGCAGCCCCTGGTAGGCCTAGGGTACACCTATGCCCTGGGTCCCTAAGGTACACTGTACAGGGGCCAAGAAGTTGATCCTATCCAATTGGGTTATGCACCTAAAGTACATAGTATTAATTTAGAGAGAGAACAGCAGGGCTATGGGTCTGATTAGCAGGCCCACAGCCACATCGAAGTCGAAAACCAGTAAAGCAAAAGCAAAAAGTGGGGGTGAACATAGAAAGCAGACCCTACTCTCCTACAAAGTACACCTTTCTTTGCGATTGCAGGGCTACTAGGAAGCGACGCTGCAGCAGATGTATCAGATCACACTGGAGTATGTGGCACTGGAGCATTCGCTCCTGGAAATCTCTTATAATAGTCATTCAGCATATGGCGCAATTCTGTTACCAATGAAATCGGTACCAAAATTGAGTCATCAAGCGAGTCAATGTGTTCTTCATACGGCTCATCATAAGTGTAGTGTTCCTGGAAAGAGTTTTAGCGCTGGCCCACATATTGTTACTCCTTCTAAATATGAAAAGCATGTCTACCAGGGTCATTTTCATCTTTGTCTTAACATTTTAAATTAAGTTGTGTGGTTCTGTAAGCTGGACCACGTGGTCCTTTATATCCAGACTCCTCCATCTCCTGGACATGTACAGGGGGCAGAGGAGACACATAAATGGGAGGGGTCTGAACCTGGTGCAGGGATGCTGGAACCACTTCTGCTGGGATGAATACCTTCTCTTTTTGGGCCATCAACGACAAAGGGGTCTGTTTCTTTTGAATCACCTCCAGAAAGTATACTGGTTTTGCCTTCGGAGACTTAAAAATGTCGGTCTACAGGATCCCCATCAACGAGGTGGTCAATGAAGTGGTTGTCGACAGTTTTTTCAACAAAGAAAATGTTGTTGGGTTACTGGCACCCTAGTCGTTACTGGCAAGGTGGGCAATCTTGCAGTCGATAATGTTCCCGTCGATCCTGCAGCCGATGACTACATAATTGTGGAGGATGGCTCAGTTGACTAGCAGATTTTTGACAAGGAGGATTGCTTAAAAGGAGTTGCAAGCACTGAAGAAGACGATTAAGATGTTCTGTGAGAGGAAGGTGGCCCAAAGTTTTCTTTACCGACAGATTTAACAGACCCATTGTGAGATCTTGACTTTTTAGGATCTTTATTATATGATCATCTTCAGATCCTGAATCAGAATGGGTCTTCAACTTTTGAAGCCATAGGAGTAGTCTGGCCTCACCTCACGGTCTTTCAAAGTCTTAGAAAAAGTTCTGCAATACTTACAATCTTTAGGTTTATGATGAGGATGTAAGCAAACTCTTCAGAAAATACCCGTGGCTTTCCACATGCCTTAAAAGGCCTGAAATGCCTCTTTTTAGATCCCTCTGAATTGATGTTAGAGAGAAAATGCACCAACTGCACCTCAGTTGTTTTAAGGGTCAACTGACTCCCTTCTGAGCGAAGGGAAAAAGGTCAAAAGATGACTGAATCACAGGAACTGAGCAGAGCTCAGGGAGACTTCCTCACACACAGTGGTCGGTTAGAAATCTGAAGTATGGTGGCCATGCACGGGAAGAATGCTTCATGGCCTGGGCTTTGTTTGGTTGAAGCTTGACTCTAATAAAACAATGTGAATTGGTTTCCAATATCACTTGACTTCTCAATGGCTTTCAATGCTTATGTATAGCACTGCTTCTTATTACTGTTATTTTCCCACCATGACGACAGGGAAGAATCAAGCATGTGAATCTATGAAAGATGTAATACTGGAGAAGCATACATCTTTCGTTCTGTATAGAAAAGTCTTATCCTTGGCACGAATGCATCTAGAGTTCAGTTCCGAACACTCCCTTTCATGGACCTCATTCAATTAAATGATCTTTCATATCTCGAGTCCTGTCCTACCTATACGCCTGTCCAATCCACACACATTTAAGGGAGCCTTCTTATTCTGGTTCGTACGTATGACCATGAATAGTCAAAACCATGCAAGAATGACTCCAAAAACACCACAGACATGCATTTGCAAGCAGTTGAGATGCATTGGCCTGTGGTATTAAACACTTTTGTGGAATATTCTGGAAGGGGTGGCATCTGGACCATCACCAGCTTTTACAGAGCAGACCCAGACTTGGCCGGCACAAAACTTAGGAACAATAGGAGATATGTTAGATACTGCAGGCAGACTGTTTATGAACACTGCATGACTGAGTAGCATCAGCTGTCAGCTTGGGTTAGGTCAGTCTTGATCAAAGCCCATCCCTATAGCCGACACCTTTGAAGATATAAAAGCAGGTGTTCTAAGAAAACAAAACGCAATTCTATCCCACAAAATATACCCATCTTACATACAACCACCCCGCAATATTTGCTTGATCTGCATACCTTCACTATACATAACCTGCACTTTTGATAAATGACCTATTAGGAGTGTCTGCTTTTTGTGACAAAATAATGGTGCAGAAAACTTGGTACGGTGTTCTACCCCGCCCAAGAACACATCAGGCTAGCCACACAAACACCACACACACACACACACACACCACACTACACTACACTACAGTGAAAAGTGTGTCTATTAAACCAGCAGAAAGCCTTCTACGGTAGACACCAAAATTACCCACATAAGAACTTCCCCTAAATTAAACACCACCCACAGACCTACAGTTAAGCCACGCTCCACCATTTCCCAAGAAAAAGGGATTAGTGGCTGGTCATTTGTGACCCAGTGCTATAGAAATGCACTCTAAAGTCCAAGGTCTCCAACAGCGGAACAAAACCAGATCACAAATGAGTCACTGTGGACAACAAAAGCCTTCAGACGTTCAACAGCATCAAACCTGCAACACAAAAGACTACCTGTGTGCACCACGTTAATACAGGAGTACTTGCTTGTACTAAATAACTGCTGCTTTGAGCATGGAAATAAGCTCTACTCAAAAGTCATTCTTAGGTTGCTTTAAGGCAAAGTGCTGGGGCAATGAAGGTCAATTAAAGATTATCTACTCATCAGGATCATACAGTAGGTTGGCCTAGCATAAGATGGTGTGGGAGACTGGCCATGTTTTGACCAGGGGCAACGCGATTTCCGATGGCGTTCATTACATAATAACAAACACACCGGCTGGAAGCCTCAGGCTTTTAATAGAGCCACTCGCAGCAGTTCCAACGTCAGCACAAGTATCCCAGATGACAAAAATAGCTGGAGGTTACAAATGCAAAAGCAACTGTCTTCGTTCGAACTACCAGTTCATAAGAAGACAGTTGCATGCAATTTAAAAGGGTTGTAGTGTGCCCACACATACCAACACCCAACACAGCACAGATTAACATTTTGCTGTGGAGTAAGACCAATGAAGTATCTCTGTACAATCAAATTTCCAGTCTATTATTCCGCACAAGTCATGAGAATACAGGCAGTGCGCCAAGAAGCTTATGTTAAGCTGATTTACTTAGCACATGGTGACTGGTTTTACGTCTTAATGATACTTTCTCAAAGTGCTATGAAAGCAAAAGACTAGTGAAAAGGACAAAGACACTAAGCAAAAACAATATGCTTTTTATAATTTCAGGTGGTTGTCTTGCCTCCCACTTTGCACTTAATGTATTTACATTTATTAGATCTAGAGCTACATTTAAGCACCAAGAAAGTGCTTGGGTATCAGTTTAGGATTTGACACTGTCCACACCCTCGGGTGTGGAGCTTACAAACAACTTTGTGCCAATGTGCTGATCTCCAATTTTGGATTTTGAAAATGTATTTACATTTACAAAACACAAAAAAGTCCATTCCAGATAACACAGAAGCGGGAGTGAGGTGTAGAATCTGAAGATCTAAAGAGTCTTCACCAGAAAGAACATAAGAACATTACCAAAGGTAAGTGACTTGTCCTTCTGATGGATACTTCTAACCACAGATCCCTAAACTTGAGAATATAAACCAAAGCAGCACTCCCCCCCCCCCCCCCCCCCAGTGATGGATCTGTGGAATGGCTCAGGCCAAAAAATTCTGCAAGACTGAACCAGCAAAATACCATTCCTGGTGGACTTGGCTGTCAAGACAATGATGCTCCGAATTTATTCTCTGATGCTCATTTTGCACCCTGTCAAATATCCAGGACAGGCACTCCGCACACCAGTGCAATATTAGTAGCCTTGGACCTGGTGGAAGAGGCCTTCAATCATTCCTGAGCCTGCTTTCTGGTAAACACGTAGCATATCTCCATGCAGGACTATCCATCTGTATAAAATCCACTTCTGCACTGCTTAGACTTCCTTTACCCCAGAGAATATCAGACAATCGATGTAAAAGCACAGAGTTCTTATGTGGTCCAAACGGAGTCACGCTTATGGGAGGCGAGGAGAGCAAAAAACATTGGAAGAGTGATGGACTGCCCGACATGAAAGGAAGTCAGTCTTAAGTAGAAAGGCTGCTGCAGTTCTCAGTAATAAATGTCTGGAAGTAAAACTATGTACACCGGCTGAATTTACAGAGCTTGAAGCACACGCATGTGACAAGCTGAAGTTATCATAATGAGAAAGACTGTCTTCGGAGTCAGGAGACATAGAGGACAATGGTTCAAAAGTGGTGCACATATGAACAGTAAGGACCAAAGTAAGGTCCGACTGCAGATTCACGAGAGAGAGACACCAAAGCTCACTAGGCGGTCTTCATGGCATGCTGACAGTTGGTCTCTAAAACATTGTTTAAGCACTTTTAATTGGTTTTAGTGTTACCATGCTGCTAGAAACTTGCACTGAATTGGAAACTACTTTTTAAAATTGATTTTTAATTAGTTTTGCACTCGTTTTTACATTTGAATTGTACTTGTGTGAAAACTGAAACTGACCTATTCCTCGCCGATAGCACCTCCCAGTTTTCTGCACTTCCGCTCTGCTAACAGAGCTGAAAATATTCTGGGAAATAATGGAGTGGGCAGACCTATGAGCCCGCGTCCAGCACCCCATATAAACACCGTACCAGTCAATCCACCAGGATTGAAAGGTGGCAGTTCTTAACACAAGCTCTTTACAGAAGAACAACCTTGAAGTCTTTCACTCCTCCATGATAGAGATATAGACATATTGGTGCTTACTGAAACCTAGCTAGGAGACACCTCAGTTCCCGACATTATTGCAGCCCTCCCGGGGGACTTTGATGCCCTCTGGAAAAATAGACAACAAAAGACGAGAGGAGAGGGTGTGGCCATCCTCTTTAATAGGCGGATAATGGTTACCAAGATAGTGGTAAAGAGCATCGGAAACGCAAACATACTAGGGGTCAAAATATTGTTTAAATCCTCCTGCCTTCAACTCCTGGTAGCGTAGCATCCACCGCGGTCAACCCTTAGCTTCAATGATCTTTTTTCGGAGAGTATCACTGACCTCTGCTCACGGTACCAACGACTCCTAGTGGTTGGTGACTTTAACTATCACTGGGATAAAGTACCGAGAGAGTGGTTTGTCAGCCAATTTGAGACAGCGATGAGATCCATGGGGCTCCACCAATTGGTCGACGTCCCCACCCATACTAAGGGTCACATCCTGGATCTCATCTGGACCACGCAACCACGGGCTAGTCTAATAGATGTTAGTCCCTGTGCCTGGTCTGACCACTTGCTAATCAGATGCTAGGACAGCCAACATTCGCAACCACCACCAGAGTGGAGAAAGGTGCGAAGCTGGAATAAAATTGAGGCAGACAAACTAGTGGACACCCTACTCCTGCTTCCCCCCACCCCAAAATTCAAGAAAGGGAATCTCGACCAGGAGAGAAGCCCTCACAGTCACTCTGCGCGGAGCCAAAGATCTAGGGGCACCGGAGCGGAGGGACAAAGTTAGAGATAAGGGTAAGGGGGGGGCTGGTTCAATGAGGCTCTGAGGGAAAGGAAGCAAAACCTCCGCCGAGCCGAGAGGCGGTGGCGTAAAGCATATGACCCAGCGGAGCTTGCAACCTACAAAACCTTACTTACCTCATATAAAAAATCAATAATAACGAGGAAAGCCGAGTATTACGAGGCAAGAATTATAAACGCGGCAAACAAACAGAAAGAGACCTTCAGAATACTGAAAGAACTCAGAGAAAAGTCAGAGCTGAAATCCGCAGCCGCGCCCATAGACTTCAACATGTTTCAGACGTTTTTCCTCCATAAGGTCAGGAACATCATCTCTGAGATTGACAATACTCCAATCAATCAGGGCTTCCTGGCCCAGAACCAGACACCTCCCCTCCCGTGTAAGCAACTTACCACCTTCCCTAAATTAGATTCAACTTCTCTGACACCATTGATGAATCGTACCATATCAGGCTCCCCTGCAGCTCGAGGATCTTCCGAATGGCCCTTCCTGGGCTGGAAAAGCAGGTCCTTGTGCTACTGAATAACTCCTTGGAGACTGGCTATTTACCCTCCAACTTGAAAGAGGCCAGGGTCACCCACCCCCTGTTAAAGAAACCAGGAGCGGATGCTGCTGATTTTATGATTTATAGACCCATCTCCCAGCTCCCCTTCTTGGCGAAAGTTGTGGAACAACATGTTCTGAAGACACTTTTGACCTTCTTGGAGGAACACCAGCTACTCCAAGCTCGACAGGTAGGTTTTAGAGTCCACGATAGTACTGAGCTGGTGATGCTGTCCGTACTTGATGAGCTCAGAGTCATGGCTGACAAAAAAAACGAGTGCCCTGATTTTATTAGATCGATCAGCAGCATTCGATACGGT
Organism: Triturus cristatus; assembly: GCF_964204655.1. Taxonomy (NCBI): domain Eukaryota; kingdom Metazoa; phylum Chordata; class Amphibia; order Caudata; family Salamandridae; genus Triturus; species Triturus cristatus. Next base: position 214,372,667 of record NC_140586.1, read on the forward strand.
CAGCCATAAACAACTGCTGACCCGAATCACTGACCTGGGCATCTGCATGCCGGCATACCAGTGGCTAGAATCCTTCCTGTCAGGTCGGTCACAGCGGGTTCAATTAGGTGAGTGGTTATCGGACAGAGGCATCCTCACCTGTGGCGTCCCCCAGGGCTCTGCGCTGTCCCTGCTCCTATTCAACATGTATCTGCAGCCTCTGGAGGCGGCTCTAGCCCGCATGGGCTGCCGAGTCTTCAACTACCCGGATGATACTCAACTTATCGTCCAGATCGACAACTCCACCCATGCCCAGGACTTGACGCAAAACATTCTCAGATTCACAGTGAACTGGATGACAGCCATTTCACTGAAGATAACTGAATCCAGAGCAGTAACAGCAGAAAAGCACACGACTTCCGTGGTTCATTATAAATAGAATGGTTCATTATAACTAGAATGAGTCTCCAAGAGACAGCCTTCTTGGAAACTTCAGCAATTTCAATGGTGACAGATACAGCCATGGTTCTCCTCATTTCTAGAAACTAACCTGAACCACCGGTCTACTTGAGCCCCTAACCTGACAGAACTGGGGTGCCAGTTGTTGGGGTGCAACAACTTGGTGGTGCCAGTAAGTGAAATCGATTTGGATGCCACAAAAAGGGCAAAACTGTTGAGGATACTATTTCGTAGGACTGGAGAGATCAAGAGCGCGTTGTGACTCCATTTTCTTCAAAGCGTTCTAGGACGGAGTCTGCCTCTTTGCCAAATAGGCAATACCTGTCAAAAGGCATATCCATTAGTGACGCTTGGACGTCACCAGAGAAGCCCGTGGATCTCATCCATGCGTAGTCCAAGTGCACCATGCTAGTCCCGGCTGCTTTGCCTAAACAGTGGGTGGTGTGTATTACATTTTGCAGTGATCTGGCCAACCTAAGAGGTCTGCAAAAATTACAGTGGAATTCTTTTAAGACTGCTCCCAAGATTTATATGGCCATGCCCCATAATGCATGGAATTATCCACTTAACAAACAGCTGGTGCCGACTCACAAAAGGATGGGGTTAGCAGAAAAGAATACTTGTTTCATGAATGCCTCACTTTTCTTTAAAAATGCAAATGGGGGTTGGAGGGGGAGGAATGAGTTTGGATTGATCCTGCTAGTGGAAGCCTGAACTGGCAGGATCACCGGAGTAGAGGGCTGCGTCAAAAATCCAGGGTCATCAAGAACATGCCTGTGGCGTTGCGCTGTCTATTTACAGGTGTCAGGAACTAGGTTTGGCCAAGGATGCCATGAGAGTGTAAGTTAGGGCATCACTGAGCAGCAGCAAGAATTCAGACTAGGTCTGCGAAGGCTGCAAAACTTCAGTGAGGACAACAATATTCACTTCAAAAGACGGCAACTGTACATCCAGGTCTTCAGCAGCCTCTCTGAGGCAGTCTCTTTTGCTGAAGGAGGGGGGCCAGTCCACTGGCCTGTTGTAGACCCGAAATGGAAACTGACATCATAATGGGGGGAGAGGAGACGGCGGGAGAGAGGGAGAGAGGAGACGGCGGGAGAGAGGGAGAGAGGAGACGGCGGGAGAGAGGGAGAGAGGAGACGGCGGGAGAGAGGGAGAGAGGAGACGGCGGGAGAGAGGGAGAGAGGAGACGGCGGGAGAGAGGGAGAGAGGAGACGGCGGGAGAGAGGGAGAGAGGAGACGGCGGGAGAGAGGGAGAGAGGAGACGGCGGGAGAGAGGGAGAGAGGAGACGGCGGGAGAGAGGGAGAGAGGAGACGGCGGGAGAGAGGGAGAGAGGAGACGGCGGGAGAGAGGGAGAGAGGAGACGGCGGGAGAGAGGGAGAGAGGAGACGGCGGGAGAGAGGGAGAGAGGAGACGGCGGGAGAGAGGGAGAGAGGAGACGGCGGGAGAGAGGGAGAGAGGAGACGGCGGGAGAGAGGGAGAGAGGAGACGGCGGGAGAGAGGGAGAGAGGAGACGGCGGGAGAGAGGGAGAGAGGAGACGGCGGGAGAGAGGGAGAGAGGAGACGGCGGGAGAGAGGGAGAGAGGAGACGGCGGGAGAGAGGGAGAGAGGAGACGGCGGGAGAGAGGGAGAGAGGAGACGGCGGGAGAGAGGGAGAGAGGAGACGGCGGGAGAGAGGGAGAGAGGAGACGGCGGGAGAGAGGGAGAGAGGAGACGGCGGGAGAGAGGGAGAGAGGAGACGGCGGGAGAGAGGGAGAGGAGACGGCGGGAGAGAGGGAGAGGAGACGGCGGGAGAGAGGGAGAGGAGACGGCGGGAGAGACGAGAGGAGACGGCGGGAGAGACGAGAGGAGACGGCGGGAGAGACGAGAGGAGACGGCGGGAGAGACGAGAGGAGACGGCGGGAGAGACGAGAGGAGACGGCGGGAGAGACGAGAGGAGACGGCGGGAGAGACGAGAGGAGACGGCGGGAGAGACGAGAGGAGACGGCGGAGAGACGAGAGGAGACGGCGGGAGAGACGAGAGGAGACGGCGGGAGAGACGAGAGGAGACGGCGGGAGAGACGAGAGGAGACGGCGGGAGAGACGAGAGGAGACGGCGGGAGAGACGAGAGGAGACGGCGGGAGAGACGAGAGGAGACGGCGGGAGAGACGAGAGGAGACGGCGGGAGAGACGAGAGGAGACGGCGGGAGAGACGAGAGGAGACGGCGGGAGAGACGAGAGGAGACGGCGGGAGAGACGAGAGGAGACGGCGGGAGAGACGAGGAGACGGCGGGAGAGACGAGAGGAGACGGCGGGAGAGACGAGAGGAGACGGCGGGAGAGACGAGAGGAGACGGCGGGAGAGACGAGAGGAGACGGCGGGAGAGACGAGAGGAGACGGCGGGAGAGACGAGAGGAGACGGCGGGAGAGACGAGAGGAGACGGCGGGAGAGACGAGAGGAGACGGCGGGAGAGACGAGAGGAGACGGCGGGAGAGACGAGAGGAGACGGCGGGAGAGACGAGAGGAGACGGCGGGAGAGACGAGAGGAGACGGCGGGAGAGACGAGAGGAGACGGCGGGAGAGACGAGAGGAGACGGCGGGAGAGACGAGAGGAGACGGCGGGAGAGACGAGAGGAGACGGCGGGAGAGACGAGAGGAGACGGCGGGAGAGACGAGAGGAGACGGCGGGAGAGACGAGAGGAGACGGCGGGAGAGACGAGAGGAGACGGCGGGAGAGACGAGAGGAGACGGCGGGAGAGACGAGAGGAGACGGCGGGAGAGACGAGAGGAGACGGCGGGAGAGACGAGAGGAGACGGCGGGAGAGACGAGAGGAGACGGCGGGAGAGACGAGAGGAGACGGCGGGAGAGACGAGAGGAGACGGCGGGAGAGACGAGAGGAGACGGCGGGAGAGACGAGAGGGTGGCGGGAGAGACGAGAGGGTGGCGGGAGAGACGAGAGGGTGGCGGGAGAGACGAGAGGGTGGCGGGAGAGACGAGAGGGTGGCGGGAGAGACGAGAGGGTGGCGGGAGAGACGAGAGGGTGGCGGGAGAGACGAGAGGGTGGCGGGAGAGACGAGAGGGTGGCGGGAGAGACGAGAGGGTGGCGGGAGAGACGAGAGGGTGGCGGGAGAGACGAGAGGGTGGCGGGAGAGACGAGAGGGTGGCGGGAGAGACGAGAGGGTGGCGGGAGAGACGAGAGGGTGGCGGGAGAGACGAGAGGGTGGCGGGAGAGACGAGAGGGTGGCGGGAGAGACGAGAGGGTGGCGGGAGAGACGAGAGGGTGGCGGGAGAGACGAGAGGGTGGCGGGAGAGACGAGAGGGTGGCGGGAGAGACGAGAGGGTGGCGGGAGAGACGAGAGGGTGGCGGGAGAGACGAGAGGGTGGCGGGAGAGACGAGAGGGTGGCGGGAGAGACGAGAGGGTGGCGGGAGAGACGAGAGGGTGGCGGGAGAGACGAGAGGGTGGCGGGAGAGACGAGAGGGTGGCGGGAGAGACGAGAGGGTGGCGGGAGAGACGAGAGGGTGGGGGGGAGACGAGAGGGTGGGGGGGAGACGAGACGGTGGGGGGGGAGACGAGACGGTGGGGGGGAGACGAGACGGTGGGGGGGAGACGAGACGGTGGGGGGAGACGAGACGGTGGGGGGGAGACGAGACGGTGGGGGGGAGACGAGACGGTGGGGGGGAGACGAGACGGTGGGGGGGAGACGAGACGGTGGGGGGGAGACGAGACGGTGGGGGGGAGACGAGACGGTGGGGGGGGAGACGAGACGGTGGGGGGGGAGACGAGACGGTGGGGGGGAGACGAGACGGTGGGGGGGAGACGAGACGGTGGGGGGGAGACGAGACGGTGGGGGGGAGACGAGACGGTGGGGGGGAGACGAGACGGTGGGGGGGAGACGAGACGGTGGGGGGGAGACGAGACGGTGGGGGGGAGACGAGACGGTGGGGGGGAGACGAGACGGTGGGGGGAGACGAGACGGTGGGGGGGAGACGAGACGGTGGGGGGGAGACGAGACGGTGGGGGGGAGACGAGACGGTGGGGGGGAGACGAGACGGTGGGGGGGAGACGAGACGGTGGGGGGGAGACGAGACGGTGGGGGGGAGACGAGACGGTGGGGGGGAGACGAGACGGTGGGGGGAGACGAGACGGTGGGGGGGAGACGAGACGGTGGGGGGGAGACGAGACGGTGGGGGGGAGACGAGACGGTGGGGGGAGACGAGACGGTGGGGGGAGACGAGACGGTGGGGGGGAGACGAGACGGTGGGGGGGAGACGAGACGGTGGGGGGGGGAGACGAGACGGTGGGGGGAGACGAGACGGTGGGGGGGAGACGAGACGGTGGGGGGGGGAGACGAGACGGTGGGGGGGAGACGAGACGGTGGGGGGGAGACGAGACGGTGGGGGAGACGAGACGGTGGGGGGGGAGACGAAGACGGTGGGGGGGGAGACGAAGACGGTGGGGGGAGGGGGGACAGACTAGGTAGTGAGGATGAGAAATGAGAGGAGGAGTGATATGATGAGATGAAAGGCTATGTTGCGATATATATGAGAGATGATATACGAGAGATGATATAAAGTGTGCTGTCACTCATGACTGAGTATCCTGGTGTTAGCTCAGAAACAAACATAGTAAATCATCATCTAACACGCAAGACTGTAGCATAAAGAACCAAGGAGAACCTTAAAATAAGTAGGTCAAACGCCTCCGGGAATCATCGGATAGAGAAAAGTTTTGAGAAGCTTCCTGAAATCAGTTTGTATTGGTAAATCTGAGTGGGACTGGGAGATGAATCTATTTTGGACCCCATTACAGAGAGATTTACCTCCCTTTATTTTGCGTCTAAAAACAGGGATGGCAAGCAAATCAAGGTGGGAAGATCAAGGTTGTTGAAGGCTTGTAATATTAAAAATGGTCACAGAGACATAAAGGGCCTGAGCAGTGGAAATCTCTGAAGACCAAAGTCAATCTTGAAAGAATCCATTTATGGATCAGGAGCCAATGCAGTTTCCCAAGTCCCTGAGAAGCTGAACTTTTGTGCGGAGTTTCAGAACCAGTCTGAGTGAAGCATTTTGGACCACTTGAAGTTAATGTAATAGATAGTTTGAGGGAACCAGCACTGACTGGAAAACTTGCAGCATGGCCTCCTTGAAGGTCTCTACTTGCCGTGGGGTAGATGACAGCCCAGAAAACGTTGGCTGTGCAAGGACTAGCCTGGGGTCAGGATCAAAATAAGTCAAAAATCGGGCAAAGTCTGGTTCCACAAGTGCGGACTATGCAATTTACCCACAGAGTAGGAATACACAGGATTAGGAATAGTCCTGCTTGATTTTTTTAATGATTAGGGCAGGACTGATCCTTCTACTTCACCTCCAACTCACTTAATGACACTGACATGAAGCATGACTAGAACATGGAACAGGAGTGCTTCCACAACTTGGACTGGGAGCAAGTCCATGGCTTGGAGCACAATCTGCCAAATTTACTGCATTTGGTAATGTACATTATGTCTCCTGCTCCTTGATACCCTTGGATGCCTCAAATAGCATTTATTGCAGGACCCTGGGCATAGTTTGTCCCGAGACACCAAAGGCAAACTAGGTGCCGCTCTGTGACCGCCACCTGCTTCTTACAATCACTGCATGTTATCACTTTTGTGATCTTGACATTTTCGACTACTACACTGTCTCTTAGAGACAAACTATTTGAGTATATGAAAACACAGAGAAAAAGGTTGGGAGAGAAGCTCCAGATCCATTTAGAAGGGTACAGGACAAAAACCTGACAGCGTGTGGTGACTCAGCCTATATACAGCTCCGTGCTGTCACTTCTGGAGATTATATTTTACTGTTGAGACCAATGACACACACGAGGAGCTGATGGACAGAGCGCTGAAACTTTTCAGACACTCATCCCCCAGTCACAGATCCCGGTTGAATCCATTATCATTCTTTAGCTCACTTCCCCACCACAGTTCAGACATAGCCATTTGAAAATCAGTCTTGGCCCTGTTTCTCATGGAAACAGTCCAGTCCGAAATGCCAAACCAGATCTTCCCTGGACTGGAAACAAGCAGCCTGGGATCGGTTTCGAGGTAACACCCCTCATCAGCCAGGCAAGCTTGAATCCAGTGGCAAAGTGACTAAGAGACACACGTCTGGGCATACCCTGCCAACTTAGGGCAAACAAAGCAAAGACAAGGAGATGATGGACGGAGCACTGAAACTTTTCAGACACTCACCTCTAGTCACAGATCTAGGTTGAATCCATCATTGTTCTTTAGCTCACTTTGCCACCCCAGTTCAAATCCAGATCTGTGACAAGGGTGAATGTTTGACAATGTTCAACATTCCGTGCATCATCTTTTTGTGGTGCAAGTCCAATGGCACAACCTGCTGTTGCGCAGGTACAATTGCAGGAAAAGCTGCGGATCCAGCCTGCCAATGGAATTCAAAAGGTAAGGAAATGGAGTTAAAAGTATAAATCGGAAAATGAATAACTACCAAGATAGGTCAGAAACAGTTTAGTGACATCTCTTCAAACCCCACCTGCCAAGCCACTGCAAGTGAGGTAGGGATCAACAGATTTCAACACCGCAGAGATTGATAAGGAAATAAGAGAAATGGTTGCGGGGGGGTAATGGTTTGATACTTGAGTACCAAGTGCAAATAATTGTTTTTTTGTCAGCATGCATGGATTACTGCAATCCACTTTATTCAGAACTCCCTCGTTCGGCTGTAGAACAGCTATAGTTAGCGCAAAATTTCACAAACACTGGCATCAGGATTTGAGATAAGATCATATTACTCTGGATACTATATTTGCTGCCTTTAAAACAATGCGTGATTTTTAAGTGCTTTGTACGAAGGGACTTAAATCAGCAAGAGAATTTACTTCATTTTCCACCAGTATAGAGCCAGCCGCTCCCTAAGATCTGTTTATTTTTCAAGTCTCTATAATGAGCCAATGACGGATGGCAGGGCATTTCCAGTGACCGCTACTTCCAAATGGAATCCTTTCCACTAGCCAATCGATCTGGCAAATATATTAAAATTCAGGAATGCCTTGAAGACCTTCCAAGTCCCTTACCAGCTGAGCTAATAAGACTTTCCAAAGCAGAAATTGTGTTTTCCTCAAGGACCTTTTCTTTGAGCACTAAGATTAGCTATGAACGGATGTTCGGGCTTTATAAGTCTATAAAGCAGACGTGAGAGAGGCTTCATAGGAGACTCGACTAAGGGCAAATTCCAGCCTGTTAAGGTGGTCATGAAAAGATTCGTAGCTCTAGCAGTGGCTAACCACCAACTACAGGCTTTGTGAAAGAATGAGGAGCTGAGACCCATAGCAATATATGGAGAGGCTGAGCCTATAGCTTTTTTTCGACAGGGATAACTGGTAAGTCTGGGAAAAATCATGCGACAAAGGAATGACTGAAGTGAGAGAAAGTTTAGGAGTCTGGCAGAAAAGGCTTAAGGCATCATCATTTTGACGGAAAACTATTAAAATGTTGCCTGATCAGAGTTGAGCCATTAGTTATGAGGAGGAAAGGGGTGGAGAGTAGAATACATCAGATTGTTGGGAATGTGTGCTTCTAGGTATAATCTTCAAGCAAAAGAAGGATGCAAAGACTGAACAGATAGGCATGGAGTGGAGAAGACAGATTATGTATTGAATGACAGCCGCAGGTAATGAGATCAGATCCAAACAGTATACACATTTGTCTAAGGGAAGTATAGAACCTACTTTAGAAAGTGAAGTTAACATCTACTCGATGTGTAGGTTGGTTTGCACTTGTGAACGTGTGTACCCATATCTTAACGTCACGCATGAAAGTGTGTTCCAGGTTTGTGACGCGGGCGGAGTACTGTTGTTTAAATCGTCTAAGTCATCAAAGGTGATGGTGTACAAGAGAAAAGCAGTGGCGCCATTACTTGACTGACCTGGAATGTGACAATGTTGGATTTATTTGGCATGTGGTGAAGGGGATTTACGAGTGGAGGAGAGGGGCAAAGTGACGGCGTAAATGCATATAATGTAATTATAACAAGGCCCGACTGCCATGAAAGCGGATGGGAATGGGAGAAGTGCTTGTCAGAAGCGGTCGTCAGGCGTTTTTTGTTTTAAAGCGCTAACTGCAACCACTGGATCTCAAGTGTGAGGCGCCCACGCACCGATCAGGAGGCGCTCGAGGGTCATCGCACAGAGATAAATCGGCAGTGAAAAAACAGCGATGGCAGAAAACGCCCCTGGAGACGGGATGGCAGAAAACGCCCCTGGAGACAGGAGGCCGGGATATCGCAGAGGCGCCGCTGGAAACCCTACACCCTTTAGGAACCATGCCAAACCCTCCCAAGAGGAGTACGGGCCTGCGTGTAAAATGATCACATTACATTATGGTATCTCGGGAAGAAGGCTGAGGTGTAACAGTGGAGCTGCGCGCAGGTGTTATCTCTGGAATATGGGCTCGGTTCTTGGGGGTAGGAACTGGAGGACCAAGACCCCCAGGGGAGACATCTGACCAACACAAAGCCCAATTACATGTCGGTAGGACGTTCATTTGTATCTTTTTTTATTTGTGTTTTTAAAGTGCTTCACGTGTGCCCAGTAGCATCACACGCTAGTTAACTGGCAATACTTTGGGTTATTTGACATTTTTGTGTGACACAGCTGTCAGGATTGGGTGCAGCCAGGTCCGTTATCCTCTTGTGTCGTGCTTGGATGTGTCTGCCACGAAGGCAAATTTTTTTTTAGGGGAATGCTTGAATTAATATCAGAATCTGGTCATTACGCTGGGATGCAATCCATTCCAACCTTTTTTTGCCCCGGATTCTAACTCGGACAGGAACCAACCAAATGCAAATTAGCTGTGTCCCTGCTCCAATAAGAACAGCCCACAGTCTGATTGGCCAAGACGGGTCTCATCAGAAATGAAACACAACCAAACCCCTAGTTCCAGTGCCACAGCGAGCACATGAACCACTTCTGGCCATAACCACTGCAGTATACTGGAAAAAAACTGATGGGCAGAATAGTGGAATTACTCTCAGCCACTGGAAATTGCTTGAGGACGCGTTGCGTCCATATTTTTTTCCCCACCATGTCACCTCACAGTTAACTGCCATATGCTAGTCAGTCCCTAGTCATTAGGAAGAAGCAAACCTGAGAGGCCAAGTCAGATCCCTTCTGGACGGGAAGCGTAAGCAACCCCCAGACCGCTTCAACATATTTGTGCCTCATCAGTATGATGCAGCTAGTTCCAGTGGCACAGAGAGCACAGGATCCAAGTCTTGATATACCCATCACATTTAAGTCGTCACACTGAGAAAAACAAACAAGCATTGGCATAGCCAATAGGTCTCACCTTTGGGACCTTATAAGTGTTTAGTTATCTAACACAATATCCTTGGTGCAACAACATCAAGTGTTGCATGGCTAAACACTTAAAAGGTCCCAAAGGCGAGACCTATTGGCTTAGTGTAGTTAATGTTATGAAGTGTATTATTTCCATTTGCTTCATGGACGCCTGCCTTCCCGTAAAAGTATCTACAGTGAGAAAATGGAGGCCAAGGAAAACTGATAGCGACTCATTTACAGATTGTTTTTAACATTTATATGTGAGAAGAAGCTATTTAAACTTTCCTTCTGATCAAAACCACACCGAGTAAACTCATTCTGTCTGCATTTTGTATTTGTTTAAATCTGGGACTGCTGAAACCCTAATCTCATTTACTCTTGTCTCTTACAATAGGCAGTAACCTAGCAAGTATGACTAGTGTGCCCAGCGCCAACCGAGAGGTGTTCAGATTACAGATTCAAATCAAAGGCAGACCAAGCTCGTCTTAATAAAAACAAATGCCTTTAAAATTAAAAGCGATGAGACAATTTTGTGCTTCAAGAGCAACTGTTCGCTTTCTTGCATGCCTGTATACGGATATATCTAGTAACGTCCGTTGTGGACCCCAGAGAGAATGCTCGCTCACTTTTGAAGTGTAGAGGGGCATTAGACAGGGATGTGTTTTGGCCCGATTATTATTTTCTCTTTTTATAAACGAGGTACATAATTTTCTGCAGCCCATAGAAGCTGATGCCCCTTGTATTGCCGGGCATCCTGTACCAGTGCCATTATATGCTGATGACGCTATTTTGTTATCCAGGACACCGGTTGAACTACAGAAATTGAGGAGTGCCTTTGGGGAATTTATGGTCAGAACGAATATGGCGATTAAAAAAATCTAAAACTTTTACAATAATCTGTGGGTTTAAACCTAAAAAATGTAGGTCTTTTTTTATTGACAATACGCTTATTGACAGTGTAAACTCTTTTTGTTATTTGGGAATTTAATTCACAACTCACGGCTGTTGGGCTCAACATGTACTTAAAGCCAAATCCAAACTGGCCAGAATGACCAATGGAGTTTTTAGGTTTTCATCAAAACTGGGTTGTCGGACGATCAAAAAAATGGTGAAGATTTATACGGCTAGAGGGGTGGCTACTGCTGCGGCCAGGTTATGGAGTTATACACCAGGGAAGCAATTGCAACTTGAGGAAAATAGTTTTATAAAAAGCTTACTCTGCTCACTCGCCCCGGCTTCTAATTTTATTGCCCATCAAGAACTTGGATTACAATATTTTGAGGATCTGCTTTTAGTTAGATCTCTGCTCCTTTGGTTTTCTATCTGGTCAACAGAGAAGACCAGTTTTACTAAATTATTTCGGACTGCCTTACCTTGGATAATGTTTTTCATATTCCGTGGTTAGTGTACAGAAATTCTTCCTTCAGCACCTTATTTAACTTTTCAGTGTGGGATGAGCCTTCTAAGGTCATGTCACTCACCAAGAAACTGATTAAAGTTACTTTTCTTAGGCACAGGGCGGAACATCAAACAAGCTCTGAGATGATGAGATCGACAGTTGGCATGCATAAGTTCATTTCCTTGGAGGAGGGTTACCAATACTATTTATCTACTAATAATCAACACAGATATGTGCGGACAAGGTTTAGGCTTGGTATTGTGCACCACATGGTAGCCTTCCCTACAATGTAACTGTGTCCGACTGAATCGATCAGTTGCCCATGTGATGGTGTGAGTAAGCAGAGCACGATGCACTTTATGTTGTGCTATAGTTTCTATTCAGGTTATAGGCATTATCATCTTAAACTTATTTTTGTTGCACAGAATATTAGGAACTACAAAGCTGCTGTGCATATTTTATTTTTAACTGATCAGCTAGTGTGTTTTAATGTTGCTCTTTTTATCTTGAAGGCAATTAATTTGAGGAAAAGGATCATGTTTTAGATTCAGTTAGCTTTATGGAAATTAATAAATGTGTCAATACTGTACTATTAATTATACGCGTTATCAAGAATTATGCACTTTAGCTTTACTCCGCCGTAGGGAAATGCTTTTTATGCTTTTCTCTTTATTATCAATGTTTTATGAAATGTTATGGCTGTTTTTGACTTGCCTAATAAAGTTTTGATCTGACTGGCACAATTTGTATGCGACCATTTGGTTTCAGCTATGCGCTAAGTTACTATTTCCCATTATTTATACATGAAAATCATTGGCAAAATGAGGATGCAAAACACACAATTTGGATCATTTTCGACATACTTTTGCAGCACTCTTGATGCACGAGGAGATCCAAGAACCTCCCTCCACAAAATATATTAACAGCGTGCAACTCCCTTCCCTGCGCGACACGTCAGAAGCACAACTCTGTCCAATTGCGGTCTCTGTTGCATTACAACTGGCTACTTACAATTAATTTCTACTGTTGCTATACAGGCATGTGGAGTTATGGACACAATATAGGACCAGCAGAAAAAACCAATGCACTGTCAGATAATTAAAAATACCAACTGACTCCATTCGCTAAAGACAACTGCAATTTCGCTTGCTGAGTTTCAGTGAGTCTATAAGAAACCTTTATTTCATCAACCCGAATGTGTGAGCATTTCGACCAGGCTGCCTTTGTAACTGTATCATGGAGCCACTAGGGGGTCAGTAGCGCTACAGTTTTCTTTACCTTATGTGCCCACAAGGAAAAAGCTTGTAAATCTCTCCCACAACTTCCAAAACACACGGTTAAGAACCCAAAGTAGAAAATAAAACAAACTGGGCCATGCTACTTAAAAAGGAGTAGCCAATGTATATCACAGTACAATGTGAACTAGCAGGAGTTTGAGGATTTCTAAAAAGGAAGCGAATGGTCAAATTCATTTTAAAGGCACATCATACTAGTAACGATTCTAGGTATGCCTATTGCCTTGGCAAGGAAAGAAAAACAAGCACTAAACCCCAAGCGCGGCCCCACGGCCGCGAAAGTGAATTGTTGCTCATTTTCAAGCACTGCACTCGTGCTTGTGGTGCGCTGCTGCACGCAAGCTGAATGCCGCCACAAGCACGAGTGTGTGCTTCCAAAAAGAGCAGAATGACGGCTAAAGGTCCTCCTATGCAGCACATGCACTCTGCGTAGGCGAGACCTAAAAAGAGACCTTCCACTTTTGCTCAGGAGGTTGGGCTATAAAATGCCATTTGAACCTCTTCCCTATTGCACAGTACTCTCGCACATAGGAACCTTTCATGACCTTACTTTCACTCAATAGGCCTAGTTGTATTAGGTGAAAGTGTGTCATCATTTTTAAAGTGAAACACGTAATCAACAATTGCTACCATTGGTTACACAGATACTGTGTTAATGAGTGGAGCAAGCACATCCAGCACAGCCTCCCCAAGATGCAATGGAAGAAAGCACCAACTCTACCCATGTGCCTACAGATGACTGCGCTCCATAGGGCACTGCACTATGCCTAGTTCATGCTTTTGTACACGAGTGTAACAGTTGTGTGAAACGTGTACATCTTTGACACTGTACGGTTCCGTAATGCAGAGAGGTTTGTAAACTAGCTTTGTGGGGCAAATGCATGGCCTTGGTAGCATGACAAACAAGTTAGTTACCATCAGTAACGCTCTTTCTGGTGGATACCCTATTTAGCCGAAGATTTTTCACGTTTACATTATTACCCAGGAGCCAGACTGGATCCGGAAAGATTTTATGGCAGTGCTCCTGCGCACTGCTAGGTGGCATGGTGCAGCTCTGCATTGGCTTCAGTCTGCCCTGGAAGGGAAGGAGCAGACTGCATATAGCACCACCCTGCAGCATGGACATTCGTTTCATGCATGACTTTCGACATTTCTCCGAAGCGGAGCACAAAACAATCTGAGTTACCAGTGTTCACATCTCTAATTTGGGACCTTTTCAGATGGTGAAAGGAAACTTTGGTGAAAGAAAAGATACAGGGGCGGAGGGCAATGAGGAATCTGCAGCTTGATAAAGTATCCACCAGGAAAAGTGCTACCAAAGAGAAGTAACAAAATGGTTACTTACTAATTGGAGTAGTTTTGCACCTTGAAGAATTTCCTGGATTCGCATGCTGTGCATTATTCTGCCTTCTAGTAGTTGGGGTCAGAATACTCAGTCCTGGGGTGATGGCCGTCGTCTGCGTCCATTTGGTGATATATCCGCTCCTCCATAACGTCAGACATGTGCTCCAGCATCCTTGTGCGTGGTCGCCATCTTCAGATTTTTCCCCTCTGACTATTACTCTTCTCCTTATTGGCTTACTGCTATGTTTGAAAGTTCTGCAGCCTATTTCTAGCTTAGTTGAAACCCATTTCCTGGGGAGGTGGTGGGTCGCATGTGAATTCATAAACTTCAAGCTGCAAAACTAATCCTACTGGTGAGCAACCATTTAGTTTTGCAGTGCAAATCTTTTCTGGAGTCAAATACTGTGCATTGATTTTGTAGCTGTGTCTCTAGTCACTCTTGGAGGTGGGGGTCAAAATGAGGTTGAGTTTGCACACAGATGTTTCAATACACTGTGCCCCACTTGTGACTGATCATCTGGATGACCACGCAGTAGTGTTTTGTAAAGATGTGGCAGCAAGAATAACCTTATTGGAAAGTTTGCTACGAAGGCCACTGTGGCTCCCTTTTTCTTCGTGGTATGTGCTCTGGTTCTTGCATCTGAACAAACTCCTTCCATATAGTAGCATAATTGGATAGTTTGGACTATCCACCTTGCGATGGTGTCCTTTTCTCTGTTCAGCCTTTACTTGAATTGGAAAATGATACATAGAACGGACTTTCTAGCTAGTACATTACTGCCCTACGTACATCTAGCATGTGGAGGGTTTTGTCAGCTTGTGTCTCTTTGGCTCTTGGAAAAAGCCCAGGAGCTGAGCTGTTGATTTATATGCAATTGGGATACGATATAATGGAGGAAGAGTGCATTTGCCCGCAAGATTACCCTGTCCTTGTGTAGGTACAGCTCTTGGGTGGTTAGTGCTTGCAGCCCGTTCACCCTGCGCAGCGATGTGATAGCAATTAGAAAGGCTGTCTTTATGGTCAGGAATCATAGTTCCACATTTTGGAACGGTTCAAAGGATTCCTTAATTAGTTGTGTTAGCATCACGTTGAGGTGCCACATGGGAGGCTGTGCCGATCTGGGCGGAGGTACCCTTTTTGCTCCTTCAAGGAACCTTTTAATAACTGGTGTTGTGTAGAAGCTTCTCCCTATGTGTCCTCTTCTATAAGCTACTACTGCCGTCAAGGGTACTTTTAGTTAAACTTAGGTTTAAACAGTCTAAAAGGTACCTTAGATATCTGACAACTGTGGCATTCTGTGTCCTCTTGAGGAGCAATTCCTTTTCATTGCGCCACAGGACATACCTTCTCCATTACACTGTGTACCATTCTCTTATACTTGGACTTCTAGCTTCATTTAGGATGTCGAAGTATTGTTTTGGGAGATCCTTGTGGCAAAACAATATCCCCAGGAGCAAGGCCACTACGCTCAGGCTGCTGGGTCTGGGTGGAGGATCCTGGCTCTCTGCATGGAAAGACTGTTGTGTGTTGCTGGCACTCGTTTTAGGTTTCCTTGTGCCATCTCCAATAGCACTGAGAACCACGTCTGCCCGGCACCTAGTATGGAGCAATAAGGATCAGTGTCATTTGCGACTGTCTGCACTTGTTTATCACTAGAGGCATGATAAGAATTGGTCGAAAAGTATACACAAATCTCCTTGATTAGTCTATCGACAAAGTATTACCTAGGGAGCAGTGGTGTGGGTTCCCGTGTGCAAAGTCTTCAGCATTTTGCGCTTTCTGGGGTTGTAAACAGGTCCATCTCAGGAGTGTCCCATTTTTGGAACATCCCTTGAAGAATTTGTTTAATTCCCAAGGTGTGATACAGATTCTTATTCCCAGAAACATTTTCTCTCTCACTGGCTTCCTTGATGACTTTTTTAGGTTGGTTGTAACCCTAGTCTGTGAAGGGTGTCTATGACCAACAATGTATTTCATTTACATTGTGAGAATGAGCTTACCTTGACTAGTCGGTTATCTAGGTAGGGGTAAACATGTATCCCATTCCTTCCTAAGTAAGCGGTCACTGCAGCTAGGCATTTTGTAAACACTATGGGTGCCGAAGGAAAGCACTCTCTTGTTAGTGGTTTGATGAAGAGCGAACCGCAGGTATCTTTTGTGTTTGCAGTTCATGTGGATGAGTGAATATGCGTTGTTTAGGGCTATAGTTCTTGTATAGTCCTTTTTCCACAGCTGCGAAAAGACCTCCTGGAGTGGTGTCATTAGGAATAATTGTTTTTATGAATTAGTTTAAGAAGCGTAGATCCAAATTTGGTCTTAAAGATACGTCCTGTTTTGGAACTAGGAAATATGTAGATTAGCTTCCCTGATTTATTTGTGCTGCAGACTTCCCTTCTGCCCACTTTCAAGATTTCCTACATTTTCGATGCAGGAAACATCTTTCTTCCATCTAGTGTGATCTTTTCTTTGGTCTGAACATCGGTGGTGTCTTCATAAGTTCTATAGAAGAAACGTGTTGCATGATGCCGTGGATCCACTTGTCCCTCGTAACCCTCCTCAACTCCTGTAGGGCGGCCCTTCTGACCCCACTGGTGTTATCTGGTAGGGCAGCTGGTTTGTGCAGTTACTTGGTTGAAGAGGTTGCTCCTTTGGAGGACTGGCCTCTACCCTAAAAGGATTGGCGCTGGGCTGTTTGGAGCTGGATCATTATCCTTCTTAAGTTGTTGTAGTGTGTCATCCACCGCAGAGCCAAACAGTTGTTATCCAGTGAAGGGAGCATTGATGATACTTGCCTGAATCTTACTCTTGAACCCGGACTCACGCAGCCAGGCATGCCTCCTCAGGATTGTACCAGTGCCCATTTGTCTGTTGGCTGTGTCTGTGGATTGGCGCACAGACTTCAGGTATGTGATGGTAATGGTCTTCCCATCTTATAGGAGTGCGGCTGCCCTTCTTTGGAGCTCCTCTAGGAGGGGTTACATTAGCTCTCCCCCTTTTTCCCCAATGTTGGTGGCCTTACCAATTAAGGAGTGCATTGGAGTTAGCGATCCTCCACTGTACTGCTGCTCCTTTCTCCATTTCGCCTCACATTTCCACTCTTGCTCTTTCACCGGGTAGGAATGGGGACAGTGACCCTCTTTCTTCCTATGATGAAGGAGTCTGCCATCGTATTTCCCCGGATGCACAGCAGGTCCATGGACAAGTGTTTGTACTTTTTTTCAAACTTTGGGGTTGCGGCCTTGCAGGCTGCTGGCTCCCTGAATGCTTCCCTTCCTTGATCTAGGATGCTGAGCAGTAACAGCAGATATTGTCTTTCTTTGTGAGGGTTTCTAAAAGGAAGCAAGTCTGTGCCTTTTCTTATTCCCACACCCCATGCCTGTCTGCCACTCTTTTCATCACCAAATTGTACATGGCGATATCATCCTGAGGGGATGGCTCAAAGGGTAGGAGTCTACTCCTTCCTCCGGTGAGTTGGCATCAAGGTCCCGCTATCTGTCACACTGTTGGCAACCTTAAATACATCTTGGTCCCCAAGTTTTGTCCCAAGAAGAAAATGTCATGCTCTTCCTCATGGCTCTGGCGTGGTGGGTGGTTCGAGTTTGTCGGGCTCTCTTCTCAGCTCTGCTCCCTCAAAATCTTGAATGGGATTCAAAATTCTCAAAGGGATGCATTGTAATCCCTCTTTTTGTCATCAACATTTATCTTTATTTCGGTCTTGGACCATAAAAGTGCAAGTGCAGAGTACATCATACCAACAATTTTTGAACCAGACCAATGCATTGAAGACCAAATAAAAGGATGTCCACACATCAAAATACAATGCATTGAGCGTTTAGTACAATGGTATCCAATTGGAAGTTAACCACATTGGACGATAAAGAATAAAAATGTCTGTAAGGGCGCAATTTAAATATCAATTGGGGTTTAAAAGGGCTCGGGTATGGGAATAGAACCATGACAACAAAAGCCTTTGAC
Source organism: Triturus cristatus (assembly GCF_964204655.1). Classification (NCBI taxonomy): domain Eukaryota; kingdom Metazoa; phylum Chordata; class Amphibia; order Caudata; family Salamandridae; genus Triturus; species Triturus cristatus. The sequence goes on from NC_140586.1 coordinate 214,390,452, forward strand.
TAAACCACTCAGGTGACGAAGCCCGCTATGCTGGCTGGTTTCTAAACTTTTTTTTTTTTTTTTTTTTTTTTACACACTCCAGGCCGATAAGGGGTTACCCAATGGTCATACAGAACAAGTTACTTACCTTCGGTAACGATATATCTGTAAGAAACATTAGTTATAGTTAGATTCCTCACCTTAGAATATTCCAAGGCGTCAAGCTGGATCCGGAAGATTTTTCGTCAGCAATACCATTGCGCGTCGCTAGGCGTCGTCTGCGGCTCCGCGGCCGTCGTCGGCGCCGGGATGACGGCGGAGTACTTAGACGTCGCCCTCGCGAGCTGATGTCAGTTCTTGTACATAGCTTTCCGCGCCAGGAACGCAGAGCCATGCAAGAGACCAACACTGGTGCCAAAAAATTCTAGGGCCCTGAAAGGGATGACCTCAACCCTAGATATCAGTTCGCAGAACGGGGAGCATGGGTGGGTCGGTGAGGAATCTAACTAATGTTTCTTACAGATATATCGTTACCAAAGGTAATTAACTTGTTCATCTGAAAGAAACACGTTAGTTAGATTCCTCACCTTAGAACAGATACCCCAGCAATACCAAACCCGGTGGTGGGTCTGCGAACCAAGATCACACCAGAAAGTCCTGGAGAACAGAACGGCCAAAGATGCCGTCTCTCCGGACTTGGCTGTCTAGGCAATAATGTTTAGCAAACGTGTGCAGTGAGGCCCACGTTGCCGCCTGACAGATGTCCTGCAAGGGAACTCCCTGGCCCAGGGCAGTAGTCGCCGCTGTGGCTCGAGTGGAATGGACCCTCAACCAGCCCTAAAGGAGGCTCCTTTTTAGCCAAGGAGTAACAGGCTTAGACACACAAAACGACCCACCGAGAGATGGTCCGCTTGTGTACCGCTCGTCCCTTCTTAGCGCCCACGTAGCCAACAAAGAGTTGGCTGTCCACCCGGAACTGCTTGGTGCGGTCCAAATAAAATGACAGCGCCCGTTTTGGGTCCAGACGGTGGAGCCTCTCTTCCTCCTTCGAAGGGTGCGGAGGCGGAAAGAAGGTGGGCAGCGTAACAGACTGCCCGATGTGAAAGGCCGTTACCACCTTAGGGAGAAAGGAAGGGAGAGTTCTGAGAACAACTTTGTCCGGATGGACAGAAAGAAAAGGAGGCTGAGAAGAGAGAGCCTGGAGCTCACTCACCCTTCTAGCAGATGTGATGGCAACCAGGAAAGCAGTCTTAAGCGTCAAGAGACGAAGGGGACAATTATGAAGTGTCTCAAAGGGAGCGCACATCAGAAACGTCAAGACCAGATTCAAATCCCACTGAGGCATTACGAAAGGGACAGGGGGAAACATGTGAATAATGCCCTTCAAGAAGCGAGAAACAGGGGATTTGAAAAGAGAAGGATGATCAGGAAGCCGTAAGAATGCAGAAATAGCAGAGAGATAACCTTTTAGGGTGCCCAGAGCAGAGCCCTGCTGGGCCAAAGAAAGAAGAAAGAGGAGAACCTCAGCAAGAGGAGCGGAAAGGGGAGCCACAGCCTTTGCTGTGCACCATGCCACAAATTTGTTCCACCTGCAGGTGTATACCGTTTTTGTGGAGGGACGCCTGGCTGCCAGAATCACATAACAGACTTCAGGAGGCAAGTGAAATGGCCTCAACTGTCGCAGCTCAATCTCCACGCATGGAGGTGGAGGCTGGACAGGTTCGGGTGGAGGACCGTCCCCTGCTGCTGCGACAGAAGATCCTCCTGAAGAGGCAGTCTTATCGGGGGATCGATTGACAGACTGAGTAGCTCAGGATACCAGTACCTTTGTGCCCAATCCGGAGCCACTAAGATGACTTGGGCCCGGTCGCGCCTGATCTTCAGCACTCGGGGCAGAAGTAGTATAGGCGGAAAGGCGTACAACAGACTGCAACTCCACTCGCGACAAAAGGCGTGCCAGAGCGAGTGCCGCCTTGGAAACTCCAACGCGCAGAACTGCTGACATTGCGCGTTCTCTTCGGTGGCGAATAGATCTAACCAAGGCTCTCCCCACTGCCGAAAGAGGCCTTGCGCACATCAGAGTGTAGATGCCATTCGTGATCCATCATGCACCGGCGGCTGAGTTTGTCTGCTCTGGCTTTCAGAGAGCCCGCCAGATGTTGAACCACCAGGGTGATGCCCTGATGTTCCAGCCATCTCCAGAGGCGCAGAGCCTCCTGACAAAGGGTCCACGACCCCACTCGCCCTGTTTGTTGCAGTACCACAAAGCGGTGGTGTTGTCCGTGAACACCTGCACCACACTTCCCCGGACAGAGGGAAGGAATGCCTTCAGTGCAAGTCGGATCGCTCTCAGCTCCGCCTCTCCCATGTGGCCCCCCCATCCCAGGAGGGACGCATCCGTCACCACTACGTGTTCCGGTTGGGGTAGGGAGAGGGATCTGCCTCTGACCCAATCGCGGTCCGTGAGCCACCACTGCAACTGTCTCGCAGTGCCCTCCAAGATCAGGACATGGTTGGACAGGTTGCCCCGATGCTGGGCCCACTGAAACTTCAGGTACCACTGCAGAGCCCGCATTCGCCATCTGGCGTGATGCACCAACAGGATGCAGGAGGCAATCAGACCCAGAAGCCGCAGCACCAACCTGACCGAAACCCGGGATAGAGGCCAAAAGATGGGAATCAGAGCCTGAATATCCCGGACCCGCTGTTCCGGAGGATAGGCACGGAACAGCGCCGAGTTCAGAACCGCTCCGATAAAGAGGAGCTTCTGGGAGGGACTCAGATGCGACTTCGGCACATTGATGGAGAACCCCAGCAAATGCAGGAGGTCGGCCGTAGTCTGGAGGTGGGAGACGACTGCTTGGGGCGAGGCCGCCTTCAACAACCAGTCGTCAAGATAGGGGAAGACTGGAACCCCCCAATCTGCGCAGATGAGCTGCGACCACCGCCATCACTTTCGTGAACACCCGAGGGGCACTGGTGAGGCTGAAGGGGAGCACGGTAAACTGAATATGCTACTGGCCCACCGTGCTTTATTAAACTGCAGCAGAGGCTCCGAGCCAGCAGGCAGCTCTAGCCCAAGGGCTTCGGCTGCCTTGCGCAGCACCACGGAGAAAGCAGCACCTTCCTCCGAAGCCACGGTCGGAGGAGAGATGAAGCCAGTGTCAGGGGAGGTATCAAGACCACTGGCATCCCCCAACTCATCTGTCCTGTGATAACTGGCTCTGCTGGACCAGAGGGTCCTCAGACCCCTCCCAGTCGTCATCGTAATCCGATTCCTGGTATACAGGTGGAATGGTTGGAGCCGGGCGGAAGATGAAATTGCCACCCATCGGCGTCGGACGAGGCGCCAGGCGGCGCCGCTCCGACGCCGGGCCCAGACCGGGACTAAACCGGGGAACGGCATCATTTGAAGGCGGCGCCGGCGGAGGGGTCATGAGGTCGACCGGCACAGACAGGGATCCAGGCGTCGATGGCGGAGCCAGGCCCCTCATGGCAGAGAGGGAGGCACTGATCTCCGCCGGAGCCACGTCGGTCCGAGGGACCGGCGGGTATGGGGACGGACTCGACTCCTGCAGCTCCGATGGAGCCGCGCGGGTGACACCACCTGCACCCTCAGCCGAGTCGCGCGACCGGGGAGGGGAGTCCAAAGAGCGATGTCGCCTCTTGGACTTCTTACTGTGCTTCGACTTACCCGAAGACTTTGAACCAGACGAGATGTGGTGGTGACTGCGGCTCCGCGACCAGTCCCTCGACCTCCTCCTCGACCAGGACTGTTAACGGCGCGGAGCCGACTGCCGGAACTCCAGTAGCTTGCGGGACCGCTCCAGCCTAGCTTTCGTAGTCGGGGCCCGGCAGTCGAGGCACGACTCGGAATCGTGGTCGGCCCCAAGGCAATAGAGGCACCGGCGGTGGTGGTGGTCCGTAACCGACATCAGTCGGTGACAGGAGTCGCTTGGTTTGAAACCAGGCATCCTACAAGCACCAGAGTCGAGTCGACAGAGTGACTAAAAGAGTCAAAAAAGTTTAGTCAAAAAATGACTAAAGGGTATGCTTCTCCCGGATCGGCGCTGTCTGGCGCGGAAAAAAGAAGAACTGACGTCAGCGCGCGAGGGCGGCGTCCAAGTACTCCGACGACGTCATCCCGGCGCACGACGAAGAGGACGGACGCGGAGCCGCAGACTACGCCTAGCGACGCGCAAGGGTATTGCTGACGAAAAATCTTCCGGATCCAGCCTGACGCCTGGGGATATTCTAAGGTGAGGCATCTAACGGGTTTCTTTCAGATATAGTAGCACAAGGGTAGTTTAAAACCATATAGCTACAATGATAAAAAGTTAATAATCTCATTGAGGGTCTCATACTTTCGGCTGATGCCTTCTAATAGCCCACATGTGACCCAGGAACTATAGACGGGCTAGGATCTGATCTTAAAATACAAAGTGCCTTGATATGGTGACGTGTGCCCACCAGCTTACAGATTGGTTTCAGGCATTTGTTTCTTGGGCTAGAGTACTTGGGCACACAAAAAACACTTGGGTAATGGGCTCTATAGCAGATGTGCACCTGGGGTAAAACAGAGGTCAAGGACATCTGCCGCCAGGTGCTAGTGTAAGAGTTTAAAGGAAGTGTTCCAAAACAGAACTGCATATAGAGTTTCCTTTCCAAGGGAATGGTAATTTCAAAATATTTATTCATAAGAGCCAGTAATTTTAAAATTCATAAATGCCATGGTTAGGACTTATCATGAGGAGCTGGAAGCTGAGCCCTGGGCTACCCAATCCCAGTAGTGTTTCTTAAGAGCGTCTTTGATTAAGGAGCTGTATTTGGTCCTTAGTGCCCCATTAGCCCTCTGAACCCATTGCTCTTAAAAGGAATTTCCCACTGCAAATCCAGCCAATCTTCCTGGATAGGGCAAGTGTGTCCACTTAGTTAAGGGCGACGGCATATGAGGACAACTCCGAGGTGGACCGAATACGCAGCCAGAATAGTAAGGGGCGTAGCTTTGCCTTTTCCGTAATGGAGGCTCTACCCATACCAAGTCTTAGCGGGTGGAGTGGCGTATTCTGTGGTAAAGAGACAAGGGACCTCAGTAGGACATCCAATCTTTCGAATCCCTATAATTCCGCTCCATAGAGTGCGGAGCCCACAGCTTTAGCCTCAGACCTGAATTGGGGCTGCCAATGGTTTGGTAAAGGAGTTGCCATGTTCCTTGGTCAAGGCCCCAACAATTTGGCTATGCTTGAGGGTCTGCTCGTCTACATGAGGTTTCCATGACATATTTTCAGAGATGGTAATTCCCAAGTACTCAAAGGTGTTCACCCTCTCCAAGGGGACCCCTCCTATTGTTTGTTTGTCTCTAAATGACTTGTGGGGGTTGTGTAGGAGAAGCTTCGTCTTTAAGGTGTTAATCTGAAAACTTTTTCCGATCTACGGGGTTTAGAAACGATTCAACAGCAATTGGAGCCCCTTTGTGTTTTTGATGCTAACAGAGAATCACCAGCGAGTAACAGTTACCACTTTTTCGCCCCCCAGAATTGGGGTATCCACTGGAACATCTGAAAGATGTTGAACTACACCAATAACAAAGAGGGAAAAAAGTGTGGGAGCCAAGACACAGCCCTGACATACCCATCTGTTGATTTCTATCGGGACGGTGAGCTGGCCTTGACAGCCCCAGCGCACCCTAGCAAAATCTGCATCGTGGAGTCGAGTGATAAGGGATAGAATCTCCTTGGGGAGGCACATGTCATTCAAAACTTGCCAGAGTTTGATCAAAGAGACCAGATCAAAAGCGGTCTTGAGGTCGATGCAGGCTACATAGAGACTCCTGCGACCCAAGACCACAGTCTTTCAGGAAAGGAGAAGAAAGCGAAACACCTGGTCAATGGTGCTCGTCTTCTGTCTAAATATTGCCTGGAATGGAGAAAGGATTTTATATTCGCTCATCCAACCCTGGACTTTAAGGAGGAGTGCCCGGGCAAAGACCTTTTGGATACAGTCTATCAGACTGATTGGCCTATATTTACCAGGTAAGGATCTATCACCTTTGTTATACACAGGTATCACCTCCGCTCCCTTATCGAGAGTTGGGTATTTGGGCCCCCTCAGCTATGGCGTTGGCCAAGATGTAGTTTGACAAGATCTCACTGTCATTTGAACACAGCACCCGAAATGCCATTCGGCCATGGCAATAGAGTTGATACAAGTTATGATTTTGCTTCGGGAGAAAATGTCCTTAGCTAAAGTGGGGGCAAGGCCGTAGGAGGCTTTCTCTAATTCAGATAGACAGGGCCCAGAATATAGCAGTAAGAAATCATCTAGGGCTAAACGCTACGAAACAAGTGAACAGGCAGGTAGAATTCTTGCTTTACAAATCAAGCAGGGGAAAGCAAATAATATTATCGCTAAGATAGAAGAAAATGGGATAGAATATTCAGATGCCAAAGAAATCCTACAGGTTTTCAAGAATTTTTATCAAAATCTATATACAGAGGAGAAATTAGATGACCACCAGAGCGAAATGGTTGTTGATAATGGCCCTTGCGTAGGAGACTCAGTAATGGAAGAATTGGAGAGGGATATTAATAGGAGTGAGATCTCGGCTGCCTTGCATGAGTTAGCTATGGGTAAGGCGGCGGGCCCTGATGGGATCCCTTTGGAGGTTTATAAATGTATGGAAAATGAGATCACCCCGCTTCTTATTGATCTTTTTAACGGTATAATTGGTACAGGAGTGGTCCCAGAGTCATGGAGGGAAACCAATATAGTTGTCTTCCATAAAAAAGGGAAGCCTAGTGAGAAACCGGGATCTTATCGTCCCATCTCGCTAATTAATGCGGACACGAAACTATATTCTAAAATATGGGCTAAGAGGTTGGGCAGGATCATTGGCGATCTTGTCTCCCCATGGCAGTATGGGTTTATACCTGGGCGAGGTACTACGGACCATATTAGGAGGGCAATAGCTTTGTTCGATGCTCAGGCGGCGGTGGGGGGAGGGATGGCTATGATCCTGCTCGACGCGGAGAAAGCTTTCAATCGAGTGGCTTGGAACTTTCTCTGGCGGATCTTAATTGGGAGAGGATTTGGAGAGAAATGTATTAAAGCGCTTAGAGCGATGTATGTCGATCCAGTGGCGCGGATCGTGGTTATGGGGGAGAGATCGGATAAAATCTATATAGAGGTACGCGTCAAGGGTGCCCATGCTCCCCAATCCTCTTTGCCCTCTACATTGATCCACTCATTAGGAAGATATTAGAGAGCCCAATGATAAGTCCCGTAGTGTGTAATGGTTACGAAAGTAAGATCATGGCGTATGCAGACGATCTGGCAGTAATTACTACTAACCCTCAAGAGGCACTTGTGGTCATCGCCCAATTGGCTTAAATGTATGGTCGTCAATCTGTGTATCTGTTAAATGAATCCAAAACGCAAATCATATGTACGCAAAATATTGTTAAATCAGACTCTAGATTTGTGGACTCTGCAAGCTATCTGGGGGTCAGAATTAATGCGTCAATTGATAAGATAGTAGCGGAGAATTTTGTCCCATTAGGCAAATCTATAGAGGCTGATCTGTGGAGAATTGATGTTTTACATCTATCATTGATCGGGAGGGTCAATGTTCTCAAGATGACGATGTTCCCTAAGATCTTATATATGTTTCGTGCTATACCCCTATTAAATCGAGGAGAAAGTAATTAAAAACTTGGAATCGATTTTCATAAGGTTTATATGGCAGTATGGGAAAATTAGGCGTTCTACGAATCAACTTTCACTTCCGAGGGAAAGGGGTGGGCTGACCCTACCAAATCTGAGGCTTTATCATTGGGCCTGTTTGTTAACTCAAATGTCCATCCTTTTTCAGCCACAGCCAGGTTATAACTCAGGAGATAGGGATACCCAGTCGCCACCCTCAATCTTTGAGCTACTAGTTGGGAGAAAAGCATTAGGTCCTCTGTTGTGTGAAATCGATCGTAGATATTACAGAAGGGCTCGTTTTAAGATCTTGGAAGGGGTATGGGGGGTTTGGAGGGCTACATCTAGACTCTGCAAAATTCCTAAGATAAACATGTATCTCTATCTCTGCAACTCTAGTCTATTTCGGAGGATGGGTTTAGATAGGAATCTCCGGGTTTGGAAGGATTTGGGAATTAGGACGCTAGGGGATATAGTGGGGGAAGATGGGATAAGGGGGTTCGATGTCCTCCAGTGTAGAGCTGGTATCCCTTTAAGTCATTGGCTCTCTTATGTCCAATTAGTAAGCACAATAAAGGCTTTAAGACCGAGGTTGCCACTCATGGTAGAATTCCCCCTGTTAGATATGCTGGTAAAAGGGGGTCTGAAAATCAAAACTATCTATATATCCTTATTGGGCAAAATACAAGATGATATGGAGAAAACGGAACATTCTCTTGCACTAAAATTAGGGAACCCTGATGCCGATTTGGATAAGGCTCTCTTTATGAATGAAAAAGTGTTTCGCTCTACGAATCTGAGGGCTCAGCATTACAAGACTTTGTTTGACCTTTATTATACTCCTGCCAAGCTTTTTGCATGGGGGGTTAGGGAAGATGATAAATGTCCCAGATGTAATATGGGGCATGCAGACTTATTGCATATGTTTTTTAACTGTGGCTCGTTAGCAGCTATTCAGGGAGAGAGGGTCAAATTCTGGGAGGAATTACTAGGTCAGAAGATCGATCTATCTCCTTCCCTGATGGTATTGGGTATAGATAACAGGTTAAATCTTGGAAAAGCTGAGGAAGCCCTGGTTTTCATTTCTGTAGCCGTACTTCGGGTTTTAATCTCCTAAGGTTGGAAGGATACAAATGCTCCCTCCTTTCAAATATGGATGTCCAGATTATTAGGCATACATAATATTGAGTTCTCTGTATGCTCAGAAGGGGAAGAAAACCGGGGATTTTGATAAATCTATTTGGTCCCCCATCTCTGATTGGATCGCGGCGAGACCGTGAGAGGGAGAAAAACAAATCATTGTAAAATGTCTATTTTTCTCGCCGCTCTGACCTTCTTTTTGATTGTTAAGTACGTGAAGTGAAAGAATATCTGTAATGTTGTCAAATATATCTTTTTCTGTTCTCCCTTTTTCCAAGCTGCTTAAATAAAAATATTTAAAAAAAAAAAAAAAAAAGGAAATGGACGTGCCATGCGGTGATAGAAATATTATTGAAAGGGGGTGGGGGCATGTTTCCAACCCCCCAGGCTACGAGAAGCAAGAACTTCTGAGAGTGGTTACTATCACAGGACTCCCTGATCAGAGCCCATCTACCTTCATCCCACTCTCTTTTGTGCTAACTTGTACCCTCTCCTCAGAACCCTCACTAAAGCTGAATTATTCTCTCCGATTGCCTGGGCTAGTTGCCATCTAAGGACTATGCATTCCTTGTTAAACCAGGCCATCTGGGGTCTCGAGTTAAAGGAAGATTTGCGTGTGCACACTGGTTCATGAAATAGCGTTAACAGTTGCTCAAAGAAAAAAGCGTGGCAGTCCCTAATCTTACCCATCCCTCCCGGTTAAACCTTCTAGCTTTGGAATTTTGCAATGGTTGTCAGCAAGTTCTGTTTAATAAATTCTAGGTTGCCTTCACCCATAGCCGCCTGGGGCCACCTAAGGCGACAATTATCATTGGAGGGAAATAACATTTGAAGATCGGGCTTGGCTCGGAGAGCTGAGCGAACCCACCTAGAGTGACCTCAACAAAAGTTGTAGGGGATTATGGCCGCTATCCATTGTAGAACCCACAGTCATGTCAGACACTCCGGGCCATTGCCTAAGACCCACCAGAATATAGTCAATGCGGCTTAAATTTTTGGTCCTGTTAAAAGTATGAGCCCCTCTTATCTGAAGCGGTGTGACCATTTACTGCCCTTAGACCAAACTCCAATTAGAGTGCTTTAAATAGAGTGCCACTTGGGTCCATTTTTTATAGGGGAAGAGCAAGGTGGGGGACGTGCCACAACAAGTCCTCCTCACTGGTCGCACAGATATCCTCGCTCCCAAGGTGACATTAAAGTTGCCAGCTACAATCAGCAATAGAGGGAGCACAGAATCTTACCAAGCCCCAGCACACGCAAAATAGACTGGGCTCTTGCAACCTCTGACCTGGGCACATCACACAGCTGGAGGACCTCACTAATCGCTGCCTATTAGGGATACTGGGGGCTGAAATGGAGACTCCTGGAGGCGGTGAAGGTGACCTGGTGGTGCTTGAAAGTGGACATACTCAATGGACCATGCCGCACACCAAAGCGGGTAAAGACACTACACCAAGCCTGACCAAAGACAACCCAGTTACGTCCCTGTGGCACAAATCTGCCCCCCACCCCCAACTCCTGCTCCCATGGCGTCCTTGATGGAAGAATCAACCAACCCGCCCACACAAGTATACATGAATACCTTCCTGCAAGAAATTAAATCAGAGATTGGCTCTCTCAAAACGGAATTTAAATCATGCCTCAAAGAACTGAAGAGTTATCACTGAGATTGGGGAACGAGTCGATGACTTAAAACATACTGCAGACACTCAGACGGAAGAGCAAGAGAACCTATGGAAGCGAATGGCTGCATTGGAAGATCAACATATTTAACTCCAGATAATACAGGAGGATTTAGAAAACAGAAGGAGAACCAACTTCCGAATCAGAGGCATCCCTAAAGGAGCAGAGGGCCCAGATATTATGGTGTTCACAGCAGAACTACTCAACGAGACTTGAGGGGATGACGACGCATCCTCACCTGCTTTGGAAAGAGCATCGAGTAGCGGTACCCCCGGATCTTGTGCCAGATATCCTAACAAGGGTACATCACTTCACGGAAAAAGAAGCAATATTAAAAGCTTCTCTTAGCAAGTCAGAAATAAGACATAGCCCCAGTAACGTTGCGACGGCGCAGGGACTTCAAACCCATCACAGATAAGCTACGCGATCTTCACCTGGGAGGGCAAACGTTGAGTAAAGAGTTCCTTACAGGAAGCCAAACAACTCCTGCAGCTCTACATGCCTTCTAGGGAGGCCAGCCCCTCTCCTCTGCACCCCTCAGACAACCTGCACACTCGGTGTGGTCCACGGTTTTCAGACCACGACGGGGAGCCCGGGCCAGTCCTCTGCCCAAACCAAGCAAGACATCATATAACACCTCCGAACCATGGAAGATGGAAAGTCACCCACACCTTCCTCAGCGGCCTCTGAATAACTTAATTTACTCACCGGTATTACCCGAATTATTCACCCCTTGCATATACTGAACATGCCAATAGCTTAGCGCACTTGTCACAAGCAATGAGGGGCAACATCTAAAATCTGTGCATCTGCGAACAACTACACAGGGAGACTCTGCAACTGAACTCTGACACCTCCTATTAGCATACTTGCCTCAGTTCAGAATCCAGCAACCAGCGCAGAACGGAATATAATGAAGGGATCCACCCACCCCACCCTTGCCCGGACACAGGCTGGCAGCGGGAGACGAGATCCTCGAACTGAGACATAGCCTTTCTCTTTAACCCGCCCTACCCAATCCTACCGTTAGGAGAGTGACGTCTCCGACTTGTCCCATGCCTCTGTGTTGGGGCCATTTTTGGGCTGGAATTGAACTTGTTGGCCTTTTATTGTATTGTTATACCTTTTTTCTCTCCTCTTTTCCTTCACATTCCAACAGGGGTGGACGTGGAAGACCAATCTGCATCGGGCTGCCCCCATGACTGGAGATAAACGTTATTTGGGACTTATTGAGGCTCTTCTCTACTGGAAATGGCTCTGGCCTTTACCCTCATGGATTCATCCAGCACTAAACCATACTCACGATCAACACCTTCGGGGGAGGTGGGCGTCACATGGAATTGGCGCCACTGCCCTGTGGGACGCCGTCAAGGTAACTATCAAGGGCGTCATCATGCCCATTGCGATAGCGTGCTGTCGAGAAGCTAGATGAGTCGAGGCCAACTTGGTCAAGACATAAAAGCTTTGGAGAAACAACACGGTCAAGCACCCTGTACAACCTGCTATACTTCTGGGTCAATTGAGAGCACATAGGACAAATAGGGCAGAAAGAAACACTGCTGCCATTGAAACAGAGGTATTACGATGGGGTTGGGGTGGTTAATGTGGGGTCTATTTTGGCGCGCAGGTTAAAAGAGGGAGGCGAAGGCACACATTGCTAAAATTAAAATAACAGATGACACCTGGGCCATGGCGGAAAAGGACAAACTTAAAGCTTTTCAAATTTTCTACTGTGCCGTATACAATATAGAGCCCTAACCCCCGTGTGGGATGCATTTTCTACTCTCTGAATGCCCTTGAACCCCCCTAGATAAACACACAACTTCTTGAGGAGCTAATCACACTAGAAGAACCCCAACGAGCACTGAAGGATTTGCCAGTTGCAAAAACACTGGGATCAGATGGACTGCCGGTTCATTTCTACTGCATGTTCCTCTCGCAGATACAGGATCAATTACTGCGACTATTTCATTCACAGTCAGTACGAGCCCAACACCTACAAGGGCTATGGCAGAGATAGCACTCATCGCCAAACCTGGTAAGGACCATACTTTGAGCTCATCTTACCGCCCTATTGCACTCTAACAAAGACGCTAACATTTATACCAAAAGCCTGGCCAATCACCTAGAAACATATCTCCCCGGGTTGATTGAACCTGACCAAGTCGGGTTCATTCGCCAGCACCAAGAGGCGGACAACATGCGGTTAGCTCACTTAGTAGAGAAGTCCCATCGTCGAGACATCCTCGCCTGCCTACTATTGCTTGATCGTGAAAAAGCATTAGACCGGGGTGATTGGGACTTCTTACGGGCGGTCCTCCCAAAAAAATAGGACTGGGGCCCCACAATGGTCTCCCGAATCATGGTGTCCTACATTTCTCCCCAAGCACAGGTTAAGGTGAATGGTCAGCTCACACAACCAATACACATGCATAGAGTCATTAGACATGGCTGCCCACTTCCCCCCCTGCTTGTTGCCCTTGCAGTCGAGCCATTAGCCATAGCCATTCGACAATCAGGAGACTTTAGGGGCATCCCTTTTGGGGGTATCAAACACAAGATAGCATTATTTGCAGATCTACTACTCACCTTGTCGGAACCCAAAACCTAATTTTGAGGCTTTGATAATCGTAAAATCATTTGAGGCTGCCTCGGGACTTAAAATTAACCTTGCTTAGTCATGGATATTGAACCTGACAATCTCCAACCAAGACATCCCGGAATCGGAATCTCTCACCCCCTTTCAATGGGCAACACATTTGATACAATACCTCAGGCTTAACCTAACCTCCACATTGTCTACATGGACGCAGGCAAATTGGCTGGATTATAGGAGGGCAGTGCTTGAGGACTTGCGAAACTGGAAGTCGCTACTGCTCTCATGGCCGGTACGGCTAAATGCTAATAAAATGTCTGTCTCCTCAAAAATATTATATATATTTCAAACGCTCCTGACGCAGATACCGCAAGCCTCCATACAGCGCTTACGACGAGACCTAACCACTTTTATATGGTGTGGAAAGCGGCCAAGATTTCCAAAGAAGCTCCTTATGCTACCTCGAGGACCAGCCTTTTCGAATACTACTGGGCATCACACCTCCGATATGTCTCGGAATGGGTAGCTCGCGAGAAGCACTGGCTCCATATGGATCAGGTATTAGCCTGCAGATCACTTTGGGACCTAGCTTAGTTTCCACGGGGATCGCAACTGCGCAGTGCTTATATAGCCACCACCCACGAAGACAGTGCTGGAAATCTGGGACAAGGTCTCAGTCACCAGGGCCTCACCTCCTTCCCCACCCCCAATACACCATTAGCACGTAACCCGAATTTCCCCCTGGCCTTGCAACAAAACACTTTCTTGACGTGGACAGAAGGGAATTGTCGTAGAATCCGGAATCTTTTTGAAGGAGACAAGTTCAAAACGTTTGAGCAGTGTAAAAAAGAATTCCACCTATCTGAAGAAGCTAAACTACAATATTTCCAGATCAGACAATGACTACATACACCACTGAACACCCAAGGGGCGACCCGGCCCTTTACCCCCTTTGAGACACTAGTACGCTCATATAATGAATCGCGGGGCTTGATCGCTCGCACTTACCAAGTGCAGCAACACTCCACCCCGATCAAACCGCACACGTACGAAATGCAATGGCAAATAGATGGCACAGACAAGGCAACCCCAAAGCAATGGGAGCAGCTAAGGCACGACACACCGAAAATCTTCAAAAGCATACCTCAGCGGGAAACCGGATTAAAACTTATGACAAGATGGTATTACACCCCCCAGAGCCTACACTACATGTTCCCTGCTTTCTCACCCAACTGTTGGCAGTGCCAAAACGCGATTGGAGACTTCTTGCACATATGGTGGCCCTGTCCTTTGTTGACTGTCTACTGGAAAGAAGTACTAAGCCATATAAAAGACGTTATAGGCTTCTCTAAACCAACCACCCCCACTCTGGTCATCCTATGAATTAGGCCTAGAACGCTTCTCGGTATGACCCACGCAGACTGTCGCCTTATATCACATATGCTCGGAACTGTAAAACCGTTAAAAGCCCTTCACTGGAAGAAACCGATCACACCACCCATCGCCATGGGGTTCACACGCCTATGGCACACTATGGCAATAGTACTCCTCACGGCCTGGATAATACACTAAACCTAAATTTACAAGCACATGGCAACCTCTAATAGAGCACTTTTCCTAATTAGAATACACATGCTTTAATCCACCTAAGCTCCGGGCTCTACAACTATACGAGGTTACCCTACCAGCCCAGTACACAGAAGATTCGCATGAGACCTCAGCTTGACACTGCGGGGAACTCGCTACCTAGTCCTTTGATATAGTAGGGAAAACTTGGGAACCCTCCATTGGAAGAACCAATGATTTTCTCTTCTTTCTAATTTTTGTCAACTGTTGCATGCTCATCATAACTACTTGTCGGCAGTAAGATATTGTTGACTGCATCAAATTAGGACTATACACAATAAGACGTACAGGAATGATGCAGACACCAAACGTATGAAAACCTCTGTAACCAATGTAGTGTTACACCAAATCTTGTTTAATGCAGTTATACTGCAATATATAATAATTGAAAATCTTCTTTTAATAAACAGACTTGGAAAGAAAGACACTTAAGGCTCTCCTAGGATATAAGCCATAGAGACTCTTTTCCTTATTTGAGGGTTGAGGTGGAGCAAAGAATGACAGAAAGGTAATGGCCTGACAGACGTGAACCACTTTCAGAAGAAAGGAAGCTCGGGTCCTCAAAATCAACTTATCAGGAAACAATAAGATGTAAGGTGGATTTACACAGAGAGCCTCAAATACGCTCATTCTTCTAGCTGATGTTAAGGCGATGAGAATTAGGTAAAAAAAATCTCACAGGACAACTGTGTAACAGCTCAAATGGGATGCACATCAAGAATGTGAAGACTAGATTCAAGTCCCACTGAAGCATTACAAAGGGGTCCGGTGGAAACAAATGTTGCAAACCTTTCAAAAACTGCATCACAATGAGTGATATGAACAACAAACACTGATCCGCAGGAAGGGCAAAAGAACCGATAAGCAGCCCATAACAGTCCTATGCAAGTCCTTGCCGGGCCAGAGACAAACAAAACTTCAGACAACTTTACCTGGAAAGTGTTGATGTTTTTGGATGCCGCACCAAACTACAAATTTGTCCCAATGGATGGAGTACACGAACTGTCTAAAGGGACGCTTCACTGCCAAGATGACATCGCTGACCTCAGGGTACAGGTCTAAGTGGTCAACTATTGCCACTCAATCTCCAAGCATTGAGATCCAAAGTGTGCAGGCCTACATGCAAACCCCTTTGTTGCTGCTGGTACAGAAGCTCTACCCGAAGCA
The DNA here is from genome assembly GCF_964204655.1 of Triturus cristatus. Taxonomy (NCBI): domain Eukaryota; kingdom Metazoa; phylum Chordata; class Amphibia; order Caudata; family Salamandridae; genus Triturus; species Triturus cristatus. Next base: position 214,406,344 of record NC_140586.1, read on the forward strand.
GCAGCTTGATCGGAGGATATATGCTCACGGCAGGAGTTCCGGATACCACACTACGATGATTGGCCCGTCACTGCTGATAATCTTCAGAAATTAGAGTAGGAGAGGTAGTGTCAGGAAGGCATACAAGCATTTGCAATGCAATAGGTCTCGCATTTGTAAAAGTTAGAACTATTGGCGTTGTAAATGGCATTGTTTTTTACTTATTTTTTGTGTGTGTGGTGGAGTGCGATATAAAGTTAACTGGATGATTTTTTAAAAATATATATTTATGCTCAGCTCGAGGTGATTCTTGTGTGATTGAATGGATGGAGTTGTGAACTGCTTTAATGTAACCCGATCAAATTACTTTATTGGCATCGAGATTTGTAGGCAAAGGTAAATCCAATAGTAACATAAAAATAATATATAACCGTAGGCCGACAGGGAAGTCAGAAAAGGCAGAATTCAAGCTAGTTGCAGCTTTGTAAAAAGCAACAAGGGTGGGGAGCGGAAAGCAACGGGACTGAACCATATGGAATAAACGATTATCTTTGTGTGCCTTTACTTTGTCTCGCATATTACAGACACCGGTACAAAAAGGCAATGCAAACTCAACACAGCTACTGAATAATCCCTAAAAATTATGCCAGGTCCTGGATGTGGCAGCAGCCTTTCGGGTGGTGCTATGAGCAGTACTAAAGAGCTGCAGATATGCACTGGAGGCTTTAACCTCTTGATGTTGTTTACCCTGGGTGTTTTATATGGAGCTTGATACTGCAGCACGTAGGAAACAGCTGTTTTAGTTAGAGGGTGGGCTGGGCCATTCCTAAGGCAGATCTGTTAATTTTTCGCCCGTTCCCCACAAGAAGCAAGGCACACCACATGCAGCTTAACCAAGAGATTACACGGAAGAACGAGTACTGCTCTTTCAATCTAGCTTTGAAAAACGTATACATGCGATTGTTGTATTTTATTTTAGAGCAACATAGGCATTTTCAAATAGGTCTAGGTGCATGCCTGGAAAGCAGCTTTCACAGCTTCCCAGGAGTGCTTACACATATAAACATTTCTACACTTCTCAGGAGGACGGCAATACTTTCAATAGGAGAATACCGGCACTGCTCAGTAGTACAATATTTTGATATAAATAACTGAATTGAATATGCTACTTACCAGTATGCATCTGTTCTTGGCATGTAGGGCTGCTGACATTCATATCTGTGCATAGATCGCCGCCTAGTGTTGGGTCCGGATGTTTGCACGTTGTTGTCCTGGAAGAGTCTTCGAAGTATCCTTGGATAGGTGACTCCTCCCCTGGACTACAGTGCGCATGGGCATCCTCTCCATCCTCAGATTGTTTTTCGCCATTGTGGCAGTGATGGAGTAGATACAGAAAGTGATGACCATGCTTACAGTAATTCTGAGAGCTGCAGCTGCTACAGGCGCCGGGGAGGAGGGAGGGCAATATGAATGTCAGCAGCCCTACATGCCAAGAACTGATGCATACTGGTAAGTAGCATATTCAGTTCGAGGCATGTGGGCTGCTGAATTCATATCTGTGCATAGAATACATAGCAGTGCCCTCTATTAGCGGCGGCTACCAGTGCCAGCTGCAGCGGTCTGAAAAAGAGTTTTGAGAACAGCCTGTCCTACAGCTGCCTGCTGTTTTGATTGCACATCTACACAATAGTGTTTGGTAAATGTATGTGTAGTGGACCAGGTGGCTGCTCTACATATATCATGCAGGGGAATGTTTCCTAGGAAAGCCATGGAGGCCCCTAACTTACGTGTTGAGTGGGCTCGTGGGGGAATCGTTAATGTGCGTTTAGCCTTTTGATAGCAAATTTGAATACATTTAACGATCCATCTGGCTATACCTGCTTTGGAGATAGCGTTACCTTTGTGGTGTGGCGCAAAGGCAACAAAAAGTTGTTTTGTCTTCCTAAAGATCTTAGTCCTGTCGATATAATACATGAGGGCTCTCTTCACATCTAGTGTATGGAGTGCTCTTTCTGCGACAGTTTGTGGGTTTTGAAAGAAAACAGGCAGTTCAATAGTCTGATTCACGTGGAACTGCGATACCACCTTGGGCATGAATTTGGGGTTGGTACGTAGTACGACCCTGTTGGCGTGAACCTGTATAAATGGCTCTTGAACGGTTAGTGCCTGGAGTTCACTAACTCTCCTCAAAGAAGTGATTGCTACTAGGAAAGCTACTTTCCAGGTGAGGAATTGAATCTCGCATGAGTGTATAGGTTCAAAGAGTGGACCCATCAGGCGTGTGAGGACCAAGTTGAGGTTCCACATTGGAGCCGGTGGGTGGCTTGGTGGAATGACTCGTTTGAGTCCCTCCAAGAATGCTTTGATGGCAGGCACTCTGAATAGAGAGAGGTGCTGCCTAGTCTGCAGATAGGCTGATATTGCGGTCAAATGGACACGTATAGAGGTGTACGCCAGATTGCATCGGTATAGGTGTAAGAGGTAACAAATTATGTTTTGTATGGATGCGTCTAGCGGGTTAATGTCATTATTAGTACAATAAATGACGAACCTTTTCCATTTGGCTGCATAGCAAGCTCTGGTAGTGGGTCTCCTGGCCTCCTTAATGATGTCCATACAGTCAGGTGGCAGGTTTAGGTAGCCAAACTCTAGGACTTCAGGAGCCAGATCGCCAGGTTCAGCTGTTGCGGATCTGGGTGCTGAATCTCTCCATGGTTCTGCGTCAAATGCGCGGGTTTGATCCGCAGCCTTTGATGCGGCACCACGGAAAGTTCGAGAAAGGTGGTGTACCACGGCTGGCGTGCCCACGTTGGAGCAACCAGGACGAGTGTCAGTGAGTGTTGTCTGAGTTTGCGTGCCACCAGCGGTATCAGTGGTGCTGGGGGAAAAGCGTACGCAAATCTGCCGGACCAGTTCATCCATATCGCATTGCCCTGCGACTGCGGATGTGGGAACCTGGCGGCAAAGCTTTGGCATTTTGCGTTTTCGCTTGTGGCGAATAGGTCTATCTCTGGATGACCCCACTGCTGGAAGTACGGTTGGAGTACTGATGGGTGTAACTCCCACTCGTGCATCTGGTGGCTGTGTCTGCTGAGCAGATCCGCCATCTGGTTGTCCTTGCCGGGGAGGTGTTCTGCCATGAGGAACATGTTCCTCTGAATGGCCCACTTCCACATGCTCTGAGCCAGATGAGACAACTGTGGAGAGTGTGTTCCTCCCTGCTTCTGTATGTAGTACATGGCGGTCATGTTGTCCGTCCGGATCAACACGACTTTGTTGCACAAGTGTACTTTGAATGCTTTCATAGCCAGGAAGATTGCCATCAGTTCTAGAAGGTTGATGTGCATCTTCTTTTGTTGTGTTGTCCATAGTCCCTGCACTGTGTAGTGGAGTACATGAGCTCCCCATCCCCTGGAGAGACGCGTCCGCTGTCAGTATTATTTGTAGAACAGGCTCTTGGAACGGTCGGCCCTTGCAAAGGTTTTGTGGATTCCACCAATGCAGAGAGTTGTATGCCCGACCGCTCACCAACACTAGGTCTTTCAGCTGTCCTTGAGCCTGATTCCACTGACGTGCTAAGCACTCGTGAAGCGGGCGCATATGTAGTCTCGCGTGTGGGACTATGAAAATGCAGGAGGCCATCATGCCTATCAACTGCATGAACACTCGCGCAGGAAGGGAGTGTTGGGGTTTGAACTTGGAAATCAGCATTTGCATGCTGTTGATCCTCACTAAATTTGGCTGAGCTGTGGCCGCCAGAGTGTCTATAGTCGCACCTAGGTACTGTTGTACGTGTGCGGGCTGGAGATGGGATTTTGGGTAGTTTAGTGAGAATCCCAGACTGTGAAGGAGGTGAATGGTGCGGGACATGTGGCTGGCACATTGCTGGGCCGACTTTGCTTGAACGAGCCAGTCGTCCAGGTAAGGGTAGACGTGTATGTGCTGCCTCCGTAGATGTGCCGCCACAGTAGCTAGGCACTTTGTGAAAACCCTGGGTGCTGTTGTCACGCCGAAGGGAAGGACTTTGAATTGGTAGTGCTGCCCCTGAACAGTGAACCTGAGGTATTTTTTGTGTGAGGGGTGAATGGGTATGTGGAAATACGCATCCTTGAGGTCCAGTGTGGCCAGGAAGTCTCCCTGTTTGAGCAGCGGGAGGACTTGCTGTAAAGTGAGCATGTGAAAATGCTCGGAGAGAATGTAGCCGTTCAGGGGTCTCAGGTCTAATATAGGTCTGAGTGACCCGTCCTTTTTTGGTATTAAAAAGTACAGGGAGTACACCCCCGTACCTTGCTCGTGGACGGGTACGACCTCTATTGCGCCTTTTAGTAGCATGCTTAGCACCTCCTGCTGTAAGAGCGTTAAGTGCTCTGAGGACATAGGACGGTGTTTTGGAGGTATTGTGGGTGGAGTTGAGGTTAATTCTAGGCAGTAACCGTATTTGATAATGTCTTTGACCCACCTGTCCGTGGTGATGGAGTTCCACGTGGACAGGAACCTTTGTAGCCTTCCCCCGACAGGTGTTAGGTGGTCGGGAGGAAGGGAGAGGGCGTCACTGTTTGTTCTTGGGGGAGGACCTGGTGTTGCCGTAACCGCGTCCTCTGCCCTTTGTGCTTGAGCCACGATAACCACCCCGGGTGTTTTTATCGTAGGTGCTTTGTGTGTTGCCTTTGTTGTAGGTTTGCTGTGACCCCTGTCCTCTACCTGCTCCTCTATTTCCGGGGCGACGAAAGGAGCCGCTCCGAAAGGACTGCGTTTGAAGAGCCCCCATGGACTTTGCAGTGTCCGTGTCCTTTTTTATTTTCTCTAGGGTGGTGTCAACCTCCGGCCCGAATAAGTAGTCTGGGTTGACAGGCTGGTTGAGGATGTTATTTTGTACCTCAGGTTTGAATCCGGAGATTCGCAACCAGGCGTGTCGTCGCAACATGACGCTAGTGTTAATGGCTCTGGCAGCTGTATCTGCGGCATCCAGTGCACACTTGATGGATGCGTTTCTGAGGAGTTGTCCCTCCCTGATGAGGATCTCTGCACCTTCTTTGAATTGGTCAGGGAGATGTTGGAGTAATTGTTCTAGTGTGTCGTAGTGTGCTCGATCGTAGCGGGCGAGGAGCGCCTGAGTATTGGCAATGCGCCATATATTAGCTGCCTGGGCCGCAACCCGTTTGCCGGAGGTCTCTAGCACCTTGGACTCTTTGTCCGGGGGAGGAGCATCACCTGTTTGCGAGTGTGCCCGTTTGCGAGCATTCGCAACTACAATGGAATCTAGAGGTAACTGGCCTCTAATGTAGGTAGGGTCCCCAGGCGCCGAACTGTATTTCTTGTCGATTCTGGGGTTTATTACTCTTGCCCTGGTGGGTTCTTTGAAGATGTCCTTTGCTGGTTTGAGGACACCCTTTAACATGGGTAGAGTTTTTATATTCCTTTCTGAGGATGCGAAAGTGTCCATGAGAAAGTCGTCCTCCACGGTGTCAGAGTGGAGTTGCACCCCATGATTGGCCGCAGCACGTTCAATTAGGGCGTTGAATGCGGCAGTGTCCTCTGTGGGAGATGTTTTTGCTCCATAGAGTTGCGGGTCCTGTGTATCCATAGGTGCACCCGAGTCTACAGGGTCATCCCAAGCTTGGTCAGGGTCCTGTTGGCCTTCAGGGTCCATCTCTCCGGGGTAGGGGACGTGGTCACCCATGTAGTCCTCCAAAACGTCAGTGTCGGAGTGTGTGGGAGAGAAGGACTGTGGATCCTGGTAAAAGGAGTGGAGAGGTTCGGAAAGAACTGGTTCCATAGTCACCGGCAGCTTTTTCTTAAGCGGGATCCGGTAGGAGTCCAAAGCTGACTCTGAAGTTATTCTCCTTTTGTGGAGCACCATCCTGCCGGTGTCGGCGTCAATGACATGTGACGGAGACGACTCCGCAGGAGAGCTTTCGGCAGGCGTGAACGTGGTGTGGGTGACCCGTGTTCTGATCTGGAACAGTTTTGGGGCCGTGGATGGCGGCAGGCCAAAAGTGATATTGGTCGGTGCCGAAGAGGTCGGTGGAGCTTTTATCGGCTCGGAGCCCGACGTGTCCTGGAGGACTGCTTTGTGTTTGGTGCGTTGCGCAGCAACGGTCCGCACCTGGAGTGCCATCAAGTCCTTCGTGCCGGCCGTTTCCGTAGAGGCGGGCGTGGACTTCTTCGGTACCGGCGAGTCATCGAGTCGAGGGGCGGCAATGGCAGTCGACGTCTTTGATGAGTGTGCCTTTGGTGGTGCTGTCGAAGCGGGGTGCGACGCAGCAGGCAGTTTGACCTTTGGGGTCGGAGCCGATTGTGTCGGTGCCGGTAGCCGAGGAGGTTTGGTGGCACCGAAGCTCTTTTTCCGTGTGTCGGCGCCCACGTCGGCTGCTGCAAGCTCGGCACCGAAATCTCGTTTGGTGCGGTCGGCGCCGACGGGTTTTGCTGGCGTCGAAGGTGTGGTGGGCCTCAATCCGACCAGCGTTACTTTCTGTTTCGGTTTCTGGTGAACCAATGCGGCTTTCGGTTTCGAAGAAGGGAAACCAGCCTTTTTGGGTAGTAATGGATGCCGCTGAATGTCCGAGGCCGGGCCAGAAGGCGGGGCCGAAGAACTGCGGGATAGGTCTTGGGTAAGGCCCGAAGGCGATCCCTCGACCGGATCCATAGACTGGCTCACTGGGATATCCTCAGTCTGTACGGGTAGGCCTGGCTCGTCACCAGAGCTACTCTCTTCGGCCCCCAAGGCCTCATTGTAGTCTCCTACCTCGGTGTCGGCTTCATCTCTGGAAAAGAGTTGTTCTTCGACGTCTTCCGATACGGAGTCGTGTTCGGAAGCGGGGCTGGAGGGTAGGTTTCTCCACGTCTTCGACATCTTCGTCTTCGGCGCTGAAGATGTTGGCTGGGGCCGGTGCCGCTTGCTGCGCTTCGAGTCTTGCTGCTCGTTGATTCCGAAGAGTCTTCTTGGATCGGAATCGGGCACAGGCCATACATGTAGATTCGTCGTGATCCGGTGAAAGGCATTTGTTGCACACCGGATGGACGTCGATATGGGGATATTTCGCATTGCATACCGGACACCGCTTGAATGGTGTCCTCGATTCCATCGTCGATGAAGGGTCGATGGTCGGGGAAAATGCGAAAAAGTTGGTTCTGGAAGTTAGTAAACTAACAATATACTATCGATACCGATCGGGAACAGTACCGACGCGAACTAAAGTCCTTTTGGCCGGTAAAAAGGTTTTCCTAACTTGAGTCAAGATAAGCACATCCGAACCCAATGGCGGAAAAAAACAATCTGAGGATGGAGAGGATGCCCATGCGCACTGTCGTTCAGGGGAGGAGTCACCTATCCAAGGATACTTCGAAGACTCTTCCAGGACAACAACGTGCAAACATCCGGACCCAACACTAGGCGGCGATCTATGCACAGATATGAATTTAGCAGCCCACATGCCTCGAACTGATGTGTACACACGCGTTTTGTTATGCCGTAATGAGAGCACGCTGACGCTCGATCTGACCATGTGCAGATTAGGATCATGTAGAACAAATGCTGCAAGAGCATTAAGCTGTTCAGAACACGTCAAGACTCAATCCACAGTTTATCATCCATTATTATTGTTTCTCTAAAGGGGATTTCCGGGCGCACGCGTGACTAGCAGGAAGAGAGTTTGTTTAATGCATTAGCTTTTTTACTGCTTCGCGGAAAGCATTCTTTAGCACCGCAGAAAGAAAACAAAGCGAAAAACGTTTGTTATAATATGCAGACCCAAACACATGCACCGTTCAGAAAAACAGACGAAGGTATGAAAATAAAGGATGAGCCCTGACCACCATGCACGCCCCTCCCTAGTTGGGAAGCGTCAGCGTGAAACTATGGGCTCGTTTATAGGTCACACTCACAAACACTTCATAGTAAAGACGTTGGCCAGAACAAGGGACAGGGTAGGGAACCCTGGCAGGAAGATAACCTTCACCATACCTAATGAGGCCGAGCCCGCTGGGAGGTCCCATGGCAGCGCCATTCCCAATAGCAGGCAGCCACCGAAGCCATCGGCATGGGAGGCGCCTCAGGACACGGAAAGCCGTGCTTGCGTCCGTCAGCGGGGTGATCGGACTTTAGATGCTCTTGTTCTTCAGCAGTCACTTGCGCTCTCTTCAACAGACACCACTCGGTTTCGCTTTCTATCGCGGAGGTCCATGGGAGATTTCGGCTAGGCAGGTCCCTCAGTAGCCACTGAGAGCCCGAGCTGGTCTGCTGAGCAGTGGCCGAAGTCTATTAACAAGAAATGCTGCATGCAATAGGGCGAAGTCTATTAACAAGTAATGCTGCATGCAATAGGGGCGGGATCAGTGAGTGAGGGGCACGGTCAAAAGAATGGCTAAAACACCTAAAAATCCTGTAAGTTTTTTTGGGTCTTTAACTTTCAGGCAGTTACATATAGAATAAGTTGCAGCTTAAATGAGAAATAAATATGAGTTAAGGTAACCAGTGAAACCAGTGGTGCGCACGCACCACAGAGGAGCGGGGGCGAGGGGGCAAGGGAGCGTGGCAGCGAGGCGAACGCACGCTGCTGCGTGTAATAGACACCGACAGGAATGGGCAGAGCAAAGGCGGGACAAGCGCCCGCCTTTGCCCAATTGCGTGCCTTATTTAAAAAAAATTTTTTAAAAACACGCTAAAGCCAATTGCAGGCGGCGAAAGCAAAACCACACACACAAGCGTGTGGTCAGCTTTCAGAACCTCCTACATGTGGTCTCGCGCTGCGCGAGCAGTGCTACGCACTGCAACGCTAGACGCGTGACCTAAAAAAGGAGCACTGGTCTCCACTCTAGATAGAAGGCATCTCCCAGCATGAGCTGGTATGGTAACTCCAGTGTGAAGTGCTTACTGCACATTCTCAGCGGTGGCGAAAAGATCTAGTCAGGGTTCTACCCTTTGGTGAAAGGTGGACTTTGCCACCTCCAGATCTAACTGCCACTCTTGACCCGCTGGGTACCTGCATTGATGAGTTTGTCTGCCCTGCCGTGTAAAGATCTTGCCAAGTGGTTTAACATGAGAGAAATCCCTTGGTGGCCAACCACTTCCAGACTTGCAAGGCACCCTGGCACAGGAGCCAGAACTCCCATCCGCCATGCTTGTTGCAGTATCACCTGGTGGCGGTATTCTCCGCAAGCAACAGCATTGGCTTTCCTTTGATGGTGGGGAGGAATGTCTTCGGCACCAAGCAAATCACCCTCAACTCCAACATGCTGACTTGGAGTAGTCTCTGACCGAGACCAGAATTCCCTGATCACAACCTCTCAGAAAGGGCCTACCCACTTCATTAGTGCTGGATCTTTGACCACTGTAATCTCTGGGTGGCTAAGGAGAAGGGCCTTTCACTGACACAATCACAGGCCAACAGGCACAATGGTAGATCTTTTGCAGTCTCCTCCGAAATCTGAATACCTTCAGCCAGGTTTTCCTGATGTGATGTGCCCACTGGAAATTCAGGTCCCACTGCGGAGACCGCATTTGTCATCTGGCACACGACAATGGTAGGATGTAGAAGGGCAAGAATTTCAGCAGCCTTAGAGTCATAGGCAATGAGATCCAAAACAGAGGCTTAAACATTGGGATCATAATCCAAATGTCCTGCACACTCAAGTTATGGGAGAAAGGCACAGAACCGCACTGTGTCCAAAATGGTTCAGATAAAAGGGTGCGTCTGGCAGCATCTGGTGTGACTTTGGCTCGTTGAAAGAGAATCCCTACAATGTTAAGAGATCCGATGTTGTATGGAGAAGGTTTACAACTGCCTGAGGCAAGCCTGCCCTCAAAAGCCAGTTGCCAAGGTAGGAGAAGCCTAGTACCCTGAACTCCATAGATCTGCTTCAACCACCGGCATCACTTTCATGGAGACTCAAAGGGGTGCTGGTGAGGCCAGAGAGGGGGCACACTGCAAGCTGAAATGGATCTGGCCCAACATGAACCCTAGGTAGCGCCTGTTTGGCATTCTAGACAGTAAAGTGAAATTAAGCATCCAGCAGGTCCAACGCGGCCATCCAGTCTTTGAGGTCTAGGGCAGATAGGACCTGGGCTAACGTGAGCATCTTGATTTTGTTCTTCAGCAGGAAATGCATTGAGAGGGTGAGGATCTATAATAGGGCAAAGGCACATGATGAAGTTCATTGTAAATGGTCTCTAAAAACCTGTCTCAATTACCCCTCACTGATAATGCCGACTGTGTGATGCCTTGAGACCTGCCTTTTATTCTGCTGGTTTATGAATCATTCTCTCTTCTGGAAAAGCAATACAAATAATAAAATAAAAGATAAAAATAGGACAAAGGCCTCCATCCTTCCTCATCACGAGGGAGTAGCAGGATTAACACCCAATTCCTACTAAAGAGGATTTGTAGTAGCGGATGCTGGAGGGGTGGGGGAGTAAGCCGCACATTGTCTTTGCTTTCCTTATTGTCTCTGGCCACTGCCACAAAACAGCTACAAAGTCTGGGGTGCTGGAGGAGGGGGTTTGGAATCAACAGATGGAGAACCCTCTACTGTAGTCACGAAAAGAGCAAAATTACTGGTGGAATTGACTTGTAGGAGAAAATAGTCCCTAGGAATGTGCCGTGGCTTAGCTCTCCTTAAATCATTCTAAGGCAGAGTCAGCTTTGTCCATTAAAAATGCCTGGACGTCCAAGAACTAAAGACTGTAGACCTCATCCAGGTGTAGAGGTGGCAAGCCACACTGATGCAAGTGCACACAAGTGGTGTCCAGTCCGGAGTCTATCAATAAGTTTACCACATTGTAGCTGTCCTAAATACCTTGACTGAGGGATGCCTGAAAGTTATCTGGAACAAACAGTAAATGCAGAGCAACCGTATCCTGAAGGGCATGGGAATAACTATTAAGGAGAAAGCTAGCACTGACTGATCTTAGAACAAGGCTTGAGGAGGAAAAAGTTATTTTGCCAACAGTCTCTATTCATTTGGACTCTCGGTTGGAAGGAGTGATGGGAAAGAGTTTGGTCTGACCCGGGTTGTGGGCGCACAAACCACTAGAGACTCTGGAGTGGGATGTGGAGGTAAGACGTAGACCAATGGCAGTTGTCTGTTAATAGACAGGTTGCCCAATGGCGGTGGACAACCTGTCCATCAACAGGCAACCCTGGCCAAATGTCCAAAAGGGTATCAGTAAGTGCCTCGCTGACAGTGGCTCAGTAGGAGCTTGGCCAGGTTGCACGATTTGGGTCAAAACATTGGTTTTCACTTACACGGTTGGCAAATGAAGGTCTACATTTTCAGATGTCCTTTATATCACAACAGCAGAAAGGCAAATGCTACTTACCAGTATGCATCTGTTCTTGGCATGAAGAACTGCAGATCTACACACTGTGCATAGATCGCAATCTGGTGCTGGGCCCGGATGTTTGCAGTTGATTTTCCTCTTGGAAAGTCTTTGGAAGTGACGAGGTATGTGACTCCTCCCTTGGATCGTATTGCGCATGGGCTTCGGCTCCATCTCCAGATTGTTTTTCGCCAACAGGGAATGATGAAGATGCCCATGTGTATCTAAATAAAATAAACTGGAACAGATAAAGGTAGCCGGGGAGGCGGGTGGGCGTGTGTAGATCTGCAGCTCTACATGCCAAGAACAGATGCATACTGGTAAGCAATGTTCCCTCTAATTTTTTTCCTCTGTGTGCGCCAGTGTAAGGTCTCTGTGCGCTGAAGCCAAAGCAATGTGCATCAAGAACCGGACCGCATGTGGGGGTGCAGAGACCGGGCTATGACATGGGGATTCCTGCTTGATTGTGAGTAGTACGCTACTCCCGAACCCAAACAGGATTAGGAGGGAATGATTATAGGGAAATATGAAATTAATTTGAGTGGTGGAAAAAGCGCAAAGAATCAGACACCTAAAAACACTGCCCCTGAGAATAATCTGGGCCAATCTCAGACTGGAAGAGGAAAATGCAAGCCAGGGAGAGGGGCTGAGAACCCCCCTTGTTGTGGAGACATAACGTTGGTACAGACCTGGAGGAGGAATGGCCCAGTTCACACCTGGGAAGGTGGAGGCTCAGGTGCGCAACACCCATTGGATTCAAAGGGCTTCACCCCTTCCCCCCCCGCCCCGTCATGTGTGGCAGCCCGGGATGAGACAACTTCCCGGGCAAACACACAGCCGCACCTGAGCCCTTCACAGGTCTTCAAAAGACCACTTGCATGTTAATGAGGCCTCGCTGTTGTTTCACCCCTTCTAAGAGCCCCTGCAGCTCCACTCTGCCTATTGCTTAAAGATTCAGCCCCACCTGAAATTTTTTCTTAGCGCCCCCCCCCCCCCCCACCTCCGAAATTTGGCTCTAGTTGCGCCTCTGTGGAGGCTTGAGCATACCTTCCACAATTCCCAGTTACTTGTGCCACGAGTAGTGCTGATAGATGTATCCCCTGCATTCTGGGATTTGTGGTCCTGGTTTTACAATACTACTAGTCCCAGAATACTAAGTAAGCCCTGTACTGGATAAAAGTGGCAATAATTATTTACGATGTTTGTCTGCGCACAGTACTTTTGCATTAATCTAAAGGAGCACTATATATCAATAAAGAACGGGCTTTTATTAGTGCATAAACTGAATGTAGTAAATGTCTATCCTGCTATAGTAGTGCCTTTTTAGGTCTTGCGTAGCGTTGCAACGCAATGCTCTGCGAGACCTCTTGTGCGCAAGAAGATTTCAGAATGGGACTTGAAGCCCCGTCCCTCAATTGCATTGGCTGGCGTCACCGTTTATGTAAAACGGTGGCCGCCGATTTAAAGTGAGGCTTTTTGGTTGCATCCCTTTGGCCTTTTCGTCCGGCCCATCGGACTGGATTGTCTGCTTCACGGCTGCCGTGAAGCAATTCCTTATCTTTATTGGGGCCATCTGTGGTTGTAATAGAGGCTTGTTTACTCCGGGCAGGCAACATGGAAGGGCGGAAACGCTGTATCTTTAAGGCGGCCTGGAGTGAGGAGCGCCGAGGGAATCGATGGCAGCCAGGAGGAGAAGTGTTTTTTAAAGATCTGGGCAGCATCTGGCATTCTGCAGATGAAAACATATGATTCACAAGCAGAAGAGATGACAAGACATTACCAAATTTGCGCCCAAACTCCCCGGGCACAGTGGCGCTTCCAGACGCTCTGGAGAAGTTTGCAGGAACCAGCTGCAGGCTCTGGTCTCATATTTCTTTACTATAAACCTGGAGCCAGCAACACCACGTCGATCCTTAAAGCATGGCCACCGCACTTCACCGACTGTGCGTAAACACCAGCGAGAAATGTCTGTGATGGTCTAGCAGTTTTGAGTGTTGTACAACAGCACACGTTTAACACGACAGTTTGTTTAGATTATGGAATTGCAGAGTGTGTTATCTCACTGTTTCTGTTAGACAAAATGAATGCTTCTCCTTTAGAAATCTGCATGCCCACAGCGCTTAGAAACTTCAGAGATGGGGTATGAAGAGCTATATAAAACGCATCTGATGTTTTTCGGCATGTGGTGCCGAGGCAGGAAGGTGGGACCTCTTCTACAAGGGAGCCTGGGTGTTTCGAACTGAAGACCTTGAGAATGACTGCATGGGGCTTGAATTGGATAGGAACTGATCGAGGCAGTCAGTGGAGCTGCCCTGCGCTTGGTGTGATGTCTTCACTTTGTCGGTTGGGGGGCAGCTGCTCAGTTCAGAGGTTGTACAGCCGCATAGATGCTGTGATGGGTATGTGTCCTCTCGGTGACAATGGTACGTCTTCGATGCTATTCAATTAGTTGGTGAGATGAATGACAAGCTGTGGTGCATGGTGCCGACACGGATGCATGCCAAGAAACGTGATGACAATATGAAAAGTGGGCACCGTGACTCTAAGAGATGCTTCACCAGGGGTAGCAGGTTTACAATTGTGTGCACACCTTTCAGCCAAGTGTGCAAGGCCTGGTGTGCTCTCCTTGTGCCCCGAGAACGGGCCATGGATAATAGAGTATAAACATGCACCAAAGGACGCGGAAGTGACGAAGATGCTCGCACGAGACGCTGAATCACTCTGTATAGTATAGAAGAAAAGTAAAAAAATGCTCACATGTGGGACTGCCCTGCAGGGTGTAACAGCCAATGTTTACTCCCACTCGTAGAGTATGGGGCAGTCTGACGTAAGTGGGGACTTCCCTTACCCAGACAAAAGAGGGTAAGGCCTCTTTTATTTAAATATACAACAGCTGCTGAATTAATACAGATGAACTAGTCACAGTTTCAGTTGATAAATTCCTTCAATCTGATCTTAATTTTCACCAGTCATTTCGTCCTTCTGTTCTGTTCTCTTAGGACGACTTTCCTTTGGCCATACAGGTAAACAAGGGCCCTTTTGTGAAGAGGATGTAGCGTAAGGGCTAAGAGCTGCCTACTTTGGACCTGGGGAACCTGGTTCGAGTCTCAGCGTGGCTCATCAACCTGTGATCCTGTGCAAATCACTTAAGTTGGAGAAATCTAAAACTGCAATAATCAAAAAACAAAAATGTGACACATATTGGAAAAGAAATTAACATATTTGTGACCGGTCTGAGGCATGCAGCAAGTCCAGAAGCACCACGTGTGCTTTCACACTCACTAACATATATTAGTGATTGTGAAAGAACACGTCGTCCTTTTAGGCTTGCTACATACCTTTTGGTAATCGAGTGCAGCAGACTGCGTGCCTTTTTGAAAGTTTTCTGTTAATTGCAGCGCCGGACAGGCTAATACACGGGCTGCAATTAACATGAAAACTTGCAAAAAGGCACGCAATCTGCCACGCTATATTAACAAAAGGTATGCAGCAAGCCCAAAAGCACGACGTTTGCTTTCACAATCACTAGTATCTCATAGTGATTGTGAAAGCACTCGTATCACAATCACTAATATATATATATATATATATATATATATATATATATATATATATATATATATATATATATATATATATACATATACACACACAGGTCGTGCTTTTAGGCTTGCTGTATGCCTTTTGTTAACAGCCAGCATGCCCTTTCTTAATACAGCGCAGCTGGTGGCAGATTGTCTGCTTTTGTTAAAGTATTCCTGATGATCGCAGCGCCCGTCTACAGGGCGCGGCGATCAACAGGATACTTGCCTCTAGGGGGATTGGGTGTGCTGTGTGTGCGCACTTCAAAGCCACTGCGCGCTGGGAGTGAAAGACGTGCGCGTCCGCGCGCGCACGTTGCTGGGAACAGTGCTGGTAAGTAGCATTTACCGTTCGAGGTATATGAGCTGCAGATTACACACTGTGTATAGATTATATAGCAGTACCCATCTTTAGCGGCGACCACCAGTATCTGTTGGAGTGGTTTGAAACAATGTTTTGAGTACCGCCTGGCCCACACTAGCTTGTTGCTTAGTTTGCACATCTACACAATAGTGTTAAGTGAAAGTGTGCGGTGTTGACCATGTAGCTGCTCTGCAGATATCATCTAAGGGGATGTTCCCTAAGAATGCCATGGAAACCCCTACCTTAAGTGTAGAGTGGGCTTTAGGGGGGAACAGATAGCGTTCGTTTTGCCTTGTGGTAGCAAATCTGAATGCATTTAACAATCCACCTAGCTATTCCAGATTTGGAGATGGGGTTGCCTTTATGTGGTGGTGAGAAGGAAACGAACAGTTGTTTTGTCTTACGAAAGGGTTGTGTTCTCTCAATGTAGTAGATTAAGGCTCGTTTGACATCTAATGTGTGGAGAGCTCTTTCTGCAACGGTTTGTGGTTGCGAGAAGAATACAGGCAGTTCCACAGATTGGTTTAGGTGAAAGGGAGAAATTACTTTAGGGAGGAGTTTTGGATTAGTACGGAGAACCACCTTGTTATGGTGCATTTCCAGAAAGGGTTCTTGAATGGTGAGGGATTGTATCTTGCTGACCCTTCTGAGAGAAGTGATGGCTACAAGAAAAGCAGTTTTCCATGTTAGGAATTGAAGTTCACATTTGTGTAGAGGTTCAAAGGGAGGCCCCATTAGTCTGGGGAGAACGATGTTTATGTTCCACACTGGTGAGGGCGGCACTCTTGGGGAATTATTCTTTTGAGGCCTTCCATGAAGGCTTTTATGGCAGGTACTCTAAAGAGAGATAGATGTTGACTGTTTTGTAGATAAGCTGCTATGGCTGCAAGGTGCAGTCTAATAGACGTGCAGGCTAGATTGCATCTTTGTAGGTGTAGTAAATAGCCTATGATGTGTTGGATGGACACATCTAGGGGATTGAAGTTATTGTTGTGACAATAGATCACAAAACGTTTCCACTTGGCTGCGTAGCAAGCTCTAGTGGTAGGTCATCTAGCTTCTTTAATGACGTTCATACAGTCAGAGGGAAGATTTATGTAACCGAATTCTAAAATTTCAGGAGCCAGATCGCAAGGTTGAGCTGAGTCCGGGTGCCTGATCTTTCCATGGTTCTGGGTTAAGAGGCGTGGAGAGAGGTGTAATTTTTGGTGCGGTACTACAGATAGTTCCAGCACAGTGGTGCACCACGGTCGTCTGGCCCAAGTTGGAGCTACTAGGATGAGAGTGAGGGAGTGTTGTAGTTTGCGCACCACTAATGGAATGAGTGGGAGAGACGGAAAAGCGTACGCAAATCTGCCTGACCAGTTCATCCATATCGCATTGCCTTTGGACAATGGGTGTGGATATCTGGCGGCGAAGCTTGGGCATTTGGTGTTTGTGGGTGGCGAAGAGGTCCATCTATGGATGCACCCACATTTGAAAGTACAGGTGAAGAACTTGTGGATGGAGTTCCCACTCGTGGATCTGTTGTGTTTGTCTGCTCAGCAGATCTGCCATAGTGTTTTGGATTCCTGGGACATGTTGGGCTAGGAGAAAGATTTTTGGGGGTATGGCCCATCTCCATATGCTCTGTGCTAGGTGAGAGAGCTGCGGAGTGTGCCACCTTGTTTTTGTATATAGTACATGGCTGTCATGTTGTCGGTGCGGACTAAGACGGCCTTGCCTGAGACATGTGTTTGAAAAGCCTTTAGGGCTAAGAATATGGCTAGTAACTCCAGATGGTTGATGTGGAGTAACTTTGGTTGAGGCGTCCACCTGCCCTGCATGGTGTGATGTAGTATGTGAGCTGCCCAGCCGGAGAGCGATGCGTCCATTGTCAGTACTATTTGAGGAAACTGTTCCAGGAACGGTCATCCTTTGGAAAGGTTTGTGGTGGTCCACCACTGCAGAGAGCGATGGGCACGACCGTCTACCAACACCAGATCTGTCAATTGACCCTGGGCCTGGTTCCATTGGCGCGCTAAGCACTCTTGGAGAGGACGCATCTGGAGTCTTGCGTGAGGTACTATGAATATCCAAGAGGCCATCATTCCTATAAGTTGCATGAACACTCGAGCTGGAAGAGAGTGCTGTGACATTTGGCGCAGAGAGCCTGAATGCTTGCTATCCTGGCAGGACTGGGATAGGCTAGCACTTTTGCGGTGTCTATGTTGGCACCAAGGTATTGTTTTACGTGGGATGGTTGCAGATGGGACTTCCGTGTGATTTACTGTGAAGCCGAGGTCGTGAAGTAGTCGGATAGTGGCGTGAGTTTGTTGTACACACTGGTTGTATGAGTTGGCTTTTATGAGCCAGTCGTCTAGGTATGGGAAGACATGGATGTGCTATCTTCGCAGGTGGGCTGCCACTACCGCTAGGCACTTGGTAAACACCCGTGGTGCTGTGGTGACTCCGAAGGGGAGCACCTTGAATTGATAGTGATGACCGTCCACTACAAATCTGAGAAACTTCTTGTGAGCGTTGTGAACAGGAATGTGGAAATAGGCGTCCTTGAGGTCTAAGGTGGCAAGGAAGTCGTTTTGAGAGAGCAGGGGAAGTACCTGCTGGAGTGTGACCATATAAAAATGGTCTGAGTGTATATAGTGATTTAGGGGTCTGAGGTCTAGGATGGGCCTTAGAGTGTCTTCCCTTTTTGGTATGAGAAAATATAGGGAGTAAACTCCCATATTTTGTTGGTGGGTAGGAACTAGTTCTATCGCACTCTTTTGTAGGAGGGAGATTACCTCCTTCTTTAGTAGTGCTAAATGTTCGTGCGACATTGGGCATTGTTGGGGTGGAATGTTTGGGGGGGGTAGATGTTAGTTCGAGGCAGTAGCCTGACCGAATTATTTGCGTTACCCATTTGTCTGAGGTGATGGTAGTCCAGACAGGAAGGAATTTGTGGAGTCTGCCCCCGACCGGAGTGGGATGGTCTGGGGGGAGTGGAGGGAAGTCATTGGGTAGGGGTGGATGCAGAGCGGGAGGTGTTTGTCTTGCCTCTGCCTTTATTATTGCTGCCCCTGTAACCGCCTCTTTGGTAACCCCTTGTGAAGGTGGATTGGGTAGGGGCTTTATAGGAAGTAGAAGCGGTGTCAGAGGAGTAGCCTCTGGAGGTGCTTCGAAAGAGAGAGCATCGAAATGAGCGCCTGGGAAGGTGCGATTGTAAGGCTCCCATAGACTTCGCCGTATCTGTGTCTTTCTTAATTTTTTCTAGGGCCTCATCAACTTTTGGGCCGAACAGATGTTCCTGGTCAAAGGGGTGGTTGAGGATGGAAGCTTGCACCTCTGGTTTGAAACCTGAAATTCGTAGCCAGGCATGCCGACTGAGGAGGACGCTGGTGTTAATTGCCCTAGAGGCGGTGTCAGCTGCATCTAGGGCACAGCAAATGGAGGTGTTGGTGATTGTTTTATCCTCCTGGATTAGCTCATTGGCTCTATTCTTGTATTTGTCAGGGAGGTGTTGCCTTACGGGTTCTAGTTCATCATAATGTGCCCTGTCATATCTTGCCAAAAGCGCTTGTGTGTTTCCAATGCGCCATATGTTGGCAGCCTGATGCATCCAAGAGTTTGGACCCCTTATCAGGTGGTGGTGCCTCGCCTGATGCCTGGGAGTTTGCACGCTTTCTTGCAGTGGACACTACTAGGGAGTCTAGTGGTGCTGGCCCCCTGATGTAGGTGGGGTCTGTAGGGGCGGCCTTACATTTGTCGATGCGAGGGTTGATGACCCTGGCCGGGTCTTTAAAGACCTCCGGCGCGTGCTTGATAACGCCTTTGAGCATGGGCAGGATGGAAGCGGCCCTGTGTGTTGTGTCGAAGGTATCTAGGAGGAAGTCCTCCTCCACGGGGTCAGTATGGAGATCCACGCCATGGTAGTGTGCAGCCCTCTGAAGTAGTTGGTTAAAGCCCATAGTGTCTTCCGGGGGGGATGGTCTCGAAGGGTAGAGATCATCCTGCGGGACATTAAGGAAGTCTGGAATGTTATAGTCGTCCCATGGGTCTGGGGAGCCTGTAGGTTGGTCATGGGGCTCGTCCCCTGTGTCATCATCATCATCCGGAAAGGGTGTGGGGGAATGATCAGGTGGAGGAGGCGGAGGGGCTGGAGGAGGAGGTGGAGGAGGGGGTGAAGGTATTCTCAAAGGGGAGGTAGCAAAGTCTTTCCTATTTGGAGGTGAAGCGGGTCAGGCTTGTCCAGCGGTCCCTTTTTGATGCTGAGCATCAAATGTCCAGTCTTAGGGTCCTTGACCAGTGTTTTTTTGTAATGGATCAGGCCTAAACAGTTCTTCAGTGAGTGGC
This sequence comes from Triturus cristatus, assembly GCF_964204655.1. Classification (NCBI taxonomy): domain Eukaryota; kingdom Metazoa; phylum Chordata; class Amphibia; order Caudata; family Salamandridae; genus Triturus; species Triturus cristatus. The sequence continues at coordinate 214,425,917 of NC_140586.1, forward strand.
CGATCTGTCGGCGCCGAAAGCGTCGGGCCGTAGGTTTTTTAGTCTTGGAGTCTGCATCAGTTTGTTGTTTTGAACTGTGCGGCTTTGGAATGGCTGGTTGTTTACTCGGCTCTGAGATGACTTTCGGCTTCGAGGTGTGAGTGTCGATGGCATTGTGTTTTTTGCTCGGTTCCGGGGACGGTGTCGGTACCGAGGAGCTTGTGCTTGTTTTCGGCGCAGAGTGCTTCGGTGTGGAGCTCGGTGCAGAGGAGGAGGCCATTTTCTTTTTCGGCGCCGGTGCGGAGGAGTGTTTCTCGGCACCGATGGTAGGCTGGCTCGAGCCCGAGCCGCCGGAAGGCTTGATAGGCTTCTTTATCTGGCCCGAAGGCGAGGTGTGGGAAGCGATATCCTTGGTCGTGCCTAGGCCTGAGGGCGAAGGCGAAGGCGTGACCGAAGCCTTTTTGGATGCCGTCGAGGGTGTGGGTGGATGTTGATACTCACGACCCTCTGTGCCAGAGTGATATCCTAGACATCTGAGTCGTCTGCCTCGGAGGCGCTGACGAGGCCCTCTTCGGTGTGCTGTCCTTCTGGAGCATTGACGCGTTCTCCGAAGAGGTCATCTGGGATCGCTGTCTACGAGTGTGTCATGGTTCTTCTCGCCCTTCGGTCTCGAATGGTTTTCTTGGACCGGAAGGATTTGTACGCAGGACAGTCTCGAGCGTCGTGTTCAGGGGAGAGGCAGAGGTTGCATACCTCATGGAGATCGCTGTGGGGAAATTTGGACCCACATCGAGGACACTTTTTGAATGGAGTCCGTTCCATCAGCCAGGACCGGAGCTTGGGTAGACCCGAAGGCCCTCGTCGACGACCGGATCGAAGACTTGGAACGATGACAGTTGCGTCGAGTGTGGCGATCGAAAACAATACCGCGAAAAGGATTGTGCGCCGATAGAAGAACTGGAAACTGTTCGGAACCGGAGCGCGAAGATCACATCCAAGCCCGATGGCGGGGAATAAACAATCTGAGGATGGAGCCAAAGCTCATGCGCAATACGATCCAAGGGAGGAGTCACATAACTCGTGACTTCCAAAGACTTTCCTAGAGGAAAAACAACTGCAAACATCCGGGCCCAACACCAGATGGTGATCTATGCACAGTGTGTAATCTGCAGCTCATACGCCTCGAACATACACTTTCCTCTGTACCATGTCTCGGAGGAGAAATAACTTCAGTGTCAGGCAAGGTGTAAGGCCCACTGGCAGGCTGAAGCTCTTCATATCAGTCATCCATGTCATGTTGGAGAACATAACGCACCGGTCACCATAGCCTGTCATTTTCAGAATCTATGCCTACAAAGTTATGTAAAGTCTGGGCCTAACATGTAGCAAGGACAAAGTATCAGAGTTAGAGGGATGACCAAGAGGTGCCACAACAGTCAATGCCATGTGCGACTTTGGTAGAGGTCCTTGCGGAATTAGTGCGGAATTAGTTCAGAGACGGATAGCCCTACAGACTGTACCTCCTCCTCCGATGGCCTCTATGTGAGCAGGATCGGAGATTGGAACGGCGCCGAATTGTGCACCTAAGTCGGCACTGGACTCAGAGGATTGAAGTGGCACAGACTGCGCTAAGGGCGGAGTTACCTAAAGAAGTCCAACTGGTGGCCCCTGCGGTTCCTTGGGGTTGAAGGCGTGCCGGGGGGAGCCGGTACAGTGCCAAAGGTTCGCAACAAAGGCTCCATGAAGGCTTCTACTTGCTGCCATGTTGCAGATGGACCTAAAAAAATTAGGGTTTGTCTGCTCCAAGGGATATTGAGACAGAGGTAGGTTGACATGCTTACACACTCTGGAATTAGAGAGGTGTGGGAAGGGGCTGATTCCCACTTGGATATTTTGTGCTACATCTGCAAATTTCCTAAAGACTTTGATCATGGCGAGGACCTGCTGCGGGAACAACTTTGGGAGCATGACCTTCCTTTAGACTTCAACCCATCCCATCACGGAGTCTTCTTATGCCAGGTGACAGAGTTTGGCTTCGCACTAGTGTATAGATTTTGGTTTTATCTGGACACAGTTGCCACCTTCCTTGGAGTCGTGGTCTGACCTGAGGCACCAAAAACAGACTTTGCACGGGTCAGTCACAGACATTTTTAGCGACAGTCTCTGCATGGCTTAAACTAGTGTTGGAGGAAGAAATTTCTTACACACTGGATAATTTGTTGATGAATTTGTTGAAGAAAAGTCTTGTCAAACCCCACTGAGAAACCTTGGATCTGCATCTGAACACGTAGAATGAAAGGAACGGTTGTCTTCAAGCATTGGTGCCACTTGTATGCAGCTCTGTTCTTCACTTCCGTAGCTGAGTGACATTAAAACAGAGCCAAACAACAGAACCTAGTGGTGCACAGGAGAATTACTCAGTCAAGAGGTTTGCCTTAATCTCCAGTGTAAGGAGCTGCAAGTCTAGAACCTCTGCAGCTTTACGAACCACAACTGCAAAAAAGCACTCTTGGGTTTGGGTGCTCTACGGGCAAATTCCAATCTTGGTGAAGAGCCCAAGCGACTGGCATTTTGTAGACCAGGGTACCAGCCACCTTCAGCATACCAAGGTGAGACCAAGCGGGTTGCCTCAACGGCACCTTCATTATGGGAAGCAGGCTTGAGACCGTAAAAAGTATCAGAAACTGAGCAAAAGGGGGACTACATCAGGGGTGTAGAATTCATATAGCCCGACACCCAGGACATATTGTTTGGAATCAAGGGCAACAAGTTTATATGTTTATTTTGTCCTAGGGACAAGCAGGCCCAACACCTTGCAGCACAAACCTTTTGGCTGTCAGATTACAGGACCAACTTATGGATCAGGGAAGGGCATTGTCTGCAGCTAAGGTAATATCTGTGCCCATAGGTTAATGCTGTTTTAACTTTTCTTTATGGTTCATTAACACAAAGCCTTTATTATTAGGATGAAAGCTCTAAGAAAATGTAAGTTCAGACAACTACAGACAGTGGTTCCAGAATACAAATGTGTACAAACATTCGCAAAGTTTAATATGAGGCTTATGCTTCTATGATACTCTCGGATTAGATACAGATATCTGCAAAAGCTTGAAAGCATGATTGATTGATTCTTTGCTTTCAAAATAAAATGTTAATAAAAAAATGCAACTAGAAAAAAAAGCTCTGCTTATCTAGTGTGAGATTTTATGTGCCATTTCTCTGAAAAATGTAGTAAAATGTGTTGATGCATGCTAGTATTTCCCAAAAATAATCGTAATGGAAAATTAGTATAACCAGTTTGAACAAAATCATAGAAAGCATTAAAATAAATATGCATTGACAAAGTCAATAGGTATGACATTGGTGTTGAGCTTTTTGGTTTTATCAATAGGTATCATGTTTTGACATGGTTTGACAAAGAATTTTAATAAAAACAAAAGGTCTTGGATTATGCCAGACCTAAATAGGGGCTTAACTCAAAGAAAGTCACAAAAGTGAACCACAGGGTATGTCCTTGCATCAGTGCTTAATTTGAGCCGGTGGTTTCCGGTGCTCAGCACTGGAACTTAATCATAGACACTGGTGCTTTTCATGAGCAACAGGACACATTCATGGTAGGCATGAGGAGATTAAGTGATTTGCCCAAGATCACAGGATGTTAAGCCGACAGTCTCAAACCTGGTTCCCCAGGTCCAAAGTGAGTAGTTCTGGCCATTACACCACATCCTCTCCCCACTTTTAAAGTTAGTAGTTGGTTCTGTTTTAGGTGGCGCTAACAGTAGAAACACTGCTGCATTGCTCGCTGCTGCACGCTGCTGCATTGCTCGCTGCTGCACGCTGCTGCATTGCTCGCTGCTGCACGCTGCTGCATTGCTCGCTGCTGCACGCTGCTGCATTGCTCGCTGCTGCACGCTGCTGCATTGCTCGCTGCTGCACGCTGCTGCATTGCTCGCTGCTGCACGCTGCTGCATTGCTCGCTGCTGCACGCTGCTGCATTGCTCGCTGCTGCACGCTGCTGCATTGCACGCTGCTGCACGCTGCTGCACTCCGCACTGCTGCACTCCGCCGCACTCCGCCGCACTCCGCCGCACTCCGCCTTTATGCGAGTTTATGCTACTGACATTGTAAATGACAATGCCTTTTATTTGTTTTAAAACCAAAGCATAAATAAAAGGCATTGTAATTTTACAATGCCAATAGCTCAAACTCTTATAAATGCGAGACCTATTGCATTGCAAATGCTTGTTTTTCTTGCGTCTACATTGACTCCACCTAAAGAGGGCGAACAATCTTATGACTTGGAGCCGAGCCATTCCAGTTTCCTGGTCTCAGCAACATAGTTAATCTCTTGCTCCCAAATCGCCTTCAGATGCATCAAGGAGCACTTGTCACAGGACTTAAGAGCTATGCTGAGTGTTGAAGTATGAAAGCCAAAAGACATAAGGGTTCATGGTGGGTACTACTTTAAGACATGTTTGACAGTTTAACCCCTTTTGTTTTAGGAGGCGACATCTTTGCAAACTGTCAAAAGGCGCTCCTGATCCTTCATAGAAAATGCAGAAAGAGAAAATGATGTCCGAGCGCAGGATTGGCGCTTATGGGACTCTGTCTTTTCATGTCCTGAGGCGGATGGAGTTGCAATGGAGGATGATGATGCCACTTGCCACCCTGCTTTAGCTATTGCAAGAATTTCATGATACAGTCTGGCGCCTGGGAAGATTCAGATGGTGAAGATGCTGCAGTTAGAAGTAACCATCGGAAATATTCAGCACAACCAGACAAGGGACCTGTAATAATCAACTCAGTGAAATAAGTAGCATAAGTGACTAAGAGAGCCTGGAACACTGATCCTCCACATACAACACAACCAGCCAAGGGGGTCTCTAATATGCAGTACACTGAAATACACAGTGCACCAAGGAGGTATCAAAACTAAGACATATAGCAGTGCTGGTCGAGGGGCTCTAAATATCGAATGCACATTGACAAAGGCAGCTAAGGGGCCAGTAAAACCGTGCAAAATGAGAAAAGCAAACACCACAGGAAGAAAACAGGTGTGCAATACTGTGTAAACAGTGAAATATTGTTTAGCACAGCTAGTAATACACAGCACACACATACTGCACAGTCAACTAAGAAGCCTCTAAAACGGACCACGTGTTGAAATTACAGCCTGATGGCCAACAGGCCTGTCATTCTGTTTACACACTGCAGCCTACAACAGACCCAAAGGGGCCTACAATACCGAGCGCACACTGAAATCTGCAGAATGGCCAGCAAACCGATCTGTAATACTGAGCGAATAGTAATATACAACACAAGCGGCCTGTAATTCCATGCACAGTGAAATACAGCAAAACCTTTCAAGCAAGTCTGTACTATGAAACACACAGCCAAGTATAAAGCACAGCCCTCTAGGGAGGCTGTAAATCGATTAAACTTAAAAAGAGTGGCCTATGACCCGGAGAAAATATTAAAAACCACACACAACTGTGCGTCAAGGTTGTAGTGGAATATGCAGCACAGCTAGTCAAGCGCCAGCAATACTGGGGGAACCCTGAAATACACAGCATCGCCAGCCTTGGGATCTCTAATAGAATTGTATAATAGAGGTGGCCAAGCAACCTTTAATACAGAGCCCATACACAAATATTTAGCACAGCCAGGGGCATGTCGCACTTAGCATGCAAAGAATAACAAACCCCAGCTAGCCGAAGGGCCTCACCGAACAATGAGGAAAACGTGCACAGTGGTCCATGAGATATGCACTACTGAGCACACAATCAAATGCACAGCAACGTCAGACAAGAACCCCGCAATATTTAGCACACACTGACGTCGATTGCTGAGAGGCCACATAATGAGTGCACGCAGCACAGACAGCCAAGAGGCCTGCATTACGGAGCATAGTGCTCTGGGAAAAACACCACCGACAGCCAAGGAACGTGAAATACCAAGAGCAATATTCGAACACGGCAAGTCAAGATGGCTATACTGGACTGAAACACAGCACAGTCGGCAAAGGACCAGAAGCAGAGGAAAACAGCCTGCCAAGAGGCATCTACAGGACTCAAATTACATACGGATATAATTTTAAATAAGACATTTAGTCCGACTCAACATCATTGGGCTGGATGTCACATAACAGTCGCCGCACAACAGTAGAGGAGAAACAATTTAGGTTTGTGTCTCCTATCCGTGTAAACTGCTTTGATCCCAAAATGGTCACCTGAGGTGACGGCTTCGTGTTCCTTGAGTAACGCAGTGGGTACACCCGCGATTTAACAATGCCAATATGGCTGCAAATCTAGCTACAGGGTCAGGGCCAACTACCGCCTCCTTGTAGGAGCATTTGTGCCAAATTCAGTGAACTATCCAGAGCAAGCTAACCTTCGAGGCTGGCACACAAAATCGCCCCGATGCTGTGTGGGAGCCCATGCGCATATGGCTATAGAGTGCTATGTCACCTCACCACCTCTGAACCAAGGACGGCGCACCAAAAACAACCAATCTTACTGTAATGTAATCATCTGCTCACGTTCACCATAATAGCAGTCAGCCCCAAACAATGAGCAACTATCATGCTAACATGATATCGCCCCACTCTATTGAAATATGGCCTATTCTGGCCCATAATGGACACTTTTATTGGTGGCAGCCAACCACTGCACTGGCATGAATTGGTTTACAATGAAAACTGCTGCTATCCTGAGGGCACATCCAACACCTATCTGGCCAGGCTTTGGTGAACAGCGCCAATTGCTTCTCCTTCCAGCACCATACTGTGTGGCACAGCGGAGCCATGCAGAGAAGCAAAACCAGCACTTACCTCAACCAACCTCCAAAGATCATTGACCGATGCACCATGCCACGGCTGATTAAATCAACCTTTACTAACCTTCATACACAGGGACATGCCAGTGCTGATTTCAGCCTCAAGGTATTGCGAGCAGCGGTTACATCTTGGTATAGTAAACTTGTGGGGGGGAGGGGCAAGTCGGAAAGTCACAACCTGCCAACTGCCTGTTTATGATAGATAAGTAGCGCTAAAGAACAATGCCGTTACAAATCACTTGTGGGCCGTGCTTAGGCCAGGACACGTAGTAACTGAACCACATACTTACCACATATTCTGCTATTTTGGCATCATATATAGAACTGCCCTTGCGCTGGTAATTTCTTCAGATCAATCTATCTTTATTTCAACATTGTCTACAATATTATCTTCATGCGGCCCAATCGTATGTGGATAGCACATTTTCACTGGAACCCCTTATTCCAGAATCCCCCATTGGAGGGAAATCTGACACCAACGTTACCACGGTCCTAATATTGCACCTTCTCCTCCCTCCATGGCCTTACACAATGCACTAAAGACAACACAACTTACTACAATCTGTTATGCAGGCTTTGAGGAAAGACGCCCAAGATCTCTCAAACATATTAACAGAGGCAGAAACAAGAATTATCCAAGTTGAGGATGACAAAAATATCCTCTTGAAGAAAACTGGTTTAATGACAAAGAAGCTTTGCTCACTGGAAATCTATATTACAGATCTACAGGCTAGAAAAAGAGGCAATCAAGAGACTTCAGTCTACCAGAGAACTTTGAGAAAAACACATACGGTGCTGCCTTCCTTGAAACCTGGAGTCCAAAGATGCTGGGCATAATCATCTTTAAGGAATATAAAATAGAAAAAACTCGGAGAATCTCACCCAGAATTACAAGTAAAATCAAATAACCAAGACTGAGGATCATTAAACCTCTTTGTTAGCTGTCCGCACACAGGACATATACTTGATCATACGGAAAAACTACAAACTATCACAAGAATTATACCAAAATAGGTATCTAGCGAGACTAGGCCAAGGACACAAGCTTGGCTTTCGCGCCCCAAGAAAGGATCTAAGATCACTGAACATTCCATTTGCCTTAGTTAGTTTCTTGAAATTGAGAAGAACCCGTTAGGGAAAACCCATCTCCTCTGAGAAACCCTCTGAACTCTTCTATAAAAAAAAAAAAAAAAAAAAAAAGAAGAAGACTTCCCAATGATATGAACCTTTGATCCCTGGCTGCAGACAAGGATAAAATGGACTGAATACTATTGGTGGTCAAGTGCTCCGGTGCATACAAGACAGAGGCAACTCTGGAGCCTCAGCAGGAGGGCGCGTGGAGCTTGGCTGAATCAGTTATATCATCTTATATTGGCTTACTGTTAAGTCTGCCACTCTAATTAAATTTGAGATAAGCTTTAAAAAGCTTCTGGGTTATGTTCTGGATAGAGCTAATTAAACGTCAGACTGTTAAGAACTAGCAGATAGCCATTTACTGCACTTTTTTGTCACCTCTGGAACCACAGAGAATGAAGTTCTTTGCGGTTTACTTCCTATTTTCTCTGATCACCAACACCTGCTATTAGTCAGCATTAGGTCAAGCAACAACCCCCAGCAACAACTTTCAAGCAAACTATAACTTAGTAATGGTTCTAGTGAGTGATTTGTATGCATATTTAGCAGATGACCATCGAACGTCATCTAGCATGCTCCAACATCATATTAGGCGCTCAAACAACGATCCTGCATAGTGCCACTAAAACTCCAATAACAATATCAGCCCCTCTACTAACAATGAGTGGATCTACATAGTCACTGCTACTGAGATTAGCGTACCTTGCAGTGTTACTCTAACTCACCCTGTTCCTACAGTGTTAACCATTTATGTTATCCTTTACAAACATGTACCCTCATCATGGTTCCAGGTTAGGTTCAAAAACAAGTTGAACACTGAAGAGTCTACTCCTGATATATTGGCAGCTCTGCCAGATAATTACTACATCATGCAAGCTAACCGTCCCCCAGGGAAAGTGGGCGGTGGGGTTGCAGCTATCATCCTTAACGATCATCAGTTTAAGATATTAGAGATCAAGGGTTGCCCTCCGTAGACAGTTAAGTTTTTAAACTGCAATCTCCCCAGTCATCTTTTACCTGCGCTCTTTTTTACAGATCCCCTTGCTATATGCCTACCTTTCCCCAGGTTCTGGGCGAAATGATTTCTCATTTGGCCATCATTCACGCTAGACTTCTTATCATTGGTGATTTTAATTATTGGCCTCAAGATGAACTGGAGAGTGCCAGCTCTATTGAGCTGACAGATCTTCTGTCCAGAATGAATTGCACCCAACATGTGCATGAACCCACTCATATCAAGAGACACACTTTAGATCAAGTCTGGACAGCTAATTTGATAATTCCGACCCCCTTGATTTCCCCGTGTACTTGGTCGGATCACCATTTTGTTTCTCTTACCCTCCCTGACGTTCACCCCACTAAAACCCGATAGATTAAAAACTGCAAGTCTAGAAATTGGAGAAGTGCCAATATTGATAATCTCTGTTCTCTTTTAACCGCTACGGCTCCGTCTGTCTCAGAGTCGACCCACACTCAGGCTGTAAACCTTAAGTTATGACTTAAATCCGCATGTGATCGCGTTGCCCCTCTTAAGCTTACAAAAACTATCAGACCTCATGATGCACAGCGATGATTCTCCGCTGATCTTAAAACTAAGAAGTTGGCACTGAGACAAGCAGAACGCAGATGGAGACTTCACTACCATATAGCTGATAAAAATATCTACACCAACCTGTTGAAAGAATATAAAAACTCTATTCTTCAAACCAAAACTGATTATTTCTCTAATAAAGTCTTAAACTCAGCTAGTAAATCTAAAGAAATCTTCTCAATAGTCAATGAGCTTTCTAAACCTGACAGAACTGTACCTAAGCCAATTTCTTCACAACTTTTGTGATTCTCTCAATTCATATTTTATGGAGAAAATCACTGCCAATAAGGCTGGTATTCCGACCTCTGCTACTCCCGTAAATGTTCTCAATATCTGTGGTTTGTCGCCTCTGCTGACTCCGATTCCCACTATTCCTTTGGAGACCTTACTGGGTTTACTTAAAAGAGTTGGCTCTGGTTCCCCAACGGACTGTTGTCCTCCCCATGTCCTCCAGGAAGTCTTTTCCAAATGTCCAGACCCTCCACTCTCTCTTCTTAATAAATCACTTAAATCGGGCATAGTTCCTGACCTTTTTAAAAGTGCGGAAATTATTCCCATTTTGAAAAAGCCAGGTGCTGACCCTTCTATTCTTGGCAATTATCGCCCAATTTCATTATTACCATACCTTGGTAAGGTTCTAGAGGCATGTGTCTCAACCCAATTAAGTACCTTTGTTGAACAGTTTCATATTTTGGACCCCCACCAGGCCGGTTTTCGACCCTCCCACTCCACAGAATCAGTCACCTTGACAGTTATGAACGACCTTAGAGGGGGCGTAGATAGAGGGCTCACCCAGGCCCTGGTTCTCCTGGTTCTGTCAGCAGCTTTTGACACGGTCGATCATAACATCCTGATTGACCGTGTCAGCAAACCGGGATCCAGGGCCTGGCCCTAAAGTGGCTCTCCTCTTTTCTTAGCAACCGATTTCAATCAGTACGTCTTGCTAACTTCTCCTCAAAGAAAATGGAACTACCTTGTGGAGTACCTCAGGGCTCCTCACTTTCCCCGCCTCTTTTTAATCTGTACCTCCTTCCTTTAATTTCCTCTCTTCTGGATAGGAAAGTCGTGACATATAACTATGCGGATGACCTTCAATTAGTCTTCGACATTAATCTCCATCCATCTTCTGTGTCTTATTTTCAAGACACCATGATTTTCATAAGTGCGTGGATGAATGAAAATCAACTGAAGCTCAACCCCGATAAAACGGAACTGATCCTTACTGGTGGACTTGCTAACCCATGGAACTCCAACCTCTGGCCATCCACCTCAGGCAACTCTCCCCTCCCGGCTAGTTCAGCAAAGAGTTTGGGTATAGTGGTAAGCAATGATCCATCAATGAAAGCTCAAATCAGCTCGGTGGTTTCTGCTGGGTTTTTTCAACTACGCACAATTAAGAAGATTAGCAGATTTCTGTCTCAGGAAGCTTTGACCTTAGTGATCTTGGCTTTGGTCAACTCCAGACTGGACTACTCCAACTCTCTCTATGTAGGCATCCCAGCTTACGAACTTAGACGCCTCCAGCTAGTCCAGAATCAGGCTGCCAGATTGATTTTCCATCAACCTAGATGGCATTGCATCCGGCCCCTGATGAAAAGCCTTCACTGGCTCCCTGTGGCTATGCGTGGCCTTTTCAAGGTGGGATGCATGATCTTTAAAGCTCTTCATGGTAATAGCCCAGCCTTTATATCGTCTAAGATCCTACGTTATGTCCCCACTCGTAATTTACGATCTTCCCATTTGAATCTGCTAGTCACCCCCACCTTTAAACACAAGAAACTTGGAGGTTCTCGATTTGCAGTTTTAGCTCCTCAGTTTTGGAATTCGCTCCCGATGGAGCGGAGGACGGCCACCTCCTATGCACTGTTCAGGAAACAGCTGAAGACATGGCTGTTCTCTCAGGCATATGATAACTAGATCTCTTTCCTCTACTGCTGCATCACGTCTCCCTCAGCGCCAAGAAGCCGTTTGGTGAACGAGCGCTTGATAAGGTCCTTATAACATAACAAGTTTATTTAAACAATTGTCCATAAAACATTCTAAAAAGCACACTTAACAATTAAAACCTTTAAATGAACCCCCCTCCTCGCCCCACCCCATTACATTTCATTTTTAAAATTCTGTTCAACAGATCGTAAAAACCGAGCAATCCCAACTACCACATCTAAATATCGCATCTCAGACAATAACTCCACCGCTTTGTTCCTATGAAGAGCATCATATTTAAAAAACAAAGGTCTTAAAAACTTGATCCGATTTGCAAGATAAAAAACGCAGTCCATAAGAATATGTGTGAGTACATTTAGCTTTCAAAGGGCAGGGACAAAGACCACTATTATTCTGCACCCCAGTCCTATGTAGGTGGGATGAATAGATTGGATTACATGCCAGCGAACCCTTAAAATTTCTTTCTCAAACCTGGATCTGGTAACTTGTGATAAATAAGGGAAAACACAATCCTGGCCAAATGAAGCAAACGAGAAGCTAATAGATGATTTCTTCTTTAAATATAATAAATCAATTTGTTCTGACGCCATAGCAGCAGCTTCTCTCAGTCTTCGTTTGACCGGAAAAGTGAGCCAGGATGTGACTGTACCACTATTTAAATGGAGGTTCTTCACTGCAGTTATTCTGGTTCTAACGGCCTTTGCCCACATCCTTTCACTGTTTTGGATCTCTTACCAACACAATTTGGAGACTTTAACCACCTCATCATCCTCCAACAGAGTGTTAAAGTGTCTTAGAGCCCGAGTAGCAGCCGCCATGTTCCAAGAAACCAGACTGCACTCTCTCCTTATAGCCTGGACCATGGAACTGGAATGGTAGTGTTGCATTATTATCTTGTTACTAGTACTTACATTGTGTTTTAACTTGTTTCTTCAGTGGGCTTGACTCTCCGGATTCGTAGGATGGCAACTTGAGGCCTACACTGTCTCTCTTGGTGCACTATTAGGGGTGGGAAGGTTCAGGGTGCTCTCACTGGACTTCTTTTTCCTCCTTCTCTATATCTCTATATACTCTGACCCGTCCCCATCCTTACTATACCCATCTATCCCTTTAAAAACAAAGATCCTGTGAAGAGAAAAAATATATTTTAGACTTATCAAACTAAAAAGGTGGAATCCAGTTTTAAATGACAAACTGAAAGAGAAGTCACTGCAAAAGAATAACTGGATTCAACCCATATTATGCTATTTAGCCAAAAATAAAAAGATTGGAGTGATCAAATTAATCTCTACGTCAACAGGTATTTCAGCCACTCATAATCCCTCTTCCATTAGTGTCATGCAAGCGATCACAAAACTCTAGAAAAAAAAATCAAACATTTTACATAAACATTTATGCTCCCTGGGGATGACTAATTGTGGGGTGAAACTTGATAGAAGATTGCGTGAACTACCGTAGGATATTGCTATAATACTTGGTATATATGTTAATCTTCCTTGGGCAGATTTTGACAGAATTTCATCCTGTAAATACAGGCCTAACATCACATACCCAAATAAGGAACATGTCCATACAAAATAACTTTGATGACGATTATACAACCTAACTGGGAGCAATTACACTTTCTATTCCTCTCTCCATAACACCTTTAAAGATCTGACATTTTAGTCAATAACTCACTAACTTTCGGTGCAGTAAATCCTAGAATAGAACTCAATCGCATCAAATCATGTTTTAATCCCTATCAAATTAAAAATAAATCAAGCACCTGGCTGAATGAAGATATGGCACATGAATGAAGAGATTCAAAGTGATCCTGTAGCAAAGGAGAAAGCCTTAAAATCTATCACAAACTACTTCAGGGATAGCAAACAAGATAACCTTAACACAGAACTTATTGAAGGCGCAATGAAGGCCACGATTCAGGCCGATTAGCATTACGCCCTAAAAAAGAAAACATCTGATAATATGAAACATGACATCTTCAAAAAAATATTAAATCAGTACGACGTACGCTAGCTCACATGAAAGGTTCAGACACCTTCGGCAAAGTACGTTTTCTAAAAAACAAATATACAATATAATGAGTGAAAGCCACAAGGATTACAATAAATAAACTTGGCTAAAGTAACAGTCAGTGAAATGCTAACCAATCAACACAAGTTTAATGATATGAAATCCATCAGTGCTGCATCAAATAGAACGTGTCAGACACACAGGGACAAAAAAGAGAATCTGGACATCTTCACAAATTTTACACTAGACTATATAACTAATAATCACATCCATTGAGGTATGCCAGAAATACCTGGATAGGTGTATCTTGATGACTCACTAAAAACGTAAACAAAATTTAAAAAACACCATATCACCATAGTGATTACCTTTCTAAAAATAGGGAGAGCTCATAATCCTGACTGACTACTAGTAACATTTTCCAAATCCTGCCACGATTGATTAATAAACCATCTAGGAGCTTTATTACACTACTTAGCTAAAACAAGATCAAATAAGGGCTTCGCAGCTCACTGTTATAGTAGTGATACATAAAGACAGCAAGGTTCCTATTGAAACAAAAATCTATAGGCAATGTCAATTGATCGTAAACTCCAAGTTAAAATCCTAGCCATGAGATTAGAAAAGGTACTTTTTTGCTGACCCACCCAACCTTGACAGGGCTTGTGAAAGGGAGATTAGCGATTGACAACGTAAGCCTGTTTGTGCATGTAATTGAAAAAGCAACATTGCTAAAATCCCCAACCATGACAATGGATGCAGAGAAGGACTGCAATAAAGTTTTGTGGACCTTCCTTGTATCAGTGCACATTTGAACAAATGCTAATTTACTCTATACGTCCAACCTACATTCCACCTTAGAGTCAATGTCTTCTTATCAGACAAAGTCAATTTATTACAAGGTACTAGACAGGGCTGCCCATTATCCCACCTTCTATTCCCACTAGAGACAGAACATCTACTTGTCACCATTTGCTTGAACCCCAAAATCCATGGCAACCCATTCTCCTCTAAAATTAAGCAGGTTGCATTATATGCACAGGACGTGCAGATTTTCTCAAAAGTAGAAATAGCAATACCAGAAATCCTCAGAACAATTAGTAGCAAAGCTGTGGTCTAGGGATACACCCCAAACCATTAAATAGAGGTCTTTTCCCTCTGCACAAACCTAGACTTTATTACCGTAGCCCTTTGTGCCTGGAGTCTTAACCCCATACCAAAAGTAAACAGAGGAAGTATTCCTTCTTTGAACTACTGCTAACCTTGGATACAAAGTCCATTTTGTGCTTATAGAAAAACTCAAAAATCTTACTCTGCTACACATGGTGGACCTGGGTTCACATTAGAAGGTGTGAGGACAACACAGTGTTAATCGAAGTCTATGGTCTCCACACTCTAACACAGCTCAGGTCCAAGTTAGATCTCTGCTTACATAAGCAAAAGCCTGTTAAATCTAAAACAGTTTCATGAGAACTTCGCTACCACAAGCTCCTCCAAGGCAGAAACTCCTTTTCCAATATTTACCACAGGGAGGCAGGCACTGCATCCACAGCTCTCACTCTTCTCCTTATCTGCCTATATGTTCCTAATGTCTTTTCCATACATTCCTCTCTCCACCTCCTAGTCTACTGGTCTTAAACAGTCCACTGCTAGCAACTCAAATTTCACTTTAATAGCAACAATACTCCAGATCGAAGATTATTACTCATAACAGCTCTAGTATAGAAACCCTTTACATTTTAACTATATCCAGCCTCAACTGTAATAACCTAACAAAAAGACTGAGGAGTCCTTGTTCTCAGTTACATATCTCAAAGTTTGAAGTTAAAAAAACAATTTTTTTTAAAGGATAGCCGATTGTATATTTGCCTCCTACCAGCCTTCCCAAGTCACACAGTTAGACTTGTCCGAAACACGACATAACAATTCACTGCTACTGTACACTTGCAACGTCCCCTAAACTGAAACTAGACCCTACTTCCCAAACACTTACACACTCTGGATTAGAATGGGTTGGAGCTTTTAATTCACCTGGCAATAAATAAAATTTCATTATAAAGGTAGTTAGATCCCCCTAATCTGTAGCCCTTTTTAAGAGCCAATCAGAAAAACAGTGCAAAGGCCCTATTTTGGTCTGAAAACAAAAAGCTTTAGCAGTCTGCCACAGTTCATGTCATCAATGTCAAAAACAGAGAAGTCCTTTAAGTCACCCCCTTCAAGTCTTTGGTTCCCTTGGGTGAGATTTTCATTCACTTCTGGAATAAAGTGCTAATCACGCTTTTGATTAGACCCGATGAGTATTTGAGTCTTACCATTAAGCAGACGTCTAAACAAAGAGCCTGTGCACTTAAATGAGGGTGCAGTTGTGCAAATCTTCCAATACTCCTGTGGCTGCTGTACCAATGCTAATTTTACATCTAAAGGGGATTTTGCAACTGAATGTGATTTTGCGATCAATATAGAATAATGCTGCTTACTTGGCACCTTAATCTGCTTTGCACTCCTAAAACGCTACCAAACTCTTGCTGTCAAACCAAATGTGATTTTGCACCTCAATGTGCAATAAATTAAATGCGAGGTTGTACTTTACACTTAATTTTACACCTTACTACCACATGTTCGCTCATTATGGAATGATGTTGCATATAAAAGCAACAACAATTCTGCTGACTTTGCAGAGGTGTGAACTCCTGTAGCCAGACGCCCAGGACATATTGTTTGGGGTCAAAAACATGTTTATTTTGTCTACTGGACAAGTAGGCCCAGTCCACTGCACCACTAGTGTTTTAGCTGGTTGTTTACAGTTCTGGCATGGACATGTGAAAGAGAACGGTCTGCTATTAACCCCTTCGGTGCTCATGACGGAACGGTTCCGTCATGAGCCACGGTTGAGCTGTGCTCATGATGGAACCGTTCCGTCATGACCACGCCCGCGCAAGATTCCGTCAGCACAGCGGCGGAATTTGCGCAGCATGGAAGGGGTTAAAGGCAAGATATGAATCCGTGTGTGTACGTTTTTCCAACTTGTATTAATGATTGATTAATACTAAAGCATTCATTATTAGCGTGAGAGCTCCAAGAAAATAGAGTGAGCGCAGTTTGCATTTTTGACCCCCTTCCCTCAGGCTCCTAATAGAAGCCTCCAATCATGGGTCTGGGAGGCGGCATGCGGAAACAACTAGAACACGAACTCGAAGGCCTGGAGAAAACATTGTTGTCCTTAGAATCGGAAGTGGTCCTGGACCCCGCCCACACACCAGACCTTTTAGAGGGGAGGGAACAACACACCACGCTATTAGAACAACTGCGTAGTAATAATTTTGCGGCACACTCTGCCAGGACACATGCGAAGACGGATAAGTCAGGAGCCATGCTTGCGTGGCTGATAAAGCTGGATCAGTCGCGCAGCCCTATCACTGCACTACACGTCTCAGAGAGGGAAATACGCTACACACAACATGAGGTACATGATTTCGTTTCCCATTTTACCTTGTTGTATCAACCCACCTCGGCGGCGACAAAAGAGGATATGGCCAATTTCCTGGACGTGCTCCCCTTTCCGCAGCTCACTCCTGATCAGCGCCCTGAACTCAGCTCGCCGATAACGGTTGAGGAGATTCAAGGCGCCATTACAGCCCTAGCATCGGGGAAGGTACCGAGCCCAGACCGCTTTCCAACTGAAATGTACAAACCCTATGCAGACCTATTAGCCCCCAATTTTTTGCAGATGTTTGAGGAAGCAATACAGGAGTCCAAGCTACCGTCCTAAACGTGTGAGGCCACCTTGATTACTCTTCTAAAAACGGACAGAGCCCGCACCAGGTTAGGCTCATACCGCCCACTGGCGCTACTGAATGTAGATCATAAAGTATTGACGAACATATTAGCCGCAAGACTGGCAGAAGTGTTGCCCCAGCTGATACATGAGGATCAGAACAGTTTTGTACCGGATTGGTCTACCTCCCTAAATCTACGGCGCCTGTTCAGTATTATAAAATATGCTCCACTTACGTGGCCCAGGTCTGGTTGTATGGTGCCCGATCTGGAAAAAGCGTTTGACACGGTGGAATGGCCATACATTTTTTATGTGTTGTCTCGATATGGACTGGGGTCATATTTTGTTTTGCTGATTAGACTGCTTTATCAGAGGCCGGTGGTGAAGGTGAGAACGGGTCAGTTGCTCTCAAGTCCCATACCAGTCCACAGAGGTACTTGGCATGGCTGCCCTTTCTCCCCTCTCATGTTTGCTTTGGCCGTGGAACAATTGGCTTTAGCTATTCGGGCATCCGCGGAACACTGGGGTATCTGTATGGGTGATTCGACTCATGCAATATCTCTATACACGGATGAGCTCCTGCTATATACAAAAGACCTGGGTGAGATTCCCGGAATCATACCTCATCTGCTTGACCAATTTGCTCACCTCTCGGGCCTGCGAGAGTCAACTGGGACAAATCCTGTCTTTTTCCGTTTGGAGCTACTACGCCCGACCAGAGGTACGCTATTGGTGACAGAGTGGCAGCCTTCGGTGTTTCGATATCTGGGTATCTGGATATATCAAAGTGATCAGGACCCTCTTGGACGGTAACCTAACCAGAGCAGTCACAGCACTGTCTGCACAGATGACCTTCTGGAAAACGCTGGCCATCCCAGTAGCCAGTAGGGTCTCCTTGGTTAAGATAGTGGTGCTTCCCCGCCTTTTATATTATTTTGCAAATCTGCCAATATATTTGCCACCCTCCTTCTTTAAGCCTTTAGAACGTATGACACAGGACTTATATGGAATACCTCTCGGTGCAGAGTGGAACTTACAAAGCTGTATCTCCCGACGGGGTGGGGAGGGCTTTCGGTGCTGAACCTGGAACACTATTGCCTTGCGTCCCAGTTGCAGTGGGTGGCCCTGTGGGCAGAAGGTAGGCACCTATCGGACACTGAAGGGAGGGGGGGGGTTCCCATAACAATACACACCGTTCTATCGATCTTTCATCCCTGCCACAGGCACAATAAATCTCTTCTACTGCTTCCAAAGGTAGCTCATAGATGCTACCGCAGGGTTATTTCTTATCAGATGCATAAAGCCATATGCACCAGCACTGCCTCCAATGGGGCTGCCCAGGGGTACAGGTTATACCACCCCTACTGACTTGGTGGAATGGCATGCGGCTGGAATACACACACTTGGGGAGTTCTATAATGATGATCGACTGATACCTTTCAAACACTATGGCGCAGGAGTAGGGTATACATCCGGGACACTTTCTTCTACACACTACCTGGATCAGGGGACTACACGGCCAATGGGGTGACATTTCACAGGAACTTCAAACAAACTAAATAATTCAATACAATCACGTAATGGGGAACGCCTTGAGGCAGCATACCACAATAGGCCTTGCCCCACTGACGGAGAAATGGGAACGTGACATGGATCGTTCATTCACAGAGGAAGAATGGAAAATTGTAGTAGAGTCCTACATAAGTCCCGCAGAATTGGAGGCTCTAATTGATAAAATATTATACAGTGCATCGCGCATATCTCACCCCAGAGAAATTCAATCGTCGTTTCCATAGACTAGACTCTCATTGTCCTCGGTGCGCCCTCTTGAATGCAGACATTTTACATATGCTCTGGACCTGCCATAAGCTTCAACAATTTTGGGATACATTGATTGAGTATCTGGAGGGGTGCAACGACAGGCAACTTCCGCGCTCCTTAGAGTCATGTGTAGCTGGCCAAGGGATTAGCGCAGGATGTGACGGCTAATGCCACACTAGCGACATTTCAGTGGAAGAGGATAAGACCTTGACCAGGGATAAATAATGTATACGACACTTTACATATGCGTGCTGTATGTATATGGGGGATGCCTTTGATTAATGATGTAAACTGATCAAGATAATACAATGAGAGTGGTAAAGGATGCAAAGAACAGAGGATACTGTAGAGTTAATGCAATGGGGGGGGATGAAGACCATTGTTACGTTAAAATCTCTATGGCTTTAGATGTACTAATCTATGGGCCGTGCTTCTTTACTGGACTATGGTTGATTGCAGAATCGTTAAAGGTGTAATGTACATGGCAAAAAGTATAATGCTGTATCTCATACAGCTGTTATGGACAATATAAAACAATAAAAAGATCAAAAAAGAATAGAAGCCTCCAATCATTTTGCATTGAATTCCAGGTTGTTCTTAAATCCCTCACAAAATGGCAGATGCAGGTATTCCCCAAGATGTGTGGGAAGGTTCCCTACTGGCCACATATTCTCATACACAAGTCTGAGCTCCACCTCCCTGATTTAACCACAGATGTCAGAAAGTTTGAATTCCCTCATAAACTGATCAGAGGGCATCATTCCAGTTGGACTCCAAGCATCTCTCAGCCTACTCATTGGAAGCACAATTTTGCTTCCAGATGTTTACCAAAAATTCCTCTGAAATCTTGTATGGTGTGTTCTAGAGCAGACAGAGAAGCCATGGTAGTGTTCTCATGTACAAGGCCACCCTCCAAGAACGGAGGGCAGTAGTTTTCTCCTCGGAATCCACTCTGCAGCAAATATAGATTGCTCTTAAGGAATACCTCTATCTTGTGCCATGTGCAGTCCCAAGTATTTACAACCCTTCATGTTAATTACAACTGGCCATTTGAAACATGGGCTTGTGGACAACTTCACCAATGCAAAAAGCACCAAACGGCTCTAATTCCAAATCTTAAGGATTTCTGGAAACTTCTAGAGATCTGCAGTAGTCTGGATAGAGTGGCCTTGAGCTCAGAAATAGAGGAGACTATTCTCAAGATGGAGTGAATGTCATTAATTCCACCATCCTTCTCATCTCAGCCCCAGCTCAGCAAGACCCCTCTGATCCAGCACATCAATAGTCTAATGCCAGTGCAATCATGGGTGACAGGGGACATCCTTTTGAAGTACCCATCTCTAATCTGAAAGGGGTCTCACCATTTTCCATTACCTTTAACTTCAGTTAGCAGCTCTTCATATGAGCTTTTACCAAGAAATAAATGTAGGTCCAAATACCATTTTATTGAGAAACGCAAACATAACTGTCACTTGACTGAGTTAAAGACCTAGACTTGCATTCAACGACGTGACCACTGATGGTTATATTGCATCTTCCGTGTACGTCATGCAGCCGTATAGGTGCCTCGGGTCTAATCTCACATTTTTACTAAGCATGACTCCTGACTGATTAGGCTGCGCAAGGGTTTTTACTACTTTACTCAGTCAGTTGGCCAAAGCCTTTACGTGTATTTTAACCTCTGCATTCAGCAATGATAGAGGACTGTATGATGAACACTTAACTTTACGACGGTTTGGTAAGACTACCACAGTGTCCATCCGCAGATCATATGCCAACTGCTTTTCATTTTGAGCAGCATTAACCATTGCCAACAAGCGAGTCAGTTTGATGGCTAATCTCTTAAAAAATTCTTCACACGTAGGCCATTCAGCCCTTGGGTCTTCTCAACTGGCAAATGAGTTATTGCTTCACCTAAATACTCAAATGTTATCTCAAGTTTTAACATTTCACTCTTTTCCACTGCAAGACAGAGAAGGGTCACATCAACACAAATGCCTCTTTTTCATCTTCACTACATCTTTGCTGTGAAGTGCATACTGATTGAAATTATTTGGCAAAGATTCAAGCAAAGTCATCTTTTTTTTGGGCGGGCTCATTAAAATCAAAACCAAAGTATGCAACTTGGAAGTGAATTGGAAAGGCCACCTCGGCCAAAACAGTAAGAAAAACTTTTATCCACCAAATCAATCTGAGTAAAACTATCCTTTTCACAGCCACTTAACCCACTGGAGCAAGTGACATGGTTAAAACTATACAATTATTTTAACATGTTGTTAATCGGTTATCAAATAAGTTGCAAAGGTGCAAAACACAGCAAGAAGATTGAGCAAATAAATTAACCTACTGCACAGCATCTCAAAAGCCTACATTAACTACCAGTAAAAGACAAACACATTCAAGATTCTCTGCCTCAAATCCATTTAAGGTACCACAACCCAAAGCCCACAAGAATAATTTGCACATCACACAGACTAAGCTCAGATGAAGACTGCCTCCTTGTAAACCTCCCTTCCCAAAACCAGAAGCGAACAGAGGGAGACCAACGCTACTCAGTGGCAGACCATTGCATCTGGGCCAACCAACCCAGAAAAATCTGCAAAAAAAACAACCCAATGATGTATTTCGGAACAAAATTGAAGACATTCCTGGGCTATTCTCAAAAACCCAGCTAACATGCATGTCTGCATACTTTTCCGTTTATGGTGCCTGTCAAACTCTTCCTTGGTTTGGTTAGTAACCACAAAACCCTGCTATGGCTCTAGACTGAGATTACTTTTAACACTAACAACAAATGGACATGTACGCATTGTGTCGCCCACTGGACAAACGTATGGGGGTAGCATACATTTGCTATCTTCTGGTTGGGGCAGGGAATTTAAAAAAGACTCATTCCAATGACTGACCATGGATGATTGACTGCATTAGAGACATGCCTGGGGGGTGGGTGGGAGGAGGTGCAGTGGGAGTTGGGGAGCAGTTGGGGAGATGGGTGGGGGGTTATTGATTATTATCCCTGCAGGGACGCCCAGTAGGACCTCGAACACGTAGACTGTCCTAGCAAGCTCTACTGAACTTTGAACACTGGGTGAGCGTTAGATTTCGGTGTATGTTCCTATGCTTCCCCGACAATTGGGCCGATATTTACATTTGATGGACTATTTTGCATTTTTATATCCCACTATGTTGGAACTTGAACTATATAGCTTGCCTTTTGAGATGCCCTGAGGGCGGTTCTTGCTGTTTCATTGCAAATCAATGAAAATGTGTTTACAACACAAAAAGAACCCACTCATTTCAAGGTTACTGTTCCAGGCACTGCGTATATTTAATGTGCAGTGAAGAAGATTGCGACTCTGTCATAAAGTTGTTGGGTATTGCAGATTTTAGCTCGTTAAGCAACACCAATAATGTTACTAGAGCTGAGACAACATTAATGGTGTTTTTTAGACTGTGTTGATGGGGTCCCCTATGGGAACTTCCCTGACTACGTAACAGCAATAGGGCCCATTCCTTGTTCATCACCATTTGGGTACAGGATTGGGGGGAAATGTCTCACTAGCTTTTCATCATCACGCACTTCATTAGTTGGAAACAAGGACTTTCGCCCATCCCTGGACAAAGGGTCGATTCATCATGGTAGCGTACATGTTCAATGTATTCAATTAAACAATTTAAACTAATCAAAACAGATCATGGATCTGGGAGAAAGAGGTGTTGGTTTACACAGCTCAAATGTTGAGTCACTACCTACAGATTAAAGGAGGTGACAAGAAAGGGGAGGTAACCGCAAAAGAAAAAACGCACTTTGATGAGTTTTCCCTTACACTGGATTCTAACAGAAGCAAACAGAGAAGTGAAGAGTCTATTTTAGGGTGCTTGGGAGGAGGGATTTGATACAAGGCTAGAAGGGGAGAAGTGAGCGCAGGAAAATTATTTTTAATGCAAGCAAAAGACCCACACAGCCAAGGGAGAGAAATTGTCCTGAAACTCTGCCACTGTGAGACTTCAGACCAACTCGCTCCAACCACCCTACTGACGAAGACAGACTGGCAACATGTGGTTATGGATGCAAAAGTTTGGAACTGGAAGCACATGCACAATTTCTGAACAGGATTGTCCCAGATGTAAAGTAGGCCACAGTTACTAGAGATCCATGCACGAGATGAGTACGAAGGGAATTAATATGGCGTTCTCGATCATCGCTTTAAGGTATTCAACGGGCAGCAAGGTACAAAGAGCAAATGGGGCATCCAAAGACCCCTTTCTGTCCTAGATGGTAGCATAACTAAATAGTTACTTTACTAGTAGTATTAGTAGTAGTTCTGCAGCTTATAGAATTTTCTGGATTCACATGCTGAGCGGTATACCACCATCTAGTGGTTGGGTCCAGAATACTCTTCGTAATCCTCCTTTGCTCTCTTGCATTTTTTTTTTTTTTGCTGGGCGTCATATGTGGTCATTAGGTGCCATGTCCTTCCCTCGATGAAAGGGAAATAGATACATAGAAGACGTACTGATGATCTGGAAAGGAACACCAGACACTACCTGAATTCCACCAATGGATTAATTCCTTGATGAATTCTTGAAATATACAGCCCATGAAAAGGCAATCTACTTCCTAGACATCACCATCCATGTAGAAAATGACAACCTACAACCCAAAACCACTGCCAAAAATATCCTCCTCTTATTTAAGTTTCCACTCTCGCCCTTTGATAGAAAATCTCCCATACAGCCAGTTTCTACATATAAGATGCAACTGCAGAATCACACAAGACTATAAGAAACAGGCCCAAGATCTGATCATCAAAATAAAAGAAAGGGATTATCCAAACAGAATTATACAGAGATGCCAAAAAAGAGTGAGAAATCAAAATCGCGAAAGCTTTTTACAAACTATTGTAAAAGATCAGGACACAGATTCTAACTTATGTAACAACATACAGCTCATCCACCAATTTAGCTAAGAAGACTATTAAAAAACACTGGCGGACTCACCTCTGGAACACTGAAATGGAGCAAACCTAGATTTGCAAATAAAAGAAGCAGAAATATCCACGACCTACTAGTACTCACTAGACCGGCACCCAACCGGGTAACAACCAACACAGTACTTACTGTTGTTGAGTACCAGTCACCGGAAATTACACTGGCGGATCCTGCCCTGTATGTAAACTCACAAAAGCAACCAAAAGTCTCAGATTAACCGAGAACTTCGAGTGGACTCTCAGACGTCACAGGAACTGTAAGACTATTCATGCAATTTACATGATCACCTGCCCATGCAATCTTAAATAGATTGGAATGACCTGCCGTAAAGTGAAAACGGATTTGCGAACACCACAGTAACATCAGATGTAAAAAAATCCACCACTCGAAGGAGCAACCACTTCTTGACTGCAAAACACACCATCAATGACATCAGCTGGGTCATTCTGGAAACCATAGCCACAAATGGTAAACATGCAGAACACATTTTGTTAAAAAAAAGAACAATGGTGGGTGTACAGTCTCAAGACATGATCAAGGACTAAATGACAATATACCCGGTCTCTTTTTTAGACACTAAAGATCCCTTAACCTTTACATGCCCCACATACTAGGGGAATAGCCAATATACCATGTTAATGACTGTGAAAATCTGGCATGCTCTATTAGCTTCTCACCCACGCTCACCCTGTCGTGAATCTTAATCTATCGTCCCCCTGGGCCCATTGGTCAATTTAGTAAATCTGTACCAGATATTGCCGCCAATCTAGCTAGTACTCCTCCTAACTTTACTTTGCAGGGTGATTTCAATCTCCATTTTGACACTCTCTCTCAGCTATCCGTAGTAGAGTTAACAAAGGATCTAGAAGGCTACCAGCTGCTTCAAAAAGTTGCCCATCCAACACACATAAAAGGACACCTACTAGACCCCTTTTTCATTAATCAGGAGGACTCAGCAGGCAGAACACCTATCCCATTACCTTGGTTGGACCATTTTCTCATTCCATTTACTTGGTACCCCAATTCCACCACGCCTCCTATCGAGTCTACTATTAAAAAGGCTCGTCCCTGGCCCAAATGCTCGACAGACCAATTGATTGTAGAATTAGAAAAATCTAAGTCAGGCCCCGATCCAGATGTGACAATTGTGAATGGAAATTTCAAAACATGGATAGAAGGCTCTTTAGACCAAGTTCCCCCAGAAAACCTGTCCAGATAAAATCTGGAACTAACAGAAGTCCATGGTACTCCCTAAAACTTCGGGCACTGAAGCAAACATGCAAGAAGTAAGAGAATCTGGAGGAAGGATTTCTTCCTTAGTAAAAAAAAAAACTAGAATATAGGGAGGCCATTAAACTTTACAAGACAGAAATAAAATCCGATCAAACAGCATATTATGAAAAAAAGGCTCTGCCGGCAACTCCACTTGTGAAATTTACTGCATAGCAAAGACCTTGCTCAGAGTTCCCCGGTCCATTGTAGCCTCGGACATTTCAGGCTCCGCTGCAATAATTTAGCAGATTTCTTCTCCAATAAAATACAAGACATCTATATGTCTTATTCACCAAGGATCTTCAAATAGGGGATTACAGTCCATTTAGTTCAGCTTTTCATCGCGAGGTAATTCCTCCGATGGACCCCGAGGCGTTCGAAAGCATCTTCTCAAAGGCAAAGAGTGGCTCACCCAGCGACCCTGCTCCGCTTCATATTCTGAATCAAGTTGCCACCTCCATCTCCCCCACTATACTGGACCTAATTAATGCCTCTCCTACCACTGGAGTGGTTCCCCCTTCTTGGAAGAAAGCGGTTGTAAAGGCACTTTTTAAAAAAACCTAATCTCAATCCTGACTCCCTGGGCAATTACCGTCCTATTTCACTGCTCCCAGGATCAGTAAAATAGCTGAAACGTATGTCAATTTGGTGCTGTCCACCTTCTTAGAAACCCATAATCTTCCTCACCCGTCCCAGACCGGCTTCCGTCCTCTCCAAGGAACTGAAGCGGCTTAACTATCCCTAGTTAAAGAGTCTAGGAGAAATTTAGACGCTGGAGGCACTACTGTTATCATTCTCTTAGACTTTAGTGCCGCTTTCGACACGGTCAACCACCACATCCTGGCTCACAGATTGGCAAGATTGAGGGTAACTGGGGTTGGGATAACATGGCTGCAGCCCTTCCTGGACGATAGATTCTTCCAGTTTCTCAACGCTAAAATGTCCTCAAAACCGTTGCCACTTCGCTGTGGAGCGCCTCAGGGATCATCCCCGAGTCCCACCTTGTCCCCTAGCGAAGATCGTACTGCCTTTTGGGGTTCACTTAGTGACATACGCAGACGACACACAACTGGTGATAGGACTCAATCAAGCAGATAACTCTTCCCCTAGCCTTTCTCCCTGTCCGACAGAGGTGGCTAAATGGAATAGTTCCTTTTTAGGGCTCGCGCCCTAGTGTTGCAGTGCGCAGCACTGCTCGTGCAGGCGAGAGCCCTTTTGTGTGGGGTTTGAAACCGGAGCTTGGACTCGCACACTCTTGTGCGTGTGCTTTTCCTTTTGGCTTCCGCGATGGGCCTTTGCGTGCGTGTTTTTCCAAAGACGGTACGCAATAGGCCAAAGGCAGACGCATTGCTCTGCCCATGGCCTATTGGTGTCTATTACATGCACCAAAGGCCATGTGGTTTCAATTATCGTGCCCAGACACGGGCGCGATAATTGAAACCACATGTTTGCCGTGGTACGCGCACCACTCGCAGGCGTGTTTGTTTTAGAATAGCTTTCGCGATCGCTTCCACTGCCGCTTGGTTAGGGATGCTTTGGAATAACGGCAAATGGATATCTAAAAGGTGCGCACAGTTTGAGCTCCGTTAACCAGTGACTAAAATCGGAACCATTTTTAGGTTTGTACGTGAATTTCTCACTGAGGGGCTTTTCCGACTACTTTTTCAATCTAGACTTTAAATTGCTAGACTCCTGCCTTTGTTCATCTCGCCCTTAACCTGTTCGTGTTCGGGGTGTTGTGTCTGTTCTCTTCGCTTTGTTTTAAAAGGTGATGCATCACGGCGTTGTGTATGTGGGGGGGTGGGGGTAGGGGAGGCAGACAGCTGTGTAAGCATGCATCCCCCTCAGTAAGCCACCATACTTAATTATATACATTCCAGGCCCTGAATAGAGTCTCGTCGCAGGTGCACAAAATTAAGCCATTCATGCTTCAGTGTCGGTTTCCATCAATACTTGGCTTGCTTAGACGTACAGCAGGCTGGCACCGGGTGCACTGACATTTTTTAGGTCACCGTATTCATGTGACCCGCACCTCCCAGCAACATGCTGACATATCCGGTCCAAGCTCCATGCGCAGCGAGTAATAATTTATTTTATTGATATATTGCCTTGTGGAGCAGATCTCTTTGTAATGGAAGTGGTGCGTGTACAAACACATTCGGCACAGAGAGATTCAATGTAAAGGTTTTTCCCAGAATCACAGGATGTTGAGCCTCCCACCGAGTCTCAACCCGGTTTCCCAGCTTCAAAGTCTGCTGCTCTACTTTAAACTAGTGGTATTTTCATTCCTCTTCTGTACCTGCTACTGCGTGAGGCGTGTAGGGTTTTAGAAAGTATACTACACTAAGATGGCTACTAATATTGCTACTTTTGAATGGGTTGTTTCGGAGTAACGTCTCTGGTAAGCAGCCTCTCGCGATGACCTGTCTGTCACACCCAGGGCTCCTCCAACAGATCCAATGTCAACCTGTCACATGCTCTCTAATAGTCAGCAATCGGGGAGTCTGTTTTACCTGAAAAATGTACAAGTGAGATGCCAGATCAGGAAGTTAACTTCACATCTGTTTGGATGTGTTGGTGTCCACCGGCTTGTTTACATTCCACGGCAGGGACATCACTCGCAGTAAGTAGGATATAAGCAAACCACATGGTAAATGCAGCTAAAGCAGATTTACATAGACTCATTTACAGCCCACCAGCATCTCAAGGCACTCTCGCATCTCATGTAACACAAAATAACCCTAGCCCTCTGGATGTGCGGGGTCCCCGATATTCCTTCGCCTCAAGATATACGCACTCCTTCCTAACTGTACTGCTCTCTACCCGCAAAGAACATATTTTTACTCACAGTAGGGTTCTGGTCCAAGCTGAATTTCGAGGCCCTGAGTTGTTATAGTGGCATTCTTTCTAACATTATCTGAGGCCCTCAGTTGTGTTAGCAGAGGTGGTTGGCCAGCCCCAATTGTAGAAGACCCTCAACTGTAATAAATAGGGGTTTAGCCTGTTGCATTTTGCAAGGCCCTCAGTTGTACTGTCAGTGGGCTTTGACCTGTTGCATTTGTGTGAAGCCCTCCATTTTACTGCCAGTGGGGGATTAGCCTGTTGCCATTATCAGAGGCTCTCAGTTGTGCTTGCAACAAGGTTCTAGCCTGCTGCCAGTATCTGAGGCCCCTGTGTGATGCCTGCAGGCCTGGGCTGTGTTACTACAAACCCAGGCACAACTTTTTTTCCACAGTGCCCACTTATCCGGATCACAGGCCATCCTATGTATTATTTAAACATCAGCAAATGCTGCTCTACTAACGCATCAGATGTGGAGCGCCTGGCCTAAACAGCAGTACAGCGTCAGTTTTCTATAGCGCTCCAGTTACTACTCATACTGACTTGGGAAGGATTTACAGCCCAGTCGGCACTGCGAGAATTTTATCATGTGAACGGAGGACACCGTTGGCAGCAACCGTTAAACACCGCCATTAGTCTGGTATTGTAAGTGCTATGTTATAAACCTGGGAAAACTCTGCATCTGCCAAATGAACAAAACCTGGTGACCTCTTTATAGTATGACTGTTTACTATTTCTGAAACTGCTTTTCTTTATAGTAATAAGGTTTTTCGTTTAAATTGCGCCTGGTACGGTAGATTGTTCGATAATAGCACCCTAAATATCTCATATATCATTTAATAGTGCACTTTTTCAACATCTCAGAAACATGAAAGACAGAATTGGCCATACCCGGGTTCTCATTCTACATACCTGCCCTAGGTAAAAAGCATTATCATTTACAATAGCTCTAACTCTGATAATTGCGAAACCTATTGCATTGCAAATGCTTGTTGAAACTGAATGGGGGCAAAACAGAGATGATGATTGTGGGTAATCCATCTCTATTTGATTCCAACATAATGTGGCCGGCTGACCTGGGCCTGGTCCCCAAAACCCAAATAAAAAGCTTGGGTGTCTGGTTGGATTATGAGCTGACTTTTAAAGTCCAGGCACGCAAACTTAGCAGCCTCATACTATGGCATCTTAAAGATGCTCCGCAAAGTTCTCCCACTTCTCCCTTTCCAGGCAAGGCTGGACTATGGGAATGCCCTTTATCTTGAGGCACCATGCACCACACTTGCAAAACTACAGACAGTACAAAACTGGGTGGCCAGAATCCTTTTGGATACTCCGAAACGCCAATCGGCAAAACCTGCCTTGAAACAGCTCCACTGGCTGCCCATCAGAGAGAGGGTCTACTTCAAGGCCATGAGCCTAGTACACAAATCTTTAACAGGAAAGGGCCCGCTCAATTATCCGGCCCTACCGTGCTAACAGACCCCTTCGCTCATACGATCTTCACCTTGCAGCTATTCCTAGGATCCAGAAAGCAAGAAGTGGGGGTCGCCTGTCCTCCTACAACACCCCTACGTTTTGGAATACTCTCCCTCTCCAAAGGCGCAAGGAACCTAATCACCTTGGCCTTTCGTAGGATGCTAAAAACCTGGCTATTTCCCTTGTTGGCTGGTTCTCTGCTGCTGGCTGCTTCAGCGCTGGGATGCCCCATTGTAGCCATGCGCTTAATAAATGTATTTTTTCCATTTCATTAAGGATGATTATCTCAATTATGTACCACACTCCTGGTCTTTGGACCAAATGAACCCTTATCTAAAGAAACTAATCTGAAACACACAGTTAGAAAAGACGTATTCACCGGAAAACAGAGGAAACCTTCAAAACTCCCTTCAACAAATTATGGACTATGCACACCGCAAAAAAAGAAATGGAAAATGACATCAATACCAATATAATGGTTCACCTCTTCTGCTGGTATTTTATCCGGCTTGAGTCTACTACACACAAATTAAACGTGACCAACAAATAAAAGCAAAAACAGGTCCATAACACAATCACATATGTCCCCATTAAGCAGTATGAGCACCCAAGTGTCCGCAAAAGATCACGAGGACATTAACTTAAATTCTAAATTTAATTATGAGCACCATAAAATAATGATAATCCACCCAGCTTTATAAATGGACACAAGACCGGACTATTAAACATAAATAATGTTTACATATGGTTCACACAAAAAAACAAAGATGAAAGGTTACTAAAAGACGCACCATAAGATCAATTAAGAACATAACATCCTTCCACCGGAGTGCAGGTGTCATAAGAAACGATGACGTCCATATTCAATCTCTAGGAATTTTTTTTAATACCAACGCACCAATGAATAAATGAAAAAAAATTCGGTAGGGTGCAAAGAAATCAATTATTCACTCCACCTCAAAAGATAGAAAGCAGCAATTATCCATACGCTGATCCATCAACATTGGGCTGCCACAATCTTTCTGGCTTTCGCTTTAACATAGGTTTTTCCTTTTCTTAAAGAACCCGCTTACAAACACACTGAGCAATTCATATTATACTTAATTAAGTAGGTTTTTCATTTTCCCTAATCTACAGGTTTTGAGGTCAAAACACAAGCCTAAAAACTGTACCTTCCGGCTTCCATTCGTTTTCAGGGCAAAGAGGACGGCAACAGCACCTGCACCCAAGAGGCTCCACAAAGGTGAGTGAAACACATCGGAGCTTCACTCCATATACCCCCGTTGGGTCAGATACCCAAGCCCCGAAATTAATGCGTCCCCATGTCTTGTATTCACAGGGTTGCACTCTTTACTCTGGTCTCCGGCGGCATCCTTAGATTGCTTCTCAGCCTGTAGCACAAAGTTATTTGCCTGTAATACTTGCGCAAAAAGGTGACCAATGCGATCGTGAGATTTACCACACGTAGCGTGTTAGCCATTTAAGATTGTGTCACAGTAAGCAAGCAGAAAATATACTTTTTCGCGTAGTCAGAAACCTCCCCTTAAGGCGATACGGTTGCTCTTTAAAGCAAGTGCTTTCCCTTCCTTTGCGGAACTCCAACTGAATAAACAAAAGTGTCCCAAAATGTACTCCATCCTTCACATTTATATTAGAACTTAAAGGCTTGAGAAGCAAACGAAACCTTGAAAGAATAGGCACTTTTTTTGGACTCACACAGGAACAGCACAAAATGATGTCCACAAATAACCTTTAAACATGACATCTCTCTGGGTTATTTTTTTTCTTCTATAGTTGTAATCAAAGTCTGCACTGCTATTTGAGCAGTGCAAAAATAAAAATAAAATGTTTGCAAGACGTCATTATCATTTTATTTTTGTGTGGGGACTCGAGCCAGTTATCACGGTCAGGGGCTGAACCTTCTGGTAGCGGAGAGCCTGCCCTGTGATCGCTTGAATCATCAAGGGTGGGAAAGGCGCTCGCCCCAACTGTTTTGATTCTTGCTGCCAAAAAGATTTTTCGCCCTCTGGCCTCACTGATGACTTTTACAGGTTTATTGTGAACCCTAGTCTGCGCATGGCGTCCATGACGTTCTGTTTCTCTTGCATTGCGAGAATGAGCTAGCCTTGCCTAACCAGTCGTCTTAGTAGGAGTAAACATGTATTCCTTTCCTTCTTAAGCAAGCCATTACTGCGGCTACGCATTCTCTAAATACTGGATGCCGACTAGATCCCGACGGGAAGCACTCAATTGGGCATGGTTTTGGTTTACAGCGAACCACAGGTACATTTTATGTTTGCGGATTAAGAGGATGTGTAAATATGCGTCCGTTATATCTAAAGTTGCAGACAGTCCTTTCCCAACGGTGCAGGGTGACCTCCTGGATTGTTATTTTGATTTTTTGTGTTTTTAATAATTTGTTTAAGACGAGTGGAACAGCATAGGTCTTAAAGAATTGTCGATCTCGGAAGTATCCCGAGTAACTTCCCTGATTGATTTCTGCTGCATGCACTCTATCTATTGTCCGCTTTCTAAGAGTCCCAACACATCGCGTTGCAGGCATCATCTTTATTTCTTCAAGTATGATTTTTTTCTTGGCTCTGACCTCTGGTGGTGTTTTTCTAAGTTCTATGCAAAACCAGTGTTGGACGATGTTGAGGATCCATTCATTTGATGTGACCCTCCTCCACACCTGTAGGAAGGCCTTATTCTAACCTGCCTGGTGTTATGTGGTGGGGTGGCTGGTATGTTGAGTCACTCGGATGAGGAGATTGCTCCTCTGGAGGGCTGCCCTCTCTTGCACTAACCTGAAAGGTTTGGCGCATGGTTGTTTGGTGCTGCCACTACTGCATTGTTGACTGCTGTTGCTCTGCGTGTTGATGGGGTGCCTACGGTTGCGTGCTTTGGAGACTTACCTTTCCCTTTGGTCTCCTCATTGGGATTGCCACCTCCTTTGATGACCTCAGAACTGTGGCGCCGCCAGGGCAATGACAGTGTTGGTATCTTTCCTAAGTTGTTGTAGCATCTTATCCACCGCTGAGCCGAACAGTTGTTCTCCAGTGAATGTAGTATTGATGATGCATGTCTGCATCTCGCTCTTAAACCCAAACACCCATATCTAGGACTGGTTCCTTAGGGCTGCACCTGTGACAGACCATCTGTCTGTTGGCTGGTCTGGGGCATCAAGCGTAAACTTAAGGCACGTGTTGGCAATGGTCGTCCACTCTTCTACGTACACAGCTGGCAGTAAACTGCTCCAGGAGGTGTTTAATTAGCTCGCCCACTTTTCCCAATATTGGTGAGCTTACCAATTTAGGAGTGTGTTTGAGTTACAATCCTCCACTGTATTGCTACCCCGCTCTCTATTTCTCCCCCCATTTCCACTCTTGCTCTCCATCTCCAGGGCTGGGCTGGTAGTGGGGTCACTGACACTTTTTCTTGCTGTGGCCACTATGATTGAGCCTGCCATCGTATTTCTCCTAATGTGCAGCAGGTCCTTGGACGAGGAGTGGTTGCACTTCTTTGTTAAACCCTAAAATACAGAGTTGCAGCTTGCTGGCTCCCTGAATGCTTCCCTTCTATGATCTAGGATGCTGGGCAGCATCAGGAGATATTGGCTCTTGCTCTTAAAGGGCAGGAGGTTTTCTAAAAGTTAGAAAGTCTGTGCCATCTCTTCTTCCAGTTGTACTCGAAGCTGTTCCAGAAAAATGTACTGGTCCTTCAAGTCTTTGCTTCAAATAACATATCATGCTCTTCCTCGTGTGGTTCTGGCATGAATGGCGGTAGGAGTTCAACCTGCTCCATCTCTCTCAGTTCCTCCAACGACTTTGATGGAATTTTAATTCTTGAATCCCTCTTTTTTTTGTAGCATCGCTGGCATTTTGGCATCAAAGTCTTTTCTTACACTCTACTTTTAGCACAGTCTCCTCTGCGTAAACTGGGGTCCAGTCTCTTCTTTGGAGCCGAGGCTCTGTGGTATGTCAAGACCTTTGTCCTCCCTCGCTCGTCTTTTGACATCCATCGCTTCTTCAAGGTATGTCCTCCACTATTGTCCCTGTGTCAGGACTTGTGGGTCTCCTTGTGTATCGACTTCTGAAGATTTTTTGTCAGCTTCCCCATGTTTTTGGGATGTTACCCGAGGGTGTTTTGGGAGTTCCCTTCTTTTGTCTTTTTTGCCAGAATCTCTGGCTCCAACACGACGATATTTCCCCCGGCGTCGGATCTTTCGGCTTGCACCAACTCTGTGCCCACGTTGCCATCCACTTCAGTCAACAGCCTGAGTTCCCTCAATAATGAGCTCCCTTTCTTCTGTGCCTGCATGGTGGTGTAATAGGTCTGTCTTTACCTGGCCCAGGTCCTTAGAGTCTTCGGAAGGAACTCTGTGCGCGCTTCCAGCTTTCGGCACTAGTCTCTCTCAGCAGACAGAGGTTGCAGACTTGGTGGTTGTCTTTATGTGCGAACTTATGGCAACACCTGGAACAGAACCTAAAGGGAGTGTTCCAGTGCTTAATTTCAGCAGGTGGTTTACGGTGCTCACCACTGACATTTAATTGTCAACACCAGCACTTATGACTGTCTCATTGTGTCCCTGTTAATCTGCTTTTGCGATGAACACAATAATATTTTGTATTCACTCAATACACATTCAAAGTGACCGATACCTGCTGCCCAAGGCATTCGTGTAGCTGTGACAGTCTGGAATAGTTTGAACTGTCACGCTTGTAGAAGTGCGACTGTTAGTTGTGTTGGTACTGCCATTGGTAGCGGAAATGGGTTGTGAAAACTGCAGTGGCCCCCTGACCTAGAACCTGGCGCTCATGATTTTTTTTTTTTAACAAATTAAGCACTGGACTGTTGGCCATTGCCCTTGCCAGTTACTGACCCCTGCCAATGCATTCTCTGACCTTGTGGTCATCAGCCCACCAACTTTTTCGGAGGTGGTCTGTATTTTTCGGTTGTTTCTCTCCTCTTACTATGGATATCCTTCATAGTGGAATTTCTTCCTGGTGTTCGACAATTGGCTGAATTCCTCCCTCTTCTTTTCCCAAGTCTGCAAAGCTTTGACTGATGCTTCCAGACCCAACAGCAGATAAAAGAAACTTAATATGGCAATCAGAGGCACATGTCTGATGTCATGGAGGAACACACATGGCACCAAATAGCAACAGACCACGACCATCAACAACAAAATAGGAGAAAAAAGAACTAAGAAGAGTATTCCGGACCCAATCCCTAGATTGGAGTATAATGCACAGCATTTGGATTCAGAAAAGATGAAGGTTGCAAAACTATTATCAAGCAGTCCAGCTCATAGGCTTTTTTTAATAGTCTCATATGAGACAGGGCAGCACTCTGTTCATATAGACGTGGCTGTGACGAGGAGACACCTTTGAGCAATTCCTTGGCTACCCAATGCATCAAAAAGGCCAGTAGGCCATATCTCCAATAAACTGAGACCTACTATGGAGATATGGGACTCCATTACACGCTCTCATAATTCGGCTAATAATTTGACATTTTTCACCCCTTCACCTCACTTCAGGGTAACCCAAACTTTTCATCCTGGCTTTTCAGATCCAACTTTGTAGCTTGGGAAGTGGAAGGGTGTAGATTCTTTAGTGACTTGCCTGAGGGGGGAGAAAATTAAAGTTTTCACCAATGCAAACAAGAATTCAATGAGACTGAGCGCACGCGCTATTTCCAACTATGCAACTGGACCCTCCACCCAGAACATAAGGGAGCAGCAGTATAAAATCTACCATGTGGGAGAAGCCCTACTTAACCTATGCCTCCCCTATGGGTCTCATCGCAAATATTTGTGTGTTTTAGGAGATGTGTACGCACATCCTTCATGGTCCTAAATGAAGCACTGGCAGTATATCTTGGGCACTACCTTAACATTAACATGTTGGGAAACGCTTTTGTCAGACATTCTCTTCCTGTGCAAAAGCATCCATAAGCAGCAAATCTCTATATAAACACATGACAAATTGGGGTACCACTCCACTGAAACAGATGTACGAGGATACCAATAGTCTATGTTGAAGGGGCTGTCCTCAGGATGGAAGGAATATACATATCTGGTGGTCTTCTACCAGATTGAAAGTGTTTTGGAATTTAATATCGAGTCACATAAAGGTGGTGGTGGTGAGCTATCTTACCACCAGACCTGGTGAAATTCTTAGTGGGACTCAGAGCAGCTGGAATACCAAACGTTTCCTTGTCTGAATGGAGACTCACTTCCAACATGGTGCTCGCAGCTAAACAGCCTATCGCTCAAAAGCAGAAATCTGCAGTTGTCTCAGCTGTGCAAGAATGGGCCAGGAAGCTCTGGTTGTTACCAGCAATGGAGAAACTAACCGGGTAACTCGAACAGGGGACAAAATATGAGAAACGTCAGCAGCCTATAGTAGATTATTTAGCAGGCAGGGTACTGTGTCCGAAATCATTGAGATCTTTGCATATGATCTTTTTCTATTGATCTGAAAGTGGAGGCAGATGGTAGAGAGGTAGGTGATTGGGGGGCGTTGATTGTTGTCTGGGAAATGTAACGGTGGATTTTCAACATTAAACTATGTACTATGAAGCTTAAGTTATGTGATGTCTCCACTGTGAACTGGGAAAAAAATGACTGAGTACACGGAGTATATCAAAAATAAATAACCTAAAGAAACCATGAATAACTGAAACCAGAAACAATTGAAGTTCCAATAGAACGTCCACTCCAAAGCAATTAGGGGGTGGGTTGAGCTCATACCTGTACACAATAACTTGGCTAATGTTGCACAAGGAATAGTAAATCTATCCTAGGTATAGAAAGACCCAGCCAAGTGGCATACTGTCAAAAACTGGCCATCTCAATGAAGAATATACTCTTCATGTGTTTAGCTAGAGCTCCTTTGACTTATCCAGAAGCGCTCACAGTTAGCAAAATAAAACACTGCTATTGCAGGATCTCACTTTCGGACGCAAAAGTATATCTTTTGGCATAGTTACGACTACATTAACAGTGCTTACAGCTCTGAGAACCAAGGATGCATAGCAGGGCTACGGTCTACTTGAAGATAAAATGCTGGCACAAAAGGAACAGGGATCCAACAAGGTCAGTGGAATTGAAGCAGTGAATCTTTTTTCTTATCCAGAAGCTATAAGAGCTTCTAAGAAAGGAGATCCGTCATATATTCCATAAAGAATAGGCAACTTGGCAATGCGTTAGTGATTGAAAGTTAGGCCTTCTAATCCTCATTGAATCTTTGGGAGCTTGGTCAGTCAGTCAAGATCTACCCATGACAACTGGCATTATGACTTTATCATATGGCAGAATTTGTACATCACTTCATTCTCATCAAAAACATTATGTATCACTATATTGCTGTACAGTCAGGGTTATTACTATTGAAAGCACTACAATAAGCACAGTATAAAAAGTAGGGGCTAACTAGCAGTAACCACTGAAAAAATTATTTGGGAGACAATTTCTTTAAGATTAGAGTCCTGTTCCAGGGTCTATGGGCTGGCTTGTTTAGTCTTCTGCTTCATTTAAATGGCTGACTGACTACAAAGGAACAATTTTTTTTTTACCAGTTTTCAGACCACCGGTCCTCCGTGCTGATTTTTTTTTAATGTCTAGAAAAGGGAATCCAAGAGCAAGCAACTCACTGCTAAAGAGACGCACATTCCGACAACACGCTGTAGTGCGTATTTATCATCTTCCAACGTATAGTCTTCTGTCAAGGTATTTTGTAAAATTAGCTCAAGTCCAAAATTTGACATAAAAACTGAACACAACTCAGGTTACCAGTTGCAGATGGACATGGTCAAATAACGATGGTTTCTTGGCGTTCTATCATCATGGTAGAGGGATGGCCCCACCACTAGCTGCCTAGGCCATGAGTTTACACTCGGTCACAAGTAAAGAAAATCCCAGAGCTACCTGGATTGCCTTCAATTAGAATAATCCCTAGTTTAAATAGCAATATTTATAGCACAGACATAGAAAACACAGAGTATACCTGCAAAACATAAATGGGTGAGCAAGTTGTGGGCCTTACAAAAAACTTACTGGGGGACTATACAAAATGGGCCATGTATTTGATACTGACTGGCAGGAAGTGGCTGAAAATTTAACAGGTGCCGGGCCTGGTCTGGGTTGTCCAGATCATTGTGCGCCTTCCACTTAATGCGGGGGGATTCTGATATAGCTGAAACGGGACAGCATGACTGACTCAGCAGAGAGGAATGGGACAGCGGAGCAACACCTTGCGCACAGTGAGGAATAAGCAGCTGTAGGACTTAATAGACTGGATGTTCGTGGGAGGGTACCGGGTGGGGAGAGGGAGGCCCATCATTAAACTGGAACATGGAACATCTGTTTTGCATGTTCAGTCGGATCCAAATCCACGGTGGCACTCCATACCTAAACCCAAAAACAACAATTGATGGACAGAATGCAGAACAATGTCATACATTCACCCCAGTACAGAGATCTGGGCCAAAATCCATCGTTCAAATGCTGGACTACATTTTGCTGGTCATGCTTCGTGATAGTTCAATGAAAGGTCATTGGGGGGGGGGGGGCAATATCCTTAGAACCGTTGCCTAGTCACTGTCTTGGGGTTAGTGACACCCCTGAACTGATGTTACTTTGCAGCAAAAGGTGGCACCTCAGGAGCGCA
Organism: Triturus cristatus; assembly: GCF_964204655.1. Taxonomy (NCBI): domain Eukaryota; kingdom Metazoa; phylum Chordata; class Amphibia; order Caudata; family Salamandridae; genus Triturus; species Triturus cristatus. The sequence goes on from NC_140586.1 coordinate 214,464,270, forward strand.
ACTGTCCTGGCTCCCAAAGGGGTGACCACCTGCAGTATGGTGCAAGAGGCAATAGATGTGTTCCAAGTTTGCAGAGAAAAAGATTTCTATTTTCATCCAGAAAGACCGCAAAGTAGATCCAACAGTCGAGCTCTGAATGGAGATATGTGGAGAGAATGGCAAGTACACAGCACCATAGGTTCGATGGAGACCCTTTACCAAACAGTGGATCGCATACTTCATGCAGACCACGGTAGGTGTGAACTGTTTACTTTTGAAGCTGCACAGATTAGGGCATCAGCAAACCAACTGTTTTATTTGCACAATGCAGAATAGTCAAGAAGCCAACTTTTCCTCTCCTGTGCTCACTTGAACTTTTGATCATTGTGTGGACTTAATGATTTCCATTAATGCCACTTGTCTGACAGGACATCAAGCGGATCCTCTGGCAATCTTTCACTTTTGGTGGGGTCCCAATTCCCAAATAGACTTGATTGGAGGGGCTGCAGGAGTACCTCCAGCAGATCTTTTTAATGCATACCCACAATCTTGGGGAGACTGGCACTTTGGAGTTCCAACAATCAAGAACAGGCAAAAGGTCCATACAAATCCAGACTCATTGAGCAGTGCTTTGGTATATGTACACGTGAAAGAGAAAGCCGTAGTCTGTATGCATCTGTGTAAACCAATCAACTGTACTTCTGCAAAGAACTGCATAATCTAACACCAACACCTTTGTTTGTTGAGTACGGACTAACACCAAATAGTATTGGTTGATAAAAGTGCAATCAGTGCAGAACCACATTAAACAAACCCTGGGCACTAACTCCGCTCCGGTGGCGGAGTTTACGGATATGTGCATACTCCTGTTTCGCGGAGAACACGAAATTCCAGCAAAACGTCCGACTCCGCAGGGAAGCAGAGTTCAGCCCCGGACCCTCCCGCCTCCCACCCCGGCAATAAATATCTTTTGAGTAAAATTTACACTTGAAGTAAAATAAAAGCGCACTTACCTTATTGCGGCGTCCCGGGCTGCCCTCCTCCTCCTCGCCGTAATCCTGTACGTCATGGTAGGACTGCACATGCGCGTGCATGCACAGTCCTACCATGACGTACGGGATTACGGCGAGGAGAAGGGCAGCCCGGGACGCCGCAATAAGGTAAGTGCGCTTTTATTTTACTTTCATTGTAAATTTTACTTAAAAAATATTTATTGAAGGGAGGGGAGGAGGCGCGGAGCAGAGCTCCACTGAGTATTTGGCCAACTCCGTAGAACTCCGCGTAGAGCAACTCCGCCTGCTCCACCCGGGGTTACATTAAACAAGTATAACACTATCTAAAAGTCTTGATTGGAGCGGACCGAGCTCCCGCACAGCCGAACAATTTAGTTCCAATTTAAGTGAGGAATTCTCAGGTTCATAAGGTTGCTTTCCCAGTGAAACTGCATGCAACGCATAAACTGCAACACCAAAACAACCTGTTTAAAGGGGTCGTTGTGAGGGCTCCACTGCTCTTGCTGCAAGTGGCGGCCTACCTACAAGCTTATTTTAAGGGATGCATTATATCTAGGGCTCCTAGTTTTATGGTATGTATATTATTGTAATTTCCGTCTATTTATCCACATTTCGTTTTTTGCAAATTTCACCTGTATTTATCCATAATTATTTTAGGTTTTGAAAAAAAAAAAAAAAGCTGAAATGTGTATCTCTGCATGTATTTAACCAGCTAATGTGCACTTGTGCCTAAACGGTTGACTGGTTTCAATGATATATACATACTCAGGGGGTAAAATATGCACTATGTATATTCAAGAATCGAGGTTGTGCAAATCTATTGCTGTTTAAGACTCTTTACTAAAATCCCTATATTTTTTTACCCCCCTTGCTTGTCGATCCTCACAGCTACTGGCCCGACAGTCATGACTGACAGCATTTAGAATAACTCAAAAACTACCCAATTTCAGTTTTTATTCACATTTAAAAATAAATAGACAGGGAAATAAATGGTTTTCTGTCTCGAAGTGTAAAAATCAGTAAAAACGGAGAACAGGGAGCCTTAATGATATCCTAATATCTGCAAGAAAAGTCAAATTATGCGGTGTAAGGCAGTAAAAAAAATGTACACATGGTAACACTGGGATAAGATTTCACCTTATTAGAACCCGATCAAAACCCAAATACCGCAATAAGGCACTGAAAGTTTACCATTCAATCTTTTTGAAGCGCCCTTCAACTGTGCAGGAACATGTATTGTCATATTAGTACGTTATGATCCGATGGAGGAAGAAAATGTGTTAAAATCTACAGATTATACAACAGATAATTGATTATGTGATAAATGTGGCAAATCTATAATTGTGCGGAAAACCCAGCAGTCGTAAAAATCGCATAATTCCAGTGACCCTGACTACAACAGAAAGCCTACTGCACACTATATGATAATAATACACGGGTCTCTCCACTCAGAAGGGGGTGAGCATAAGCCACACAAGGCATTGTAGAGACACTCCGTGCAAACACATTCAGTCTGACAACAAGGGTAGGCATATCTCGCCGTCTGCAATATCCCCGTCTGCAATATCCCCGTCTGTAATACGCAGAGCGCACACAGTCCAAGAGACACGGCTTAGCACCTAATAACTCTACGATCATGTGTATTTATTTTGACGTTTTGCAGAAAGCGTTAACTCACACGGGGCACCGGAATGTTTTATAAATAAAGACTGCCAAATTCTATATATACCCAATTGCTCATTCACGATAGTAGCGTACAACCGCCCACTGTCATTCACTTACATAACGTTATGCCCTCAAAGACACTTATTTGAGACCAAGCAAATAAAGAATATGTACAAATGGCAGAATCCACAGGTTCACTGAATGCAAAGACCAAGGTGAAGAGCAAAGAAACATCCCGTAAACCTGCACACAATGCTTTAGTAGAGGCTAACATTTCTCTTAACTTTTGACCGCAACTCGCGCCCCCTCACAGGCCTGACCGTGTGAACCAACTCACCTGTGACAATGCATCACAGAGCAACAAGAAAACAAAAACAGCGACTTAAAGAGAATATGGGGTGAGGAGGTAAGATTCGGTGTTAAAAACCACCACTGTCACATCGAATCTCTTCTAATGCTTAGTGCTGCCATATAACGGTGGGCGACCTCAAATCCCCTGTGATATTGTAAGATCGACCAGACAGAATTTACACATCTACACCTCCCTCCCCGCACAGTTCTACAGATCTTATCCACACACGAGACTACAGTAAACATTTTCCACCGAAATCTCCTTCAAACCCCGCGCCCTATTATGACTGATAAGCAGCCATCCTCCCTCATGGGGTTCGAGCCGGGATCTGCAAATTATACCCCTTTATAGTGATACAGACACCCCCTAGAATCTTCAACAGACAGATTGTTATTTGGGTCTCACAGACAGTCCAGTCCCTCTGCCTCGGGAAATCTGTGTGGTATAAATTCACCCAACCCAAACGTCCCAGTAGTACCTCCGAAAGTATGCGGTCCTCTTTCTTAGGATCCTCCATGATCTATCCCTCAGCTACGCTGTCCCTCTAACTTGTACATACACATAGCTCTTCTACAACATCCCTCCAGTCGTCACAGACCTACATTCTAATACTTTGGAAATGTCTGTGGTCTCGGCTGCTGCCTTTGCCAAAAGCCTCCCTGCTCCTTCTATACTGTATTGTACACAGCACTTCACTATAACCAATCGTCTCCCAGTCTCCTGCCTATCTCGGGAGTCGACTGTCGTGCCGGAGCCCACCGGGAGCGTCAGCCTCCTCCACCACCTGCCTGTGCTCCTCATGCCTTAAATCCCGCCTTCATTTGTGCATTTACACATAACCGTCTCTGCATTATGTTATGTCCCGGACCCTGGGCTATAAGGCCCCCTGTTTGTAACTGGAGGTGTCGGTGAATGCTGTAGCCTCAGATTACTTTTTTTTTGTTTTACACTGGGGGTGGAGCAGTGAATTTAGGAGGCTAAATATCGTACAATCCCGAACTTCCTCAGTATTTAGACCCTGCCGAGGGCGGCGGTCCACAGCCCCCATGTTCGTACGTCCCCTGGATCTCTCAGAGACCCCCTCTTCTATCTGGAGATGAGCTTTAGTCCCTTTGAGATCTGGCAGTACTTTCTCCATATGCTGTGATGCACAACTCCCTCTTCGCCTCCTTTGAAAATGATGTGTAGAGGTCAGAGAATCTTGTGGAGTCTCAGGGGCTCCCCAGGCCCCTCATCCCAGTTCCATGTAAAGTGAGCCACAGCACCCTCCCCACCACTTTTCTCTGTATACATTTCCCCTGGGTCTCTCACGGGAACTGAGGTTGTACCTGAGGGTTCGCTGTGGTCCTCTGCAGGATCTCAGGCAGCCTTCAGAGGAACCCTTTTTTGCTCCCTTGGCCCCTCAGTCCCAGTTCCCGTCTCCGCTCTCGTCTCTGCACTCAGCGTCGGCCATTTTCAGACTAATCCCGCCCCTCAGCAGCCCCCCCCCGCCCCCACCCGCCAGAGGCGTGGCCTGCTGGTGACCTTCACAGACAGCAGACCACGTGATCCAGACGTTGTCAATCAGTGCGCGTTGGGCGGCGTTGCCCTTAAAGGCAACGCGCCGCATTCCGGAGCCTAGTAACTCGGACGGGTGGTTTTGGGTGAACAACTGTATAACTGGAGCTATGCGAAAAAGACTCAGCCACCAGATGAACAGAGTACGCAGAATGTGGCGCCCAAACCAATGCACGTACGATGGTCATCGAAGCGCCGGGGAAAGGGGGATGGGCGACAGGTTTATCTATAACTGCAAACGCTAGACAGAATACAAAAGGCGATAACGGAATCCGGAGGACAAGTTTACAGATCTATAGAAATCCCACCCCAAAAAAGAGAGGTTACTTTTATATCAAAGACTCAAGCAGCGACGTAAAACCGAAGGATCACGCATCAAATTGTGAAACGTGCATCAAGCACGGCCTAACGCAAAACTCAACCACATGGCCTGTACAGGGATGAACTGGTGATTATACAACACCAATTTATATACGTGAGTCGGGGATGGGAGCCTCGTTTCTCATCCAGGAGGCCAATGCAGACATTATCAGAACGCGCTATTTCCCCCCAAAATACAACAAAACAACCCAAAAGATATAAGTGGGTTAATTCTAGAATAGAATTGTGATATCGGTTGTATTAGGTTACTGCGGAAGTCAGACATAACAGAGGATAATGCCATGGGCAAAGGGGTGATGGGAAGAATGCTTACATGAATTTCAGCCGCTCGCACTCAGTTGATAGCTTTGAAGGGTTTTGCCCCCTGACACCGACAAGAATCAGCCATATGCACATCAACTTTATACCTGCTCAAATGGAACTAGTCTAATTTGAACTGTCAGGCATGCCAGGTCCCCTCTAAACGGTAAACACAAGCAACCCCAGATCCGTTTCGGCGTATTTGTGGCACAACAGTAGGATGCAGTACGAATCCTGTGGCGCAGTGTCCACGGGACCCACTGTCTGGGCACACCCATCGCACTTAGGACGTCACACTCAGGAAAACAAAAAAGTGATGCTGGATTGCTTGAATTACTCACAGCCACCGATAATCACTCAAAGCCGCAATTCGATCCAATTCTTTTTTTGTCCACTGAGACACTTCAGACAATGAACCAGCCATATGCAAAACAGCTTTAGTCTTGCTCTAGTCTAATGGAACCAGTACACAGCCCGAACTGCCAGGCCAGGGCCCATCTTAATAGGTACACAAACAACCCCAAACTGGTTTCACCCTATTTGAACCTTGTCAGTAGGGTTCAGCTTGAGTGATCACCAAAGAGTTTAAGTGTTCCTTCCTTCACCTCCTTTGTTGCTCGAGCATGGGGGAAAACATCCATAATAGCACTGTGTGCAGAGTATGATGTCATCAATTATACGGTGAACCGCAAGTGTAGCAGTATCGCGAGCAGTGTATGACCACACCAACAATACATTCATAAGCAATCATATTACAAAAGGCACTGAAAAGCGGGACCATGCAGACCAGAAGGCCGCTGTTGGTAACATCACCAACAAAAAGGCTGCTGCCCAAGTTTGACATCACATATGATAAGTGGTCTTCTCAGTAGCCTGAGTAGGACTTTCCCAATAATACAGCCTTATAGAGAACGTTAAATCACAGAAGATGAAGGCACAGTCAAGCATACTTCACATTCCAACACAGAAGATGCTTCAGACTGAGTGTGACATCACAGACAACAAGACAGTGGGCAGAGTAGGGCAGTTCTAATGACAGAGCCATAATCAAAGGGCAAAATCACAAAGAATGAAAGCACACACAAGCGTGTCATCACAGACGAGGCCGTAGGCAGAGTGGGACATCACAGAAGAGGCTTCAAGGAGAATATCAAGTTCCCAATGATAGAGCCGTACATACCATGACATCACAGGATTAAGGCACAGACAAGACAGCACGCTAAGGGTGACACCACAGAAGAGTCTGAGGGCAGAGTAGGATGTTCTACATCATTAGGCCTTTCATAATTTCATAGGCTTGAAGAATTTCCAGACATAAGTTTGAGAACTCTCGAGAATCAACGTTAACATGGCGGTCCTGCACAAAATTGATTCTTCAATAAGGGCGTTGCTGGGAGAAGTCATTTAGTCTTACTCTAGACAGAGCCAAAACTGGAGATGCAGTCAGCGAAGTAGATTTGTGTTTTCTCTTCAGGGTGGCTAACAAAGACCTTTAACCAGTCTTATGGATTTTGGTCTTTGAAGCAGCCTTGTCATGGACGCCATGTGTCTGGTCCTTAGGGGCAGAACCAGATGGTGCATAACGGGTAATCTTCACAGGATTCTGGAGGCCACAAAATCCTATCCTTTCAGGAGCCTTCCTGGCAACCTTCCACCCCACCGGCCCCAGAAAAGCTGACTCAGGTCAGAAGAAGCCTGCCTTCCCTTTTGTTGTGTGTCGATTTAGATACCGTATAAAAGATTCCCAATTTATGTCCTTATATAGGCACAATTCGCATTGCCCATAATTAGGAATAGGAATCATACCCTTATTTAGGCATTATCCATGCTACCCAAATACAGACATGGCCTCCTACATCCGTTCTTCTACGTCACAACGAGTTCTTGGAAAACCAGGCTCTTAAGCCTTTAGGACTTCCCCTTGCTTGGATATCGATTTCTCCAAGAACTTATTTATTATGCAGGAACATCTATTCCTTAGGGGTTCATTCATGACGTTCTTCTGCCCGACTTTTACGTCAATACTGGCATTCCTAAACCCCTTCAAGGTATAAATATACCTTCACTTACCATGGCAAACCACGGTTCGGCTACCTACTTGCACGACGTGGCTCGCCACGGCAAGTTCGGAAGGAAGTCAAGTCCCCGCCTGACGCACTGACCTGACGTTGTCATCCTCCTTGCAGAGAATCCAGCTCCAGTGTTTCTGATTTCCCTTGCAGGGTGTTAGAGATCAAGACTCGGAAAGAGATTCCAACCTCACTCATTCGAAGGTATGGAGCGGACTAGAACCTAGAGGGACTTTTGGCAAATCTTGGCAACTATTGCTAAACTAGACTATAGACAAACAGCACCTACTTCTCACCTCGTACTACACTTAGGTTAGGTACACTGGGGTAGAACTAGCTAGAAGCATCAGATGAGTATTAACATTTTAGCCTGTGTTATTTATGTATGTATTTTTATGAATATCTGTCATAGCTATAAACCATGCTATTGCAGTATTATTTTATCTTACTGCTAACGCTGTACATATTTTGCTTCGCATTCTGTCTTACAATTGTAGCAATTCATATCTCTTGCACGAGAAATAAGACTGTTCAATAAACCCTTTTTATTGAAATGCCCGTCTATCTATTTCTGTGTAACTCTGTACAAACAAAGCATGGTCGATTGACTGAGTGAAACTATTATCTTTTGTTTCCACGATTCTGAGATTGTTCAGATTCTAAGGGAAACAAAGTTGTCATGTTTATGTGGTTGTCAAACAAATTCCTTCTTGTTTATTCAAGACGTTTCTAGTGACCTCTGAGTTAGCTGGCACACACAAGTAATTAAGTTTAATGTACTCGATAGAGACGTACTGACCTCAGTCATGTGTCAAAACTCTAGTGTATATTATTCCAATGCGCAGAGCGTATCAGGAATATAGGAACTACACTACATGGCGCCCAACGGTTTGGTAAGGCACTAATTTAACGCTAGATACTGAAGTAACTCAGTCGTGCTTTTCTCAGAGACCCCATCTCATTTTAATCCATAAGACGTCTGGAGTGGGTAGGGATAATATCCGCCATAGCTGAGTAGGACAAAAATCCTATGTACTAGCTGTTTCGTTTGTTCAACGTTGAAGAATACAGTGTTCCAAAATATTGTGCACCTTATCTTTGTTCCCTTGAACCTTGCTCTGCAATTTTCAATAAACAAATGTCCCTAAGCGAGGGTAACAACACCGGAACCGGTGGAGCTGTACCCGACGAAATCGCAGCATCTTTTGATTATACAGGTTTTAATGAAACCGATGAAAATACTAAAATCATCGCTCCAAATTTAAGGAGAGCCATCACTCTATGAATCTCACCGGACAGAGGTATCCTAGTCATGGATAGTATTCCCAGAATCAAATCCAGTAACTAAAACGTATCACTTCTACAAAGAAGATGAACCACTTGAGGAATACATTTCTTTCGAGGATATTGAAATTCCACTCCCATACCAGGAGCATGATCTCTGGTTTAAAGGCGCCCTAAAACATTAAAATCACATTACCAGGCTTGGTCTACAAGGTAGACCAGGAGCAACATGGCCAATTTTAGCCGGCTACACACCTCACCCTGACATTGAAGAAATGTCAAGCGTAGAATTACTTGCTTTACTCAAGGAGTTAATCAAAATATATAGACAATTGGTTCAATATGTCATGCAGATTTTCACAGTCCTACCAACAATAGACATTCCAAGACAAACCTCTCACCAGGGGAATGCGCTAAAAATCACACCACAGACTTTATATGCAGTCATGGGTTAAATGTCCATAAAACGTGAACAAATTCCGTTCTGGATAGCTCAAAAAATTATTCAAATTGAAGCAGTATTTCCTAATACAAGCCCTTATGAGAAACATAGGATTCTAACAATCTGTTTACCAATGGGGATAACACCACATCTGGAAGACTACACCACTTGGGGCACAGTCTTTGCTGCTATCTACACTAAAACACATATTGTTCCGTCTATGGTGGTAATACCCGATGTCCTGAAACAAATTCAAAACTAATACGGGGCAGAGCCTGCTCTGAATTTAGATATGAAGTTACTGAAAATTTTCGACCAGGTCTCAACAGTTATATTATCTAATATTAAAGGAGAAGCCGCATCAGTGGCAATCTGCCAGAAATTAAGGGAATTTGATGTGACAGAACAACCACAAGAACTATCCAGAATAATTGAAAAATCCTATGAAGAATTAGGCCGAGACAGTTTGGGAGGGAAACCAGTTAAACCACAACTGTCTGAAAGTTCTGAAAAGGCCTTTACCACTCAAATACTCATATATAATTGATGCGAACAATGTTCCATTTGCTCAAATCCATGGAGTGGGGGATAGGGTAATACCAAACATAGATTAGGACTAATCCTAGCAGCACATGAAGGGATCACCTCTGCCCATGCAGGTGTTTCTGCCACAGTATCGTTATTAAAACAGAGATACTGGTGGCCAGGCATTAGGAAACAGACCAGGAATTATGTTTTGGACTGCGAAATATGCAAGAAGATGAAAGTCTCTACTGTGAAATGTCCTGCGCAGACGCCCCTGTTAATTTCAGATAAACCATTAGCATGTGTTTACCTGGGTCCCTTACAAATGGATGGTAACTATAAATATATCATGGTCGCAGTGGATTCGTGTTCAAGGTTCCTTTGGATGTGGCCTCAGCACTCGGCTGACACTCGAACTGTTATAAAAGATTTGCGAGTCTTTATCGGCACATATGCAATTGGCACACTACATTTTGACCAGGGTCCTGCGTTCAGCTCTCGAGCTTACAAAGAAGCCATGGCCAGTTTGGGCGTAGCATTGCGGTATTCTTCTCCATTCCATCCTGAGGGAAATTCTGTTGTGTAAAGAAAAAAACGGGACATAAAGCAGTCTATAACAGATAGGGTATTGGGTGATGGGTGGGTCAAACATCTTTAAGGGGTCCAACGCTCATTAAACAATTTGCCAAGAAGTTCTCTAGGGGGTGTCACTTCATATGAAGTCCTCTTTGGAACTAGAATGTTGATTCCGGACCTTGACATGAAAGGCACAGTGGTGGAAAATAAAAAGTTTGATATCAAAGATTGTTTGGATGTTTTACAGGACTTAAATGAACTAAGATCGAACCAAAGTAACGTGTTCCTGAAGCCAACCACCACTGCAGAAAAACCAACCGTCCCTGCAAGGCCCGTCTGGGTCCTAAAGCTTGGTGATCCAGTCAGAGAAAAGATCGTGGACAAGAAGGAATTTGGGCCTTCTTACAGACAACCAGTACCTGTCCTAGCAATCCACGGTTCGAGGCCAGTACTACTGCCGCCCGTTGCTGGTAAAAAGGAGAAAAGATTTGTGTCCATCGACCTGATCAAACCACACTATGTGGCCGATACTAAGCAGTAGGCCAAGTGGACTCAGACAATGTAGCAGGCGCACTCTGCTAGCTACAATCCAAGAGGTTCAAACTAAGAGACTCATCACCTTTGAAGATTCTACAGTGAGAAATAACGGACTGAGCAACAAAGCTATGGAACTCGTCCCTCTTGAGACCCAAATAACAGTTCGTCCTGATACACCTGTCTACAACGAAGTAACAAGTGATCAAATGGTTCCAGCGAATTCAACTAATCCTGATGCAATTCAAACCATTGACAGAACTGCCTCTGGCTATTTCATTAACTTAGGTTAGGTACACTGGGGTAGAACTAACTAGAAGCATCAGATGAGTATTAACATTTTAGCCTGTGTTATTTATGTATGTATTTTTATGAATATCCATCATGGCTATAAACCATGCTACTGCAGTATTATTTTATCTTACTGCTAACGCTGTACATATTTTACTTCGCACTCTGTCTTACGATTGTAGCAGTTCATATCTCTTGCACGAGAAATAAGACTGTTCAATAAACCGTTTTTATTGAAACGCCCGTCTATCTAATTTTATGTAACTCTGTAGAAACGAAGCATGCACGATTGACTGAGTGAAACTATTATCTATTGTTTCCACGATTCTGAGATTGTTCCGATTCTAAGGGAAATAAAGTTGTCATGTTTATGCGGTTGTCAGAAACAAATTCCTTCTTGTTTATTCAAGAAGTTTCTAGTGACCTCTGAGTTAGCTGGCACACACAAGTAATTAAGTTTAATGTACTCGATAGAGACATACTGACCTTAGTCCTATGTCAAAACTATAGTGTATATTATTAAAATGCGCAGAGCCGATCAGGGATATAGGAACTACACTACACTTTCTGTAAGAGTACTGAACCTGAAATGCTTGCAGGTGGAACATTTTCTGGAAGAACACCAGTCTTTGCGAAGGCAAACGCAACATTCTCTTTGAAAATCATCTAAATATACATTTATGGCTTCGCAGGTGTTGCATAGCTTGATGAGGCTTCTTTTGTTAGGATTATATGCTGTTATGAGCGGTCGTGTCCGCAGCATATCCAGTACGCAGGGGCACACGGCAGGGTTGCTCGTTATCTCCCCTGTTGTTCGCCTTGGCGATGGAGCCTTTGGCGGCGCAAGCACGGACAGGAGCGGCGTACGGCGGGGTTCGTTGTGGGGAGGAGGAACATCATATATCCCTGTACGCGGATGACCTCCTGCTGTACCTGGAGGACTCCGGTGATGCCTTGGAGGGGGCTGTGGAGATGCTCTCGCGCTTTGGCGAGCTCTCGGGCCTCAGGGTCAACTGGACCAAAACCTGCGTTTTCCCGCTGCGGGCAGATGTCCCGTATTGCCCTCCCACTCGGGATGTGGTATGGGAAGCTAAATGCTTTACTTACCTGGGAGTCCGGATATACCACGATGTCGAAAATCTCTTGGACGGTAATGTAGGGCGCTGCATAAGGGCATTGAGGGGGTGCATGGCCTTCTAGGCTGCCCTCCCGCTCTCGGTGCTGGGCCGGGTCGCGTTGCTGAAGATGGTGGCTCTGCCCCGACTGCTCTATTACTTCCGCACACTGCCGATATGGATCCCGCAGCGGGTCTTTAAAGAATTGAAGTCGCAGATCATCAGCTTCCTATGGGGGACGGGACGGCGACGGGTAGCCCTGACGGTTCTGATGCGGCCTAAACTAGAAGGGGGACTGGCGGTCCCCGATTTTGAATTATACTACCTAGCGGCGCAGCTACAAGTGCTGACACAGAACGTGGCCAGGGTATTCCGGGGCCCGGACCTGGGACGAGGGACGGGCATCCAGAGACATGTTCTGTCTTATATAGTCATGCAACAGAAATTAGACCTGAGAGATTTGTCCATCGAGGAGCGGACTCTCCGGCTATGCTGGCAGAGGGGCATGCGGAGAGCAAAGACGGTACGACCTTATGCACCGGAGATCCCGCTGGGGATGCTGACTGCGCTGCCGCATGGAGGCGACTGGTCCCCGCTAGCGGAGTGGGAGGAGCTGGGGTTGCAGATGGTGGGGGACCTCTATATAGATGGGGTGCTAGCCCCCTTCGGGGCTTTGCAGGAGCAGTTTGGCCTCCCGGATGGGAGTTATCTCCTGCACGCGGCGGTGAGCGCGGCGATACAAAAACACTGGAGAAAGGGGCTGGAGGAGCCCTCTGTGGCACTAACCTGCCAGTACGTGGCAATGGCGGCGGGCACGATTAAGGCAGTGACATGCCTACAGGCTAGACTGCTGCAGGAGGGGTTGGAGCCGCTTGCGGCATTGAAGGAGCGGTGGGAGGAAAGCATGGGCAAACCCATTCCGGACACGATCTGGAGCCACATCATGCGGAGGACATGGAAGGGTAGCGGGAATGCCCGCTTTCAGCAGGTGCACTTCTTCATCATTCACAGGGCGTATTTGACCCCGGGAAAGATCAGCCGGCACTTTAAGGTACAGGAGGCCGCTTGCCCGCGCTGCTTCACACTGGGAGCTGAACTAGAGCATATGCTGTGGGGGTGCCCGAAGCTCGGGTCGTACTGGACCGAGGTGGGAGAGATCTTGAATACTGCGACGGACAGGGAGGTCGAGTTTGATATGGGGGCGTACCTGCTGCTCTGGTTCCCTCACACAGCAAAGACAAAAGTGACGAGTAAATTTATTGACTTGGGGCTTATGCTGGCTCAGAGAGAGATTACGTGGCACTGGAAGTCCCGGGAGGGCCCATCAATCGGGCGGTGGATCTCCGAGTTATTAAAATGGTCTAGATGCGAGAGTGAAGTCAGACGGCGCCAAGCGATTAAGGCGGACAATGAAAAGGGGTTAGAGTGGGTAAGGGCATGGGAGCAGATTGAGCAGGCCCTGCAGGATTGCCGGCTCGAGCGGGCGGAACGGGAGCGCGAGGAGAACGGAGGTCCTTGAGGCTGAGGACAATAGATGTACCCCTGATGGATGGCACGACTTAGAGTTAGGGACCACTGGAGGGGCCCACAACAGCAGCAGTTGGGGGGTGGGATGGGAGGGGGGGGTGGGGGAGTTCCCTGAGGTGGGAGGGTAATGCTATATTGAGTTGGATGAGGAATGTAGCTGTTGGGACAGAAAAGCAGAGGCTTCCATGGGGCATGATCCAGGCACCGCTGTGAGGCGATAGTTGTGTTACATTGCTTAACTGTCTATATATGCCGCCCGGCCCCCGGGATGTGGGCTGAATGGCTGTGTGCATTACTGAACCGAAGAATATGATCGGAGACTGTAGGGGGTGCCGGTTCCCCCAATGGTTATGTTGCTGAAAATGTTGCAATAAAAAACATGTTTTAAAAAAAAAAAAAATTATATGCTGTTATCACAGAGGTCTATAGGGTGAGCCACCAAACCATAAACAGGAGTGTAAAACACACATCTGGTAGGGACGTAGAAAGAAGTAAACCAGAGACTAAAAACGGTATTTATGAGCAAAATTACTTATAGAGAAAGTAGAGAAGATTTCCGACCAATTACCAGACATGAGTGATGAATTGAGCAGTTGAGAGAGGAACTCTGAATTACACCTAACTGACTGAAGTTCAGATCATAAAATAAGGTGAACAGACTGCATGTAGTCTATTACTGTTTCGGTTATCGGAGTGTAGATGTACACTGCTATGTTAACATAGATTAACAAGCATTGAAAATGCAATAGGTCTCGCCTTTCATTAAGTTAAAGCCATTTGCTTTGCTAATGGTATTGTATAGCAAAGCAAATGGCTTTAACTTCATGAAAGGGGAGACCTATTGCATTTTTAATGCTTGTTCTCTCTTTACCCTGTGCCTGTTACTCCACTCTTTGCAGCAAACGTGATCACCTCTACTCCCCTCTAACCTCCATCTCTCAACTTGTGTTATAATGACCAGTGCCGCTTACTTTTCTGCCCACAGTAGCATATTCCCCTGACACCATTCATCACAATGGTGATGATGAAATAAAGGCACGTGTGAAATCACACTCACTCTTAAATATGCCGCAGGCTATCGTAAATACTCATCCTATTGGCGCCTTCATTTGTCCTCGTGCCTCAATTACAATGGGTGGAACCGATTGCTGCTCGCATCTAAAAGCGCATCTGAGCGCTCACAGTGTTAATCGCGGAAGGCGTGGCCATTGGAAAGTGCCCTTCTTATTGGCTGTTCTTACTATCGCTCATGTTCGAGGCTAAAGGGGCAGGACCGATTGCTGTCCGAGCAGGTTGCACCCCCGCTATCCCTAGTTTAATATCTTGTGGTGGGCGTGGTCTTAAAAAAGAGTCCAGCACCCTAGCCATTGGCCATAGTCAACTACTAATTACCAATCGATAAGTCTAATCGGTGCTGGGGGAGGAGCATAGGCCTGTGGTATCAGAATCTGCTTTCAGTCGGGAAAATCGAAGTCAGGGTGGCTTAAAGCGGCGGTTAAATGATAAAATAGGAAATAAAAGCGCCAGGGAACATAGGGCTGCGGCCCGCCCAAGCCACCAGTCGATACCGCGAACAGCAGGTGAATGAGCCGATATCAGCCAGCAGCCCACCAGATTGGGTTTTAATGGATTGCACAGTGAGTATCGCCACCGATACCAAAGTTGAATGATGCACAATTGATTAATCGGTTTCATTGTTTAGCGGAGTGATGACAAGGGGGTGGGGCTGCAAAATGGCAATCGTGAGAAGGTCACACATAGGTTGTCAACTCGTGAAAAAAAAAGCTGTCTCAGTGGAGCCGACGGGGGGAGTGGAAAGTGAAAGTGCATGAGGCTGCTGAGGACGGAAGGGGGACAGGAGATGTGCACGCCACGTGGCTGTACACGTTACATGCAAGCACGTCCACGGACTACAATCGCCAAAAGCCCTGCGCGTGCCCATCTCCTGTCCCACTTCCGAGGCAAGTCAGCAACAATAGATCTCGCTGGCGACAGCGCTTCGCGCTGCGTTCGCCAGGCGAGACCTAACAAGGGTTCCCAGCCTGATGTCTGAGAATGATTAGAGCATGTGAATCAATAAAAGATGTTAATGCTGGAGAACAGAAGTTACAGATAGGTAACAGTTTTCTTCCCAATAACAGAATCATAATCAGAGTGACTTAGAGAGTGAACACAATATATCAAGAAAGTTCTTCCAAAGGATTAATTTGTACTACTCTGTCACAGTAACACAATATATCTTGTTACAACTTCGTAATTTTTCTTTTGATAAGGATTCTACTTTTACAGTTTGATGTAAGTGCTGTTGGAAATTTTCTGTCTGCAAGGTCACCCCAGATTCTTTTTGACAAACCTTATTATTGCTGGCTATAGTACTCCGCACACTTCACCCGTTATCCAGTGTTAAAGTGCTTGTGGTCCTTCTTTCAACACAGAAAAAAATAACATGCCCTGACTGGCATATTTAATTTATCTACGAGTCCCTAATATGTGATATCTACAGGGAACCGTGGGCCTGTAAGTTTAATGTCACCAGTGGGCTGCAACAATCATTGTGCCACGCACTACAGTCACAATGCAAGCATGACTGCAGGCCTGCCACCAGTAGCCTGGCTGTGCAGGTTTAAACTGCAAATTCGGCCTGTCAAAATAACCCCTTTTGACAAGCCTAAACCTCCTATTAAATATGAATTTGACCCCTAAATATGCCTTACTGCCCATTAAGGTGTGGTATTTAAGTGTAGGAGACATAAAGCTTTAAAGTTAAACATGTCCCTACAGTGAAAAGGCTATTTTCACCGTAGCAGGGTAAGCTGTTCAATACGAAAGCCATGGGATACAGTATTACATTTAATAAATGTTACCTCCGCCCAGATAAACAGCCAGAAAAACATTTCAAGGCCTCTTTACCAATTTTTTTTGCTTAACTATTACAGTCAATTCTTGTCTAACCATTACAGTAAAGGTATGTTAGAAACGTTCGTTTGCCTGCTTAAAGCTTCTATGGCCTTTTAGTGCCTCCTGCCACCTTGCAGCTGATGACTCCCTGTGGTGAGGTGTGAATTGCACCCAGAAGAAAACAAAAGGCTGACCCAAATGGGCAGCGATGACCCATCTGAACCTGACAGAACATGCAGGGGATGCTGGCAAGATCATCCTATGCCAAGTCTTGGTTGAATGTCACATTCTGCTTGACATGTCTGCTGGGGTTTATCCATAGGACACTGGGGCACACTTCATAGAGGCCTCCCCTTTGACAGGCAAATGCTGACACTTGGGCAGGGCCATTCTTTTGTCCAGCCAGCTGGGCGCCAATCACAGTGGACTCCGACATTACAGAGTCACAGTCAGTTTGACAGGTCTGCTGGGCTTACACAGAACATTTGGGTGCCCTTCAAAGGAAGGAAACAGAATGCCAAAACAAATCACTTTCTCAGATTTGATTTTACTAGACTTCTGTCTGGGTTTGTTGGTGGTGCTGGGCCAGTCTTAAACTGGAGTTTAGTGATGGATGCAGGAGAACATAAAAATGACCATGTATTACCATAGTACACTGCCCCCAGCCATCAAAGCAGAGCCCAGGTTTGGTGGGGCCGAAGATTTTGGCGATCTTGAAAGTGGGTAGGGTTAGAACAGCATCATTTTACCCCGTTGGTTAGGGTGTACTCGGGGGTCATTCCCACCCACTAGCTTGTACCAGGCATAAATGTGGCACCTCCAGGCACCCACGTGAGAGCATTCCTAGACCTTAAGAAGACCAGAAGAGGACTGAACCTCCTGTCTGCAACCTGAGAAGAGCCCCGGATGCTCTCTATCATGTACCCAGGACGAAGAAGTAGACTCTGAGAGTCATAAGGCTTACCTTCTGTTAAAGCCAAAGGGAGACCCATAAGCTACAAGTGGAATTTTCCTGGAACTTCCCAGATAACCAGTGGCAACTGGACCTGGACTGTACCCCAATGACTGCCACCCTGTACATCTCTAAGTGCCTCTGCTGGG
Organism: Triturus cristatus; assembly: GCF_964204655.1. Taxonomy (NCBI): domain Eukaryota; kingdom Metazoa; phylum Chordata; class Amphibia; order Caudata; family Salamandridae; genus Triturus; species Triturus cristatus. Next base: position 214,481,879 of record NC_140586.1, read on the forward strand.
GGACTTTAGAGGAGTATTCCTGTGATGGATTGGGACCCAAGTCAGAAAGTAAAATCTTAGATCAAATGAAACTTATTTTATCCAACCCACACTCCAACGTGGTCAGAATAAAATTGCAACTAGGTCCTGTTCTACTGCTACCATTGACTATCATTGGCACTTTGTGCTTCTTGGTGTTATTTCTACTTAAAAATGTAAAAACTCATCAGTTCCCCTTATTGATTATTAATATTTTTTTTAAAACTGTTTTTATTGATAACAAAAATGCATCGGTTCAAGGCAGTGTACAGTCATCTTTGGCAAGGCAAGACAAGATCACAACAGTGCTTCACAACATACTCAGGATCAGGAGTACATAAATCCGCTAACCCCAGAGGTTTTCTCATCTTCTATATTTACAACATTATCGCAGGGTCAATAATATGAGGAAACAAGTGGCTGATCCAATTTCAATTACATCCTATTATTGGCTGCCTGGTATGGAGGTCACAATAGTCTCTCCCAGTCTGTCCATCAATGTTAGTCTCTCCCTCCTCAATTCCACCGTAGGAGAAATGCAAATGTCACCCAAATATTTGTTCCACTTTCCCCATTTGTGGTCCCATTTTTGGGGGCATCCCCTCCCCTTTAACACCGTTTTTTCGGCAATCATGGCATAGTCCATGTCATTCGCCCAGTCCCTTACTAGTGGCGTTGTGCCCACCCCCCACTTTTGGGCAATATTGCGTTTGGCGATAGTCCATCCCATCATGGCTCACGATTGCTCCGCCTGAGAGAGGTCCGTAGCCTCCCAAATATTGAGAAGGCAAAGTTTGGGGGATGGTTGAATGGGTTTGCCACACATCCTGGCTAGTTGCCGGGTAACGTCTGTCCAATACTTTGTATGGCGAGGGCAGTCCCAGAGGATGTGTGTGAATGAGCCGGTCTGGTTGCATCATCGGAGGCAGAGCGGGTCAGGTCTCCTACCCAGCCTAAACAGTAATTTGGCATCAAAATAGACCCTGTGGAGCACTTTGAGCTGGACCAGTCGAAGTAGCATAGGGATCGCCACTTCTCTGGGAGAAGCGAGTACCACTCTCCAGTCCTCATCGTCAATATCCCCCAGATCAAGTTCCCAGCTCGACCATAGTTTCAACATTGGGTCAGTTCGGTTATTCACTATTTTTTTATATGTTAGGGAGATGGCTTTACGGTTCATTGGATCCAATAATAGTCGGTCCTCCAGCGGGGAGGAATCAGGAAGGGGGTCCCCTTTGGGAGGGCCGAGCCAATGGCATGGCTAATTTGGAGATACCTAAAAGTCTCAGACGGTGCAAGGCAGTACTTAGCTTGAAGATCAGCAAATGTGGCCTTTTCCCCCTTCACCCACATGTCCCCAATCCTGGAGATACCGATTGTGTCCCATTTATCAAACCCTGGACATGTGCTGAGGCAACCCAATTTATCAGGCTCCCACAGAGGAGTTGCCTTTGTTCAGCTTACGCTGGATTCCGTGCCACACTTCTACTGTGCGAGCTGTGAGGCCAGTAAACTGTAACTTCCTGTGGTTCGTATAAAGCCCCCACTCCCCATAAGCCAATGGTCCGTTCTAAAATTAGGATCAGCGTACGGTCCAAACACCCATCTGTTATTGGCCGTCAACTGCGATGCCCGATAGAGGCACAGATCCGGCAACCCTATACCTCCGTCATACCATCCCATGGTGAGTTTGTTTATGGCAATCCATGGAGGTCGACCCTCCCACAGCAATCCCCGCACCACCTTTTCAATTTGCGAAAAATAGGAGTCAGGAACAGGATTGGGAGCATTTTGCAACACGTAGAGAAAGCGCAGGAGGGCAAGCATTTTAAACAGGGAAGCGTGTCCCAAAAGAGTAAGGGGCAGCTATCACCAATGCGTAACGTACGACCTCAAGCGCTGCAGGGGCACCTTCAGATTCCGCCCATAAAAAAGATTAACGTCGGATGTAATAAAGATGCCCAGATATCGAAAACTTTGTGTTGCTACTGGAATGTCATAACCTCTAGGACTGTATGGGGGTTCCTCCCAGAGTGCGTACATCTGGGATTTGGACCAGTTTACCTGACACCCTGAGTGCGAGCCAAATATATGAAAGATGTGCAACACCCTTCGTATCGAGCGTGCTGGAGAGGCCAGATATAGCAAGATGTCGTCCGCGTAGAGCGATATTCGGTCCTCATGGTCGCTTTTCCATTTCATGCCCCTTATACCCGGATCCCCCCATATCCAGAAAGCCAGCGGCTCCAGCACCATGGCGAAGAGGAGCGGCAACAGCGGGCAACCTTGCCTCGTGCCACGACATAGGGGAAAAGAGGCGGAGCGATGATTATTTACCGTGACGTGCGCCGTGGGCTGCGTATATAGTAGCCTGATCCATCTAATTAGTTTGGGTCCGAACCCCATGCAAACCAGGACAGCAAAAAGATACTCCCATTCGATAGTATCGAATGCCATAGTGGCATTAAGTGATAGCAGGATCGCTTCCTCCTCTAGGGTGTCTGTTCGTCCATTGCTCCATGTACGCGTCGCAGATTCCTAGCCGTATTTCTTCCGGGCATGAAGCCCGATTGATCTGGATGGATCAAATCATTAAGATATGGGACTAGACAATTGGCCAGGAGTTTGGCCAGAATTTTTGCTTCCACTGTAAGCAGCGAGATAGGGCGGTACGATTTGCAATCCTCCGCTGGCTTACCAGGCTTGTGGATAACTACAACCGCAGCATTGCGGATATCAGCCAGGAGAAGCCCCAAGTCATAGCATTCATTATATAACTTCAACTAGTGGGGCGCTAGCTTAGTTGCCATCGGCTTAAGAAGCTCGATAGGGAGTCCGTTACGACCCATCGCTTTACCGGACCGAACAACCTGTATTGCTTTTTGGCCCTCTGCTTAAGAGATATCCGCTTCCAATGCCTCTCTATCATGATGTGGGAGGGATACTACTTCTATGGTGTCAAGGAGGTCTGCAGCCATTGAGCCTTGTGAGGCCTGCAGGACCCTATACGCCTCCTCAAAGTGAGACGCAAAGGCTTCTGCCATACCCTGGGTGTCTGTTATCAGTACGCCGTCAGGGGCCGCTATTACTCGCACCCATCTCGCTGCCTGTTCCTTACGTTCCAGCCACGCTCGTACGCTCGCCCTGTTCATAAATCCGATGGCGCCTAGCTAGGGACCGAATAGTAGCCTCCTCCAGTAGGAGTTGCCTATAATCCTGTCTTTTTATTTTGACCCTGTGTTGGGTGTCGGGGTTAGGAGCCTGAGAGAGGGCCTCCTCCATTTGCAAAATGTCCCTTTCCAGTTCGACCACCCTCCTGTTACAGTCAGTTCTGTGGCCTACCATCAAGGACAATGCCCTGCCCTTAATTACCGCCCCATATGCCCCCCAAATTGTAACCGCCGACGTGACCGATCCCACATTTTCTTCAAAGTACTAATCTGTATCTTGCCGGAGGCTTTCCTTAACGTGGGGTATCTTCAATGCCCACGGCTCTATCATGATTGGGCCGGGACGTCTAGTGGCGTGGGTGCCAAAGACCGTTAAACGGGGGAATGGTCTGATATTCCTCGTGCCAGACTAGTGGAGTCAGTGAAGGCATTTATGTCTTGGGCATGAGTAAACAGATAGTCGATCCTTGATTGACTGCCATGTACACCTGACTGATACGTGTAATGTGTTTGGTGAGGGTGTGACCACCTCCATACATCCACCACCATTCAAGTTAAAGTCGCCCCCCAAGTACTAGCAACCCCATGGGTAGGGCCAACATCAACGTCCCCACATTCTGCAATGTTAGTCGCTACAATCCTGGTGGGGCGTACACTGAAACCACATTGATGACCCTACCTTCCCACATACCCGTGCTGGCTGCATATCTACCCTGTGCTTCTGTCCAAGTGCTATGCACCACATAGGGACAGCCTTTGCGTAGGGGCATCCCAACCCCTCTAGAGCCCGTGGTAAATTCAGAGTGTACAATCATTCGGTAGCCCTTCCTATTCAGGGCCATGCATGAGTTCCCTATCAAGTGAGTCTCCTGTAACAATACTATGTCAAGTGCATGCCGGTGAATATATTGCAGGACAATACCCCTTTTAATTTTGTCCCCAGAACGTTTACGTTCCAAGTGTACACTCTAAGTCCCCGTCCAGGCGCCATCAGAATACATCAACAGTGCAACTAATTCATTGGACCGACCGTCCCTGCCTGTCTCCCCAGAGTTGTCGTTCAGAGCGGAGACAAGGCAATCAAAACGCATTACAGTGTCGCAAAACACAATACCAATATTAACGGTTGTAATGCCAAGTGAGGTGCTAGCTATCCAATGATTATCTCTCACCGATGCAAGAAACCCTCCAACCAGTTCAACCCAATCACCACCCCCCCCCCCACCCTCCCCAGCTCCTGTTGAACTCCCCTGCCTCCCTGCACAACGGGACTAGAGCCTCCCCCGCCACCCCCAACATGCAGAGTGCCTGTCGCCCACCCTTAAACAACCCAGGGAACGTGAGCAACTCCACCCCCTAAAACAGTTGTAGAAACTACACAGCCTCCACCCCGGCCCCACCGCTCCCCGAGGTTAACACAGATTAAGGATCAATCTAGGCCTAATCCTAAAACCTGTAACATATTTCTTGAACAGTCACCTGAAACATTTGCCCCACCCAGTTGAAATGTAAGTTCTATACCAGATTCAAGTGCAGAACACTACATTCGCCATGTCATTAGATTACCCATAAGGGCACACTTCGCCTGGGAACTGTCAAACAGATCCTTTTCAGACCACTGATTCAGAGTCCTGTGTGGCTCTGGGAGTCCGAATCAGAATACGGAGGGGAACGTCTCTGGTGGCGCCAATCTTCTGCTCCATCGGCAGAGGATTGCGTGACTTCTGTCCGACCGTGCGCCAGCCTTCAAGCCAGTCCCAAGCATCCACTGGTCTCGTGAAAATCCATAATTTTCCGTTTGCTTCCACTCAGAGTTTGGCAGGGAACATCATAGCATATTTAATCTTCTGCTCCCTGAGGGCACGTTTTACCTCCAGGAAACTGCGGCTTTGTTTCTGCACCCTCAAAGTAAAATCTGGGAAAAATTCGATTTTGCTCTTCCCGAAGTTCAGCGAGGGGGCTGCTCTCGCAGTCTGCAGGATAACATCGCGGTCTTGAAAATTAAACACCCAGGCCAGGAGCGGGCACAGTGGCACACCTGGCTTCGGGCGGCCCCCCAGAACACGATGAGCACGATAGATGGAAAAGCATTTGGAGAGTCCACGTGGTTGCAGATGCTTAAGAACTAGCTCCTCAACGAACAGATCGGCGGCCTTCCCTTCCGCGCGCTCCGGCAGCCCAAGAATGTGAACGTTGTTACGCCGCATTCTGCCTTCGTAATCGTCCAGTTGCAGCGCCATCGCCTCATGAGCAGTGCGCAGTTCCGTCACCTGTCTTTTAAGGAGAGCAGTATCCGTAACTAGTTCCTTGGTGGTGCTCTCTACTGTGCCCATTTGCGCCGCTATTTTTTTCATATCTTCATGAATCAGAGCCACCTCCGTTGCCACTGTATCTATACGGGTCTCGAGGGAGGTCCTTACCGTCGTAATAGCCTCGAGGATATCTTTGTTTGTGGGTTCTGTGGTGTCGCTCAGGGCTGCCGCTTTTCCTCGCTCCTCCCTGTTGCTTTTGCAAGCAAATTTATCCAACTTGGCCTGCGTAATTGTACAGTTCCTGCGTCCAGACGCCATGGTGTGTCTGTCTCGGTGGTCGCCACACACTGTGGGGGTGTTCTCGTTACTCCCCGTCGCCTGCAGTGGATAATACCACTCGGCCTGTCGGTTTTGGAGAGTGGCCCCCCGTCTGCCCGACAATGTAACCACCTCACTGCGACTACCGCCGCACTGCTGTACCCACTCCGTCCAGGGCTGGGCTATCTTTAAGGGCTTCTGCGGTTAGCAGCTAGATATGCGCAGGGGGGTACCTCCGCTCCTCCAATGCTCAAGACGATCCCACAATACACTCCTTCACCAGTGCCTCCCTCAAACTGACTGCCCGGCGTGAGGGCCAGACTGCACGATAGATTCACGGGGCCTCACCAACGCAGCAGGCCCAGATCCAGTCACTACTGTATCAGCACACTTCTTCCACCAGTTTGGTTTTTGATTGCCGCCCTCTCCTGTCTCTCTTCCCCCAGACAGATAGCTACCAGGGTGTTGAGCTCAGGTTCACTTAGTGACTTATCCCTTTCCCTGCTGATGACGAGCTGGACTAGTCATGACACACAGTGGACGTGTGCTCATGACGAGTCCAGCTCGTCATGGGAATCACCTACGGGGAAGCGCTGGCGCTCCCCCCACGGGTGTCCAATTTTGCCCCCACAAAGGGGGATGGCAGCGGAATAGCTTCCGCTGCCACCCCCGAACCCCCATGGGAATCCCATTTCGTCAGCGCGCACAGCGCACGCTGACATCATCAGGAAGTCCCAGACGCTCGGGAAGCCATTTGCTTCCTGAGCGTCGAGGAAGGAGGTAGGATTCCTCATTCCTGGGGTGGGGGGGGGGGGGGTGGGGGGGGGGGTTTAGGGAATGCAGCGAGGCATCAGGGGAGAGGAAAGATTTTCCTCTCCCCTGATGTCTCTTTGCTGAGCATTTCTGCTTCACGATTGCGCACAGCGTTGCGATCGTGCAGTGGAAATGCCCCCACTAGCACCAGGGATTTTTATTTTGTGCATTGGAAGCGACCCCTTGGGCAAGGGTCGCTTCCTAGTGGGGGCATAGTTTAAGGAATGTTTTTCTGCCCCCCTGGGGGCAAATCAGCCTGTTTTTTCGGCCGTTTTGCCCCCAGGGGGATCAGAAAACGCCACTAGGCACCAGGGACTACTTTGGGGGCATTTAAATTTGGATGGAAGCGACCCCTTGGGCAAGGGTCGCTTCCAACGGGGAGCATTTTTTGTTGAGGTTTGTCCCCCCCCCCCCCATCCCCTTTCCCCCAGGGGCAGATCTGCCCCTTTGTTTGGCCTTTCTGGCCCACTAGGCCCTAGGGATTGTGTTTTGGAGTGTGTGGAAGCCACCCCTTGGCCAAGGGTCGCTTCCAAGGGGGTTAAAATATGTTTGTGTATTTTCTGCCCCCGACAGATCTGCCCCATTGTTTAGGTCTTTCTGCCCTAGGTGGGAGGGTAAGGCAGAAAATCCTACTAGGAAACTGTGATCAATTATTTTCTCCAAGGGGCGACAAATATCTGTCTGTTTTCTGCCCCACCTGGGAGATAGAGTGGCTTGGTGGAAAACCTCACCTAATCCCCATTTTTCTCAGCCCTATTTGAAGGCCCTTCTGGCCGAATGACCATTTGGGTAGTGACCGTGTGTGTTATAATTTTAATTGTCATATTGTTTGTGAAATGTAATAGTAATTTTTTTATTTCTATATTTTATTCTACTTCAAGGCTTTTGCAGTTTAGACTGTTCCAGGTTGCGGTTTTGTTACTGCTGGGTTTGCAGCTTGTATAGTTGCATGTGCTTGGTAAGCGAATCTATTTACTCTAAATTAGTTTAATGTCCCTACATGAATGTGTTTTTTGCAAATGGTGTAGTAATAGCAGTATGTTTGGCTTCTGTGTTTTGAGTGTCAAAATCTTTTTTGCATTAGTGCTTGATGTGTACTTTGTTGTCTTATGAGTAATTGGTTTTGTTTTTTCTTTCTAGTGGGATATCGTTGCTTTTTGCTGTGTCTCTGTAGAGTAGGTGCTGGTGAGTGTAGCTATCTTTGGTAAGAGTTATATTGTTTTTGAGTATATAGATCTTGTGCTAAAGCCACACTTTGTTTACTACTTACTTTGCACAGTGTTGGTTGTTGTTGACTTGTTTGAACAGTCTCCTTTCTTAGTAAGAATAATGGCTAGCCGCAAGATTACTGCTCAGCAGGTTGTTGGTATGCTTATTGAGTCTTCCTCTGACCGTGGTTGAGAGACGGACTCTGATTCTGAGGCAGAGGTGGGAGGGGATGATTCAGGCAGTTAGTTTTCTCTCCACATGGAATCATTGGATGATGAAGCTTCTCTCAGTGCGGATGAAGTGCCTGTGTTAGAGGAGGACATTGATGTGCCGATAGTGCGGCAAGAGGCATCCGGGCTGCAGCCTGCGGCTGCAAGGCTTCACGTTCATGTAATGCGGCAAGAGGCATCTGGGGCTGCTAGGCTTCCCGTTGGTGTAGTGCGGCAAGAGGCATCTGGGCTGCAGGCTGGGGCTGCAAGGCTTCCCGTTGAAAGTGATGACCTCTGGGTTTCCCCTGGCATGGTGCAGCCGGAATTGCCAGACTTTACTGGTGTTCCAGGGTGTAGTGAATACTGAGAACTTTTTGCCGATACATTTTTTTCAGTTGTTTATGGACGATGTGTTTTTGGCAGAGATTGTTGAGCAGACTAATTTGTAAGCCGAACAGTTTTTGAGGGACAACAGTGCCAGCCTTAAGCCCCATTCTAGAGCTACCCGGTGGACTCCCACAAATCTTGGACATTAAGTTCTTGGGATTAACGTTTTTGATGGGCTTGCTAAGGAAGCCATCAATGTCTTCATATTGGTCTACTAGTCCCTTGATGGCAACCGCTATATTTCCGGCAGTCATGAGTCGTGATAGGTATTTGCTTCTGCTTCGGATGCTGCATTTTGTCGATAATGGTTTAGCGTTGCCACAAGATCAAACTGATTGTGACCGTCTTTTTAAGATTCGGCTGTCCTTGATCACTTTGTTGATCGATTTTCTGAGATCCAAGCTCCAGGAAAATAAATAGCAGTAGATGAGTCTTTGGTGTTGTTCAAGGTCCGCTTGGTTTTTCGGCAATGCATTCCTAGTAAGAGAGCACGTTATGGAATTAAGCTGCATATGCTGTGTGACAGTGGGACTGGATAGGTCTCTAATTTCAGGGTGTACACCGGTAAGGAAACCAGCATTAACCCCCCTGGTTGTCCGTCCACTTTTGGAGTGACGGAGAAAATTGTGTGGGAACTTGGTGGAGGATTATTTAACAAAGGCCACCATTTATATGTAGATAACTTCTACACTGGTGTGCGGTTGTTCAGGGAATTGTCCAAAGTGGGCACTGTTGCTTGTGGCACAATTCGCTCTAACCGTAAAGGTTTCCCAAAAGAACTTGTTTGTCAAAAGCTTGTGTGGGGACAGGTTAGTGCGTTGCGTTGCGAGGAGCTTCTAGCTGTGAAGTTTTCAGACAGGAGAGATGTCTACATGCTGACTACCATCCATGATGAAAGCACTGCACCTGTTTGGGGTCAGGTTGCTGAAGCGCGCAAACCTGTGTACATTTTAGACTATAATAGGCACATGGGTGGTGTTGACAGAGTAGATCAAAGGTTAGAACCTTACGCTGCTCTTTGTAAGGCTTACATTTGGTATAAGAAGTTGGCTATCCATCTTTTCCACTTGGCAACCTTTAATGCTTTTGTTGTGTTCAAGGATTATTGTCCTGAGTCAAAGATTACTTTTGCTAAGTTTCAGGAGTCTGTAATAGGTAGCCTTCTTCTAGTGGAACAGGCAAGTGTTCCTAGAGTTGGAGTCGTGGAGGATGTGGCTAGACTAAAAGATCGCCACTTTCCTGAATACCTTCCTCCCACAACCTCAAAAGACTTTCTCACTAGGAGATGTAGAGTCTGTTGACAAAGAGGTGTGCGGAAGGAGACTTATGTACTGCCCCGACTGTCCTAACCCTGGACTGTGTGTGTCTGCTTGTTTTAAATCGTACCACACGCATAAGAATTTTTGGGAGCATCCATAAGTGGTAAAGTGAACTGCCTGGCTTGTATTGTTTAACATTTGTTATTCTGTTTCAAGGTTGGCATTAGTGCAATATATTTAGTTTCAGATTTTGTGTTAGTAGATTTTGCTGGCAGTGTGCGTGGACTGGCGCTTGGCTGGCGGTGTGCGTGGACTGGCGCTTGGCTGGCGGTGTGCGTGGACTGGCGCTTGGCTGGCGGTGTGCGTGGACTGGCGCTTGGCTGGCGGTGTGCGTGGACTGGCGCTTGGCTGGCGGTGTGCGTGGACTGGTGCTTGGCTAGCGGTGTGTGGGGACTGGCGCTCGGCTGGCAGTGTGTGAGTAGTGACTTGCTGCTGGTCACTGCACAAACTGCTAGCTGAGCGCCACTCCACGGAATCCATCAGCTTATGTGGTTGCTTTGTCAGGAATGTGGGCATGTGAAAGTGATGGGCCCTTGAATGGCGTTGTCTGCTGGTGTGAGTGTTGTAATGTGCTGGGCCTGCGGCTGGCGGAGTGAATGGTTTTGTATGTGTCACACGTATGAAAGGTGTATGAATGGCCTGTAAAGAGGTTGGTGCCTTGTCGTGGCTTTACAGCTCATGAGCTGTGAGTCAATGGTTCAGTTTCTCGTCCTTTCAATTATTAATGGTGCATTTCATTTTTGTGAAATCACTTGCCAATACAATTGTACATACTGAACCATCACTCAACCTCGTGCCAAATCCAACCAGTATGTGTGTGTGCTTGAGGATTAGATGGCTGCACAGTAATATATATATTTTTTTCTTTATGAAGCCAGGTGTACCTTGTCCCTTTTTAGGTCTCGCCTGACCCAGCGCATGCGCTGGTCTGGCGAGACTTATTGAGAGGGCTCCAAAAAGTGCTACCAGGCCAGCCTAGAGCTACAGTGCATGTGCGCGGGCGCGCGCTTTACCGCAATCACTTTCACGGCCGCATGGCCGCTTGGCATAGCCAATAGGTCTCGCTTTTTGGACCTTATAAGTATTTAGTTATGCAACTGTTGCATGGCTAAACACTTATAAGGTCCCAAAGGCGAGACCTATTGGTTATGCCAATGCCGGTTGTGAATGTTGTAATGTGTTGGTTTAATGCCTGGTGGTGTGAATGGTCTTGAGTGTATCACGTATGAAAGGTGTGTGAATGGCCTGTAAAGCGGTTGGTGCCTTGCCATGGTTTTACAGCTCACGAGCTGCTACTCACTGGTTCATTTTTTTGTCTATTTAATTATTGACCGTGCATTTCATTTTTGTGAAATCTCGTTAATAAAATTTTATATACTGAACCATCATTCGCCCTCGTGCCAAATCCAACCAGTATGTGTGTGTGTGTGTGTGTGTGTTTGAGGAACGGATGGCTGTGCAGTAATCTTTGTCTTTTTAGTCTTTCTGCCAAGGTGCACATTCCATCTAAGAATAACCTACCAACTGTAGATATTGTCGTAAACCCATGGGAGTACATGGTGATGTCTCTCTGTGAATCCTAACAAGTTATTTTATCCACAATGTTCTGCAAACCTCAAAATGTCGGTCACATTTTCCTTGCAATATTGTGCCAAAATTCTCACGCTGCAGAAATAAACAACTAATTATCTCAAAACAACCTGGTTTTGCAAGGCGGTTCACCTGGGTTTGGTCCTGTGCTCGGCGGCCATCTAGGGAAACCTACCAAACCCACACATTTCTGTAAAGTAGGCACCCGGGGGCTCCCAGGGAGGTATGGCTTGCGTGGATCTCCCAACGTTTCCTTACCCAGAATCCCCTGCAAACCTCAATTGTAGCTTAAAAGAACACTTTTCTCTCATAGTTTTGTGTGGGAAAGTGTGGCATCACCTGGCTCACACAAATTTCCTTTGGACAATTTTTTAGGTTTGCAAGAGATTCTGGGTAACAGAACCTGGTGGGAGGCAGTCAAGTCACCCCATCCTGGATTCCCCTGGGTGTCTAGCTTTCAAAAATGTATAGGTTTGCTAGGTTTCCCTAGGTGCCGGCAGAGCTAGGGTTAAAAAAATACAGCTAGGCACTTTGCCAAAAAAGGGTAATTTTTCACTGCGTAATTGGTATGCGACCACGTTGCGTTTTGCGACATTTCCTGGCGAGGGCACTAGGCCGACCCACACAAGCGAGGTACCATTTTTATCGGGGGACTTAGGGTAATTCTGATTTGTAAAGCCACTGTTATTACCTATTGCTTTTTGATGCATTTCTGCCTTCCAAATGAAGGACATTGTGTAAAAAATAAGTCATTTTGAAAAAGGACCGAAAATTCTCATGCTTGTATGAGTATTCCCAATTTCGAAAATTTGCAAATATGTACTGTTTCTAAGCTCTATAATTTGTTCCCATTTCAGAAATACATAGGCGTCTTTCATACAGATTTTTCCATGTATACATTTTCCCACAGTAATTGCTGTATACCCGGTACATTAAAAAAAGCCATTGCAAATTGCTGCTCAGCTTTGACTCGGGGTTCGTCGGGTTCTTGGTGAACCTACAAGTCCTATACATCCCCACAACCAGGAAGGTCCAGCGGATGTAACGGTATATTGCTTTCAAAGAGCTGTCATAATTAGAAGAAGTTACAGGTGAAAACGTTGACACAAAAGGCTGTTTTTATCAACTAATTTTCAATTTTTCTTATATTTAACTGTTAGTTTCTATAAAGAACCGTTGATGGATCTACACAAATGACCCCTTGCTAAATTCAGAATGTTGTTTACTTTTCTAAAAGGTGTAGCTTTCCAGGATCCATTATTGCCTTCACACCCATTTCTACCATTAACTGGAAGGAGGTTGAAAGCACAAAAAATAGCAAAAATAGGCTATGTCCCAGAAAAATGCCACAACGGTGTAAACAAGCATTTACATTGCAATGGTCTTGGCATTGTTAAAGTTAAAGCTATTGGCATTGCTCATGACATTATTTTTGTTTATGTTTTTGTTTTTAAAACATTTAACCCCTTCAGTGCCCGCCCCTTTCCCCGCCCTGTGCCGGCCGTTGCATTAGCGGGCGGGGTCTATGACGGGCTGGACTCGTCATGGGCACAGCGCAACCGCGGCCCATGACGAGTCCAGCTCGTCATGGGCACTGAAGGGGTTAAAGAAACGGCATTGTTATTTACAATGTCAATAGCTCAATCTCTCTCAAATGCGAGACCTATTGCATTTGCACCTACACACAGAGCCACAACCACAAAGCCACCCACACAGAGCCATTAAATAAAGCATGTGAAATGTAAGCAGGAACAACTTAACGCTTTTACAATCATGCAGAAATCAACAAGTATTTTTGCATGAAAACTACAGGGCCCGGAAAGGACCCATTTCAATGTCCACTGCTTATATGCTTACAAAACGTAAGCAGTATGGCTTAAAACACCTTGGAACATATTATCAAGGAACGGCGATAATGTTATCGCTGTTACTTGATAATATGGCCCCACATTCGTTAACACAAAGCCGCCCTCAACATTTTGTATTGCAATACCTCCAGGTTTGGCGCACTTCCCCAGGGGGGCGGGGGAACAGCGCTTCACTGGCAAACTCGGTAAAATGACGCTAATGTTTTTGGGGTTTGAATAAAACCAATCTGCCCACTTTAAGAACACTCCGTCTTGCTTTATTTAGTTATTGTTAGGCTGATTTGTTGATTTATTTATGTCAATAAATAAAAGCATGTGTGTGCCTCCTGACTAACGTGTGATGTTATTGTGTGTGTGCCGAGAGAGAAGTCCTCTGTTTGGTCCTTGGGTAGAAGGAATAAAGGAAGGAATGAGAGAAGGAAAGTGTGACAGAAGTGGTAAAACGAAGGAATGAGTTAAGGAAGGGATAAAGGAAGGCAGGACAGAAGGGAGGGATAAAGGAAGGAAGGAGAGAAGGAAAGTAGAAAGAAGGGAAAATGATAGAAGGTATGAGAAAGAAACTGTAAAATGAAGGGAGGAAGGACAGACGGGAAGAGAAAGGAACTAAGGGAGATGCTGATTTATTCTAAAGGCAGCTTCCATAAATACCAGTAAAGTCCCAAACAAACTCCGAGAACTTCATGGCAGGGATGAACTGTGGAGGCAGAGATGAACTGTGGAGGCAGATACCTATGTAACTCCCAACCCTCAGAAATCCTTGCTCAGGAAACATAGTAAGGGTACAGAGTACCTTCAACTGAGCCCGCCTTGCTGCTGCACCAGGCTTCACCCGGTACCCCGTCTCGGGACCGGGACTTCAGGATGGGGCCCGCGAGGCCCCAGGCTGCCTCCTTCGTTGTGGGTGCTGTCCATTGCGGGGTGGGCTCCCACCTGGACTTTCTTCAGCGCGCACCGGGGCTCCCAACAGCGCACGGGAGCCCCATTTGAGCAGACATTTCCTGCTACACCGCAGGCTCCGCCCAAGTCCCGGGCAAGGATGCCTGGCTTCCCGTGGCCCGCGGCGGTGATTCTGTTGCTTCGGCAGTAAGAGGGGTAGGCTCCCTCGTAACAGCGAATCGTCTAGTTTTTCATCAGATAAAATAGCGAGGCCACCGAAATTGCACTTGGAGTTCTACATTTAAGAACAGATTTCACTGAAAGTTACAGATTGTCATGAACATTACTCGTTCGTGAACATTCTGATTTGCATAGAGCACAGTCTTACCGCGTGAAGGCACAGAATAGACATTGTGTTTGGCAAATAATGACACGCGCACCTTTTTTTTTTTTTTTTACTTTTACAAAACCCGCCCTGCTAGTTCCAGACGGACAAAAATAGAACATGGCTATTCTGTGTGTGGAGTGATCACAGCAAATGTTTTTAGCCTTTATGCAGGGACGGCTTTGTGGTACAGCGAGCGAAGGACTGTTGCTGCTCCGTTCCCAGTCCCGCCGCGCACGAAATGGCCGAACCTTCGGATGCAAAAAAAACAAAAACACGCCCACCAGCGAAAAAAGGGCCGGGCAGCCAAAATGAGAAAAGTAGCGAAAAAGACGCCCCCGAATCTGAAAAGGACGGGGCCTGTTCGGAGAGACAAACCTCTTCTCCAATGGCTGGCCAGCATTCAAGAGGCCAGCCAATGGAGAAGAGGGGAAAAGAGGGGCGGGTTCAAGCCCCTCTTCTCCAAGTCATTAAATCTCGAGAGCGAGACTGCGCAAGCGCAGCCTTCGCTAGCCGAGACCTAAAAATGTTGGTTGTCTGACAAAAGTCTGTCATTCCCTAAAAGCTGGGGAAATGGTGATTTCAGCCCCACAAACCCTTTTTTGATAACATTTGCAGGGAAAAACCCAGACGCTTTCATTTGCAGCCCGTTTTTCCCATTTTTTCCCCCCAAAAAATAACTTTTGCTGTATTTTGGCTAATTTCTGGGACCCCTCCAGGGGAATCCACAAACCCTGGGTACATTTAGAATCCCCATGATGTTGGAAGAAAAGGACACAAATTTGGCGTGGATACCTTATGTGGTCAAAAAGTTACAGGGGCCTAAGTGCGCACTACCCCAAATAGCCGAAAAAAGGCTTAGCACGGGGGGGGGGGGGGGGGGGGGGGGGCTAGCAGCGAAGGGGTTAAGTGGTGCACCCCGACAACGATTTTGATCATCATTTGAGGTGGGTTCTCACCTCCCAAATTTCATACAGGTGCCTTTCTTAACAATCTAACAATTACACCAAATAAGTAGTTTCCATAAAGTAACCTTTTATTGAAAATCGTTTATAGCGATTCAAAGAGCAGTAAAATATCTATTCATCATTAATACATAGAGTCCTTGGTTTATATTCACAAGCATGAAGAAGAATCTTTATTGTATTTAGTTATTTAAAACCATTACAACAATGCATTATAAATGTCAAATTATTTACAACGAAAATATTCCAAATGCTGATTTTCTAAAACGTATTATTTGTATACACTATTTACTTTTCCTTAATTATCATTCACAGTCACAATTTTAATACAAAACCGCTCTATAAACAACACATTTTAAGAACCATCAATAATTCGTTTTCTCCCAGAAGTTATTATAATACAGGTTATAGCCATAGTTCTTAGTCCTGTAACCCTATGTTTGAAATTTCCGTAAATAGAGTGGTTATAAACCGTACTCCTCTACAAGCAAGGGCAGCTGAACATCCGCGTAGCCAGATGACGGCTTGCCAGCATGACCGTATTCCCATATAACTAAATAATAATTTCAAAAGAATTTTCTTGTGTGCCAAGGGAAAAGGACAGACACATAATAAATTAATTAGTGTTTCATTCTGATATCCACATAATCTACAAGAAAGAGTCTGTGGCTATATTTTCCAGGATGGGACAAAGTCTAGAGATTTATGATACCAAAGTGGAATAGCATAAATTGATGTTTCAATCCTAATGAAAAATGTTCTGCCAGATACCCTTGAGTCCCTATATTGGAATACAAATTTATTACTGTCCAGGCATGTCTCCTTAGTGCAAAAGCATTTTATTCTAATAGATTTGATGCTATTCGAGTTGCAAATCTTAACACGATTGAAAGGTGCCCTTCCCATTGTTGCTCCCCATGCTTCTTGTATGCCGAAATCATTAATAGATCAAGTTAAATAACTTCCAAGATCCTTTTGTAGTACTATTCAGTTGTTCCTCTATTTCCTTCCAACATAAATTGCTGATAGAAACCTCTTTCTTATGCCCATAGTCTCCAACACAATTTTATAAAAGCACTTTCACTCTGATGTGTCAGGTTTTTTAATCCAAACTCTAAACATATTTGTGCGGGGGAAACAGATTTTGGAATTTGAAATACTGATTACAAACTTTTATTTGGCTCCTATTTAACGTGTCCATTTCCAAACAGCGCATAATTTCTGTACTATAAGATAATGAAGGTAATAGCCGAGCCTCCATAACCTTGAGTAAGTGGGCTAACGACTGACAATTCAATTCTTTTAGTATTTTAAATCCATATGTTAATGATTGTGCCTTAGATGAAGAACAACAAGGACCCCCTGAACAGTGAATAGTTCAACTCCTAGGACAGGGTAATATACATAAAGTAAAAGTAAATTCCTAGGCAGTCTATATATACTAACAAGACCATCTATCGATATTGTTGTTGGGAAACAAGAGAAATGCTAAAAACATCAATTTATTTTGAAAGACAATAAATTTTTATTTCATCATCTTATTTGTTTTCTTCGTTTCTTTCAAAGTGAAAACAGAAAAATATATCATGACATTTAATATATACAATATAGATTTAAAAATAAAACAACAGCAATAAAATTGCAGTACAATACAATATAAAATAAGTGGCAGTTTGTAATTAATGATCGTAATCGACGCGCGTTTCGGCGTTCACAACGCCTTCATCAGGAGTAGCCACAAAAGTATCTACAACAATAAAAAACGTATAATCAAAACACAACCTAATAGTTAAATTAACATCCATGTCTTAATCAAAATCATTATTATAAATACATTCTCAAGATCCCAACTTAAACAAAAAATATACACAATCTGATATACATACTGTGATAATAGAATGCTAGAGACAAACTAATTTATACATAATAAAAACAGTTGAACTGCTCTTTTAAGAATTGAAGATAGCTAAAAAGAAAAAGATGTGAAAAACAGAAAGATGGAACCAGACAGACTGTATATTGAGAATAGACTTACTTAAAATGTCAAAAATCGATCTTTTAGGAAGAATATTTATTGAAATAACCGATGTCGCATATCTGGTATGAAGGAATACTGAAAATACAACAATAAACAAAAAAGCAACTTATTATATCTGGCCGAATGTAAATTCACCTGGTGTAAGCATCGATGGAACAGCATGTTCCATGTTATGTTAGAGAGTTTGAGAGTTTAAAATATTAATATGTATTAATCCGATACAACTTACTTGCAGCAAATAAGCGGGTTGATAGGAATGTCTAACTTTTAGTCTTATTTTTATGTAGGTAATGATACCGAATCTAGAAATGAAAACACCATATTTTAGTTTTTTATCAGTTATAATTGTAATGATGAAACACGACAAAGTGGAAAGCAAAAAACCACTAACTTTTGTTATTCTTCTAGTTGGGAAGCAATTATTTATTCCAACGATGCATGGTTCTGCCGATTCGTGTCAGTTAACTTTTAAGGGGAATCGATATAAAAACAAATTCTAAGGAAAAATGAAGAGAATATCAATAGCGGCAAACTAGTAAACCGTCATAAGAATAACAATTAGCTAAAAAGGGATACTTGACTAACCTTCGTGTATTTCGCGATGTCGTCTATTTAAAAGAAGGTTCCACGAACGATTTTTCTGGAACTTAAAAAGAACCTAATTTTAGTATAGAGCTGCTATTTATATAGGCTAGACCCATTATAGAACGTATTTTAAACGGGCTAAATTTACCTTAGTTTAGTTATCACGGGGCTGAAAATGGCCTCCGGCGTCTCACGTGTTCACAGCAGAAAAAGAGATAGCGAAGGATACAAACTAACCAACTTCTTAAGTACTCGTTGGTTGGTCATGTGACAAGTCACATGACGTCTATTTTTTTATCTTTTCCCTTTGCATTTGTTTTGTCAATCAATGCTTTATTAGTGGTAAAACGAGTGACAAGTCACATATAGTTCAAAATATAGTTGTAGTACATGCAAATAAGCAAGAGTGAAGACAGACTCTTCAGTTTAATGCGTCTGTATCGACTCAACTATATAGATAACCCCAAAATGGGCTATGGTTCGTAATGACCTTAATTCTTTAATAAATTTTCGAACATGAATATTTATGGTTGCAAAAAAGGAAAAACAATAAAATAAGATATTTGTATCCTAAATATTGACAAATAGGGTAAATGCTGAATCCATCACACAATAGCATTTTCCCACGGAATTTCGTTGTTTAATCCCTTTTTGAAGGTGTCAAACGAAAAAATCCAAAAAACCTCACGTTTTTTGCGTATTTTTTCACCACCTTTATGGTTTGGGGTTCTGATTTTTTCTAGAATTCTCCAACGGAGATCTTCCGGTTTGTGATTCATTTCAATGAAATGTTTCACTAAAGGTGCAATGAGTTTAGCAGTTCTAATGGCAGAACGATGTTCGGTAATCCTAGTATGAATGGCTCGCGATGTTTCGCCAACATATCCTAGTTGACATGGACAAAGGATAAAATAAATAATATTTTGAGTTCTGCAGTTCCACATTTCTGATGCTTGTGTGGTGAACCCATTGTGGGTAAATGTTTCTCCACCTAAAATAGAGTCACAGGATTTGCAAGAGGAACATTTAACTGTTCCTTTAATTGGCATATTACCATCAATAGATTTCTGAATAAACGCAGGGTTTAATAATTTTTTATCAAACCTAGAATGGACAATCAGATCTTTAATATTTTTATTGCGTCTATGAGCAAACAGAGGTTTTACTAATTTTTGCTGTTCAGGATTACTATTAAGAATATGCCAATTGGCATTGATGATTTGTTTTACCTTATTGTCCAGGGTAGAGTGTCTCGTAATACACACCAATTGTGATTTTTCAACAGGTTCTTTTGATTTCAGGAGATGGTCACGGTCATAAAATCTGGCTCGTTTATAGGAATCCCTTATCAAACGATGGGGATACCCTCTATCAAGGAATTTTTTCCTCATCTCAGCTGCCTGTGTATCAAAATCGATCAAATTAGTGCAGTTTCTCCGAACTCGCAGGAATTGCGAAAACGGAATACTTAGCTTTTGGTTTCGAGGGTGAAAACTTTTAAAGTGTAGCAAAGTATTTCTTGCCGTGGGTTTTATAAAGAGGTCTACCTCTAACTTACCTTGTGCATGTCTTATTATAATATCCAAGAACTCCACTTGATGGACACTTTTTTGAGCTGTGAATCTTAGATTTTTATCCGCGGCGTTGAGCCATATCAAGAATTCAGACAGAGAATCTTCTCCATCGGTCCAGATAAAAAAGATATCATCTATATATCTGGACCAGACGGAGATAGACTCAAAGAATGGTGCAATTTCATTATGTATATTCTTAGTCTCAAAGGCAGCCATATAAATATTGGCTATAGATGGTGCCACAGAAGCACCCATACTTACGCCTTTCACTTGTCTAAATAAAGTGTCACCAAATTCAAAAATGTTTTCCCTGAGTACTACATCAAGGCACGCAAGTATAAATGTTTTAGGACAAGGTATGTTAAATTCGTCAATGAACCAGGCTGTTGCTTTCAATGCTCCGTCTAAAGGAATATTACTATATAGTGACTCTATATCAAGAGTCACTAAGATATCCTTTTGAGGGTTGAATCCAACGTTTTCTATTTTATTGATCATTTCCCCAGTATCTTTAATATAGGAAATGATTCTCGGAATGTGAGGACGTAATTTAAAATCAACAAATTTCGATAGAGGTTCAGTAATGGTTCCAATTGTAGAAACAATTGGTCTATAAGGGGGATCTTTGATGTTCTTGTGGATCTTTGGCAACCCATAAATACAAGCAGTTTTGTTTTTGTTGAAATTTAGAAACTCATATTCTTTATTCGTAATATCACCAGCGATTAAAGCTTGATGAGTTAGAGTTTGGATTTTTTTTAGATATTAAAGTAGAGGGATTAGACAGTATTTTAGAATAAAAATTATTGTCATTAAGCATAGTGGACATTTTATGTTCATAATCTGAAGTATTAATGACAACTATGCCACCCCCTTTGTCACAGCTTTTTATTGTCAGATCTTTATTTTGGGCCAGAGAATGCAATGCTAAGAATTCATTTCTATCAAGATTATATATTGGTTTCGGAATAAAATGGAGTGCTCGTTCCAATTTTTGGAGTACAACTAATTCAAATGTAGCTACTTCCGGTCCTAATTGTTCTAAAGAAGGACAAAAAGTGGATGGAAGAGCGATAGTTTTTATAGTAGCATATTCAGAATTGAAATTAGTGTTGAGCTCAAAAATTGTTTTTAATCTAATTTTACGAAAAAACGCAATAATGTCCTGGTATAGTTCGAATTTATTAGCATTGGTGTGAGGCACATAAGAGAGACCTTTAGATAACAAATTTGTACAATGTATATCTAAGTTATGGGATGAAAGATTGAATATGGGAATTACATCCCCTGTTTCCAGTATTGTCTGTTGCGTGTTTCCAACAGATACTGAGCATCCTGCCGTTGATGGTGTTGAGGTTGATAATTGCCTCTGCTTTGTGACTGAAATCTCACTCTTGATCGTCCCCTGCGTGGCCCTCGGTTGGCTAAAAAAGGCTGTGGTGCATTATGTTTAGTTGCGAAGGAATTATAATTCTCCTCAGGTTCATAATAAGCAGCATTTTCTTCTCCTTCTGATTCTGATGTATTAGAAAAGGTAGTTACTCGTTGTTGCTTAGATCTATTTTCATTTAGATAATGGTTTTGTTTGTAAAAACTGTCTCCGAGGTAAGGATAAGTGTTTTCTAATGAATTAAATCTTTTGTCTTTCATAAATTTATCAGATTACGTTTATTTAAATAATTCGCATTTATCAGACACGAATCGGCAGAACCATGCATCGTTGGAATAAATAATTGCTTCCCAACTAGAAGAATAACAAAAGTTAGTGGTTTTTTGCTTTCCACTTTGTCGTGTTTCATCATTACAATTATAACTGATAAAAAACTAAAATATGGTGTTTTCATTTCTAGATTCGGTATCATTACCTACATAAAAATAAGACTAATAGTTAGACATTCCTATCAACCCGCTTATTTGCTGCAAGTAAGTTGTATCGGATTAATACATATTAATATTTTAAACTCTCAAACTCTCTAACATAACATGGAACATGCTGTTCCATCGATGCTTACACCAGGTGAATTTACATTCGGCCAGATATAATAAGTTGCTTTTTTGTTTATTGTTGTATTTTCAGTATTCCTTCATACCAGATATGCGACATCGGTTATTTCAATAAATATTCTTCCTAAAAGATCGATTTTTGACATTTTAAGTAAGTCTATTCTCAATATACAGTCTGTCTGGTTCCATCTTTCTGTTTTTCACATCTTTTTCTTTTTAGCTATCTTCAATTCTTAAAAGAGCAGTTCAACTGTTTTTATTATATATAAATTAGTTTGTCTCTAGCATTCTATTATCACAGTATGTATATCAGATTGTGTATATTTTTTGTTTAAGTTGGGATCTTGAGAATGTATTTATAATAATGATTTTGATTAAGACATGGATGTTAATTTAACTATTAGGTTGTGTTTTGATTATACGTTTTTTATTGTTGTAGATACTTTTGTGGCTACTCCTGATGAAGGCGTTGTGAACGCCGAAACGCGCGTCGATTACGATCATTAATTACAAACTGCCACTTATTTTATATTGTATTGTACTGCAATTTTATTGCTGTTGTTTTATTTTTAAATCTATATTGTATATATTAAATGTCATGATATATTTTTCTGTTTTCACTTTGAAAGAAACGAAGAAAACAAATAAGATGATGAAATAAAAATTTATTGTCTTTCAAAATAAATTGATGTTTTTAGCATTTCTCTTGTTTCCCAACAACAATATCGATAGATGGTCTTGTTAGTATATATAGACTGCCTAGGAATTTACTTTTACTTTAATGATTGTGCCTTAGCCTGAAAGGATAAAAAGTGGGATTTGCCGGTCCTTTGCTTATCAATGATGAATCCCAGATATTCATAGGAGCGAACTTCCTCCAGTTTTTTTCTTTCCAACCACCACACATTATTTTTAAACTTAAAATCAACCAAACAAATCACTATAGTTATATTTAGGTTCAGATCTAGCCCTTGTTTTACCATGTACTTATTTAGGGCATTCATACTCGGTTGTAGACCTTTTTTATTTCATAGGACTATATCATCTGCGTATTGTAGACACCCCAATTTCTCTACCGTAAGGATAGGTGGATGATTATTTTCCAACTCCAAAGCGTCAGCCAGATCTGATAGATAGACAGATAGCCCTAAAGAGTGCCAATAGAAGAGCCCTGTTGGACAAGGGAAAGAATGAAAAGTTAAACTTCAGAAAGGGGAGGGAGGGGAAGGGGTGGGGAATCAATGTATTTTTCTGCACCCTGCACCACAAATATTTTTCAACAGCATGCGTATACCGAGGGGAAGGACGTTTGACTGCCTAGGTGACAGACTTCAGGACAAAGGTCGAAGGCGTCGCTCAATCTCCACGCAGACGGCAGAAGCTTGATATGTTCGGGTGGAAGATCCTCTCGAAGGGGCAGCCTGATTGGAGGATCGATGGCCATGCTCAGTAGCTCAGGATACCAAACTCTTTGTGCCCAATTCGGAGCCAAAAGGATGACTTGGACCGGGTCGTTCTTGAACTTTTTGAGAATTCTGGGCAGGAGTTGTATGGGTAAAAAGGCATACAGAAGGTCTGTGCTCCACTCAAGACAAAAAGCGTATCTGAGCAACAGCCTCCTTGGAAACTTCAACGAGCAAAACTGCTGACATTGCACGTTTTCGGTAGAGGAGAACAGATCAAACCAAGGCACTCCCCACTGTTGAAAGAGACTTTGTGCCACTGCCGGTAGGAGATGACATTCATGGGCGCTAGGCATCGACGGCTGAATGTGTCCGCTCTGGCATTCAGAGAGCCCGCTTGGTGTTGAACCACCAGGTATATGGCTGCTGATGTCCAGAGACGCAAGGGCTCCCGACAAATGGTCTAAGACTCCACCCTGCCCTGTTTATTGCAGAATCACATGGCAGTGGCTTTGTCCGTTAACATCTGCACTAGCCCTTCCCTTTATGAAGGCTAGAAAAGCTTTCAATGCCAGTTGGTTCGCACGGAGCGCAAGCAGGTTGATGTGGAGTCCAGATTCCATTTCGCCACAGTCCAGACTGCATCAGAGTGCACCTCCCCCAAATGGCCACTCCATCTCAGGTGTGATGTATCTGTCACTACTGTGAGATCTAGTTGGAGAAGGAAGAAGGGTCTGCCTATGACCCAATCGCAGTTCGTTGGGTCACAACTGCAGATCTTTCGCAGTTCCCTCAGAGATCTGGACCATGTCAAAAAGGATCCCCTGATGCAGTGACCATTGAAACTTCCTGTCCCACTGCAGACCCCGCATATGCCCTCGGGCATGAGCTACCCGAAGAATGTAGGAAACCATGAGTCCCAACAGATTCAGGGTCAGCCTCACCGAAATCCAAGACAGAGGCTGAAACATCGGTATCACAGCTTGAATATTTTGAACTCTTCACTCAGGAGGATATGCCCGAAACTGCACTGTGTCCAGAACAGCTCCAATGAAATGGAGCGTCTGAGAGGGAGCAGGTGTGACCTCGGCATGTTGATAGTGAACCCCAGCAAGTGCAGGAGGTTCACCTTAGTCTGGAGGTCGGAGAAGTCAGCCTGGCGCAAGCCGCATTTACGAGCCAATCATCAAGATATGGTAAGATTGGCACCCCGATCTCCGCAGATGAGCTGCAATCACCGCCATTACCTTGGTGAACACCCAAGGGACTCTGGTAAGGCCAGAAGGGAGCACAATGAACTGGAAGTGCTCGTGGCACACCCTGTACCCACAGGTAACACCGGCACGCAGGCAGGAATGGAATGTGGAAATAAGCATCCTGCAAGTCCAACGCTACCATCCAATCTCCTGGGTCCAGGGCAGATAGGACCCGAGCTAACAGGAGCATTTTGAATTTCTCGTTCTTGAGGAAGTAGTTAAGAGCCCACAGGTCTAGAATAGGATGAAGGCCTCTGTCCGTTTTTGGGAACCAGAAAGTAGCAGAAATAACAACCATAGCCCATTTCTTGCACCAGCACCCTCTCTATGACCCCCTTGGCTGAGAGCGCCATGACTTCCTTGCGGAGAAGGAATAGATGATCCTCCGTCGGCCAGTCGAGTGATGGTGACATTGAGGCAGGGGTTACCATGAAGGGGAGGGAGCAGCTACTTTAGATGATGTGCAAAACCCACCTGGCTGATTTTAGGGACTACCAGTGGGGCAGGTGTTGGCGAATCCTGTCACCAACTGGATGCCCATGCTGGTTATGAGGCAGATTAGGAGGGTTTGCAGACTGCCGTGGGTGGACTGACCAGAGTGCTGGATGCCACACCAACCAGGTCTGTGGGTACCGCACCCTTGGCCACACACAGGCTGGGGAGCAAGTGTGACTCAGTGGCTGGGCAGAAACTGGTGCAGCTGGAAACCCTATCCGTAGCCATGAACAGAGCGAAGGACCTTGCAGTAACCCGACTGGCCTTTAAATGGTTCAGCACCAAATCTGCCTCTGAAGAGACAGGTGCCATCAAAGGGCAAAGTTCATAAGCGGATTGGACATTCCTCAAAAAGCTAGTCGTCCTCAACCAGGGGTGGTGCCTCGAGGCCACAGTCAATGATACCACTCAGCCCAGCGAGTCAGTTGTGTAAGTCCACAAGAGATAGTGAACTTCGCTGCACCTCTCCCATTGGGAACCGCTGGCAGAAACTGCGCAACCATGTCCTACAGAATGTGTGAATAACAGCCCAAAAGGCAGGCGTTGTTCACGGACTGCAGTGCCAGGTTGACATAAGAAAACATCCTCCACAAAGAGTCCAGCCTCTTGGATTTCCTATACGGGGGAGTGGTAGGGAATGGGCCAGGATTTTCATGAGAAGTAGAGGCTTGGACCACTAAGCTCTTCAGGGTAGCGTGTTGGGTGAGGAAGTTTGAGTCCTCTGGGGCGGGGCGGTGGCAGCAGGCGATCGTCCTATTCACAGGAGTCCCTGTATTGGGTTTGGACCAAGTCTCCAAAAGGATATTAGTGAGGGCGTCATTGAACAAGAGTAGCAGTTCTGAGGGGAGGACTCCTGGTTGCAGCACCTCAGTCAAGACATTAGTCTTGACTGCCACTGAGGGCAACTGAAGGTCGAGGACCTCAGCCACCCTACGCACCACCGTGCATAAGAAGGTCCCTCTTCCGTAGCCATGGTAGGGGGAGAAAACATACCATTATCTGGAGAAGCATCCAGTCCGCTGGATTCATTCAGTTCCTCACATCAGTCTATGTTAGGGTTTTCTTCATATGGCTGGTATTCCTAAGGGTCCAGCAACCCCTCCCATTCCTCACAGAGTCCTAAACAGGGGAATAAGGCTCAGATAACAATCTAGGAGGCAAAGCTTCTGTCGGTGCTGCGAACCCTGTTGGGTAACGCCCCTCCGTTTCAGTATCTGAGTCGGGGATCAGAATGGGGATGGCGCTGCAGGGAGCGTCAGCATCGGGACCGGCCTCTGGGAAGGTTGAAGTACTATGACCAGCACTGGTCCAGATTCAGAAACGGATCCTTGGGGTCTGCCTGGAGCCAGGATCGAAGCCGTTGGCACAGAAACAGATGGGGCTCCTTCCGACTCTGTAGGGCCCGAAGGTGCGTCAGAGGGATTGGGCCCAGTGTTCCCTTGAACGAGCGCGCCTGTGCGCCCGCACACCTCAGTGCCCCCGAGCGCGCACTGCTGTGTGTGTGGTGCACACACACATCACCAGGGAGCATTCGCGCCGCCGCTGCAGTGTGAAAAACTGGCATATCCAACGTGCAGAAGAAGAGGCATTTAGAGTGTGGCTGTGGGGCTCATTGTGTGCTTTTGTTTAAGTATTCGTGTTAATTGCAAAGCCCGTAACAATCTGCAATTAACGTGAATGCTTTAAACAAAAGCATACAATCTGCCCGCAGCCACACTCTAGAAAACAAAAGAAATGCAGCACCAATCATAGCGTGTGCTTTTAGAATCACCTAAAAGCACACGCTGTGTTTGCAGACTTACTGCATTTCTTCTCTTAATGCGGGGTGATTGTGTGCCTTTTTGTAAAGTTTTCATGTTAATTGCAGCTCATGAATTGTTTTAGATCTCTACTGACTGCCAATAAACAAAGAGGAGTTGTTCAAAGATTTCCGTATTTGTTCAGAACCTCTGCACAAAACGGCCCCTCCATTATTCAAGAACTACATTCATTCGACAGGCGCCTTACCTAAAATCAATAAATGTTGGCAAAGACGGCTCTGTTTTTCTTGTTAGGCAGCAAATTCCTGGAACTAGATGCCCCAGCCCAGGGACCAGAAATCATACGAACCTTGTATTTTAATAGATAACTGGCTCAATCTTTTCTGCTATCCAGAAATTGTAACCTGTGTTAGGACAACATTTACGGCAATTGTGCGCTGATTATCAGCAAACGTTCATCTCACTGAGCCATCCTCCCTGACATGCTTGCCGATGACGTATCTCAACACAACCGACACAATGCACCATAGTCCAAGTCAACCCACCAATACACAAAATAACGTTTCCCCACAAGTAACACCGCATCAACACATCAGCATATCAACAAAACAGTGAGTACACTAACACAACACGATACAATGACGTAACATCCTTAAGAGCATCGTACTGACAATTTGCAGTTTGAAAAAACAAAATTAAATGCTGTCCAGAGTTTAAAGTACAGCAATCAATTAAAAAATGCGCTATTAAAGGCAGGGACGTAGTGATTAGTGAGCTATCCAACTAGAGTATCTCAAGCGGGGCTGCCACCGGGCCTGGTGAACCAAGTCCCACTAAAATGTAATTATTTATTCATGTGCCTCTTCTATCTGGTGCTCATAAATAACAATGCTGAGAGCTACCAAGACTAGGGTGTAGGGTGCGGGTAGTGTGCCTACTCACAGTGAAGGAAATAGAGAAAGCGAAATGACCCCAATAGGGGAAAAAACTGAGCGGTTGGAAAAATAGAAAGCATCATAACTAGAGAGGTAACAGTAAGGAAAGATGAGGGCTAAAATGATGGATAGGTAACCCCCGTGATATTGTGACTCAGTCTGTCAGATTTTGCAGCCTCAAAAATATAAAATATGCAGCCCAAAAAAGCATTTTTTTGTTGGTATTTTTGTGGCAGGCACAAGATGTGCCTGTCACAAAAATATTGTGACCTAGTTGCAGAAGCAACAACAAAGTACTGTGCCTTGAGACAATAGAAAGCTGAGAAGAGGGATGTCTGGTGCAAAAAAAGTGCAGATTTTAATTTAAAATCAGAGCTGCCTCTGGTACCATGTAACTCATCAGTATCTAGACCACAGCACGAAATACATGACCTGGTGTGGAAGGGGGCAGGATGGTGATGCTGACTGCAGTAACAATTCTTCCAGGCCAGCACCGTGTATTTCATGCAGGGCAAGGAGGCGCCGTAGGCACTAGAGGGCGGAATTTGGATCACAGTAGGCCAGATACTGCTGGGAAGGAAGGGGGACTAGGAGAAATAGAGACACGGGGAGGGCAGCCAAGGAAATCAGGTGACTTTGACTTGCACTTTGACTCTGTTCGGAGGTGCAGTATGAATTGTGCTGGCATTTCCCTTGCTGGTAGATGCCTGAATCACCAAGCACCCTCGAGTTGGGTGAGGAAGGATGGGTCTTCTGGGGCATATTTATGGCCCCTAGCCTGGATTGGCTTACAGAGGGAGTTGAACATGGTTTAGACCAGGTTGCTAAGAGCTTTTCTATCAAAGCTTTGTTGAAAGGAACAACAGCTGTGAAGCAGTAGGCCCACGCTGCAAGAATTCTATTGGGAAATTTGAATATGTCTCTAAAATAGACAAATTGTTAATAAACTACTCTCCGCAGTGTGGGAAGGGGCTGGTAGGGAGTTCATATCGGTCTATTGGAAGGTATCTACACCACTAGCATTCTGTAGGTCTAAGAAGAGGCTGAAATCGGTTTAATGATGGGTGAGTAAACCGTCCACCCCGTCGTCGTCGTCCTCATTATGTGGAGCATCTTGAAGCCCTCGAATAGCATCAGAAGTCGATTCTACGATAGTACTTGCATTGGGGAAGAGACTTAAGCTCATCCAAAGTTGGTTGTACCTTGTTAATCCCACAAAAAGACAAAGACCTGGTCCGGATTGATGTTGGTTCCAGATCGGAGACAGGTGTCAGGGTCAGATCTGGAGTAGGCACCACTGAGGTCGGAGCAGGCACCAGAGCAGTTCGAATCAATAGGGCCTCCACCACAGGAGTGAAGCTATAGGCCAGCACAGATGAGGACAGATGGAAGTCCAACTGAGTCAGTCAGCATTAGGACAGGCCCAGCCAACAGAAGCCCGACTGTGGGTCTATGTGGCTCAGATGGACTTGAACGTTGTCTACAGTGAGCTGGCATTGTCCTACAGAGCTGCAGCATGGCCTCCATTAAGGCCTCCTTTAAGGCCTCTATCAGCAACAAACCTTGACCCGGCACACTCTGGCATGATGCAGCCAGTTTCGGCATGGGTTCAGAGATGGAGGATGGACGCAGAGTCAGGTCCTTTGAATGCTGAATGAGTGACTTCTATCTGAAGCGGAAGTAATGGGATGGTGACGAGTCACTCTTGGACGCCTTGCATTTGTGATGACTAGTTTCTCTCTTATTCATCTTTGGTTTACCCGAGGATGGTGGCTTAGAGGGAGACTGAAAACTGGTATGGCAGCTGCCTCAAGAGTTGGAGTGGGAGCAGGTCCACTGCTTGGAGTGTGTCCTAGGTAGAAAGGGGAACACATGCAGCCACGGCCTGCATGCTCGCGGGAGGGGGGTTGGGGCAGGTTGGGAATAAAATTAAAAGTTGGGTACCTTTACCGCCGGTTCCGCGCTGCCTCCGAGTCTGCTCCTGGCCACGTGGAAGGAGGCAACAAGTGCTTTTAGAAACATAATATACTTGTAAGCATGACACCCCACCTGAAGTCAGCGCCCGGTGCGATTGCACCGCCCTAGAGCCACCCAGGTCCTCTGACCATAGTGACTGTCGCGCTAGGTTGTGCTGCTTCATAGGCCTGCCTGCAAGACTGGAGGGAAACTTCAGTTTGAATTGTGGTGGACAGGCCTTTAAGTTTAACCCACAGTTGCCACCGTTAGGGACCACATGCTTGTGCTAAGACACCAGGGCTTCTAAGGTCTAGCAAGGGAATGTGCTCCCTCAGGAGAGTGGTCTGGTGGACTGGTCATGAAGGCTGAACCTGGTTCCCCAGTTCCAAATTCGGCAGCTCTGACCATAGTGCCACATCCTCTCCTCTACTGAACACCATACTGCTGCATTGAGATAAACTTGCACTGCCTTCAGCTACAACCCAATTGTGCCCCGCTATAAACTCCTGGATGCGACACAATTAACATTACGCATTAGATGAGTAATATGCCGATTAAAAAAAGCGAGTCTATCCAAGAGCCTCTAATGAGGGACCATATCAAAGGACGCAGACAGATCGAGTAGTATCAGAACAGCCTTGCCCCCCTGGTCTAGCTTGGGATACTGAATCACGTACACTTGGAATTACCAATCCCATTACCTTTCCCTGAAAACCTAACTCTTGACCCCTGAAATGATGTGCCCTCAGCAGGAGCTACCGTGTGACAAAGCAGTAAGACTGCAGCGCCCCATCCTTGTGGAGAAGGTGGTAGCTGAGGTAAGAGTTGCGTAACGACCTGAATCTCCCGAAGTCCATTTTCCAAGAAACAAATGTGTCTTTTTGAGGGGTAAAGCAAGATTCATTGACGGTGAGACTAGTTAAACGACGATGATTCGAAAAGTGTGGCAAAGCAGATTATTTCCAAAACAAAGTGTTTTGAAGTATATAAGCAATTATTGCTTCAAACTCAGATCATACAAACAGAATGTCTGAAAATATGGATTATAAGCTTGTTGTTTTTAAAACGCCTCCTACCTCTGCAGGTCGCACTTGTGTGCCGCTCTGACGACGTTCAAGTCCCGGGATCAAGTGACAAGACCAATACTGTGCCTCCGGTTCCCGAAAGTACACATGTTCAGAGGGCACGGAAGGGGCTGAGAAGTTGACTGTTTTGTCAACAATCTCTGTCCAGGTTGATGCGGGGGCTTAGGAGGAAATGGGCCCACAAGGCTGTAAAACTATAACATCCTGCGCAAGAGGCTCAGGTAATGTGACTTCTCAGCTGGGGGAGTGCAGGAAGGAAAAATAAAGCTACCACCCGCAGGTGTGTCCAATCTTCAAAGTATGTGTGCGCTTCTGGTCACCAAAAGGGTGGTGTGAATGAAGGAAAACAGCAGGTAAGAGCAGCTCCATGTATCACCCACATGATGGCTGGTACCTCCAAAATAGACTCGCAGGAAGGCTGGTTGGGGCACGGCTAATTGATCTGTTAAATTCTGGCCCGCCTGCTCAGCGCTATTCATGAGTATTCTATCTCTGACACATAGCATTTTATATTTGAAGGCGCAGTTGCATGCTCATATACGTTAGACAATTTTAGCGTGCTGGTGCTGCCTCATTGGCAGTGTGCCTCAATTGCAGTATTGTCAGAGGGGCGCTAGAATACGTGTCTAATGCATTTTAATGCGGTGATGCGGACACTAGCATTAAATGCGTTAGTCGAAAGCCTGATGCGGCCCTACCCTAACCCAGCCTTGAAACTGCGAAAAGTAAAATTATAATTACTACTTTATTATAATTTTATTTTTTCCTGCTCAAAGAGACCATTTATTAAAGTTTTCATGTTAATCGCAGCGCCCATCATGAGCTGGAATTAACATGGAAACTTGAATAAATGCACACAATCACCCCACAGCCCAGCTCTATTAAGAAAAGAAATGCAGCAACATAGCTGCCAAGGTTTCAAATTGCTATGTGGGATGGTTTCAAACCTGCCTTAACACCGTTCACGTGGATCTGTATGTGAGGATATGCACTGTCTTTTCACTTTTTTGAGCAAATGTTTGGAGTGATATTTGGTGCTGCACCCACACACCCGGTCTGGTTGCTGGCGCACATAGACCTTACACTGCCGCACATAGAGAAAAAAAATTAGAGGAAACATTGGTCGGGCCACCCAAATGAGGCACATGGCCTTCTAAAACTCCTTCAGTTGGGCATGGGTTGCTCCGGTTCCTCGAAAATCAGGGAGAAGCAGAGTGGCACAGGCTCTAGCGTGAAGTCAGGCTTTGAATATCGATGCTCCCTCGTCTCGGTGCCGACAGATGGGGAGAAGTCAAAGACCTCGTCAACTTCTTTGTGTGTCGAGACTTACTCGGACATCCCAAAGATTTGAAGTGGGACGAGGATCTCTGACTGCATGACCGCTCCCGGGACCTAGAGTGTCGTGCCATCTCACTCCAAGCTGCCATGAGCTTGAGGAACCGCTCCCAAGGCCTTACGATTCATGGCACGGTAGTCGGAGCACGACTTCGGGTCGTGGTCATGCTCGAGACACCACTGGTATACAAGATGCGGGTCCGTCACTGACATCTGTCGATGACGGGCTCCACAGGGCTTGAAGACGGCTTTCCTGGAGGACAACCCTGCCACACCAGGAGGAACCACCTCAAAAGGTAGACAAAAGGTAAATATCCAGTCAAACAATGACTGAAGATTAGCTCTTTGGACCAGCGCTAGCCTAGGTGGTGGTGCCTACATGGGCGCCGTGAACGTCACTTCTGGCGCGGACAACGTCAACGACGCACACGGAGCCGAACAACACTATGTGCCAGCGCATTCACGGTTACTGCTCACAAAAATTCTTCTGAATCCAGTTTGACGTCTGGGAAATTCAAAGGTAAGGAATCTGTGGCTAGAAGTCTATCAGATATGTGTACTTTAAACTGACAAGAGCTTTAAACCAACAGTCTCCTGTCAAACATCTAAGCCGCATAAAACATCAATCGATCCACCTCAGGTTTGATAGCTCTGTTTTCCAAATTCGTAAGCCTGTGCTACCTCTGTAACTCCACTCCTCTGAAGCCTGAATTTATAAACTAGTTGTAACACAACGGATTACTGCCTGAGCCTGAATGATAGATAAAACCTGTAGAATAGCTTTCTTCCCTAAAGAATGAGCGAGCTTTTTGTGCAACCTCAGAGATGGCTTTGAATGAAAGAAAGCTTTGATGTTTACTATGAAGGGAATGCCACTGCTGTCCATGTCATTGTCTAAATGACTGAGCTTTCATCCCCATCCTACCTTCAACTTCACACTTCTCATCAATACAAAGTTGGCATAAGTACTGTATTGTAAGCTACATTCACTTAGCATCTGTACTCCAGAGAAAGTGCCCAAAGAGGCTTACTGCAGCCTGGTAGCACATTCTTCCATAGGCTATGTTTGGCTACAATACAGTGGGTTTACAGTGTCATATGTGAAGTGTTTCAGTGTTGATTCCAATACCTAGAGATGCTTTTTTATCACTACAGTCTTCGAGGTTCACTTAAGAAGGAAGTTGAGCAAAAAGGAGTGAAAAAAAACGGTGGATATGCTGGTAAGTGGACCACAGAGAGGGCATTGGTCCAACCCACCAGGTTTCCTTGCATCAAAAGCACAACCATGAGATTGAGGGTAATCAATGCCACAATATTTAGTTGTTGGCCATTTTTGAGCCATAACAGGAGACAGCCTTTTGATATGGCCAAGTAAAGCTTGTTGTGATTCTTCTCATAATTTTCTCCCGATGGACATCTCTGCTTCCTGCAGATTTTAGTACATAACACGTCTACGTCATACCAATACATGCCAGACTATGCAAAGCAATTTTTAAATGAAGCTTTGTGCATACAGAGGCTCTAGTTTAGAGAACAGCTAGTTTTTGATGCACCTATCACTGAAATTCCAGAATCATCACACCATCTCCCAAACTGGGAATTACAGAAAGTGATCACATGCACCCAATGCACTTATGATGTCCCACATCTCACGTTTTATTGTATATCTTACTTCAATTTCCACTCAACCATATCATTGCACACTATCATTCCAGACACAGCTACCTACACATGCTCAAACACAAGTTAGATAATACCTTTACACTCTCATGCACAAGCCACCAACCATTTTAGCTTTGAGCGTTTTACGGCATGACCTTGGTCTTGTCAGAGCAATAGATGAATGGTGGCAAACAGCACTATCACCCACCAAAACATACCTAGAACAGGTTTTCCCAAACTGTTGGTCACGGCCAGAATTTTGTGTTTGTGGAAGTCCAAGCAAAAAATAAGGATGCCATTACATTCTTTACATTCTTTATCTTGTTACATATGCTGCGCTTCATAGAGGTCAAATCTCAGGCAGTGTTCTGACAAATTACTGCTTATTTTTTTTTTTTAAACATGGGGATTGCGGCTTACAAACTCCTCTCGCTGCGGTTAGAGAAAAAAAAAAGTGAATTATGTTAGAATCTTGCAAGAGTTCACAGAGTGAAAGGAAATGCAGTTGGCTGCCATGATTTGTAACACACAATAAGATGTAAATACCTGTAATGAAGTGTGGACATTCAGCAGTTGGAAAAGATAAGTGAAGCATATCTTTTATTATTCTGAAGAGTGTGAAAGCAAACATTTTAATAGTATCAAACACAAAGACACTTTACTTGGTGATGCACAAATGTTAAATATTCACTGAAACCCTATTTCCACACATCATTTGTGTGCATTATATTTTTATCAATAAAGCTATCGGTCTGGCAAATTTAGTGCCCGTTTGACTGGTATATGTGCGGACTGGAAATAACAGTGCAATGCTACACGATGCTTTAGTTACATTAAAAATCGCCTGCCTCATTTGTCCATTAAAGCTAGGTGGATCGTGAAATTATGTCATTCTAAAGGGTGGCTTGTAGATCTAAAAAGTTTGGGAAACAGTGCCCTAGAACCAATCTGATAAAACCAAAACTGATATGCGTGGCATCACATCAAAACGACTTAAGAGGTTTGAGAATGTGATAAGCAGAGGTAAAGCTAATTCTGGTCCAACAATAAACAACAAATCATCTAATCCAAAAAGAAAAACTCTTTTGGCATACCCATTTATAAATATGACAATACAAGTTCTTCAGGGATCTAAGTCACTTCACGTTTACACTAATCATTTCTAATCTATATAGACTGTAAAAACGCTCAGCACACTGCACACAAACAAGATAAAATTGATGGCACTTCCATGTCTGCATGAAAGGGCACCTTGATTGATAATAAGTCATACTGCCGCAGTAACAAAGTGGCTATAAAATAAAGCAGCAACAACATAACTTAAAACGCCAAATATGAAGGAAGACAAGAGAAATGTTAATTTGTGAAGCTTAACTCTCCCATATCTATTGAGTGCTATTAAGTCCAATCATCAACTATCAAGTGTTGAGGGCCACAGCTCAAGAAAGCCATATACTTCTGGATCTATGGCACCACAAGTCGTCTTCTTCAAGGAGTGCAGCACAATCCCAAAACATATGCATCAGTTATCCAGCTACCTGTCGGCATGTCCAGCAAAGACCTAAATAGAGCCAGGTCAGTCTTGCAGACAGGTGCTCAACATTTTTTGTTGAAATAGCCACACATTTTATTTTCAACAGTTCCAACGGAATTCTTAATTTTACTCTATGAAAAACCTCAAGCTTTTAAGTACTAGCGATTCATAGTCTGATGACGGTGAATGAATAAAGCACGTAAATCTATGAAAGATCAAATTTTGGAATATATATATATATATATATATATATTATCTACTGGCGGTCGCCAGTAGATAGTTATAGTTAGGACCGTGTTTCCATAGGAAATCCGCAACATTCTATTTGGAATAACTTTGGCGCCGGTTGACGAATCCTCGCGAAATTTTCAAAACTAATGGGGCGCTACGCTCCGCTCCTACCCTGAAAGTCTCGGGGGGATTCGTCAAGCGGGGGCTGAGAAAAAAGGGGGGTCCCAAAACGCGTTTTCCCCATGCATTTTCCCATAGGACCTTTAGTCCGAGCTACAGCCCGAACGGCTGAACAGAATTACTTGAAATTTGGCAGAGAGGTAGTCCTCAGGTCAAGGATGTGCCTTTTGTAGGACTGGTGTAAATCTGTTCAGTAGGTCCTGAGAAAATAGCATTTAAATCAATATATATATCTGTAAGCGCGCTCCGTTGGCTTACCGTACGCGTACGGTGCCGTGCGCGAGCTCAATTCTGATTGGTGGTTACATGACTGTAAACATTCGTATCGGTCGAAATCAGGAAGTGTCGGCCGCCATTTTCTGTCTCTCGCACTGAGAAACAAAGGTGGGGAACGTGAAAAGGGGGCAACGAAGAGAGTTGCAGACCCCCTAGTGTTTTTCAGGGGGTCCAAGAAGGACCCAAAAGTACGAAAAATACATTTAATAATTTTTTTTTTAAAACGCGGAGTGCGCGTACGGTAAGCTTACCGTACGCGCACGGGAAAAAAAAATAAAAAAAAAAATAAAGAAGTAACAATCACATTTATTAAATAAATGAAAGGACCCACAAGGGAGAAAAAAACAAATGTTACTGTGTATAAAAAGGCGAGGCGCGCACGGCATGGACTGCGCAACGTGGGCGCTCGGTGCGT
This sequence comes from Triturus cristatus, assembly GCF_964204655.1. NCBI lineage: Eukaryota > Metazoa > Chordata > Amphibia > Caudata > Salamandridae > Triturus > Triturus cristatus. The sequence goes on from NC_140586.1 coordinate 214,517,982, forward strand.
GAAGCGCACCGAGCGCCCACAGTGTGCGCACGGTGCGCGAAGCGCACCGTGCGCGCAGGGTGTGCGCACAGTGAAAAACCAGAAAAATAAATAAAAAATAAATACATAACTTAGCATTTAAAAAACCGTAAAAATTCACTGAAAAAACCATAGGTTTCACACACGTTATAGTTAGGAATTATCATTTACAAAACCTTGCAAATTCACTTAAAAAACCATAGGTTTCACACATGTTATAGTTAGCTGTACATTTCACTCGTAAAAAACCAATGAAATTCCACGTTATAGTTAGATCAGGTAACTATAACTTGCGCGACCGCAATCCACAATGTGTAATTTCAGATGTCATCATTGATGTCATGAGTGATGTCACTGACCATGTCATGAGTGATGTAATATGTGACGTCATCAGCAGTTTATTGTGGGCGCGCAAGTTATAGTTACCTGATCTAACTATAACGTGGAATTTCATTGGTTTTTTACGAGTGAAATGTACAGCTAACTATAACATGTGTGAAACCTATGGTTTTTTAAGTGAAATATATATATATATATATATATATATATATATATATATATATATATATAATCTACTGGCGGTCGCCAGTAGATAGTTATAGTTAGGACCGTGTTTCCATAGGAAATCTCAAAATTCTATTTTGAATAACTTTGGCGCCGGTTGACGAATCCTCGCGAATTTTTCAAAACTAATGGGGCGCTCCGTTCAGCTCCTACCCTGAAAGTCTCGGGGTGATTCGTCAAGCGGGGGCCGAGAAAAAAGGGGGGTCCCAAAACGCGTTTTCCCCATGCATTTTTCCATAGGACCTTTAGACGCAGCTACAGCCCGAACGGCTGAACGGAATTACTTGAAATTTGGCAGAGAGGTAGCCATAAGGTCAAGGAAGTGCCTTTTGCATATCTAGAGTCAATCTGTTCAGTATTTCCTGAGAAAATTGCATTTAAAAGCATATACATATCTATATACGCGCACCGTGCGCGCACCCCAACGTGCGCGAGCGTAATTCTGATTGGTTGTTTGATGTCAGACAACATTCGAATCGGTCGAAATCAGGAAGTGTTGGCTGCCATTTTGTCTGTCGCAGTGATCAGGAAAGTTGGAAAAAAGGTGGAAAACGTGAAAAGGGGGCAGGGAAGAGAGTTTCTGACCCCCTAGCCTTAGTCAGGGGGTCACAGAAGGACCCCCAAGGGTGAAAAAAACATTTATTTTTTTATTTTTTTAAATCGCGGGTGCGCGCACGGTGAAAAAACTTTAAAAAAAAATATGTAAATCTGTTCAGTATTTCCTGAGAAAATAGCATTTAAAAGCATATCAATATCTACACGCGTGCAGGGTGCGCGCACCGTGCACGCACCGTGCGAGCACCCTAACGTGCGCGAGCGCAATTCTGATTGGTGGTTACATGTTAGTCAACGTTCGAAATCAGGAAGTGTCGGCCGCCATTTTGTTTGTTTTCAGTGCGAGAGTGAAAAAGGAAGGAGGCGAACGTGAAAAGGGGGCAGGGTAGAGAGTTCCTGACCCCCTAGCCTTTGTCAGGGGGTCCCTGAAGGACCCCGAAGGCCGAATTTTTTTTTTTTTTTTTTTTTAAATCGCGGGGAGCGCACGGTGAAAACCAAAAAAAATATATATATATTTTTAATACGTAGTTTATTGTAAAATACATATAAAAAAAAAAAATACATAAATAAATTAGCATTTAAAAAACCGTACAAATTCACTGAAAAAACCATAGGTTTCACACACGTTATAGTTAGGAATTAGCATTTAAAAAACCTTGCAAATTCACTTAAAAAACCATAGGTTTCACACATGTTATAGTTAGGTGGATATTTCACTCGTAAAAAACCAATGAAATTCCCCCGTTATAGTTAGTTCAGATAACTGTAACTCGCGCGACCGCCACTCTATCACAAGGATGATGTCATCAGTGATGTCATGAGTGATGTCATGAGTGATGCCACTGACCATGTCATGAGTGATGTAATATGTGACGTCATGAGCAGTGGATTGCGGGCGCGCGAGTTATATTTATCTGAACTAACTATAACGGGGGAATTTCATTGGTTTTTTACGAGTGAAATATCCACCCAACTATAACATGTGTGAAACCAATGGTTTTTTAAGTGAATATATATATATATATATAGATATATATATATATACACACACATACATACACACACTGGATCAGCAATTCTCATTCTGCAATTTCATGTTTAAATATAAAAAAAAAAACTTAAAATCTACCAAGCTTCTATCTATCCACGACTGACCTGTTTTTAGAATCTCTGCCATGATCAAACATAAGGTTACATTTTTAGGCTTCCTGTCTTCCATTATTGCCAACAAGTGTGATAAGTTTCTCACCCCTTTGCATAAACATTGCTTCCAGGTAATGCTGGAAAGGGAGTTTGGTGCTCTTCTTCCCCAGGTCAACAAGTTGAACTATTCACTCTCAAAAAACGCCACCGAACCCCACACCAACTTATAAAAGCAAGGTTTTTTGAAAACACCCAATTTTTCTAAAACTACTTCCACTGTCCAAATTCAAAACAACTCGACAATACACGATATACTATTCTTGTCACATGCAACCATCACAAACTGCATAACCCATATTTAGGCTTTCATAGGACTGCAAAAGCATTCTACAGCCAACAGTTACACCACAGCCATCAATCAAATGGTCCTATTTAGATAGTACATCCCAGAGAGCAGTCCCGCACAACCAAGTGCACAACACAACAAAGTTGTATTGTAAAAAAAAGTGCTGCCAAATCAAGGGTACTGCTTTGCACCACACTACATACACCCTATACACTTATAAACAAAACCACCGTTAGCATAAGGCACCACAAGCACAATGTTCACTCATTAAACATGAACCTTGGTTATGATTAGGGCTCCCGGTTTTAAGGTATGTATATAATTGTCATTTTCGTCTGTATTTATCCATATTTATGTTTATGCAAATCTTACCTGTATTTATCCATATTTATTTTAAGTTTTGTAAAAAAAAAGCTGAAATGTGTATATTTCTGTATTTAACCAGTTAATGTGTATCCGTGCCGGAACTGCTGACAGGTTTCAATGTGACTGACTGACACACTGACACACACAAGACACACAGACACACAGACACACAGACACACAGACACACAGACACACAGACACACAGACACACAGACACACAGACACACAGACACACAGACACACAGACACACAGACACACTAAAACATGCACTTCTAAGAAAATACGGAAATTTAATAATCAAGGTTGTGCAAATCTATATCTGTTTAAGACTACTAAAATCCCTATTTTTTTTTTTTTTTTTTTTTCTTTTTAACCCCCTTGCCTGTCAATCCACACAGCTATTGGCCTGGCAGCCATGATGGACAGCATTTAGAATCACTCAAAAACTACCCAATTTCCGTTTTTATCCACATTTAAAAATAAATAGACCGGGAAAGAAATGGTTCAGTCTGTATTTATCTGTAAAAATCAGTAAAAACGGGAAACGGGGAGCCTTAGTTAAAATTCAGATACAAAAAGCACAATACTCTGACCTAGCAATTACCCAAAATCAAGAGTAAAAAACAAAGTTCTCAGGCATGCTAAGTCCACAAACTTAAAACACAGCTTTTCCTAAGTAGAACTCATCTTACTTTAACAATAACTCAAAGAAACCGTTTAAAATTGGACAGTGTTAAAGCTCTCTTAAACTAGGAGACTAACAAATGATGATTCAGCCTCTCCCAATTAATGCCTTTCACAAACCACACAAAAGGGCACCCAAATTGTAAATGTACTACAAAGCCATAAGAATGGTGTTTAAGCTATACTAATGTGACATAGCGTAAAAAGGGCATGCCTTTTGGCATAGGTATAAGTGAGGCATGACCAAATGTCCATTGTGAAGCATATGTTAGTGAACATGATGCAGTTTATAATTCATGATATGGGGTCATAAAAAGTGCATAGGTGGACTGGAGAGTTATTGTGGCCAAATATATAAGTGTCCCTTGCCACTTTTCCAGCAAATATATAACATTAGTATTTTGAAGAACAGAAGCTGTGGCCCAAAGCAACACAAGTTAAACCGGAAACCGTGTCTAGAGCCTGGAGGTCTTCCATTTAAAAACATACAGTGAGTCTAAAATCATTGGCTCTCAAGTATTTATTCTCCATGTCACGTCTCCCATCAAACTAACAGCTGTTGAAACTTAAACAGGTTACTTAGTTCCTGGAGTGAGGTAGAACAATTCGTACTATACTACTGGATCTGCCAATTAAGGTATAGTAAGCGGCTGTCTGACAGGACCAAGCATTCCTTTACCACCCAGTCATTACAATAAATGCATATTTACCGCGCATGCCTTTAACACTGAAGTCTTTATACAAGAAGTTTTGCTGTAAAGGCATGTATGTTAAAGGCATATGCGTGGTAAAAATGTATCGGGTAAGTATAACATTTTGTATTTATTTTACACACACACTATATATATATATATATATATATATATATATATATATATATATATATATATATATATATATATATATATATATACACACACACACACACACACACACACACACATATATACACACACACATATAAATGTACACACATTCATACACCCAAACACCAACCCTAAAATTACCCTTGCCACCCAAAAACCCAAACCTACCCTCAACCCTAAAATTACCCTTGCCACCCAAAAACCCATAAAAACTATCAACCCTAAAAATACCCTTACCACCCAAAAACCCATACCCACCCTAAAATTACCCTTAGCACCCAAAAACCCACCCTAAACATACATATGTATATACATATTTCTTATATGTTCATGGATTTGTACATGCACTGGCACTTAATTCTGGGGTAGTTGCTAAGCGCAGTCATGTGATCAAGGCCGCCTGAACGGCCGAAACGCTTCGAAACAAACTGCTGAAATAAAGAACATTGCACCACTGATGGTCTGCACTCGTCATTTCTGCCTAAAGCAGAGGGAAAGTGTCCCGAGTTGGAGGTGATAATCACCGGCATTGGATTGTTGCCGGTTTGCAGACCCCCTCCCAGGAAGAAGGCTCCGTAGCAAGCAGTTCGCTTGCCCATCAAGGTTCTCTACAGGCAATATCGCGGGCACGCGGTATTGCGACGGCGGGGACCCCAGGGGCACCATAAAGAGTTTCGGAAAGGAAACGGATGGAGCCCCCCGGATGAGGCATCAAACACGTTGAAAAATTGAAGGAATAGTACAACGACAGTGCGGAACAAAGAAAGCAGCCACACGTCGGGAGTGACCGCTCGGCTGAGCAGGTACGGGACCTGGCAGTACTCGCTTGTTCCAGCAACTGGTAGGACTACTTCCTCACATTTATACTGCCGCAAGGGTTGGGAGGTGTGTGCCTCTCCTTACAAACCTAGGGCATTACCGGTGCTGGGATTTGCTTTTGCACCACATAGCCATTGGATTTGTTTTTAAGGAGTGTCTTTTCAAACAGTAAACAGTAATGTCGGATGACGCGCTTAGGACCCGCGAGCTCGCCGCGGAGGAGATGTTCTCTGATGATATTGAGAATCAAACAACTGCTAATGCAGAACGAAATATTGAATCCAACGCCAGAATTAACAGCCTACAGACGAATTTCAAATTACTAGAAAAATACAAACGCCAAGAACAGTCGAAGTGGTGGGAATCGCGCTCATTGAAACGGTATCTAGATGTAGGGAGAATCCCTAGGGGGCTGCGCATCATGATAGCCCCCAGTTATGAAGCGCCTAATCCCTTAATGATGGCTGAATGGGGTGAATGTAACCTTGAATCATCCAGACGACTTGTTCAGATATTGGTGAAGTATGCTGACATTGACAGGGCTGAGTTACAAATTAAGATTGAAGCCCTGGAAGAGAGTATGAAACAGCAGGAAGGAGACGCTAGGCTGGAACAAAAAATGAGGGAAGAAATGATAAATAGACTGGCAAAGGAGGAAGATAAAATAAAGATACGCAAAACGTTTAAATTTAAAAGAGATCGCGATGATTATGCCAATGGCCAAATTTTTACATTTGCTCGACGATATGATTCACTGAGAGTAGCCACAGCTAATAAGCATACACAAGGAGGCAACGAAACAAATAAACTACGTGTAGAAGTATCCTCAGCGTCAGAGCTAAGCTCAGCACCCGAAAGTGAGTCAGATAACGAAGGTGCCAGAAAAAACATGGAGCATGGAATTAAGCTAACGTTGGGGGAAGAATTGGACATTTTAAAACAGGGCAGAAGGGACACCCTAAGACCTCGCAACCAGGGGACGGTTGCAAAACAAAATCTCAAAGGAGAAGGGAGAGACGCCAGGCCCGTAGGAAATGGAGAGCAAAAAAAGCGGGGCCGGGGCCGAGCCAGGAGAACTTAGCTAACCCCATCGAGGCGCAGAATAGCTCTGACACAGTACTACAAAAACAGGAAGCAAATACTATAATCAACCTAGCCAACATAGACTTGTCAGAAGCAGAAAAGCAGTTACTCTCCCTGGGATTAACCTACTGTCCAGAGTCCAACTTCCAGTACACACGAACAAGGGCTGATGTTTACCAGTTTATACGCAAACTCAAGCTTAAGAAACGTCATCTGCAAAGGCCCAACGCTAGTCAACCTCTGTCAAGTACATCAAAAGTAGCAGACAAGGAATAGACAGGATTGGTGGTCGCAGACATGAATCTATACCAAGATTTTTGCCAATTGGCTGATGGGGAGCGATCAAATAGCCAGGGGGCACCATGTATGAGTGGACAGATCAAACCAGACACCCCCTTTAAGCTTAAGTCTAAATTCATCCCCCTTGTAGCGCGTGATGGACTGGACTCATTTAGTGACCACGTGGTAGGACAAATTAAAAGGTTAACACTTGCCACGAATAAATGTAAAAGAAGGTACACAAACAACCAAAGAAAGTACAATCAACTGATCCTTAAACTACAAAATGAGGAAGTGATCATACGAACCTCAGATAAAGGGGGTAACATTGTTCTCTGGCCAAAGAAGGAATACTCAAAGGAAGCGTACAAACAGCTAAATGAGGTTCAGTGCTATAGAAAGAGTACTCCACTTAAATATAAAGCAAGCCAAGACTCTTTGTTTAAAAGTTTACTGGGATGGAAAAGCCTGGGACTTTTGAGTTGGGATGAATATAAATTCATTAAAAAAAAAAAGAACATCCATTGGTGCCGTATATCTATTTTATACCAAAAGTCCACAAATGTGTTAATGCACCTCCAGGCAGACCAATCATTGCGGCTTGTGATGGGCCATTGGAAAATCTTTCTAAATACATTGATTATTTCCTACAACCTCACATGAAGAATTTAAAGTCGTATGTACAGGACACTAGTGACTTTTTAACAAACATCAAAGATTTGTCTTGGGACTCAGATTTATTGCTTGTGACTTTGGATGTATGCTCTCTTTATACCTGTATAAGGCATCAAGATGGATTGAGAGCAGTTGAGTACTTTTTAAACATGAGATCTATGGTATATGCACAACATACCCGAATGTTATTAGACATGTTATCTTTTAGTCTAGAAAACAATCAATTCCTTTTCAATGGCCAACATTATCAACAAGTACAGGGTGTAGCGATGGGGGCCAGTTTCTCCCCTAGCTACGCCTGCCTGTTTATGGGCTGGTGGGAGGAACTGGTCCTCATGCGTCAATTTGAACATGTTTATACCACCAACATTGTCTCCTGGATGCGCTTTATAGATGATCTGTTTAATGTGTGGCGAGGTAGTGAAGAGAGTGTGGTAAAATTTATAGATGAAATCAATTGTAATGATCTTAATCTCAAGTTTACTTTTAACATCAGTAAGTACTCAGTGACCTTTTTAGATGTTCAAATCTTAATAAACAACAATATTTTAACAACTACCCTTTTTAGAAAACCCACGTCGGGAAATACCCTTTTGCACGCATCAAGTGCACACCCTCCACATCTGATCAAGAGAATCCCCTATGGGGAGATGCTCCGCATCCGCCGAAAATGTAGTGATCCGGAGGATGCGAAAATTAAACAAATGGAAAGTAGCGCAAGGTTTTTAGCCAGAGGGTATAGCCCCAAAATAGTGCCGGCTGCTATGAAAAAATCCCAAAAGGCCAGGGAGGATCTCCTAGTGTACAGATTTAAAATGCCACAGTTGACCATGCAGGATAAGATGCAACCGGTCAGGCTTATCTTAACATATTCAAAACAAGAAAATGAGTTGAGGAATATTATCAGACATAACTGGCACTTTATTCAGGATGATCCAGTGATAGGTGCCCTTATGCCCTCAAACCCGGCAATATCTTTTAGAAGATCGAGGAGCATGGGAAATGCGTTGGCTAACAACAGTCAGGAAAACTTTCGGAAGGATACGTGGCTAACCACTAGAAAGGGATTTTTCAAATGCTTATCGTGCAAAGCATGCCAGTTTGGGAGGAATACAAAAACCTATACTACTGCCTTTTCCAGAACAGAGAGGGAAATTAAACAACATCTAACTTGCAAGACGGAATATTGCGTCTATGTTCTGGAATGCGATTGTCACCTAAAGTACATTGGCAGTACAAAGTTGGCAGTGCACAAGCGTATTCTGCAGCATCTAAGGGCCATAGTTGATAAGGATCGGAGTTACCCGGTTGCAAGACATTTCCAGGCGATACATGACAGTAACCCACAACATCTCCGCTACTTTGCCATTGAAGCCATACCATTAGCAAAAGAGGTGGTGATAGAGGCCAAATTGCGCCGCCTGGAAACGAGCTATATTTTGGAATTTGATTCTAAGTCCCCAGGTGGGCTAAATGTAACAGGAGATCTTCACACATTTTTATGAGGACTTATCGATTTATTTTTAATTATTTGTAGCTCGAGTAGCAGCCCATCTGATCAGAACTCAGATGTAATGCACGATGATCCTAATATGTATAATACAAAAGGTCATGAGGAACTGTTTTAGATTCAATATACTTAAAGGCCCCTTATGAAATGATTTCTTTTTATATAATTTATATTTATTAGATTTTGATAATTGGTTTTAGACAGGAGGGTAGTTTCTTATCTTTGTGTCTTTTAACTGATTATATTTAAATTGGGTCCCTGTGTACTTGACATTTATATCACTCCTTCTAATGGTATCAAACAACAATTACGTCCACACGAAATATATGCCATAAACGTTTTGGCATTAGCACTTTATTGGCATAAGTCACTTTTCTTTCCAAGTACTGTAGCATATAGTCACTTTAAACAGTTTGGTTATCAATCTTTGAGGCAGGGAGGGTAAGAAAAAGCTATTTTTTAAAGTATAATAGCTTTAGCCATACAAATTGACCAATGTACAATGTGATATGGACCCTTATATGGTAATGGTAAACATAGATACCACACCTTTTAATCCAATGCCTCAATAACAAACTAGTGATTGACTAAAATGAACATATTTGGAGATTTGGTAATTGGCCTGTTAATTATATTTTTTGGGAAAAACTATCCTCCCTGGAACGATTTATCAGGACCATATGGGAAGATAAGTTTTTTCTTGTATATTTATTTCGAGGAAGCACGTTAAGTTGTAGACACTTTGAATGATTATATGTACTACCTATGAACAGTAGAAATGAGGTTAGGAATGCATTTATGCTTTTATTATCGGTGATTGTCTTGTAATTTTAAGCCTTTAAAAAGTGAAAATATTTACAGTTGGTAAAAAAACTTTTTGGGGCAGTAGTATTTTACAAGCATATTTCTTCTATGTTCATGGATTTGTACATGCACTGGCACTTTAAATTCTGGGGTAGTTGCTAAGCGCAGTCATGTGATCAAGGCCGCCTGAACGGCCGAAACGCGTCGAGACAAACTGCTGAAATAAAGAACATTGCACCACTGATGGTCTGCACTCGTCATTTCTGCCTAAAGCAGAGGGAAAGTGTCACGAGATGGAGGCGATTTATATATATTTTATATATATATATATATATATATATATATAAATAAAATGGCAAAGACATACAGAGTTCAGCCGTCGTCGTAAAGGTAATTTCCCATCCTAAGCATGTGGTATCCCCTCCACTGGATTGCAGGGTGATTTATACAATTGTACTGTAGTGTTTGTACAGAGCGTCATACTACACGACAGGGTCCCAGAAAACCTTCCAGTGAGACATGCAAGTAATTATTCAATTTATTGTGTATGGTGGGGGGTGCTTCTGCAACCATTTGTTCTATTACCAGGAGGCATTCACTTATGTGTGAGGTCCATCACTTTTTCGAGAGTTTAGCTGGATTGGTATAACTGAAATAGTAATAGAGTTTTCTTTTTTTTTTTTTTTTTTAAAGATTTGTCAAGTTCAGCAAGTGGTGACAAGTTAACTTTAAAGAGACAGAGCAACTAAGCCCTGACAGACACCCTACCTTAGCAGTAAATGTAGTAGGTAGCTTGGGGGCATGGTCTGTGAGCGAGCTCCACCGGCCGAGACATTATCCTGCACAAATCCACACACCAAGAGGAGTTGAAGTTCTGTTATTTTCGCTTCATCGGAAGCGGTAGCCCCGCGGCAACAAGCAGTGTCGATTTCTGATGCCTACCCTGCTCACCCCCTGAGCTACAAGCCCCGAAGTGCTGAGCGCGGAGGAGAGGGCAGACTCGACGGAGGTGCAGAGCGGCAGCCAAGACTACCCGAGGCCGAGGATCCGGTGAAGGCTTAGGTGACGCCGATTGCAGCGCTCGCGACTCCAGACCGCCCACCAACGCAGGTACGGACGAGACCAAATGCCTTTGTGTCCCTGTCGTGTGGCGAGGTGGACGAGGGAGCCGAGACACAAAATATTTAGTGGAACCTCACGCGCCCTGAAGGCGCCATTTTGTGGTCAGGAGCGATGACCGGTGTCTGACCGCCAAAAGCAGAAGTTCGTGCTTGCCCTGTAAGATCAGATAATCCGGTGACGCAAAAAACGGGACGCCCTCTCACTCTAGAGGTACATTGTCTCATTGGTGGATCTGTGGGGTCCACTGGACGGCGAGTACACCATTGTGTGACTGTATACTGATCCGGTGAGCACGTTTAATTTTTAAAATGGCCCATGAGCTGCCACTCGCTGCACGTTGCTAGTTGAGTGTCGCCCTTACTACGTTGGGGTTCAAGAAGCTACTGGTGAAGGACCGCTCGGGCTGGACAGCCAATACCTGTGCAAGTACTGCGTCGTTATTGTTTGGGCGCATATAAGGGAAGGAAAGAACTGTTGGCTGGCGCCATGAGGTGGGGTGCGGTAGGGAGACGATTTGAGCCTGAATTGACTCCAAATCATCCTGTGTCGCTGCTACCTGGAGTCAATCACTGGGAGTGCTGTGGGTGTCTCCCCCCCCCCCCCCCCCCCAAAAAAAAATCAGAGAAGGGGAAAGGTGCAAGAAGTGCATGGACTGAGAGCCACCATATACAATCTGGTTACTGGTGATCTGAAAAACGCTGAGGACCACGTGCTGGGAAAGAAGCAGTATATGCGAGAGGGTATCGTGAAGCCCCTTCTTCACTGCAGTGGGGCACCCCCTCAAAGTAAGCCATGGGCAAACAAGATGTCAAACAGCCCAAAATTAGCTTTGATCAGAGAAGGGTGACTCGCCTTGCGGAATCGGACCCAGATACCGCCGCAGGAGGCTCTACTGAGGGACAACTGGGGGACCAGGGAGAAGACATCCGTACATGCTCGAAATGCGCTCCACCCTCTGCACAATTGACGCGAAATTGGACACGTTAACGACCCAAATGGAATCTGTGAAAACTCAGGTTGGAGTTCATGAACATAGACTGGACGTGCTGGAAAATAAACAGTCAGACTTTCATGAATTTCAGGTGGAAACAAAAGACTGACTGCTGCAGATGGATAAGTTATTGGGTATCATCCGTGCCAAAAATGAGGATTTGGAGGCGAGATCCCGCCGTAACAACCTGCGTATTACAGGAATTCCGGAAACTACAGCAATTATCAAAATGGAGGTGTATGTGTCGGAACTGTTGCGGGACCTGTTTGCTGCACGCCTCTCACCGGTCTTTGCAGTGGAAAGAGCTCATCGCGCTTTGGGTCCCAAACCTCCAGTGGGGGCTACTCCCCGGCCCAGCCTGGCGAGACTACTGAATTAACAAGATCGCAATGAGATACTGCGTCAGGCACGCGCAATGGGGAAAATAACACATCAAGGAAACCAGGTCTCCTTCTACCCGGACTTCACTCCAGCGGTACAGGCAGCGAGACGAGAGTTCTTGCCGGCAAAGCGGATCCTGTTGCAGGCACAAATCCCACACTCGTTATTATATCCTGCTAAACTTAAGGTGTCTCATGATGGCTCTTCCCACTTTTTCACGGATGCTAAATCCGCCCTAAAATTTGCAAAACACGTGGGTGGTAGACAGGCCAAGATGTGTTCCTGTATTCGGGGGCCATTGCGTTTCAAAAATCTCCGTACTGCAGGGATTTGTGGAGGATTTAAAGATTGATGTTCGTGGTTTAAGGACTGGAAATACGTTTGGATTGTGATTGCGGCTCTAAAGTATATTAACAGAGCAAGGATTTAATTCGTTTTTTGGGCGACAAGAATAAGAATTCAGGTTAGCGCCAACGACTCGTTTGTGGACTTGATTAGCAGATATTACTGAAGATATCAAAACAAACGTGAAGGTGAGAGGTACAAGAATTATGCCCTGAGGAAGTCGTATGGGTTAATCCCTTATCGACGAAACGCGTTGGGGAGTGGAGGAATGTTTGCAAATTAAGGAATTTGAAGATCCAACTGGGAAATAAAGAAGAAGAGAAGCCCACACAAATTGTTCTCTTTTTTGTTGTTATTATTAAGAGACTTTAATCATTAATTTCACGTGTGCTTCATCATAAGAAAATACATGATTCAATCATTGATTGTTTTTGGGGTATGGGGTGTTTAACCTCCAGTTGAATGCACCGTAGTGTTAATTGTGGGCGCACAGTAAGTGATTGTGTATTTTTGCAGGTAGCGCATTTTTTCCCTTGACACCCATTGTTATATATCAAGTAAAGTCCTAGACTGGATGAATCGACCGAACACCAGCAAAGTGACAATGATTGAAGACCATATAATATACTCTTCTATATAGCATAAAATAACATTTTTCTATTCCTCTTAGGTCCTGGAGAGGGACTGTACGTGTGTTCTGTTTTGGTACCAGCTCCTTACCCTTTTGGATCGATCAATACTGTTGTTTGTAGCCAACAAATGATAGTTTGGACTGTTTGTTATACGATGATTTGACCTGGGGTCGCAAATGACTGTTGGATACCCCGGGAGAATATTGCTTTGTCTTCTATCGCTGTTACTTTGTTTTCCGTAGCTGTTTGTTATTAGAATGTGCTTGGAGTAGAGGGACGGGGTGTAGAGTCACTTACTTTTGATGTGTAGCCGCATATTTATCATTTTGTTGCAATGCAGGCTCGACTCCTTGCAGTTTCTTGGCCACCCTGCCAAGGTAGGGTCGTATGCCGGTGCTCATACATCCCCAAGGGAGCCAGAATTATGCTGTTTTGAATTTTATTGTTGGGGGGTATTCTTCAACACGATTGGGGGGTTGGTGTGGGAGGAGGGTGGCGGGTCGGGGATGTTGTTCAATATTTTGCTGGTGTATTGGTATGCTACTGGATGAAACACATGACTAAACTTAAAACCAACACATGTTGCACTAGATACAACAATGTCACACACATGACTTTATTGTAACTTTATTGTACACCACGAGACCAGTATAAACTGCTTGACATGGAACATAAGAGGTTTAAACGACAGTAGGAAATCCAGGCTACTACATGCATACCTTACAAAGCATAATATAGAATTATGTATGTTACAGGAAACTCACCTACATGCTCAGCCCTCACCGAAACTCAAACATAAAAGATGGGGGTTCGCATACACATCGGTTTACTCCAACTATTCCCATGAGGTGGCAGTGTTGGTTAAACGTGGCATTGACTGGAGAGAGAGAGAGAGAGAGAAGTGCACACAGACCCTGAAGGAAGGTATATTATTCTGTTGGGCTCGTTGGGAGGAGTTTCCTTAACCTTGGTAGCAATATATGGACCTAATATAGACTCTCCCAGCTTTTTACATGATATATGGGCCAAAATTAAAGCGACTGGTTGCACCACGATTCTATGGGGGGTGAGGGGGGGCTTCAATGCCGTTTTAAATGATGACATGGATAGACAGGGTATGGAGCGGACACATCATCCCGCAGCTGGCAAAGTTCTGAATGCACTACTCAACGATGGGGACCTGGTTGACGTTTGGCGAAATCCGCAGTCTAGAGAGGGTACCTGCTTCTCTGAACACCACAAGGCCTGGTCTCAGTTGGATTACTGGCTGGCGACTAGGGATGTGGCGAGCTGGGTGGTGGAGGTGACGCACTTGCCGAGAGCACTATCGGATCACTCCCCATGCCTCTTGAGAATTTCGCTCCCTGACGGCACGCGGAGAGCATTCTCCTGGAGACTGCCCCCACATGCGTTATTAGATGCGGCATTTAAGGAGAAAATCCGTAATGATATAACTGACTATTTCACGCTCAATACAGGCACTGTCGACACAGAAGCCTCTTTGTGGGAAGCATTCAAAGTGGTCATTAGAGGACAGTGCATTTCTAGACAAGCGGGGGTATTTAAGGCCATTAGACTTACATTGACGAACATCGAGACTCAAAAGATCTTGAAACGCGCTTTTACTTTGATGGCACGCTTGCTATTTTAGCTCAGTTGAAGGCCAAATTACTAGAATATGACGAAGGAGCACCGAGGGAGGTGAAGTTTTTAGGAAAATATGCAGAAGCGCGTAGATATGGAGAGGGCGACAGACCAGGATGGACACTGGCTGGCATGATTCACACTCAGCGGTCCACTACCTACATTCCCGAGCTGGTCAACAAAGGGGGTGGTACTGTCAGAGGTCCAGTGGCTATACTTACTGAGTTCTCCTCCTTTTATGCCCAATTATATACAGCTACACAAACCGAATGCCCGGAGGGCATGCAAACATTTTTAGATTCCGCGGAACTGGTTTGCTTTAACAACTGACACAGGGAGTATATGCACTTACCGTTTATGGTCGAGGACGTGGCTAAAGTGATTAAGAGCTTGCCCTTGGATAAGGCCCCTGGGTCAGACGGGTTGACGCCCGCTTTGTATAAAGCTTATGCGGAGGAGCTTGCGCCAAGACTTCTGGCGGTTTATGAGGAAGCTCACAAAACGGGTATACTAACCCCAACAATGCAAGAAGCAACAATTGTCACCTTGTTAAAACCAAGGAAACCTGATACCGACTTAAATTCATATCGTCCCCTGTCGCCCATTAATGTGGATGTCAAAATTCTGGCGAAATTAATAGCTAACAGGTTGCAACATATGCTCCCCCTCATAGCCCGACCAGACCAATCTGGTTTCATACCCAGGAGGTCTACCTCCCATAACCTTAGGACAGTCTTTTCGGTCCTACATTGTTTACACCCGGATGTGCTGGCGGCGGCGGTGTTCTTGGACGCGACCAAAGCCTTTGACTCGCTTGATTGGCCCTATCTCTTTCAGATATTGGAGCGGAGACGGTTTGGCCCCCTTTTTATTAAATGGATCAGATTATACTACAAGAGCTGACAGCTAGGATACGAGCGAATGGGCTAAATCAGTAATATTCCCCCTAGCAGACAACACCAAGGATGTGACTTCTGAGTTCCCGTTTAAATGGGAGGATGAGAAAGTAAAGTATTTGGGATTCTGGATAAGTCGAGATTTGCATGAAATATGGAACTTGAACTACGGTATAGCCATTACTTGGATGGAAGAGAAGGTTGCTCTATGGGATAAGCTTCCATTGTCGTTGGCAGGAAAGATCACACTGGCGAAAATGGTAGTACTACCCAATTTTCTGTATACTTTTGTAAATCTGCCGATCACACTTACACAATCTTTCTTTAGAACACTGCGCTCATTGTTAATATCTTTGGTGTGGGCGGGCGGACAGGCTCGAGTAAAACAGGGAGGCCTGGGTGCCCCAGATATGAAATTATATGCACTCTGAGCACAGGCACAATTTTTGCATCATGGGGTCCACCCAACGCCCTTTCAGCCACACGTGGCTGTGGAAAAAGATGCGGTGGCAGTGGCTCCTCTACAGGTGGCGGTGTATCAGACATATCGACGCCCCACAGACGATATTGACATCTCTGAAACTTTAAGATGGTCTTGGGATGGTCTACGGAGGCGGGCCGGAGCCCAGATATTATATGCCCCTTCAATTCCCTTAGCACAAAATCCAATGTTACCCAACATCAAAGATGAGAAACAAGAAGGTAGCGCAGAAGATGTCACTTCATATGTTTGCGGACCACTACCCGGAGGACACTTTAGGGACCCCCCCCACCTCCCCCCCCCCCCCCCGGTGGCGGAGGGGGGGCAGAAGGTACCATTTGGGGAGACGTTTCGCTATCACAAATACGGGCCGCCTGACGCAAATTGCACAATGAATTCCCGGCACCACCACCCCCCCTACCAGCTCTGGAGAATCTACTTCATTCACCATCACCACGTAGACTTATAAACAGACTTTACACACATATGCAAACCAATGCCCAGTGACGAGACCTAGTGCTTGGCTGAAGTGGAACACAGAGCTATCGCCTACCCTGACTGAAGATCAATGGACATACTGTTGCACTCAGCTAACTGAGTTGTCTCTGAACTACAGGCTTCGCTTGATTCATTTAAAATTTATCCATAGATATTATAGAACACCTATCAGTTTACATCGAATGGGGCTCAGAGATGACGACTGCTGCTGGCGTTGTGGGGTGACCCCTGCCTCTTTCCTCCACATGGCATGGGAGTGTTCTGCACTTGCTGACTACTGGTCCCAGATTTTTACGTCTATAAATCAGATCCTGGGTATGACTTTGCCCCCATCCCCACTATTGGGACTGCTAGGATATGTCAAAGACACACATCTCAAAAAACGTAAATTACATGCACTATTGCTGCTATTCGCCAAACGCCAAATTGCAGTTCATGGGGGGAGGAGGAGGAAGCCTATGACCATGGAATGCATTAGAGAGGTTACCTACAGTCATGTCCAGTTAACCAGTTTCTGGGAATTGATGCCACCAACTTCTAGACCCCGAGAGATATGGGAACCATTTATTACCTGGATTCGGGAGCGGACGAGTGGAAATGAAGATGCTGTGTTAAATGCTGTCAAAACCGGGGATGTATAATTAACATAGTATGGAGATCTGATATGTGAATAAGATTGGCACTGTAAGGTGAATTCTGGAAACTACTATCATATTCAGGTACTACTACCTCTGAATGTTTACTGTTACATGAATACTGTTCCTGAGAATATGGGGACACACTGCTGTGATAGACACATGATGACTCAAGATTGCTATGTGTGTTTTGAACTGTCGTATATATGGCACTTGTACACCAAGCTGTTGCATAAAATGTATATTGCACTTATTTTGAAATACCAATAAAAAAAATATATTATAGGTAGCTCAAAGTGTTAAATGTGGAGGATAGGTCCAGAGGAGTAGTACTGTGAATAGTCAAAGTCAAAGATAGCTTTATTCAATAACAAGTATCTTAAAAGCGGTAACATACATACAATCATGAATAAAAATATGAGTTATCAGGTGAACCACAGTTTAAAAAATATACAATAAATAAAAACCATAAGTTCAAATTTCCAGGGAGTAGATAATAACAAGCTGTTTCAGGTAAAAACGTTATACAACCATAGAATTAACTCTGTTCCAATCTATATATATATATATCGGATAATAAAGTGACCGTGTAATAAAAATGATCAGGGCAGTTTAAAAATATCAAAAACACAATAATTCATTTAGAGTTTCAGACGTAGGAATATAAACCTTACTACCCAAGCACGGCCAAGATACTTGGCCACGCCACAGGCAAAGAGGGTCTGTGCGTCTGTCTTCAGAATACGCAAAGCGACTCTGTGCTCAAAAGTGCCCAACAGGCTACAGATTAGTTTTAGCCATCTTATTCTAGCCTTCTTATAGGCGGGCCAGGCAAACATGAAGTGAGCCACGCTTTCAGTTGGTGCTTTACAGCAGGGGCAGTCCGCTGTTGTCTGATGTGAAGCACTCCACTTTGCAGTTATGTCTCGTATCGGGAGTGTGCCTAACCTAAACTGAATATAAAGTGCCCTGTATTGTGGCGTCAGAATAAAATCTAAGTAGGGTTCTAAATGTATGCGCTGCTTGTGAAGATGAAATTCTTCTGTGAGCCTTCCTAATCTCGAATTACTGTGCTCTTGTGCATCTACCCATGCCCAATATCGCGTTTTAAGGTCAGCCTTACTAGGTGGGGTCTGGCTATCCCACGACTCCTTCATGCCGAGCGCAAGAACCAACTTTTTAAAATTAAGCAGCCAGCTGATTCTTTGGTTACCATCCAGGGCCATCAATTCAGTAAGCGCGGAGGCATAGCGAGGAAGCTCAGGGGTCCGAGGCAGGAGGGCCCAGAATAACAAGGGCCGTAACCTGGCTATATCTTTAAAAGAGCGCCTACCCATATTGCTCATCAGAGGTTTTGATGGTGCCTTACTGGGAAGCATCACTAGATCTCTAAAGAATTTGAGCTCAGATCTACTAAGTCCATCCACATTATCAAAGCCCCATAATTCGGCACCATAAAGGGCTGAGCTAATTGCTTTGGCTGCATAAATCGCAATAGCGGGAGCCACAAGTCTGCTCTGCGAGGAGCGATGTTCTCTAAGTAGTGTTCCTGCCGCGTGTTTGTGGCTCAGAAGCATTTTGTCGATATGATGCCGCCGATGCATTTTCTCAGCAAGCCGGATACCTAAATAATCAAACATTGGGACTCGCTCTAAACGGGTTCCGTCTAGTATGAAATTGCCTCTATATGGCCTACAGGGATTAAACACCATAAGCTTAGTTTTAGCGGTGTTAACAAATCAGCCCCCTAGACTCACAGAAAAGATGATATCTATTTAAGAGCTTCTGGAGCACAGCTGGAGTTTTAGACACAAGAAGAGTGTCGTCTGCCAAGAGCAGGATAGGAAACCTGTCTCCTGCCAGGGAAGGGGCATCCAATGGAAATTCTTGTAGATAACTAACCACTCTGTTGATGTGTAAAGAAAACAGGGTGGGCGCCATTACGCAAACCTGGCGCACTCCTCTGTTTACAGGGATCCTGTCTGTCTTCTGGCCTTGAGCTCCCCACCTTACTTGGGCATAATTGCCCTCGTTAAGGCGTATCAGCAGATTCAGAACCATTGGGGGATCCCCATATCACCCAATAGGTGCCACATCCGTTCACGGGGTACCAGGTCAAAGGCAGTCTTTAGATCAATAAAGGCCAGATAAAGACTGCCCTTGCCAATTAAAACAACCTTCCAATAGATTATAAGCAATCTGAATGCTTGGTCCACTGTCCCTGTACACGCCCTGAAGCCCGCTTGATACTGTGAGAGGATATTCTTGTCATCCACCCAGTGACGAATTCTCTGAAGCAACACCCTGCCAACTACTTTCTTCATGGCATCAATCAAACTGATTGGGCGGTAGTTGGCAGGGTCATCCCTTTCACCTTTTTAAAAAATAGGTACCACCTCTGCACCTTTCCATGAATCAGGTACTGCGCTACCCTTTGCAATAGAGTTGATTAAAAGCGTAATGTAATTTGCCCAATTGGGAGGGTCTGCAAGAAAAAGATCTCCCGGGAGACCGTCCGGACCTGAAGCCTTTGCTGGGACTGTTTTCTTTATGGGCGCCTCTATTTCTTTTGTATTAAATGGATCAATGACATCCGTAGTGGGGCTGCCACTTGTGTAGGCAACTGACCCAACCTGGGAAATTGGGCTGGAACCCGAATAAAGTTTCCCAAAGTGGTTAAACCAATGTTGATTTGTAATGTGGTTAGGAATTAAGTCAGGATCTTTATTACCTGACCATATCCCAAAAAAGATTGGGATCCCTGGCTACACTTGCGTCCTTTAGGTTGTGTCAGTGTGTCTCATCCCACTCAATCTTTGCATGAATGATAGCAGTTTTGTACTCCTTTCTGGATTTCCTAATTAAGGGGCAGTGTCTGTTTTTCATTGCTGCAATCAAAGCCTTTTTTGTCTGTCTACAATCCCCATTAAACCAAGTTTGGCGGTTTTTACGGCATACGACTGGTTTACCAACATGATTCGCTATAAAAAATAGAGACCCCAGCTGAGTCGTCATGGTTCCATATAGCTCTGGAACCCTAGATAGACCATCCTTTTCGCTCAAGGCCTCCCGCAATTTAGGTGTGCTTTCGCTGAGTGTACCCCTTATCTCGGTCATTTGAGATTCTTGTGCCGCAACTCTTGGCCATTTAAGGTACCTACTGCAGTTTGAAGGGACCAGTTCTCTCGTCCTCATAAGGGGTCCTTTGGCCTGGATTGAGGGAATAAAAAGGGCCAAGGGCGATTCCATAATCATACTTAACATGTTATGGTCGCTATCAGTAGAAGGAACTACTTCCATATCTATTATGGATCTCCAAAATCTAATGTCAACTATTATGTAGTCAATTCGAGAGGGGCAAGGCACTCTGTTGTATGTAGTAGCCCCGGCGACATTGGAGGGGGTTCTACCTTTTACAGCCCTTAATCCAGCTTCTAGAGTGAGTGCACTAATCTGAATTGCTACCTGGGACCATTTCTTGAAAGGGGGTATATTTAACAATGGGACACCCCACTTGGCGTCATCTTCATCTACCCCCAGCAAATCTTCAGAACTTAGAGGCTCGAAGTTACAATTAAAATCCCCAGCAATCATAACATATGAATCTGGTGGACAGTTGGATAACTCCTGTTCCAATACCATGACAATATTTGATACTTTGCCCCCTGGGGTCCCCCTAGTATAAACATTAAACAGCTCGAAAGTTTCATCGCCACTAGTACCCTTGATCGAAAGCCACATAATATCCGGGCTCGCACATTGGTGTTCAGTGATCTTACAATTCATGTCGATCTTAAACCAAACAATGAGACCTCCAGAGGGCTTCCCCCTACCCGTATGAGAAGCAGAGGTGAAGAAACAGGTATAACCAGACTTATATAGCGGAACTAGGCTCCATGTTTCTTGGAATATAAAGATGTGGTGTTCCTCAATCAGATCATTCCAATCAGTTAAAGACATTTTATTTAGGAGCCCCGCCACGTTCCAAGAAAGGATCTTAAGCTGAGAAGTTGGAATTCTATTTCCCGAAGGGTTTGGTTAGGCCAAGGCGGGTAGGCTAGGTGGTGGAACAAAGGTATTACCAATTGCTGCCGCCCTATGATCCCTTACACTAAGAGCAGGAAGACTACTGTTTCTATTAGCTGTTGCCCAGATTTGAGATTGTTCGGAATCAATGCATGATTGAGTAGTGCTAGGGGGACTTTGGGTGTTTGCTTTTGCGAGGTATTGCAAGGAGGGGCTTCCAAAGGGCCGGTCTGTTTGGAAGTTAGAGCCTTGGTGTCTCGTCTCGTGGAATTGCAGAAGCATGTGACTGGCCACTAATTGTGGAATCTCCTGCATTAGGTAACTGTTGTGGATTACATAATAGGGGAACTGCTGACGTTTGTAGTGTACTATTATGGACTAGCATTTTAACAGTGCCCACCAGTTACTCAATCATCACTTTTTAATGACCCAACCTCCTCCTTAGGTGAGATAACAATCTGGGTAAGGGTCCGTGGTAAAATAGGACAAGGGGAGACTATCTCAGTTGAGCTCTTATTACTGGTGGGGATGGGATGTGGGGTGTGCACTTCCCCACAAGAGTCAGGCTCCCCGACCAGGACATCAAATCGATTCTTGCAAATAATTAAGGGCTCAAGGTAGCCTACGGCATCGTGAGTGGTAGGTAAGGACAATGGGAGGGGGGGGGGGGAAGAGTAATATCAATTAGCGTGTCTGGCTCAGGTCCCAGTGTTGTGGTCTCGTGAGCGCTCCCTACTCCCTTCTGCAAGGATTTTTGAAACATCTGGGGAACAATAATTGGGCGCAGGGGGATAGAATCCTTAGTGTGTACGGAATTGGCTCCCAGAAGCCCTTCACATTCGGTAATCAGGTAATCAATTCTGTTCATTACACAGTTGTTAGTAGCGGTTGCACTCTCTACTGTTTTCCTTGCCTTTTTCCACTTACCCACCCCGCTGACAGGGCAGATAACTATGGAGACTACAGTGGGAGTTTTCCTTTTGCCCATTCCCAACCAAAAAATAAGTTAACTTAGGTAGCCTGCAAAGTCAAAGGCGAGGTAATTGTGCCAACAAGGAGGAAACCAGAAGTAGCTTTCACTAAACTTTAAAACTAGCTTCTGGAAACAAAAAGATTAACAAGAGGTTTAAGGCATATTCGATTTTGGGGCTTCCAGGGGAAAACAAATAAATGGGTTACACAGCCTCAAGTTAACACAGTACCTTAAAAATGTCTTCAGTGTTTTTTTGTGATGCAAGTGTTCTAAAGGCGAAATAAAAGTGCTCTGGCCCCGCCCTGCCTCTTCCGGGCTAGGACGGCCCGCCCTTGGCCCGGGCTTCGCACGGCGCGTCCCGCGCAGCTGGGTGCAAGGCAGCGCTTTGTAGCGCGATGGGAGCGCCTCCACCCTCAGCAGCAGCTGTGGGTGATTAGCAAGGTTGCACTCTGGGACACCGAGTCCCACCAGAGTGCGACTGCCGCAACTCCGGCACCAGCGGCAGCAGCGGGAGACCCAGCGAAGTCCAGAGGCTCCTCAAAGAAAAGGAGTGTTGCACGGCTCCCCAGCTGACCCGCACACAGCAGACCAGCACGCAGGCTCATGTAAGCAACCCTGTGAATACATTAACATCTACAGAGCTATTGAACTCATTCCAGCATATGAAGCACAATAATGATTCTGTGCTGCTTTATCGTTTGTCTCAGCTGTCAAAGAACTTTGTCTAGTCCACAAAGCTGGATGTCTAAGAGTGCTCTACACGGAGAAGACCTTTGGATGCCCATCTGTGGTTTGTGTTGGTCAAGTAAGTAAGTACCTCGTATGTCTTAATGTAAGAATTTCTATAAGTCTCAGGAATTCTCCATTTTGACATGGACATACCGATGATCGCTCTAGTCTTTAAGGCAGGAGAGGTTTCTTGAATGTTAAAATATATATTTTAGAGGAACGCGTCAGATGTTGTTAAATTTATAGCTTTGATTTGATCCTTGGTGTCTTACTGTTAGCAGGTTGATGTACGAGGTTTGTGGAGGATGTTAATGCCTGCATTATGGAGAAAGTGAGAGTCAACATGGTCTGCTCAAGAGTTGCAACACTTCTTGATGTGTTCTACAGCAGATGAGGGGACTTCTGGGTTTAAATAATTCAAAGAGTATCTAAAGTGTTCTTTACTTGGGCCTCCAGCCTCTGAAATGCAATGAGGGTAGCAGTATATTGTGTGCTCTTTTTTAGTTTTTTACAGATATTGTATGTATCCTGTACTGTTTTTGAAGCTGAATTTTATAGTTCCAGTCACACATTTTCTTCTTTTCGCTTTCTAAGCTTCTGGTTTCCTTTTACCTATTTTAATAGTTGCACTAAACAATCTTAATTGTCAGATAGGAGGAAAATAATGTGTGATTTCAGTGGGGAAGTCTGTTGTCCACCATAGGCAGAACTGCTGTATGGACAATGAAAGATTCAAAGGGTACATAAAAGTTATGTTTTAGTTGCAGGGTATCGAGGTCAAGTTTTCTCCATGGTCTGTTAGATATGCAAGTTGTATTATTTGGAAGCGGACTTGTTGTCCTGAAGAATGCATGCTTAAAGTTCATGATTTTTGTGACTTAAGATGGTCTGGTTATTTAAAAGAAATTAGTCTTTTTGATGTAAAGATAGCATTGTTGATGGAAGTCTTCAGTTCGAGGTTGCTGAGGCCGTGTCCGTTTGTGAAATCAAATGTTGATTTCTCCCAAAATGCATTTGCTCAGATGGTTAGTAGTACTCTATGTTACAAAGCCCATAAGAGTTTCAGCAAAAGCAGAGTTGTGTTATGATCGATGAGAAGGAAAGAGGCTAATAAAATGAAGGTTGGTGAGCAGCGGATAAGAAATAGTTGCTTACCTGTAATCTTCGTTTTTCTCCAGGGTAATCATTATAATCCCTAAGAAAAGAACCACCCCGAAAAGTGCAGGATCCCGGTGCACATTTTACAAATACAAAATAAATATACACACTTTTATTTGGATAGAAGCCAATTTCTTTAAAGAAAAAGAAAAGTTTTGAAAAAGCCCAAGAGAGGGGATGTTGGCAAACTTTCATCTCTTTACAAATTTGTAGAAAACAAAAAAAGAAACAGAAGGCCAAATGTTCTATCATCTTTTGCCTCACAAACACTCCAAATCTAATTTTGCAACTGCAAAAATAGATTTGATGGTGTACATCTCATTTTAGTCGGTGAAGTTTTACAGGCTCCTACAATAGGTCTGCGTCTAGATACGGATTCATTATTTTGAAAGCGCATACTGTGGACATCTCTTCCAAATACCAGATCAGCATTTAACGGCTTGCGACTAATTCCAGTTGCAAACAACTGAAAAGATACTGACTGCCAAGGTAGAGCGGTAACATTCTGAAAGGACAAGGGGTCCCATTTGGACCACTTCCTCTATGGGACTTTTTTGTTACGTTTCAGGGAAGGTATGCAGTGGTGCAGTGACCACTATCAACTCTCAGTGAAACAAAGAGACTTAAAAAAAAAAAAAAAAAACACTACATAAAAAAGCAGCTGTTTTCTTTAGGGAAAAGGGGCTGAATTAAAAAAATGTTTTCCCTATTGGACCGCACATATGGTGATCTTGCAGGCCATCATCCCTGTGATTGTGTCCAATCAGAGTCGCACTTTGTGGTCTACTTCATGAATATTAATGAAGCAAGTCAGATTGCAACCCACTCTGATTCACAATGTAACGATCCGACCTATTAGTACATAGGTCGGTTTGCAAAATTCATCACTAGTCTCAAAAATATGGTCATAAATTGTGACCAGAGTAACAGTACATCTGGACCAAAGCCACTTAAAATAACCTAGTGAACTGAAAACTCTCAAAACTTTTTTTTTTTTTTAGACAAAGGCTGACAGAAAAGAGGGACAATGTAGCCTAACCGGCTGAAGCCTTTAATGAATAGAACACCACCGTTATACCACTATCCTATGCATGTAGAAGTGAGCAGGTTCTCGTTTACAAAGATGAAGGATCATGGGAGAACTGAGAATTATTCACTTGCCTTTAACAGCGGGTTGCTTTGGACTATTAAAAAGATTTCCCAGAGGAGAGTTAGGATTATAGAAAAATAACTGTTCCTTCGCCTCCAGGTGATCTTCAGTATTAGTCATCGGCACAACTAGAAATGGAAGCCTATCTAAGAGAAAAATCTATCAGAGGTTAAGCAAAAAGATTACACAGACCTATGGCCCATTTCGGCATAAACTCTGGAATCTGAATCCAGTGTATCCAGACAGTAATGTCTATTAAAGTGGAGACTTCCAGATGGCAATTTTACAGAGGTCTGTAATGGAGAGGTTTCTTAGCAATGCTTCAATAACAGCTTTACCTCTAGTCGTGTGATCTTCAGGTCTACCCGAAATGGTTGTACCCAAGAACACAGGAAACAATCAAACTGGAGATGGATTGCCTAGAAGTACAACCCTGTTCTTAATGGACCATAATTTAGAAATAGATTGTTTGTCAGCTAATGTCTTTGGTTGTACCTAAACAAAATATCGAATCCCTTTTTACAATTTAAGAATACAAGACCCTCTCCGCTGGAGTAGGATGATTCTGGAAGAAAATTAGAAACAAAATGGTCTTTATAAAACACTGTATATGGTTCCTTACAACAGAGAGCTGGGACCTCACAAATCCTACAGGCAGAGGGAAATGAAGCTAGAAAAGCGATATTCCAGGAAAGATCCTGGAGAGAAGCTTTATGAATAGGTTCAAAAGGGGAGACAGAGTTAAGATGAAACTATAATATGTTCCAGAGAGAAGGTCTCCCTTAGAGGAAACTAAACCTTTTTAAGGCCTTCTTCAAATTCTTTTACAACGGAGATCACAAAAAAGAGGTTATTTCTGCAAGTGCTTATGTCTGCCAAATGTACCTTACCAGGAGAAAAGAGCATGACAGACCTTAACTAAGTCAAGAAGATAAGGATGTAACCCTTCTTGTTGACTACTGGTACAGTCAAAGCTCTCCTGTTGACACAAGTTGTAGAACATCTGCCATTCAAAGGAATAGGATGTTCTTGGGGAAGGAAGTCTGGCTTCTCTCAAGATGGTCATGCTGTCTTCTAACAGGACTGAATATTCATACACTGCAAGAGTACAAGAGCCAGGCTGCCAAATTCAATGATGGAAGGTTGGGGTGTTGAATCCGGAACTTGAACAGGAGATTCAGCCCACACAGTAGCCTTCTGTGTGGTCATTCAGATATGTGTAAAAGGTCAATATACCACCAATACAGTAGCCACTCTGGTGCGATGAGCTCCATCAGCGATTTGCCTTTCTCTAGTTTGATAAGCACAATCTGAATTAGAGGGATTGAAAGAATTTTGTACATAAGTTTCACTAACGAGTTTATCAAAAGAGTGTTCTCGGTTGGTAGACCCTGAGAGCATAATTTGGCCATTTTTTTCCTTGCCTGCATTTGCCAATAGGTGAATATCTGGAAAGCCAGATTCACAAAATAAGTTATGAAGAATATATTTGATTAACAATCAGTTCTAATTCTCTTGTATAGTTTCGCTGACAGAATCTGCTTCCACATTTTGAGAGCCTGGCAGGTGAACTGCTTTGATGTGCAGGTTACTCACAATCAGGCACTTCCATATCGCTGGCGCCTCTCGAGACAGATCTCTGGATCTTGTGTCTTCATGCTTGTTGAAGTAATGCATTGCTGTTGCATTGTCTGTTTGCACAAGCAGGAATGAAGCTCCTCGAGTAGGAGAAGACACAAGTGCTAGATGGACTACTTTCATTTCCAGAAACTGTTATAGTAGGTTGTCTCTTTCTTTGATCAGTACTTGAACGTGCAGGCTATCCATGTGGGCTCCCTAAACCAGCAGTGTGGCATGTCACCATGGTTCCAGACTGATTCTCCTGTTGGAAGGGGAAACCTATCAGGAGATTTTGCTGATGGGCACCATCAAGGAAGATAATTATTTGCAGCCCTTCTGAGTGTCAAGTTGTCGTTCCAATTGCCTAAAAGCTGAATTCACTAGTCTTCCAAACACTTGAACTTACTTGAATTTGTGGCTCCAACGGAGGACTTTGCCAGCGCTGACTTCAACGCCAAGGACTTCTGCGTCTTCATTCTTCGTCCTGCCTGTCCCCCTCCTGCCGCCGCGTTTGCTAACCTCGCGGCCGCGTCACCAGGGGACTACACTTCCCAGCAGCACCTGGGGCGGAAGCTCGCGCCCAATCGACATCACCTGGAGGCGCTACAAAAGCGAGGCTATCCCCGGTGGAGCGGGGGAACTTACTTGAATTTGTGGCTCCAACGGAGGACTTTGCCAGCGCTGACTTCAACGCCAAGGACTTCTGCGTCTTCATTCTTCGTCCTGCCTGTCCCCCTCCTGCCGCCGCGTTTGCTAACCTCGCGGCCGCGTCACCAGGGGACTACACTTCCCAGCAGCACCTGGGGCGGAAGCTCGCGCCCAATCGACATCACCTAGAGGCGCTACAAAAGCGAGGCTATCCCCGGTGGAGCGGGGGAACTTACTTGAATTTGTGGCTCCAACGGAGGACTTTGCCAGCGCTGACTTCAACGCCAAGGACTTCTGCGTCTTCATTCTTCGTCCTGCCTGTCCCCCTCCTGCCGCCGCGTTTGCTAACCTCGCGGCCGCGTCACCAGGGGACTACACTTCCCAGCAGCACCTGGGGCAGAAGCTCGCGCCCAATCGTCATCACCTGGAGGCGCTACAAAAGCGAGGCTATCCCCCCGCGTCGCGGGACCGCATGCGGGCTGAGCCCGGGCAGAGGGCGGGCCGTCTGTGGCCGTCAGGGGCCAAAGGAGGCCAGGCTTGGCCACCCCTCTTGTTCCTGCCGTGATCCACTGACTGGTAAATCGACTTTATTGCTTGACAGACTCGGCCTACCACACTTGTGACAAACTGTTCGCTATATTCCACGCCGTGACGTGTATGTGTATTCACTGAGTATGGCAATGTCCACACGTTCGGGTAGGGGAGGTACACTGGGCGGGGCTACTGTTAGCGGCACTCTTGACCACTTCATAATTCGCGCCTGCTCTGTGCTTGAGAAGGAAATCGCACTTACAGAGCGGCGACTGTCCCTTGATGCACTGAAAGATAAGTACTCCTCAATGGGCACATTTGCGCTAGCTGCTTCACCCGTCCAAGCTAACACCCAATTGGATGGTACTATAACAGAGAATATGCAGCGTATGCCGATTAGTCTAGATATTAATTCTGCTAGTCCTAGCGATCCTGCTTCTGTAACACCATCAGACCTCTCATATTCTCCTCTCTTGGTTGCTTCCCAAGCGGTATCTGATTTCGCCACTACTGTCACTATCTCCTGTAACTTTAGCGTCCACTGAGTCACCCACCGCAGCAGGTTTAAAAACTGCACCAAGCAAAAGGAAAAGAGCGGGTAGTGGCAACAAGGAGGATCACACAAAAGCACCCAAGAAATGCAAAAGCAAATTACGCATTAACTCGCACAAGAAAGTGGGCCGAACAGTATTGCCTTCATTCCATCAGTAGAGGACAAGATCATCCACTGTATATCCGGCAAATTCGGCCACTTATACACCTGCAGAGCAGTCCCCCCAACATTTTGCACTTCAAAATGACCCTGAGCCCCAACTTCCACTTATTGACCAACTTGAATTACTTATCAAATCTTTGTTATTGCCCTTGACGGAAAGAGTAAGAGTATTAACGGAAAGGCTAGAGAGATTTGAGCAGGCCTCTCTGGACAACTTATTTTCTCTTAAGTCCCTAATCAAGTTGCATTCAAAGATGGGTCGGGATCATGGTACTATTGTTGACCCCCCTCTAACTACCCCTAATGAGCCCATGGCCCAAGTCGCCTTGCCGCACCCAAAGGCTGCCTCAAGCTTAGGTCCAAAGTCTGTAACCACCTCATCAGGCTCAAAGCCTCCATTACCTACAACTTCTTCTGATAGTCTTTCTACAAACAAAAAATCGGATTCTGGCCCGACTGATAGTTGTATAATCCTCGATCCATCGAGTCCTACCGTAGAGTCTGTACAGAATTCCCTTAAACCACCCATCAATGAATTCACACAAGCTCAACCCAAAGTTACCTCCTCTTGCCCAGAACAGTTTTTACCCCACATCAATCTTCCACCGGAGTGTCTACCCTTTGTTGCCGTTCTGACTGGAGTTCCTCACCCCAAAGCTGGCAAACCGGAATCCTATATTGAATTACGCAATAAAACAACACACTGGTTGAATACCAACAGGCCGCTCCCAAACCATTTGGATGGTTATGTTCTTCATGTCAGAAGGGTTTCTTGGGTGGGTAACAAACCTAAAAATACGCCTGGCAATTGTGTTATCATAAATTTCAGGGATCCCCGGGTCACAAGGCTAATTTGTAATTATCAACAACCTAGTAAGAGTGGCATAGAATGTCTAGATTTAAGTCAATTCTATGTTGACACTGTTTATTCCCATTATCCACACTCTTTCAATCACCTTACGATGGGCACCCCAAGGGAGCTTGGAATACCAACGAAAAAGCTTTCGCTACATTTGCCCCCAGCAGATATTATGACACTTATGGCCGTTACGAGCATTACTGACACGGAATTTCTGCAGGGGATGATATCCCTTTTCTTGCTGGTGCCCAAACTAACACAAAAGATCACGAACTAGCTATTGACCCTGATAGGGATCCCCTCCAAACTAATCTGAATTCTTATGCTCAACAGCATTGCTCTCAGTTTACTTCAACTCACCAGGCTATTAACCATTCTTTATTACTTTCTCCACACAGCTCGACCCAGGTTACTCCCAATTTCTCCAACTTGCCTATAACACAAGATGCAGCTATTACTATACCTTTTCTCAGGATTATAAGCTGGAATGTAGCTGGCCTCGCCAGCAAACTAGATCTTCCTCATTGGAATTCCTTAATAATGTCCTACAGCATTTGCATTTTCCAGGAGACCTGGGCCATAGAGCCGCACCATATGGTTGGTTTTACCACCTTCTCCATACCGGCTATTCCATCTGCGACTGGAAGAGGACGCCCTTCGGGCGGCTTGCTGATCTGGGTTAGTATCTCCCTTGGGTGTACCATCAGGCAGGCCCACATTGTCTCCCCCGACTTACTAAGGCTTACCCTTAAGGGAGCCCAGGGTAGGAAGTCTCTTGATATATTTAACGTCTATGCAAGGGGCCTTAGCGGAGGAGCCTTATCACCTGCACTTGTACTTCTTGAGGGCGAATTACGCAAGTGCCATCATGCATCCCACGTCCTGGTAGCAGGAGATTTCAATTGCTCCTTCGAGCCCCTAGCCTCAGTAGATCTTCCCGACTTATTAGAGGACGACGCCAAACGAGGCATCCCGTTATTAACATTGCCTCCTATCAAGAGATGGACAAAATCCGTTGTTTTTCTGAACACTATGTCTTTGGAGTTTGGTTTAAGGGCGGCTAATGGCAGAACATCTTCTGACCTCCAGGGCGCACACACCTATAATAGGCCTAACCACACCTCAAGGATCGATTATATATTTCTCGATCTTAAGCTCTGGACGCATATGGTAGACATGGAAATAATTCCCACTTATGACAGCGATCACAATCAGCTATCTCTTTGTATCTGTATCAAATCGCTATGGGTGGATTTACATGGGTCTTTGTCTCCACCAGTAGCCAGTCTCTTTCAAACTTCTGAGGTTTATCCTGCTAATTGCGAGAGGCGCCTTAAATGGCGCAAAGTTATGCTGGATGATGGCAAAGTCGAATTAATAAGGTCAATCCTACATGCCACACATGCCGAGCTGACTTTAATAAATACCCATGAGCCTGCCAGTGATAGGGTCCCATTTGTCTTTCAAGACACTATTCTTAAACTGGGAAACCTATTCCGCGTATATAACAAAGGTGGCCTATTGAATGGAGGGCCTAAGCCCACCCCTAAGGATGGTTGGTATACGCATAGTTGCAGGATTATGAAATCTGCTCTAATAGTGGCCTTAAAAAGCGGGAACGCATCCACGATTCAGAAAGCTCGGAAAGACTATAAATCTTCTATCACTAATGCCAAAAAGTCTTGGGAGGAACAGTTTTGGCAGACTTTAAGGGAGGCTTCCCATAAGCGTAACCCTGGTGCCTTTTGGGACACAATTAGATCTAAGAACAGACCAGCCCACGCACTTCTGACATGCAATATCACTGGTATAGCATGGTATGAGCACTTCTTTAAACTATACTCCACCCAATCTGAGAGCGAGGAGAAGTCCTTTCTTGAGGGGACGCTTCTCCTCGAGGATGTTATGACCTTCGACCCCTTCTCGGACGGCGAGGTGTTTCGTGCTATCCAGTCTATTGTCCCGCAGAAAGCAGCCGGTCCGGACGGTATTCCCGGTGATGTCCTCAAACTCGACCCATCTAGCTGGGGGAAGCTCCTGTCCACCCTAATAAATTCCATCATTAATGGCGCTTCGGTCCCCGATTCTTGGAAGGGGGCAGAGGTTGTTCCCATTTTCAAAAAAGGTGTGCAAGACGATCCAGCTAATTATCGCCCAATTAGCTTGATTGACTCATCCCAGAAGGTCATTGGGAAAGTGATTCTGGAGAGGATATTAATCTGGGCGAATGACAACAATATCCTCTCAGACTATCAAGCAGGCTTTAGGGTTGGGACAGGTACTATTGAACAGGCCTTTAGATTGTTTCTCATCTATTGGAAGGTCGTCCTTCTTGGAAAGGGCAGTCTCTATCTTGCCTTCATAGACCTGAAAACAGCATTCGACCTTGTCCCCCGTGACACCCTTTGGCGCGTTCTGGCCAACATGAACATCCCTTCCTACTTGTTGGCTCTGCTAATTAAACTCCATGATGGCAATTATGCCCAAGTACGTTGGGGTCCACAGGGCCAGAAAACAGAGAATTCCAGTAAACAGGGGCGTCCGCCAGGGATGTGTTCTTGCTCCCACACTCTTTTCACTTTATGTGAACGGAGTAGTGGACCATCTGCTGAAAGTCCCTGCTGATGCACCATCCCTGGCGGGCGAACGTGTTCCAACTCTCCTGTTTGCTGATGATACTCTTCTTTTGTCCAAAACACCCATGGGCTTGCAAACTCTTCGACAGTTTTCAGTCTTTCTGTAATGACAGGGGTCTCATTATTAACACTACTAAAACGAAATACCTAATTTTGAACCCCCCGAAAAAATTAGGCCGGCCTCCAGTCCTGAATGCAGTCTCTCTTGAAAGGGTCAAAGAGTTTGACTACTTAGGCATCCGCATTACAGACACTATGCGTTGGACATCTCATCTGCAAAAGATGCTCTTAACTCATAAGAGGGTTACTGGTGCCCTTCTCAGAGAACACCGTTCCTCTACATCTAGGCCAATAGCCCCAGCACTGGATATATACAAAGCCAAGGCCGTGAGTTCGGCACTTTACGGTGCCGAATTATGGGGCTTAAACAATATTGAGGAACTTGCCAAATCCGATTCCAGTTTCTATAAGGAACTGATGGCACTCCCGCAGAGCACACCTACAGTACCCCTATTATTGGATTTAGGGTGCCATTCGCTGAAGATTTGGCAAGTGTACGCCCCTTACTCCTCTGGGCCAGGCTTTGGCGAACTCCCGAGTTAGCCAAGTATGCGGAGGGCCTATCCAAAATACTGTCTAAACCCTGTTGGAACAAGATCAAATGGCTGAAAGATGTAAAGACCCTGCTTTATGAACTTGGCCTTAAAGACGCCTGGGTAAACAGATCTTCGCCCCCGAAAGCTGGGCTGAAGAAACTCTACTGGAGTTGGGTTATAGGAAAAAGGAACTCCAGCTCCCAATTCGGTAGATGTACTACCGAGTTTCTTCTCCTCAAAGATGTAGCTCGCTTTGAGCCTTATCTGGATATTATCCAGAAATCATATGATCGAGCCCTCTATTTTAAATTTAGGGTTGGCTCTCTTCCGGTGCGCGAGCTGACCGCTCGCTGGAAACCTCCCTTCCAAACTTAGTCTTTTTGTCCTTTTTGTGTAAACAAAGTTGAATCTATTGCACACGTGCTTTTTGCATGTCCAGAATACAAAATCCCAAGATCTTACTGGCTTAAATCTTTATGCAGAAGCCTGGGCACACGCGACCACCTCACAGCGCTGCGTATCCTCAAATCAGACACGCGATCTCTGTACGCTTGCGCTCTATCAAAATTCTTGAGGTGGTCTTGGCTTTTAAGGACTAAAGCCCTTGTAGCCCTTGAATAAGTAGCTTGACTGCTTTTATTGTTTGTCTGCATCTTTATTTTATACTGTCCTATTTATAACGTTTGCATGTATTTTTAATCTCTTGCATATCTTGGGAATGTGTTGGTTATTTTTATACGATTCGCTCCTTGGTATTATTTGTTTGTTATTTTACATCTGTATGTGCTTTTTAAGATATCTTTTATCGAAATAAAAGCTTATTTCATCATCATAGTCTTCCAAACACTGTTGCAATGGTCTCATTTTCAGACAGGCATTTGAAACAACAAAGAGACAGGACACATTCAACCACCAATTTAATGAGATTATTTGGGCCATCCGATCTTTCATTTTTCAACGATTCTTACACTTCAGATGCCCAGAACACTGCCTCCCCTTAGAAGGATACACTTTTCCTCACAAAGTGATGAAGACTGTTCCCAGGTGATATCTGGATTCTACCAGAGTTGCCATAGAAGTGGAGCGAAAGACAAAGTTTTGGCTGCTGGAGTAAAAATAAGTCTTAGCACAAATGGAGGGACATCAAAAAAGATATCTGAGGGGTCTCCTTACCCACGTCTCGTGGCATGCTTCAATATAGGCGGCCCCCTACACTGATGTAGGACAGCGCCACTTCAGTGCACTCAACCATAAAGGCAGTTCTTCAATATTATTTTAAACAGGACAATGTAGGGGTCCAGGTGTGGTTTCAAAATTATCTAGGGGTATACCCAAAAGTATCTTTTTATTCATGGGTACCCTTGATATGACTAAAAGATAATCTGTAGTGGAACTGGTTCTATGCTACGCAATCAGTCCGCCAACTATTCTTATTGCCAACAAGTTTCGACCAAATTATATCGCCTACACTGGTCTAAGGTCTTCTTCAGGACTACAAAACTCCCTGTCTAACTAACACACATCTCGTACAGAAGAAGGTGAGGCGTAAATCTCTTGTACCCGTCTATTCTTGTTCGATGCTGGCTTCCTGAGGTTAAAATACAAATAATGAAAGGCGGTTATTGGTTACAGCCCATTTAAATCATCAGTATTGTAAGAGGTCATAACAATTTTAATAGAAAGATGAATTCCCCAATTATCGTATACTCACCCCACATGTGGGACCAGCACTCGTTAACTAAATACTGTGATTATTGTGCACACGTAAGCTTCATAAAAAAAAACAACAATAGGTGTTTCAACTCATGCAAGTGGTCTCTCTATACCCAAATGACCTACCCAATTTGGAAAACTCAATACATCATTGTCTAGATAGGGGGGAGCCTCCACTGTAGTTACATACTAAAGAAAATAATGGTAAGTAGCAGACTTGCCATTGTTGTGAGTGGAAGGGTTATCTAGGATTCAATATTCATGTTTGAACTTTTATCTAAATGCAAGTAGGGCATGGCAGATTGGATGTTTTTACAAGCTTCATGAGGTAAAGCTTTTTACAATATAACGCATGGTGGGTCAAGAGTGACTAAGTGGGATCACGAAACCCTGGTTCATGCTTATTGACAATAAAACATTTAGAATGCATGCAAACAGACAGGGACAACAGTTATTTGTGGGTCTATGTTACCTTACATGAATGTCCCAGCGTTTCTTATGATAATGACTCCCTTTCTGTCATTGTGATGTGCTACTTTGTGAATATATCTACGCCTAATGCTTATCGGATTGATTCCCCAACAATTCGTTATAATACTGTCGTCCGATATCTACACAAAAACACACTTACTTTAAGGGGAAGCACAAGTACATTCACCTACAAAGCCCCCTAAAACCATATAGTAGACATCAGAGTGCTGGTGACTTCCGTATTTGCAAGGCCAGGCTGTTTATAATAGGTCTGCATATGCATGCATGTGAGCATTATGGGAATTGTAGTCTCGTGTGTTCAAAAGGAGGATTATGTATAATGGTGCTCAGAGTGAACCCAATTATGTTTGCTAATTATTCCGATCCGAGTCCGCTAGACTTAAGGAAAAAGTGAGAGGGTGTATTTTGCTTTCTTTTATCTGCATAGCGAGTGAGGATATTTGAATACACTTATCAGTCTTTTACCAATTGGACACAAGGTTGGTCATGTGAGCAGTAGTTTACAACAATCCCTTATAAACAACGTAAAGGGGACAACCATATTCCAGCCCCACCTAGTGTATTTTACCTGGGGGCGTGCGGGTGGGGTTGGGGGGGCATTTGTTATAATGCACATACAAAACATACGGGGTCGTTAGGGGTAGAAATATCGCTCTGAAGAATATCTGTTACCCTAACTCTTATGTCAATGATGCTGTGGAACCTTTTGTATAACAGTGTTCTTTATCATAGGAAGGTCATACAGATCCTAAGGAGGTTGAGTATGCATTTAAACTTCAGTTGGGTCCATTGAACTTCATCATTGAGCACCCTGGTTGATGTAGTCTGTCGATATACCTACCTCTGTTTTGCATACAGGAGTCTTTTATTAATGTGTGCAGGTCGTGATGATAGGTGTTCAATGAATGTCCAAACTATGTTGTTCTCAGAAGGACTCATCAACAAAGTGCTGCATCAGTTGTGGGTTTGTCTTCTTGCATTGAATTGTGCTCCGGTTTTCGTTGATCCTAGTATTTAACTTTCTGGTTGTCATCCCAATATACCTGAAGTCAAACGGGCAAGTTAGCATGTATACCATATAGGTAAAGTCACAACTGGAAAAATGTTTGTGTATCCAAGGTGTGCATATGCCTAAATCTAGTTGTTTCATTCTTTCAGTAAATCTGCATGCATTGCATTGGCCACATTGTGCATGTCCTATTAAATGCTTAAGAACCTGCCGATCTAGATCTTTTAGGGTTATTACTCTTCTATACATTGTTTGACTGAGTTCCATATGTAATAACACACATCAAATGGTCTGTTTCCAATTTCGGAAAGGTTTCTAACAGGCTGTTCCCATCACTGCTAAAGGCCCTCTTTGCTGCTCTTTTGATCAGTGGCTTAACCAAGGCCCCCGCAGACCCCTGTGGTGTGGGGGGGCCGAGCTCCAGGGGCCCCCACAGCAGAGGCCCTTGGCCCGAGAGCTCCTGTGTGTGTCAAAGGGGCCCACCTCCATGTACTTTGCAGCAGGGGCCCCCTCAAGTTTTGTTATGCCACTGCTTTTGATTATTGTCAATGGATATTCTCTTTCCTGTAACTTTTTAGTCAACAGGTCTGCATGGTGTAGGTAATCTTTCCGTTCGGTACAGTTCCTGCATAGTGTCACTAACTGTCCTACTGGGAGATGATCATGGAGACATTTGAGGAGAAACTGTTATATCCCAGAAGATTATTCTGATCCGTCGGTTTACAGAACACTTTACATTTAAGAGGATCTAAAGTGGGTATGATCTTCAGGTCCTACCCACCATCTAGAGAGACTGATGTATTGAGCTTTTTCAAATTGGGTAAATTATGTAGGCATAGAGATGAGAAGCAGATACCTGCATTAGATTACACCAAGTTTCCTTTTTTTTTTATAAAGCTTACATGTGTCCAATAATCACACTACTGATTTAACAAGTGCAGTGGCCACAAGTGGGTTGAGTATAGGACAATTGGGGGATGCATCTTTCTATGAAAATTGTGTAATACCTTACAATACTGATGAGAGAAATGGGATGTAACCAATAATTGCCTTTCGTTATTTGTATTTTAAACCACAGGAAGCTCACACAACTAGAATAAATAGGTATGAAAGCCTTGCGCCTCACCACCTTCTGCATGAGTTATGCACATTAGTTAGGCAGGGATTTTTGTAACCCTGAAGAAGACCGTACATCGATATAGGCGTTATTATTGAGTTGAAACATGTAGGCAATAAGAATGGTTGGCAGACTTATTGCTGTCAACATAGAACCAGTTCCACTGCATATTATATTTCAAGTATATCAAGGGTACCTGTGAATAAAAGGATACTTTTGGGTATACCCCTAGATATTTTTAAACCACACCTTAGACCCCTGTACTGTATTGTTTAAA
Organism: Triturus cristatus; assembly: GCF_964204655.1. Classification (NCBI taxonomy): domain Eukaryota; kingdom Metazoa; phylum Chordata; class Amphibia; order Caudata; family Salamandridae; genus Triturus; species Triturus cristatus. Next base: position 214,555,569 of record NC_140586.1, read on the forward strand.
ATAATATATAAGAACTCCCTTTACGGTTGAGTACACCGAAGTGCCACTGTCCTATTTCAGTGTGGGGGGGGGCGCACCAGCCACGAGAAGTTGTTGCTGAAACGACTCCTCAAATATCTTGTTAGATGTAGGACACCCGCAGGGACCTTTATTTGAGCTTCAACAGTGATATGATACAGACCCATGGACCATTTTGTGAACTATAGGAGTACAAAAAGGTTCAAAATCCAAAACATCTGCCATTCTTTGAATTAGAATAGGGTTGTATTCTATTTTCAGTCCTCGATTCCCACCAGAAAGTAAGAAGAGTAAACTCCCTTCCATTTGTAGATAAAGAGACTGGTTAAACTGCGTCTGATCAGGAGTGCCCGCTTTGATTTTAACGGGAAAATCGAGGAAATAGCTCCTCTCTGCACCAATAACTCCTGGCAATGGGCAGAGCAGTGGAACTGGTAAGCAGGGGGAGATTCTACCTTTAGATTCTGTAGCTGGTAAGGGGGGCACAGTCTGTGATACTCCCCGGGACTTATCAAAAGATGTAGGGATTGATCTGGGGGAGAACGGAGCAAAAAGCGATGAACTGGTCCCCGAGAGGCGATTTGGCGATAAAAGGAACAAGCATTTACAATGCAATGGTCTCGGCATTGTTAAAGTTGGAGCTATTGGCATTGCTCATGGCATTATTTTTGTTTATGTTTTTGTTTTTAAAACATTTAAAGAAACGGCATTGATATTTACAATGTCAATAGCTTAATCTCTCTCAAATGCGAGACCTATTGCATTTGCACCCACACACAGAGCCACACACACAAAGCCACCCACACACACAAAGCCACCCACACACACACAGCCACCCACACACACACAGCCACCCACACACACACAGCCACCCACACACACACAGCCACCCACACACACACAGCCAGCCACACACACAAAGCCACCCACACACACACACACACACACACACACACACACACAGAGCCACCCACCCACACACACACAGAGCCACCCACACACACACACACAGAGCCACCCACACTGGAGCGGGAGACTACCAATCTCGGAGTTTCAGCAGCCAGGGCTTGGTATTGTGTAATGTGCTAATTCTTCCAGCAATAGTCAGTGGCGATGCAGGGGCTCTAGAAGGGGTGAAAAACCAACAAATCCCCATTAACAAGCGAATGGTCTTTTAAAGACCTGTGAAGTACTCGGGGGTGGCTCTGTGTGTGCCCGGGGTGCCACACGGGGGGGGGGTTGGTGTATGCACTGCCAGCAACCTTCCAGGCCAGTGCACAACACTTGCATCACCCTCTCTCTGCCTGCCATTGCGCTCCATGCTTCTGAAAGGTAAGAAAAAAACTTGCGTTTGCGTTTCAAATGTCCAGTCCTGCAGCAGCACACTTCCAAAGCCCATACATGACAGTAACCCGTTTCAAGGCCCCATTCTCCCGATTTTTAAAAAAAATCTCCCACTTTGCTCTTCTGAAATGTTGGCATGTATGCTGTATGTAGGGACAAATGCCATTTACACTGTGTAGTTCTACTCCCAAGAACGTCCTTAGAAGCAGAATAACAGTCCCGTGTTCGGGGGTTAGCGGCCAGGATGTGAGGACCTCTCGTGAGTAGTGCGGACACAGCACAGGTTCAAAAGGGCTCGCAGTCGCCGTGCTCCCCATGCCCGGCGGCGCTGAGCTGTTGCCCCTACTGGGGGGTGGCGGGCGGCATCGGGGCGGTGTGGAGCGGAGGAAAAAGCTTAAGCTTAAAAAAAAAGTGGGGAGGAGGGGGTCGCCGGTGGCGGTCGGATCGGAACCTGTCACCACTGCTGCCGTTACCGCCGCTGCTGCCCCCGCAGGCCTACGTGCACCCGAGGGAAGTCCCTCTCTCCTTCAGCCTGACTGCAGCACACTTCTAAAGCAGAGACCTAAAAAGGGCACGGTGGCCCCTTCTTTGCAGGCACGGTCCAGCCCTCCCCCACCCCACCCCCCCTCTCCCCTAGTTTGTTTTTCACCCCTCAAGGGAGGGGGTCGGTTTGTTGGTTTCGGTTTGCTATGAAAGAAACGTTTCAGTTCTTGTCCTAGCTGTCGCTCGGACAATATGTTATCACTTAACAGACAAAATGAAACTTTGACATATCGCTGAGAAACATGATGATTCGCAGAATGCTCTAAAAAACACTGAAGCATGAAGGAGGAAGGACGGAAGTACTGCCAGGGGTTTTCCGTTAACCGAGAATTTCACAGCATGAAAAACACAGCATGGAATCTGGCAGTCACTGCAAATGCACTGCGTGGACACTGCGCGCGCACTGTGTGCGTACTGCACAGACGCTTCCCATACTCTGGACAGACAGACATTGCATGACCCTGTACAGGAATTACTTTTTAAAGACACCGTCCAGAGACTGCACAAAGGAAACACCGAACCCATGCTGCCCTCGCACTGCCAAACGCTACACTGGAGCCACGCGCTATCATAAAACACTTCGCAGGCACTGCACGACCGCACACAACGGGCACTGTACAGCGGAGCCACCGCAAAACAATGTTACTGACTCGGATGACAAAAAAAACGTCATACCGAAGACTACAAAACAATATATTGTTCAATGCCTTTCGCATTTATTGAGTGGCAGTCCTTCCTCTCTTGTGTATTAGAGACACCGTGTATTCTCCTGTACATTCCTGTGCATTCCCTACCTCATCATCGTCCTCATCAAGCTCGTCCTCGGGAGGCAGCGCTGCCAGTGGGCTTGGAGACTCCATTTTAGCGACGGCTGGTGGAAAGGCAGCTTCCATTCAAGATCCTCGGGTTGCGTGCAGCTCAGGGTCAAGGGAAGTACGTCAGTCGTTGAGGGAATCGCCATGAACACCACCGCCTTTCTCCGAGGTCAAGCAGAAATGCCTCGGAGAAACGCAGCGGCATTTTAGGATTCGGGGGCGTGTTTTTCTTTCTCTCCTCTTGCCATTGGCTGGAATGTTTACATTCCAGAGGAGAGAAAGAAAGTAAAAAACACGCCCCCGAATCCGAAAAAGACGGGGCTTAAATGGACAGACGCCACTCTCCTCCAATGGCTGGCCTCCGTTTAGGAAGGAAGCCAGCCAATGGAGAAGAGGGGCGGGTTCAAGCCCCATATCTAAAAACGTTAAATCTCGCGAGCGAGACTGCGCAAGCGCAGCCTTCGCTAGCCGAGACCTAAAAAGTACAGCCGACCAGAATTTCACTAAAGAAAGCGGCTCTGGGGAATATCCCTTTTTTTCAATGTCTGATCCCTCAGATACTTCTGGGGACGAGTCCGATCCAAGCACTCTGGGCAAGAGAAAGGGTGGCTCCCCCGGTATCAGGCGTAAGGGGTCCAGCAATATGCAGATGGATGTTGCTACAGAGTGGGGGACTGACTCACCCGGTTCTCCAAAGAGCAGCCCGAAAACGGTGCGCAAGAGGGGTGATTCAGGTGCAGGCGCAGGTTTCCAGATGGCCGAGAGCACAGACCCCTTTCAGTGGGATTATTCTTTTATGGCTGAATCTGGGACCAATGGAGTGGTCAATGGGACACAATCAAATCTAGATGTCATGGAGAAACCCGAAGACATCTCTCTTGCTGTTATTTACCAGAGCATAATGGCCCATAGGGAGGAGACCCGCACTGAGAGCCAGCGTACACAAGGGGCTTGTCGCAAATTCCAGAATTCGGTACGGAGAATTGCTAAATTATGCTCAGAGTTTGTCGACAGGTTTAATGAGGCTGAGACACGCATCTCAAACCTGGAAGATGAACTCGCTGCTCAGAAAGCAACAACGGAAGCCCTGCGTACTGCAAAGGATGATACCCTCTGGAAGATCACGGACCTGGAAAATCACCTTCGGCCTAATAACCTCCACGTGTTAGATATCCTTGAGGGGGCCGAGGGGCAGGATGTGCTGAAGTTTATCATTGAGCTCTTTTCTGAGGCTTTTCCTGGGCTAACTCAGTGGGATTGGAATCGGGAGAACCAGAGGGTGCACAGATTTCCATTCATACAGCGTAACAGACCTAGCCAGAACACTACTAGACCGAGGGCTATTTTAATATCAATTAATAACTTTCTGGCAAGAGAAGCAATCTATGATCTGGCGCGACCGGACCGAAAGAAAAGTGGGAAAGGGTAGAGTTTTTTTGTACGCCCTGATTATTGCCCTCTGACTGTGGAGAAGAGATGGCAATTATGCCAGCTTATCACTCCATTTCGAGATAAAGGCGCAGAAGCTTATTTACTGAATCCAGCCAAGCTCAAGATCATTTACAATGAACATGTGCGATTCTTTACAGCAGAGTTAGCGGCTAAAGAGTACTTGCAGTCTTTGTAAAAGACAAAAAAAATAAAAATGAGAAGGATTGTTCACTATAGATTACATGCACAGAGTAATTGTATCAGGGTTAGCTGGGTTTGGATCTATTGTCAGATGTAATGCTGATTATTCCCTTCTCTATTTTGTACATTAATTTTTATTGTTTTTCTTTAGAATAGGAGGTGTGTGGGGAATGTTTAATTAAGCACAGTATCTGGTGGGGCAGGGGAATCCGGGGGGGGGGGGGGGCAGAAGCTCATTCCATCTCAGAGACCTTGAGTCTCCAAGCCTCTCGTCTGGGGAAGGGTGGGTCATGGCTTCGGCGGAAGCCTTGTACGGGGGGGGGCGCGGGGTTGGGGGAGGTGGGTTTGTTGGGTACAGGGGGGGTGGCACTAAGAAAAATAATCCATGATAGCGCATTGAAACAGTATGAAATTCAATGGTTTTAGGTTCACGGCCCTGGAGCACAAAGAAATGGGGAAGATAGATGGGGGATAGGTACATACATGGTGGTATTTGGATCTGCTCTTTGAATGTATGTGGGTTGAATAACTATAATAAGAGGCAACAGGTCACGACCGAACTACGGGTGTTTCACCCAGACCTGATATGTATTCAAGAAACCCACATTCCATAAGGCAAAAGAAAATTACTGGCGAAACTTGGTTTAACAGTATTAGCATGTACACAGCAATCCGCTACTACACGCGGGGTAGCATATTGGCTAAGAGGGACAGGAAGAGTACTGGCGGACAACCAAGGGAGGTGGGCCATGGCGGAATGTATTATTGGTAGTATGAAGTGCACAGTTTGTTCTATATATAGTTCAAACTTCGATGAGCCATCCATAATAGAAGGGTTGAATGTGGAAATAGCATTATGACAAAGAATGGGCAGAGGATGCGCACACGTGGTGAGTAAGGAAGATAATCAAAATATTCAAGTATGTGGGTGCAGACGAGTAGATCCCCCTGAGTTGGGATGTGATCAGGATGAAGCACGTTCTGGCTAAGAGCGTGACGCTCGAGTTGCACTCCGATGCGGAAATAAATCATCAAATGGTAAATTCAAAAGTTTGTGGTTTATTCCTTATAGTAATTGATATAAACGTTATCCAATTTCAAAGCATTACAAGTAGGTATGCGAGTTTATTTCATTCCATATACTCCAAAGTAGCCCAAGGTGCCCAATGCATTTCGGGCCAACAAGGCCCTTCGTCAGGGGCAGCACTAAAAAAAGAGGAAACAAGGAATCAGCCTTCGGCCAGGTGTCTGTGTCAAAATTTAGAGTGTAACAAATACTGCAACAAGAACGTTGCGTGCGAGAATTTAAGAAACATCAAATACCATGTGTGCACAAGTGTTTTAAGTAGAAGTGAAATTAATAATCAGTGGAGTGAATGCGGAATTTGAGTGAAAAAAGAAACAGAAGAAAAACATGGTAGGTTACTTCTTGTGTGTTGTTGTGTCACACATGTCTAAACAGAAAGATCCATAGTGTGCACAAAAAGAATGGAGTTTCCCAGAAAGACTGGAGTTTCCCAAAAACACTCTAAACCCGTAAGAAATGGCAGATAGAACTATTGAAATAACGCACTTACGATTTTGGAAGTTACGGGTAACCAAATGGTTAAGAACGAGCGAGTCGATGGGCAGTGTTCCGGCGAAACCGAACGAGTCAGCCCGTGTCAGTCAAAGGTAGATTTGAATGCACCAGTATTCGCACCAGCAAATAAAGGGAAACGATGAACGTGTGAGCGAATCGTGTGAGATTAAGACAGGAGAGGAACCAATCCGTATGTGTGTTAGTTAGATGTTAGGTAAAGGATAGATGAAAGTTCACCACGTGATCGTGCGAGCAAATCGCATAGAGTAAATAAAAAACGGACGTTGGTAAACGTGTGATCATTGGTGTTTTGTTATCAATGGTAAACGAAGTAAAGGGTGAGCATGAAAGTTAACATGTTGTGAGGAAAAACTACAGTGAGAAAAGACTCGTAGTTTAGTAAGCAGATAGAGTGAAGGGTTGTAATGAGTGTCATGATGGCGTAAAGAAAGAATTATGAAAGTGTATAGACGATGTTACAAACGACCGGAGTGTATCAGTGTCACCTTAACACTAATTCAATGGTGTCACAATCATGTGCGGGTAAAAAAATGTATTGAAAAGAGTGTGTAGTGAAGATCTATGTTCTTTAAAAATGAGAAAAGAGTGAGGTAACGGAGAATGAAAAGCTGAGACATGTGAGGGATGTCTTTTCTCACTGTAGTTTTTCTTCACAACATGTTAACTTTTATGCTCACCCTTTACTTCGTTTACCATTGATAACAAAACACCAATGATCACACGTTTACCAACGTCCGTTTTTTATTTACTCTATGCGATTTGCTCGCACGATCACGTGGTGAACTTTCATCTATCCTTTACCTAACATCTAACGAACACACATACGGATTGGTTCCTCTCCTGTCTTAATCTCACACGATTCGCTCACACGTTCATCGTTTCCCTTTATTTGCTGGTGCGAATACTGGTGCATTCAAATCTACCTTTGACTGACACGGGCTGACTCGTTCGGTTTCGCCGGAACACTGCCCATCGACTCGCTCGTTCTTAACCATTTGGTTACCGGTAACTTCCAAAATCGTAAGTGCGTTCTCAATAGTTCTATCTGCCATTTCTTACGGGTTTAGAGTGTTTTTGGGAAACTCCAGTCTTTCTGGGAAACTCCATTCTTTTCGTGCACACTATGGATCTTTCTGTTTAGACATGTGGGACACAACAACACACAAGAAGTAACCTACCATGTTTTTCTTCTGTTTCTTTTTTCACTCAAATTCCGCATTCACTTCACTGATTATTAATTTCACTTCTACTTAAAACACTTGTGCACACATGGTATTTGATGTTTCTTAAATTCTTGCCCGCAACGTTCTTGTTGCAGTATTTGTTACACTCTAAATTTTGACACAGACGCCTGGACGAAGGCAGATTCCTTGTTTCCTCTTTTTTTAGTGCTGCCCCTGACGAAGGGCCTTGTTGGCCCGAAATGCATTGGGCACCTTGGGCTACTTTGGAGTATATGGAATTAAATAAACTCGCATACCTACTTGTAATGCTTTGAAATTGGATAACTTTTATATCAATTACTATAAGGAATAAACCACAAACTTTTGAATTTACAATTTGATGATTTATTTCCGCATCGGAGTGCAACTCGAGCGTCACGCTCTTAGTCAGAACGTGCTTCATCCCGAAATAGCATTATGGCCCACCCCGTTAATCATGTGTGGCAACTTAAATATACACCTTGAGCCAAAGGGCTTGCAGGATGATAGTAAATATTATAATGGCAGGAAGCCCAAAGTGTTTAAGGCGCTTTAGTCTTTATTAATGGATCATGGTCTGGTGGATGCATGGGTGGCTTTAAGGGGGTCGGATCCTGGTTATACATTTTATTCACATCCACATCAGAAATTAGTAAAATTGGATTATTTTTTTTTATCAAGTCCCTTACTTTCGGGTGCTAATATTTAGGTGTACCCACGGATCTCATCAGTCCACGGACCTCTCGTATTGAATCTACGCATGCTCAAGGCAGGAATCAAGCCACAATCGTTTTCATTTGATAGGGAAACTATTAGATGAAGGGTATGTAGCACACATGAAGGTGTGGATTAGGCAATTTCTGGCCATAAATCGCAATACCTCAGGGACCGACTGTGTGGGATGCATTAAAAGCGGGTTTTAGAGGGAAGACTCTTAGCTTTGGGCTACATAAGCAAAAACAGATACAATTGGCACTACAGGAAATATATGGCAATCTTACAATAGCTGAAGAAAATCTCATGCAGGGGATCTAAGCGGGGGGAGATTGCTGCTCTGCAGACAGAGGTAACCCGTGTAAGGCCAAAATAACTTTACACTGGAACAAAGAAATAGCCAGGAAATACTCTATTAGCAAGAAACAAAGTTATGAGTATGGGGAGGCAACCGGGCGCTGTTTGGCGCAAAAGCTTTGATCAAGAGAGGTGGCCCAAAGAATTAGATCAGTGGTGGACTCCATGGGCAATACCATAGAAACTGATGTTGGGATTTTAAATGCGTTTCATGACTTTTACGAGGCACTTTAAACTGGGGAGAGTTTTGATATACAGGCTGGGGAAACACTGCTGCAGAGTCTTAACTGCAAAAAAGTGGATCTACAAGATGCAGAAGTGCTAGAGGCACCTGTAACTTTTGAAGAGTTGGAAGCAACAATTAATAGCCTAGCCACTGGCAAAGCACCAGGGCCCGACAAACTTCCGCTGGAAGTATATAAAACCTTTTTTGGAGAGCTTAAGGCCGATATGCTTGTCACTTTTCAGCAGGCACAAGTAGGTGCTGCACCTTTGACTTGGGATGAGGCAAGCAGAATTGTTTTTTAAAAGAAAAATAAGCCGGCTGAACAGCCGAGATCCTATCGCCCTATATCGTTATTAAATTCTGATGGAGAAATCTATGCCAAAATCCTAGCGACCCGGTTGGCGGATGGGCTAACCCCGTTGGTGTCAAGTCGACAACATGGGTTCATACCTAAGAGGAGTACAACTAATCACATCAATAGGTGGTAACCCTTTTAAATACAGCTAATACCACAGGGAGCAAACTTAGCTTGATTTTATTAGACGCTGAAAAAGCGTTCGATCGGGTCGCCTGAGAATTTTTATGGGCAGTATAACGACGAGTAGGTCTTAAACCTGGTTTCATTTCAGCTATTCAGGTTTTATATCGGCGCCCGACAGCTAAAATCTGCATAATGGGCCTTGAATCAGATCTTGTATACATTACACGGGGTACAAGGCAGGGATGCCCGTGCTCCCCCTTGCTGTTTTCATTATATATTTACCCTTTTTTAATGATGTTAGAGCAAAATGCAGGGATAGAAGCGGTTATCTGGAGACAAGAGCACTATCGGGTTTTCGCATTTGCGGACGATGTGGCAGTGGTCACTCCAAATCCTATGATGGCTATGCCTAAGATAGAACAGCTGGTGGTTGAGTTTGGAGCAGCTTCAGGATATAAACTTAATGTGTCGAAGACACAAATTTTGTGTTAAAATCAAGTAGGCTATGGCGATCATCGGATTTTGAGTGATGTATCATACCTGGGTGTCACAATCAGGACACGTTTAAAGTCAGTTGTGGTGATCAGTTGGGGCAATATTTTAAACTCTGCACGGAAACAATTAGACCGTTGTGACTGTCTACATCTCTCACTCGTGGGGCGATGCAATGTTCTTAAAATGTTAATATTACCCAAGGTTTTATAATATTTTAGATCTGTTGCGCTAGAACTTTCCCGTGTCCAACTGTCAGCACTGCAGTCAATGTGTGCTAGGTTTTTATGGGCGCAGGGGAAGCCTAGCAGAGCTATGTGCTTTATGGTTCTTCCTCGCGAGAAAGGCAGTTGGGCAGTGGCGGATTTTACTTTATATTACTAAGTGTGTATACTGCAACATATGAATATATTATTAACTGGGGCAGAGCCACTTACCATTGCCAAGTCACCCTCCATATATCAAATGCTATTGGGCAGCGATGCTAAAAAACGATTATTTGTTAGCCTGGAGCCAAGCTACTACAAAAAAAATAGGTTTAAGGTTTTAAATGCCGCTTATAAGGTGTGGAAAGCTGTCCGAAAATGCTATAGATTTGAGAGGGTCTCCCAGTATACTCCGTTCGCAGCTACAGTGCTATGGCCATCTATATTTTAGGATAGCACCATTGATAGATGGCGGATTAAAGGTATTCAATATATGGGTCATCTATATGCTAACGGGGTTTTGATGTCCTTTGAGATGATAGCCGAGAAATATTGCCTCCCCAGATCCAAATTTTTTAAATATCTACAATTGTATTATTTATGCAAAAGCCGATGGAAATTTGAATTTAATCTTTTAGTTGAAGCAGTGAGAAAAAACGCGCGCATCGGCGTTCAATATAATTTATTATTAGACATCAAAGGCGGGGATTTGGATATACACAACACTAAGTGGGACAATAGGTTAGGGTGCCAAGGTACTCGGATGGAATACTCTAGCGAGCTGGCTGGGAGGTTATTGATGCCTGCCAATCTTCGTTCACAACACTATAAGACAGTGTTTAACCTCTATTATACTCCAGCCAGGTTGTTAAAATGGGGTGGGGCAAATGATGTCAGATGTTTTAGTTGTGAAATGGAGAACGCTGACATTATGCACATTTTTTTTTCATGTAGGCACCTACGTAATTTTTTGGAACATCCAGAGACATTTTTTGAGGAAATTATGGGGGGTCCAGTAAGATTGTCCGCTATTCACGTGTTTTTGGGTGTGGCGGAGAGTGGCGGAGAGTGACAGATGTGACCAGCTGGTTTATAAATGCAGATATTTGATGATCTTCGCTACAGCCATAGCCAGGTTATGTATTGCCTCAATGTGGCTTCAGAAAGATTCTCCGACTTTTGAATTATGGAGGGCTAGATTTCTGACCATCTTCAATTTATAGTATAGTTTATATGCTCTAAAAGGTTCTCAAAAAAGGAAATTGGGCATGGAGATATGGGGGTGGTGCCGTCATATATGGAAGAATGATGTTTTATATCGGGGTGAAACCTCAAAGGATTAAGTATTTGCACTTTAGGGAATTGTTATGGAGTTTAGATCGGTAATGATGATCTGTGTACTGTATTTGATGAATTAGCTAACCACAGTCTCACCTTTTTTTTTTTTTAGTACTATTATGACTTTTAGATCGGTAATGATGAAGTATTTACTGTGCTTGATGAATTTGCTAAACACTGTCTAACCTTTTTGCTTGTTTTTAAGCCATTGATTATATATATGTAATGTAACTAACATGGATTGAATTTTAAAAAAAAAAAGTGCGCTGACTTTCTAATTAAGCAACTCTAGTTGGTACTTGGAAGTCTTCTTTGGAGGAACGGATGAACAAAGGTTCAGAACCTCTGCGAATGGCTATTCTGCACAATAATTGGCTCCTATTTGACTGATACTTTCCTCCATTCATTCAAATTGCTGCTGATGCTTTCCCCTACCAAAGTGGCGAACGCAAGAGTGAGAAGAAGGGAGCAAATATTGGACTAGTTTCCAAACAGCAGCTGGTGTTTGCTGCCCATCTTTTCCCATAGTTAATTTGCAGGGTTGAAAGGATCTTGGATGCTGGTGTAGGTGGTAGAACTGCTGCTGCCACTGAGGGGTTTGAACCATCTGTTGTTGGTAGTGTCTTTGGTGAGGCCTGTCCTGATGTGTTTTTGGTATTCCCTGCTCTTCTCAAGGACCATAGCTTTAATGATATCCAGCTCATTTTCATGCCCTGCATCTTTGTTCCTTGCATGAGCTCCAAAATCAGAGTGGTTCTTAAAAAAAAAGGAATAATTCATATTCTCTGCCGAGCCTCATGTTTTAGGCTAGTAAGACTGAACCATGAGGAGTGACAAAGGGAGGATATGATATGGTAATAGCCATGCACCACTAAGTCTGCTGAGTCAGAAGCAACTCTCATGAGGAGACAATCATGCCCTCCTGCAGGACTTCTGCAAAATACGGTCTACATTTTAAGAGAAAATTCTCCTGGAAACGTTCTGGAGTACCCCACAGAGACCTGTTGTATCCGTCAAGCAGAGCAGTAGCAATGCCACGTTCACTGCTGTTGCTGAGGCGCCACAGAGATTTCTGCCGATTACATCGATCTTATTGGTCTCTATTTCAGGAGGCAGTATAGAGGACGGTGAAGTGGGATGGTGTTTTTTATGTATCAGCTACTAGTCTGGAAGTGGATTTGACCTCAGGAAAAGATCCTTCTCAGGAGGCATAATTTTTCTGCTGAAGCTTGGGATAAGTAGTAATTCCATTGCTGGCTCCAGCAGAACTGGGAAAAAAGTAAGACCTTAAATGTCTTGAAGATCTACATGGCCTTGAACATCTGGAGTAGTGAGCACATCTAGAGTGATGGGATCTAAAGCGATGTTTTTTAACGGAGTTTTATATAGAGCGAACTTGACCGGAAGGAATCTGGTATCAGATCATTCTATGCGAGCACCACTTGCGTTACATGAGGGCACATTCTTTTTTGTTTTTTTGTTAGTCACGGGGAGATTAAGTGATTTGCCCAGAATCACAGGATGTAGCACGTCGATGATGAGTTTGAGGTGATCTAACATCTAAGACACCTTGTGATCTCATTCTAGTAAAACATTTTTCAAGATCTGCCTCTAGAAGATCTTGGAGATCTAATACGTATCAAAGGCACATTAGGTGGCTGCAGAGCAGCTTGCTTAAGTAGCACAGATGAAGTAGCCATAGGTGGTTCAGACCCAGTAGGCAAAGGAAATACCGGAGAAGCAGGGGGCAACGGAGGAAGAGGCAAACTCCATGTTCAAGTAAGTGAGCGGAAGCAGAGGAAAGGGTAAATCTTTTGCAGGAAAGCACTTCCTGAAATAATCTGAATCTGCAGTATGTGCAGTCTTGTTTTTAAACTTGTGAATCCATTCTGTAGAAAAATGCTATAATCATAGGTGCATCATCATCTCCAAACCAAATCTCGGCGATGAACAAGAGATATGGGCTGCAGTCCATTAGGAAGTCATTGATATGCATTCTGTTCTTGCTAAGGAATCTGGCATTAAGTAGTATACAGAATAGTTGGTTGATGGTGAAAGTATTCCTTGACTAATGAATAGAGATGGTTCTCTTATTGATGAGGTAGTGGCCGCTGATAGAGCATAATTCTCATACACTATTGATCAATGTGATTCCCAATTCCACCATCAATTCCATTCAGCGATTCCTCTGGCAGGTCTGATTGTTGACTTCTCTTGGCCATCACCCACATTGGAAGTGCTGTATTTAATTTGTTAATGGTTGCCCTGTGCCTTCATGGAGTTGCTTGCAAGGGTTTTGAAGCTGGAATGTAAGTAGTGATATTACTTGCAAGATTAAATACCAAGGAAGGGATACAGTTGTCAAGATGGTTATGCAGGCTAGCAACTTGGTAAACAGTTAGGTTGTTTGTTCCAAATGTTTATCTGGTGATGGTTCAGGCATTTGGATTTGTGGTCACTTCTGAAGCTTTTTTTCCAGTGCAGTGTGGCAGCAGAGGATGTGAGGATAGATTAATAGTAGGTAGGTGTAGATGCTCCAGGTGGGTGAGCAGTGATTGACCAAGTTTGGTTCGATGGGAGAGCCATGGGTGTTTGGGGTCTTATGGGGCAGGGTGTCAAGAGCAATTATAGCGGAGTAGATAAGAGCAGGTTATTGAGAGGGTAGAGTAGGCAGGTGATGGTTAGAGAGTATATAGGTTTTGCATTGGAGACTCTGCAAGGGAAGGTAAAATGGAGTGGAAAGCTTGAGAGAAAGAAGACTGGGAGGATGGACAGTTGAGTAGTATCTGTTCTTTATGATGGACATATCGGCAAGGACCAGGAGTCAGGAGGTAGTGGGAAGTCAATAAGCAGGTCAACTCAGGCGCAACGGTGGGCCTATTCATATTAAGTATAGTTAACCAGTCATGGAGTGCTTTCTAGGGTGCACCATCTGGACAAAGGGTAGCCAACCCACTGGAGGCAGTATTAAGCATGCAGAAAGTTATTATAGTTCACCTTTAAAGAGACAGTTACATTATATGAGAAAATAGATACTACTACAACAACCACCCAGGCACCAAACACAGAATGGCTAAAATACTGTGTAATGGCAGAAAGCAGCCAACAATCAAAGCCAAGGGATGTTGGTATTAGAAGGCACCATGCTCCTAAAGACTGCCCTGTTAACTGAATGTCAAACATGCAACTCATTTCAAGCACATCATTCCTTGAAGAGCATAAACTCTCCTTTTCCTCATATCCGTCAACACACAACCTTTTTGCAGAGAAAGTACACAGTCTGATCATTTTCCATCTCACACTTCAGACCCGTTCTACAGATCCACTAGAAGAAGAGCAACTTGCAAACTACACTGCAAACAAATCTATGTTGCCTTTTGGTATGGACATAGGCTCCATTTGCGCACGCTGCCGACCTCCTTCAACCACCCTATCACTTATGCCAAGTCTGCAAAGATCCTAGTCATTACCTACATACTGACGTCAGTATGCACCGCCAAGCAGTCCTTAGGGCACTTTTTTAAACAAGACAGCTCAGAAGTATTTTTCAATCCATTTCCCAGACAATCATGCCACAGTGGCAAGCTCTAGGATCAATGTCAAACTCTTATGACATTGCTGGCCCGTTCCTTCCCAATAACAGCCTCCATGAATATCAACTCCACTGCTGCCCAAAAAGTTTTCAATGCATATATATATATAAAGCTCATGAAAGGCCTTAAGGAAGGAAGCCTGTAACAAATTTGAAGCGTCCTTCGTCTACCTGAGAGTGGAGGACACTGGTAAACCTACCCTGCCCTCATCCAGCTCTGAAAATAAGCCTCTCTATAAACACACAAGAAAAACACACCGCCTCACAAGAACCAAAACAAGAACATCTAAAAAAAATTGCCAAAGAGACAAAATCTTGTTTTTCTAGAAACCCAAGTACTAGAACAACCGTACTTTCTGTGTAAATTTACAACCAACCCACCCCACCTTCTGGAAGGACCTCAAGACCCAGTACTTCCAACATTTCACATCAGAAAGGGAACCAGTAGGTGCGCATGTTAAGTTTCTTAAGTTAGCGTTTTAATTTTTTATAAACATTATTCAAGTATTTAAAATTCAAACAGAAGGAAGAAGTGCCATACCTCAAAACTTGCAACAACCCAGAATAACCTTTTGTTCAGTCAAGCCCTTCAGTTCATTCAAATGTTTTTTCACTGGTTTGACACGGATTGCCTATATCCACTAACAAGTTATTTGCAGTTTTTATGAACTAGACTTTTTTTTAGTTGATTCTTTTTTTAAACATTTTTTTGTTTTAAGTTTCCATATTTTGAATTGGCACCAATGCAGGTTTCTAATCCAATTCCATGGTGGCCTGGTTAGACTCAATTTATTTGCCTTATAAACATCATATGCCTTCAAAAGACAATTTACAAGCAACCAGATGTGTAAAATTACTGCATGTTGCAATGGTGGTGGCCATATATTTATTGCTTCAAAGGTGGAGGACTCGACTGATTCCTTCTCTGGGTGAGTGGGTGGTGAAGATGAAGCAAGTAAGAGATAGTGGCTATATGCTCTTCTGTGAGGGCCTGAGGCAATTTGATCAAGATTGGATGTCAATTTATGGCAGAAATCCCAGGGTAGGGGTACAAGTGCTCTTTTTATATTTTATTTTATAATAAAATTTGTAATTTAAGGCTGACCTGTTTGTTAATTGATTTCAGTTCATCCGGGACTGGATGAACAGTAACCACCTGAAGGTAAACTTTGATAAAACAGAGATAGTTATCACAAAAAATAAGGTGGGTCGCTGTAATCCCTCCTTCTGGCCCAGAGAGATGGGTCCTCCTCTTCTGCCCAGAAAGTCGATAAAAAGCCTCTGTATCATCATTGATGAGGAGTTATCATTCTAGGAGCAGGTTGGCTCGGTGACATCTGCCAGCTCTGTCAACCCCAACGCATAAAGAAGATTAAAAAAAAATCCTTACTGACAAGTGTGGGCTAGCAGCTGAAGAGAATGGCGGCTGGATACAGAGACTCCTGCATCCCCGCTCAATAGCTGACATTATCCTGTGCCAGCCGATCATAAATGTTGAAGTGGCCATTACCTCCGGAGCCTACCGATCTTGCAGATTGCGCATCTCTGACCCTGCAACTACGAGGGGGACATTACGACCTGTGAAGCGGAGCCAGGAGGTTAAAATGGTGGCGACATAGGCTCCGATCGGGTTTCGAGGCCCGAGACTCGGGAGCAGGCAGCGACCGAGAGCTGTGCGTGAGATTTTCTCCCCCCACCCCAATCCGGGACACACCCGCTAGCCGTCCCAATAGATTGCTGCACTGGCGCTCGCGGCGCCCGAGCGGGGGTGAGATGGCGCCCTGCCTGTGACTGCCTCCGGGAAGCTGCTACTCGAGGTCCCAGCTTCGCAGGCCTATCGGGGCTGCTGGAGAGTGTGCTGCCCATGACTTTGGCAGCGCGACTGAGTAGGGCACCACCTGCTGATCAGGGAGATCGGACCCCACCTGACCTGCGATCTCCGGTGAGGCCTCTATTCTGGGCGCAAGCCATCGTGGCATGTCAGAGCCCCCTCCCCCCTGACTGACTCGGGCCCTGGCGGTCCATTTCGAACATTTGCGCATATCCCATCCTTTTAGTGGGGAGAGGAAAGGGGACCAGGAACGGCAATTGACCTGTGGGGGCACCGGAGTCGACTCCACAGACGGGAAAGGGGTGCTTCACTTGCTACTGCTAATAAGACCCTCAGGGGACTAACGGACTAATAGACTACACCCAGGGTAATCATCGGCCCTGCCGGGCGCCCTTCTTGGGTGCTCTGCGACCTGCCCCAGGGTCAAAAAGTGTTTGTTTTGGGTCGCCCCGGGCCCACTTGGTACTATAACCGGAGGAGGCCTAGTTGGGGGTTGCCTCGCTGATCGTTGGGGTGTCAGTGGGCATCAGCGTCCTTGCTGATGTGCACCATGAGAAGGACACTGACCTATTTGTGGAAGACCTAATCACGAAGTACCTGCAACCCAAGAGGTTGTCCAGTTACTTCTCGATTGAAAGAGCGCACAGAGTGCCGGAAGGTAAGCAGAAACCGGGAGCCCCTCCGCGGCCGCTTATAGTCTGTGTCTTTAATTGCAGGGATAGGGGCACTATCTTGCAAATGGCGCGATCTAACCCGCCACTCAAACTGGACAACGCTGAAATCACGTTCTTCCCAGACTTTACGGCCAAAGTCCAGGCTCAAAGATGGAGCTTCCAGGCAGTGAAAAAAGAGCTTCGGGACCGTGAAGTGAAATTCGCCATGCTTTTCCCGGCAAAACTCAGAGTGGAATCAGACGGCAAAACATGGTTCTTCACGTCGCCGTAGGACACGTGGAAGTGGCTCAAGGGATGGCGTAGAGTAGGGGGCCAGCATGGAGAGCAGACCGAAAGAACACGAGCGTGAATGAAGAGCGGTGAGGCCCAAGCTGCGGGCTGAGATGGCCGCGCGGCGTTGAAGCTCCGCCACCGGCCCAGCACTCACACCGCCATTCCCGACATCCCGATGCGGGCGCTGGGTGTCCGACCCCGGCATTGACTCCCCTTTGGCCCCGGAGCACTCCGAGACAACGATCGGGCCCCGACGTGGCCCGGAACGAAAGGTGAAGGACACGGGCTCCCGGCCCTCCGGCTCAAGATGGCGGCATTACTCGGCGACCGGGACCGGGAACGCGGAGGCGGCGGCCGGCTGTGAGGGGGGACTGAGGGGGGGGGCATCGAGCGCCGGGGCTCTGGCTGGTGGGGGTCCGCTCTGCTCCCCGCTCCGCTGTTGGTCGGGGTCAGGCTGGGACCTTGCTCTGCGCTTCGGTCGCGGCCTGCCTCTGGGTCTCCTCCTGAGGGGCCCGGGCAGACACTGTCTGGGGGCCTTGGGGGGTGACGTGACGGCTGGTTGGCGGAGTGGGTGGGCTGGGGAGGACCCCGCGCTGGGCCGGGTACCTGGACTGTCTCTGCCCCTGCCCTGGTTCCTCGCATGACCGCTCCTGTGCTCGGCGGCCGGTGCGGCCTGCTCTCCTGCACCACCGCCCCGCAGCGCTCGGCAGAGTCTGCTGCGGCCACACCGGACGGCCCCGGATTCCGTGGAGGCTGCTACATCGCCCGTGACACGGGCCCAGTGGGTTGCGGAGTGAGCTGTCCCCTTGTGCCGCCTCCTCATTGTCCTGGAACCCTCTTCCCATCGTGACGCGCTGGTTGCGGCCCAGCCGTGTGGGGGCATGGGTCGTAAGGACCCAAAGCAGAAAACGCTGCCTTTTGGAAAGCTGCCTGAACAACCGGTGGAACTTCGTCCAGATATGCCGGCCCCCTCCGGAGGCCAACCCGGTGACCCGGCGGCCGGTACCCCTTCCCCGGACTGGCTGCAGGAGATGCGTGCTGGGTTCAGGGCCCTCGATGGTCGCTTTGATGCCCTGGATAGAACGCTGGAAACAATGGGGACCAAGATCCAGGCCCACGACAAGAGATTGCTGGAGGCTGAGGCCAGGATATCGGCCGTGGAGGATGGCGCGGGGCAGGACACCAAACGCATAGATATACTGGAACGCATTTTGAAGGAGGTGGCCATCAAGAACGAGGACTTGGAATCGCGCAGTCGGCGCAACAACGTGCGAATTACTGGGGTTCCGGAGTCCACGGCTACTGGCAGACTGGACGTTTTTGTGGAAAAGTTTTTTTCAGATATTTTTGGGAGAGACTCCTTCACACCGGGATTTGTGGTCGAGAGGGCGCACCGTTCCCTGGGTACGCGGCCTGGCCCGGGGCTCCCGCCCCGCCCGCTGGTTGCCCGTATTATGAACTTCCGAGACCGCGACACGGCCCTGCGACTGGCTAGGGAAAAGGGAGAGATCACTTGGCAGGGCTCGAGACTTTCATTCTTCCCCGACTTTCCCGCTATGGTCCAGGAGGCCCGTCGCAAATACGTGGGGGTTAAGGCGGCGCTCCGTAATCTGGGCCTCAAATATGGCATGCTCTACCCTGCCCGGCTCCGGGTTGACATTGAGGGCCGAGTGCGGATCTTTGACAATCCTACTGCGGTGCAGGAATTCTGCCGGACTTACAAGCTGCGCAAGGACCCTCCGGGGAGCGACGAGGATGGTCGATCTCCTCCGCGTAGTGGAACAGCGATTAGTCAGGACCTGTTCTCTGGCTCTGGGGTCGGCTGAATCGGCGCCTGTGGACTGGCTTTATCCTTTCCGGAATATTTGTTACAGGGGACTTGGGAACTCTTTGCTTTATATATAACTGCTTTGTAGTGCTGGGTAGGTGGCGGGTCATTGTCATCCCCCTCTGGTTGACACCGCTAGGAACACTTTTGGTTATGATGCTCTATATTGTGCTCATTGCTTGCATATGGTACTGTTGTTTGCAACTCTGCTTTTTTTCCACAGGTTGGGGTTTGCCTCACGTTTGGGTGGTATGGCTGGGTGGAGGGTGGGGGGTTGGGATTGGTTATTTTGATTTTCTTGACATGGCTGGCATTGTGTTAATTATGCAGGGACACGGCTGCTATTATACCCTTCTTACTTGTTGCATGGCACCGATGGCTCAAATAGGCCTGAACGAGTCCCCCCTTGGCCTATCGCTAATGTCCTGGAACGTCAGGGGTCTGAACAACCCGCGTAAATGTAAACAGATATTACATTATTTGAATCGACAGAGTTGATATAGCTTTTATCCAAGAGACACATTTTCACTCATCGGTTGGCTCACGCTTTGCGGCTTCATGGGGCGCTCATAGATACTTCTCCAATTTCAGCAACTACGCCAGAGGCACCGCGGTGTTGATTCATAAGAGGGTCCTGTTCCACTGCCGGGCATTCTTAGGGGATAGGGAGGGGCGCTACTGCATAGTACGAGGGGTGTTGATGGGTCATGCTATTGTTCTGGTGTGTGTGTATGCTCCTAACACTGATTCGCCGGAATTTTTTCATGAGCTCGCCGCCCAGCTTGCTGCTCTTGAACCGGCCGGCCTCATACTTGGGGGTGACTTTAACTTGTTGCTGGACGAGAGTCTGGACAGTACTTCGGGGGCGGCTCACACTAAGCCTAGGGCGCGACGCGCACTACTTGACCTATGCAGCCAGTTCTCTCTGACGGACATTTGGCGCAGGCGCAATCCACACACCACTGACTACACACACTTCTCGGGACAACAACACTTGGACCAGGATTGACTACTGGCTCCTGTCCCCAGGCCTGGCCCCATGGTTCCGCGCGATGCAGACCTTCCCCAGAACATATTCGGATCACTCACCGGTGTCATTGTGCTTGGACGTTCCGCGGTCGGAGGGTTATGAGCGGCAATGGCGATTCCCTGGGAGGGCGCTCCTGGATGACTTATTTGTCCACAAAATTTCCGACGCGATCGAGGACTATTTCACGCTTAACACCGGATCGGTTGACTCGTGGGCCATGCTTTGGGAGGGGTTCAAGGCATATATTAGGGGGATTTGCATAGCCAAGCAGGCTGGGGTCCTAAGGGCGCTGCGCAGGACGATAAAACAATTGGAGACACAGTTGGAGGCAGTTGACGCTGAGGCGCTGCTTGCGCCCACGTGTCCGCTCGTCGACTCCGCCTCCTGGCCGACTTCAGGGACGCGGCGGACAGAGAGATTTTGTACCTGGGGAAGTACCAGACTGCGCGTAGATACGGGGAGGGGGATAGACCGGGTCGCACGCTGGCGCAGGCGCTGAGACCCCCGTACAGCAAATCCCTGATAGTCGAGGTGCGGGGTACGGATGGTTCGCTGCACACTAAGCCCACCGAGATCAGGGACTACTTCCTGGCTTACTACTCGGATCTATACAAGACCAAGTTAGGTGAATCCTCGGCCTCTAGTGCGGCCTACTTGTCCGAAATCGCGCTAGTATTCCTCGAAAGGGGTATGCAGGAGTTCATGGCGGAGCCCATAACGGTGACTGAGGTTCGGGGTGCGATTCAGGTGCTTCGCAGCTCTTCTGCCCCCGGCCTCGATGGCTTCACTGGGGATTTTTACAAGGCCTTTGCGGATCTCCTGTCGCCACGGCTTATTGAGGTCTACGCAGAGGTGCTGGAGCGTGGGTCCCTCCCGGCGACCCTTAGTGAAGCGGTAATAGTTCTGCTCCCAAAACCAAATAAAGACCAGACGCTGTGTGGTTCGTATAGGCCCCTCTCCCTATTGAACCTCGATTACAAGATACTGGCCAAAATTGTGGCCAACAGACTGTCTCAATTGATGGAATTCATTATATCGCCCATGCAATCGGGCTTTGTCCCGCGTCGCTCCACGTCTCTAAATTTGCGGACGTTGTTCACAGTTCTCCACAGAATCAACCCGGCCACGCCTGCCGCGGCTATCCTTCTAGACACTGAGAAGGCCTTCGACTCCCTAGAGTGGCCTTTCTTTCTTTCTGTCATGCAACCCATGGGCATGCCAGAGAACTTCCTCGCCACTAAGCGGCTTTTGTATAGCCGCCCCACGGCCCGTCTGCGTATCAATGGTACGCTGTCCCGCCCTTTCTCTCTCACGAGAGGCACGCGGCAGGGCTGCCCGCTTTCCCCGCTATTATTCATTTTGGCCATGGACCCCTTAATTCGGCATTTCCAGGAGCGGCATCTGCACAGGGGTCTGCAGTTCCGGATGGGTCCCTTATTGGCTTCCCTCTACGCGGACGACACGATACTGTATGTCAGAGAGCCTCAGGTCAACTTGGCTCCCCTGATACGGGAAATTCTTCGCTTCGGTGCCCACTCTGGATTGGGCATCAACTGGCACAAGTCCATAATTTTTCCGTTGACTAGCGGCACGTCCCAATGGCAGTGTGAGTTCCCGTTGGAGTGGTGCTCCGACTCAGTACGGTACTTGGGCGTTCAGATACATCTGAACATGGACGAAATTATTCGCCTCAATTATGGCCGCGCGATTGCCAGGCTGGAGACGCAGGTGGAGGGGTGGCTGCGACTCCCGCTCTCCATGTCGGCCAGAATTGCCATTATAAAAATGGTTGTACTTCCCAGATTTCTGTATTTTTTTAATAATATTCCTATTCCTCTTACTCGAGCATTTTTCTCCACCCTGCGGTCACATTTGATTAAGCTGGTTTGGGGCGGGAAGCGCCCCCGAATCAGCTGGAGGACTCTTACGCTCCCCCATGACAGAGGCGGCTTCGGTGTACCGGATATGTATCTGTACTACTTGATTGCTCAGTGTGCGCACGCCTACGCCTGGTATCATCCTGACGCACGGATCCCGTTCCTTCGGCCGGAGGCGGATTTCGTGCTCCCGGGTCGCTTGTCGGCGGTGTTGCCCAGGGGGGTTCCCCGGAGCCCAGTGGACATACAAACGGTATCCACCACCAGCTGGGCCTGGGGTCGCCTGGCTCGTTATTTAGCCCGGCCTCGCCTGTATTCCTCTTCGCTCCCACTTCCTAACCCTGGGCTGCTGCCGGGTACGGGAGAACTCCTTGTGCAGCGCACTTTAAATAAGTTTAACCTCACTAAGATTGGAGATTTATACCCTGGCGGACACATTCTCGATGACGGAGGAGGCGCGTTTCAGCGAGGCTACGTTCATGGATAGGTTTGTACTACGCCGGCTTTATTGCGCGGCGCGGTCGGAAATCGCGGGATTCCCTCTCGAGCCGGAGTCCTTTGAGCCCCTCACCCTCCTCATTGATAAAGACACGGGAGCCCACATGGTTTCTAAACTTTATAAGTCATGCGCAGGTCTGGTTCCTTGTGCGGATGTCCGACTGCGGGCGGCTTGGGAGTCGGACTTGGGCAGGCCTATCACGGACGAGCAGTGGACCGTTTGCTGCAAAGTCACTAACACGATATCACTCAATAGTCGCCACAAGCTCCTCCATTACAAATTCCTTCGCCGCTTCTACATGACCCCTGACAGACTCCACGCCATTGACTCCTCACGACCTCACACATGCTGGAAATGCGCTGCACCACACGCTGATTTTGCACACCTGTCGTGGACGTGCCCCAGACTGCAATTATACTGGACACAGGTACACGAGATCCTGGGCACTAGGCTGGGGCTCACGTTGGTTCCCACACCCGAGGTTGCGCTGCTGGGCTACACGGTAAATTTCCCTAAGACTGTCCAAAGGCTTGCCTCTCTAGGTCTCCTGCTTGCTAAGCGGGAGGTTGCTAAGCGCTGGGGGGATCGAATGGCCCCCACGGCGGATGCATGGCTCACTTCCATGGCTTTCTGCAGCACAAACAGCGAGATCTACTCTAGTCTCCTCCCCACGGTGGCACGACCCAAAGACATCTGGGGCCCGTATAAGACATACATCGCTACCCTGCCGAGCTCTTCCCCACCACACTCCAGTTCCGGAATAGTGCCTACGGGAGTGGGGTAAACCGCGCGGCGCCAGGGTTGTGATTCAGGAGGGGTGATGAACCTGGCAGGACGTTACGTCATCATTGCTGTTCGGTCTGGGATGCTGGTCTGTGCGAGCGGGGGCTGGACGGGAGGTGTGGGGCGACAGCTGCAGCGTCTGTGGAGACTGAACGATGGGTCCTTTAACGGGCGGTTCTTCTTATGTTTTATTTTTTGAATTCTGACGGATGGGAATGTTGGGGCGATTACGGGGGGCCACTGAACCGATGCCATTATTAGATGCTGTTAATGATTTGTGGGCCTGAGGTGTCATGATGTATCTTATCGACGGTTTCTTCTTGAACATACAGCCAATGTCTTTGTATTGTTTTGTTTTTGCAAAATTAAATAAAGCATTAAAAAAAAAGAGCGGTGAGGCCCTTCCCTCGAACGGATCTGCTGGTACACAAGGCTAATAGATGGTGTGCGAAACCCACGACCAGGCCTGCGATTGGGCCTACAAGATAAGGGACACGTCTACTTGCTCCGCTGAAGTGGTGAGACAGTTTGTATTATGTTGTCGGACTTGGGGTTCTCAAGAGACTTATTCTCGGAATACTGCAGTTATACAGCCCCACACATGTATTGTGAGATTTGCATCACGCACTGGGTGGATTAAGGGTCGAACAGATAGCAGGGGCAATATCAATAGTCCTTAGTGGGGTTTGGAGATCACCGACCCTACAATGTTCATTAGTATTGGGAGGGGGAGAGGCACTCTGCCAAGTTGGGGTGTGGGTAGTTCAGAATCCACGGGCAGGGAGGGGGGAGGGGGAGAAGTGGAGGAATGGTTGGGGATTTCTTCAAGAACTGTTGGACTTAAAAAGCGGTGTTTGCGTACTATTCCATATTGATTTCTTCATTCACAATGCTAGCGTGGAAAAAGGGAGATGTCACGTCTTGCCAACTCTGATCGGTTGGATTGTTCTATACATTTAACTGCCAATATTCCGCACTAGTACTGTCTTCATGTCAGATGATGGGGATGACAGACAATCTTCGCTCTCCATCCTTACTTGGAATGTGAACGGTATGGGGGACAAAATTAAGAGGGGGATTGTCCAGCAATACCTAAAACTTCAGGCTCCAGATATAGTATTGCTACAGGAGACACATATGGTGGGTAACAAAAGCAAAGCCTTCACACAGTGGGGATACAAGCTCCTGGTACATGCTGATCACACCACGGGATCCAGGGGTACAGGGATCTTAGTTAAAAAACACCTGGCCCTTATCGTAAAACGCACCTGAGCTGATCCCCGGGGTACATTCGCCGTCTATGATGGGCAAGAAAGAGGGTGTAGGGGCATGCACAAAGGACCATGGAGGATAGAAGGGAGGCTCAGGACCTGGGCACAGACAAGAGAGTTCAGGGGAAGGAGCCTCACAACAGACCGCGCGGGTCAGGCAGGAGGAGAAGTCGCAGCACAACAGACCAGGGAGGGCAGAAGGGTGTGGCAGTAAAATTGACTATGGAGGACAGGAGGAAGGGGATCGGGGCATGGCATGTGGACAGGCAGAGTGGAGGTGGCAGGGACAGGTTACAGCCATCTGACAATGCTAGGCAGGTGGGAGGGGAGTGGCAGCTCAACAGAGCACTCAGAGTAGATAGGAGTGGCAGGTCCATGGAACATGGTGGGCAAAAAGGATGGCACAGGGGCATGCACACAGACATCGGAGGGCAGGGGGAAGGAGAATAGGGGCAGCAAGCTAAGCACAGAGGCTAAGCAGGAGGTCAATGATGGGCCATAGAATTGAGCAATGGAGGGCAGGAGGAGTGGACTGGTACATCATGCTAAATGGAGGGCAGTGGCAGCAAATCAGACCATGCATGGCAGGAGGGAGGAGGCTAGTCCATGGATTCAGACAACAGAGGATAGGGAGGAGTTGGATGGGGCAGCAAGTTAACTGTTCAGAGAAGGTGGGTATTAGGAACTTTATTGTTTTTAAAATGTGTGTTTGTGCGAACTACTTAAAATATGAACAAGTATGCAGCATAATCTCACTTTTATTCAGGAAGAAGAGGACGTTTGTGACTATGACTCCGGGCTTACTTGGCAGAAACACCCCCTGACCCTCCACCCCCCATCGCAAAATGTAATCACCGTGAAAAGGGTAGGTGGACGCAGTGTTATATAGAACATAGTCCGGAGAGCACGATTGAAAATGAAAACTAGATATAGTATATGGTATAAAGTATGCACCAAAAAGTGTGATAAAAGATGAACCGGGGCGTGAAATATAATATGCAATACATTGAGCGCAATGACAGATTCATTGGAGAACGCGAGATAGCACAGGCACTAGCGCGTGCTATGCGATATGCGCCTTGGAGTGTAATATGCACAGGGCAGTGTTGTGTAACCTAACTAGTCTCTAAAGTTGTAATATAAAATATGTGCTGGGGAGTGTAACGTTGCATATGCACTGTGACAAAGATATGGATCCCAGATTGTAATATGTATGGCATAGCGCTGTGCGTTATAACGTAGGAATGGAGGAAGGCACGTTAGATGGGGCAATATAACCCGTGCGAAGGCAAGTGTGGCATGACATATTCACGGGGTGGTGTTACAGTGCACATTGGCTAGAGAGTGTCATAGCATACGCACTAGCTGGTGGAATACAACACAGAGGTGTGTGGCACTCGGCGGGCACTGGTGGGTGTAAACACAGCATTGGGCTCAGCCAGGAGCACGCTGTGACTCAAGTGAGGTTCGTCTCCTTTCCAGAGAGTAAAATAAAAAGTATTACACATCCGGCGGTGGATGTGTGTTTTATTAACCGTGAGGGGGGTTTCTTGCATAGTTTGGGTGAATTTTTGTTGAATCCCCTTTGAATGGCTTGGTGTGCGTGTGTATTAAATGTGCCCGTCAATAGCTACCCATGTTTGTATAAATAAACGACAAGGGTGTCTACTTGGAGAGTACCCACCGGCAGGGGCGCCGGGATTAGGCACGGTAGGGCGTCAGACACGTCAGAGCTTCACTAGCGGTGTAAATACATTCCACATGGATTCATTGTATGCCTAGTCGCCTTTTAATGAATATCACGCAAATCATCAGGGTGATAGCTACATACGGTTTGTCCAGCGTGTCCTAGGTGTTTCTATAAATATATATTTTTTTAATAAATAAAAAACAAAGGCCTGCCCCGGGGGATGGGGTCCCCAGGGCCATAAGTGGCCTGAGGAGGGGGGCAACGCAGCCCCCCTCCTAAAGATTTTTTTTATTTTAAAAAGGCCATGACCCGGGGGTTCGGGTCCCCGGGGCCGATTAAGGCCTTGGGAGGGTCAAATTAATTTTTTCAACAAAAATAATTAGGGTGCAGGCCCTGGGGGATGGGGTCCCCAGGGCCAATAAATTAGAAAAAGAAGGGTAGCCACACAGCCCTCCTTCTTAAAAAAATAAAATAAATAAAAGACCGGCATCGCGCTGGAGGCCACGCCCCCTCCTTGCAGCACTCTGCAAACGCGCCCCCTGGCCAGTTGTACGTTGGGGAATTAATTACCCTTCAATACTGAGGGTCCCTGAGGGGCAACTAGCCCAACAGGTATCTCCAGTATCCGCCAGGGAGCTGCGTTGCAGACAGGTGTTCTGAGGCCACGCCCCTTTTTACACCTCTATGCAATGCAGCTCTGTGGCGCTTACTGGAGGTACCTAGTGAGCTAATTTGACCCTAGGGACCCTTAGGATTCAAGGGGACTTAATCTCTCAACTTAGAACGGCAACGGGGCGCCTTTACACAGTGGTGAAGAGAGGGGACGGGGCCTGAGGTGATGTGTGCAAACATGTATGTATGTATTTATTTCTTATTAAGCGCAGCTGTCACCCAAAAGGGTATCCTGGCGCTGAGACCATATCAAACCATAAGGAAGGATGTAATTACATTGCTCTTGGGAACAAATAGGTCTTAAGATCCCTTTTAAAGGACAGCAGATCTTGACTACTCCTCAGTGCCAGAGGTAGGGAATTCCACAATGTGGCGGCCGTATAGCTAAAAGCACGGCCACCCATCCTTACTCTGGCGATCCTGGGAATCCTCACCAGGAACGCCGACGAAGATCTCAAAGGTCGGGCAGTTTGATACCACAAAAAAAGGTTCTGGAGTGGAATAGGTCCTAGACCATGCAATGCTCTGAATACAAGGCATGACGCCTTGAAAACAATCCTCTGCTGTACCGGTAGCCAGTGTAGATCAGCTAACGCTGTAGAGGAAGAGGCAGAGCGTGGTCGCGACAAAGCCAATTTCGCAGCCATGTTCTGAATCCTCTGCAGCTTAAGGATCAGAGTTTTAGGAGCTCCCAGAAGTAGTGCGTTGCAGTAGTCTAGCCTACTGAGAATAGAACTACGCACTGCCTCTGCTCTAGCACTTCGAGGGAGTATTGGTAAAATTTTACGCAGGGCACGGAGCAAGGCCATGCAAGTTGCTGCGGTCTTATTTACTGAAGCATCCAGCTGTAAACCAGGTTCAAACATCACTCCTAAATTGCGAGCCGATTCAGCGGCTTCCACAGAACCCGGAATAGAGTTTGGCCAGAAACCATCAGGTAACGCGCGAGAAGGACGATCAAGAGAGCAGTGGAGAACCTCCGTTTTCGACCCATTAAATTGAAGTGAGTTGGCTCGCAACCATTCTGCTGTGGTCGACATGCAACGGTGAAAGGTGTCCCTCGAAACCGCCTCAGTGCCCTCAAATGAAAAAATCAATTGAGTGTCATCGGCATAATTGATGACCGATATGCCGAATGGCTTGATTAGGTCTATCAGGGGTCGGAGATATAGATTAAACAAAATCGGGCTAATCGCCGACCCTTGAGGGACACCCTGATTCACCTGCTGAATAGCTGACCGAAATGGTGGTAAAGCCACAGCTTGCTGTCTGTTACCCAGATAAGATGTTAACCAGCTTAAAGCCAGGCCGTTTACTCCCGCTCTTTGGAGACGGTCCAAGAGAACCCCATGGTCCACCGTGTCGAACGCGGCCGACATGTCAAGCAGCACTAAAAAAGCTGACCTACCTCTGTCGACACGCGTTCGTAGATCGTCTAGCACGGTAACCAATGCGGTCTCAGTACCGTGGGCCGGTCGGAAGCCAAATTGGGCTACATCCAGACAGAAGTTTGTTTCCAGGAAGTTGGACAAGGCTCTCGTGACCCATCTCTCGAGAATTTTTATCGCAAACGGTAACAGTGAGATGGGTCTGTAGTTAGCCGGGCATAAAGGATCTAAAGAAGCCTTTTTTAGTAAAGGAGTTACTATTGCCAACTTCCAGCTGTCTGGGACTATCGCTGTCGTCAATGACTGACAGCAGATGGAATAGAGTGGAGGGAACAACTCCTCTTGAAATGCCTTCCAGATCTTATGAGGCATTGGATCGAGAGGTGAGCCTGAGGATACTCCATTGGCCAGAACACGGAATTCTTCTAGCGAGAAGATGGGAAAACAAGGCAGGTGAGAAGAGTCTGCCTTGTTATTATCCCATACAGGCGCCCTGTGGCACGTTTTAAGTTGGGTAAATAATTCCCCTTCAATCCTGAGGGCCCCTGGGGGCTAACTAGCCCACCAGGTGCTTCCAGTAAGTGCCACTGAGCTGCGTTGCAGAGAAGTGGTCCAGGCCGTGCCACTTTTTACACCTCTCTGCAACGCAGCTCTGTGGCGCTTACTGGAGGTACCTAGTGGGCTAGTTGGACCCTAGGGACCCTCAGGATTCAAATGAACTTAATCTCCCAACTAAAAACAGCCACAGGGCGTGTTTACACAGTGGTGAAGGGAGGGGACGGGGCCTGAGTTAACGTGTGCAAACAAGTCCTGTGGCGCGTTTTAAGTTGGGGAAATAATTTCCCTTCAATCCTGAGGGACCCTGGGGGCCAACTAGCCCACCAGGTGCTTCCAGTAAGCGCCACTGCGCTGCGTTGCAGAGAGGTGGCCTAGGCCGTGCCCCTTTTTACATCTCTCTGCAACGCAGCCCTGTGGCGCTTACTGGAGGTACCTAGTGGTCTAGTTGGACCCTAGGGACCCTCAGGATTCAAGGGGACTTAATCTCCCGACTTAAAACGGCCACAGGGCGTGTTTACACAGTGGGAAAGGGAGGGGATGGGGCCTGAGGTGACGTGTGCAAACACGCCCTGTGGCACGTTTTAAGAGGTAGTTTTAATCCCCTGCCCTATTATATACTAGGGGCTTACAGAAGAGGTCATGCTAATCACAGGGGGACCCCAACGCATAGTGTTCCCTAGTGTATGTAGGTGTTTTCACTGTATTCTGAGTGTCTTTTAACATAGCACTGGCTCTAGGACTGGTTAGTCAGACTCAGTCACCACCAGTATCCGTCTGAAAAAGTTGAGGGTACAGGATGATTTTGCAACAAGGCTTCTTTCTGCTCTTCTTTTTGTTCTTTCTGGACATTAACCTTCCTCCTGCACTTTTCTTCGTCTTTGAGGACTTCTGTTGCTTCTTTCTGCATTTCATTTTTTTCTTTCTGTGCGTTTTTTCTTCTTTCTTCGCATGTCCTATCTCTTTAGGCATAGTTAGAAATTAGCATTTAAAAAACCTTTGAAATTCACTGAAATAACCATAGGTTTCAGGCACGTTAATACTTAGGAATTAGCATTTAAAAAACCTTAGACATTCACTGAAAAAAAAACATAGGTTTCAGGGACGTTATAGTTAGCTGGACTTTTCACTCGTACAAAACCATTGAAATTCCCCCGTTATAGTTAGTTCAGCTAACTATAACTCGCGCGCCCGCAATGCACTGCTGATGACGTCACATATTACATCACTCATGACATGGTCAGTGACATCATTCATGACATCACTGATGACATCCCTGATGACATCATCCTTGTGATAGAGTGGCAGACCTCCTCTCCCCCTAATATAACCTTTGATACACACATTCAAAAATAGAAACTAAAATTTTCAATACAATGGATATACCAATACCAGTTACAACAACCTATTCAGTAATTCTAAGATCCACATACACATCCATTCATTCACCAACAGTCCTATACAGACACTCATACATGTACTCACTCATCATATGTACTCATACACCTATACATCCTGTTACACAACGCCACTCATCCATAGAGTTACTCTTACACATAGTCACTCATGCTAATAAAGAATCAAACATCCACTTACTTGCATATACAGTTCTACACACACCACCACACTTACTTCTACAGAAACTTACACATACTTAGTCTTTTAAACAAAAACTTATAGAAACACATACTTATTCATACAGGAACTCTTTCTGTCTCTCACTCTCACATATACTCACTTATATACACCAATAGTCACATATACTAGTTTAAAACATATGTAGCTACTCATAAATACACTATTGAGACAGTCATTCACTCACTAACACACCCATGCACACATCATCCACCCATACAGTCCTGCACACATGCTGTTTTCAACACATACAAACAGTGAGTCACTCATTCATGCACCTATGCACTACGCAATACCCCCCACTGAACCATACAGACACTCATACTGATACTCAAAAAACCAACTAATAACCTATATAGACACTCAAGTAGCTACTCACCAACCCATGCAGTCACTTATACACAAAGTGAGAGACTGATACAGATGTTTACATATTTAAACATTACTCACTAAGCCATGTATTCACTAAGATACACTTAATCAGTCAGTTATACAATCAATTTTTCAAAAACAAATCATCCATTTAGACACTTATATACCCATTTATTCTTCCATCGACCTTGAGATATACATATATAAAACATATGTAATTTTCAGAAAAACACACATTCACTGGATGATGTCATCAGTGATGTCATCAGTGATGTCATTGACCATGTCACGAGTGATGTAATATGTGACGTCATCAGCAGTGCATTGCGGGCGCGCGAGTTATAGTTAGCTTAACTAACTATAACGGGGGAATTTCAATGGTTTTGTACGAGTGAAAAGTCCAGCTAACTATAACGCCCCTGAAACCTATGGTTTTTTCAGTGAATATATATATATATATAGATATATTGAGATATACATAGATATAGATATAGATATAGATATATATATATATATATGAGAAGTGTACTTGATCTCCCAAAGCTTGCACTTCCTTTACAGCGGTAAGAGAGACCCGGACTCCAAAATACGTGGCAAAATAGGTTGTTTTTATTCTTTCAAGCCGTTATATGACGCGTTTCGAGCACCTCCGTGCCCTTGATCACATATGGAAGAACTTTAGTCCCCTTTCACTTTTGTATTTTCAAATGCCACCTCCCCAATCATGTGATGTCATATATATATGCGAAGCAAAGTCCCAGAGTAAGACCTCGCCGGGTCGAACATAAGTGCACAGACTCCAGTAGTAGTACTAAAGATGTTGGCTTATTTAGCAAGCATTGCAAGAAGACTCGTTTCGACCGCAAGCCTGTCAGGGCCGAAGCGGGCAATAAAAACATTTCAGGACCAGTCTGTGGTCCGTCTCCGGCTATACAGAGAAAGCTGTGGAGTGACGGAGTACATATTATATATATATATATATATATATATTTATTATCTACTGGCAGTAGATAGTTATAGTTAGGACTGTGTTTCCATAGGAAATCTGAAAATTCTATTTTGAATAACTTTGGCGCCGGTTGACGAATCCTCGCGAAATTTTCAAAACTAATGGGGCGCTCCGCTCAGCTCCTACCCTGAAAGTCTTGGGGTGATTCGTCAAGCGGGGGCCGAGAAAAAAGGGGGGTCCCAAAACACGTTTTCCCCATACATTTTCCCATAGGACCTTTAGTCGAAGGTACAGCCCGAATGGCTGAACAGAATTACTTGAAATTTGGCAAAGGGGTAGTCCTCAGGTCAGGGAAGTGCCTTTTGCATATCTAGAGTCAATCTGTTCAGTATTTCCTGAGAAAATTGCATTTAAAAGCATATACATATCTATATACGCGCACCGTGCGCGCACCCCAACGTGCGCGAGCGTAATTCTGATTGGTTGTTTGATGTCAGACAACATTCGAATCGGTCGAAATCAGGAAGTGTTGGCTGCCATTTTGTCTGTCGCAGTGATCAGGAAAGTTGGAAAAAAGGTGGAAAACGTGAAAAGGGGGCAGGGAAGAGAGTTTCTGACCCCCTAGCCTTAGTCAGGGGGTCACAGAAGGACCCCCAAGGGTGAAAAAAACATTTTTTATTTTTTTATTTTTTTAAATCGCGGGTGCGCGCACGGTGAAAAAACTTTAAAAAAAAATATATTAATAAATACATAACTTAGCATTTAAAAAACCGTACAAATTCACTTAAAAAACCATAGGTTTCACCCAGGTTATAGTTAGGTGGACATTTCACTCGTGAAAAAACAATGAAATTCCCCCGTTATAGTTAGTTCAGATAACTATAACTCGCGCGACCGCCACTCTATCACAAGGATGATGTCATCAGTGATGTCATGAGTGATGCCACTGACCATGTCATGAGTGATGTAATATGTGACGTCATGAGCAGTGGATTGCGGGCGCACGAGTTCTAGTTATCTGAACTAACTGTAACGGGGGAATTTCATTGGTTTTTTACGAGTGAAATGTCCACCTAACTATAACCTGGGTGAAACCTATGGTTTTTTAAGGATAGAGATAGAGATAGAGAGATAGATATGAATGAAACACCACACTTTCAAATCCAAAAGTATTCACGGACACCAAGGAGATTTGCAGTTTTAAAGTTGGTTTATTGAACTGCGTGAACAAGGCGAAAGCTGAAACGCGTTGTGTTTGCAGTTCAATAAACCAACTTTAAAACTGCAAATCTCCTTGGTGTCCGTGAATACTTTTGGATTTGAAAGCGTGGTGTTTCATATTTGGGGCTACCCATTACCCCGGAACGGACCGTCCTGGCAGACCGCCTTCACTTTATCGGAACTGTGTGTGTGTGTATGTATATCTATCTATCTATCTATCTATCTATCTATATATATATGTATATAACAAACTCTGCGTCCAAGACCTCCAACAAGTCAAGTACCTCCAACTACAAACGGCGGCAGAGGCGCAAAGCCAGCAACAAACTAGCAAAAACCAACAAGAAGGAGAGGACGGGTATACTGGAGGAACAAACAATAATGGATGAACAAGTAGAAAATACCATCATCAATTTGTCCAACGTTGTGTTGACGAAACAAGAAATAAACATACTGAGACTTGGCCTCTCATATGCGCCACAAAACAACTTTGATTATGCAGCAACCAGACTGGACTTATATAAAGGGGTACGAAAGTTGAAATTGAAAAAGCATTTTCTTGTCAACACACTTAATCAAGCAACTAACAAACAAGCTCCTACAACTGATATCAGACAAGGGACAACGACATTGACACAATCTGATGCACCCCTTTTACAAATTTTGGAAGATTTAAACAACGAAAGCAATCATACAAATCAAACGTCGGAAGTGAGTCCATTCAAACCTAAATCCTCCTTCAATCCAATAATGATTCGTGATTCCATCGACATTTTTCATGAAGCAGCAATCACACAAATAAAGGAACTGCACAAAAAGACACAATCCAAAACCAGACATTACAATAAAGTGGATCAGCAATATCGATTATTAACTTCTAAATTGCAGAAAAACAAGGAAATTGTAATCCGCAACAGCGATAAGGACGGCAACATTGTAATATGGCCAATAACCTTATACAACAAAGAAGCTTATAAACAACTCAATGATCGTGACTGCTACACAAGGATCACTACGAGCAATATGAAAATCACACACAAGGAATTCTATCACAAGCTCGAACAATGAGAAACTGATTAGCAATGATGAACTCAAATTTTTAAAACATGACAATCCTACAACACCGACCATCTATTTTATTCCAAAAAATCACAAGAACTATAATGAACCTCCTGGAAGACCAATAATCAGTGCTAAAAATAGTCTGATGGAAAACACAACAAGATATATTGACTATTATTTACAGGAGCATGTACAGAATCTACCGTCCTATGTAAAGGACACTAGCGACTTTCTTAGAAAAATTTCGAACTTTGAATGGCAAGAGGATTACTTACTGATGGCTTTGGATGTAACCTCTTTATACACCAGTATTAAACATATGGATGGGTTAACAGCAATACAACATTATCTCGCACAGAGATCCACACAACATCTAGAACACAGCAAAATGCTTGTGGAAATGATCGAATTCTGTTTGCACAATAACACCTTCATGTTTAATAGCCAGCTATATCAGCAAACCAGAGGGGTAGCTATGGGGGCCAGCTTTTCACCAAGCTACGCATGTCTGCACATGGGCAGATGGGAAGAGCTGGTCCTCAAAAAGAAATTTGGTGATAATGTCATGAACAATGTCAAAATTTGGCTCAGATACATTGACGATTTGTTTGTAATTTGGCACGGTACATTACAACAAGCAAATGAGTTTATTCAGAATATCAATGTTAACAACATGAATTTGCACTTCACCGCCACAGTCAGTCCTTCTCAGATTGAATTTCTAGATACCAAAGTCTACATTAGTAAAAACAAAATTGAAACCCGACTCTATAGGAAAAAGACAGCGGGTAACTCTATCCTTCATGCATCCAGTGCGCATCCTAAGCACCTTATCAACAGTATCCACTACGGGGAAATGCTACGCATAAGGCGCATATGTAGTAATGATCAGGACCTCAAGGTGGCACAGGATGAAAGTAAGAGACGTTTTTTGCAACGTGGGTACAAAATTAGTGTTATTGACAATGCTATTAAAAAGTCTATGGCCTGGAGCAGGGAGGAAGCTATCAAGGATAAAAAAATTGATGAGAAATCTTATGATAAATCTAGGAAAGCCAACCCTGATAATGTGACCCAGGACAATACAGACAGTACAAATTCGAAAGAGGAATTCCGACTAATTATCCAATATAGTCAACAACACAAAAGTCTAAATAAAATTATTCAGCGAAATTGGCCATTGGCACTCAGTGACCCAGTAATAGGACCCCTGCTATCGCAGAGGGTGTCCATTACTTACAGTAAGGCGCCCTCAATGAGAGACACACTAGTCCACACAAGTCCTGAAGTGATTAATAACAGTAGCTGGATACAATCAGTCAAAGGATTCTTTAGATGTAAAACGAGCAAGGCATGCATTCAGGGAGTTAATACCAGCACATACAAAACCCCTTTCAGCCATTACAACTGCACTATTTCTAAATTCTTAACATGTAAGACAGAGTACGCTGTTTATGTCCTCTCATGCCCATGTAATTTACGGTACATAGGCAGCACAAAATTACCTGTCTTTAAACGTATCCTCCAGCATCTAAGAGCTATCACGAATCAGGATAACACGTACCCCGTTGCACGGCATTTTAAGGAACAACATAAATCTGACAACCATTTCCTTAAATATTTTGTCATAGATTCAATTCCACCAAGCAGGAGAGGGGGTGACCGTGAAAATAAATTAAGACAACTTGAAACACAGTACATCCTACAACTGGACACTAAGCATCCTGCAGGTCTTAATGCCACGGAGGACTTGTATACATGTTTGATCTGAAACAACAAACTTGCATGTTTTTACAGACAGTAGAAGTCAATCAGACGCAACCCTAGCTCTCGAATACCTACCACAATTCATTTTAGATTTTTTACCATTGGTCATTTTACCTTTTATCAACAGATCCTCTTATGTCTTTTAAAAAAATACGATATCTTACTATTTATTTATTTTATAAGGTGTTTTTATCGACATCTCGTAACTTAAAGTTTTATTGTATTTAATATGGTTATAACATAATTGTCTTTAGTGGTACCTATCTAGGTGAGAGACTATGTAGATAGGTCGATAGATATAATTTTGAGGTTAAATCACCTTTTTATCTATTTATTGGCATATTTTGCACATACTAAATTGCACTGACACATATGCACTTTACAGGTGCGGTCGGTTCATTTTGAATGAGTATTGATATACCTGGCATTTGATCAAGGTTTCTACCCATCAGCAACACAAGACAGAGGATTTGCACAAAAGATATGACCATAAATTAAAACTACTTTGTTAACAACGAATGTAATTATTACTAGAATATAGGTCTAGGTATTTCACAAGCACATTTTTTACATCTTTATTTTTTATTCCAAACGAGATTGTAACAACTTGAGGCATTTTCTGAATCCCGCCACATATACAGATGACAAATCAGCTCTTAAAACAGTACAATGAAGTCCAAATGATAATGTATTATCTATAAGAACTCCTGAAATCTATTCATATGGTCCTATAAACTACTGAAACCCGGTTTATTTATTAGGCTATATTTGCACACATTTTGCACTTTACACTTTTACAGAAACAATTATCATGTGTTTTTATTGTTTTTGTGTTTAATTCATGTACCACGAATTATGTATTAGAGTATTATAAAAAAACATACATTTATAAGAAGCTTTTATACTCAGACAAGCATTGGCAAATAATGGATATTATGAACAAAATGACGGTATTTTAACTAGATGTACTGAATTGGATTAATATGACCAAGTTAAAACTAAAGCAAGTAAAAGGGCATTAAAGTGCACCTTTGATAGTGAAATTGCATTAAATGTTTAAATATCATTTAGATATTATATAAGTTTCACACAATGCATACAAGGTCAAGCTTTTGTCTATGTCCATTCGAAATCTACACGTCATGCCTGTCACGTGGTCATTTGCTCACTTGCATTTGCACTTTAAAAGGGAGTTACCTCCATTATGCCACTGTCATATGATCAAGGCTCGGGTGAGCCGAAACGCGTTCTGGCGACAATGGAATAAAGGAATACTTTGCACATATTTTGGGTCTGTGTCCATCCTTCGGGAGAGCCGTCTGGGGAAAGTCAGCGGAGGAACAAAATATATATATATATATATATATATATATATATATATATATATATATATATATATATATATATATATATATATATATATATATATATATATATATATATATATTCACTGAAAAAACCATAGGTTTCACACATGTTATAGTTAGCTGGACATTTTACTGATAAAAAACCAATGAAATTCCCCCGTTATAGTTACTGTAGGCAACTATAACTCACGCGACCGTAATCCTCTGCTGATGCTAATACTGTATTTAGACACTTATTTGCCCATATCTTCTTCCATTAAATTTTAGCTATACATATATTACAAATATTTTTTTTTCATAAAGACACATGTCATCAGCAGAGGATTACGGTCGCGTGAGTTATAGTTGCCTACAGTAACTATAACGGGGGAATTTCATTGGTTTTTTATCAGTAAAATGTCCAGCTAACTATAACATGTGTGAAACCTATGGTTTTTTCAGTGAATTAGCAAGGTTTTTTAAATGCTATTTCCTAACTATAACGTGTGTGAAACCTATGGTTTTTTCAGTGAATTTGTACGGTTTTTTAAATGCTAAGTTACTTTACGCCATTTGTGGCGTGCGCGCCCACTTAACGCAGTTCGTTCCGTGCACGGTTTTTATCAACTTTAATAAGCCCTGTACATTTGGTGGCCTTCGGCCACCAAAAGCACAGGGGGTGAGGTCAATGTGGATAGTGTTTTTTTTATTTCGATTTTATAATTTCATGTTGCCAAAATTACGTTTTTTTTCTCTATTAATAAGCCCTGCACATTTGGTGGCCTGCGGCCACCAAAAGCACAGGGGGTGGGGTAAGTGTGGATAGTGTTTTTTTTATTTTTATTTTTTTACCGTAAGCGTACGGTAAGCTTACGGTAAGCGTACGGTAAGCGTACGGTAAGCGTACCCCGCGAAATTGCCGAAAAAAAAATAAAACCGTTTTTGCTCTTGGGGGATGTTTGGGGACTCCCTCAACATGACTATGTGGGAGGGAGTTGTCAAAACAGCCCCGTAACATGTTTTTGGCCATCATGTTTGATAAACAACACTCAGTGCGAGAGACAAAATGGCGGACGCCGCTTCCTGGTTTCGGCCGATTCGAATGTTTACTAAGATCTAAGAGCCAATCAGAATCGCGCTCGCGCACGCCACCGTAAGCTTACGGTAAGCGTACGGTAAGCGTACGGTAAGCGTACCGTAAGCGGGCTCAGATATATATATTGATTTAAAGGCTATTTTCTCAGAATCTACTGAACAGATTTACACCAAACCTACAAAAGGCACTTCCTTGACCTAGGGACTACCTCTCTGCCAAATTTCTAGTAATTCTGTTCAGCCGTTCGGGCTGTAGCTCGTTCTAAAGGTCCTATGGAAAAATGCATGGGAAAAACGCGTTTTGGGACCCCCCTTTTATCTCAGCCCCCGCTTGACGAATCCCCCCGAGACTTTCAGGGTAGGAGCGGAGCGTAGCGCCCCACCTATTTTGAGAAATTCGCGAGGATTCGTCGACCGGCGCCAAAGTTATTCAAAATAGAATGTTGAGGTTTTCCTATGGAAACGTGGTCCTAACTATAACTACCTACTGGCGACCGCCAGTAGGTAATATATATATATATATATATATATGTATATATATATATATATATATATATATATATATATATATATATATATATATATATATATATATATATATATATATATATATATCCATAGGTTTCAAACACGTTATAGTTACGAATTAGCATTTAAAAAACCTTGCAAATTCACTTACAAAACCATAGGTTTCACACATGTTATAGTTAGCTGGACATTTCACTCGTAAAAAACCAATGAAATTCCCCCGTTATAGTTAGTGCAGGCAACTATAACTCACGCGACCGCAATCCTCTGCTGATGACGTCAGATATTACATCACTGTATTTAGACACTTATTTACCCATGTCTTCTTCCATTAATCTTTAGCTATACATATATTACAAATATTTGTCATCAGTGATGTAATATCTGACGTCATCAGCAGAGGATTGCGGTCGCGTGAGTTATAGTTGCCTGCACTAACTAGAACGGGGGAATTTCATTGGTTTTTTTACGAGTGAAATGTCCAGCTAACTATAACATGTGTGAAACCTATGGTTTTTTAAGTGAATTTGCAAGGTTTTTTAAATGCTAATTCGTAACTATAACGTGTGTGAAACCTATAGTTTTTTAAGTGAATTTGTACGGTTTTTTAAATGCTAAGTTATGTATTTATTAATTATTGTTTTTCAGGTTTTTCACCGTGCGCGCACCGTGCGCACGCTGTGGGCACTCGGTGCGCTTCGTGCACCCACAGTTCGCAGTTCGTGCCGTGCGCGCACGGTGCACGGTGCACGCACCTCGCGATTGTTTTTTTTTTTTTTTATTGTTTTTTTCTCCCTTGGGGGTCCTTCTGTGACCCCCTGACCAAGGCTAGGGGGTCAGGAACTGTCCACTATGCCCCCTTTTCACGATCTCCACCTTTTTTTTCACCCCCTCAGACTGCGAGGGACAAAATAGCGGCCGACACTTCCTGGTTTCAACCGATTCGAATGTTTACCGACATCTAACATCCAATCAGAATTGTGCTCGCGCACGGCAGGGTGCTGGCACAGTGCGCGCACGGTGCGCGCGTATAGATATTGATATGCTTTTAAATGCCATTTTCTCAGGAAATACTGAACATATTTACACCAGACCTGCAAAAGGCACTTCCTTGACCTTATGGCTACCTCTCTGCCAAATTTCACGTAATTCTGTTCAGCCGTTCGGGCTGTAGCTGTGACTAAAGGTCCTATGGAAAAATGCATGGGGAAAAAGCGTTTTGGGACCCCCCCTTTTTCTCGGCCCCCGCTTGACGAATCCCCCCGAGACTTTCAGGGAAGGAGCTGAACGGAGCGCACCATTTGTTTTGAAAATTTCGCGAGGATTCGTCAACCGGCGCCAAAAAGTTATTCAAAATAGAATTTTGAGATTTCCTATGGAAACTAGGTTGTAACTATAACAATCTACTGGCGACCGCCAGTAGAATAAATATATAAATATATATATATATATATATATATATATTTTTATATAGCACCAGGAAGGCGCTTCTACAGTGGGAACGAAGGTGAGCTGGAGCCCTTGCAGGGAGGGAGCCAGTTTGACGCTCCGGTTGTCAGCCACAAAGCGGGGCAGGTCCCGCCTTGGACATTTGTTTAACAAGTTGCAATAGAGACTGAGAGAGTGCACCCACTGGGGATTATTACAGAGCACTACATCACCCATAAGGCCGTGAGAAAAGGCACGCCCACTGGGGCAGGTAATTGAAATCACCCACAAGGCCGTGAGAAAAGGCACGCCCACTGGGACAGGTGATCGAAATCAAAAGACGTGCTCTCAGCTACATTTCCAGTCATTCAGCAAGAAACGCCACTGAAGAAAGGTTTACCCCTGAAACGCGTCTGGCGTAGATGTATTGAACTTTGCTGTCCTTGTTGGGTCCTGCTGGCAGGCTGTCTTCCATTAAAAGTGAGCGAAAATTACCCTTCGTGTGGCTCTACTTCAAATGGGTTTCCTGTGATGTTGGATGTAAAGGCGGCCCTTACCCGGTCGCGAAGAGGAGCCCACCGCGTATCGCGGGTCTTTGATAGCACCAGGAAGGCGCTTCTACAGTGGGAACGAAGGTGAGCTGGAGCCCTTGCAGGGAGGGAGCCAGTTTGACGGTCCGGTTGTCAGCCACAAAGCGGGGCAGGTCCCGCCTTGGACATTTGTTTAACAAGTTGCAATAGAGACTGAGAGAGTGCACCCACTGGGGATTATTACAGAGCACTACATCACCCATAAGGCCGTGAGAAAAGGCACGCCCACTGGGGCAGGTAATTGAAATCACCCACAAGGCCGTGAGAAAAGGCACGCCCACTGGGACAGGTGATCGAAATCAAAAGACGTGCTCTCAGCTACATTTCCAGTCATTCAGCAAGAAACGCCACTGAAGAAAGGTTTACCCCTGAAACGCGTCTGGCGTAGATGTATTGAACTTTGCTGTCCTTGTTGGGTCCTGCTGGCAGGCTGTCTTCCATTAAAAGTGAGCGAAAATTACCCTTCGTGTGGCTCTACTTCAAATGGGTTTCCTGTGATGTTGGATGTAAAGGCGGCCCTCACCCGGTCGCGAAGAGGAGCCCACCGCGTATCGCGGGTCTTTGATAGCACCAGGAAGGCGCTTCTACAGTGGGAACGAAGGTGAGCTGGAGCCCTTGCAGGGAGGGAGCCAGTTTGACGCTCCGGTTGTCAGCCACAAAGCGGGGCAGGTCCCGCCTTGGACATTTGTTTAACAAGTTGCAATAGAGACTGAGAGAGTGCACCCACTGGGGATTATTACAGAGCACTACATCACCCATAAGGCCGTGAGAAAAGGCACGCCCACTGGGGCAGGTAATTGAAATCACCCACAAGGCCGTGAGAAAAGGCACGCCCACTGGGACAGGTGATCGAAATCAAAAGACGTGCTCTCAGCTACATTTCCAGTCATTCAGCAAGAAACGCCACTGAAGAAAGGTTTACCCCTGAAACGCGTCTGGCGTAGATGTATTGAACTTTGCTGTCCTTGTTGGGTCCTGCTGGCAGGCTGTCTTCCATTAAAAGTGAGCGAAAATTACCCTTCGTGTGGCTCTACTTCAAATGGGTTTCCTGTGATGTTGGATGTAAAGGCGGCCCTTACCCGGTCGCGAAGAGGAGCCCACCGCGTATCGCGGGTCTTTGATAGCACCAGGAAGGCGCTTCTACAGTGGGAACGAAGGTGAGCTGGAGCCCTTGCAGGGAGGGAGCCAGTTTGACGCTCCGGTTGTCAGCCACAAAGCGGGGCAGGTCCCGCCTTGGACATTTGTTTAACAAGCTGCAATAGAGACTGAGAGAGTGCACCCACTGGGGATTATTACAGAGCACTACATCACCCATAAGGCCGTGAGAAAAGGCACGCCCACTGGGGCAGGTAATTGAAATCACCCACAAGGCCGTGAGAAAAGGCACGCCCACTGGGACAGGTGAT
This sequence comes from Triturus cristatus, assembly GCF_964204655.1. Lineage (NCBI taxonomy): Eukaryota > Metazoa > Chordata > Amphibia > Caudata > Salamandridae > Triturus > Triturus cristatus. The sequence goes on from NC_140586.1 coordinate 214,597,902, forward strand.
CGAAATCAAAAGACGTGCTCTCAGCTACATTTCCAGTCATTCAGCAAGAAACGCCACTGAAGAAAGGTTTACCCCTGAAACGCGTCTGGCGTAGATGTATTGAACTTTGCTGTCCTTGTTGGGTCCTGCTGGCAGGCTGTCTTCCATTAAAAGTGAGCGAAAATTACCCTTCGTGTGGCTCTACTTCAAATGGGTTTCCTGTGATGTTGGATGTAAAGGCGGCCCTTACCCGGTCGCGAAGAGGAGCCCACCGCGTATCGCGGGTCTTTGATAGCACCAGGAAGGCGCTTCTACAGTGGGAACGAAGGTGAGCTGGAGCCCTTGCAGGGAGGGAGCCAGTTTGACGCTCCGGTTGTCAGCCACAAAGCGGGGCAGGTCCCGCCTTGGACATTTGTTTAACAAGTTGCAATAGAGACTGAGAGAGTGCACCCACTGGGGATTATTACAGAGCACTACATCACCCATAAGGCCGTGAGAAAAGGCACGCCCACTGGGGCAGGTAATTGAAATCACCCACAAGGCCGTGAGAAAAGGCACGCCCACTGGGACAGGTGATCGAAATCAAAAGACGTGCTCTCAGCTACATTTCCAGTCATTCAGCAAGAAACGCCACTGAAGAAAGGTTTACCCCTGAAACGCGTCTGGCGTAGATGTATTGAACTTTACTGTCCTTGTTGGGTCCTGCTGGCAGGCTGTCTTCCATTAAAAGTGAGCGAAAATTACCCTTCGTGTGGCTCTACTTCAAATGGGTTTCCTGTGATGTTGGATGTAAAGGCGGCCCTTACCCGGTCGCGAAGAGGAGCCCACCGCGTATCGCGGGTCTTTGATAGCACCAGGAAGGCGCTTCTACAGTGGGAACGAAGGTGAGCTGGAGCCCTTGCAGGGAGGGAGCCAGTTTGACGCTCCGGTTGTCAGCCACAAAGCGGGGCAGGTCCCGCCTTGGACATTTGTTTAACAAGTTGCAATAGAGACTGAGAGAGTGCACCCACTGGGGATTATTACAGAGCACTACATCACCCATAAGGCCGTGAGAAAAGGCACGCCCACTGGGGCAGGTAATTGAAATCACCCACAAGGCCGTGAGAAAAGGCACGCCCACTGGGACAGGTGATCGAAATCAAAAGACGTGCTCTCAGCTACATTTCCAGTCATTTAGCAAGAAACGCCACTGAAGAAAGGTTTACCCCTGAAACGCGTCTGGCGTAGATGTATTGAACTTTGCTGTCCTTGTTGGGTCCTGCTGGCAGGCTGTCTTCCATTAAAAGTGAGCGAAAATTACCCTTCGTGTGGCTCTACTTCAAATGGGTTTCCTGTGATGTTGGAGATATATATATATATATATATATATATATTCACTGAAAAAACCATAGGTTTCACACATGTTATAGTTAGCTGGACATTTTACTGATAAAAAACCAATGAAATTCCCCCGTTATAGTTACTGTAGGCAACTATAACTCACGCGACCGCAATCCTCTGCTGATGCTAATACTGTATTTAGACACTTATTTGCCCATATCTTCTTCCATTAAATTTTAGCTATACATATATTACAAATATTTTTTTTTCATAAAGACACATATGTCATCAGCAGAGGATTACGGTCGCGTGAGTTATAGTTGCCTACAGTAACTATAACGGGGGAATTTCATTGGTTTTTTATCAGTAAAATGTCCAGCTAACTATAACATGTGTGAAACCTATGGTTTTTTCAGTGAATTAGCAAGGTTTTTTAAATGCTATTTCCTAACTATAACGTGTGTGAAACCTATGGTTTTTTCAGTGAATTTGTACGGTTTTTTAAATGCTAAGTTACTTTACGCCATTTGTGGCGTGCGCGCCCACTTAACGCAGTTCGTTCCGTGCACGGTTTTTATCAACTTTAATAAGCCCTGTACATTTGGTGGCCTTCGGCCACCAAAAGCACAGGGGGTGAGGTCAATGTGGATAGTGTTTTTTTTATTTCGATTTTATAATTTCATGTTGCCAAAATTACGTTTTTTTTCTCTATTAATAAGCCCTGCACATTTGGTGGCCTGCGGCCACCAAAAGCACAGGGGGTGGGGTAAGTGTGGATAGTGTTTTTTTTATTTTTATTTTTTTACCGTAAGCGTACGGTAAGCTTACGGTAAGCGTACGGTAAGCGTACCCCGCGAAATTGCCGAAAAAAAAATAAAACCGTTTTTGCTCTTGGGGGATGTTTGGGGACTCCCTCAACATGACTATGTGGGAGGGAGTTGTCAAAACAGCCCCGTAACATGTTTTTGGCCATCATGTTTGATAAACAACACTCAGTGCGAGAGACAAAATGGCGGACGCCGCTTCCTGGTTTCGGCCGATTCGAATGTTTACTAAGATCTAAGAGCCAATCAGAATCGCGCTCGCGCACGCCACCGTAAGCGTACGGTAAGCGTACGGTAAGCGTACCGTAAGCGTACCGTAAGCGGGCTCAGATATATATATTGATTTAAAGGCTATTTTCTCAGAATCTACTGAACAGATTTACACCAAACCTACAAAAGGCACTTCCTTGACCTAGGGACTACCTCTCTGCCAAATTTCTAGTAATTCTGTTCAGCCGTTCGGGCTGTAGCTCGTTCTAAAGGTCCTATGGAAAAATGCATGGGAAAAACGCGTTTTGGGACCCCCCTTTTATCTCAGCCCCCGCTTGACGAATCCCCCCGAGACTTTCAGGGTAGGAGCGGAGCGTAGCGCCCCACCTATTTTGAGAAATTCGCGAGGATTCGTCGACCGGCGCCAAAGTTATTCAAAATAGAATGTTGAGGTTTTCCTATGGAAACGTGGTCCTAACTATAACTACCTACTGGCGACCGCCAGTAGGTAATATATATATATATATATATATATATATATATATATATATATATATATATATATATATATATATGGTTTCTCTTTTTGCTATGATAGGCCTCAAAAAATATTTTTAATATTTTTAAAAATATATATTTACAAGAAAGTAACAAATGGTCCTCTTCTTCAAAAGAAGTGTTGAAAAACAAGTGATTCAGTTCTATTCTGATGGGAGTCTATCACTGGTCTCTTACCCTACATTACCAGCCTCTGAATCCCTGCTGCAGCTGCTCCTCTCGTGGTAGCAGTCTCTTGACAACATGCATTAACTCGCAGCTGGGTCCCTTATGGCATTCTCTCACTGAACCCTTATGATACTAGCTAATTGGAGGCTCACGGCCGCTCCTCTTCCTCCCTAGTAAGTCGCATCAGGCTCCGGCCTGATATTCACTGCTGCCCATCATGCTCCTTTGTGAGATTCACTGAGCATCACAGCTTCTACGAGAGCTTTGTCCAGCCCTTACACTATAGCCTAAACTACTATTTCACTACTGGGTATTGTGATTCGACTTTGATACCGCCTATCCATTTCACTTTGAATTAGCCTGGTTCTCATGCTCTTACACCAGTCTCGTCTGCCCCTATGCTTTAAACTAGCCTGGGACTAGCTCCAATCCTCCTATCCTAGTGGGTCTTCCGTTACAAATGATTCCACAATCTCATTCGTGATAAACTAACCAGAACTCACCTGCTTAACCTAATCCCTGTGAGAGTCATCTTCCATGCCCATACACTACCTAACTAGTTGCAAGAGTAACAGAAGGTTACAAATTACAACAGAACTGAATGCTAGGCCCCTTTCCATAAGGCACGTTCAAATCCTATCCTTCTACTTTTGACTAGTCTTACCGCTTACTGCAAACAAATGATAAGACTCACTGTTGAGCCTTCCATTCTACTACAAACAGACATCCATCTGAATCCCATTCCTGGAGTAAGTCTCCCCTGCTTGCCCATTACCAGCTGAACACAGGGCTCTATTAGTTGATGTGCATCTTATCTCCTTCCCTCCAAAAGCAGAGTCTCGCCATGCCCTTCGATTGCACACTACCATGGCACTCACTGTTGCTTCGCTTCCCCCGGAGGTGGAGTCTTGCCCGGCCCTTCCATTACAAACTCCTCATGTTGCACCTGCAAAGGCAAGCGATGGGAGGTCAACTGCTAGTGGAGCAACAAGATGCCCAAACCCCACCCCTCACCCAAAAAAAACCACCTGCAACATAAAAACTCACAAACAGGAAGAAGAACCAATGACCAACAAGTGCAGGAGCAGCTGATTAAGAACAGACACAGACCTGCACCCAATGCTAAGATGGAGTAACTGCATACGCAATGTCAGACACTACCAGAAAGGCGCATTCTCATGGTGTGCCCAGTCTTATGCACCAAAATCACTTAGTCCAATGCCATTCACAGAGATGGATGCTTAAGGAATGGAACACATGTTTTTGTGCCATGGAAGGGATACAAGAGCCAAGCACACTGCATCCAAGAGTACAGAGAGGAGGGTGACATTCTAGCTTTGCTTCAATGGCTCAACACCCTCCAATTGAGGTCATTTATACAAACATATGCCTTCTGGAAACCATAGTCTTTGTTACACAACGAAAGCATGCGTAATCTAGGTCAACAGCACCATGTAAAAGGAAAGCCTACCACTGGAAACATTGTGTTGCAGTTCGATGGAAACGTATGACCCTTCAGGGAAAGCAATGGCATAAGTTAACAGGACAGCTGGAGTGTTTGGTTATCAGATCAAACCCTGAATCCACTGCATGTCATTGGTTAATTCATTGTACTGTGACTGGTTTTGCCTACTTCTGGGGCAAACTAGAAAAGTCGCAGCAAGGCGACCTCTCCGGTTGGAGCAGAGGGTAGGACTCTTACAAAAGCTCCATTTGACAAAGTATATCAAAATTTAATTTACTTGTCCTTTACCTCCGGTAAAAAGATGCATTCACTTCAGAGGACTGTGTGTTACACTGCAGGACGGTTTCAAATTCCAAGAGGGCCAAATTTAGACTTTCATCTTTCAGTTGTCAAATACAGGCTGGGGTAAATACACCAGCAATACCAAGAGGACTCATTGGTAATTATATCAATAAAGCATTCAAGATTATTTGGGCAGAGCCAGAGAAAATTGGGTAGAAACAAGCAGATTTCTTCATCCAAATGTATTTAACAACTCCCGATTTTAAGTCATCGAGGCAAACTCCACACATTTGGAAGCTTGTTCTTAAAACCCAGAGGGTTAAAACAAACATATGGATTCTCAGCGTTACCCAACCTTCTTACATACACGAGAGCGCTTAAGACCACCTTAAGCGTTACTCAATGTAGTATTTCTTGAGTCATTATAAACCTACACATTAAAAAGATGTTCTTTTGGAACATGGTCAGTTCTGTTGGATGCAAATCTTAACCAATACATGAATTTAGGCCTAGAGAGATGGTAATATGGTCCTACAAAATGGTTGAGTGGTAAACACAAAATAAAAACTCAAATCTTTTAAATCCGCAGTCTTTATTTTGGCTACTCAACCATCTGTCGTCTCTACTGGTTTGGGATTCCTTGAGCAAGTACAAGGTATTGGACACTACGAAGAGTTTTTAAATGGTGATAATGTCAGATCACGTTATGTAGAGACCTTACCATTCTCTTGCTTTCTCCCTGCAAAATATTAACACCTCAGACCGTTTACCTAATAAACAAATAGCTGTGCTTAAGTAACAAAATTAGAGATGGGGACTGGGTGTTGGTACTGCCTAGGAGGCTCCACACTTAGGGTGCCAAAATCATGATTTGGAGAGGATTTATCAAAGAAGATAATTTGATAAGTACTAATTAATGGAGACTGAGAAGTTACTGGTCTACAGCAACAGTTTACCAACAAGGTTATCCTTTAACATTAATTCAAGACTATGCCTCAGCTTTCAGCAAAGACAAGTCCTCCACAATGAAGGAGGAATGCTTCAAGCTAGGAAGATCTCGAATTGGGTACCCTTTCAGTCATGTGCTTTATATCATCAACCAAGCCGTAATTGTCTATACTCACAGAAAGCAGACCGTGATGACCATGGTAGACCATGGTAGACCATGCACCCCCCTTCCCCGAAACTGATCTCTCAGGTAGTCACTGTTGTACTTACAGTAGAAACTTTTCTCCCACAAACTGAGCCCTCACTGGATAGTGACAAAAGCATCAGTCAACTGGACGAACACAATCAATATGATCGCTGTAGAGTGAAAAGGTTGTTTAGCAAAAACAACACTGTAAAGGAGAATCACCCTCAGACATAATTGCATTGGACTTAGGAGTAACTAGGCAGGTGACAATTCTCTCCTATCCAGAAACTACTAACTGGCCCATAGAGTTATCTAAGGAGTGCAGGACCCAACAGATCATAGAATGTAGTGCAGCAAATATGAGAAAAATGTAGGCTTTTGTGCAAACACTTTAAACCGCAGCCCCTCCTTTCAAATCCAGATACTGCGCATTTAGTACGTACACTAAATCCCACTCCATGTATAGTGAAATGAGGAAGAGTTATTAGTGAACACAAGCTGCCTCATTTCAATGCAGCTTGAAATTCAGCTACTGATAGCTGAACTGTATTTACTGCTTTAAAAACTAAAAAATATCCAAGAGTTTGGCTCATCATAATGTGCTCACAATGATGGCTGAAAACTTGAGTGATTCACAATATGTGATGGCTGAAAACTTGAGTGATTCACAATATGTGGATGGCCAAAGGAGCTTGAATGAGCTAAAACACTTTAAACCACTGCACATTGTTGCCTGCATGTAAAAGCCTTACACATGTCCACGTGTAGCATGGAGGAATTTAGCATAATACTAGGGTCTTTGGCGTAAATGTGCTTTGAGCAGCTTATAAATATGCTGAACATAGTGTGACCAAGAATTTATGGAGGATGGAACCTATTGTCAAATGAAAAACAGCCATGATCAAAAGTGCGTTGTTGTTATCCCCAATGTCGCCAGATGTGTTGGAATGGGAATTAGACTGACTAATCAATAGGCTTTATTGATTTTCCTTACATTGTTCGTCAATATTAGATGAAATAAGATCCTACAACATAAAAGTTCACAAAAACAAATACATTCTGCTAATTCCAAAAAGGTTCTAAACACATTTATAAGAAAACATGGAGATAAATGCAAAAGTAAAATAGTAAAAAAGATTACGCAATCTACTCAAAATGTGAGATGGGCTGCCCTGGAAGTTTAAGATCCATAACAAAGTTGGGACAAGACCGAGTCAACTACCACGACTGGCTATCTCAGTTCAATTCGGTTTTCGGAATAATGCCTTCCAGCTTGTCAACTTCCCAGGTGCGAATCCTAGGCACAACCCACGTGACCAGAACAGAGGTCCCTTTAAAGGGGCAGAGAATGGAAAATCATGGCACCTCTCAGTGACACCTTCAGTGTGCTCTATCACTTTAGCAGGCAGTACATTTATGAGATTTCAACGTTAAAGAATTCCATTTGTTTAGGCAACAAATATGCATTTAAACTTTATTCTGGGCGAAATGCCTGTCTAACCTGAGAACCCAGGTTTTAATCCTAGACTAATCCCTTGACCAAAAACACTATGAAATTCTGGGTAAATTCCTTTCCCTCTCTGTGCGGTCAAACTGGATACGATTAACATTAACATAGCACTAGCCAGTACACTGGAGTTGGTGTTTGTCCTAATGGCAGGCCTCTCCGCTGCACTTCTTAGCCAGGGGGTTGTCTCTCACGGTCAATGTTTTCCATTCGATCCCCACACATAAATGAAACCAACATCATCTTCACCAGGTAAGGAAATTGGCCAGACAATATAGCTAAACCTTGACAGTCATGGGGGGAATTGGGTTGAGGAAACTTCAAGGAAACAATGTATATTGAGTGAATATTCCAAAAAGCAGCAGAACAAGTTACTTACCTTCAGTAACACTGTTACGGTGGGTACCCCATCTCACCGCAGATATCTCACCTTTTGAATATTCCCCGGTGCCAGACAGTATCCGGAAGCTTTCACAGCAGTCCTCCTGGGCACTACTAGGTGGCGCGGTGTGGTTCCAGCGTTGGTCTCGTTCCACCATTGAAGTGACAGAGCATAGCTGCATACAAGCAGCACCCCTGCGCACAAATGTCAGTTTTTGCTTGACGCCGAATACAAAACAATTGGCGGTACCTAGTGTGCAGATCTAGAATTTGGGCCCTTTTTAGATGGTAAATAGAGGCCACTCCATTGAACAGGGAGGTGGGAAGGCTGTGAGGAATCAGTGATTAAATAGAGTATCCAGCAAAAAGAGCATCACCCTAAGCAAATAACTTGTTCTTCTGGTGGGTACTTCTAACCAGAAATTGTGCCCTTTTAGAATAGATACCAAAGCAGTACCTTCCCAAGGTGGATGGTCTGTGGAGTGGGTTCAGACCAAAACGTTCTGCAGAACCAAATGGGCGAACTGCTCTTCCCTTCAGACTTCGCTGAGAAGGCATCAAGTGATTCGTGAACATTTGCATGATGCCCAAGTCAAGGCCTGACAGATACCAAGAACAGGCACTCTGTGTGACAACCCAATGGTAGAAGCCTTACCCCTGGGCAGAATGAACCCTCCTAAATTACGGAGGTTGCTTCCTCGCCAATACATACCAGATCCTAATGCAGAGGCCTATCCCGAGAACCCCACAAAAAGCTAATAGTCTTTGTTGCCGTTGAGGTTGTAGTCCAGCTGATGAACGCTGTCCTCATTTTTCAAGAGGTGAGGCAGAGCAAAGCAAGTTGGGAGGGTGATGGATTGCTGAATGAGAAACGTAGCCACAACTATGAGCAAAAAAGGTCACTGTAATCCTCAACACTAGCTTGTCTCGTTAAAGGTTGCTGTAGGCTGCACCAAGAGAGCCTGGAGATCATGCAAGTGATGAGCTGAAGCGATCGAGGTGAAGATATCAGTTTTGACAGTCAAAAAACACTACAAGGAGCTGTACATTGGCTCAAAGAAGGTGCACATCAACGTCAGGACCAAATTAAGATCCCACTGTGGTTTTACACACAGTTTGAGGGAACACGTGTGTCAAACCTTTAATAAACCACATCACAACAGATGACTTAAAAATTACGTTTGGTCCGGCAAACAGAAAAAGGCCAAAAGGGCCATCAAATATCCTTTAATAGTGATCAGTGCAAGGCCTTACCAGGCCAAAGACAAATCAAACAATAAAACATCCAACAATTTGATTTGCAAAGAGTCTGTTTTACAGACTCCATAACAGGCTACAAATGTGTACCAGTGTAGAAGGACTTTGCAGAAGGAAACCTGGCATCAAGACTCTCAGATGGCAGACAAAAGGTTGTCAAATACTGCAGCTCAATCGCCATGCATGGAGGTGTAGATTGTGCAGGTTCAAGTGAGGAACCTTGCACTACTGCTGCAACAGAAGTAGCCTCATCGGAGGATGGGTGCTCAAGGCCAGAAGTTCCCAGGTACCACACTTTGCAGGACCAATCTGGAGCCACTAGGATGACTTGGACCTGGTCGTTCCTTATTTTCTTCAGAATTCAGGGTATGAGTGGTAGAGGAACAAAAGCATACACGAGTTCCAGGTTCCACTCCAGCCTGAATGAGTCTCCTAGAAAAACTGTTTGTGGGAACACCAATGCGTAGACATTTTGATACTGCATTGTTCACTAAGACGAACAGATCTACCCAGGGTTCTCCCCAATGCGGGAAGATGCCATAAGCCACTGCAGGATGCAACTGCCATTCATTGTACGTCAGGCGCCGACAGCTGAGGTGGTTTGTCCTGGCATTTAAATATTCCAGCAGGTGGTTCACCATCAGAGTTGCCCTGCCTGACATTCCAGCTAACTCCAGAGGCTCAGCACCTATTGGCACAGGAGTCCACTTGTCCTGCTTAGTGCAGTATCATATGGCAGTGATGCTGTCCATAACACCCTGCACCAGCCTTCCCTTGATGGAAGTTGGAAAGGCTTCAATCGTCAATGCCAGGCCGATGGCCCTCAGCTCCACAAGATTTAAATGCAGCTGAAAGTCCGCCGGACACCAGAGCGCTCTCATCTCCACCTCTCCCAGATAACCTCCCCCAGGTGAGAAGTGAAACATTCATCACCACTGCTAGTTTTGGGAGGGAAAGGGAGAGGAATCTGCCACTGGTCATGTTGCTATCTAGCAGACACCATTGCAGATCTTGTACGGCGTCTTCCAAAACCTGGATGACCTCCGCCAGGTTCCCTAGGTGCCTGGCTACCTGAGACTTCAGATCCCACTGTTGAGCCTGAATATTCCACATGAAGAAATGGACATGCACGATGCATGAGGCAAGGAAGTCTCAGCCACTCTCCACGAGATCCAGAACTAAGGTTGAAACATTGGGTTCATAACCTTCATGTCCTGGATTTGCTGCAATGAAGGAAAGGCCCTGAAATGCACCATGTCCAGAAGAGCTCTACAAAAGGAAGCCTCTGCGAAGGAGGCAGGCGTGACTTTGGCTCATGGATTGAGAACCCCCAACGAATTCGGGAAGTTCGAGTAGTCTGAAGCTCACCTACAAATGACAGTGGTGAGCCCACCTTCAACATTCAGTCATCGGGGGAGGGGGAAACTAGAATCTCCAACCTATGAAGATGGGCAGCAAGTAAAGCCATCACTTTAGTGAGCATCTGAGGGGTGCTGGTAAGGTCAAAGAGAACCACAACAAACTGCAAATCCTCCTGGCCGACCTTGAACCGCAGGTGTCTGTGAGACTGTGGAAAAAGCACATGAAAGTATGTATCCTTCAGGTCAAGGACTAGCATCCTGTCTCCTGGATCCAGGGCAAAAAGAAGTTGGGTCAGGGTGAGCATTTTGAATTTGTCCTTTTGCAGGAAGACATTCAGAGGGCAAAGGCTAAAATAGGACGAAGGCCTTTGTCCTTCAGCATGAGAAATCAGCATGAGGAACAACTAATTCCCATTTCTGAGGCCATCTCGATAGCCTCTTTGAAGAGTAGAGCTTGCACTTCTAGCACTAAGATGGAAAGGTGCGCCTCTGAGATACACAGCTGTGGGCGAATGCTGTGCAAGATCGGAAAGAAACAGAAGGGCGGAGTTCTGCTGGACAATTTGAAGGACACACTTGGATATGACAGATTGCCAACCTGAGAAAAAATGTTGGAACCTTCCTTCTACGAGCTGGTTGTGCACCGCTAAAAGCAAATTAAAGCGGCTTGATGGCTGATAATGCATGGGAGGGGAGACACTAACAATCAGTGTCGCCTGGTGACCAGCAAATTGTCGGTCTGATCCCCCTCACCAGCCACGGAAGGGCTGCACTGACTGCAGTGAGGGTTGGAGAGGTCTAGCATGGTCTATACACCAGACCACTGGAACAGCCTCGGAAGGACCGAAACTGATAATGGAACAGCCTAGTAGAGCTAAAAATGGCTCAAAAAGTACACAATGACCCTGCTTTCTTTGAAGCTTCCACAAGGTAGAATTAGCTTTTTCGTCAAACAGGCAGGATCCATAAAAAGGCATGTCCATGAGGGATGCCTGTACATCTACAAAGAAGCTTGTGCATCTTATGAATCTGTGATAATGCAGCACCGCACCACTGCCGACTTCTCACCCAAAGCAACTAGTAGTGTCCATAAAAGCCCAAATCACATTAGCTGCATCCTGACCATCTTGAATAGTTTGAGCCAAGGAGCTCCTAAAATCCTCCAGAACCGCCAGAAAGATCTCGCAGACCATGTCCCTAGGGGCATACATCTAACTGCCCAGTAGGCAACTGGCACAGGCCAACCTCAAGGATACGCTGCAGGAAGAGGGGGACAAATTAGGATTCACTTTGATAGTGAAAACTGGACCACCAAAATCATAGGAACAGGAGTAAGAAAATCAGTCACCAGGCGCTGGTCTGTTCACTGGTGGGCAAGAACATCATTAAGATCAAGTGCCCATAGGAGTGTCAATTAGGAGGTCATTGAACAGCAGCGAGGGCTCAGATGAAGTCATCTCAGGGGGAAGAATTTCAGTAAGCACACTGGTTTTAAATTTAGAGGAAATTTGTAGAGCCAGGATCTCAGCGTACATCTCATGATTACCACAATTTCCATTCCATCAGCAGACGTATCAAACCAACTGACCTTTTGTCTGTCATCATAACATGGAGATAATCACTCCATCATTTTTATTGTCTTATCCAAGTGGCAGCAAACTCTGGTCAGAGTTAGAACTGAAAAGCTGGTGGAGTAACAGAGGATGGCTCCCTCCTTAGTACAGGGAAGGTTTTAAATAAATCATACTGTATGGGAATCTGATATGCTGCAGTGGAGTCACAGCGTGACTTCAGTCTGGGTCGAAGCAGATTCTGCTCAAGGTTAGACACCGGGGTCGGCACACAATCCACCTCCAGCATTGTAGGGACCAGCATCGACTAGGAAGGCAACAGCACAGGTTCAGGAGTTGGAATAAAAGCTGGCACCAGAGTCTAGTTGACACAGAATGAGAGGCGCATTCCAGGGACTCAGACTGCAATCAAGACAGATGCGCCAGGAAGCAACCCAACCGGAGGCCAAAGGCACGCCAGAAGGAGCTGTTAAAAAGAGCACCAAAAATGCACAGCATGGCCTCCCTAAGTGCCGCGACCTGCTTCAGTGTGCCTAAGGGACTAAGGGTCCATCTGGATCAACTGTGGTATCTGCTCTTCAATCGGAAATTGGGGGTGAGATGAAGTGGCACTTTGACACCCCTACAACTTTTCTTTAGCTAGAGAGGAGCGGCATAGTGGTGAGACCCGCTCGCATTCTTGGGTTTCTGCTTAGATTTGAAATTTGACTCATCTCGACCGTAAAGGGGGCATGTCACAGGATCAGCCTTAAGAACAGGACCATGGGCATGCCCTAGACTTACAGAGACTTGTGTGGCTTCTTTCAATGTACAGCGACATACAGCTTCGGATCACCAGTCCCAGCCCACTTTCTGGTGCAGGACTTCACATTCCTCATACGACTGAGTCATGTCCCGAGCCAAAACACCAGAGGCACACATCGCACGGGTCTGTTTATAAAAGTCACTGTATGGTTTGAACCCTGTAACACTGGGTGTGGACATAGTTCCCTTCCAAAATAGAATTCAGTTTGAAATACTCATCAAACCTAAGACAAAAGGGAGCAGAACTCCAGATCTGCAATTAAAGGCGGGAAAAGAAAGTGATTGATATTGGCACGTAGGGGCGGTGCTTATGTGTGCTCTGCTCCATCATTACCGGGGCAGAACAAGGCCAACAGACAGCCACACCACTATATACAGAAACAAGCATTTGCAATGCAATAGGTCTCGCATTTACTAGAGTTTGAGCTATTGGCATTCTAGATGACAATGCCTTTTATTTACTTATTGATTTTTAAAACATAAAAAAATGCATTGTTATTTACAATGCCAATAGCTTAAACTCTCACAAATGCGAGACCTATTGCATTGCAAATGCTTGTTTTTTTACTGGTGGTAAAAAATAGGGCAGTACCATTTTCAGCATTGTTGAGGCCTCTGCATTACAGAATGGAACACACCGTTTTTTTCCTCCACAGGGGAATTTATGTACCAGGCACCAGTGAAACAAGTAAACTGAACAAGCAGAGACTTTAAAACCAAGAAAAGCGTTGCACAATACACATGAATAAAAACATTATCACGAATAATGACCTTTTGCAGCATACATTACATGCCATTCTCAAGAGAAACAAAAAAAGTTAAAAATTGAAAAATAAAAGAGCTACTGAAACTGGCTGTCGGTACGACCAGGAACGGATGAGAGTGAAAATAAGGAGAGTGGATTGATTTGTCATGGAATAGCACCCGTGAAGCTGTCAGTGGCAGGAATCACACTGATTGAATGTACTAAATCCACTTTCCCACTTACTTTGCGGCACTGAAGTTCAAAGCCAAAGTAAAACACAGACTTGCCTTTCTGAACTGCAGTCCAAGGTGTGAAAGGGATGCTGCCCAAGAAAACACACCCTTCTCTGCTTACTGCATGTGTTAAAAGATTGAAAAAGAAACCGGGCACATGGATGTGGATGGTTTAGCACCAGGGGCACCAGAGAGTGCACAAAGAGCACAGGAGCCCTCAAGGAGGACCCGGCTTGTGCCCTGGGGAAACGCGTGCACGCTCATTGTTTGCTAACTGATCTCAGTCTAATCTTGTATTTATAGTAGGATACGGCTTGAGGGCGCGGGAAAAGTACTATATATCATGTATAGCTGCCAAGGTTTGAGATTGCTATGTGTGATATTTGCATAATTTAAGTGTAATTATGAGTGGCATTTCAGCACCTATGAGCAAAATCAAGCAATGAAGACGAGGGAAACATAAATAATTATCACAATACACCCATTCGTGCTATGTGACTGCGTCCGTAGAGCAGTACGAGATCTTGACTTACACCATCGCTGCCACGTTTTCAAATTGGTTATGTATGACATTTCCATTTTTGTCAATGCACTTCTGAGTGGCATTCAACTGCAAATAAGTGAAACTGAGAAAGACATTGAAAAAGCTAAATTAAGAAGAAACTTCAAACTATTGAGCAGTGAGAAAACTGTCGGGGGGTCAGCATAGAAAAATAAAGTTGAAAAAGCAGAATGTGGAAAGAGTGGCTAGAGGAAGAAAGCAGAAAAGGTTAACAAGGATGTGTGTGACATATATTCACAGCAGAGGTAACACATTTTATATGGATGCCCCTAAGCTAAACTATTGTACACCACAAAGCTTTCATTGGACGCTCAAGAAAGTTGCAAAAAACATGTAAAGTTAATTGAACAACTAAAAATAGAAAGAAAAAAAAAAAAACAGCTGTTGCTGGTGTGAAGACTTAAATGTCGTGCAAAGAACAACATTGGGGTTGAGACGACTGCAGTTACCACAGAAGGACGGTGTATCGTGCTTTGAGGAAAATAGGTATTGTTACTGAAAAGCACAAATTGACATGCACTTCATTGTCCATCTGAACTGTGAGAAATTTCAGATTGATGAAGTGCATGTTAATTTTTGCTTTCAGTAACAATAATAACCATTTCATTCAAGGCGCAATGATAGCTTTTTCGTTGGATTAAATAACTTGCACACTATGCTAATGACTCAAACTCACTAACATCGGAAACACGGCGGAGCCAATTGAGTATATGACTGCAGGATGTCTTATTAAAAAAAACTTTAGCAGTTTGTTGCTTTTAATAAAAAAAACATACACGGACCTGGATAGAACAACGAACTGAGTACAAAATCTGTTGCTCATAGTAATTTCATACGGGAAAAAAACACCGCTAAAAGCACAGTACGGTTCAAAGGGAAAGCATGCAAGCTCCGACACAAACATGCAGATACACAACTTCCATTGGAAACGAAATTCTACTCAACAGAAATATAACAAGCATTGGATGCGCGAGACGAGATGGTGGGGGGGTGGGGGGAGAGAAGCGGGTGTTCTGATGAACTGGTGTGAAATAGCAGCAGGGAAGGGGGCGGAGAGGGGCTACGATGGAGAGCGACGTAAAGCCATATGGCTGCTTTGCGCGCGTGCACGCCTCGTGCACTGTAGCTCTATGCCATGGGAAGCACTTTTAAAACCCACTTACAAAATGTCTCAAAGAGACAGCTTTCGCTGTCTCAGCGAGACCTAAAAAGGGAGAGGCAATGCTATAATGACCAAAGTGTTAATCTCTTTCATGACAGATAAATGATATTCTGTAGCTGGAAATGTTCTTAGTCTTTTTTATTTCAGTTTTGTATGTATAGCAGTAAAACAGCCAACGAGTTTCACCCTTTCAGGCTTCTTCAGGGCAACTATAATGTTTCGCAGAGTCTTCGGCTCGGAGTTTCCTGATACTCATTCTAGACACTTTCGAATTTTAGGATACACACTTTTATAATTTAGTATCAGAGTTACTGTAGGTACATATTCTGGTCCACGTTCCTCTTTCCAATTCAGCGGGTCCTACTACCACACCAATAAGTGAATGCGCTCAATCGCCCAATCTTTCAAAATCAAAAAGTTGTCCTTCTATATGTTTGTGTCCACACCCATGGTAAGTCCAAGGACCTCGAGTAATAAACAGTAATGGTGGCACTCAATCGCTACCCCTATTCAGCGCGGAGACTCCTCTTCCATACAAAGGTCCGGCGTACTGTACTACCTGACGGTGCAAGGGAGCAATGCTGTGAAAAGTATAGTCTGGCACCTTGGAGATATTTTAACTGTGAGAAATCTGTGGTTAGAAGCATTCATAAGAATAAAGCTTACAGGTAGTTAGAAGTAAACTCCACACTTTCCAACACGGATTCATTTAGACAGTTCTGATTAGCCACCATGATTAACACTTGCAGCAATAGCCAGTAGGAATGATTAAACATATGACGGATTTAATGACCTTGTGGGGAACATTTAGAAACAGCAACCACCTCAGCTACTTTCCAGATCTTCCTGGCACAAAAAATGAACAATGAATGCACCAGACATGGTATCTAGATAATTCCCGTCAACAGGTTGTTCAAACCTCTTAAAACGTAAAAATATTTTTATTTACAGTTCCTCCCCCCCCCCACCCCCCCCCCCCCCCCCCAACGTAAGAAAAGAGTGAGGATTAAAGACATTTTCTAGTTCATAAGAGGCACGCCAACATCCCTAGAGACCAGCAGAACTTCCAACAAGATTTGGAGACAGACGGTAACTTCGCTGTTTCCTGAACTAACGAGTGCAGGACTAGAGCTAAAGGGCACATCTGCCTCTATTATTGATGAAGACAAACTTTCCTTTAGACTTGACTGCAAGTGAAGAGGCTCTATGCACCTAATTACTGCTCTTTGAGGTAAACAGAGTGGGAAAAGGAACCAGTACTGAGTAGTGTACGCCACTGGCTCACGGGTTCACTCATCAGAGGTACTCTCCGACATCGATAAGCGCAATGGTGTCGCTGAATACCAAAGAAAAAGCATTATGTTAAAGACTCACTCACTAAAGTCAAGGAGCCTATTCACAACCCTAAGACTTGCACCTAAATCTCAGTACAAATTAACAGATAACAATTTCACTGTACGTAGACGATGCCTTGGCCTACCTCAGACAACTGGAAACTTCGGTCCCAACCCTGCTCGGGATCTTGAAAGAATTCAGGGAGATCTCCTGACTCTTGGTAAATGTCCCAAAAATCGATTATATTCTCGCTCAGATTTCTAGCAAACCATCGGGTGGAAACATTGCCAGACCTTGGCCTCCGATGGGAAACAGACAGTGTTAAATATTTAGGTATTCATATTACCCGTAATGAAAAGCAATTCTTTGATCTCAATATGGGGAGGGTTATGGCGGAGTTAAAATCGTCTATACAATTCTGGAAATCCGTCCAGCTATCTCTTATGGCAAAAACTGTACTCCTTAAGGTGGTGGTGCTCCCTCACTGCCTATATGTGATGAAGGACACCTTCTGCGAGCTCCCGCAAGCAGTCTTTGTAGATTTTGACAAACTAACTACAACATGTCTCTGGCAAGGGAAAAGATGTAGAGTAAGTCTAGCAATGCTGAGATGTAAGTGGGAAAGGGGGGTATGGAAATCGAACTGTACTACTATGCAGCACAACTGCAGTATGCGGTTCATTGGCTGGATGGCAAGCCAAACTGGGAACGAAACGTGCTGGAAGGTACTCCCTGGATACCAGTTAGGTGAGCTCCTGATAAAAGGGCTAGGATTCCACAGACTCTCCCCCACATAATCCGGCTCAAGGGGAGAATATGGGAAAGAGTAGTCGGGCGTATATTCCGATGAGCGCCATATGCCCTAGACTTGGATATTTGGCTGCTTGTACCCTTCGCACAAATTGCACACTCCACAGCTATTGACAAATGGCAAGAAGGGAGCTGTTTAATGTTATCTGACTTATACCCTGAGGAGAGATTTATCTCCATGCGGGACGCCATATAATCTTTTTACATGGGTACAGGCTATTTCTGTGAGTGATTACAGAAGAGAGATTCCTCCAGTATGCAAAGATCGTGGCAACGCGAAGCAAATTTGGCCAACCTTCCCGGAGACACCAGAGAGCGCACACACGCTGGTTACGCTGCTGGAGATGGCAGAGGGCCGTAAATTAGTAACTCATCTTTATCGGGCATTGCGGGCAGATAGACAACAGCACCCACTTCCAATAGTAGAGGCCTAGCAACAGCATGTGGATGACCAGATTTCTCAAAGGGATTGGCTAAAAATACACGCAGGGGTTAAAAAAGTGTTGGTGAGCACCAGCTTTAAATTGATCCAATACAATTACATCCATATGACTTACTTGTCCCCGAAACGTCTACATGATATATACCCACCAGAGACCCACAATGCCCTAGGTGCCACCTGGAACCAGCTGACTTCTTACACATGACCTGGTACTGCCCCGTAGTGCATTGCTTTTGGGCAGAAATTTTGGACATGCTGCAAATAACTACGAGTGGGCAATCCCGCAGACAGGGAGGTTGTTTGTAGGGCCTCATCCCTGAGAATCCTAAGAAAAATCTCAGTAGGCGATACCCTGTTTTAGGCCTCACCACTGCAAAAAGGAGAATTGCAATCCACTGGATAAGTCCCTACACGCCGGCTAGGGAAACGTGGGGGAGGGATCTCACAGAATGGGCAGGAGCAGAGTAAATACATATGACGCAGACAAGACAGAACCCGAAGTCGCAAGAGGCCCTAAAAGCTTGGGCGGAGTTGACTCTGTGCCTAATCACATATACACTTTCCCAGAGGGGAACTTCACCTGAGAGATTGGAATCGAGCACATAAGGACCGGGTCACCAGCAGGTAACTTCCCTGCGATGGGTGGGTAACGAATCCCAGGAGTGTGACGATGATAACAAGGACTCTAGGAGGGACAAGAATCGACATGTAAGCCTCCTGAAGATTACCTATCACGGAAGCTGTGGGGTGGAGGGAGGGTAGTTTCTGGTTGGGGTTTATTGTAATGTGTGAACCCATCAACCCTGATGGAACGTGGGGAGGTCTTGAGTCGTCTGTACTTATGAAACCAAAACCCCTACTGTACAACCCTGATTGACCTGAGAGCTAAATGTCTTCCTATTGCTCTTAAAATGGAAATAAAGATTTTTTAAAGATTTTTAAAAAACAGATCTACAGCTGTCCTACTAACTACCACCACATGCCTAAGATTAGACTCTCAAAACAGACAGCAGTTCAGACCAAATGGGTCTGAGAAACCTTCACTGGTCTCTAAAGAAAATCTTTTTTTTTGTATTGTTACACCCAACAGACGCACAGCCTACTGAAGACAGCAAAACTCGACAGTTACAATTTCCCCCCTCACATTCTCGGCCGAGGTGAGGCTCTTTAAAACAGCTGCCGTGAGCTGATGCTACAGATACTTAAAGCCGACGTCTCGGGACTGAGGATCCTGGTATAAGATGAAAAGCCTGGTAGCACCGTTATGTAACTGTGAGCAACGGTGGCAACATTAGTGGGGAGAGAAATCCTCCCCCTCATAGAAACAAAGGGGGCTTCGCACAAGTACATGGAGTTACTGCGGACACAACAATACCTGAGAGTTCAAATAAGGCTATTGTGACTGTAGGAAAGAAAACCAAAATGAGAAAATATTCAACAGCTGCTATCGACATAACAGGACCACCATAAACGGGTCGCGCTGGAAGTGGATAAAATGAACTCTCCAGACTTCTCTTTAATGGAAAGCGAAGCTTACCATGCTGTTAAACTTTAAAACTTTGAATGCGTTAGGTTCTCTGTATCAAAAGGTGGGAGGGTGGCAAGAATGAAAGGATTACACTCGATCGGGCACGTGCTGGTGGTGAAAGAAACATGACCTTGCAGGTGGTTCTTCGCAGTCCCCCTGCACCGCTAATTTCTCGTTTTCCTTATTAAGACAGTCCCAGTAACATCCCTGTTTGCAAGACCGCACATACATCCGAGAACATGATCCTCATTCAGAAAAGAGGAGGAGGCACATGCCCACTTCCACTGTGAGATCTGATTCACCATGAGACTGCAGCCACCTCGGGAGAAGCTGATAAACTGTCCCAACGTACACTTACAAGGCAGAACTCAACAGAACCGATCGCGAAAAACATTGTGCTACAAAAATATTGCTGCAAAAATATCGACTAACCAAATATCATAAAAAGAAGTCTATACTGGAAAACATACGTTTACTCCAATTAACTTCCATTTAAGAGCCTTGACAATACGTAGGTAAATTATGTAGATTAAGAGATCAGAATATTTATTTATTTGAGAGTTCTACATAGCGCGAGCAAGACCAGAACGTAATAATTCAATACTAACCAAGACATACCGACCTTGACGGTATTTTGGTTACGATATTTTTGCAGCACGATGGAATGTGAATGATATTCTGACAAACAACCGCTCATTCTACTAAGGGATCAAGCCAACATGTTCTCAAAGATACCCATATTCATGCAGGAAAGCAGTCTGCATGGCCTACTTTCTCAGTACAATGCTATTGTCATCCAGCCCCCACTCCACGTCTCATTACAAGACCCTCACTCAGTCTGTAGATCCAGCAAGGAATTTGACTTCTCACTTCATGCCTTTAGCATTGCCTATATCCCCATCCATGATGAGGGGTGAAACCCCGAACCCGGTCCCAGGATACTTGTTTCCGGTCCAGGGAGGACCTGGCTTGTCAGATTGGTCTGGACAGTTCCCATCAGGCACATGGTCAAGACTGATTTGCATATGCCTGGGTCTAAACTTGGGTGGCATGGTGAGCAAAAGAAAGATGGATTTAACCCAGATCTCTTGACTGAGGATGAATGTTTTGATTTGTTCTGTATTCCATCTATCAATTGTGTGTCTTTTAGATCCAGTCACTGGCAGACATCTAATAATGAGTCGTGGTGCACAACAGTAAAGTACATTTTTGGTCTTGTGTCGCATTGATCAGACCAGGAGAGGTGCGTTTGGAACAAAAATCCAACTTTAACCACCAAAGCAATGTTTATGTCTGCATCCCTATTTCCTGGATTTAGACAGCTTTTTGCACTTCAGTTTCAATTAGACCATGAGCCAAGTTTCCTGTACAATTAGAATTTTTGATGACTTGATTTGCACTCTTGCCTATCCCTAAACCTGTAAGGTATCCAAGCACTGACTGGAATACAATAAAGAATCTTATCAGAACATATTGCATACACATATAGCTTAAAAGTAGGGGATGCTATGGGGGCAAGACTGAGGGACCCACAACTGGAATGACAGCTGGCATTGCTAGTCAGGATATGGGTCCCACTAACGGAATGGTAGATGGTGCTGCCGAGCAGGACTTAGGTTAAACAGCAGAACTCTGTGTGGATCCTAGGAACAGAATCCCAGGTAGCATTTCAAAACAAGATTGAGGTGTACTGATCAAGCTGTGAACGCTGATAGCCAGGGATAATTTTTTGCACCTGCACATCAGAATTGACGTGCATTTACCAATCACCATACTGGTCCCTGGTCTAGAACAGCAGGTTAGGCCAGAGATGCGTCCTCAGAGTACTGTGTCCCAATACTAGAATGGAAGAAGTGTGCCAGGGATGGTTTCAGGGCTTGAATTACGAGGGTACCCCAGAGTGGCTTGGACCTCCCTTTACTAATGGAAGGGCTGCAGTGGGTGGGAGGTAGGGACTCCGGTCCTCTTCCAGCACCGGATGCACAAGGGATGGTCTGGGGTAGTTGGGGCACTTGACTTTGGGGCCTTCGTCTAGTGAACTGGCCAGTGGCAGATACTGGCTTTTTTCAAGTAATGGAATAGCAAAAGTGCTTGAGGGTGGTTGTGGCACATGGCAGATGGTACTACTGGGTGCTCTTCCAACACTGGAAAGCCACCAAATGTAGCTGGGGTCCACCCCCAGCACTGAAATGGCAAGAGGTGCTCTTCTAACACTGCAACGCCAAGTGGTCGCACCAACGCCCGTTTCTAGCATTGGAATGTCAGAGGGTGCCATGGGACAGCTGGGGAATCATGTCAGGGCGATGCTCTAGGGCAGCTATGGCCCATAGTAGGGAGTTCTGTGGGTCCTCTTTCACTTGAATGTCAAACGGTGCTCCAGGGTGGTGGTTGCCCGTTAGTAACACAGGAGCGGTAAGGGGCACTCCTAACACTAGAATGACAGGGGGTGCTCATGGACGCTAGGGGCTCTCTTCTAGAACAGGGAGAGGGGGCAGCGGGGTGAGGGTCTGACTGCAGTGGCTCCTGACAGCTTTCATCGTTCAGAGCTCTTCCAATTCAGTGCTTTCACAAAACGCAGGGAGAGGACAATAGAGGAGCTTGCTGAGCAAGTACCAGCAGAAACCGGACATTGTGGGGAGGGGAAGCGGGTTCCAGCCAGCACAAAAGGTCCACTAGTGAATGGGAGCAGTGGGGCAGGGCATACAGGACCCGTGACCCCGTTCATCACATTGTGACAGGGAACCCAGCCAGCAGAAATACAGTCACACCAGCAGAAACGGGGAAAAATGTACGTAACCCAAGTCCGCAGAATGGTTGATTGGTCAGAAAGCAGCACCATCCCGTCAAGGTACGAATAATTAATTCACCTGCTAATCCTCCAGATTACAGAGAATATACAGGCTACAGTATCCCCTGTTTATATTGGATATACAAGCCTCGGACGCAAAAGTCTATGGTTAAATAGATTTTACTGGCCTCAGAAAGTAGAGCCATCAGATCGCACATTTTACAGGCCGAGGCCTCGAACGGCAGGGTAGAGCTTCCTCTCAAAATATCAATGACTCACTGGCTAAGGTTTCATCGGAACTTTCCCAGGGAGTACAGAGATCGTCTAGACGAAGAGTTCTGAAAGCAGGGTTATCCCTTAGGTTATTTATTTGAACTCATAAGGCCGAGCTCCATCTCAAATTGCAGGTTTTACAGGGCAAATTCTAATAGCACAGCTAGCCATCAGAGTGCAAGGAACTCGCAGGCAAAGGTTTCGGCAAAGCTGTTAAAGATTGCAAAGACCATACAGGACAAGAGTTCAGAATGAATGAGTTCACCATCTCACTGGTTAAGATTCAGCAGGACACACTCCAGTCAGTAAGAATTCCAATTAACTTTATTCGGTCATAATAAAATAAACCACAAACATCCAGTACAATCACATAGAGCAAAGCATAATAAAACAATACAAATTCATTTAAAATACTTGAATAAAAATACAATCAAAGTACATGCATAAAATAACTGATTAAAAAACCTGCCGACAGACTTCATTAACAAATTGGCAGGCCAGAGGAAAATAATCAAAATAACTTGCTCCATCTCACAATATAAGTATGATCCTGGCCGAAATCATATTTCATCTTTGTATTAAATTTGCTTTTAGCACAATACGATCACAATATCTGGCCATCATCCATAACATATTAAGTAAAGGCATACAAAAGGGTGCAGCTACATTAAAGAACGACCCAAACAATTTCCTCACCCTTAGCGCCAACTTTAACAAGCATTGAAAATGCAATAGGTCTCGCCTTTGATTAAGTTAAAGCCATTTGCTTTGCTAATGGTATTGTACAGCAAAGCAAATGGCTTTAACTTAATAAAAGGCGAGACCTATTGCATTTTCCATGCTTGTTTTATCTGCCTTGGAAAGATGAAAGGATGAGTTGGCCAGTCAGCGATTCGAAGCGCAAACTGCTATTTTTACACAGATCTCTACAGCAGGCTTCCAACTCACCGAGCGGCCATGCTGTGTCATACTGGCATCTGGCCCTTACAAAACAAAATACATTTAAAAAACGCACAACAGCACCCACAGGATCGATCTCTGTAGGACTGGATGCAAACCTATCACATCTGGATTCAAATGTGTTACCTGCAGGACCCCCACTCCCCTTCCCCACGTACCTCTCTGTGGCCCCTCTGCCTCCCCGCTCACTCACCACAATTCAAAATACTCTTTCTATCTATCTGCCTCGGGAAGATGAAAGGCTGAGTTGGCCAGACAGCAATTCGAAGTGTAACCTGCTAGTTATACACAGATCTCTATAGCAGGCTTGCAACTCCCCGAGCTGCCATGCTGTGTCACACTGGCATCTGGCCCTTACCAAACAAAATAAATTGAAAAAACGCACAACAGAGCCTACAGGATCGAACTCTGTAGGACTGGATGCAAACCTATCACATCCGGATTCCAATGTGTGACCTGCACGACCCCCCACCACCACTTCCCCCCACGTACCTCTCTGTGGCCCCTCTGCCTCCCCTCTTACTCACCACAATTCAAACTACTCTTTCCATCTGCCTCGGAAAGATGAAAGGCTGAGTTGGTCAGACAGTGATTTGAAACGCAACCTGCTAGTTATACACAGATCTCTATAGCAGGCTTGCAACTCCCGGAGCTGCCATGCTGTGTCATACTGGCATCAGGCCCTTACAAAACAAAATACATTTTAAAAACGCACACCACCACCTACATAATCGATCTCTGTAGGACTGGATGCAAACCTATCACATCCAGATTGAAATGTGTGACCTGCACGGCCCCAACCCCCACGTACCTCTCTGTGGCTCTTCTGCCTCCCCTCTCACTCCCCACAATTCAAAATACTCTTTCTATCTGCCTCAGGAAGATGAAAGGCTGAGTTGGCCAGACAGCAATTCGAAGCGCAACCTGCTAGTTCTACACAGATCTCCATAGCAGGCTTGCAACTCGCCAAGCTGCCATGTTGTGTCACACTGTCATCTGGCCCTTCTAAAACAACATTTTAAAAAAACGTACAAGAGCACCTACATAATCGATTTCTGTAGGACTGGATGTAGACCTGTCACAAACGGATTTAAATGTGTGAACTGCACGACCCCCCCCCTCCCTCCCTCCCCCATCCTTCCACCACGTACTTCTCCGTGGCCCTTCTGACTTCCCTTCGCTCTCACTCACTCACCACGATACTGCTCCCACCTGTCGTTAAGTATTATTGAGCACTATACGGCGTTGTGTAGGGTCTGAGGAGAGAACATTACACACAAACTTTTAGGCTGTGATCCATTATTCTCCGAGAGGTCGTCACCTACACGGGGGTCAGCTGTAGGCACACGGCTGTGAATAGAGATTACAAGCCACAACAGAAGTAGAGCGGTAACGGTAGCTCCTTCTCAAGCAGTGGAAGCATACCAGAGAGGGTAAGAAACAGCAACAACCATCATGAACTCACACAAGAACTACTAAAGATCCAGCTTTTCCCAAACACTGGACACAACGGCGCCCAAGCTCCCCCGCTGAGCGGTTTGTATAGGAGGCTTGTGGTCCTAACCTCACAATACCTTGCTTACAACCAAAAGTATGAAAAAAACTAAAATGAAAAGCAAAGACGCACTCTGATGCCCCCTATCCATAATATCACTGAAACACGCTCAGCCAGTCCTGGCCTGTTAGCATGTTGAGACGCCTGGCCGAATTACTTTTGTTACTATCTTGGCACCGGTGCCATGATTGCATCAAAAACAAAGAACTAGAAAAGCATTTTTTTTTCTATTTCTTACTTTTGATGCAGTCGTGGCACTCGCGCCGGTGTTGAGATAGTAACAAAAGTTATGAAAACACAAGGAAATGGCAGAGCGGCCGCGAGCAAAAAAATGTATTAAAATCTGCGATCTCTGTACCAGGCGGGCAAACACTCTAGAAAGCGGGCATGGCGTACTGAATGTAGCAAAGCACGTCGTGCCTGCAAGTAAGAAACCCACTAAAGAAAAGAGTACTTCTAGACTAAAAAGAGATGGTCTGGGTTTCCAAGTGTCCTTCTGTAGCCGGGCGCTCGAAGTTAAGGTGTGCTCCCCACTCAGTGGCAGCCGAGCAGACCCGCAGTGCGCCCCTGCACAGCCGCGACCCCGCGCTGCTCCTCACCCCGAGCCTGCCGTGCAGCAGCAGCATGACTGCATACTCTGAGTCACCGCCTGAGCTCACAGACGCCAGCGAGGAAGAGAGCGTGGAAGGAGGCCCTTGCTGCATGCGGGATAAGGATTAGACAATCCAGACCCAAGGCGCCGTTGCTGCCGGTGCAGCTTTGTGTTAGATTGAAACCAGCTGTCCCACTCCACGGCGGCAGGTGTGTCTTGTGACCCGCACACCGTCCTCCTTTCTACAGCAGCGGTATAATTATACCGTTTTTTGAAATAAGTAAAAAAAAAGCATTGTACAATGTAAAAAACAAGCGCGGTACAGTTTTACCAGGGCAATAGCTATTTTTGTTATCTTTATTGCTGCGTCCCAATTGGCTGCTGGGATCACGTCGCGGGGAATGTTTCAAACTGTAGGTAACAAGCTGTCGGCGTTGTGCGAAAAATATACTGCGTAGCAGCTAATGAAGGAGAGTGTGTAAAGCCGCAATTGAGAGATCCAATCCCGGTGGGCGGGGCCAAAAGCGGACAGGGCGGTAACAAGGGAGGGGACTAGGAAGCCTCCTGCGTTTTGCATTGAGGGTGACGCCAGCGAATGAAGAAGATAGGCGGGGCTTCAACTCCGCCTCCAAAAGCTTCGGAATCTGTATTGATTCCAAAAAGCCCTCGCATGGCGAGAGCAGCGCATTCGTGCTGCTAACGCCAGGCGAGACCTAAAAATAAGTGCCAATAGACCCGCCGGAAACCATCATCTCCAATTAAGGACCTCGCATCCAGATAGCCAAGCATTACCCCATTGGGATTTCCCTCTCGCAGCCCTGCACACTATGAACACAAGTTGTTCGGAATATTCAGCAGGGCCTATGAGGGGGCAGTGGTTCCTTCCTTGGTAAACAGGCGGGCGGAGTTTTAGCAAAGAAAATGTCCTGCTAAACCCAGCTTTGGAAATACATTCCAACGATTCAAGGTGCTAATAGGAATTTGAACATCTGCGCTAAAGCGGACCTGCATAATAAGCGTAACAGCACAAAGTAGGTGTTGACTGACCCCAAGGCCTTTAATCTATTCCAACCCATCCGGCATTACCCTGACTGAGTTAATGTTCACTTGTATACCACAATATTGAGGTACAAAATACTGACCTGGAAAAATACTGCCTCCAGTATATAAAGCATCAAGGTGCGTATACCTAGGTAAGCATGGATTTACTATTCTTAACTTAAGAACAGTAAATCTAAACTTACCTATATGTACTTACCTTGACATCATGGTGGTAGAGGATATTCCAGAGTCAATATTTTTGCAGGATGAAATAAAAAATCCAATACTGTGGTAGTCGATACTGTGGCTGCGATATTTTTGTAGGGAGATATTGAATACACATTATTCTGATCGCAGACCCCAGAGGGTGACTAGCAACACATTATAAAAATAACTAAATAAACGCCTTATTGATGCTTTTACTAATTTTATAAATGGTAGGAAATTGTTGATTAACAAATTAAAGACATTTACCATGCTTTGTGGCAAAAAATTAAAGTCACCGCGGTCCTTCTTTTTAGAAGGCTCGAAGATTCAAGCTGTTAAGACCTTCTGCTGTTTAGGTATCAGCTTTGATAGAAACGGTAAATGGATCAATGAGCAAGAAAACATTGGACATAAAGTGATTAGAAACTCCAATGGTATTTTTCGTTTTGCTGCAAAAATAGGGGACCATAGAATAAAAGATATGGTAACTATATACAACGCTAGATGTGTCTCTTCGGCTTTATATGGAGCTGGATTATGGGGTTATTCCTCTACGGTCCAACTGCAAATAAATGAAAATAATTTCCTTAAACGATTGTTATGTGTCCTGGCCGCAGCTTCTTTTGACCCAATACATCAAGAAACTGGTCTTCAATATATATCAGATCTGGCTGCTTTACGCCCTCTATTACTATGGCGTTCAATTTGGCACAAAAAGGAAACTGAGTTTACACAGTAAGTAATTAAAGACTGCCTTAAGTTAGACCATTGTCCCCGCATTCCGTGGTTGAATTATATCGTCTTTTGGTATAATACATTATTCGGAATTAATATCTCTAAAGACTCAGATAATATAATTCCATTCTCCAAGAAGGAAATAAAAGACACATTTCTGCTTTACAAGACGGAAGAAAGGAATAAACTGCTCCGGTCTCAAAAGACCTCTGTATTTTATAGGCAGCTAAATCTTAAGAGTGGATTCCAGTCATATTTGGTGGACGTGACTAGAAAATCGCATTGATTTGTACTAGTACGTTTAAGGTTGGGCATTGTACACCACCTTGTATCCTGCCCCGTAACTGGGGCAGGTTCTCTTCTAAAGTGCCCTTGTGACAATGTTTCCAAACAAAGTTGTTGCCATTTTTTGCTATTTTGTAAATTTTATGTATTTTTAAGGACATTTTATTTGAAACCTATCCTTTTAAAATACAATATTCGTTTAACAGCAGATGCTATGAACTTATTATGTTCTCTTCAGAGTCCAGATGTCTGCTTCCATGTTGCACTATTTATTTTGGAATGTAGAGCCGCCAGGAAATCCATAATTATATGAATAATGTGAAACTGTGTTCTGTTATGGCCTAATTTGTAGCTACGCACAAGTCACTTTATGATAGCGAGGTAGAACTTTTTTACTTTGTTATGGCCCATTTGTATCTGTGCACAAGTCACTTTATTATGGTTAGGGAGAGTTCTCTCTTATGATGGTAATTAATGCGTTTTGGGCAATCTCATCTATTGTTGTAATATTACAATGATAGGATTTATTTTGCACATCTGCTCAGGTCACTTTATTATTATGAGATGGTGCCTTTTACTGTGTTGAAAATTAATGTCTTTACGAATGTGAAATTGTGTTTTGTTATGGCCTAATCTGTACTTACGCATAAGTCACTTTATTATAGCGAGATAGATGCACGTTACTTTATTATGACAAGGGAGTGTTCCCTAATATGATGAAAATCATTGTCTTTTGAGCAATCTTATATATTGATGCAATATTATAATGACAAGGTTTATTTTGCACTTATGCACAAGTTACTTTATTATTGTGAGGTGGAATTTTCAACTTTGTTGAAATTAACGTTTATCGAATATCTCCACTTATGTAGTAGCGACACATGCTTGATTTTATTCTTAATTGATGTTATATTTGTTTATTTATTGACGTATTTATGATTAGTGTTTCACCACTCCATGCGAGATACTAGGGCCGGTTCAGGAATAACTTTTTGCTTTTTAAACTGTTAAAATTATGTGTTATAATATTTTGTTGTATACTATTTTTGTCTAGCTTATATGGTTGTATTCATACGAACCGAATAAAAGCTTTTTGACTTGACTTGAACTAAATAAATCATTGGCTCAAGGTAGCGAAAGGTATGCCTTTCACAGTGAACATATTTAAAGTCTGAACGTGTTAATCTTACAAGAGGTAGACTGACTCGCAGGCAGCAAGAATTCTATTTATATACCTTTAGAAGGAACATTAAGCAACACGGGGAGAATGCCGCTCTGATTTCAGTTCACTAATAAAATCAAACTCACTCAGGTAAATACAAACAAGAGGTTTGAAAGGACTCCCAGACAGGCAGGAGCACACAATTTCCTGTTTTAGCACCCGCTGATAAAATATTCAAGTCTTTGGAGCTATATATTTCGGAAAATACAAACTCATCGACTTCTGTGGGAAAAATGCAAATTGCACTTACTTGCAAATAATTTTTTTCTGCACCTCGTGCTAAGAATTGCGTGTTTTCCGAAGTATACAAGTCTTTTTCCGCCCACTGGCACCAGCCCAGTGTGAAATGAAAGCACAAATCCCTATCTATGAATGAAAACAAACACCTGCAACGTAGTTCCGGTCTCTCTGAGCCTTTGTTAAACATTGTAGCAAGGCTCATACTTTCAACATGGGACTAAGGCATCAGGCTCACGCCTTTAAACCAAGCATTTATAACTCAACAGTATGGGAGAACAAGCGCTCGCCATTGCCTTGTTCTCCCTGTGCGCCTCTGAGCTCCGTGCCTCCCTGCTTCACAGCTGTCGGGAATACTTTTCTTATCTGCTTGTTAAATAAACAAGCAGATAAGAAAAGTGTTCACGGCAGCTGTGAATCAGGCGAGCCAGTCCGGCAACTAAAAACCCTCCTTTCCAATGGGAAGCCAGCGTTTACCATAAATGCTGATGCTACCGAATGGAAAGGAGGGGCGGGGCTCGAGTCCCCTAACTTGTTTACTATAAGTCTCGAGGCGAAGAGTGCATGCGCGCTCCAACGCCAGCTGAGACCTAAAAACGTGTATCGAATATGCTACTTACCAGTATGCATCTGTTCTTGGCATGTAGGGCTGCTGACATTCATATCTGTGCATAGATCGCCGCCTAGTGTTGGGTCCGGATGATTGCATATTGTTGTCCTGGAAGAGTCTTCGAAGTATCACGAGATAGGTGGCTCCTCCCCTGGACTACAGTGCGCATGGGCATCCTCCCCATCCTCAGATTGTTTTTCGCCATTGTGGCAGTGATGGAGTAGATACAGTAAGTGATGACCATGCTATACAGTAATTCTGAGTGCTGCAGCCGCTACAGGCGCCGGGGAGGAGGGTGGGTGATATGAATGTCAGCAGCCCTACATGCCAAGAACAGATGCATACTGGTAAGTAGCATATTCGGTTCGAGGCATGTGGGCTGCTGAATTCATATCTGTGCATAGATTACATAGCAGTCCCTCCATTAGCGGCGGCTGCCCGTGTCAGCTGCAGCAGTCTGAAAAAGGGTCTTGAGAACAGCCTGTCCTACAGCTTCCTGCTGTTTTGAATGTACATCTACACAGTAGTGTTTAGTAAATGTATGTATAGTGGACCATGTGGCTGCTCTACATATTACCTCTAAAGGAATGTTCCCTAGGAAAGCCATGGACGCCCCTAACTTTCGTGTTGAGTGGGCTCTTGGAGGAATCGTTAATGTGGGTTTAGCTTTTTCATAGCAAATTTGAATACATTTAACGATCCATCTGGCTATCCCTGCTTTGGAAATGGCGTTGCTCTTGTGTTGTGGAAAAAAGGCAACGAACAGTTGTTTTGTTTTCCTAAAATCCTTTGTTCTGTCTATATAGTACATGAGGGCCCTCTTTACATCTAGTGTATGGAGCATTCTCTCTGCGACATTTTCTGGATTTGGAAAGAAAACAGGCAGTTCAATAGTCTGATTCATGTGAAACTGCGATATCACTTTAGGCATGAATGTGGGGTTGGTACGTAGTACAACTCTGTTTGCGTGAACCTGTATGAATGGCGTTTGAATGGTTAGTGCCTGGAATTCACTAACTCTTCTCAACGAAGTGATTGCCACTAAGAAAGCTACTTTCCAGGTGAGGAATTGAATCTCACATGAATGTAGAGGTTCAAAAGGTGGACCCATCAATCTGGTGAGGACCACATTCAGGTTCCACACCGGTGCCGGTGGGTGTGTTGGAGGAATCACTCTTTTGAGTCCCTCTAAGAAGGCTTTGATGGCAGGCACTCTGAATAAAGAGAGGTGCTGCCTGTTCTGAAGATAGGCTGCTATTGCGGTTAGATGTGTACGGATGGAGCTGTATGCCAGATTGCATCGGTATAAGTGTAACAGGTAACAGATGATGTTCTGAATGGATGCATCCAGCGGATTAATGTCATTGTTTTTACAGTAAATGACAAATCTTTTCCATTTAGCCGCATAGCAAGCTCTGGTCGTGGGTCTCCTGGCCTCCTTGATGATATCCATACATTCTGGAGGCAGGTTGAGGTAGCCAAACTCTAAGACTTCAGGAGCCAGATCGCCATGTTCAGCTGTTGCGGATCTGGGTGCTGAATTTCGCCATGGTTCTGTGTTAAAAGTCTGGGTGTTAGCCGCAGTCTTTGATGCGGCACCACGGAAAGTTCAAGCAATGTGGTGTACCATGGCTGGCGTGCCCACATTGGAGCAACCAGGATGAGTGTCATTGAGTGTTGCCTCAGTTTGCGTGCCACTAGCGGTATTAATGGCACTGGGGGAAAAGCGTACGCAAATCTGCCTGACCAGTTCATCCATATCGCATTGCCCTGCGACTGTGGATGTGGGAACATGGCGGCAAAGCTTTGGCATTTTGCGTTTTCCCTTGTGGCGAATAGGTCTATCTGTTTGACCCCACTGCTGGTAGTACGGTTGGAGTACTGATGGATGTAGCTCCCACTCGTGCATTTGGTGGCTGTGTCTGCTGAGCAGATCCGCCATTTGGTTGACCTTGCCCGGGAGGTGTTCTGCCATGAGGAACATGTTCCTCTGAATGGCCCACCTCCACATGCTCTGAGTCAGATGAGACAACTGTGGAGAGTGTGTTCCTCCCTGCTTCTGTATGTAGTACATGGCAGTCATGTTGTCCGTCCGGATCAACACGACTTTGTTGCACAAGTGTACTTTGAATGCCTTCATTGCCAGGAAGATTGCCATCAGTTCCAGAAGGCTGATGTGCATCTTCTTTTGCTGTGTCGTCCATAGTCCCTGCACTGTGTAATGGAGTACATGAGCTCCCCATCCCTGGAGAGACGCGTCCGCCGTCAGTATTATTTGTGGAACAGGCTCTTGGAACGGTCGGCCCATGCAAAGGTTTTGTGGATTCGACCAATGCAGAGAGTTGTATGCCCGACCGCTCACCAACACTAGGTCTTTCAACTGTCCTTGAGTCCGATTCCATTGACGTGCCAAGCACTCCTGAAGCGGGCGCATATGTAGTCTCGCGTGCGGGACTAGGAAGATGCAGGAGGCCATCATGCCTATCAACTGCATGAACATTCACGCTGGAAGGGAGTGTTGAGGTCTGAACTTCTTTATCAGCAGTTGCATGCTGTTGATCCTTTCTAAATTTGGCTGAGCTTTGGCTGCCAGAGTGTCTATGGTCGCGCCCAGGTACTGCCGTACGTGGGCGGGTTGAAGATGTGACTTTGGATAATTCAGTGAGAATCCCAGACTGTGAAGAAGGTGAATGGTGTGGGATATGTGGCTGGCACACTGCTGGGCTGACTTTGCCTGAACAAGCCAGTCGTCCAGGTAAGGGAAGACGTGAATGTGCTGTCTCCTTAAGTGTGCAGCCACTGTCGCTAGGCACTTGGTAAAGACTCTGGGCGCCGTTGTTACTCCGAAAGGGAGGACTTTGAACTGATAATGCTGATCCTGAATAGTGAACCTGAGATATTTTCTGTGCGATGGGTGTATGGGTATGTGGAAATACGCATCCTTCAAATCCAGTGTTGCTAGGAAGTCTCCCTGACTGAGTAACGGCAGAACCTGCTGGAGAAAGAGCATATGAAAATGCTCTGACAGAATGTATTGGTTGAGAGGTCTCAGGTCCAGTATAGGTCTCAGAGACCCGTCCTTTTTTGGGATCAAGAAGTACAGAGAGTACACCCCTGACCCTCGTTGTTCTACAGGCACGAGCTCTATGGCTCCTTTCTGCAGCATACTTAGTACTTCCTGCTGCAATAATGCCAAGTGCTCAGCAGACATAGGACGGTGTCTTGGTGGTATGTTGGGTGGATTGGATGTTCATTCCAGACAATAACCGTACTGGACAATTTCTCTGACCCACCTGTCTGTGGTGATGGATCTCCAGACTGGCAGGAACTGTTGGAGTCTCCCCCCGACCGGTGTTATGTGGTCGGGGGGCAGTGACAAGACGTCACTGTTTGTTATTGGCGGAGGACCTGGTGTTGTTGTGTCCTCGTCCTCTGCCTTTGGTGCTGGATCCACGATATCCACCCCTATTGTTCTTATTATAGGTACTCTGGGTACCTCCTTTATTGTACTGCTGCTGGGACCCCTGACCTCTAGCTGCTCCTCTATTCCCGGGGCGACGAAAGGAGCCACTCCGAAACTGCTGCGACTGTAGAGCCCCCATAGATTTCGCAGTTTGTGTCCTTTTTAATCTTTTCTAGTGTAGTGTCAACCTCGGGGCCAAATAAAAAGTCTGGGTTGACTGGTTGATTCAAGATATTAGTTTGAATTTCAGGTTTGAAACCTGATATTCTCAGCCATGCGTGCCTCCTCAACATCACACTAGTGTTGATTGCTCTTGCTGCAGTGTCACCTGCATCTAGTGCGCATTTGATGGACGCATTTGTAATGAGTTGTCCCTCTCTGATGAGGAGCTCCGCTCCATCTTTGTAGTCATCTGGTAGGTGTTCTAGCAGTGTTTCTAGGGTATCGTAGTGTGACCTGTCGTATCTGGCCAGGAGTGCCTGAGTGTTGGCAATGCGCCAGATGTTTGCCGCTTGTGCTGCTATCCTTTTTCCCGATGTTTCTAGCACTTTGGACTCCTTGTCCGGAGGAGGAGCAGCACCGGTAGTTTGCGAGTTAACTCTCTTGCGAGCATTAGAAACTACCATTGAGTCCAACGGCAATTGACCCTTAATGTACATTGGGTCTCCTGGGGCTGGTTTGTATTTTTTTTCTATTCTCGGGTTCAATACCCGTGCTCTGGTTGTCTCCTTAAAGATGTCCTTAGCATGTTTAATAACCCCTTTCAACATTGGTAGAGTCTTGACCGTTCTTTCTGATGTGGAGAACGTGTCCACCAAGAAATCCTCTTCCACAGAGTCAGAATGAAGTTCCACTCCGTGATTGGCAGCCGCTCTTTCAATGAGGGCGTTAAAAGCAGCAGTATCTTCAGTGGGAGATGGTTTTATATTATAAAGATGAGTGTCAGGAGCATTTTGTGGGTCTCCTGGGTCATTAGGGTCTCCCCATGCTTGATCCTGGTCTTGCTGTTGTTCATCAGGGTCATTATCCACAGGATAAGTGGTATCCTCAGTATAGCCCTCTCCTGCATCCGCCTCCGAGTGTGCGGGAGAAAAGGACTGTGGTTCCTGATCATATGTTTGGTAAGGTTCCACAAGCACTGGTGTCGAACCTGACGCCATTTTCCTTTTTAGTGGAATTTTGTATGATTCCAAAGCCTTTTCTGGAACAATTTTCTGCTTGCGGAACAACAGTCTACCAGTGTCTACGTCGATAAACTGGTCCTGTGAGTCTTCGACATCTGTCCCTTCTGTGGACACTGTTCTTGGTTGTTCGATACTCTTCCTAAGTTCGAACATCTTAGGTGCCCCCGGTGGTGGCAATCCAAACTTGATCGGTGCCGGCGCCGATTGAGCATTGGCGACCTTGTTCGGTTCGGGACCCGTTTTCGGTTCGAGAGTGTCCCGTTCCCTGATGCGCTTTAGGGACTCCGATACCTGTTGCAACGTGAATGCAGACGGTGCTTTTGATCCGACAGGCTCCTTGGAGACAGGCCTCGACGCGGTCTCCGGTTTCTTTCCTGCCTTCGGGGCTTCGATCCGAAGTTTGGGATCGACGCCTTGTTGATCGGGTATTTTGGCAGTTTCAGCACTCCTCGGTGTTGTTGTAGTCGGATCGACCACCTTGACCTTGGTCGTTGGTGCCCCAACCTTCGGTGCTATAGGCCTTTGCGTCTTCTCAGGACCGAGGGCCTTCTTCTGTTTCTCGGTGCCGAAGTCCTTTTTTGGTTTCTCGGTACTGAAGTCCTTCTTTGGATGTTCGGTTCCGATGTCCTTCTTGTGTGTCGACGGATTGGAAGGTTTCGATGCCTTCGATCCGACCTGAACCAGTTGCACTTTCGGTTTCGATTTGACCGGTGCAGGTTTTGGTTTCGATTTCACGGAATCGACTCCAGTCTTTTTCGATATTTCTGGCTCCTTTGAAATGTTCGAAGCCGGGCCTTCAGGCGGGGCTGTAGAACGATCCGACCGATCTTAGGTAAGGCCCGCAGGCGATCCCTCGACCTCAGCCTTATCAAGACTATCTCCCTCGGCCTCCGCATCGACGGATTGGCCTAGCTTCTCGCCTGAGCTATCTTCCTCGGCCCCAAGGGCCTCATCGTCGTCTCCTACCTCGTTGACGACGTCTTCGTTCTCGAAGATCTCCTCATCTTCGTCGTCATATTGGGAGTCATGCTCCGAAGCAGGGCCAGATTGTTCATGAACATCCTGCTCTTCCTCTTCGACGCTCTCGACTTCTTCATCCTCGGTGCTGAATATGTTAACCGGGTTAGGCGCCGATTTTTTGGCCTCCAATCTAGCCGCTCGTCTATTCCGAAGGGTCTTTTTCGACCGGAACCGGGCGCAGGCCATACACCTGGTCTCATCATGATCCGGTGATAAACATTTGTTACACACCAGATGGACATCAACGTGTGGATATTTTGCGTGACAGAGGACATCTCTTGAAGGGAGTCCTCGATTCCATCTTCGAACGTCGATCGATGTTCGGACCGAAACTCGGTCCGAGAAGGGTGAATAAGTATAATAATGTATCGATACCGAACGCAAACGATACCGACGATATCTAAAGGCTTTTGGCCTTAAATAAAGTTTTCCTAACTTGAGCTAAGATAAGCACATCCGAACCCAATGGCGGAAAAAAACAATCTGAGGATGGAGAGGATGCCCATGCGCACTGTAGTCCAGGGGAGGAGCCACCTATCTCGTGATACTTCGAAGACTCTTCCAGGACAACAATATGCAATCATCCGGACCCAACACTAGGCGGCGATCTATGCACAGATATGAATTCAGCAGCCCACATGCCTCGAACACAGTAATCGCAATTTCCTCTGAACCAGCAGATTGAAGAAAGTGCAGTCCTCCTGTGCAATGGCGCAAGGAGTACTTAATCAATAGGGGCTTTAAAACAGAAGGTCTTTGGTGGGAATAAAAAGTACAGAAAATCCTTGCGTGTAAAGTGCTCTGTGCAGATTTCTGATCACATGGGCAGGGTGACAAATCCTGTGACCAATTGTTACATCAAGGAAAAGTGATCAATCTATGGAAGAGACTTAGCCAAAATCTGAAAATCATAAAACGCTGATAGTTAAATGCATCAACAGCAGAAATGGCTGGATGTCCCTAGATCGATTAAGGGGCATATGTTAGGTCACAGTAGAATGTTCCCATACCCTTGCCCTCCTCTCTTCCTCCCAGTGAGCATGAGGCATGGCTGGGATTGTGTGTAGCGTAGGTAAGGATCGGAAGAGGGCTTCAAACAAATCCCCACCTTCCCAAAGCTGTGGCCAAGTCCCTAATTCCCCTCAACCATGGAATCTCTATAGTCCTTGTGACAGGGTCAGACAGTCCTCAATTCACATTCTGTTAATGGGGAGGGGTCTCACTGGCTTA
The DNA here is from genome assembly GCF_964204655.1 of Triturus cristatus. Taxonomy (NCBI): domain Eukaryota; kingdom Metazoa; phylum Chordata; class Amphibia; order Caudata; family Salamandridae; genus Triturus; species Triturus cristatus. The sequence goes on from NC_140586.1 coordinate 214,634,943, forward strand.
GACACTTTAAAATAGCATCAGTGATCGGATTCTAAGGACATCTTCAATGTGTTGAAGCTCTAGTTCCCTATGAGTGATAAAAGAGGCAGTGGACGATGGGAGAGCCAGTAGGCTGTGTGTAAATTGCTTTCTGTAACCTGCAGGGGGGATACTGTTTGTATGCCCCAAATTTCCGCCCTGTATGTTGCTATGCCAACATATTTTGTGCGATATATGGCCAGCATATGGGCAAGTGATCTTTTGCTTAATTTGCCACAAAGGAGAAGACCGCATTAATGCTTCTTGCTAATTGATTGTTCCTAATTTCTAATTGTGGCTGCCAAAATCCCCATACAGTTAAACGTTACTCCTAGATAACTAAAATTATCCACATGTTTGACAGGATTAGCGTAGAGCCTAAAAGTTAGTTTCGGGTCCTTCCTATATCCGCAGGACATTACAAAGGATTTCATGATGTTAATCCTCATATCAAGCCCCTCCATAAAGTTTGCAACGGCATCCAAAAGTTGCTGCAACGCAACAGGTGTGCAGCCCATATGACGGTGGCACCACATACGTTAGATCCTCTATTGGACAATTGATTTGTGGCGTGTCGTCGCACCTTGATGCAAGCTCCCTCTCCAGATGGTTAATATAGAGGGAGAATCGAAAGGACACAACCTTGCCTGACACTCCTATGCACCCTGAGCGTCTCGGATCACTCGCCACCTAAGCCAAGCCTTACAATAGCGCTCAAGTCACAGCAGATTTCTCTGATGATGATAATTGGATCAGTCGATGCTCAGGTCTCCCATTATGCCCCACAATTTAGAATGTGAGACACGATCAAAGGCACTGGACAGGTCCATGAAACCCAAGTGAAGTGCCTCATTCTTTGCAATGGTGTATTTCCCTAGAAAGAGTCAAAGATTGAGGCATTGATCTTCTGTCCCCATCCAGGTGAGAAATCTGGTCTTGACTGGTAGGTTGGTCTTGGTGTAGTTTTCTCTCGTGTAGCTTTCTCACTGCCTAGATGATGGAGATACAGAAGAGAAAGGGAACCTCCGTGTGACCATAGATGTGGGAGATGTTGATGTCACTATCAAGGATTTGCTTCGCCTGCATTAAGTGCTTCAAAATCGATGCTTGACGAGGATTCCAAAGTGTGTCAACATCATATAAGGCCACTTCTTTGGCAAGCATCAATTCTTTGTCTTCAACAGTTACGGTGGAACAGATACCATCCATTTGAGTGTGCGTGCGATGAAGACCTTGAATATCTCCTATGACAGTGATATGTAGATGTCGTGGATCCTTCTTCACTAACACCAATAGAGGGGTCTCCTTTCGTCTTCCGTGTCACTAGATGTTCTCTCCCTAGAGCGCCCTCAATGGGAGTCTGTAAGGAGGAGGAGGCTGCCTTTCAGAGGAGTTTTCCAAGTAAAAGCTCTTTACAACTTTTCCTTCTTTTTTCTTTATTCTCCTTTATGTCTTGCAGCATTCCTCAATATTCTTCCTTCACAGTCCATCAAGATCCCTTGACGTCTTTTGAGAAATGTCAGCCTTATCGAATGGGAGGCCAGGAGACAGACCACATATACTTTGTGTGGATAGAACACTGCCCTCTTTCTGGCACAAGATGGACTTTTGGAGAATCGAAAAGGCATTTCTAACAAACAAATCTGCCAACAGGAAAAAATGTAAGCACCAGACAATAGAATGTTAAAACGTTGAGTTAAAAGTGCAGAATTAACTTCCTGACCGGCATATTGAGAGACACAAAGAGGTGTGAAGTCTCTCCAGTGTTGAGGGATCCTTCTCTCACGAACTGGAAAACAAAAAAAAAAAGTACTGCCTCTGGAAGACAAATGCCAGTAAAATGCATCATTACTGAATGGAGCCTCCTGGATTCAAATCAGACAGCCATCTCTTATTCAGTTGTTTAGCGTAAGCCCATTGGGATGCATTTGTCTTTCATGTTAGGCATTTTTTAGGACACTATTGCTTTGGGATTCCGCAACAGTCTAGACACTGTCATGTTGGATAAGAACAGGCTACAGTTCGGAATCAAATTCATCCTTGCAAGAAGTGGTGTACATCATAAGAACATATGGATTTATGCACTCCATAAAGAAAATATTTGGATAATTACATTCAATTGATGTATTCCAATGCCCACACACGCTGCATGGAATTATTCTAGCATTTATGAGCATCAATGAAGATCTCACAATGCAGAACAATTGTGCCCAAAAGACTCGACCTTAACAATACAAGTTAATAGGTTGATAAAGACATTGAGCTTAAACAAGTATCCCGGTTCCCAGAAGCTTTCAGGAAAGTCTCTTACAATCCCTCAACTTGGAGCCATCGTATTGAAAAAAAATCAAGTCAGACAGGGAAAAGCTCAACAACAAGCACATATAGGCAAGACAAGATATGAATTCTCATAAATCTCCATTGGATGAGTGAGTTACAAACTGACCAGGGGACAGACCAAATGTGCCAAAAAGAAAGTTGCAGCAAATGGGCCAGGCAGGAGAAAACCAAGATTCTTGAATTGAAAGGCAAAAGGGTACTTTATACTGCCACCCCATTGTATTTAGGTAAAGCCATCACAGATTAAAGAGCAGCATTCACATCTCAAGGACTCTGCATTCAACTACCACTGGTGGGGCACACTCAACCACCCACACATCTTCATATTCCCCAGACCCTCTGTATAAACGCCCTCAACTGCTTTCTGTACCATTGATGAAGGTGGTGTCACAGTGGCATTGGATCTAGAAGGGAAAGGGTAATGTCATGAATGGACACACTATACTGTCACAGCCATCCTATAAGGACTTACTGCCCATCAGAGAGGAGAAATGAGGAGAGGGTACCTGTGCACCACTTCTGAAATGAGCAAGGACTGTACCAGTATCAACCAGAAACCTGTCACTGGCAATATGGTCATAGTTCAGAGTTTTACTAGATGCTACTGGCACAGGAAGGAATTTTACCTAGAGCAAGCACCCGAAAAGTCACTTAAAACAAACAAGCGGTTGTTTAGTGTCAGTCGCTCACTCACCTGGGAGTCACTTTCCTCCACCGTCTCTCCCTCATCCGTCTGCATGGGAAGGATGTCTGACAGGCAGCGTGGAGACAGACAGGTGCTGCCTGGAAAACAAAGTGAAGAAGGGCATTAGAGAACAGTACAGGGGGAACGTACCTCACAGAAAGATATTGACGAATCCAAGATGCAGTGACTTACAAAAAGTGCCCATCTGCTTTTGCCCCATGAGCTATGAAGAAAGACTCCCCTCATCAGCTAACTACATGACCGCAAAATGATCCTTATCATGCCATGTACAACGCTAAGTTAGCTAGGTGTAAGGCAAACGTTCACACATACCTCTAAAGAACCCTAGTGGGAGTTCAGAGGAAAGCAAACATACATAAATGAAAAGCCAAACATAGTAAATAAGGCTGAAAAGAATGATGTTACTTACCCAGTAAGCATCTGTTCTTGGCATGTAAAGCTGTGGATCCACATGCTTTGCATACTTCTGCCATCTAGCATTGGGTCTGTATGTTTGCAAGTTATTCTCCTTCGAAGAAGTCTTTCCAGTCACAAGGTAAAGTGACTCTTCCTTTTGGTGATAGTGCGCATGGGCATCGACTCCATTGTTAGATTGTTTTCTCGTAAGAGAGTTAGAATAGAGTAAGTGAGTGTAGTAAAGAGATGTCCATGCTTATGTAACAAATGAGAACTGAAATAACGAATACTTTCTTACCTGTCGGTGTAGTTTTGCAGCTTGAAGATCTTTCTGGATTCACTATGCTGTGCATTATTCCGCGGTCTGGTGGTTGGGTCTGGAATCGTAGTCTCTTTTGTCCTTTTTTTTTTTTTTTGTAGCCCAGGTGGGCGTCGACGTTCCACCATTTGGTGTACTTCGACGTCGTCATGCTTCCTGCAGAAGTCCCACCTCGGGCGCCATCTTCGGATTCTTTTTTTCTCTTTTTTTTTTGAACCCTAGGCAATTTTTAGTATTTCTTCTTAATCATATCCTTTCTCACATTTCTTTTTAAGTCTCTTTTTGTTCTCCATTCTCTGTCTTTCCCTCTTCTTCTCCAGCCTCATCTTTCTGGCGGAGGTGGGTGGGTTCGCTAGTGAATCCAGAAAGATCTTCAAGCTGCAAAACTACACAGACAGGTAAGAAACTATTCGTTTTGCAGCGTGAATCTTTCTGGATTCCCTATGCTGTGCATAGATTTTGTAGCGGTTTGTCATCTTTGTGGCGGCTGGGTGGAAGATGAGCGTTGGTCGTTGAATATATGTTGAAGCACCTTCTGTCCTACTTGTGCTTCCTTGTTCATTTGTATATCCACGCAGTAGTGCTTAGTGAACGTGTGCACTGAAGCCCATGTTGCCGCCAGGCATATGTCTTGAATGGGTGTGTTCGCCAGAAAGGCGATTGTTGCGCCTTTCTTCCTCGTGGAGTGGGCCCGTGCCCCTTCCGATAGTTCTTGCCCTGCCTGTTTGTGGCAGAATTGTATCGTTCGTGCGATTCATCGCGTGATGGTGCTTTTTGTTACTGGTCTACCCAGGAAGCTGGTTGCGAAGGACACAAAAAAATGCTTAGTTTTCATGTGCTCCATGGTTCTCTCGATGTAGTGCATCACTGCCCTTCTAGCGTCTAGAGTGTGCAGTGCCCTTTCTGCGCTTGTGGCTGGGTTCTGAAAGAAGCTTGGTATTTGTATGGACTGGTTCATATGGAATGCCGACACCACCTTCGGCATGAAGTGTGGGTCGGTTCTCATTACGACTCTGTCCTTGTGTATTTGGATGCAAGGCTCTTGCAGCGTTAGCGCTTGCAGCTCGCTGACTCTGCGCAGCGAGGTTATTGCCGCCAGAAAGGCTGTCTTCATTGTTAGCATTTGAAGCGAGGCCTTGTGGATGGGCTCAAAGGGCACCTTCATAAGTTCCGTTAGGACTAGGTTGAGGTTCCATGCCGGCGGCGGCATCCTCTTTGGTGGCGCTATCCTCTTCGCCCCTTCCAGGAATCTCTTTACTACTCGTGATGTAAATAAACTTTCACCTGTCTCACCCTGTGTGTAGGCTACAATCGCTGCTAGGTGTACCCTTAGCGAGGATGAGCATAGTTTAGCCTTTAGTAGGTGCGTGAGGTATCTCAGCACTGTTGATCCCTTTGTCAACTTGTTTTGCAGTTTCATTTTGCTGCACCATTGTGGGAACCTCTTCCATTTTTCCCCATAGCATTTTCGTGTCGTCAGTCTCCTTGCCTCCCGGAGCACTCGCATAGGGCTTTGAGGTAGCTTAAGGTGTGCAAACTCTAAGTCTTCAGGAGCCATGCCGCTAGGCCGAGGCTCTCTGGCTCTGGGTGTAGAACCTCTCCGTTCTGCATGGAGAGTAATTATTTTCTTTTGGTGAACTTGTGTGGTGGTCCCTGTGCCATCTCCACTATTTGTGAGTACCATGTCTGTCTTGGCCACTGTGGTGCCACTAGGATCAGTGTCATGTTGCTGGTCCTGCACTTGTTGAGTACCCTGTGTATCAGTGGTATTGGTGGAAAAGCGTAGGCAAATGTTTTTGACCAACTTATCCATAGGGCATTCCCCTGGGATTGTTTTTCTGGTTGCCTGGATGCGAAGTTTTGGCATTTAGCATTCTGGTATGTTGCAAACAGGTCTATTGTCGGTGTACCCCACCTTCTGAATAGCCTTTGCGTTTACTGTCCATTGAGCTCCCACTCGTGGGATGCTGAAGTCTGCCTGCTGAGCCAGTCTGCTTCCACATTGTCCTTCCCTGGTAGGTGTATGGCCAGCAGGTCTATTTTGATTGGGATGGCCCATCTCCAAATCTCCTGAGCCAGGTTGGATAGGGGAATTGATTGTGTTCCTCCCTGCTTGTTGATGTAGAACATCGTTGTTGTATTGTCTGTTTGTATCAACACATTCTGGTTGTACAGTTTTTTCTGGAAGGCCTTCAGGGCTAGGAATACGGTCTTCAATTCCAGGTAGTTGATGTGTCTGACCGCATCTGCTGGAGTCCACAGACCCCTCACTCTGAGCTTGTTCATATGTGCTCCCCATCCTATCTGGGATGCGTCTGTGGTGATGGTCACTGTTGGGCTTGGTGGTGTCAAGGGCTTCCCTATAGTTATGTTCTCCTTGTTCCACCATGCTATCTCTTCTTGCACTGCGTGCGTTACAACCACTAGATCCTCCCAACTTCCGCTTGCTTGCGACCATTGCTGTTGCAGCCATTCCTGGAACGGTCTCATGTGTAGGCGTACATTGGGAAATAGGTGAATGCATGACGCCATCATCCCCATGATCTTGTTCGCTGTTCTCACTGTCCAAGCTCGCCCCTTCTGGTAGAGGCGCATCTCCTTCAGCAGGGCCAGTGTTCTGTTGTCGCTGGGCACCACCGTTCCCTGTATGGTGTTGATCTGAGCCCCCAGGAAGATCTTCACCTGTTCTGGTTCCATAGAGGATTTCCCCCAGTGTATTGAGAATCCCAGCTTCGTTAGTGTACTTGTGACCCGTTGTGCGTGCTCCTCGCATCTTTCGCGTGAACTTGCTTTTATTAGCCAGTCGTCGAGATAAGGGTACACATGAATCCCTTCCCACCGCATGTACGCTGCCACTGCCGCCAGGCATTTTGTGAAAACCCTTGGTGCGGACTTTAGTCCGAATGCCAAGGTTGTGAATTGGTAGTGTTCTTAGTTGATGGAGAACCTTAACAGATGTTTGTGCTGCCTGTTCATTGGGATGTGCAGGTAGGCATCTTTGAGATCCACAGTGGACATCAAGTCCCCGTCTCTCATTTGCGGGAGTACCTCTTGTAGGGACGTCATTTTGAATTTCTGCGTCCTTATGTACTTGTTTAGGAACCGTAGATCCAGGATGGGTCTTAATGTTTCGTCCACCTTTGGTACCAGGAAGTAGTTTGAGTACACTCCCCTGTTCCTTTCTTTGAATGGTACTGGTTCTATAGCCTCCTTTTGGAGTAGCTCTTGTGCTTCCTCTACGAGTTGCACTAGCTCCTGCCCTGAGTGTTCCCTTCTCTTTGGTTTTTTGTTTGGTGGCTTCCTTTCCAGCTCTATGCAGTACCCAAACTGTATGATGTTGAGTATCCACTTGTCTGTTGTTATGTTTTGCCATTCCTGAAGGAAATGTCTCAGCCTGCCGCCTACCGGTGTTGCATGCTCCTTGGCGTTTGGTCTGTGTAACCCTCTCGTTTTGGATCTTCTGTGCTCTACCCTCAGAGGGAACTTGTGGGTGAGCACTCCTCTCCGGGCGAAGTCACTTTGAGGCGGGCTGTTCTCCCCCTCTTCGTCTTTGCCCTCGTCCGTTCCCCCTACTGCAAAAGAACTGGCCCCGAGGCTGGTACTGCCAGTTTTGTTTCTGCTGCCCCTGCTGTCCGTGATTGTCGCCTTGATGGCCCTGCTGGAATGTCTGGTGTGAAGTTCCCGGCTGGTTTCCTCCCCTTCCGTAAGGTCTCCGTGTCGGGCTACCTCTACGCATCCCTCTGAATTGCAGTGCTCCCATGGATCATGCCGTTTCGTTCTCCTTTTTGAGCTGTGTGAGTTTTTCATCCACTGGCGCTCCGAACAGCGTTTCTCCATTGAAAGGGGTGTTCAGGATGTTGTTCTGGACTTCTTGCTTGAAGCCTGTTATTCCTATTGCCATCAACCTGCTTGATGTTTCTGCTCCATCCAAGGCTGTTTTAAGCCAAGAACTCGCTATATTTTTTCCCTCCTCGACTAGATGCGAAACTCTTTTTTGGTATTGTTCGGGGAGGTGCTTGATTAGTTCCCCCATTTCGTCCCAATGTTGGTATTGGTGCCTGTTCAGTAGGGCATTGGAGTTCGCCATGCGCCAGTGCATCGCCGCGTTTCTCTCAATTTTTCTCCCAGTCAGGTCCCTCCTCCTGCTTTCCTTGTCTGGTGGTGGTGGTCCAGAGGTAGCCGGGACATTAGCCCTTTTCCTGGCAGTAGATGCAATGATGGAATACGCTGTGACGGATCCTTTGATGTATGGAGGGTCCTGGGAGGAGTGTTTATATTTTTTCTCCGTCCTGGGTGTGAAGGACCTACATGTAGCTGGGTCCTTGAACGCCTCCTTCCCCTGGTTCATGACACTCTGTAGCATGGGGAGGAACAGGCTCCTCGTTTGGATGGGGAGCAGTGTCTCCAGTAAAAAGTCAGCCTTTGGCTTTTCTTCCTCCAGCTTAACGCCAAAAGCTGCTGCTGCGCTTTTGACAACCATATTGTAAGCTCCAATGTCATCTGGCGGCGAAGGCATCGAAGGGTATGTCTCCACGGGCTCTTCTGGATTTTCGGCGTCGAGATCCTGCCACTCCAGGTCCTGTGTCGTCGACGGCGCCGAGCTGTAGTCCGATTGTTGTTCCTCGTATTCCTCTCCCTCATCATAAAGGTCCTCTTCCTCATCTCCGGAAGTCTTCGACATTTCTTCGGCCTCGAACTCTTCCTGTTCCTCGACTTCAACGATCGACGGTGGTTTCGTTGGAATTGTGAATTTTCTCATCTTTTCGTCAAACTCCTTTTTCCTTTGTAGGATGCTCTCCATTTCTGCCTCGAGCCTCCTCTTCTTCTTTTCCAGTTTGGAGGCATGTTCGGCGTCGAGCGCTGGTCTTTTCGACGGAGCCGTTGTCGACGCGACCTAATCTTTCGAAGTCGAGCGCCCAAGTTCTTGGCCTTGCTTTGACAACCTTTGCTTTTCGCTGGTCTTCCGCACCTGGGAGTCCTTCTCGAAGGATCCGCCGTGCCTTTTGTCCTTGGATCCACTCGCGGCGGTCGAAATTTTCGGTGCCGGTGTTCCGTTCGAGGACTTTGACTCTGTTTTTCGAGAGTCTGACTCTGCTTTTCAGGGCCCTGTCGAGGGTTTAGTGTTCGACGTTTCTCCTACCTTATCAGACGTTTTCTTATCGGTCTCTGCGACCGTGAATTCATCTGGTCCCTCGGTGATGTCTTCATCGTCGGTGGAGAGACCCAGTTCGTACAGCGTCGGGGCCTGTCCCTTGCCCTCCATGTTGTAGTTGGCTCTCCTCCGTCTCTCTCTCTCCCGGAGTGTCTTCGGTGTGAAGGCGGAACAGGCGTTGCAGTCTTTGCTCTCGTGGTCGACTGGCAGGCAAAGGTTGCAGACCGGGTGTGGGTCCTTCTGCGTGTATTTATGGTGGCAGTTACGGCAGAATTTAAAGGGTGTCTTGTCCATTCCTGCGCTCAGTGTCCGAGTGCGCATTCTCCGTTGGACGTCGAAGATCTCGAGGTTCTCCTCCTCCTTCGTCGTCCCGGCTCGTTGATCTTCCTTCTGTAGTCTTCCTCAACTTCTTCTTCGATGAAACTCGTGCTCTTTCTTCTTTTCTTCGCAAAAAACTCCGGAGCTTCACGTTGACGATCCAGACACAACGGCGGAAAAAAGAATCTGAAGATGGCACCCCGAGGTGGGACTTCCGCAGGAAGCACGACGACGTCACGAGAAGTACACCAAATGGTGGGACGTCGACACCCACCAGGGCTACAAAACAAAAAAGAAATGAGACTACGATTCTGGACCCAACCACCAGACCGCGGAATAATGCACAGCATAGTGAATCCAGAAAGATTCACGCTGCAAAACTAGAGGTGTCCAGGGAGGTGGGAGGGTGCATGTGAATCTACAGCTCTACATGCCAAGAACAGATGCTTACTGGGTAAGTAACATAAAATGTTTGAGGCATGTGTGTGGGAGATAGAAATGCTTTGCAGAGACTATATAGCAGTATTCTCCCAAAGCGTTGAATGCATTCAAAAATCCATCTTGAAATTCCAGATTTAGAGATAGGATTGCACTTGTGAGGTGATGCAAATGCAACAAACAGTTGCTTTGTTTTACGAAAACTTTTGTCCTTTAAAATACTATACAATAACGCTCTTCTGACATGTGAAGAGCTCGTTCTGCTACAAAATCAGGCTGATGGAAGAACACAGGTAAATCAATCGATTGGTTAAGATGAAAAGCAGAAACTACTTTAGGTATGAATTTTGGGTTGGTGTGAAGAACTACTCTCTTTATGACACTGAAAGAAAGGTTCTTCTAAGGTTAATTCCTGTAGCTCACCAACTTTCCTTACTGAAATGATTGCAATGAGGAAGGCAAATTTCCATGAAAGGAACTGTAAAGGACAATTGTGTAATGGTTCAAAGGGTGGACCCATGAGTGTTGTAATAAAAATGTAGATTTCATACCGGTGCAGGAGGCATTCTGGGTGGCATTCCTCTTTTTAAGCCTTCCATAAAGGTTTATCACGGGGACTTTGAACAAAGATAAATGCTGTCTGTTTTGCAAATATGCAGCTACTGCTGCAACATGCAATCGAATAGATGTGTAAGCTAGATTAGTTTGCTGTAGGTGCAGAAGATAAACAATGTTTTGAACAGAAGCATCTAGAGGATTAATTTAGTTATTACAATAGATACAAAATCGTTTCAATTTTACTGGATAACAAGCTCTGGTAGTGTGCTTTCTTGCTTCTTTAGTCATACAGTTTGGTGGCAAATTTTAAATATCTAAACTTTATGACTTCAGGAGCCAAATCGCTAAGTTGAGCTCCTTGGGGATTGGGTGTCCGATTTCTCCACAGTTCTGAGTAAGAAGGTTGGAATGGAGGTGCAGCTTTTGGTAAGGAACTTCTGAGAGTTCCAAAAGTGTGGTGTACCATGGTTGCCGGGCCCATGTGGGAGCTATAAAAATCAGTGCGAGCGAGGTTTGCCTGAGCTTTTGAACCAGAAACGGATGGAGTGGGAGATGAGGAAAAGTGTAGGCAAATATCTTTGGCCAATTGATCCACAGGGCACTCATTGTCTTTGCAGCAAGGATGTGGGAACCTGGAGGTGAAATTTGGGCATTTTGCGCTGTCAACTGTGGCGAACAGATCTATTTGTGGGAATCCCCATTCTTGAAATTATGGAAGGAGAACTTGGGGATGAAGTTCTCACTCGTGTATTTCCTGCCTCCTTCTGCTGAGGAGGTCGGCAATTTGATTGTTGACTCCTGGAAGGTGTTCTGCCAGAAGATGAATTCTGTGATGAATTGCCCAGCTCCAGATGGTCTGAGAGAGGCGTGACAGCTGGAGAGTGTGTCCCCCCCCCCCTTGGTTTTGTACATAATACATGGCTGTCATGTTGTCCGTGCGGATTAGGACAACGTTGCCTATCAGAGGAGACTGAAAAGCTTTCAGTACTAGAAATACTGCTAGAAGCTCTAGATAGTGGATGTAGAAACATTTGTGCTTGTTGTCCCAGAGACCCTGAATTGTGTAATTGTGGGGGTGGGCATCCCGCCCTGTGAGAGCTGCATCTGCTGTTAGCACTATCTGTGGAACAGGGTCGATGAAGGGTCGCCCTTTTGATACATTTTGTGAGTTCCACAACTGCAGAGAGATGGGTGCAGCTGTCTACCAACACTAGATCGGTTAATTGACCTTGTGACTGATTCCACTGACGTGCTAAGCATTCTTGTAGAGGACGCATGTGTAATCTTGCGAGGGGCACTAATGCGATGCATGATGTCACCATTCCCAACAGTTGCATAAAAGTTTTGGCTGTTAAGGTTTGATTGGCTTGAAACTGTAATAGCAGAGTTTGAATATTGCGAACTCTGGCTGCACTGGGAGAGGCTAGAGACGTGAGGGTGTTCAGAATCGCTCCCAGTTAAGATTGTATTTGTAAAGGCTGCAGATGAGACATTTGCGCTTTGACTGTGAAGCCTAATTGGTGGAGTGAGTTTAGCGTGGTCCAAGTGTGTTTTAGACACTTCTGGTGTGTGCTGGCATTGATGAGCCAGTCGTCTAAGTACGGAAAGACGTGAATTTGTTGTCTTCGGAGATGAGCTTCCACTACTGCAAGGGAGGGTATTATTGGCAAGTCTCTGTTTGTTGGGAGAAGGGGAGTTTTGTGCTGTAGCACCTCTGCCCCTACCTTTGGAATGGTTTCCTCTATATCCTCCCCTATGAAAACCTCTAGAGGGAGAGCATTGAGTGTTGCCCTTATACGCGAAAGCATTTGGGTCTGAAGATATTTTTTTGGACTCTCCTCTGTAAAAGAAGCGGCAAAAGGAGCCTCTATTCGATGGAGACTGGAGAGCTCCCATGTACTTTGCCGCTTCAGTGTCATTTTTCCGTTTGTCATTTATTCAAAAAATCTTTATTCGGTTTAAGAAACCATAAAAGATACAAATTAATAACAGATCAGATGTTAGGAATGCCCAAAATTACATTAGTCATCTTCATAGTTGGTCCTGGGACAGTTAATATTTTTCATTAGGTTTAAAACCATTAGCTCAATAAAAGACAATTAAAATACAAGTAAAAAAAGTATTTGATTTCCTGATCTATTCATTTAAAAGGAGGGCAAAATATATTGCAGGCTGGGAATAGAACACAGATGGTAGACAATCCTGCACGGGTTCAAGACAGAGTAAAGTGCAAATTCTGTTATGTGTCCTTTTTAATTTTCTCTAAACCCTGATCGACTTCAGGACCAAACAGGTTTTGCTTGTTAAAAGGGGTGTTTAAAATGGATTGCTGAACCTCACGTTTAAACCCCGAAATCCTAAGCCATGAATGCCGTCTGAGGAAAATGCTGGTATTTATCACCCTAGACGCCGTGTCAGCAGCCTCCAGAGCACAACTGACAGATGAGTTAGAAATGAGTTTGCCCTCTTGAACTAACTCTTTTGCCTTGCTTTTGTGTTAGACTGAGAGATGCTGGAGCAGTTGCTCCATTTCATCCCAGTGTTCACTGTCATACCATACCTAGCTAGTAGGCCCTATGTGTTTGCGATACGCCAATGGTTAGCGGCTTAAGCAGCCACTCGTTTCCCAGAGGCATCTACATGTTTAGATTCCTTGTCTGGGGGAGGTGCATCATCAGAGGTTTGTGAATTAGCCCTTTTGCGAGCATTGGACTCCACTAGGGAATGCAGAGGTAATTGTCCTTTGATGAACACAGTATCAGATGGACAAGGCTTATATTTTTTATTGACTCCGGGAGTTAAAATACGTGCTCACACAGGGTCTTTAAAAATGTAATCTGCATGTCTCATCATGCCCTTTAGCATAGGGAGTGTTAGACTTGACCTGTGTGTGGACCAAAGTGTTTCAAATAAAAAGTCTTCCTCTAAGGACTCTTTATGCAAGGCAAACCCCATGGTACTCTGCTGCTCTAGCAATAAGTTCTTGATAAGCCACATTATCGTCTGTGGTGATGGCTTTGCAGAGTTAAGGTCTAGATCAGTATCTAATGGAGGGTCAAAGGTGTAATAGTTCCATGGGTCTACAGGCAAATATGTGTCTTCTTCATCAATATCATCCCCTTCAGGCTGTGTATGTGGAGATCCCTGAACTGTTGTGTGCAAGGGATCCTGTGGTAAATGTGGAGAAAAATGTGGAGGGGATTGTGGGGCAGGATAAGGAGGGCTGGTAGCTATGTCCTTTTTCTTCTTCAGAGGGATTGTATCTGTAGGGTCCTCTGAAGGAAATATCTCCTTTACCAGGATAGATATAGATGATCTTCTGTTTAGGATCCAAGTTAGCCTTAATAACGTCTAAAATTGTTTCAGGACGTTCAGAGAGGCTGTCATTTGATTTCAGTGCTGAAATAGATTTTCTTTTGGAAGCAGAAGGTTTCGGCTCCGAAGCATGTTTTTGTTTCGTAGCGGAGGGTTACAGCTCTGAACCAGATGGACCTGCTACTTACCTTTGGTAACGATATATCTGGTAGAGACACAGTCTAGCCGCAGACTCCTTAACTTAGAATATCCCCCGGCATCAGACTGGATCCGGAAAACTTTCTGCAGCAGCACCTCTGCGCGCTGGGGGGCAGCGCCGCACGGCTCCACCCTGACATCGTCCACGGACATGACTTAGCTGAGCCATATATGCCCATTCGGGCGCGCGGACGTCAGTTTTCGTCAGAGTAACTTTTCCCCGCCACAACGCAGAGCCACCACTAAAAACTGTGAGATTATGGGAACACTGTGCAAAAAAGATGAAAAAGCAAAATAATTTGAATGGTGAAGGACAGTGCCAGGCACTGTATATTGAAAACTAGTGAAGGGAAAGAGCAGAGCACCGCTCTGAGAAGCAACCCCGCAAAAGCGAAGGCTAAACCTCCCTCGGAGGTAGAAGATGATGTGAAAACATCATGGCAGACGACAGTCTGCAACCACTGTTGTGTGCAGATTTAGATTCCGTATATAGATTTCCCGATTTATACCCATATATAGGTACAATTCACATTACCCTTATTTAGACATTGTCCGTACAAACCAAATACAGGCATGGCCACCTACATCCATCCAGCCACGTCACAACGAATTCTTCGAAAACCAGACCCTTAAGCCTTTAGGAATTTCCCTCAGCTTGAATATTGATTTCTCCAAGAACTCATTAAGTATGCATGAACATCTATTCCTTAGGGGTTCATTCATGACGTTCCTCTGCCCGACTTTTACATCAATACTGGCATTCCTAGACACCTTCAAGGTATAAATATACCGGCACTTGCCCTGGCAAATTGTGGTTCCCGGAGGATTCGATCCAACCCAGACTTCGCGGTTCGCCACGGCAAGTTCGGAAGGAGATCGAGTTCCAGCCTGATGCACTGACCTGACACTGCCATCCTCCTTGCAGAGAATCCAGGTCCAGTGCTCTCCGACTTCCCTTGCGTGGGTTCGACTATCGAGTAATTAAGTTTAATATACTTGATAGAGACATACTGACCTTAGTCCTTTGTCATATCTATAGTGCATGTTATTCCAATGCACAGAAGTCCAATTGGTCGCACACTGCTCTACCTACCAGCGTGTTGCCCCAAAGAATTGTGGTCCCTGAAGTCAGCGTCGGCGGGTACGCCTATGCCCGAGTCATGAGTACAAGTAAGTGTAGCGTTAGCCATCCCTGGACACGTGTTTCGAGGTAGTTGCCTCTCGTCAGCAGGGAGTAGGTGAGTGTGTAGGGTTGCTGTGTAGGCTGCTAAAATAAGTGTTCTCAGGTAAAGTACCTCTCGTAGCGCGCAGGTGCGTAACCATGAGCTCGTCAGCTCCACCGGCTCAAGCGTGTTGCCCCAAAGAATTGTGGTCCCTGAAGTCAGCGTCGGCGGGTACGCCTATGCCCGAGTCATGAGTACAAGTGAGTACACACTCACCTACTCCCTGCTGACGAGAGGCAACTACCTCGAAACACGTGTCCAGGGATGGCTAACGCTACACTTACTTGCACTCAAGACTCGGGCATAGGCGTACCCGCCGACGCTGACTTCAGGGACCACAATTCTTTGGGGCAACACGCTGGTAGGTAGAGCAGGATGCGACAAATTGGACTATTCCAATGCACAGAGCCCATCAGGGATATAGGAACTACTCTACACCACAATACATAGTCTTGAAGGACAACAAGTCCGGAACATGTAAGCAAGGACAATCTACCCCAGGACGGCACCAGAAAGGCACGTGGCATCCCCAGTAATAGACCGATGGACAGAGGCAGAGCCAACAGACTTGAAAGCAATGGACTGCAGGGGAGGTAAGAGACCCCAAGGCGATTGAGAAGGGGATAGTGGGGGGGAGGGGAAACATGAGTAGATCGCACACTGAACAACACAGCTCGTGGGGATGCCAAAGGCACATGACACATGAGCATACCGCCCAATTACGAGAATGGGCGGAGTAGCGCAAGCAAAACAGAATGAAGCATTCCGTGTAGGAGTGAAGTGAAAGAGGTCACCCGGCAGAAAGACAAACCCACCTGGAGGGAGGCGACTGCAGGAAGCCTAACCTGAAAAGGTCCTTGCAGAATGGAGAGGACGGGCGGGCGTTAAGGAATCTGCGGCTAGACTGTGTCTCTATCAGATACATCGTTACCGAAAAGTAAGTAACTCGTCCATCTGATAGAGACATCTAGCCGCAGATTCCTTAACTTAGAATAGATACCAAAGCCATACTCATAGAGGAGACGGGTCTGCGACCGGACCCCAATCAGTTCCCGAGAGAACTTCGCCGTCAGCAAGGTGACGAAAAACAGTGGGGACTGCCAGCCAGTGCAGTCACACCCACCCTTGAAGCTCTGAAAAGAGATGAACACAATGGGAGGCAAAGGCACCACAAACCGTTAAAGAACAGCTTGAAAACCCCCATATGTATAACGGGTTGAGAGAAAGAAAGCATAAAGCTAGAAATGTCAGTGCGGAGGTGAGAGTTCATGGCTTCGTGAAGAAGAGGACTGAGCCAAGGGTCCAATGGATCCGCAGGATCCGATCTGTGTACTGAAGTAAAACCCAGAGAATGACTAACTGGTATGACAGATGCAGTGCATACTGGTCCAGTATGCACAACACTGGAACAAAGCACTGTCGAACCCGCACCAGTCTAGATATGTGGGGCAGGATTGGCAGGATGCCGACCCCTGGCCAGGAAGTGCAGGTAGTACCAGAAACACAAGACACTCAAGAACGCAGTCGCTCCTTCACAAGACATGTGAGAGGGAGGACGGCAACAATCATAAGTACCCACAACAGGACTACAGTAAGAGTGATAGTCATGTGGAAGACAGGAACACACATAAGCATACCGCGTGGTTGGAGGAACCACACAAAGTATAGAAAATAAACTCCTGTAGGGTCGCGAGAGCAGCTCATAGGTGAAGGATGCATTAGCAGCTAGACAACTGGTAAAAAGGGGTAAATCAGGCAAGCTGGACACCCACAGAAGAGCTTGTAGGATGAGCAGACCGGGACGAAGACCACGGACACCACAGGAAGGAACATTGCCTGCGCGACTCTGCTGTGCGAAGAGCACAGAGCAGATATAGATTAAGAAAATATACGTGTAAAACAACGTTTTACCCGATTAAATACTAGAGTACGTGAAAAGTACCAACAGTCATGTGGAAGCAGAAGTGGACAGGACCATGTCCAGAGTCGCAAGCGACATCAGCCACCTGCCTGGGAGAAGCCACGGTCCCCTGCTAGACAGACGAGGAGATGAAGCCAGACACGATAGTGAAAATAGAGAGGACCGACCTAATGGGCCAGGGACCTAAGAAATGAGTATCCTGAAGAGAACACTCCCCTTGAGAGTGTTACAGCAGGAACCCAATGCCGAAGTGTGGAAAACACCTGTGTGGAAGCAACAGGAAATGTGGAACAATTCCCATATGGAAAGTGCCCAGAGAAGGAGGGCATAAGACAGTGTACAGCAAAGACGTACGCAGCAAAGCCGCCACCTTCAAAAACAAGCCCAGTAAGGGCCGAGTATAGAAGCGATAACGCAAACACCCTATAACAGTAGACATACCAGGGTGTGCTCCAAATTGGCGCCAGCACCAATAAACGTGCCCCCAGCGGCTTTTTATCAGCGCAAAACGATGACAGCGTGTCATCTGTGAAAGAACTGTTCTTGAACTGAACAGAACAAGGCCCCCAAGAGGCAGAGGTCAGCAAAAGAAAGCAGCCATCATAGACAAGAGGAGCTCTATGATGCTGAAAAAAAGGGGACCTTGTTAAGGCAGGCGAAGCATAGGCCATAGGGTAAGGAACCCATACTGAGGTATAGAAATACTACAGGCGACTGGAGCCTACTGTAGCCAAAAGTGCAACTGAGCGATACTAACGTTAAGATCGCAGAACAGCAGAGAAGATGGACAGCTTGACTCCGAGAAGGATGCCTATGAGGAAGACTCCATAGGAGCGTACCAAGGCTAAGGTAACCACCGAATAGCCAGCAAGTACCCCACATAGGGTCAATTTTAACCCCTGCGAGGGGAGCCCTCTTGGGCAACGTACACATTCAGAGGGCTGAAATGAAGACAGAACCAGCCGTCCGGCCGTACTGAAGACATACTGAAATGGTGGAACAACCACCTACATCATCGGATTACTATGCAAAGAGCCCGAAATATCTTTGAAAACCAAAACAACAAGGCAACATTGCTTATGCAGACAATAAGGATACTATAATGGCATAAAGTTGATAGTTACGGTAGTCTTGACATGAGGCGGGACACTTCTGAATCTGTGTGGCTGTCGAAAAGTCCCACGCCATTGAATGGTAGATCTCTAAGAGCATCCCGAACATTGTCTGGGAAACGACTGTCGCGCAGCTATGCATGGCGGCGCAAAGCCACAGACCGAGCAAGAGCTCTACCCGTCGAGTCAGTGGCATCAAGAGAAGACCTTAGGGAAAACTGCGCCATTCCCCTGCCATCATGAAGAAGACCATGTAATTCTGGCCGCTGTCCTTCAGGAAGAGAAGGCAGAAGGGTCTCGACCAAGTCCCAAAGGGCAAAGGAAGCGCGCGCGAATACGCAAAATATATTCAATGCACGGATGCTCGCACTGGCAGAGGCAAAAAGCTGGCGACCACATGCGTCCAACCACCTAGACACCCTGGTGGGAGGTAACAACAGCAAAGCGGAGGAAGACTGCAAGTCAAAAGCCGCCTGAACAACCAGACCCTGAGCCCTAGGGGTGAAGGGTCAGGCAGAGTGGATCACCCAGGGCAGGACAGTGTCTGCGAGCAATGGCCTGATCAACAGGGTCACCAGTGGAGGGCCAAAACCACGTGCCAAGCAGGATGTCAAATAAGGAACCCCCAAGGGGTATCAAAGTCTCTACGTCAATAGGCTCCATGTGGAGAAGATCCAGTAAAAGACCAGCACGCAAGGAAACCACCGGGGGCTGAAAGCGAAGAATAGCTGCCGCCCTGTGAATAGCTTGTGGGTAGGCAGCACTAGCCTCAGTCGCCATTCTGGGAGGCGACATCAAACCGTCAGTAAGGGAGTGTTGGAGACTAACTCGACCACTAGACAGTAGAAGTGGAGGAGCCTAAGGTAGGTCTGAAGGCCACGCAACACTAGGTACCTGCACCATGGGTCACAGAGACTACCTCGGACCCGGGGAGTCCAACGGGACGTCAACCTCTTGCAAATGAGGAGGCATAGGTGCCGGCATCGACTGACGCCGCGTGGGAGTCGCATCAACGTCCGAGGAGTCCACAGCATTATCCTTATACAAAAGGTGGAGGCGTCGACATCGGTACCGGTGTCGACCGACACCGAGTGGGAGTCGAACTGACGTTGACGACCTCCAGAGGGGACTCGGCCGCGGCGCCGTCCGAAGGCGATCCCACTGCCACGTGCGGAGGTGAACGACGTTGACTGGGCGTCGAGCCAGACGCCGCCTCCAAAGTCGGCGCAGGAAGCAGAGTAGGGCTGTGTGGTGACCGTGCAGGTGGGCTGGATGGCCGACTGGGATGGCCCTCTCGGCAGAGTCCCGTCAGCGTTCTGTCGACTCCGGAGTCAATGCACACAATCGGCACAGAGAACGAATCCGCTGGCGAGAATCGGACATGAGTGCCTTCCATCTCTTTGGGTCACCCCCTCTCCCTGGTGCGCCTTCGGGTTTTAAAGAATGATTGGAGGGCCTTTGAATAAGCCTCCATTTGAATCCTCGTCGCTCAAACTCCCGGAAGGGAGGGTATGTAGGAGACGACTGCCGGACGCCTGCGTCTGGCAAGAAACGAGAGGAATGGGCCCCAGCGTCACGCGTATGGGCAGAAGATCTCCACGACTTACGCTTGTGCTTACCCGCCTCAGAACGACGTCCACGGGAACGACCTCTGGAACAGGCCCGAACCCGAGAGGGAGAACGTTGAAGCGAAGGTGCCGGGCCAGACAGCCATGCGGCCAGCAATTTCATACGACGCTCCCTCAAGGACTTTGGTTTCATTTGTTGACAGGCGCTGCACTCTTTGGAGTCGTGGTGCACTCCCACACACCACATACAGAAGGCTTGTGGGTCCGTAACAGACATCTGGCGTGGACAGGTCTCATACGCCTTAAAGCCCGAAGGTGTCGCACACTGGTCCATGACGCCAAAGGCGTCGAGAAGGCCGAAATAAAAAAGGCCAAGGAACCGCTGGTTTTCCAGGAACCGCGTTGGGACGCGCAAGAGAAGAATACTGACGTCAGCGCGCCGGGAAGGGCATATATGGCTCCGCTGACGTCGCGTCCGTGGACGACGTCAGGGCGGAGACGAGCAGCGCCGCCCCCCGGCGCGCAGAGGTGTTGCTGCGGAAAGTTTTCCGGATCCAATCTGACACCTGGGGATTTTCTAAGTTAGGGAATCTGCGGCTAGATGTCTCCATCAGATCTGTCCTGCAAACCGAAGGGTTTCGGATCCAAAGATAATTTTGTCTGACTCGGTCCCAAGCCAGAAGACTTGACAATTTGTTTTGGTGCCAAGCCAGAAGGCGGGCGTCGTAAACATTGTCTTGTTGCCAACCTTGGCCAGAAGGCAGAGGTGGTCCCACAGCCTTATGTTTTTTGGAAAATATTTTGGGGAGCACGGGGTCTTTGGTACTCACGGCACCTTGTGTCGGAGGCACGTCTTCGTACTCCAAGTCGACCTCTAGTTCGAAATCAGACTCTGGGATGGAGACAGCTTTTCTGCCGTCGATGCTTTGACGTCTTCATGCTCTGAATCTTCACCGAAGATGTCCGGAGTGTGTTGAATGCTTTGGTGCTGCATTTCATGCTGTCGAGCCCGGCGATAAAGTTTTCTTCGACCAAAACGACTTTCAGGTGTCGCAGTCTTCCTCTATGTGCTCCAGTGACAGGCACAAGTTACACACTTGATGGAGATCGGTGTGAGGGTACTTGGCGTGGCACCAAGGACAAAATTGGAATGGAGTTCATTCCATCGGCGGAAGGGTGAACCGACAAGGATAGGCCCGAGGGCCGCCCCCGATGTTGCCGACAGAAGTTGGGAGTGTTTCCCGAAAGGAGGAGTCACCTTGCTTTGTGACTGGAAAGAAGACTTAGAAGGAAAACAACTTGCAAGCATCCGGACCCAACACTAGATGGCAGGAGTAGGCAAAGCATCTGTATCCACAGCAAACATGCCTCGAACATTAATCTTCCTCAAGTAATGGATCTGCTCAGACAAACCACTCCCCACCCAAAATAAAACTGGGCTCATTGTTGAAGATGGAGAGCCAAAGGCTCATACTATTCCTTTGTATAACCAGTTTTAAGCTCTTTTTTTCCTTTTCAGTGTCCAAACTGAGCTAGTAACAGTGATCCTGGAGGCCAGCTTCCATACTCGTTTGCGCCCAAGCCTCTCCTTATCAAAAACGCATGGGAATGATTCCATCCAAGCAATGGTGGGTGAATGGAGAAAGCTGAGGCAAGGCAGCAGACCACGTCTTGAATTCCGCAAGAAGCTAAGACCTAGTTTTTTAAGTAGTTCCACTAGGCCACTGATGCTCAAAGTACGGCCCAGGGGTCGCATGCGACCCACCTGACCTTTGCATGCGGCACCCTTGTCAACAACAGCACAAGGTTATTGTTTACTCAACTCAGCACTAACAATAAAAAGATGGTAAATAAACAGGCAAGTATTTATTCAAAGGTAAATTGGTGTTAAAAAATGGAAGTAGCTAGGGAGTCCTGCAACGCTTCATTTTAGGAACACCCTCGCTTTTAAAGACATTTTGCAGCAAAAGTGTAAAAATATGACACTCTTAAAAACTTAAAAAGTATTTAATTAACATGCAGAACCATGATAGATTTCATGCATGAATTTAGAAACATTTATTCTTCCCCTCCCACCCTGACAAAAAAGCCAATAGTAAACTTAGAGGCAAGTTAGTTGTTGTGTGCTCTCTTTAAACACAATAGTTTAGTAAATGAAACACAGGAGAAGGTTTTGCACAACGCACATCCTGAAGCCATGTATTTCAAAGGTCTTCTCATATGTGATAATGAAAAGCATGAGGGAACAATTGCCTAGGATCGCACAATTTGGTAATGTTGGGAAGCTGGAATTAATCCCAGGTTTTCTAGTTTCACATTGCTCAATTCAGGTATTAGATGTATATGCATTGCTTCCTCTACACCAACCTTACTGCCTACCCGCTGACATTTATGCGGCCCTCGGTTACATCACTGACCAAACATTTTGGTCCATGGGAAAATGTTTGAGAGTACCCATGCAATAGGCCATAGGTTTGGCTAGACTCACAAATGCTCAGTGACACTTTTCATGAGCATCTGGGACAATGGCCTCAGCTTGGTGGCAAGTCCTGTACAAAATGTGAATAAAATTCGCATAACCCTACGAAGGATTTCATACTAGCCTTGTCTGTAGGTGCTTTGGTCTGAGTTATGATATCAACCAGACTCGACTTGGGGAGAACACCTTGACTGGTGACCAAATGCCCCAAGTACTCAACTTCCTCAGTAAGAAAAACACATTTGTCTCTCTGCAAAACCACACCATTTGACTGAAACCTAGACAAACCCTCCATGAGGATCACATCATGGGCTGTCCTATCTGGTGCAAAGACTAAGACGACATCCTGGAAAACCGACAACCCTCCGATTCCTTTGAGCATATTGTTCATCAAATGCTGGAAAAACGCAGACGTGAGGCCAAACGGCATACAAACTTATTGGTAAGTACCAAACAGAGAAACAAATGCAGTGAGGTGCCTGGACTCTGGAGTAAATTCAAAATGATGGTACGCTGAAGCTTAATCCAATTTAGAAAAAACGTTAGCATCCTTCAACCCTGCCAGCAGTTCTTTGATTTTAGGCAATGGGTGGGAATCCACCCAGATCTCCTTGCTCAAACAGTGAAGATCAACGCAAACTCTCAACTTGCCATTCTGTTTGCAGGCAACCACCAAAGGAGACAGCCAGAAGGATGAGTCAATAGGTTCAATGATGCCCCTTTTGCATAAGGAATCTAGTTCCTTTTCAAAATCTTGTCTTGTACTAAAAGGGAAGTTTCTCAACTTGTGCTGGACAGGCCTAGCCCCTTCCTTTACTATGATCAAAGTAAGAAACTCTAAAAATAAGCCACGCTCAGCGGAGTGGAACCGAAAGTATTGGTTTGATCCCATGTAAATCCTAACCTCATTCATATCTGGGTCATACGACTAAGTAGTTGGCAAGTGGTGGCTAGGAGCTCGAAAACAAAAGGCGGTAGAACAGATCTCCTGGTTCATATGGAAAATGTGAAATGAAAGACTGCAAGCTTCATTCACCTCTTTACGTAAAAAAAATAAAATATATATATATATATATATATATA
Organism: Triturus cristatus; assembly: GCF_964204655.1. Taxonomy (NCBI): domain Eukaryota; kingdom Metazoa; phylum Chordata; class Amphibia; order Caudata; family Salamandridae; genus Triturus; species Triturus cristatus. The sequence goes on from NC_140586.1 coordinate 214,658,087, forward strand.
TATATATATATATATATATATATATATATATATATACAACAACAATCGTTACCACGTTTTTCACAAGAACGATGCCATGGCCGCAAACTTCATCTCAGCGTGATTTTATTTAAATGGTCTTGTCACTCTACGCGTTTCGGAGAACACACCTCCTTGTTCACGAGTAAGAGCGTTGTGTACGACAACTTCCTTAATGTAATCATGTGACACACCCAAATCATAAACAGTGAAGACAGATTTTCCATATGAAAGGATTCTCAGAGCTAGGAAGACAGAGTCGTTACAACATTATTATCACGGTATTGTGGGGAAATACAGAAGTGCTAAAATATATTATTCATCATAGAATTTAAGCACATCAAAATGAGATATTGTCTCTCACGTTAACGCTTGGAAGATTGAAAACGGATTTCATTACCATAAGCAATCAAACTTATCACAATAATCTGACTATGACCAGAGTAATTCTGATTAGTTATACGAAATGGGGATACGCCTGTGGAAGAAAAGAAAGCAACTGACTGATGGACTTGTTTAAGTAATGAACTTCAGTTTTGATATTGAAAGTTTGCATTTATCTTACATAAGATGACATTGATGTTAGGGCACACTGTGGCGTGATCTGATGTTTGCGATTTTGTATAAAGTGCCGACTTTTTCATGTATTTGATCGATATTGATTGGTTTAAACTAGTCCAAGATTTTTATTTACCCACTTGGGCAAGATTATTGTGATAAGTTTGATTGCTTATGGTAATGAAATCAGTTTTCAATCTTCCAAGCGTTAACATGAGAGACAATATCTCATTTTGATGTGCTTAAATTCTATGATGAATAATATATTTTAGCACTTCTGTATTTCCCCACAATACCGTGATAATAATGTTGTAACGACTCTGTCTTCCTAGCTCTGAGAATCCTTTCATATGGAAAATCTGTCTTCACTGTTTATGATTTGGGTGTGTCACATGATTACATTAAGGAAGTTGTCGTACACAACGCTCTTACTCGTGAACAAGGAGGTGTGTTCTCCGAAACGCGTAGAGTGACAAGACCATTTAAATAAAATCACGCTGAGATGAAGTTTGCGGCCATGGCATCGTTCTTGTGAAAAACGTGGTAACGATTGTTGTTGGATATTGGGATTCGCTTTCCCGCCGTGGCCAGCCATTGAAAGTGGCTCGGGTTTTCGAAGCGAAACTTTGTGAGGTGGAGATATATATATCTCAGACTAATCAAGGAGCTCGTAGAGTCCGTTTTTTTTTTTTAACTTGAGCCCAAACCAAACCTACCAGCGTAAATTACTCAATACAGAGTTCGAAGCATTTATTTTACACAATTAAAAGGATTTTCCATCAATGTTGGTGACTCAGCAATGGTTTTCATGTTGACAAAAAATAAACTTTTTATTAGAAGGTAAATTAATTATGCACACATCTGTAACAATGATGGTCTTTTAAACTAATACATACATGAAACAGTGTTTAATGTTTCAGGTAAATGTATATGCAATTATTTAAAGAGCGCACAGCTACCTCCAAGGTGGCGTCCCGGCCCGAACGGAAAGACCACCTACAAGAAATCTAGCAGCGGAGATTCTAAAGGACATCTACACAGGAGTCAAACAGTAAAGTTTTTAAGTTCTTTCTGAATACAGCTTTGAACGGGCTACTTCTCAGGCTAAGGGGAAGTGCATGCCACAACTTTGAGGCCAGGAACACAAAATAGCTACCTCCTCTTCTGGCCTTGTGAATGCAGGAAGTTGGAGTTTGTTGGATCTTCGCAATTTCTCCTGGATATAAGGTTTTAAGCAGTGCGTGAGATTTATGGGAGTAGGCCCTAAGGGCAAGGACGAGTAGGATGAACTGAATCCTTTTTTAGGTCTCGGCTGCGAAAGGCTGCGCTTGCGCAGTCTCGCTCCGAGATTTAATGAGTTGGAGTGACTTTGAGAAGAGGGGCTTGCACCCGCCCCTCTTCTCTCCTGTTCTCCATTGGCTGGCCTCTTAAATGCTGGCCAGCCACTGGAGAAGAGGTCCAGTCACTCCGTTGAAGCCCCGTCCTTTTCGGATCGGGGGGCGTGTTTTTTGCGAGAAGTCTCAGGGAGGAGACAACAGCAAAACACGCCCCCAAATCCGAAAAGGACGTGGCGTTTCTCCGAGGCATTTTCTGCTGTGCCTCGGAGAAAGGCGGTGGTGTCCCGGCGTTGCTCCCTCACCTGATCTCCTGTGATCAGCAACCCAAGACGTTACATCAGTGGTGCCTGCGAGAAGCAGAACGAGCAGCGGAGTTTCGAAGCAGGCCTGGCGGTGAAAACGTTTTGGCTCTCTTCTAGCATGCTCTGTGGCCTCCAAGCCCAGGCGACACCCTACTGCTGAATGCCGCTCCCTAACGTGAGGCGCGCGCTTATATACCAGTGGAGGGGTGCAAGTAATTATTAATAGAAGGCGAAGGAACAACGACTTTACCGTCATCAAACACGAAATTTCATAAACTGGGGATGCTCAAAATAGAAGCGGCGCCAAGAGAACAGCAACACGTCCGCCTCAGAGCGCAGATTTTTAAACGCTGATTGATTTATCTTTCGAAACAGACAGTTATTCACCCCGCCTCCCCCCAACCCCGGTCGGGCAGTCTTGCCACGCCCCCTACTCCTGGTCCTGAGCGGCGAAGGTCTGGGCGCATGCGCAGTGCTGGGTTGCCGTTAGCCCGGTTCTTCCAGCGGTGGGGGCGAGCAAGCGCCGACGCCAGGCACAACGGTATCACCGGCAACCGGCAGCAGAGCGAGCAGCCCGGGGGAAGCAGCTGTAGCCCCGCCTTCCAGGGAGCCATGAGAAGCTTCTTGAATCGGGGAGGAAAGGCCGAAGCAGGGTCTGCTGCGGGGGTGAGTGCTGGCCGTGTCAGGGGGTGCATGGCAGGAGAAGAGGGGTGCACCAGCAGACTGGGTTACGTGTCATTGACTCTCATAGATGAGTATTGGGAGGCTCTAGTTTCGGACATCCTCTTCATCACAAGGCAATTAAATGAACGTGATAAAGCGTAGCTTAGAATATATATGCATTTTGTATATAATATGTATTGCTTTGTCCTTTTTCTTGAGTTGTAATAATTAGATGTGTACGTTCACTTAATCTTCCCCGTGCCTAACAAAGAATGATTGTGTGTCCTAATGTAACGTAACAGGTGCTATGTAAGGCGCTCTGATACCTGATTGGATTCGGGTCAAGTTCGCGCTATATAAAAACTCAGCAAAAAAACAAAAGGGTCCCTGGTATCTAAAAGAAAGTTTTGGGCTGACATGGAGGTGTGAGAACATAAGGGAAACACGAGGCAGACTGATTCACTCTTGCACTGTCAGGGCACCAACTACCAAGTGCTTTACGCTCGCCCTCGCATATGGAAGGTGGCAGACTGGCTTGGGTCCGAGCCATAACCAGACTGGGACGTGGGACATGAACCCCCGTTCAAAATTCTACTTTCCTCAACCCTGCAGAATAGGTGGAATCTGGGACGTTGCAAAATCCCTTAGTTACTGCTCAGGCGCAAGCTTTTCCACTTCCTTGGTAATAGGCTGCATTTGTTCAGCACTAGGCAGTAACCACCTTAAAAAGAACAAGCATTTACAATGCAACGGTCTCGGGATTGTTAAAGTTAGAGCTATTGGCATTGCTCATGACATTGATTTTGTTTATGTTTTTGATTTTAAAACATGTAGAGAAACGTCATTGTTATTTACAATGTCAATAGCTTAATCAGTGTGTGTGTAGGTGGCTCTGTGTGTGGGTGCAAATGAAATAGGTCTCGCATTTGAGAGTGATTAAGCTATTGACATTGTAAATAACAATGGCGTTTTTTTAAATGTCTTAAACATAAACAAAAATAATGTCATGAGCAATGCCAATAGCTCTAACTTTACCAATGCCGAGACCATTGCATTGTAAATGCTTGTTTCACTTGAAGCCAGTGAAGATGCCCATACACAGCTGCTCTGGGAGGGAATCTGGAGTATTAGCCAGGCGACGTTCTGGATGATTTGAAGACACTGAATCAAAAACCCAGGCAGCCCCAGGTACAAGCTGTTGGCGTGGTTCAACGTGGAGACGATCAGGGCATGAACTATTCTTTGCTAAACTCCATGGGGATCAGTTGCAGCATTCTTGTTAACGATTCAAGAGTGAAGAAGCCAGTGGCAGATAGTGTCTTGATTTGGGGCTCAAAGGTAAGGTTTGAGTCAAACTTCACCCCAAGGTTTCTTATCACGGGTGTCAGAAGGGGTGGGGACCCATTTCCGATGGCCACCACAGACTTGGTTCAGGGGAGGTCTTAGTACCCGCCCCCCCCCCCCCCAAAAAAAAGAATATCCGTTTTAAGCTTCAAACAGCTTGAGTTCATCCAAGCAACAACTGAATTGAGAGAGTTTGAAGTCGCCTAAACTAATTGCCGCCTTTGCCAGAAAGGCCAAAAGGAGTAGGGAGTCGTTCAAGTATGACAGCTCTCACTTCCCAAGACTCAACCAGTTTCGACAGTGGTTCGAGATATATATTAAAATGGATGGGACTAAGGAGCCAAGCACTGAGGTACTCCACACTCTAAAGTTTAAACAGTAGAAGTAAAAGGTGGAAGGAAAACTGCCCGAGAGGGTTTACTAATGAAGCAGTACAACCAAAGCTGGGCTTGGTCCCTTGCTTGATCCCTAATACCACTCTTTTCAAGTCTCTCCAGCAAGATGGTGTGAGACCGTCTCAAATGCCAAGGAGAGGTCAAGAAGTATTGTCATAAACAGCATGTTTGAATCCAACTCTTCTTTAATATATTCTGAGACTTCAAGTAGGGCAGTCTCTGTGCTGTAGCCATCACAAAGACCGGATTAGGAGTTGTGAAGTAAATTAGTAGACTCAAGAACGGTTTACAGTTTCCTCATGTAGTTTGGCAATCGTCGGCAGCAACTAAATTGGTCTAAAGTTGCTAAGAACTCTAGGGTCAATTGCTGATTTCTGAAGCAGAGGAAGCAGCAAAGTATGTTTCCAGCTGGGCAGAACCAGGACCTGACCTAAGAATTCATTTAGAAATCGGTTAAAGACCGGGTCTAAGACGGGGGGAGCGAATTTAAGAATTGTCTGAGGGCAGGGATTCAGACTTACACCTTGCAAGATCAGCAGCTGATTCTTCTAAGGTTATGGGGAGAAATTCAGAAAGTGATGGGGTAGGGTGGAAGTAGGACCGCGTTGCTCCTAGTGTGATGAGACCGTGCGTCAGGAATGGTTACTAAGAGTGTACAGATGAGGAGAAAAAAATGGCAAGTTACTTCATTGGCTTGCTACTCATCCCATGGCCAATCAGAGAGTCCCTGAAATTTGAGACACACAGGGCCAATCCTCCTGTACAACCGCAGCCACTGCGCAGACCTTCGCAAACTGTAACAAGACACTATACTCAGCGAATCACACACACACTCACATACACACACACACACACACACACACACACACACACGGCCCCGCCTTTTTGCAGGAAACCATGGATGAGCCCATAACAATTGAGGAAGTGAATGAAGCAATCACCATGCTCGCCACTCGCAAGACCCCTGGCCCGGATGGACTCCCTGCGGAGTATTATGCGGCATTCCGCGAGACTCTAACCCCACACCTCCATGCCTTATTTGAGGAGGCTATAGAGGACGGGTTGTTCCCTTCCCTTACAGACACAGCCACCATTGTGGTCATACCCAAGGCGCACCCTTCCCCGTCTTCCTGCACACAATATCGCCCGATCTCCCTTATCAATCCCAAAGTCAAAGTATATGCTACGATCTGGGCCGCCCGGATGAAAAGAGTGCTCCACATCCTCATAAACCCAGACCAATGTGTATTGATGCCACACCGCAGCACCAGTCATTGCCTTCGACACCTGCATGTGGCCCTTGCCTACTGGGATCTCCTTACACCATATCTGGCTTTAGCTTGACTTGATTTCGAGAAGGCCTTTGATACGGTTGACTGGTGCTACATGCAAGACGTACTAGAAAGAGCAGGCTTCAGGCACCCTTACCAGAGAATGATAGGGGTTCTTTACTCTAACCCATCAACCAGGGTCCTTATAAATGGGCATTGTCCGAGGTTTTCCCGATAGAGAGGGGGAACCGACAGGGGTGTCTGCTCTCCCCTCTACTTTTTGCCCTAGCGATTGAACCTTTGGCTTGTCACATCCGGCCAGATGACCGGGTGCAGGGCTGGCGGTGGCAAGAATCTCAGGAGGACCGAATTGGGTTGTATGCTGATAATGTCCTCTTGTACCTCGCTGATCCAGCCCGGTCCGGGCCGAGATGTCTGCAGATCCTCCACGCCTTTGAGCGAGCATCTGGGTTACGTCTTAACTCACTCAAATCCACAGTGGTGCCCCTCCATGCCTCTAGCCACTGTTTCGACTGGCAGGATCTCATGCCCATACAAAGATTATCCTTAAAATACCTTGGTATCTGGGTGGCACTTCTCCCGGAATTGACCTAGTCTCTTAATGTTGGTCCACTTCTCTGACGCACGAAAGATGACTTACGTTGTTGGCAAAAACTTCCCCTCAACCCCCTCGGGAGAGTCACCCTCTTCAAATTGATGGTTCTCCCACGCCTCTTGTATTTTCTCCAAAATCTCCCAATCCCCCTTCCTTGCAGCTGCTTTCGTGGTCTAGATGGGGTGATTACCAACTTTCTTTGGGTGGGGGCTAAAGAGCGAGTTTGGCTCTCACGACCTGCCAACAAACCACATATGATGGAGGAATGGCTATGACGAATCCCTTTTTGTACTATCTCGCTACCCGCCTCCGGAAAATCCATGATTGGTTTAACAGGGGGTGGTCGGACCCAGCATATCGTCTCGAACTGCGACGTCTGGGATTCTCTCAGGTACAAGCTATGCTGTACGGAGCCCCGATCCCTCAGGCCCTGCCAGCAGTCACTTGCACGGCTTTCCTAGCATGGCGATCTGCACTGAGACACATCCACTGGAACAACAGACTCACACTGCAAACTCCATTATGGCACGGCACTTGGCTGAGAGAAGTAGGGACTTGGACAGGCTTTCAAGCATGGGACCTAATAGGCAACACCTATCTTTCAGGATTTGCAACGCGCATATACTCCTTACAATATACTCAATCCTTTAAATATCTAAATTACGTTAAGCCCTAGCCACGCACATCCCCAACCAAGAGTCATTCCCCGAATTCAGCCCGCTAGAGGTTAAAATTCTCATGGGAGACCTAGGGAAGGGAAGAATATCCCAACTATACCAATCACTGATAAACAAAACCCCATCCACACTAGACCCTCTTGGAGCCGGGGGGGGAAGGTTGGGTCGGCCCGCTGGAAGATGAAGACTGGAGGGACGCTCTTATGGCCCCTAGAAGCCCCTAGAACACTCACTATATCTGCCAAACTTCGCCTTACACAGATATACTATCTACACTGCACATATCTTACACCAGCACGACTGCACAAAGCGGGACTTCTCCCAGCCCCGCAATGTCCATACTGTGAAGACAAACCAGCTGACTTCTTTCACATGGTCTGGTCCTGCGTGGTCATATCTAAATATTGGGCATCAATCACAGCTGAGTTGAGTGGCATACTGGTATGGGAGGTTCCCCTTAATCCTCTGGCTCTTATTCTGGGGGTGATGGAGGGTATGGATGGCTCCCGAGCAGACAAGTTGTTTCTAGGAACAGCCATGTTGATTGCGAAAAGAGACATTGCAAGGGCCTGGAAAGACTCAAAATTCCCCTCCATCTCGAAATGACGTAGGGGAGGCGACTGGTGTGCTGTCCAAGAAAAAGCAGTCTATGAAGCAAGAGGGTGTTTGAAAAAAACATGGCCAGGTATGGGTCAAATGGACAGGACCATTAGATTGATTACTCTTAGCGCCAACGGAGGGCCCTTTCCTTTTTCTTATCTTTTTAAGCCAATTGATGAAGTGATCAAATTTGGGCACGACACAGTGATACAAATGTTACTTTGGTGACCTTGTTTTCACAAAATGCCAATAAAATTGGATATCAAAAAAGTAATGGTTAACAAATAAATCGTTTAGATTTTTTTTTTTTCTTTTTCAATCAGACAGAGAGGTCTTCCCATAACTTAAGATTTTGATAAAAATACCTTTATGACTTCAGATGAAGGGCAAAGGACGAGAATAGAGACTACGGGGCTACCAATAGTTGCTAATATTTTTCCTGTCCACGTAGGGCAGTCTGGTCGAAGTATCCGAATACTAATTAAAGAATTCAGAGAGCAATAGAAGCTAATGTCCCTGGCCAATGTCAGAAAATCTAATTACCATTTTTGAGCAGCCCAGGCAGACTTTCAGCAACAGGTTGAAGTTTTTGCTATCTCCCATTGTATGAAAACATACCAGAGTCCTCGGGCCATTGTTTATGCCAGATGCAAACAAGCATTGGCAAAGCCATTTGGTCGCACATATGCAAGAGCTTTTGGCTTTGTCAATATGCTTTAGCAATATGCCAATATGTTTTAGCAATGTTGTACACCAGAGTGGCTGCTTAACATCATGGCTAAACTTTAGTGAGGCAAAGGAGAGTGGCATGGAGTGGTGTGGAGTGATGTACAGTAGAGCTGAGAGGAGTGGAGTGTCATGGACTAGCGTAGTGTGTCACAGAGTAAAAGGGCATAGAGTTGAGTGGTGTAGAGTTGAGTAAAATATCAGAGTTGAGTGGAGATGGTGTATTTCCACATTTGTAAAGCGCAAACTTATCACCCCTAAGGGTATCCAGGCACGGGGGGGTCATCTTGGAGATTGAGCTATTGCCCAGAATTACATGATGCTGTGCTGCCGCAGGCGATCGAAACATGAGACTTGCACACCGGAGTTAGCTGCCCTGACCGCTGTGCCACACCTCTCCCTTGGAGCAGAGTAGAGTGGCATAGAGCGGAGCAGATTGTCATAGCGTGAAGTGGCATAGAATGGAGTAGAGTGTTGTAAAGTTAGATTGCATAGAGTGGCAGAACGTGGTAGTGCATCATAGAATAAAGTGGAGTAAAGTTGCATGGAGTTGCATAGAGGGAGTTACGTAGAGCGTTGTAGAGCGGAGCAGTGGCCTAGAACGGCCCAGAGCGGAGCAGTGGCCTAGAACGGCCCAGAGCGGAGCAGTGGCCTAGAACGGCCCAGAGCGGAGCAGTGGCCTAGAACGGCCCAGAGCGGAGCAGTGGCCTAGAACGGCCCAGAGCGGAGCAGTGGCCTAGAACGGCCCAGAGCGGAGCAGTGGCCCAGAGCGGAGCAGTGGCCCAGAGCGGAGCAGTGGCCCAGAGCGGAGCAGTGGCCCAGAGCGGAGCAGTGGCCCAGAGCGGAGCAGTGGCCCAGAGCGGAGCAGTGGCCCAGAGCGGAGCAGTGGCCCAGAGCGGAGCAGTGGCCCAGAGCGGAGCAGTGGCCCAGAGCGGAGCAGTGGCCCAGAGCGGAGCAGTGGCCCAGAGCGGAGCAGTGGCCCAGAGCGGAGCAGTGGCCCAGAGCGGAGCAGTGGCCCAGAGCGGAGCAGTGGCCCAGAGCGGAGCAGTGGCCCAGAGCGGAGCAGTGGCCCAGAGCGGAGCAGTGGCCCAGAGCGGAGCAGTGGCCCAGAGCGGAGCAGTGGCCCAGAGCGGAGCAGTGGCCCAGAGCGGAGCAGTGGCCCAGAGCGGAGCAGTGGCCCAGAGCGGAGCAGTGGCCCAGAGCGGAGCAGTGGCCCAGAGCGGAGCAGTGGCCCAGAGCGGAGCAGTGGCCCAGAGCGGAGCAGTGGCCCAGAGCGGAGCAGTGGCCCAGAGCGGAGCAGTGGCCCAGAGCGGAGCAGTGGCCCAGAGCGGAGCAGTGGCCCAGAGCGGAGCAGTGGCCCAGAGCGGAGCAGTGGCCCAGAGCGGAGCAGTGGCCCAGAGCGGAGCAGTGGCCCAGAGCGGAGCAGTGGCCCAGAGCGGAGCAGTGGCCCAGAGCGGAGCAGTGGCCCAGAGCGGAGCAGTGGCCCAGAGCGGAGCAGTGGCCCAGAGCGGAGCAGTGGCCCAGAGCGGAGCAGTGGCCCAGAGCGGAGCAGTGGCCCAGAGCGGAGCAGTGGCCCAGAGCGGAGCAGTGGCCCAGAGCGGAGCAGTGGCCCAGAGCGGAGCAGTGGCCCAGAGCGGAGCAGTGGCCCAGAGCGGAGCAGTGGCCCAGAGCGGAGCAGTGGCCCAGAGCGGAGCAGTGGCCCAGAGCGGAGCAGTGGCCCAGAGCGGAGCAGTGGCCCAGAGCGGAGCAGTGGCCCAGAGCGGAGCAGTGGCCCAGAGCGGAGCAGTGGCCCAGAGCGGAGCAGTGGCCCAGAGCGGAGCAGTGGCCCAGAGCGGAGCAGTGGCCCAGAGCGGAGCAGTGGCCCAGAGCGGAGCAGTGGCCCAGAGCGGAGCAGTGGCCCAGAGCGGAGCAGTGGCCCAGAGCGGAGCAGTGGCCCAGAGCGGAGCAGTGGCCCAGAGCGGAGCAGTGGCCCAGAGCGGAGCAGTGGCCCAGAGCGGAGCAGTGGCCCAGAGCGGAGCAGTGGCCCAGAGCGGAGCAGTGGCCCGGAGCAGTGGCACAAAAGGTCACAGAGTTGAGTAGTCTCATAGAATGGCACAGAGTGGAGTTGTCTCATAGAATGGCACAGAGTGGAGTAGTCTGTCAGTAGAGCAGAGTTTAATAGAATAGAGCATCATAAAGTAGAGTATCATGGAGTGTAGTGTTGTAGAGTGGAGTATAGTATATTAGAGTGGCCGTGAAGTGCTGTAAATTAGAGTGGGCGGTGCAAAAGGGGGCAGGGGCGGAGAGCAGGCCGTAAGAGGTGGGGGGGAGGGGGGCAGAGGGAGGAGAGCGCAGTGGCAGAGAGGAGTGCGCAGTGGCAGAGAGGAGCGCGCAGTGGCAGAGAGGAGCGCGCAGTGGCAGAGAGGAGTGGCATAGTGTGTAATGGAGTTAAGTGCATTGGCGTAAAGTGCAGTAGAGTGGCACAGAGTGGTGCAGAGTGCAGTTCAGTGGTGCAGAACAGAGTGGTGCAGAGTGCAGTTCAGTGGTGCAGAACAGAGTGGTGCAGAGTACAGTGCAGTGGTGCAGAACAGAGTGGTGCAGAGTACAGTGCAGTGGTGCAGAACAGAGTGGTGCAGAGTACAGTGCAGTGGTGCAGAACAGAGTGGTGCAGAGTACAGTGCAGTGGTGCAGAACAGAGTGGTGCAGAGTACAGTGCAGTGGTGCAGAACAGAGTGGTGCAGAGTACAGTGCAGAGTACAGTGCAGTGGTGCAGAGTACAGTGCAGTGGTGCAGAGTACAGTGCAGTGGTGCAGAGTACAGTGCAGTGGTGCAGAGTACAGTGCAGAGTACAGTGCAGTGGTGCAGAGTACAGTGCAGTGGGGCAGAGTACAGTGCAGTGGGGCAGAGTACAGTGCAGTGGGGCAGAGTACAGTGCAGTGGGGCAGAGTACAGTGCAGTGGGGCAGAGTACAGTGCAGTGGGGCAGAGTACAGTGCAGTGGGGCAGAGTACAGTGCAGTGGGGCAGAGTACAGTGCAGTGGGGCAGAGTACAGTGCAGTGGGGCAGAGTACAGTGCAGTGGGGCAGAGTACAGTGCGGCGCAGAACAGAGTGGCGCAGAACAGAGTGGCGCAGAACAGAGTGGCGCAGAACAGAGTGGCGCAGAACAGAGTGGCGCAGAACAGAGTGGCGCAGAACAGAGTGGCGCAGAACAGAGTGGCGCAGAACAGAGTGGCGCAGAACAGAGTGGCGCAGAACAGAGTGGCGCAGAACAGAGTGGCGCAGAGTACAGTAGAGTGGTGCAAAGTACAGTGCAGTGGTGCAGAGTACAGAGCAGAGTGGCGCAGATTGCAGAGTGCAATGGTGTGGCGTACAGTATAGTGGTGTACAGTGCAGTGGTGCAGAGTAGATTGTCACACAGTGCAAATGGCATAGAGTGTACAGGTTTTGGCAAAGTGATGTAGAGAGCTTTGGCATAGAGTGCAGTTGCGTGGAGTAGAATGGGGTGGCGCAGAGTGTGATAGTGGCGCAGACTGCAGTGGTATAGAGTAGATTGTTTCAGAGTAGAGTGAAGTGGCGTAGAGCCAGGTGGTATAGAGTAGAGAGTCATAGTGCAGTAGAGCAGAGTGGCATAGAAAGCAGTGGCATAGAGTAGAGTGGCCTAAAGTGCAGTGTTACAGAGTATACTGTCGTAAGAGTGCAGTGATGTATAGTGGAGTGCAGTGGCGCAGAGTAGAACAGGATGGCGTAGAGTGCAGTGAAAGTACAATGGCGTAGAGTGCAGTGGTGTAGAGTAGATTGACAGTGCATTGTTTTGAGTAAAGTTTTGTAGAGTGCAGTGAGTAGAGTAGTGCATAGGAGAGCAGAGTGGTGCAGAGAAGAGTAGAGTGGAGCCGAGTGCAGGGGTGTAGAGTAGAGTTCAGATTAGAGTGGACTGGCATACAGTGGAGAGGTACAGAGTAGAGTGCAGTGTCAGAGTGGGTTGGCATAGAGTAAGGTGGCAGAGTAGGGTGGAGTGATGAGAAGTGAAGTGGCGCGCAGTAGAAGGGTGTGGAGTAAATTACATTGGCAGAGGAGTGGTGTAGAGTAGAGTGCAGTGGCGTGGAGTGGTGCAGAGTAGAGTGAGGTAATGTGGATATGCATGGTATGGTAGCGTAGCACCATTACATTACAGACAACACATCTCCAATAGAAATGACCATTACATTTCCACTCACATACAGTTTTCTGATAAAAGTATACAGGGCACGAACGATAAAATGTGAAAATGTCATCACCCAATGTATTGGTTTGATCGTCAGCACAGTTCATTCACAGACATTTAAAATGTTGTGCTAGTGCCCCCCCCCCCCCACCAATAGGTGTCGCAATTGATAAACTTTGTTAGATTTTTTTTAATGAAAAAATATCCCAGCAGTACTAGAAGTAATAAAATAAAATTCACGAAGCAAGAAAAGGGTGCAGACCACAGGCTGTTACTAGGTGTCCCTGTGAAGTTGTATAGGCCACATAAGGTACTGCACCCTTAATGCAATTATAAGGAGAATGCTACAAACGTAAGTAAATAGAAAAAACGACAGGCGACCTTAGGAAATAAATAATAACAAGCAGGAGTGAGGAGGAGAAGAAAGCTGCAGCCCAAGAGAGGGCGTGTCGGGGGAAGTCCAGGAGGATCAGTGGCAGTGATCCTCCTGGACCTCAGTGCGGCCTTCGACACTGTGGACCATCCTACCTTAATCCAACGTTTGGGAGAAATTGGAGTAAGGGGTACGGCCCGGAAATGGCTAAAATCCTTTCTAGCAGACCGTTCCTTCCAAGTCTGGGAGAACGACAGCCACTCACCCGTTATCCCCTTCCGCTGTGGAGTACCGCAGGGCTCATCCCTAAGCCCTACGTTATTCAACGTATACTTGGCCCCACTGGAGAAACTGGTCAGTCCGTTCGGCGTGTCAATCATAAACTACGCCAACGACACCCAGCTGGTGGTTACCCTCTCACACCCCCACCACTCCCCCTCCGACCTTCACAGTTGCCTCACCGAAGTCCATCGCTGGATGAACCTCTCATCACTAAAACTAAACGGGTCAAAGACCGAGATACTAATGCTTGGCCACAAAGGGCCCTCCCTGCCGACTCACCTCTGGCCCAACTGCCTGGGTGACCCCCCCGTTCCTAAGGAGGAAGTAAAAAGCCTAGGCGTCTGGATTGAAACAGACCTGAGCTTCAGAACTCAGGCAAAAAAGACGGCAGGAACATGCTTCGGACTACTCAGAGCCTGTAGAAAGGTCTTCCCCCTGCTCCCTGCGAACGCCAAGAAACTCCTGATTCAGGGCCTCATACTGGCGAGATTGGACTACTGCAACGCAATCTACCTGGGAGCTCCCGAAGCCACCCTCAACACCTTGCAGAAAGTCCAAAATGCCGCAGCCCGCCTGCTCACTGGCACACCTGCAAGATCCTCGGCTAAGCCAGCCCTCAAGTTACTTCACTGGCTCCCAGTGAGAGAAAGGGTTGCCTTCAAGGCTCTCTGTCTTGCCCATAAAACCCTTAACAACAACGGCCCCCCTCTCCTCAAGGAATTCATTATCCCTTACAAAGCGAATAGGGCCCTCCGATCCAGTGATGAAAATCTCATCACAGTCCCCAGAGTTAAAAAAGCCAGGGCCGGTGGCCGCCGCTTCTCGGTCCACACGGCCAAACACTGGAACAACCTCCCACGAAGACTGAGGACAGAACCCAATCTCTTCCAGTTCAGGAAAACTCTAAAGACCCTCCTTTTTCCTCAATCATAACCCCCTCCCCGGCTGAAACCAATGGAGTCTCGGGTTTAGCGCTGGGATGCTCTAGGGTTACTATGCGCTCTACAAAACCTTTAAATAAATAAATAAGTGTGGTCGGGAAGGGGCGGTTGTGACTGCAACTCCAACTACGAAGAAGGCATTAAGAAAAGAGTGCTCCGAAACTGAGAATAAAACGTACCAAGTAAGGTCACATGTAACAGGGGTAGTCCTCATGGGAGGTTACAAGAGTAGAAAACGAGGGACTACTAAAGACATTAGCCAAAGAAAAAAAGCATTTCCAAAAGACAGTCAAAGGAGCCAATTAAAAATACGGGGGATGGAATATGGGCAGAGCTTAAAGCTCATATCCTGAATACAACAGGTCTCAAGGAGACAGCGCAGGCACTGCCTATGTGAGATCTAAAAATGGGTGACCCTCTCCCTCCTGCTTCAGGCAAGAGGTGGCAGCCGTAGATACACAAGCAGCAGTTTCACTTAAAGCAACAGGGGAAACTGCATGAGATCTAGACAACAGGACGACTTCTTATTTTGTATGTTAATATGCAATGCCTGAGCCTAGAAAGCTGTGATAGTGGAGTACATCCAAACAGAGCTGCGAAGGAGTGCAAGGATGAAGGACAAGGGTTTACAGTCTGGCAGACCACCAAATTGAAAAGGTTTTCCCCTACTGGTGCATAAAAACCTAGCTGGGACAATTACCCTGGGCATCTGCATCCCATAATACAAAGGATCATTCTTATAATCCCAGACAAGCGAAAAGTTGCCTTCACTTTTCCTTCATGTCTTATCTCAATTGAGGAAACAACTTAGGTCCATAGCGAAAGGTTTATATGCAGAGGGCTAATCACCTTAAAGTTCGATATAACCACTATATGTCACCACCATCCAGGGAACAGGTACCAATCCAGTACACTTAAATGAGGACTAGAAGACGAAAATATTAGTGTGCTTGGATTTGAAGATGTACCTCATTCTGAGGAAAGACCCACAGGTCTAAGAGAGCAGGGACAGCATGGAGACTGAAATGCACCAAACTGCGCTTTCTCGTTTACACTCCATTATTCAGTAAAGCAGGAAGACTGGTCTCAACTAGCAGCATAGCGATCGGGCTGCCCCTGAAGAGAATTTTCTAACACTCCCCAGTCAGTCTAAAATGAATCATTTCGTATTACCCGTGGTAGCATGCGCGAAATGTTATGATTTTGTGTGTGCATAAAAATGGTACATTAACAAAAGCTTCCTGTACACTGACAAAGCAAAGATAAGTGCCATTGCTAAATACATGCTAGAATCTGTATTGTTCCAATTCTGAATTTCTCCTGAGGTACTTACCGGTTAGGCAGGCAATAGTTACTTTGGGTGCAGCTTTGGACGAAATGTGTCACATTCCTCAGCCAAAAATCATCAAGGTAAAATGGTGTGTCTGCTCTCTAGGAATCGATTCTTAAATAGTGCATTGTTTGACAGACCATGTGCCTTACAGAACAGATACAGGCCTTCAGTCATCAACGGAACAGTGAATTTGTTCTGAGCACATGTAAACCTTCAGAGTAGCTTCAGCTGAAAAGAAACAAAAACCCACCTTGTGTGCCAGAAAATAAGCCGTAGTTCAAAAGACATGGCAGAGTTTTGAATCCCTAACTGTAAATGAAACAAGAATTTGCAATGCAATAGGTCTCGCATTTGCGAAATGTTAAGCTATTGGCATTGTAAATGACAACGCCTTTTTTAAAATCTGTTTTCCAAACCAACACATAGATAAAAGGTTTGTCATTTACAATGCCAGTAGCTCAAACTCTCGCAAATGCGAGACCTATTGCATTGCAAATGCTTGTTAATTTGTAGATCACAGGACCAGGGTCAGCGACCTCATGAGGGAGGGAATGAGAGAATGGTATAGTGCTGGCAGCAGAAGACACCATCTCTGGGTGCTGAATGGATTGTTATTAATATTGCAATTATTTAAATGTCCGATATTATTGCAGCATGCTTTAAGCGAACCCATTGCACACGTAATACAAAGTCACCGTGACAATCGCACATACAAATTCACGCATACACACGCAGAAATTGTGTGCGGATATTTGTGTCTACCAGAGGCGCAACTAGAGTGAAATTTCATGGGGGGGTGGGGGGAGGGGGGTTGGGGGGGGGGGGGTGGAGACTACTAAAAATTTCATTGGGGGGTGTTAATTCTTCCAGCAATTGGCAAATTGAAGATGAAGGGGCTCTAGAAGGGGGGGATCTAGAACAACAAAGCCTCATTAACAAGTAAATGGTCTTTTAAAGACCTGTGAAGTACTCCAGTGCGGCTGTGCGTGTGCCCAGGAAGCTATCTCAACCCGGGCTGCCACACATGACTGGTGGCGGGGGGCCTGAAGCCCTTTCAGCCCAATGGGCGTTGCACGTCTGGTGTCTACTACTGTACAAGTGTCTGTTTCACGAGTGCAGCCCCGTACTCCCATGTGCATGCACACATATGTGCTGTGCGCCTGGCCACATGCCACCGAAGTTATTAGCTTAACCCACGACAACAGCGTGCAGTCCCAGAAAGATATTTCCAGTTACGTTTGTACGTATCACTTGGAAACAAGGTTTGCAGTTTTTATGATTTGGGATGGTGTTGAGGTTCTTTTATTCTGAGCTGCCTCACTCACTCATTTGTGTGACTTCACTGGGGCAGCGGGTGAACATGAAGCTGTTGTTGGGGCTGCGAGCTAAAAGGGTTTCCCGTAGATGTAAAATCATTTGCTCCATTTACCTAGATCGTTCATACATAACATCGAATCTTCAGGTGATACGAGGCACAGGGCTGTCAGGGATAGCCATTGTTCTGACACCGCTTGTTTAACCAGCACATGGGTTTAAGACCACTGTCCGCCTTTCAAGCTGTTCAACTTGCGACTGACAAAACAGAGCCTTCCGACTAATGAAGGTGACTGTAGAACGCCGCAAGTAAACGATCCAGTCTTGAATGGCGGTCCCAAAAGGAGACCAAGCGGTAAAAAGGAGGGACTAAGAAGCCTCATTATCAATCGGAAGGCAGCATTTACCATGGACGATGACGCCAGCCAATGAAAAATATGGGTGGGGCTTCCACATCACTTCTAAAAAATACCCTAATACAGCATGCTTCGCAAAGCAAGCAGCGCTTTGCGCTGCAACGCTGGTCGAGACCTAAAAATGAGGGAGCGAGAGGAGAGCTGAACTAGGTCACGCCACAGTGGGCATAGGATGGACTGGTCATTAAGTTACCTTATCAGGGCAGTGCAAGTCGCAAGATAGGTATTAACAATAGGCAGCCACAAGTGAGAGGGAGGCCCAAGCTCCAAAATAAGAAGCAGATTAAGCACAGTCTAAGGAACAAGAAAGAGGACTGGCTTGAATGCCCAGTGTCACCCTGTGCCAGCTATCCCGTAAATTATGAGAGCCACTTCAGAAACTGTAGTGAGTGAAAGCCTACTCAATTAAGGAAGTTATTGAAAGCATGCACACTAACACTCTGGAACCAGTGTTCAACTAGCAACAAATAGATGCATTTCCACAGTCGTCTCCACAAAGATTCAGCAACTGTCACAAAGATTTTGTCACTCTCCTGAGACGTGTCTAGATTCGGCTCAATTCAGTGCTTCCACTTTTCAGCGTCAATGCCAATCAATCCACAAGGAGATTTGAACATTCAAGGTGGTGCTCTTAAAAAAATAATAAAGATAGGCACAGATTAGGTGCCGTGGCCCAGTTTCTCATCCTCATGTGTACTGGTGTGTAGGTATATCAACAAGGCTGCAAGTTAAAAACGGAGCCTGACTTCCTCGGCCAAAAATCAAGAGCAACACCATTACACTGCTTCAGTTTTCCAACCCAGCAAGTCCGGCCATTTAGAAGAATAGAATGTGCAGGAATGAGGACACTGCATACCAAAGTAACCTTGCTTCACAGAGCAATTAGACTTTCGCACTTGGCATGTACAGACTGTGTACAGCTATAAAAATGTGGTGGCGAGGAGACTACTAAAGAAACATCCTCGTCTTACAGAGTCTTCCAGTTCGATATAGAGCAATCCTACAACTAGAGGTGAGCTGTGTCCAAAGGGAAGCTCTTTCCAATATGGAATAGCCCAGACACAGGATGCCCAAGGCACCAGTGGCAAGTTCTAAATACCAGATGTTTCTTTCACCAGCATAAAGGGGATAGTAAGCCATGGCTTCAGCTAAAGAACAGAATGGTTCAATGGCATATCTGAACGGCCGGGAGAACAGCATACAGAAACAGGTCTCAGGACTGACTCAAAGTACAGTCGTTTGGAGCGCCTTTATATGCATTTCTTGGGGCATCATAAAACAATTCATAGATCCAGTTTAGGGTGAGGAATGTGGGTCTAGTCATGGAACCATAAATTATTTCCACCCGATAACAAATGCAGGTGACTACCCGACCTTGTGTGGACACAATGCAGGTCAGTGGGTAAAGTGTCCAGATGTCCAGCTTGGGGAGTGCGTGAATACTGCCCTGATTGGCTGAGTGTTCGTAACTTCATGTGGCATTTAACTTAAGTGTGCTTTATTGGGGCCAATCTCCCTGGATCATTGTGGTGTCGCTGCTTAACTGTGGGATTAATCAGAACTTTTCCTGTCTGCGTGTTTGTTCTGCTGGTTACATGCCATCCCACCTGTGATCTGTCGCCCAGTTGCCTCAGGTCTAGGTCGCAGGGCCTGTCTGACAGCGTATTTCTGACTCGGTTTGATAGAGAGGTCATATCGGGTGATTGACAACAGTGATTCGATTTTGTTTTCATGCATACATGTATCATTGCGTACATCGACATTAATATTAACAGGCTTACTATTTTGGGAAGGACGGTCACAAAGGGAGATTGTAATTAACCATTAAAAACTGAATTTCATCACAGGGGCAACTGGCCTACTGTCACCTAGGACAACAGCTCTCCACATTAAAGCCATCACCATTCTCACTACAAATATAAGTTGATCTCCACTTACCTAATAAATAACCAGGAAATCACTGATATTCAATAGTTCAGTTCCTGGGGATATTCTGCAGTTATATGGGAAGAGATTTTGTACTTTTAACTTCAGATTTGTAGATGCACGTGCATCTCACATAGGCTGAGCTTGGCTGGTAGAAAGACCGATCTGTAAAAAGATTCTCAGGCCTCTAGGGCTCTGAAACCACTAAATGGTAGTAAATTTGTGATGTGGATTAGAGCGCTCCCCTGAAAGGTGATACCCTTTCCTGCAAAAGGTAAATTTGCGACAAGATCAGTCACCAAGTATTAGGAAAATAACTTGAGGGTTGCAAGGACATTTTGGCCAAAACGGAAACAACCAAAATGCGGACAATAACCAAAACTGGATGTAGAAGGCAAGAAACAGCACAAATAAAACACACACAGAGGACAGATATGAACTCTCTCTGGAGCACCCACCACAGCTGAGACTCTTGTGAAAAAGCAAACAGCTACAGAGAGATGACATCAGGCCTTTCTAAATTTGCAATTGGAAATAAGCAGGGAACACAAGGAATTTCAGAGGATCATTCCAAACATACAGATTTTGGCACTTAAGGCATTGGGAGAGCTGGGTAGAGTAAGGCAGAAAAGTGGAAAGGGCATGTCTAGCCGAGTGGAGATGCCATCCCTTCTGTCACAGGGACGAGAACACACCAGGGGTCCCTCCATGGCCCCCCGTTTTTGCCTCTCGACTCGAGAGATCAGCCCTTAATACCAAATGGCGGGACTCCCTTATGTCAGAAGTCTGCCCCTTTAAATTGGATTTCTCCTTTGGGCAGGGGGAGTGGTCAACAGGCAGAGCTGGGAGCAACGCGGAACAGAAAAGCCAGAGGCCGAAAGAGGCAGTTGTCAATACTTCCATAGAAGACTCTGGGACTGCTACAAGTGAGGCCAACGTGACGACCGCTATTAGGGAGAGAAGCCGTGCCGGACAGATGTGCAGCAAGGCAAGAGAAGATGACCAGAGAGAAGCAGAGGAGCTGGGATGCCATCGGTTGGACGAGATTGCCGGCCACGCTACAGGAAGAGTGCGGCTCCCGCAGATGTGTACCCTGTTATGAGCCTGGGTAGGGGGGAACCAAAGCAGGACAATAGCTCCCATAGAGAGGGCGGGAGATGGGCGGCTGGGGAGTTTAACTGGGGAACCACCGTACATTGAGAAACAGTACAGAGTCAATACCCAACCCCTGCAAGTCTACCGAAGCACTCTCATTCCCGACCCTCACAAATATCATGCACTTCGGACCCCTTGTTCTACAGGCACTTAAAGCAAATGGGTGTATAGAAAGGGAGAGTATTCCCATACACAGAATGTATAGTCCCCAACACAGGATCACTTATAATTCCCCTCACTGTAAAACTACACAGTGAAAGTAGATGTCTAACCATCTGATAACGGACCAGGCCAATTACTTACCTGCTCTGTTTCTCTTATACGGAGGACAAACGGCAAACGGCGACACAAGGGCCATGATGAGGAAGAGGCGTCATCCTGAGAAGACCTTTCCCTTAACCAGTGTGGAAGACTAAGACGCTAACCTCATATATAAGCTACATAAAAAGACCTATACTGAAGAACTATAAAGCCTCTGGTGATCCGCTTTATCCCCAAACCCTTACACTCTCAAACATCTAATAAGGGTTCTTGAGCCTCTGGCCTGAGGCACTAGGTGGTGGTGCAATAAGGTGCTTGCCTGAGACTGGACTGGAAAACTGAGTGTGGCCCAGATGGTTGAGGGGCTTATATGGGAAAGACCCTGTGGAGGCTTCTCAATGAAAATTGAATGCAAGGCTTGTTGCCAGGGTGGACTGTTACTCTTTGAAGGAAGAGTAATTGGGGCTGAGAAGCTGGAAGGAAGAGCTGGAGGTACCGGTCATTGCATCTTACCAATAAAGATGCCTATTTTTACTTCCTGCGTTGGAGTGGATGAACAAATGTTACTTACCTGTAAACTGTGGTTCTCCAGTATTGGTGTCTTTCATAGATTCACATGATTGAATATTCCCCGTCGTCGAAGTGGGAGTCCCATGGTACATAAAAAAGCAATAAGCCTGAGCTATATAAATATATATATATATAAATATATAAGAATAAAATACATATATAAATAAATATTATATATGTTAAAATAACCTACAAAGTCAAAAGTACCATAGGATAACATTGACACATAGGAATGCATTGAAAAAGAAATCACTTTACTGACCTATCCATGTCCTTTTTATAATCCAAACTCCAGCCAATCAGGCGCAAACACCCTCTAGAACCTTCTCCTCAGAGGCTCAGGCCCTCAAATTTTCGTAGCACAAGAGTGACAAAGGAGTCTTATGAGGAGAAGAGAGCCTCTGAGGGGAGGAGGGTGGGTCGCATGTAAATCTATGAAAGACACCAATACTGGAGAACCACAGTTTAAAGGTAAGTAACATTTGTTCTTCAGTATTGGGGTGTCTTTCATAGATTCACATGCTTGAATAGACTAGTGAGCAGTACTCTGCAGCCTGAAGAGGCAGTATCAAAGTAGCATGAAATACAATGACATAGCATCTTAGAATCACAAAACTGATAACTACCCAAGGAGGAGGGAAGTAACAGAGGCTCACCTTATTTGAAAAGATTGCGAAGAACTTCTTGGCCCACTGCTGTATCCGCTTCGTTGACTGCCTCCAGGCAGTAGTGCCTCGTGAAAGTGTGCCTGCTGGACCACGTAGCTGCCCGGCAGATCTGATGAATGGGCACACCAGCGAATAAGGCAGTGGAGGAGGACATCGCCCTCGTAGAATGCGCCCTCACTCCGGAAGGAAGATGCTTGCCAGCCTTCTGATGGCAGAAAGATATCGCTGAAGAAATCCAATGTGCAATTGTTGGTTTGGTAACAGAATGTCCCTTACAGGTTCGCCCATAGGCAACGAACAGTTGGTCACCTCTTTAAGTCCAAAGAATGCAGACTCTGTTTCGCTGGAGATTGCGGATGAGGAAAAAAGGTTTTTAAAATCACAGGCTCATTAAGATGAAAGTCAGATGGCACCTTCGGCATGAAAGCTGAGTTAGTTCGAAGGATAACACAGTCCGATTTAAATTGGAGGAAAGGAGGCTGGATTGTGAAGGTGTGAATGTCACTCACTCAACGTGAGGAAGTCAGAGCAAGCAGGAGGGCAACCTTCCAGGTTAAGAATTTAAAATCTGCTGAGTGGATTGGCTCAAAGGGCGCCTTCATAAGTTGCCCCAATACAATGTTAAAACGCCATGTGGGCGGAGGACGCCGAATGGGTGGAAACATCCAGAACAATCTCTTAAAGAACTGTTGAATTACTCTAGACAAATAGAGAGAGGAAGAGCCGTCCTGGCAAAAATGAGAAAATGCTGTCAAAAAGACTGAGTGGAATGAGAAAGTCCTGACTGTGCCAACTGCAAAAAGAAAGGCAGAATTTGTGCCGGAGAGGCGTGCAGTGGGTGGATGTTAGCAGACGAACACCAATGGCAGAAGCGTTTCCACTTTAGTTTGTAGGTCTTCACCGTGGAAGGCGCCCGCGCCCTGTCAAGAACCACTCTGCAGGCAGGCAAAATATTCAAGTGAGCAAATTCAAGGTGCTCAGGTTCCAGGCCGACAATTTGAGCGAACTGGGATTCGGATGGCAGATCAGACCGTTGTTCATCGTGAGAAGATCCGGCCGGGGGCGAAGAAGGATGGGCTCGCATTGTGAGAGGAGCAGTAACTCCAAGAACCATGCCTGCCGAGGCCACCGGGGAGCAATCAGGATAATGTGACATGGTTGTCTCCGCATTTTCCACAACACTCGAGGTACCAGCGGGATCAGCGGAAAAGCGTAGGCAAATATCTTGCACCGGTCCATCGAAAGGGCATTGCAGCACGACCCGCTGTGGGGAAGCCAACTTGCGTAAGACTGGCCTTTGCTGTTCTGTGGAGTTGCAAAGAGATCCAAGCCCGGGTGACCCCAGAGGCTGAAGACGAAGTCCAGAGTCGGCTGATGCAACTCCCACTCGTGGGTCGATGATGCGGACTGGCTGAGAGAATCCGCCAGAATGTTGGAAATGCCTGCTGTGTGCGTGATCTGATGGAGTATGGCCCAATCCCAGATCTTCTGAGCTAGCTGGGAAAGCAGCGCAGATTTGATACCGCCCTGCTTGTTTAGTGTATGCTGGTGGTGTTGTCCGTTTGAATGAGCACTGATTCCCCTTGAAGCAGAAGTCGGAACGATTTGAGTGCAAGGAAGATAGCCATCAGTTCTAGCCTGTTGATGTGCCAAGAACGTTGGGACAGATTCAACTTGCCTTTGATGGACAATCGCTGAATGAACCGGAGACCTGACGCCACTGCTTGTCCAGTTCTTCCTGAATTGGACGACTCTTCAGTCTGCAATACGGAATCAAAGAAATGCAGGAGGACGCCATCCCCAGAAAGGCCTACAAGATGCGGACTGAAACGGACCGTTCTGATCTGATGTGAGCTGCGAGCTGCAGGATCTGTTTCTGCCGGTCGTCTGAAATAAAAGCCATGGCCATGGCGGTATTGAGAGTAGCGCCTAGGAAAGTTCTGTGAAGAGCTGGCGTGAACTGAGATTTTTGTGTGTTGACTGACAGTCCCAGAGAGTGGAACAGAGTCCGACAAAACTGAGTGTCTAAGGATGCCTGATGGTAAGACTGAGACTTGATGAGACAATTGTCCAAATATGGGAAGATTTGAATGCCCCGCAATCGTAGATAGGCCAATACCGGGGCGAGGACCTTCGTAAAGACCCGGAGGGCGGAGCGGAGCCCAAAGGACGGGACTCTGAATTGAAAGTCTCGCTGGCCTAAACGTAAGCGCAGGTATTTTCTGTGGCGTGGTAGAATCGGCACATGGAAATAGGCATCCTGTAGATCGATTGTCGACATGAAGTCGTCTTGAGAGAGGAGCTGAAGAATTTCCCTCAGTGTAAGCATACGGAAAGTCTGATCCTTTAGAAACTTGTTCAGAGCCCTCAGGTCGAGAATAGGGCGCCACTCTCCAGACTTCTTTAGCACGAGGAAAAAACGGGAATAGAAACTCAGCCCCTTCTGAGTCTTTGGAACCACTTCGATGGCCCCTTTTTAGGTCTCGCCTGACCCAGCGCATGCGCTGGTCTGGCGAGACTTATTGAGAGGGCTCCAAAAAGTGCTACCAGGCCGGCCTAGAGCTACAGTGCATGCGCGCGCGCGCCGCGCTTTACAGCGATTACTTTCACGGCCGCACGGCCGCTTGGCATAGCCAATAGGTCTCGCTTTTGGGACCTTATAAGTATTTAGTTATGCAACTGTTGCATGGCTAAACACTTATAAGGTCCCAAAGGCGAGACCTATTGGCTATGCCAATGCTTGTTTGAGCATGAGTTTGATCTATTCCGAGGGAATTTGACGAATTCCAGAGCGTGGCCTTTTGAAACAATGTCCAATACCCAACGGTCTGAAGTTATTAGTGACCAATTTGAAAAGAATTTCGAGATTCGTCCTCCAACTCTGATAGGGGGGGCCTTGAGAGGAGGGGGGTGTAAGCAAAGAAAGACATTGTTTTTTATAAGTGTTTCCTCGATAGTTAGACTTTCCCCTGTAGGACTTGTTAGTCGGTTGTCGATAAGACTGTGGACTCTGGGAGGAAAAACTGATTTCCTTGATGGTATGAGCGGTATTGTGTTGATCCGCCACGAAAGGAGGAGGTGGTGCTGCGTCCACGAGCACCCCAAAAAGGCTGTCTTTTAAACGGCAGCGTGCCAAGGAAACGAGCTATTTCTGTGTCCTTTATTGTTTGGAGTGCCTCATCTACGTGCTGGCCAAACAGCGATTCCCCATCAAAGGGCATGTCAAGGATTTTTGCCTGGACTTCCTGTCGAAAAGAAGTAGAGCGAAACCAACCCTGCCTTCTTAGAACAGCTGCCCCCGCTAGCTGGCGAAAACCAGTTGAGGCAATATCCACAGAGCAATCTATGATCTCTGAAGATGCTCTTTCTCCCTCCTGAAGAATCTTGAGAGCGTCCGCTCTAGAGGGCTCTGGGATGAGATTGATGAAAGCAGCCATGTCGGACCACATTTGGCGGTCGTAGCGACCCAAGATGGCCAGGGAATTCGCTGCTCTGACAGTTGTAGAGGCCATGGTTGAAAATGTTTTCCCCAATGGCATCCAAGCGACGCCCATCACGGTCAGGTGGAGAGGTAAGTGGAGAAGAGGGATTCTTTGAGCGACGTTGTGCCGCCTGGGTGATCACAGAATCCGGCTTTGGCTGGGATACCAGGCAAGCAGGAGAAGAGTCTGGAGCCTTATATTTTTAGGTCTCGCCTTGCTATCGCGTAAGCGATCGCAAAGCGAGACTATAGGGGGCTTTTAAAAGTGCTCCCAAAAAGCGGATTGCATGGCTAGCACGCGCACACTCACGCGCATCGTGCCGCCATGCAATCCGCCTTTTGGGAGCACTTCAAAGGGTCTGCTCCCACGCCCCCAAGCGC
The DNA here is from genome assembly GCF_964204655.1 of Triturus cristatus. Classification (NCBI taxonomy): domain Eukaryota; kingdom Metazoa; phylum Chordata; class Amphibia; order Caudata; family Salamandridae; genus Triturus; species Triturus cristatus. The sequence continues at coordinate 214,683,875 of NC_140586.1, forward strand.
GCGCGCGCCACGCTCTGCCGGGCTTGTTTTCCTTCAACCCTTATGTTATTTACTTCTTTCCCTCTTCGTCCTTTCTCCATCTTACCTCCACGACCTGTCACCCTTTTTCTCCCTCCTCTCTCACATTTGGACAGTTTCTCTCTGTGTTCCCGTTTAGCGCCCTCTCCCTTTCTTTCTGTCACACACACTCATACAATGTTTCTATCTCTCGCTTCTCTTTACCCACTGCCCTCCCGCATTTCTTTTCTCCTTCTCCGTCGCATCTCCTTCCGCTTTTCATCTCTTCTTTCTCTCTCTACGTTGGAAACGAAACTTCACGCACCACGTGAATGACTTTTATCACCTTAAAAGCACGACGAGGTTTGCTACAGAACAGACTGCGCCAGTGGGGCTGGGCGTGAGTGTAGCAGGAAATTACCCACTCTAGCACTTTGTAATGCTTGTTTTTGGTAGGTACGGGTAGAATAGAGATTTGCCCAGGATCACAGGGTGTTGAGCGGATGCCGAGACTCGCCTGGATCCCCAGCACCAGAGTCGGCCGCTCTGGTCGTTCGCTCCGGACAGCGTCCACAATGGCGATGGTCCTTCTGTGCTTGAGATCAGCTTTCCAAATTTGTATTTCTCCGAAAATAACCGACCCAGCTTCCTTTCAGACAATTGTTTATTTTATTGTTGTAAATATGGCCTGAACACAAATATTCGATCATTTTAGTGAAGCAGTTTCTCTCGGTAGCGCTTCAAAAACACTGCACATTTCTGTGAGAGATTGGCGGTATCAAAGAGCTGCGAATGCGTTCTTCGTTGTTGTTTTCTGTGGTTAACCTTAACGGCACTTCTTTTGTTATCGGCCCGAGAGGATGAAACGCGGAATGGACTCACTCGGGATTCTAAACTGTGGCATGCAGCTTTTGCTTAGGTTTCAGCAGCAGGCGCATTAGCCCTTGGGACTAGCTTGCATGCACCGATGTGATATGCATTGCACGCACAGGGGTGTTACAGGTTCCCTATCTCTAGCCTTGAGGTAATTGGCAGGCAGCCGGGTGCCCAGGGGTACTGTGCCCTGCTGGCCAGTGTTGGGGATTCTGCAGGCCGGTGGTACAACAACCACGGGCGCATGTGAGGGAGCATGACGCCAGGCGTGCGGTTCAAGGTTACACAAGAGTACAACACCGCAGCAAGCAGACACGCGGGAACAAGCCAGGGGGGTGCTTCTGTCCGGGATGTTAGCCCCCACCCTCCACTCTGGTACAATTATTTCTAAAGCAGATGTTTTCCATACTCTGTAACCTAAAGTGCCTAATCGCGGAAGGTGTGCATACTAAGTCCCAGCTCAGTTAATTTACACACTGCCTGATCTTGGGCACACGAGAAAAGTGATCAAATGCTCTGGTTGGGGCTAGAGAGCCATACGCTAAATGACTGGTCCCTTCACATGATGTGTGATCTAAGACAAGTCACTCCATGCCAGGGTCTCCGCTACCGGGGTGGATGGCTTGTCGCCCACCAGACCCTGCCCATCGTTGTCAACAGCTACCTAAACTCTGCCATCATCGTGCCGAAATGTGTATTTGGAGCCATAGAAGCCGGTTCTGGGAGACGAGGCCAGCAATTCTTAACCTAGGGTTCGCAGACCCCCGGGGATCATCTAGCCCTACTCAGGGGGCCCATGACTGATTAGAAAATGATATCATATTAGAAGGTTAGTAAAGTATGGACATATAAAAAAGCGAAATTCAAAAATGTAAAACGCTCTAGAAATGAGAGAATTTGACATTGAAGGATATGAATGAAGATGGTAGCCTTCTCTTGAACCGTGGAACCAGCACAGGGACCGGGGATGTTGTCCGAGGATGGAGGCCTCCACTGGCGCGCGCCACAAACAGAGCACGAACTGGGAGCAAATACACGACATTGTGTCCTGGAGTCTAGCATATCCGTTCATCTTTCAGAAATAAAATTACAGTTTGAAAGGTTCTAACCATTCCATTAAAATTACGATTTCTGCTAGAATATTTCAAAAACTCCAACCATTGCATCAACACATTAAAATTCCGGTTTCTACATGTTTTGTGTTTGTAAATTAAATAAAACATTTCATAGCTTTTTTATTTGATGTATCCTTGTTTCTGTATCTTTGTGTGTTGTTTTGGGGTTGAAGACATAGAAATAGCTTAGGTGCGGTGTCGCCGCCTTCCAGTAGTGATTTACTGAAAGCGCCAAGCCAATGGGCTGGGTGCTAGAGGTGGAATTCCAAATCTATTTCCAACGGAACAGACAAGGGGTGGTGCTTCCTGCACATCTAAAGTGTTGCTGTGTAGGAAACGCAGACACACAAAGCGGAATCAACAGAACCAGTACCCAGACCCTTTTAAGAGGGGAGGGGGGGTGAACCCCCAGAGCTGTATGTGGGCCCTATACTGTCACGGGCTTGAAGGTCGTCACCCACAACAAATACCTAACTTCACTCTGCTACGAGATACTGTCGGCTGAAAGGCATACTTGCATCAAACCCATTGCATTCTGGGAGTTGTAGTCCTGGTTCATATCAATGACTAAAGTTACAAATTACAATGGTTTGATGGAGGGAAAAGCTGGAAAGAAACATCAGGTGTCCGAGGACGTCGAGGTGGTCAGTAGCCTCAGACTTTGTTCAGCTGTTGAAAGTGCAGGGCTTTACTGTGGCAAAACAAAAATGCAATATAGTAATGTGAAAACATCAGTTTGTGAGAGACAACTTCCACTGAGTAAGTGACACCCAGGGTAGACGGGCAGTGCCAGACGGGCTGGCCTGTCAGTTCAGTGTGAGGGCCTTTTTTTGGGGGTGTTTGTGGACCCTCTTTATGGTCTGGTGGACTGTTTTTTACTGTTGATTTTACTAATATTAAAACAAGCATCTGCAGTAAGCTGAAACGCCTGGATCCTGCCACACCTTATAAAACACTTATACAGGTGTCTTTTCAAGTTCAAAACTGCCCCAATTTGCAAGCATGGGACACTTTTTAGGTTTCTAATTCACTAACAGGGCGTCACCTTTTATTTGGAGCCGGGGCCTAATTTTTGTCCCAGTCCGACGGGGCGGTCCCAAGAACTCATGCCTGTCCCCTGGAGTCCCTCTAGGGATGTGACTTTGATGATCCGACAGGGTCCCAATACCAGCTCAATGTAGACAGGAAGCGGGTGCACAGGTCTGCTGTCCCTTGCAGGCTTCCGTCCCTGCATTACACACATTCACAAGGATTTGCAGACCGAGTGCTGTCTTAAGAAAAATAATCTTTACAATAATTGCAGCACTATTGGAGCAGCATTTTGGGGGTGCCCTGCAACGGCAGCTTTATGCCCCGAGGAGGGTTACATGGAACACAGCCCAAAGGCTTGGTTTAGTCGCCAATGCAGCACCGACCCCCAGCCTATTAGCCCCCCTCGGGCCCATGGCCTGTATAGAGCGCCAGGCTGCTCCTCGAAGCTATGCTCACGCTATATGAGTTACCTACAGAACTTCATGGAAGGGATGCATGTACTTTCTGTGATCAGCAAGTCAGGACTGAGGTGAACCGTGTGCTAATGCCCCAGAGGGCCAGAGCAGCAGGAGGGTCACCAGCCCCTGGGATCCAGCCCTCCCGGGGTCAGAACTGGAGTGAAGTTTCAACAAGCATTGGCATAGCCAATAGGTCTCGCCTTTGGGACCTTATAAGTGTTTAGCCATGCAACAGTTGATGTTGTTGCACCAAGGATATTGTGCTGCATAACTAAATACTTATAAGTTCCCAAAAGCGAGACCTATTGGCTATGCCAATGCTCGTTTCCCTAACCGCGGGAGAACTGCAGGAATTGAATTTGGTGTTTATCAATTTCATACCCTCGTTCCAGATTAAATCAACTATGGGCATAGCCCGAACCTGCTTCTACGGCTGAGTTTTTAAATCATATAGAAAGCAATCCTCCTCTCTCACTACCATTGGAAGATGAAAACGCTGTGCCTCCCTTTCCATCAATTGATGGAAACCTGTAATATCAACAGGAGGAGAATTCACTGGTGACCCCGGAGGCGGAGACTGCGAATTGATCTGGTAATCGTCCCAGTCAGCCATAGTATCATCATCACCCAGGAGTTCACCGTCTTCTGTAACCGGAAGGACGTCAGCGTCACCCGCTGTAGGAGGTACTTGTAAAGGGACGGATGGTGTTGGTTCCGCCGGCGGTAGAGGAGGTGCTGGAGTATTCGGAGGCGCTTCTCGTGGAGAGCCGTGGGAAGAAGATGGGAAACGGCGGTTGTAATCCTCCAGCATAAATTGGAGATTAGAAATGAGGGATAATGGCAACTGTGCCATCGGAATCTGCGCAGGAGGTTCCTCCTCTTCCTCCTGATAATAATGGTCCTCCTGGTCCTCATCGTCGAAATCTTGACATTTTATGAAAAGCTCCGATGGCCTGCGAGCAGCCCGGAATGTGGTATGTATGTCATCATCCGAGGCAGAATCATCCTCATTGCCAGAGGGAAAAAGTTGTGGCGGTGGTTGAGTGGCTGGTGGCACTGTAATGGAACACAAAACAGCGTGACGACACTGCAGGAGCGAATAGTCGACAGGAGCAGGCGTTGGCGTAGAAACAGGCACCAATGGAAGAGATGCAAAATTTGGCGTGGACGAGAGACCTGCCGCCGACGAAGCTGCCGCCGTCGCCGAAGCCGCCGCCGTCGACAAAGCTGCCGCCGTCGACAAAGCTGCCGCCGTCGACGAAGCCGCCGCCGTCGACGAAGCCTTAGTCAACGTCGACGAGGAGGATCTCTTCTTCTTGATAGTCGATGAAGATTTAGATGTCGACGGGACAGCCGCAGGTTTCTTTGTCGTCGACGAAGATATAGGAATCATCGACGAGACAGCTTTCAAGGAGACACAAACCAACGTCGACGAAGATAGCGTCGACGGCATAGGGAAGCTGCTGGAAGCCGTCGTCACCGTCATCGACGAATTAGTAGAAGCTGCAGATTTCGTCGACGGAGTGACCATCGACGAGCCCGTCGACGGTCCGGCATGTTTATGAAAGGAAACATGCGCTGGGAGAGCCACAGACGCCTGAGAGTGAAATCTCGGGGGCGTGGGCGTAGCAGCAGAGTGTATTGGCACTTTAGCAACCTCCAAAAGCTGAAGCTTCCTCTTTTTAAGAAAGGGGGAGGGCAAGTCATGCACACTGCTACGCTTAGAAGAGGCTCCAGTGCATCCAGAAGCCACACTTTCGGCGTCAGAGAGAGGATTATCTGAGACTTTCAACTTCTGTAGCCACAGAAGGAGGCGGCCCTCTCTATCCTTTAGAGACTTCTGAGAAAAAGTCCTGCAATTTTGCAGTGTCCTACCTGATGGTCAGGGTAGAGGCAGTATATACACTTTGTGAGGGTCCTTTGAATAGAGCCTCAACTTCCCACAAGAAGCGCAAGGACGAAAAAGAGACTTCTTACTTGAAGACATCAGGAAAAGTTGAAGATATTTAAAACCAGAGAAAAAACTGAGCAGAGCTCAGGGAGACTCCCTTCACACGACGTGCGGTAGAAAATATGAGGTCCTGAGCCTCAGAGGAGAAGGTTCTAGAGGGTGTTTGCGCCTGATTGGCTGGAGTTTGGACTATAAAAACGACATGGGTGTCAGTAAAAGTGATTTCTTTTTCAATGCATTCCTATGTGTCAATGTTATCCTATGGTACATTTGACTTTGTAGATATATATATATATATATATATCCTACTGGCAGTCGCCAGTAGGTAGTTATAGTTAGGACCCCTTTTCCATAGGAAATCCGCAACATTCTATTTTGAATAACTTTGGCGCCGGTTGACGAATCCTCGCGAATTTCTCAAAATAGGTGGGGCGCTACGCTCCGCTCCTACCCTGAAAGTCTCGGGGGGATTCATCAAGCGGGGGCTGAGATAAAAGGGGGGTCCCAAAACCCGTTTTCCCCATGCATTTTTCCATAGGACCTTTAGAACGAGCTACAGCCCGAACGGCTGAACAGAATTACTCGAAATTTGGCAGAGAGGTAGTCCCTAGGTCAAGGAAGTGCCTTTTGTAGGTTTGGTGTAAATCTGTTCAGTAGATTCTGAGAAAATAGCCTTTAAAATCAATATATATATCTGAGCCCGCTTACGGTACGCTTACCGTACGCTTACCGTAAGCGTACGGTGGCGTGCGCGAGCGCGATTCTGATTGGCCCTTAGATCTTAGTAAACATTCGAATCGGCCGAAACCAGGAAGCGGCGGCCGCCATTTTGTGTATTTCACTCTGAAAAAAGAGTGAAAACAAGAAAAGGGGGCAATGAGGAGAGTTACAGACCCCCTAACATTTGTAAGGGGGTCAAAGAAGGACAGAAAAGTACAAAAAAAACATTTATTGATTTTTTAAAAAATCACGGGGTACGCGTACGGTAAAAAAAAAATAAAAAAAAAAAAATGAAATGCAGAATTAAGAGTTTAGATATTAGGGAGCTCTAAAAAGAGCTGTTGTGTTTATGAAGTCATTTTTATAAGTGGTACTTACAAGTAAGTACCGATGCAGAGTCTAAGGTTCAAAAGGAAGACTCTGTTCCCTTCATCATTGAAGTGCACACCATCTCCTCTATAAATGTCTTGCATGTCATAACGCAAGTTGTTGTGGTAAATGGCACCCATACCATAGTCACGGAGGAAAGCAGAAACAGATTTGTTGACGTGCTTTCTTGCTTTGTCAATCTGCGGACAGAAATGATTGGACCAGTTCCATTTTTGCCTTTGGCATATGTTGGAAAACACAAAGGCAGTTTTAGGGAAAAGTGAAAACAGTTGTGCAAAGGTGTCCTTCATAAGCATTTCCAGACCTACCCCAGTCAAAGTGCCTAGGTCATTGCCACCACAGTGCACTATTATGAGGTCAGGGTGTTGGATTTGCATGAAGGATTTCACCAATGGCATCAACTGGTGCCACTTTAACCCTCTCTGACCAATCCATTTAATGTCTACATTTGGCAAAGCAAGGTCTCTCACCATATCTGTTTTCTCTGCAAACTTTTCACTCCAGAAGACATAGCTGTGCCCTACAATCCACACTGTGAACATCTTCAAAGGAGAACTGGATGCACTCAGGAGGTGTCTTTCAGTAGAATGGCAATATGAAAAGAAAGACAGTTTGGAAATGGAGGCATACATATTTTTTTCAAAACAAAAAGAACTGATTGGCTGTTTCATACCATTCTAGAATAAAAACTAGGCTGTATGTGTAAATTAATAGAAGCATGTTTTGTATTGGTACAGAAAAATGTGTTACCAAAGAACAGTACTATGGATTTGCTGTTAGGTTTGAAAAGTCAAGCACTCTTGCTCTGTGGAATTGAAACATTGTGTGGCGAACTTCTGACCTAACTCCACACAGCAGTGTTCCATGAGCTGTTGCTATGGTAGCAGGCAGAAGTCAAGTTGGGGGAAGGGTACTAGGCAGAAGTCAAGTTGGGGGCAGGGTACTTTTGGAAAAGGGTTGGTTTTCAACCAATAGAAATGTGTGATTACATTTGAAAAAAAGGGGGAAGCACTGAGATTTGAAACTTACATGTATATGTGTGGAAAAATAGAGGGAAAGTTTGCCATTATCTGGTTCTGCTGAGAGGTGAACACAACAGAGATCCTGGCTCTGATAATCTGCTGTTTGAGTGCCACATTTCTTTCACAACTAACTAATTTTAAAGGTGAGTTATGAGTTTGAGAGGGGATGTATGTGGTAACTTAAGAAATGAATAATAGAAATGGAAATTCTTTTTGTTGAAGTTGCGTTTATCATTTTCTGTTTTGGGAGAAATTTAAATGTGAGGAACATGTAAAATAATATGGACTATGTTTTCACAATAAATTAAGGTGTACTGGAAAAAAAAAGAATAGTTTAAGGGTTTGAGGTTGGACTCAGTAATGCAAATACATTCAGCATCACTAAGGCTGGTTGCCCTTGCTGGAATGTAGGCAGCCACCCAGGTTACACATGGTGGTGGTCTGAAAAAGCAGTTTGGACATGTGCATTTAAGAAAATCAAAAAAGTGGTTTCATAATGTGTCAGTCTGTAAAAGTGATTTTCACTTGCCAAAAAAAAAAAGAGCAGTAAGTGTGCTTTCAAATTGGCAAAGAAATTTCGTTTTGTGACTAATGTGAAAACATGACTCTGTGTGCAAAGAGGAATTATAGGCAGAGATTTATTGCGTTTTTTTCTGGTGATTTCACAGTTGCATTAGTAGGAAAAAGGGGGAGCGATTTTTTGGGGGAAGAAGCAGACTCTTAGCACACACCCATCTGCTTGCCATGTATAATCATGCACAGTATTTACAAGCCAGTGGGGTTTTTAGGTTTCAGCCTGTAATGCAAATACATTCAGCATCACTAAGGCTGGTTGCCCTTGCTGGAGTGTAGGCAGCCACCCAGGTTACACATGGTGGTGGTCTGAAAAAGAAGTTTGGACATGTGCATTTAAGAAAATCAAAAAAGTGGTTTCATAATTGTGATTGTTATTTTTTTTTGCCCGCTGTAAAATGATGAATGCAATTGCTTTCACAATTTATAGTGAAATGCAATATATTCTGAAAACAGCAAAAATAAGGCAAAAATATTTTTTGGAAAAAAATGTAAATATGTGTACTGTATTATAAAATGTTTTAAAAATATTAATACTTTTTTCTTTTTTTTCAGATTCATATAGAAAATTTTCGAAAACTAGAACCATTTTTAAAGCTATTTTTTTAAAAAACAAATGAATAAATATTTTTTTGAGTGAGTATGGTAAGTCAATAATAATAATTGTAGTCTCTCAAGGACCTTGTAATGTGATAATTGATTTTTAGTGTTTTTTAAAAAAAAAAAAAAAAAAAAGAAGTACGCGCAAAGTTTTTAAAAACATATGTAAAAAAAAGATGAAAGATAAGGTTGGCTCTTAAAAGAACCGTTGTGTTCATGCAGGGACAGAGGAAAGAAAGCATGGGAAAATTATTCAAAGCGACAAATGTGCTGATCTATTTTGTTGTTCACTAGGGAAACACTGGTCTCCCTATGGCAAATTAGATCTTGACAAAAGGCGCATCGAATATCAACCCTTCGAAATCGAGGGTTCATTTCCAGAGGGCCAGCAAAAGGAGATTCTCCCCCCACAGATGAAGGGCTCACCTGACCTGCAGAAGAATGAGTCAGCTCTGCAGATGAAGGTCCAGGCTGAGCTGCTGTGGATGTACTTGCTTGTCTTTCTGAAGAGTTACCTCCAAAAAGATGACCATGTGTCCTTTTGTGTACATCCTTGAGGTGTCTCTTCATGGTGTGATTCCCAAAGGAATACTTCCTGTCAGGATTACCTCTAGAAAGTACACGCTGACACAGCCTGCAAGTTACTAAGGGTGCATTCACCTTTTGCTGGCCTTCAGGAAAAGTAAAATAATCCCATACATAAGAGGGCTTTTGTTTCCTCGATCTCTGCCTCAAGACAGTGCTGCTAGTGCTAGCCTCACTCTCAGAAGAGCTCTGCTGTTCTGCCATCGTATCCCAAAGACAAACCAGCTCCTTCTAAGGGATCACAAGCAGAAATGAGGGGAATGGGTGTGGTGTAGGAGAGTTCTAGAACTGAAAGTAGTTTCAACCAATCAAAAGTTGTGTTTCATGATCACATGACCTACCGTACGCTTACGGTACGCTTACGGTACGCTTACGGCAAAAGTGCGCATGCGCGTAAAAAAGACACGCGCTTGCGCGCATGCGCATAACAGACACTACCCGACACTTCCGCGTAACGTGCGCGTGTAGCGTACACGCCCCACGCGGAGTACGCGCGGCTACGCAAATTGCGTAACTATACGCAAGCAGCGTGGATAAATAACGGACGTAGCGTAAACCGTACGCTTACCGTGAGCTTACGGTACGCGTACTAAAAAAATAATTAAAAAAAAAAAAAAAAAAAGTACTTCAAATAAATTTTACATGTTTATTTTAAAAAATATATTAAAAAAAACATATTAAAGAATTTTAAAAATTTAATCATAGTCTTTATAAAAGGTAAGAAAATTAAAATTAAAATATGTTAGAAAAAATAGAAGAAAAAAAAAAAATTAGCATTTAAAAAACCTTGCAAAGTCACTGAAAAAACCATGGGTTTCACACACGTTATAGTTAGGACTTAGCATTAAAAAAACCTTAGAAATTCAGTGAAAAAACCATAGGTTTCACACACGTTATAGTTAGGAATTAGCATTTAAAAAACCTTAGAAATTCAGTGAAAAAAACCATAGGTTAAACACATGTTATAGTTAGCTGGACATTTTACTCGTAAAAAACCATTGAAATTGCCACGTTATAGTTAGTTCAGCTAACTATAACTCGCGCGCCCGCAATGCACTGCTGATGACGTCACATATTACATCACTCATGACATGGTCAGTGACATCACTCATGACATCACTGATGACATCTCAAATGACATCACTGATGACATCATCCTTGTGATAGAGTGGTAGACCTCCTCTCACCCTAATAAAACCTTTGATACACACATACAAAAATAGAGACTAAAATTTACAAAAGAATGGACATACCAATAACAGTTACAACAACCTCTTCAGTAATTCTAAGATCCACATACACATCCATTCATTCACCAACAGTTCAAAACAGTCACTCATACATGTACTCACTTATCATATGTACTCATACACCTATACATCCTGTTACACAATGCCACTTATCCATAGAGCTACTCACACACATAGTCACCCATGCTAATAAAGAATAAAACATACATTTACTTGCATATACAGTTATTCACACACCACCACACTTACTTCTACGGAAACTTACACATACTTAGTCTTTTAAACAATCACTTATAGAAACACATACTTATTCATACAAGAACTCTTCCAATGTCTCACTCTCACATATACTCACTTATTTACACCAATAGTCACATATACTAGTTTAAAACATATGTAGTTACTCATAAAGACACTATTGAGACAGTCATTCACTCACTAACACACCCATACACACACTCATCCACCCATACAGTCCTGCACACATGCTGTCTTCAACATATACAAAGAGTGAGCCACTCATTCATGCACCTATGCACTACGTAATACCCGCCACCGAACCATGAAGACACTCAGACTGATACTCAAAAAACCAACTAATAACCCATATAGACACCCATGTAGCTACTCACCAACCCATGCAGCCACATATACACAAAGTGAGAGACTGATACAGATATTTCCATATTTAAACATTACTCACTAAGCCATGTATTCACTATGATACACTTAATCAGTCAGCTACACAATCAATTTTTCAAAAACAAATCATCCATTTAGACACTTATATACCCATTTATTCTTCCATCGACCTTGAGATATACATAAATAAAACATATTTAATTTTCAGGAAAACACACATTCACTGGATGATGTCATCAGTGATGTCATTTGAGATGTCATCAGTGATGTCATGAGTGATGTCACTGACCATGTCATGAGTGATGTAATATGTGACGTCACCAGCAGTGCATTGCGGGCGCGCGAGTTATAGTTAGCTGAACTAACTATAACGTGGCAATTTCAATGGTTTTTTACGAGTAAAATGTCCAGCTAACTATAACATGTGTTTAACCTATGGTTTTTTTCACTGAATTTCTAAGGTTTTTTAAATGCTAATTCCTAACTATAACGTGTGTGAAACCTATGGTTTTTTTCACTATATATATATATATATATATATATATATATATATTCACTGAAAAAACCATAGGTTTCACACATGTTATAGTTAGCGGAAATTTTACTGATAAAAAACCAGTGAAATTGCCCAGTTATAGTTAGTGCTGGCAACTATAACTCACGCGACCGCAATCCTCTGCTGATGCTAATACTGTATTTAGACACTTATTTGCCCATGTCTTCTTCCATACATTTTTAGCTATACATATATTACAAATATTTTTTTTTCATAAAGACACATATGTCATCAGCAGAAGATTGCGGTCGCGTGAGTTATAGTTGCCAGCACTAACTATAACGGGGCAATTTCACTGGTTTTTTATCAGTAAAATTTCCGCTAACTATAACATGTGTGAAACCTATGGTTTTTTCAGTGAATTTGTACGGTTTTTTAAATGCTAAGTTACTTTACGCCATTCGAGGCGTGCGCGCCCACTTAACGCAGTTCGTTCCGTGCACGGTTTTTATCAACTTTAATAAGCCCTGTACATTTGGTGGCCTTCGGCCACCAAAAGCACAGGGGGTGGGGTCAATGTGGATAGTGTTTTTTTTATTTCGATTTTATAATTTCATGTTGCCAAAATTTAGTTTTTTTTACCTATTAATAAGCCCTGTACATTTGGTGGCCTACGGCCACCAAAAGCACAGGGGGTGGGGTAAGTGGGGATAGTGTTTTTTTTTTTTTTTTTTTTACCGTACGCTTACGGTAAGCGTACGGTAAGCGTACTAGGCGAAATTGCCGAAAAAAAAATAAAACCGTTTTTGCTCTTGGGGGATGTTTGGGGACTCCCTCAACATGACTATGTGGGAGGGAGTTGTCAAAACAGCCCCGTAACATGTTTTTGGCCATCTTGTTTGATAAACAACACTCAGTGCGAGAGACAAAATGGCGGCCGCCGCTTCCTGGTTTCGGCCGATTCGAATGTTTACTAAGATCTAAGAGCCAATCAGAATCGCGCTCGCGCACGCCACCGTACGCTTACGGTAAGCGTACGGTAAGCGTACCGTAAGCGGGCTCAGATATATATATTGATTTAAAGGCTATTTTCTCAGAATCTACTGAACAGATTTACACCAAACCTACAAAAGGCACTTCCTTGACCTAGGGACTACCTCTCTGCCAAATTTCTAGTAATTCTGTTCAGCCGTTCGGGCTGTAGCTCGTTCTAAAGGTCCTATGGAAAAATGCATGGGAAAAACGCGTTTTGGGACCCCCCTTTTATCTCAGCCCCCGCTTGACGAATCCCCCCCGAGACGTTCAGGGTAGGAGCGGAGCGTAGCGCCCCACCTATTTTGAGAAATTCGCGAGGATTCATCGACCGGCGCCAAAGTTATTCAAAATAGAATGTTGAGGTTTTCCTATGGAAAAGGGGTCCTAACTATAACTACCTACTGGCGACCGCCAGTAGGTAATATATATATATATATATCTGAGGCTTATTGCTTTTTTATGTACCGTGGGACTCCCACTTCGACGACGGGGAATATTCAAGCATGTGAATCTATGAAAGACACCCCAATACTGGAGAACTTTACATTGGCAAAGAGTTGAACCCAGTCTGCGCAGGGGGCAGACAACAAGTACAGTACCTCCACCCCTGGATGAATATACTATTGAAGCAACTAAGGAAACTGGATTAACCTACTACTGGAGAAATCAAAAGAGCTAACATACTTCTAACATACTGCTAAACAAACTGTGAGTACCCAAATCAACATTGTGCCTGTGTGCTGGGTGATCTCCTTTGCCCATACTACGCAACTCCTATAGTTGAGCCTGCAAGCGCTGTGCCTGTAACTGCTTCTGTGCAGAATGGTGAATTTTACAAAGAACTTGTAAGCGCTGTGCTCGCGCTTTACTCATGCCGCAAAGTAATTGAAAGTGAGGAGAATTTCAAAGCCCTGCGCCTGTGATGGATTCTGTGCCAATTGGTGGATTTTACAAAGAACTTGTAAGCGCTGTGCTCGCGCTCATGCCGCAAACTAATTGAAAGTAAACACTTAACCAATGTACCGTGGAACGTTCTCCATTGCCTGCACTCCTCGACAAACCAAGGAACGCTCTCCATTGCCTGCACTCCTCATTTCAACACTGACTCGCGGTGTGCTCTACTTACCAAACGAAAACAGACGCAAGGAACTAGGACGTTTTCCTTCGTGGGAGCATCGTTTTCTTGATTAAAGCAACGTTTTCTGCGACATTTCGGATCTTCACCACGCGTTATTTGGCTCAATTTTCATCACCATCTTATCTACACGACATTCTGGTCTGTTATTTTAAGGTTTTTTTTATTTTATTTTATTGTGTTAGTTTGTTGTTTAACCTAACATTTGATTCTCTTTCAGGTGGGACTAGAATTAACCAGTGATTATTCTTACCGATTTAGTGTTGATGTACCACGAGACACCGTAAATTGTTGCCTAGATAACAATATGTAATCCTATGTTTGGAAAGGATTACAACTTTGAACATAATGGGCAGAGGGCAGTTAATAACCATGTACTCTATGCAAAATATGAGGATGTTATGATGATGATTGAAAAACAAAAATAATAAAAAATATTCACAATAAAAAAAAATTATTATTACTGATTTAGACCATATTGTACTGTAGTCTTTACCTTGGCTGGCCAAGGTTTAGCTGTCCCTCTTTTTCTTCCCATACCTGGGGACCCTTCCATTCCTTGGAAAGAATGGAAAAAGTGTTTAACTTCTGTATTAGCAACTGGCGCGGAAAAATATGGTCCCATACGCAGGCAAGCCATTCTGCTTCACCACTTAGGTGTTGAAGGGCGTCACTTGTACGAAGATCTTGCCGAGATCTCCTTAGGAATGGGTGATGGTCAGCCAAGTAATGTCTATGACATGACTAGGCAAATGTTAGATATGCGGTTCACTACCAAGGTTAATGTTGTTTTAGAAAGGCATACATTTTTCTGTCGCACACAAAAAATGGATGAGGATATTGCAACTTATGTTGCTGCCTTAAGGGGACTTTAACGTGTCGTTTTGAAGGATTGGGGATTCTCTCATACGTGATCAAATAGTGAGGTGTACTAATAATAAGAGCGTGCGTGAAAAGTAACTCATTAAGGATCCTACGTTAGAAAAGGCGACTCAGATAGCCAAAGGACTGGAGCATACAGATTATGGATAAAGGAAATGGACAAATGTAGCAATTATGGTGTCAAAAGAACAAACTTCCAAAGGGCCCGAGGTTCATGCATGTGTTGATGAGAATTAAACAGTGAAGCACGCTGTGAGATTGCAAAGTAAGCCTCCTAACACACCTAATGACGTTCCTTGCGTTGCCACTAAAGCCCCAGGGACCAGTGCGCGAGTGATTGTGTTATCAGTGTGGTGCCCCTGGTCACATTGCTTCTAGCACCAAGTGTATGGCCAAGAATGTAATTTGTAGAGCGTATGGCAAGAGAGGACATCTTGCCAAAGTTTGTACATCTAAAACTCAATTTTCACAAGAAGTGGATGACACGTGAGAATATTTATGCATTGATGTGTGTGGATGGTTTTGGTGTTCTCTATGAATCATGCTGCAACTGCACGGTTTTGGATTGTAGTATTGTCAAAGTACAGATAAGTTGGAAAAGCCTCACTGTAGCATAAGCTTGGATATGAATGATGTTAGAATGCAAGTCGATTCGGAAAGTTTGTATACATTGCTATCCAAAGAAATGTATTCCAAGGTGTGGGGAGGTATGAGCAATATGGAGTCTTAAGACAAGTCTGATATCAAAGCTGTGGTTTACGGTGGAAAGACGACTGAAAATTTGGGCTAAACTGGATGGTGATTTGCTTTAATGGGAAAAAAGTGTATGGTCGTGTATACTTGACAAGACAAGGCTCAAATTTACTGGGTTGGAGCCATCAAAAGGATCTGGGGATTGCGCTCAATCCAAATGCGACTGAGCCAGTCATGTCTACTGTTGTGCATATCGTTGACACTTCTGAAACAACTGATCGAGAAGTTTCCTAAGGTTTTCTCCGATAATTTGGGGAAACTTAAGAACCTTTCTCAAAAAGACTATTCTAAAGAATAAAGCGGTGCCTATCGTACACAAAGTGAGAAACGTACCCCATTTAATGAGAGGTCCTCTCCAAGAAGAACTCGAGAAATTGTTAGAGCAAGAAATTATTGAACCCATTGAGGCCTCGGAATGGTTGGCACCTATCGTGGTCGCGCCCAAGGATGGGGGAAGATTCATTTATGTGTGGATTTGCGTGATTTGAACAGAAGTTTATGAGTGGATAGGCCACCGTTACCCAATATTTCTGAGATGCTGACAGCCATGAGAGGGGGAGTGCTATTCAGTGTGATTGACATGACTGCGGTATATAACCAGATTGACCTGAATGAGGAATCAAGGCACCTCACTTTGTTACACCACTGGGTGCATTTCGTTACTGCAGGATGCCATTTGGCTTAGCATCTGCCTCAGCGGTGTTTCAGAGAGTCATGCAACAGTTATTTGTCGGTATGAAAGAGGTCCTCTACTTTCAGGATGATGTGTGGGTTGTAGGAAAGAACAGTGCACACCATGTTGAAGTGATGCAAGTTCTGAAGCCAATGGAGAGTCACAGATGGACTATAAAGAAAGAAAAATGTCAATTGAGGAAAAGTTGTGTGACGTATTTGGGGCATGAGATATCTGATGCAGGGATTAGACACAAGAAAAGTATTGTGTCTGTTATCAAGGATGCCCCTTCTCCTCTAAACAATGAACAGCTAAAATAATTTCTTGGCATGGAAAAATACTGTTCCAAATTTGTGAATGGTTTTACAGAAATTGTGGAACCACTGAGGTTACTAATGAAGAATAGTGTTGAGTTTGAATGGGGTAATATTTGCGACAAGGCATTCAATAGGGTAAAGTCCTGCATTCTCCATGCTCCCACTATTGGTCATTTCGATGTTAAAGCTAATACTTTCATTACCACTAATGCCAGTGCTGTGGGGATTGGTGCTGTCCTGACCCAAGTGTGTGAGGGCAAGAGAAGATTATCGGATTTGCATCAAGGAGTCTTCAAGGCACAGATGTGTCACATTCTGTAATTGAAAAGGCAGCCCTGGCAAACTGTTGTCGAGGATGCCGGTGGATGAAGTTGAGGTAGACATGGAAGGTGTTGAGGTGATCAGGTCCTGTGAGGAACAGGCGTTTGATAAGGAGGAGTGGACTAATGACATGTTGAATGATGATGTGCTGCAACCGGTAATGAGGTGTGTATTCCGAAGGATGGCAGGAGGATCTTACTTAGGATGTTCGCTTCAAATGTTATCACCATGTTGAGGCTGAGTGGAGTGTGAGTTAAGGGAAAATGTTTAGGAGTCAATTGGTACCACCAGCAGGTCTTAGAAATAAGATTATGAACATCGCGCATGAGGGGCATCTGGGCAGAAATTGTACCTCAGTCATTTTGGTGGCCTGGCATGGACACTGTTGTTGAGGAGTTGGCAAGGAATGCTATGTGCATGCTAAAGCGGTTAAACCAAAGTTGTAAGGCAACCTTCCCTTTCATGTGTGGCTTTTCCTAAGCGTCCTAAGGAGAAGGTGGTGATTGACTTCTTGGGTCCCATCTCCAAACTCTGTTCGCATAGCAAGTTTTTGATGGTCTTAGTAGACTACCACTCCAAGTGGTTTGTCATTGAGACGGCTGATTGCATTGACACTGAGAAGGTGATTGGGTTCATGGAAAGAGTGTTCATGAACGCAGGCATCCCCAAGACCCTTGTATTTGATAATGGAGTTCAATTGGTATCGAAGAGAATGCAAGAATTTCTGTGCAAGTTGGGGGTCAAACATGAAAAGTTTGCCATGTTCAGACCTCAAGCAAACGGTTTAGTTGAAAGAATCAACAATTAAATAATGGATAACATTCAACTTTGAATGTCAAATTGTTTGTCATGTATTGAGGAACTCAAGAAATTAGTGTGGTCATATAAGGCGAAGCCCCATTCCGTGACTGGGGTGTCGCCATTTGTCTCTCTCAAGGGGCGAGAGCCTGGTGTAAAAGAAGTCCCTGGTTGGCTTAAAAATAAGGAATGTGTATGGGTTGATCGTGCTGCTGTGGAGAGTGATGTTGCAAAGTAGCAATTGGCTGCGACAAACTACTACAATGACAGGAAAGGTGTTAAAGTTCATGGTATAAAGGAAGGAGACTGGGTTGTGGTAAAAAGAGGGAATTGTCACCAAAGGTGAAAGCAAATTCTCTAAACCTATGCAAGTGAAAACTGTGAAGGAGAATATTCTTATTTTAACTGATGGTTCTGCTTGGAGTGCTGGAAATGTTTGTAAATGTCATGCTCCTCAGCAAATTCTTTGTGACTAATGTTTCTGTGGTTTCCCCTTCTTATTGTTCCCTTCTTTGCATTGTTAAGTGGGTTAATTGTGTGTGTTAATTTTGTTGCTGTCTATAGGGGGGGGGGATGTGTGGAGTCTTCTCAATGAAAATGGAATGTAAGGCTTGTTGCCAGGGTGGAATGTTACTCTTTGAAGGAAGAAGCAGTTAGGACCGAGAAGCTGGAAGGAAGACCTGGAGATACCCGTCATTGCATCTTATCAATAAAGATACCGATCTTCACTTGCTGTGTTGGAGTGGATCTTTACAGACCCCCAGTGGGATGGTGGTGACAGGTCTTGCACTGAGCAAGTATTGTCTTAATCATAAGACTGCTGGCATGCTCCACTGAAAGAAAGACCTAAAATTCAGTCCAGAAAATGTTGTCCAAGCCACACAAAATCCTGTTGGAAATTAGCCAAGGAAGAAAATGCTGTAGTTAATAGGCTTAAAATTACAGATGACCAACAACAAAGGTGATTAAGTGTGGCATTGTCTCAAAAAGAAGTGAAGTGTGGCTTAGGAGAGTGATAACGCAGTGAAACTCAGCCTTGTGATAGTTGATTACACAGTGAAGCCTAGCTCAGAAGCAGTGTCACCAAGCAGTCAAGCTTGACCTCAGATGAGAGAGCAGAAGAGCTCACCCTCATTGCTGATTAAGTATTGGACCTAAGAATTTATGCCACCATGCTCATCTTCATTTAAGCAGTGAACCTCGGCCTTAAATTGGTAGATCAAAGAATGAAGGTCTGCCTCAGACAGAGGAATTAACCAAGTAGCACTGCCTCAGCAGTGAGTAAGCAGGTGCACCTCAGCCTTTGGGGATGGGGCTTCATTATGGGTATAATTAAGCATTAAGGCTGCCCAGTTTAAGAGTGGAATATGCAGCCAAGCCCAGTTTTTTTAAATAGAGGCAAGAACGAAATTAAGCACGGTTACCTCAGTTGTTTAAGATGTGAAGTTCAGCCTAAAAGATGAGCAGTGATGTTTAGCCTCATAGGCTAATCTGTCAGCGCTTTCTCTCAGATAGTCTGCATGAAAGCCACAACACTGATGCTAGGTCAGGGGCTGTGTTATCGTAAAAAATTGATGAGGGAATTTGTCCCTAAAAAGAAGATTCAAAACATAATTTTAATAAGGGGCAATAAAAAAGGACTGGCTTAAAAAGGGTTAGAGATCAGTATATTCGAAAACCATGAAGTTTTATTAAAAATATTAAGTGCAATAGAGAAAGCAAAACTATAGTTTGTCTCAAAAGATCAGTTATAAGACTAAGAAATCAATTGTCAAAGGTTCATCAATTTCTTCAGATTTTGCTAATACTGCATCGATTTCAAATGATAATTCCTGAGTGTGCAGCAAATCAATAAAGAAATGGTCTGCATCCCTAATAGAGACTCCAAGAAAAACTGTCTCGCCCTTAAAATCAAGGCTTTTTTAAACAACTTTTACAATGGAAATCGATGGAACTCACACAGTCATGATTGGGTGAGCAATTGTAACACATTGTGAAATCACAGTACATTATTAAATGTCATATTGCCACCATCCGAACACTATCACCCTAAATGAATATCAATAAGTTTCCCCTTGACTTGATGTCATCGTAGGTGTCAAAACAAATCTGGTTATATAAACAATGAAAAGTCTCATAAATTAAAACTAACTAAAGGCTTCCTCCTGAGTTCTTCATGAACATCTTATCACAAAGCATCAGATTACATTTTGCTGCGTGCGGTGTCAATGAGAAATAAAAACACACAATGAATATTATGGATGCCCCAAGAACAAAATGGAGTCAATATCTAATTGAGGCCCTCTTTCGCTAATGCAGTAAAACATCTTTGTGTATATCACAGCATTACCATTTCAAATGCAAAAGGTTCACGTCAATAGTCAAAAATAATTCTAATCAGAAAATAGTCAAGTCGTTAAACCTCAGCCTCATACGGACGAGCAGCTTCAGACAGAAGTGAGAGAACAGTGAGTTTTATCCAAGCATAACTTAGTAGGAGGAAAGGGGTGGGGGGGGGGGGGTGGGGTTTGGGGGAGTACTGCAAGCACAAAATAGCTGACTGATGCAAAAGGGTTCAAGAAATGTAGGGTTTACACAAGACTAGCCTTGACCAGCAGGAATCCTACTGAAAGACCAGGCTAGACTATCCCTTGTATACACTACTCACCCAAATGAGCATATATTGCGCCCCATACTGCTGAGTCTGAGAGACAATAATACTATCAAGTGATCACTCTCATTCAGGCAATAGACCGAATGGAGGAAGGTCAGAGGTTTAACTCCACCGAGTTTATCCCAGGACACCATGTTTCTTTCACAAAAGGCACCTCCAAACTCCTGCCAAAGGGGGAACCAGTTACAAGCAAGTGACATGGGGCACTCGGTCAGCGTTTGTCAACTAACCACTAGTCATGACACCAATAGAAGCAGATCAGAGTTGTAATTCCCCCTTACCCCAGGTGTGTAACAAACAGTCCCTTACCTTTCAAGGGCCTCTGGGGCAGTGGGGACGAGCACAGGCAAGTCCTGGCTACATCACGGGCCACAATGGCAAAACCGTAACCTGCACAAAAAAAGAAAAAGGAGGAAAATTAATTATATCAGAGACAAACTGCAGCCAGTCTCAGAGCTCCTTCCCCACAGAGCCTGCACAAGTCCAATTTTGCCCCGCATGTCCCAAGTAAACAATATTCTATCTCTTCTGCTGTCAAGGTTACTTTAGACCAAACACTCGTTCATACCAAAATACAAAGTCCTTCCTATAAATCCTAGGGTATCTCTGAAGGCTGGAGCATACCTAGACAGCAAAGATTAGCAACAGCACTCTCAGAATCGTGAAGAACATAGCAGATGGTCAGAAAGACCAGAGAGCAGGATCTGTCCAGGGTTAAATAAACAGCAGAATAGTGGGTTGTGTGTGTGACACCAGCACACAACCGTCCCCTGAAAAGCAAAAGGAAGGACTGGGCACAATGAAGCAGAATGGTTAAGATGCAAGCCCTGGAAGTCCTAGTTCATTTTTAGCTTTATTTGTATAGCGCTTCATATCTTATTGTGAGGCATTCCAGTGCACTGGCAAAGGGGCAACAAGCTACGTCATAGAGAAGGGCTTGGTTGAAGGAGTGTTCACAGTTTGCTTTAGGTAAATATGTTTGATAGCTTCTACATGTGGATGTCGCAGTCCTTGGTTCTGTGTGTCATACACTGGTGGGTCTCAATATGGAACGGATTAGCTCGCCCGTGAAAATGCACTTGTCTAGAGTGACTGCTCACCTCAGTCACCGCAGCATCCCCAACCTTGGTGCACCCAACAAGCAGTCTCACCGTACAAAAGAAAACACAGTCTCATACAAAGCCTTCCAATAAGACACAAAGAGCAGCATAGATGCAAACGAACCGCAAAATACACCAGAGGGAAGTTTACTCTACCAAAGAGACCAAAAGCTCACACCAACCCTTCTAGTAAGAAAGAGCAGCAGAAAATCCACAAATTCGCCAAAACCCCACACTAGCTTGCAATACAACTGATGTGTGTTGAATAGCGTACAGCAAAGAGAAACCGTAGATGACGGACCAAAAGAACCTAGCCAATAAAAAACGGGGCATTCACCAATTGGGTGAAAAACCGTCTCTGCCAGTAGAAAAGAAAATTTTCGACCTACTCAATCCCAGGGCGGACCGCATGCGCCCTGAGTAGGTCGTAATGACGGAGGGTTGCTGAGCACAGGTTTCTACAGGCCCCTCCACCCAGACAGACCATGAGGCATATTTTAGCCACAAAATAAATACTACGCGTTCAGAATCAACCGTATGTATTTTTCCAATGCTCACACAATAGGTGTGCATTCATAATTTATATTTCACTTTATTATAGGTCCTGCACTGAGTGGTACACAAGGGGCTTGCCCCTTTGTTGTCCCGATGAAGAGGTGTAGGGGATACCTCGAAACATGTTGACACAATACTAGAGATTATAATTACATAAGTTATTTTTCCCTTTTATTAACCCCTTTTTATCCTTACCAACTAGGAGCAGGAATAAAACATTAGCTCACTGGTTAGGCAAATTTTTAAATATCACTCACACCACTCCCCCTACACTGCACTACACATATCTTCACAAAGTGCTCCTACGTAACTTCGCAAGTCGCAGCACGCCCCAAGCAGAAGATGTTTGGAATGGCCCCAATGATGAAGCATGTCACCTAGGGGCAACCATGGGTGAGTGAGGGAACTCGAGAAAAGAAATTTTTCTTTTCTATTGGCAGAGGAGGTTTTTCACCCAATTGGTGAATCCCCCGTTTTTTCTTGGCTAGGTTCTTTTGATCCTTCATCTACGGATTCTTTTTTCTGTACTCTGAACACACAGGAGGGTGAACCTAGCACAAACCTCCTCCTCCCCCTCTTTCGGATTGATGTTGAAAAGGGTAGCAATTTCCTGGACCTCGCTTACCTACAAGGGTCACATCTTTCAGCATCAGCAGCACCTAGCTCTGTGAGAGATCAAAGTGGTGATGCACGACCCATCGTGGAAGCAGCATCCTATCAACTCTAGTCTGAGGGCCTCTTCTGCTCCCTCTCATATACAGACTGTTGAGTGGTTGAATGATTAATGTGTTGGAGCAAGGGAGTTTTTGAGAGTCTTTCTGGCTAGTCTGAGAGGCTGTGATTCAGAATCTATGATGGATGGATTAATGACTAAGTGATAAGAAAGAAAAACGAGGGTTGGAAAATGGTGAGGACTGAAGTTGTCTTGATGTTTGCTTCTGCAAAATCAACCATCCTTCCCTGGAGCATATGGAAAGCAAATTGGATGAACTGAAGAAAATACTAGGTTGGTTGGTAGTTCATGACTACATTCAGTGTAGTTCATCAAGACCGAAGAGGAAAAGGATTTCAGGACCCCCACAACTTCCGAGGAGGCAGACTGAGATGAGTCCTACCCAGACATTTCCTGCAACACATGCAAGGGAGGAGGCAGAGGATGTCTTTCAGGAGCTTCAACAGGACCTTAAAGTGGTTCTGGTGTTTGGGACAGGCTGAACGCTCTTCAATGGGGACCTCATGCAAACCTTAGCAAGGCGCACACCTAAGATAGAAACTTTTCACAAGTGTTCACGCGGCAGACCCCTGGGGATGTACTTGTCCTTGGGACTGTGGAACATCTCTGGGAGCAAGGACCACCTGCTCTGGGCTTCAGGTGTAGGATTTCATCAGCTGGCTTCCAGGAAGATAAAGGTGGAAGAGGAGTCTCTAGACATTTGTTGCTGCTTCATTGGAGGGGCATAGATACAGGTTTGGTCAAACCCCAGTTGCAGTTGGGCCACATGCAGAGCCTTGCAAAGGGGAGCATATGGGGGGGGGGACAGTCTCTTTTTGGAGACACCCATTACATGTCTTAAAACAAGGGAGACAAGTGACCTTTGCTGTGGCAATTAGACATCACTGTGGAACTCTGATGGAGCACACAAGGTGGTACTGACTACACCTCCATGCACCCTTCGTTGCGCCCCAACTCCCTATCTGCTGGTGGGGTATGGTTAGGACATCTTTATTTCAGCTCAGTCTATCATAGGTAGAAAAGAATAATGGCTATTGTCTGTTTTGCAGAGTTATCCCCCAGGCTCAGTAGATCGAACATGCTTGGGTTTTAGACAAAATAGCTATACCTGAGCTTAGATAGACCTTAAAGATTCAGGTCCCTGGAAACAAAGCCATTCGCTGGCCTACCCATAACTTGCAGTTCAGGTTTCAAGCATTAGAGAGACTCCTTAGGAAACACTGGTCCTACTTGTGCAGGCTTCAGACACCAGAGCAATCTCTTAAGCTATGTGGATAAAAAGGGCCTCTGCTTCAGGAAGTAGAGCTATACATCTGGATGCACAGATCTACAGGTTTGAACCCAGAGCAGAAGCAATACCCATCCGGCTAAACAAATCTATCCCTCAGCCTACATGGATTTTATAGGCCCAGATTCCCGATAGCAGAGCTAGCAGTGAAGGAACACAGGGCTAAACAACTTGGGCCTTGGCTAGCTAAGCCTACCTCAAGGGTTACTTATACCCAGGACTCAAACTGCAGATCAGGTTCCAGAAATACTTAGCTTAAAGCTCAGCCTGCAGCACTACCTTCTAGGTTCCAAGTATCTCAAAGGTTCAGGCCCTTGACTGAAGAGCAATCCGTAACTAGTAACACTTCATAGAGCCTGAAGCCTAACAACTCTGGTTCTTTGAATGTTGCAAGGTCAACTGTCAGGCACCAGAGCAAGCGCTCCGGCGACAAAGACCATACAGGCTCAAGACAGAGACAGCAGAGATAACCTTCAGATTTCACCGATATTGCAGGCACTAGGCTTAGCCTAGAACACTGAATCTTGCAGGGCACAGAATGCACATTATTAGCTTAGAGCTGCTACTCTGCAGCTCACCCATAAGGACTGGCTGTATAGGGTGTGCTGCAGGCTCTCACCACGGGATGTAGTCGGGTTGATGCGCTTTTTGAAATCTGAAAACTTCTTGTCGTGCTACTCTCAGGCCCTCCCACTCCTGTTATGCTCCTTCCTTCTTTCCACCCTCCAAAAGGGATCTCCTTGGCAATGCCAGGCCTTTTATAAAACATCGTGGTCCCTTTTCCCAACATCTTGTGTTCAGCCCTTGAAAGGGGGTGTTTTGTTCATGTACCCTTGCTCGGACAATAAATATATTTTATTTGTTGCATAAGTGGGATTAACAAAGCCCTGGTTCATGTAGCATTTACAGGCTGAGTTAGCCCCCCTAGGAATTCACACCCAAATGTTTGCCACAAGCGCTTAACTCACCGAGGCTCCTTACCAGTATGTAGTACTTCAAACCTACATGTTCCCAGCATTTTTGTAAAATGTTCTATTGTTAAAGAAGTAGTCTGTGTCACTGGAACGTTAAGGGATTTGACCAGGTACAAAGAGCAAGTCTAAGCAAGGAGCCAGGTTTAGAAACCTGAAGGTCCAGAGTTGAACCTCATCGGATCATTCTTAAAAGGCTCCTCCTGTATGATACTGGTACTTGTAAATAGTGAATGCTTAACCTCTTCCACGCCGATGACGGAACGGTTCCGTCATGCACGTCGGTTGGGCTGTGCTTATGACGGAACCGTTCCGTCATGGCCCCGCCCGCGCTCAGAACTTTCAGCACCGCGCGGGAATCCGCGCAGCGCTGAAGAGGTTAATCATGTTTTTTCAGTTTTGTACCCCTTATTAGTGAAAAGGCTTGTAACAAGTTATTTATTACAGGAATTCCATCTTCATCCAGGCTTCCTCAGCTCAAGGCAAGAATGGATAAGTTTGAAATCTGAAGTGGACAACGTCACTTGAATGGCCTGAAAAGAGGGAACAGAAAGCTGTTAAAGAAAGCTGAGGAAAGACGTGACCCTTGGTAGTAAGCGGGGACCAGTAAACTGCGACTCTATCCAACACACATCAGTTGCACTGCATGCAGATGCTGGGTACTGAGGCTTGAAAGAGTCTCCCCTGCTTTTTGTCTCCCACTATAAAGTATGAGAATACTGTCTCAGTTGTAAAGTAAGCTTACCTCTGGCATATCCTGGGAAAAGACTGAGTCTGCAGTTTTTTGTCATTTGTTGGAAGAGTCTGGCCAACATATTCTCTCAAGAGGCCGGCTTATCACATAAATTCTACACAGATCAGTGGAAGGTCTACAGAAGTGGAACAGGCTGAGTTAGCAGAAGGCATTACATTCAGGCACATCGAAATATATCTCACCTTAAAGAGCCCGCACAGCACTGGCATACCAGACACATCCAAACACACTGTTCACGACAGAGCATGTACAATAACATTCAAAACATGTTGTTAACCATGCTGCACAGTAACCTCCCTAAACACTACACCAAAAATAAAACACCCAAAATAAAATACACCCAACCTAAAGTCATGCTTAAAACACAGGAACCCCCAAGGCAGCACACACAAACAGAATGCCTTCCCTCATTGTTCGTACAAAATATTAGTGAACATGAGGTAATGTGTGAACACCAATCAATCCAAGCACACTCTACCACATTCAGCACATGTACATAGTCACATACAACCCTCGATCTTAAGTTACTTATCACCAGTAATGCTCTTTCTGGTAGTTACTCTATCTAACTGCAGATTTCTGAACGTTTGAATATTCCCCAGGCGTTAAGACTAGATCCTGAAATCTTTCTATAGCAGTACCCCTACGAGCCAGTAGGTGGTGTTGTGCAGCTCCGCAATATTGTTCCACTTTGGAGAACCACATATAGGCATACGTATTACACAGCAGACGAGAGTTATTGTCTCGGCTGTCCAAGCCTCCAGACAAAGACTCCAGCCACAAATTGGCTGACTAATGTGCAGCTCTCTAGACTTCGGACCATTTTAGATAGAAAAGAGCCCAGTCCACAAACTGGGGTGGATGGGAAGGTTCGTGTGGAATCTGCAATTAGACAGAGTATCTACTAGGAAGAATGTTACCAAAGGTAAGTATGTAACTTGCTCTTCAATAAAGGTGGTTGGTCTGTTAACTGGCTCAAACTAAGAACTTGCGCAGGTCCGAGCAGGTAAAAAGCCCATCTCAAAAGACCTGGCTGTCCAGACAGTAGTGCCTGGTTAACGTGTGCAGCAACACCCGGCACTTCCACATGCCAACAAAGTGGTAAAAGCCTTGGCTCTGGCTGCATGTGCCTACAAACCTTCCAGGGGCTGTTTGTTGGTCAATTGTAGTGGATTTTAATGCAGAACACGGTCCACCGATAGAGATGGTCCTCTTCTGCACTGCCTTGCCTTTCTTTGCTCCAGCAAATCAAACAAAGAGCTGATCGCCAACACAATGTTCCCAGGTACAACTGTTGTAAACGCTTAGAACCCTTTTTGAACGCAGCCGATGGAGTCTCTCCTCCTGCTCACCGGGGTGAGGTAGAATGAAGAACGCCCGTAGGGTGATTCTTTGCCGGACGTTAAAAGGACTCACCATTTTTGGAAGAAAGGAAGCTCAGGTTTTTAAAACCAGCTTGTCTTAGAAGAAAGGCCGGACGATGAATTGACAGAGGGTGCGCAACTCACTCATGTGGCTCCCTAATTTTATGAGGATTATGAACATGGTTTTGAGGGTGGACAGCTGTGCAGCGGTTCAAAAAGAGTACACATTAAGAAGTTGTGGACTAAGTTTAAGTTAAGGTCCCTCTGAGGTATAATAAAGGGAGAGGGCAGAAACATGCAGCAACCCCTACAAAAAACCCATCACAACAGGTGATATTAACCATGTAGGCTGATCCAGCAATCACAAAAAGGCCGAAAGAGCCAACAGATACCCTTTAGTTTTGCCGAAACAAAGTCCTTGCTGGGCTAGAGCCAACACAAAAAGCAATGCTTTAGTTAACCAGTCTTAAAGTGGATCAATCTGCTGAGTACCACACCAAACCACAAACTTGTCCCAAAGGCAGGTGTATACTGTTTTGGTTGGGGGCTGCCTGGCTGCCAATATGCCACATGACATCTACAACCTCAGGAGGGAGATCAAAGGCAGTTCGCTATCATAGCTATCGCTGCTCAGTCTCCAAGAATGCAGGTGAAGATTGTGCAGGCCAGGTGCAGGACCCTGCCGTATTCTGGGTCAAAAGATCCTTCTGAGGCAGCACCCTGAATGGAGGACAGATGCTCATGGCCAGGAGTTTTGGATACCACACACTGTGCCTAAATACGATGCCACAAGCATGACTTGGACCTAGACATTTCTAATCTTCTACAGAACTCGGGAAAAGAGAGGTATCGGGAGAAAAGAATACAAGAGTGCAGAGTTCCACTCTAGGCAGAACGAGTCTAAAGAGAGAGACACTTGCTAAACTCAACACACAAAACTGATGACATTTAGCATTCTCTGCAGTGGTGAAAAGATCAATCAAAGGTACTCTCCCATTTGTGGAAGAGACCTTCCACCACCTAATTTAAGATCCCCATAGTCTTTCAACAGATGAGATCATCCTCCCTACCATTTAGAGAACCAGCAAGATGGTGTATCACCAGGTGGGTCCCCTGGTGTTCCAGCTATCTGCAGAGGTATATTGCCTCCTGACAGAGTCTATAAACCTACCCCACGCTGCTAGTTAGAGTATCACATGGCAGTGGTGTTGTCCAAGAGCACCTGCACCAGCCTCCCTTTGATGCCTAGTAGGAAGTCCTTAAACACCAGGTGGATGGATTACAGCTTCAGAAAGCAGATGTGGAGACAGGACTCTGCCAGAGACCAGATGCCTCTGATTTCCACCTCTCCCAAGTGCCCCCACAACCCAGAAGCAATGCATCTGTCCCCACTATTAGCTTTGGGCGGGGTACGGAGAGGGGTCTGCTGCTGATCCAATTGAGGTTGACCACACTTCTGCAGAAAATCACAGTCTACTCTGATTCTGGATGCGATCGGAGACGTCCCACTGATACTGTGGGTACTGTGACTGCAGACCCCACATATGCCACCTAGCGTTACTGACCAACTGGATGCAGGAGGTAATCAGTCCCAACAGCCTTAGAGTCATACAAACTGATTCAAGACAGAGACTGAACTATCTGGATCATTGCCCAAATGTCCTGGACTCTCCGTTCCTCGTCAAAGGCACGAAACTGAACTGTGTCCGGAATGGCTCAGATGAAGGGGAGTGTATGAGAAGGCATCAGAAGGAACTTCTGCATACTGTTAGTGAACCCCAACAAGGTTAGGAGGTTTGCCGTAGTCTGGAGGAGGTTGACAACTGCCTGGAGAGAGCCTGCTTTCAGCAGCCAGTCTTTGAGGTAGGAGAAGACTTGAATCAAAGATGTGCAGCAACTAGTGCCATCACTTTAGTGAAGACCCGGGGGCACCGGTGAAGCCAAAAGGGAGCACAGCAAACTTAAAATGCTCTCGCCCCACTGTGAGCCGCAAGTAGCGCCTTAGGGCCTGAAGGACAGGCATGAGAAAATAAGCACCCCACAGGTACAACGCTACTGTCCAGTTTCCAGGGTTGAGAGCAGACAAGACTTGGGCTAGGGTGTGAATCTTGAATTTGTCCTTCTGCAGGAAGTCACTGAGAGGAAGGTGGTCTAGAATAGGACAAACGACTAACAACAAAATCTTACTTCTAGTAATAGCACCCTCTCTATGGCTCAGACAGCCAGAAGGGTCTGCACTTCCTGCTGCAAGAGGGACAGACAGATGGTCCTCTATCAGCCCTTCTGAGGATGGTGAAGGATGCAGCAAGGTGACCAGAAATAGTAGGCCGCAACACCGCTGACTAAGCTGGCAGACCTGCTTGTCCAAAGATATTGCCTCCCAACCTGACAGGATATGACTGACTATGCTTCCGATAGGGTGGCTGTGTATTCAAAGGGCATACTAAAGTGGTTTCGAGGCTGCAGTAGCAGCGGAAGACTGTCCTGCCTTTGCTGTCTAGGTGGTCTGTGGGCACCAAAGTCTCTGCCATAAAAAGGATGAGGATTTGTCTGGCAGGCTGAACTTACTGGCAATATTGGAATCCCCTACCATAGCCACGGAAGAGGCAAAACTATTGATTTGGCAGAGCGGACAGGCCTGAGGAGCACACCATGCCCCTACTCTGCCTAATTAAATTACACTGGGCAAGTCCAGTAACCCTCATAGTCTGGGTCTACAACATATACATTAGCAAATTGATTTGGTTGGGGAACACAGTCACTTGGCAAATTTATACTTTGCTTAAAACACTTGTGGGCCAAATCTGCCTTCTTACCATAAAGGCTAAAGCAATCGAAAGGTGCATCTACTAAAGTTGACTGGACACTTCCCGGGAAGCCCATGGATCCCATCCAGGTGTCTCTGGAGAGCCACACTAGTGACAATTGTCCTATCTAGGCAATCTGTGGTGTCCAAGCCACAACGGATGGTAATTTTTTCTCCATCAACACCATACTGCATAAACTCTGTAAGGAAAGGGGACCAGATGTCAGGGACATCAGGTAAGACCTGTACGACGGAGCCTCAAAAAGCATGGGTACAACACGCTAGAAGGTAGCTACATTTATGGAGCATTGTACTAAGCTGCCTGAGGAAAACATACATTTGCCAAATGTTTCGATATGCTTTGATTACCCCGTTCAATGGCGTGCTACAGAACGTGTTAGGGTTGACCTTACTGGTGGAGTCCTGAACAACTAGGCTCTCAGGTGTGGGGTGCAGAGTTAAGAAGTCTGCGTCGCCCCGGGACTGAATGATGGCACCTTGCTATCTGCCTTGTCACTGGAGGTCCGGAACAGGGTTTTGCATAGGTCTGTGTGTAATTCATTTAACAGAAGCAGGGGCTCAGTATTTGTTTGTCCAGGCTTAAGTATCTCAGTGAGGACACAAGTCTTCATCTCCATTGTGTCTAAATGGAGGACAAGGACAAGAACCTTGGCCACCCTTTGCATGACCTTGGCAAAGAAGGCACTCTCTTCTGTAGCAAGGTCCAGAAACAAGGAAAGCCCAGTGTCTGGAAAGGTGTCCAGGCCATTGCCAACCTGAAGGTCCGCATACCAATTGTCCTCATAGCATGGTTGGGCAAATTCATCACCAGCATCATATGCACTGTTGTCAGAATCGGTTCAAAATAAAATATGGAGGGGTTGGGCCCTTCTTTGGAGGTAGGGGAAAAGACTAATGGGTTGCCCAAAGGATGTGGCCCTGGAGGATCAGGTGACAGCCTTGATTGAAGTAGTGCAGACTCAATCAGAAAGCACAATAGGTTGGCTTTAAAGCACAATAGGTTGGCGTTATCGTCCAGCATCAGTGTTAATGCTCCAGGGTCTGGCATGGGTCGTAGCGCCAGAGTTTGAGTCGGCAGTGACACCGGTGCAGAACCTGTTGCTGGTCCAACAGGCACTGAGGGACGACCTGTCAGAGTCCCAGATGGAAACCTTTGCGGTTCCTTGGGGCCCGAGGCGTGCCCGAGGGAGCTGGTAATGTGCCAAAGAGCTGCAGTATGGCTTCACGCAATTCTTGGGTTTGCTGCTACACCGTTTACGGCCCCGGAAATTCAAGTTGCCTCGGGACAAAGGTCAGAACCGGCTCCAAAGGGGAACGGCCTTGGGAGCAAGACCGGTATGCACGCTGATGACCTCTCTGGAGTTAGAGAGTGACAGGAAGGGGCACAGTTCAGCTTGGACTTATAAACTTTTGACTCTATTCACCAGAAGAGTTCAATTGCAGCATTGATCTGCCAAGGGAATGACTAGGCACAAACAGGACCTTCCCTTTGACCAGTCAGGGACCAGAGGCTTTCCGTGCTGGCTGACTTACAGCTTTGCCTCGTAGTCCTAAACAGCTTTGGGATTCATCAAGACGCAGCCCATGCAAGCCTTGAAGTTGAGCTCCGACCCCAGGAATCACTGGCCAACTTGGTATGGATGTGTCACAGACATTTGCTTGCAACTGCGCCTACAAGCTTTAAATCCTATGGTCTTGGGAGGTGACATTTTCCCTTGCCCATTGCATTTTTTAGATAAAGGTCTTCTGAATTGTCAAGGAGGAGCTCCGGATCTGCACCTCGTAGCACGTAAAGAAAGGAACGACATCAGCATGTGTGACTAATGCATATATGTGGTATAAAACGTCACAGAGAGCAGAACAATATTGGCAAGGAGCAGAAAGACACCACCTACCGGAGCGCAGGAGTGCTGCTTAGATAAGTTCCCGGATGCAGTTCGACGCCTGGGGAATATTCAAAAGATGAGGAATCTGCAGTTAGAAATATCTATCAGAAGTCAAAATCAAAACCCAATCAGTGAGGATCGCATACATCATCCAGTAAAAAACTGTAGATTATTCAATCAAAACATCACACTCTCATCCTTAGTCGTCGACACTAATGCACATACCCAACCTAACAGCACAGCTTACTAACACCACCACATACAAGTATACACAAATCCACATTAATGGCTAAAAGAGGCAACAACAAACCCTTTGTGCCCAAATTAGTCCCTAGATCAGGGGTCTTCAAACTGGGAGGTGGGCCCCCCTAGGGGGGCCTTAACTGATTCCACCGGGCTGTGGTCACAAGAAGCATCATGCGGATAGCAGTGCTTTGTTTTAAGCTGGAAACAAATGATCAGCAGTCAGGAACTCTGTAATGGGTCATTTTAAAAAGGTTTAATATAACTAATGTTTAAATACGTCTAGACATACCTAAACATTGCTAATTGAATAACATCATTGGGGGAAATTCTGAGGGGTCCCCAAAGATTTCTTTTTTTTTTTTTATACTGTGGGGGGGGGGGTATCAGCATTATAAAGTTTGAAGACCACTGCCGTAGAGGCACCAGGGGTCTAACTCTGTGCTAAGAAGCTCACAGTGCCATCTAAATCAAAGACCAAATTGCTATCTCCTAAAGAAGGGCATCAGGCGATGCAATCCTGTTGGTTCCTGTCCACAGACATCTGAACAGCCCATCTCGTTGACCAACCAACTCTGTGTACTGCTGATAGGCAATGGTTGGGGTGGAAAGATAAGACTGCACCCGCGGCCCACCCTCCCAATAGGAGCACCCTCCACTGGGATAGTGTTGCTAGGCTCTTCTGTGACATTGCTAGTTCTGCCATCAAAAGGACTTTGTGTATGCCTCTGTACCATATGCTAACCCTTGTTGAAATGGAAACCTAAAGCTCTGTAAACACAACAAAACAAGTGCCTCATCTAGAACATCTAATACATTGGACCTCTGGTCGACTTCATCCAGTATAGACTGTCTACCATGTACTTCTTATAACTACTATATAAATTTTCTCTTTTGGTATGCTCCAGACAATTTCTTACTTTCTGTCTTTGCTAGGCGTGTTGGGCATGGAGCCACCAAGTAGAGCCAAGACGCTGGGCAGACTATTGCTAAAAATAAGCAACAACAAAAGACCAGGAATTCAACCGGACAGTGTCTACATAGCAGAGGTGGTGGCCATTTGCAACTGCTATACAAAAGGAGTTTTTATTTATTGTTGGCACACATTACACAGAACAAAGTACAGTAAACATAAGAATGTCATGCCAGTGAAACGGGTGTCGCTCAATAACATGCATTATTTTGAACAAGTGTAACAAAGGACGTTCAGACTTTTGTCTTTTTTTTAACTATCGAGCAAATTTCAAATTCCAAGTTGTTACTGAAGTAGAGCTTAACGGACGAGAAAAAGCTGCTTGCACAGACTCAGCTCAGCTGTCTACATAGCATTTTCCCTCCACTTACCAGTTCATTCGAATAGTGAATTATTACTCAATCCCACATTTAAAAAGCGGACACCAATTAATTACATTTTCTCACTTGTTTGCCATTATTAATTCTTGATGGATAGACACTCATGTTCATGGGGACCTTGCTTAATCGATACATGGTTCTAACATCTGTGCATATCTCCTACAAGTGACAAATCATTCCCACTTTTAAGTGACTGACTTCTACTGACATACAAGCCCTCATCGGTAGGATCCGTTCAGAATTTCTGTCTTGGAATAATGGTTTGCAGTATTCCGTGACAAGCATTCAAGAGCATATAGTAAGGTGCTGAACTCTTACATTCATATACAAGACAAAAAACAGTTGCACTCGTTTACCCAGACTTGTAAAGACCTTCCCTGAGGAAGATTGATATTATACAACTCTGGGGAAACAGCCATTTCATAGAGAACACTAATCAGAGTTTGAAAACGGGGGCACAATTGCAAAGATGAGGATACTGTAACAAAGATGGCACTTGCTTTCAAGACAAAGTGGCAATGAAACTGGATCACAGCGGCACAAAGACTTGCCTAATGGCAGTCTCCGGAAGATGACTTCCAACATAAGTATGTAGCCATGATCTGTGGACTTCAAAAGATGCTGACATAAACCTAAAGGCGAAAGTATAACAGATCAAACAAGAGGCGATTAGGGCTTTAATGATGACGGTCAGAGTTGCACCAAACCATAGAATTATTTCTTCAATGGAACTTGTTAATTAAGGCATTAAAGCTGAATCCAGGTGTCTGGCAAAGGTCTGTCATCCTCATTCAAACAGAATGGCTTTGAATGCCTCAATAAAGGGCTAAGCCGGAGTCCATATCTTAACTAGAGAAACAACAGTGAAGACAGACTTTGAGAAGCTGCAATTTCTTTGTTCTCAGTCAATTAACACACTGACATTTTACTACTTTCCTGATACAACTAGATAGAACATACTTAAGAGGGTACATTAAAACGACTTCTGAAACAAAGTAGATATTCACATAACGGAACTCTTCATCCAACCTTTTAATTTTGTAAATATCTGTTTTTGAATCGAATGAAGCAAATTCTAGGTAGCACATGTACAGATGTTGTGATTTGTCTACTCCACTAACTGATCTAATTTCTATACAAGAAGTGATTCACATGGTAGAAACTCTTAATTTAAGAGGTCTTAATTCTACTGCTTGAAGTAATACAACATAGTTCATTTGCTACCAATGGAACTGGCCCCTTTAAATAAACAAGCCTGGGGCGTGGCCAAGATGGCGGCACAGTAGAACGTGCGTTTTCGTCCCTCCGGCCTCGCGCCATTACATCGCCTTGTGATCGACCCATCCCTGGTCCCCATACAGCTACAAGGGGACCGAGACTGAGAAGAGCTTCCTCCGGTGCCGGTTCGAAAGAGTCTGGCGGTTGCAGCGGCACTCTTTGCCCCGGTTTATGACCGGACCACGAGGGCCCTGGCGAGGCGGAGGAAGCGGCGGCTGCCGCGCGTTTAGACGGACCTGAAATCTGCCCGAAACGGCACTGATTAAGTGGGCTCCGTGCCCTTGCATGGCTGGTACGTGGTCAGCGGGGTGTGAGAGGGCCCGTGGCTGAAGGACTGCTGTCCGCTGTGAAGACTCTGGGATCTCCTGGCTAGGCCTCCACGGACCACCCGCCACCTTGTCTCCCTTCTGGTCCTGGCCGGGAGCGTGCTCCGGGGAGCACCTGATCCAGGACCTGTACTCGCTCCCCCACGAGGCCTGCCTCGGGCGGACTGGGCGATCGTTTACAGGGCGCAGAGCTTGGCCCCTACCAGGACTGTAGCCTTGCAGTGGAGCGCTACAGATATGTAGAGCGTCCGTCATCTTCTCTCCCTTCTGGTGTAGTCTGATCCCGCAGTCCGGGAGGCACTGAGCGTGGGACCTGCCGGGCACGGTACACAGGACACACAGGAGCGACTGGCCCCAGGGACTGCCTGTCTTGGCGTGAGACTGGGCCTCCGCTGCAGCAACAGATCTCCGATGAGTGCTGCATGGGCCTTTATCATATTGAGTGAGGGAGGGTCTGTCGGCCATCTTCAAGTCTGAACAGAGTGAAGGGACCGATTGCTAAGATGGCCACACCACACGCCTGGCACAGACTGTGGGGGTAACCCAGTTGATAGAGGGCCCCCCAAATCCCCACCTCCCCCCGCGACGGTCAGTGGACACAGCCTCAGAGACTGTTGCTGGGATAGGGAGAGAGCTGCTCTACTGCCAGGGGGGGCTGGGTGAGACAACTGGGCGCTGTACGAGCCGCTTTCCCGCCTGCTACACCACTGGGGCCCTCACTGGTCTACCGGCGGAACAGGCTTGGGTTTCTGCACATCTAGTGAAAATAACAAGGACCCCCTGACGAATTGGTACAACAATTCCTAGGACAGGGCACTAATACAGTGTAATGTAAATCCCTAGGCAATTATACATTTATTTATTAACATTGTAAATCCTTAAATATATACATCTCTTAAGTACATTTCATTTCTGAACTCAGTCTAACAATTAACAGAAAACATTACAATGGTAATTTGTTCTAATTAAAAATATATTTTATTACACTTTTTAAAAATCAATACGCAACACATATCCTACTATACTATCTGTCTGAAGAAAAAAAAAAATATATATATATATATATATATATATATATACACACACACACACACACACGCACACATACATATACACACACACACACACACATATATATTTACACACGTATATTCAATTATATAAAAACAAACAAATCATCCTAATCAGTCACATAAAATAAGACTTCAACCGTAGCAGAAATTTTTTTTGTCTTCGACGCGCATTTCGACGCAATCTGCGTCTTAGTCAGGAAATGCCACACATTTACTTAATATTTCAAGCGTAGTTTAAAAATTTTGGTCCAGCGTGTCGTTTTCAGCGTATCAATAATTTTAGAAACTCCTAATTTAGATCCTATTGTACTCTGATGTGTCCTTCATATAGGTAGTCACGTGTTACTGAATAGTTAAAACTAAATATATTCCTTTGGAATCTGGAATTTACGCAACTTCTTATTAAGTTCTTCCAACAATTCCCATAATATCCAAACGATGTTCATGGGAGTTTGTAAATGGTTTTCCCTTTTAATTCAAATGTGCGGGAATGTTTAGTGAACTGGTAACGACTCAGTCGGCATGAATACGTCTGAGCGGCCGCGTCTGTAAGTTGAAAGGTCACTGCACATGCCACCCAGCTAAGCGGGAACTGGGATTCGTAGAACAGGACATTGCCCCAGAGATCCGAGGCCTGCTTGCAGACGGCACGTGAGCCTGGGAGTATTCCCACCGCATTCCGCAGACCTACTGCGATGTACTGTTGGCCTGGTGGTCCCCCTGCTCTGGCTTGAGTTCCGACACTGTCCTACTATCGAGCCTGGAGGGCTGCTGGGCGACATCCTAGCGGATCCTTTGTCGCCTACCTCGCGGGCTCGGCACAGCACCCGGTCGTCAGCCTGAGCTTAGAGGGAGAAGACCCTCAAGGACTTGCTATTAAAGCAGACAACTGGCCCTGATGCAGTGCATGCAACACCCAGGGATTCGGGGCACCCGGAGCAAATAGACGGAGCAGACAGACCAGCCATGAAGGCCTTTATGATGAAGCTATTCTCTGCCTTCAAAGAGGACACCTTGGACTTGAAGGGCCAACTCTCTGCTGACCTCAAAAAAGTCCAGCGGGACGTAGATGAAGTAGGTGAGAGGGTGGCCGCCCTCGAGGAGCACAAACTACGCCGCGAATAGGACTTGCACCAGCTACAACAAGAAGTACTCTGGCTGCGGGATCAAAATCTGGACCTCCAGGCCCACGCGGAGGATTTGGAGAATCGCTCACGAAGAAATAATATTCGCATTCGAGCGATCCCATGGCGAGCAGAGGGAGATAACCTGCGATCCTATGTCCTGGCTCTCTTTTGGCAGATCGTGGGAGAAAACGGCCCGCAGGACATTCAGACAGACAGGGTGCATTGCGTGAGCCTGCCCAGAGGAGGGAAGGCCCTCCCACCAGATGTGCTCGTCTGCGTGCATGACTTCCAGCTTAAGGAGCAAATCCTACGCAAGGCTTGAGCGGGCCAGCCGATCCAGTTTCAGGGGCACTCTTTCAGGATCTTGCTGCGCCCATGCTAGCCAGACAAAGAGAATTCCGAGTGGTGACCTCCTACCTCCGTGACAATTGAATTCCCTACTCGTGGGGCCATCCCTTTCACATCATATTCAAGCACCAAGGGAAATTGGGACAGATCCGCGCTCTCGCGGAGGCTCTTGATCGGCTGGGGCTAGACAACGCAGTGGACGCAGAGAGGAGGGAGAGCCCCAAGGGCCGGGCCGCACGAAGACCGTCACAATGGCCTCTGCGAAACCAGACCCGGAGGAGATGCGAAGGAATGAGAGGGAGTGATCTCCTCTCTTTCGCAACCCCAGGACCGTCCGTGTTCCCCTTGAGCACTCTAGTTCAGCAGGCGGGGATGGAGGTCATGGAGCGAGGCTGGTGGGGCTCCTGGGTTGACTACCTTTCCTTGCCCAGTGGAATGCCCTTCTGTGGTTCTTGGGTCACCAGGTACTCTGTTCAGTGGTTTGCTGCCAGGGGCCTGACCCCCTTTGGATTTTCCTTGCAGACAGACTTATGTCTATTGTTCCTTCAAGGGGTTGAGCTGTTCCGAGTTGCTTTTTTTTGTATACCTGTTGGGGTTTCTTTTAGGGGTTTCCTGTACCAGGACCTGCGCTTGCATCCCTGCCTTGTCTGCCCACGCGATCTACGGCCCGTCATTTGCGCACTGCTCCCTCAACCCTATGTGTATGCCTTGCGCGCTAACCCCCATCAGTTTTGACTAGAGACCTAAAACTCGTGAGCCTCAATGTTCGGGCCTGAATCACCCTACCAAACGAGCTGCGATTCTTTCCCTACTCGAACAGGCTGAAGGAGACATCTGCATGCTGCAAGAGACTCATCTACTCGCTAAAGATACTCCCCACATGCGTACACATCGCTTTACTCGCCAATTCTGGTCCTCTAGCGCTGCGAAAAAGAATGGGGTAGCAATCCTTCTGGGGGCTAAATTTGATGGTAAGGTGCGGTCTACCTTCTATGAGTCTACGGGCAGGGTTCTGGCTCTCCAGATTCAATGGGGGTCGACTGTTCTCACTCTAACATTTACGCACCCAATACACAGCAGGAGCCCTTTCTCCGTCTGCACATTGCTGAAGGCTTGGCCTTCCCTGACTCTGCATTGGTGGTGGGTGGGGACCTCAATTTGGTCATAGACAACAACTGGGACCGCTCGGGGCAGCGCTACACGCAGGTGGGAGCTCTCTCTCCAGAGGGTAAGCAATGGCTGGCGGAGTGCGGCCTTCACAATGATTGGCTCCTTAAGCACGTGGACACGCGCGATTACACCCACTACTAGGCGGCACACAAGACATATGCGCGTATAGATATGTTTTTGGTCTCTAATACCCTTCTCCCCAGAATCAGTGACGCCTCTATCACCACGCGCTCCCTCTCTGACAATGCACACATCTCTCTTTCTATACGCCCTGACGGAGGCGGGCATGTCTCTGCCAGATGGCAGCTGCGCGTAGGACTCTTACACTGACCGGCCGCTGTAGATGGGGTGGGGCCAAGATCTTAGAATACATCCAACACAATGACAGTGGTGAGACGTCTCTGCTGTTGTTTGGGACACCCTCAAAGCTGTGATGCAGCGGGAATTCATGGAGATTTCATCTTATGACGCTCGGAGACGTAAGGAAGATCGTTCGGGCCTCGAAAAAGCAGTGGTAGAGCTGGAGGCGATACATAAACGTACCGGAGCCCCAAGGGTATGGCAGTCACTAGAGAAAAAGCGGGTGCTTCTCAAAGGCTTAGACCTTGACAGGGCGGAATATGCCCTGCTTCGCCTCCGACACAAGTTTTACTTAGGCAGTGACACTTGTGGGAGAATGTTGGCACAGAGATTGCGCGTCAGGGCAGTGGCGGGGACTATTATCTTCCTTAAGCAGCCTACAGGCGAGGAGATCCACCTGGACTCCCAGATTATTGATGAATTCCGGCGCTTCTACCACTCTCTCTATAGAGCGGATCCACCTGATTACCCCTGATGCGCTCAACTTTTTGGACTCTAGCAACTTTGCTAGTCTCCCAAAGGCGCAGGCAGACCCCTTAGAAGACCCAATACGACTGGACGAGGTTATCTCAGCCATTTCTCGATTGAAGCTTGACAAATCGCCGAGCCCTGACGGTTATCCTGCAGTGTCTTATAAAACATTCTGTCACAAGTTGGCACCTCCTCTTAACCCGCCTGTTCAATTCCTCCCAAGATAGCGGACGGTTACGGACTCTATGGCAGAGGCGGCGATTTCCGTCATCCTTAAGCCCAATAAAGACCCAGGGCTCTGTAGCTCATATCGCCCGATCTCGCTGCTTAACATAGACGCAAAACTTTTTACGGGCATCCTGGCGTCTCGGTTGAATCCCCCGATGACGGGCCTAATTGATCCAGACCAGGCGAGATTCAGTCCCATTGGACAGGGGTGTGATAACACCAAGCACCTTCTCCATCTCAGACAGTGTTCACCGCTCCCAGGTAGGAGCTGTACTTTTTTCCGTCAATGATGAAAAGGCGTTTGATAGAGTGTGCTGGAAATATCTCTTCGACGCCTTGTGGGGCTTCGGGTTTGGGCCCCGCTTTATTCAATGGGTGCAGTGTATCTACCGTGCCCCCCGGGCATTTGTTAGAGTTAATGGGCTGTCTTCCTCCCCTTTTGAGATCGCTCGGGGTACGAGGCAGGGGTGGCCCCCTCTCGCCCCTCTTATTTGCACTTTAAATGAAGCCCCTCGCGCAGAAAATCCGCGATCACCCGGGCATTCAGGGTCTCAAGTTCGGAGGGGACATCCACAAGATAAGCCTCTATGCAGATGATGTCATCCTCTCCCTCGCACAAACTCTTACCTCCGTCCCCACACTGGTTGATGAGCGAGTCCTTTGGTGGGCTCTTCGGTTTTAAGGTCAACCTTAGCAAGTCCCAGTTCCTCAACTTGTCCTTACCGCAAGTAAAGGTGAAAGAACTCAGGCAGACTCTTCCCCTTCACTGGTCTAGCGACCCTGTGCCCTATTTGGGCATTCTCCTGACCCACTCGCTCCCACGTACAATGGAGTTGAATTACTCATCCTTAGTGGCTCAGACGCACAAAGCGCCGGATGGACTAAACACAACTTATCCGGGTTCGGGCGCACCGCCGTGGTGAAAATAACTATCCTGCTGTGCATACTATACCTATTTCAGACCCTCCCGTTAGTTCCACCACCTAAAGCACTGCGAGCCTTACAGCTTGCCATGAATAAATTAATTTGGGGCAATAAGAAAGCACGCCTTTCGGTAGCGCAGCTGTCGCGCCGCAAAGGGGACGGAGGGGTGAAGCTGCCTCTAGTTCACAGATACCTCCAGGCTGCGCACATTAGATATGTGCTGGAGTGGAATCACCCACTTTCAGAGAAGCACTCGACCTTTATGGACCAGGCAGTTGCTGGCGCGTATGTCTGGCGTGAAATCTGGCTTCCCCGCCGGTCACATTCCTGGGGCTTATACTCCTACCCGGTCACGGCAGCAACAATGAAGGAATGGGACGAGGTGGCACTCACGAAAGGTCTTACCACCTTTCCCTCCCCAATGACACAGATGGTGGACAACCCGGATTTCCCCCCGGGAGTTAAGACTGCAGTTGCTCAGAGATGGAGGGAAGCGGGTTATAAGCGCTAGGGCCATTTATTTGATCTGGAGGGCCTCATCCCGTTTGATCGGGTTCGACATGACCTTGACCTTCCCCGCACTGATGAGTTCTATTATTTGTAGCTCCGACACTGGGCTACCTCCAAGGCCTATCTGCCACACGTCTCTCGTAAGTTTACCCCCTTCAAGAAATGGATAGCGAATAAGAACGATGAGAAGCACCTCATAGCCAAAGTTTATGTTCTCCTCACTCAGTGCACAACAGGGAATTGCTCTCGCGGCCAGCTCCGGTGGAAAGAAGAACTGGGTCGGGTCCTCACAGACAAAGAGTGGGACAATATTCATTATAGGGCTCACCACATGGCATACAACACGGCAGAGACTGAATGCGCATTTAAGGTAGCATCTTATTGGTATCTCACACCAGCACGGATCCACCAATGGGACAAAAACCACACTGAAGAATGCTGGCGGGGCTGTGGTTTAACAGATTCTCTTGCACATCTTCTTTGGCATTGCCAGAGGTTAGAGCGCTTTTGGGAACAGGTACTTAGACATTGACTCGGCAATTGAAACAGAGATCCCTCGTTTCCCAGCTTACACTTTGCTAGGGCTATTGAATCCACTCACCTTCCCATTACGGTCAGTTCAAGGCAGGCAGATGGAATTGGCACTACTCGCAGCTCACCAGGCGATCTTGGTCCACTGGGGTACTCCCACGGTCCCAGATCATACAGCTTGGCTCCACAGGCTCTGGGTGACCCTTGCAATGGAGCGACTCTCGCTGGTCCAAACTCAGAAGAGTGAGAAATACGCAGAGCTTTGGGCTCCTTTCATAACACTGCTGTTGAAGGACCTCCGCAAGCTCACTTGCCCCAAACTCCTGCAAGTTTTACGTCTAATGCCATCAACTATGGAGTAGGTGACGCCCCATTTGAGCGAGAGGGAAGACCGGAGGGTGGGCATGGTGGGAGGTTTGGGTCGCTGTGTGAGGTTTGGGTCGCTCTGCGACCTCTGAAATCTTGGTGCGGGTTCCCCTTGGTTTTCCCTCTCCTTGGGAGGTAGGTAGGTTTTCTTTATTGGTTTGTTGTTTCTCTTTCTAGGTGGTTGCTCATTTCTGGACTGACGAGGTCCTTGACAGAGTAGCCTGTATCTAACTGCTGGATTTAACTCCGAGAGCTACCAGCCTCCGGGATGTCGGCATTAATGCAGTAGAGTTCTATTCTCACTTAATGCCTCATTTTTAGCCGCCGGTCCCTGTGGTTGTAGGCAAATGGCTGTGTACAAAACTCGAAACACCTACCGATTAACACCATAAAAAGATGTGTTCCATAAATAAACAAGCCGTGGCAATGCAAAGTGCTTCTTCAGTCACTGATGAGTTTAGTCATTCAGTAAGTCATCATACATGCACTTTGTCACTCATCCTTGTACTCGTACATAAAATCAACTCGCTGACTTATTCCAGCTTTCACCTAATTACTTATCCGGAATACAAAAAGAGGCAAACTCAACAAGCATGTGGAAGATAAAAGAATAAAAGCAGAAAACAGGCCACCAACTAAACTTGGCAGCAAATGCAAATTAAACACAGTAGTGGAAGCTGTCTTAGAATCATACTGTACATAGTGCAGTTATTTTAACATTCAATATAGCTGCCACATTTAGGAGTAACTGACATTTTAGTTACCTTTGGCAATGCCTAATCTGGTAGAGACATGATCTAGCCATAGATTCTTTACCTTTGAATTTCCCAGACGTCAGACTGAATCAGAAAGATTTTTCTTCAGGCAATACCCCTGCGCACTGGAAGGTGGCAGTCAGTTGGCTCTGCATGATGCGGTCGGCATAGTTCGCACCGGAAGTGACGTCCGCATCACCTATATAGGCGCTACCACGGCGCACGTATATCAGTTACTTTACAAAACTTTCCACGCCAGACACGTGGCACCATAAAGAGTACAGACATTGATGTTTCAAAAACGAGGGCCCTGAAAGGGAACAACCTTGACGGAGCCCACATAAGGAAGGTGTGAACCAAATTAAGGTCCCACTGAGGCA
Source organism: Triturus cristatus (assembly GCF_964204655.1). Classification (NCBI taxonomy): domain Eukaryota; kingdom Metazoa; phylum Chordata; class Amphibia; order Caudata; family Salamandridae; genus Triturus; species Triturus cristatus. The sequence goes on from NC_140586.1 coordinate 214,727,088, forward strand.
TAATAAAGGGGGTGGGGGAGATGGCAACATATGCACAAGGCCTTTAAGGAATCTATATACAATTGGTGATATAAATAAAGATTGTTGGTCTGATAGCCTCAGGAAGGCGGGCAGGGCAGACAAAGACCCTTTGAGGGTACCCAGACCAAAGCCCTGCTGGGCAAGGGTCAAAATACAGAGTAGGGAATCAGAAAGGGAATCAGAAAGAGGGTTGATGGACTTTTCTGTACAATATATCACACATTTCTTCCACCGACAGGCACATACTGTCTTAGTGGAGGGGCGCCTGGCTGCCATAATAACATTACAAACTTCAGAAGGAAGGTCGAACGCTATCAACTGCTGCCGCTCAATCTTCACACCAGAAGGCTTCGAGTTGACAGGTTTGGGTGGAGGGCCCTCTTTTGCTGCTGCGAACGAAGATCCTCCTGAAGGAGCAGCCTGATTGGAGATTCGATGCTCATTTGCAGAAACTCGGGATACCAGACTCTCCATGCCCAGTCCGGGGCCACCAGGATGACTTGGGCCCGGTCGTTCAAGAACATCTTGAGAACTCTGGGCAGGAGCTGTATGGGTAGAAAGGTGTCAAGGAGGCCTGTGCTCCACTTGAGACGAAAAGCGCTTCAGAGCGAGAGCGGCCTTAAAAACTCCATGGTTCAAAGCTGCTGACATTGCGTGTTCTCTGCAGAGGCGAACAAATCTAAACGAAGGCTCTGTCCACTGTTGAAAGAAACCATGCTCCACCCTTTAGATGGAGACGCCACTCAAGATCAGCTGGGCATCACCCGGGGGGGCGGGTGGGGGGCTGGCACCCATGATCTCCGCAGATGAGCTGCGACCACCGCCATACTTTGGTTATTACCTGAGGTGCACTGGTAAGACCAAAAAGGGATCACCTCTAACGGTGTAGTTTTGCTGCTTGAAGAATTTTCTGGATTCACATGCTGAGCCTTATTCCTTCATCTAGTGGTTGGGGCCGGAATTGTAGTATTTCTTTCCTTTTTTTGTTGTGGTTGTTGGTGGGCGTCGACATACCACCATTTGGTGTCCTCCTGTGACGTCGACAGGCTTCCTCCCGAAGCTCCCACCTTTGGTCGCCATCTTCGGATTCTTTTTTTTTTTTTTCCCTTCTCCTCCTATTCTCCTCTTTTCTGGCAGAGGAGGGTGGGTTCGCTAGTGAATCCAGAAAATTCTTCAAGCTGCAAAACTACACTGACAGGTAAAAAACTATTTGTTTTGCAGCATGAATCTTTTCTGGATTTACATGTTGTGCATAGACTTTGTAGCGGTTTGTTAGTCTTGTGGTGGCTGGGTGGAAGTAATAACAGAGTCAGCTGGTACAGACCCTCAAATGTATATAGGGTCTTTAGAGGAATGCTTAGATTTATTTTCTGCTCTTGGTGTGAGAGCCTTGCATGTTGCAGGCTCTTTGAATGCCTCTTTTCCCTTGTCCAATACACTTGGCAGCATTGGAAGGAATTGATTTCTTGATTGTGTTGGCAATAAAGTCTCTAATAAAAAGCAGTATTGTGGTTTTTCTTTCTCTAGCTGCACTCCATAAGTTTCAGAAGCTTTCTTAATCACCTGATTATACATGCCAATGTCATCTGGGGGTGATGGCATAGAATGATATGTTTCCACAGCCTCTTCAGGTGATACAGCGTTGAGTTCTTGCCATTGGAGGTCTTGATTCTCAGAGATCGCCGATTCGGCATATGGTTGTTAGTCTTCTTCGACGTCTTCTCCGAAGAAGGATTATTCCTCTTCTTCTTCGATTGGCTCAGGTGTTGTCGGCGGCATTAGTTCCTCGACGGCCTTTTCGCCTTCAGTACTTGTTTTTTTTTAGCAGTATCTTGAATTGTTTCAAGCTTTCGTCAAAATCTTTTTTACGTTGTAAAATATTAGCCATTTCGGCTTCGAGCCTCTTCCTTTTATTCCTGTGCACTTTATTCCACTAGTTCTAGTAAATCAGCCCTTTAAAAAAAATTCTAAAAGCACAGCTTTAACTCCTTGTTCCTGGGAAACGCAACAGAAGCAGCTCTTATAGTAAGGCACAGTTCAGATAACAAACATTTATTTCAACTAGGGGCAATGCTGGCTGGCTTCAACTTGTTACAGCTAAGTTCACACAAATGAAAGCAGCAGGAGGGAAGGCACGGTGATTAGAAGAGGCGAGATGGCGTCCCGGAATTCCAGGTTAGAACGAGCAGCTCTTTAAGGGAGTTAGAAAGATACAAGAGTTTTAAATCATAAACTATGAAGATTACAGCAGAACTCGCGCACACATGCATAGAAATGGAGAGGAGTGGGGAGAATTTAAAAGTACCTTTGTCCATGTTGTCAGCCGGGCTGGCTGCATGCAAGAGATTTTATGCATGGTGCCCCCGCCCTGGCTTAAATAAAAAAATAAATAAAAAAAAGCAGCTGTGGGAGAGCATGTCCTGAGAAGTCATAAGGAGGAATGTATGTATCGCACCCGCCAAATAGGAATGCGATGATCCGACTGTCACTGTAAAAATAGTCGTCTTTATTAAACGTAGGAACTGGTGAAACACGAGACATGTCCCTCCATCGCCATGCTTTTAGACATAATCGAGGAGAAATGCAAAGCCAAACAAGTCTTAGGGGAGAATAGGAGGGTGCTAGCAGACTTTACCAACGGAAGAATAGCATGCCAAAGTACATTGCAAGCCAGGTTGTTGTGACAATAACTATACAATAAAAAAAAATATTGCAATACAAATGCTTAGCTCTTCTAGACCGCGCCCCTTTATTTAGGCGCTGCTAACGCGATTCAGGTTACAGTGAGCAGCTTCTCAACAAAGGGGCGCAGACAATATTAAAGTGAAAGTGCATATGGTGCGCTTTCACACAAAGTAAAAGTGAAATAATTAAGGAATGTTCCGCGCAATCGCTCAAGTGAAAGTGTCCCGCGCTATTAATGTATTTTGAAATATGTTTCTCTGCTACAGTATATATTATTCCTTCTTTTATAAATGCTATTTGTCTCTCGAACATGTGAAGCACCAACAGTTTGAAAAGGGACAAAATCGCGCTATGCAAACGACTAATAAATAAAACCAACTGCATCAGCCCTGTCTAATCCCAGCTCCATCTGGGTCTCTGTGTGATCTCAGACAGTCCATACCTCTCCTGGTCCCTCCGCCGCCCTAATCCGACTTGTGTCACTGCTGTGTGTGACCGCATGCTGTCTCGTCTCTAGCTTAGCACGGCTGCATTTATTACTGAAACGATGAGTGTGTTTAACTAGCCCCTATCCCTTAAACCCATTACTGACCAGTGGCTGACTCGCCGCGTGATCTCAAGCACCCCCTCACTACTGTGACACGGATCACGAACTCACATGGGTGCTAATTTCCAGATACTCTAAATTCATGAAAATGTCCCTGGATTATACTTAGTAATCAGGCCGTCATAGCGTCCCAGCCATAGAAAGTATTTGTGAATCTTGACATACAACCAGGCAGAGGCAATTCACATATATACATTTACATACTGTACAAATACACAAGGGGTGGTACAGCCCAAACCGATCATGTAAAGGGATCCCTTATAACAAAGCATACATTTGGACCATTTCCATGGTGGGAATGGCTCAGAATGAAGTTTATGAACACCCATATCAAGCATGTTTGTATAGGTGTACAATTTCACGCCTACTGCCACCGCTAGGTGCAGAGTAACTAACACGAACATCTTTTTACAAATCTAAAACCACCTTTTGGGAATGAGAAAAGTAGTTTCAGACTTGTGAAAAAGTGGATTTAACATTTAAATGAAACTTAATACTCAAGTAGCTTTGTGAATCAAGCACCTCCTTTTACACTTGCCTTATTCTCAAACGACGGGAGCCGTACACATGCACATCGCCTGTCCGGGCGTGTGCACTAGGAAAGTGAAAGCGCACCATGCGCACGTTATGCTCAAACGACGAGAGCCGTACACATGCACATCGCCTGTCCGGGCGCATGCACATCTCCTGTCCCCCTTCGCAAGCAAAATCGACAACAATAGTTCTCGTAAGCGAACTGCGCATGCGCTGCGTCGCTAGGCGAGACCTAAAACGGAGAGAAATACTACAATTCCTGACCAACCACTAGATGGCAGAATAAGTCACACCATGTGATTCCAGAAAAGATTGACGCTGCAAAACTGAAAGTACTCGTGACCCACCGGGAATAGCAGTTAACACCTGTGGGCAGGCAGGACAGGGGTGTTAAATATGATGCGTCTTGCACATCCAACGCTACCATTCAGTCTACAAGGTCCATGGAAGACAAGACCTGAGCCAACGTTAGCATATTGAATTTCTACTTGTTGAGGGCCCTGAGGTCCAGGATAGGATGAAGGCCCTTGTCTTTTTTCGGGAATAGCAACCACAACCTGTGCAGGATTTGGACCATGTTCCCAGAATGACGCCCGTGAGGGCTTCATTAAAAGGGACCAAGGGTTCGGAATAACCACAGTGGGGGGAGAAAGCATGCCAGTATTTGGAGAGGTATCCAGTTTGATGGCATCACCCATCTCCTCATACCAGTCCATATCCTCATAAGGCTGGTCTTCTAAAGGGTCCAGCGACCCCTACCATTCTTTTCCTAATTCTAGCCCTCCAGAATAGGGCTCAGTAAGCGACCTAGACCTGTTGGTGCCGGATTCAGCGTTGGTCGACGCAGTTCCGGGTCGTCAGGGATGAGAATATGGCTGGCGTCACCGGCAGCATCAGGACCAGCATCAGGGAAGGTCACAATGGCACAACCGACCCCAGTACGAATCCATGGCCGGATCCAGTGGAGGACATCTGCAGTGGGGCCGGCGCAGCTGGGGCGGACCCTGATGGAGCCCTGCTGACCCCATAGGGCCTGAAGGTGCACCAAAGAGGTCAGGCAGCTCAACAAGGAGGTGCATGGCATCATAAAATTCTTTAAATTGAGCAGGGGTTGCTCCGGCTCCCAAAAAAGCGGGGAGGCGCATAGCTGACCCAGACGCAGGTTACGGAGAACTAGGCCTTGAACACCGAGGAACCCCCATCGCATTGGCCAAATGGACGGCAGAAGTCAAATCAGGCTTCGACTTCTTGGGCCTCTTACCTGAACGTCCCGAAGATTGGGAGTGGGACGAAGAGGACTTGGGACTCCAGGAGCGGGCCCAGGGCCATTCTCTCGAACAGGAGACAGCAGCACGGCATCGCCTGCCGGCTGCAAGCGAATTTAGGGACAGCTGCCTTAGGAGCAAGGGCCAGGTAGTAGGGGTACAACTGTCCAGACACCACAGGCTAACCAAATGCGTGTCTACCAATGACCTGGCGCAGTGACAGGCGCCGCACGGTTTGAAACCTTTAGTCTTCCTAGACATTATCTTCCGACAGAAGAAAAAAAAGGGGGTCGACACAAAACTGAAAAAAATCCTTTCAAAAAGTAACAGAGGATAGCTCTCTTCACAGATCAGCGCTTGACTGGCACGGAAAGAAATAAACTGACATCAGGGCGACGAGGTGGCGCCTATATGGGTGATGTGGATGTCACTTTTGATGAGGACGCAGATGTCAAAAGGAGCAGACTGACGCCACCTACCGATCCACAGGGATCTTGCTCAAAGAAAAGTTTTCCGGATCCAGTATGACACATGGGAAATTCAAAAGGTAAAGAGTCTGCAGATAGATGTCTATCAGATATGTTGATCGTGATGAGTAAAAACAATGATACACTATGAACAATCAAACACACAAAAGGTGAGGGAAGGAACATTAACAAGTTTAACCACTGGCCATCGCTGGGGGTAGGACTCTAACCCCTTGTTCTTTTGCCCACCACACCACCTCAGCTTGGTCCCAGCCAAATGAAAATCAGTCTTGACCCAATAGGAACAGTCCAGCCCGAACTGCCAGGCCAGGTCCTCCTTGAAACTGAAAACAAGCAACCCAACACCAGTTTCACCCTGACTGAGGCTCATCAGTGAGGTGTAGCTTTGTTCAAGTAGCACAGTGAGCACGAAACTTACGTCTAGGCATACCCTTACACTTAGAGCGGTAAATCAAATACACAAAATAAACAAAACCGTTTGAAGATGACCACTGAGTAAACATTGCACTAGGAATCAGTTTCTGACTGCTTAAGTTAATGGTGTAGTACTGTTGCAGGGGTCCAAGGTGGGCATGAAAAGTCTTGAAACTTGCAATGGTAAAAATATGAAACACTATGGACACTGCTGTTGCAAGACAGCTGTCCATTTCAGAACTGGCGGCTGCACAAGATGTAGCACACTACAGATGAAATGGGCAGCAAGCAACTTGGATGGTAAGACAGACTGGGGAGCCACAGAATCAAATAGAAAAATAAGATAAGAAATTAAAAATAAAAAACTATAAAAAGGCAAAAACATTTTTTTTTAAAAGGAAAACTAAAGGATAACACTGAATCACACTCCTTTTCTGGTGGCTGCGAAAATGTCATCAGGCAAAATTCTGTTATGTGCAGGGGGGCAATAGAGCAAATGGCGGAAATGGGCTAACTCATTGGCCCTCAAAACAAGCTGTCAAAGGTGGGGGGACCAGAATGTGAATGACACTAATAGACTGAAGAGGGCTGACCCAGAGATTATTTACTTTTTTACAATGGCCTGGCAGGCATCTACACCTGCCAGGCCCTCGTTAGAGGGTCTAACAAGGACTAACAGAGAAAATCTTCTACTCAAAGGGGCTGTCAAAGGAGCAGCTAACAGCAAAATCTTTGTCACTACAGTTGCCAGAGATTCCATGCAACAAAATGCTTGCCTACAGGCATTAACAGCGTTACATCAATCAACCCTGTAAGTCTTCTCAGCTGTCGGATATAAATTTCATAATAAATAGGGCGGGCGCTAGAGGGCGCATTGCGTAATGGCCGCTCTTTAGAGCTGCTCCGCCGGCCGAGCTCAAGATCCGGCAATTATCCTTGTAATCCTGGCCGTTATCTGCCTTAAACTGCTGTATCAGCCTCCCAGACAGCGGCGGACTAGGGTGGCTGGGTTTTGGGAGGCACCGCAGCGTCTTTCCAGAGATATTGGCGTGTGAGGCATCAGACTCGGCGCGGACAGCATGGCGGCTCCGGGCGCGCTCGGGCTGGGCGATTAAGGTAGGCGACGACTGGCACTGGGGAGGGCCGGGGGTGCCGGGGCTGTGTGCGGATTCCTGGCCTGGCTTGCGGTGTGCTGGTGGCTTCGGGGGGACCGGCGACACTCAGCTGCCTGTATATCGGGCACAGGGTTGCCGTGCTACTTCGGGGGGCTTGTTTGCGCGGCCCGTCGGTGGTGGGGCTAACATTAATCTGGGACGTGTCTCTGGACCTCGCAGCCCGCCGGCATGGCTTTGCGGGCCTGCTGCGAGCTGCTCGGTGAGCCGGTTCGCGCACTGGGCTGCCGCCGCTTAGCGCGTGAATTTGGACTGCGCACTGCCTTTTAATTTGCTGGTGAGCCTCCCTGCTGCCATCGGCCCTGAGTATTTTGCGACTGCGGAGGATATCATGCTGTCTGGTGAGGGCGGCCACATTGAATGAGCTCCAGTTGCGGTGCGCACAGAGAGAACACTGCCGAACTACGAGATCCTCTGGTGCCTGCCTGCGGATTACAATACACTGTGTCTGCCTCATCGGTGCTGTCCATACGACGTTATATCGGCCAGTATCCGTTCTTCCACGTTTGGGCCTACCTTCCTCGCCAGCACTTCGGATAGGAGTCAGCTCAAGGACCCAGGCCAGCGTAGCGGACTATTGGGGCCTAGTGCTTTGTCATTACCTCAGGCATAGCGCAGACCTGAGGTACTGGCCGTTTGCTCCGGTATTACTGTCACCATTGGTACGGGTCTTTCTCGCCTGTACGCTGCTGCGGCATAGCTACTCTGCTGGTTGAGTCTTTGGAGTTACTAGGGAACTACAGGGATTTGAACTGCTGAGGAGCAGATACTTCATCTACGCTGCTGTCTACGAGACATCCCGAGTTTCTTGCAGTGCTTTGGCATTACGGTTGCTATCACACAGCCGCTTCCTGGGACAACAGTTCGTTTTGAACACTGTGACGACCTTCGCGGACTAACTACTCCAGCTGCGGGGCGCGCTACTCTGGGTGTGCATCATGGGAAAAAGCCAACCGTGCCTCACATTCGAGCCCCGGAAGACCGGGAGAACAACTCAGCATGCGGCCTCGGAGGCAGACGCTCCCACAGATCACTTGACAAACATAGACAAGACTCATCGGGGTACAGGCCAGCCTACAATCCATCGATGGCAAGACTGTCCACCTTAACCTTCGTATGGATCACATGTCATCCAAGCTGGACAAACATGCGCAGAGTCTGGGGGAGGCCGAGGCGCGCATCTCAGATGCAGAAGATGGGCTGCAACAGGTCACTCAGAAGACGACTTCTATGGAAAAGGTCCTTGCTGTCCTTCAGGCCCGTAATGAGGATTTGGAAGCTAGATTGCGCCGCAATAACGTGCCCATTACTGGCCTGCCAGAATCCACGAATACGGGGCGCCAAGAGACCTACATGGAGAAGCTTATCGGTGATATCTTTGGCCGGGAGCAGTTATCGCGGGTCTTCATTGTGGAGCGTGCCCATCGCGAAGTTTATATTGTGTTGAGATGGCTATTCTACATGTACTGGGTGGTTGTATACTTGATGCATATCAGGCCGGTTGATCACGATAGCTTGGCCACCTCCTACTTACACTGGGAGGGCGTTTGCGCTTGGCGCCCCCCCTATATGGGTGTTCCCCGCCAATGGTTACCTCCTTGGTGCTATGCTGAGGATGTGTTTGTGGGTGTTCGAGATGGCTTTGGCGTGTTGGGGTTGCTGAAGTGGGAGGGGGGTTGTGTGGGGGGAGGGATGGGTTTATGGGTTGTTCATGTGGCCGGATGACTACTCGTTCCATCGAAGTTTGCTTGTGTTTTTCTATATGCATCCAGGACAAGTGGTAGATTGCATAAACTATATGCTTCATTTTTACTATGCATGGTAACGGTGTGACGGTCTGCTGTTTAACATGGAATGTAAGGGGGTTAAACTCACCGAAAAAGATCCGTCAAGTGTGGCTCACTTAGATCGTCACAATGTCAGCATTGCCCTACTGCAAGAAACGCACTTGACGCGGCACACGGATCAGCAAGTCAGGGCTGGCTGGGCTGGCTTTCGTCTTGCCTCTTATAGTCGGGGTGTTCTTACACTGATACGGAAAGGTCTCTCTTTTACAGCTCATCGCACACATACTGACTCTGAGGGGCGATATGCTATCGTACATGCTACACTGGCAGGTAAACTGGTTACCATAGTCAACTGCTATGGTCCAAATATAGATGTTCCTGGGCTATACGAGAACCTTTTAACAATACTGCGCAGCTGGCCCGATGCGGCGATCATTTGGGGGGGGACCTCAACATGCACCTAGACTCCAGGAAAGGTAAGTCTAGTGGCAGGGATGGGCACTCACCGCGAGCAGCACAGGTGTTAAATGCCGGTAAGAGTCCGGCCTGTTAGACATCTGGAGGCATAGACATATGGACACATTTGCCGGCACACATTTCTTCTATGCACAGCAACTGGTCACGCCTCGACTACTGGGGGACGGGGTGGCGGGCTGGGTGATGGAGGTACAGAATCTGCCGCGCACGCTGTGATCTCTGCCCAACTCACTCTATGCATCCCTGCGATAATCACGCGGCCTTCACGTGGTGCTTCCGCTCGGAGTCCCTGCTAGATCCTCTCTATTTAGAAACCATTCGCGAGGCCGTCACACACTACTTCGCTGAGAATGCGGGGTCAGTAGATAGCGCTGGAGTATTCTGGGAGGGTTTTAAGGCTACCATTTGGGGCACGTGCATCAGTACGACGGCTGGCATATTAAAGTATATTCGGGGTCAGATTGCCAAAGTAGAAGCTACGCTCACTCGACTTGAACTCGATTATGAATGTACGCCTACTGAATTGACTCTGGCGTCTCTTAAAGAAGCCATACTTGAACATGCGAAGTTGGCAGAAGAAGAAGAAATTAGATATATATCCAAGCGCCATGTGGCTCGCTCTTACGGTGAGGGGGGGGGTGCCCTTGACATCCCTTAGCTCAAAAAAATCAAACACCGCCTGAGCCACGTCATCATCACTAAGATAACAGATGAGTCGGGGCAGGATCATGATAGCATTCCTGACATTGCGGAGCAGTTTAGGCAGACCTATGAGACATTGTACACATCTCAAGGCGAGACTGACCGGGTGGAATTAGATACATATTTGTCACAGGTGACTATTGCCTGGCTGTCAGAAAAACAGCGGGAGTATTTGGGTCTTCCTATTGCAGTGGAGGATACCCGTATGGCCATTGCTTCTCTCCCTAACAAGACGGCCCCGGGCCCGGATGGCTTTACCTCTGAATTTTACAAAGCGTACGCGGAAGAGCTCGCCCCTTTCTTGCTGGAGATGTATGCGGAGACCTATGATTCGGGTATCCTCCTTCCGTCTCTTCGCAAGGCCTTAATTATCACGCTACTGAAAAAAGACAAATCTCCTGAGCACTGCGACTCTTATAGGCCGCTCTCACTAATTAACACCGACTTGAAAATATTAGCAAAAATTCTGTCCGCACGCCTCCAACCACTAATGCAGAATCTGGTCTTCCCAGAACAATCAGGATTTATACCCACGCGTATTACATCTTAAAACCTCCGTACTTTATTTGCACTGTTCCATACTCTCTCTCCTGAGTTGCCAGCTGTGGCTGTTATGCTAGACGCAGCCAAGGCGTTTGATTCAATTGAATGGGGCTATTTATTCTTTATCATGCAACGCATGGGCTTCCCCACTTTTTTATCAATTGGGTTAAACTACTGTATACGCGACCAACGGCGCGGGTTAGAGTGGGGGGTCACACCTCGAGCCCGATTACCATCACTAGGGGCACTCGACAGGGATGCCCACTGTCACCGCTGCGGTTTGCCCTGACACTAGAGCCTCTGGCCTGTCTTATTCGACAGTGCCACAAACAAGCGGCTATAAATCTACATAATCGGCCTCTTATTATTTCGCTTTATGCAGGTGACATGCTGCTTTTCATCCGTGAGCCGCGCAATCATCTAGCACCGGTACTGTGCGAATATATTCGATTTGAGTGTTTCTCTGGGCTGTCTATAAACTGGGAAAAATCAGTGGTACTGCCTTTGACCGTCTGCACGGAACCACATGAATTGGACTTTCCTCTTGTATGGGCATCGGAATCGGTCAAGTATCTAAGAATCTGGGTACACCACAATCCTAATATTGTCTTTCGGGAAAATTATGGCACGGCTATTACGTGGCTGGGATGCCAGATAGATAAATGGATTTGCCTTCCACTTTCTCTTGCGGACCATCTAGCTCTTATAAACGTTTTACGTTCCACTGCTGCACACAATGTCTTTGATACGGAATCTATATAACTGCTACTGTTGTCTATGAATATGATATACTGTCATGGTAACTATGTTGCAACAAGTGGAATCTACCCTGCTATGCGTATTTAATACGGCCTTTTTCCTTTTGTGTCGTTATTAGGTTTGATGATACTATCCCTTTTTTATTAACCTTTTATTGTCCACATTGTCCTTGTATTGCATTATCGCTGATATGTATTGTGATGCATTGTGAAAATCATAAATAAAACTTTATAAAAAAAAACAAATCATAATAAATACTTCAGACTTACTGCCTTTGCTGTGATCTTTCATAATAAACAGATCGAACTTCTGGCATCTCACATAACGTTTTCTAATAAACCAATCGGGCATATACCCTTTAACTTTGGCCCATTGCCACAACCAACTCAGGTCAGTTATATTGAGCATAACCTTTCATACAAGGTAAAAACCAAGTACACATTCATCAAGTTAGAAAAATGTTCAAAGATACAGTTGGCAAACAATATTCAGCCCCTCCTAAGAGGGCCTAATAAGAATTCTCGTAATGCAAATTTTCTACCCCAGGGTTTTGTCAGAGAGATAACCAACAACACACAGCTTGCCTATTATAGCAATCTACATCTATCCATGGAATACAACACAAGTCTACAGACTTTTACGAGGAGAAATAACAAATCGATTGGCTTCAACACAAAATTGTTACAATATATAGGCCAGGCCTACGGTTTAAGTAATAACTTTTCATAATAATCATAAAAGACCTGTGGCATCTGCCATAACATTTCCCAATTAACAAATTAGGCCAAAAGCCTTTTCCACTTGCTTGTTACCATAACCATCTAAGGCTAATAAACTAGCAACCATTGGAAACAGTCATGAAGTTACAAATACATACAAAATTACAGTTGACAAAACAAACAGCCCCCTTGAAAAGGGTCTAACAAAGGTTAACATACTGCAAATCTTGAACTCCAAGATCATGGTACATATCAATAGAAGAAATACAATTTCCTAACTGTGTTCATTTAAAAAAAAATAAAAGAAATAAGAAAAATAAAAGATAAAATAAGCGTTATGTATGACATTTCACCAGAACAAAACATACAGTGCATTATATAATGAAAGTATGTACATAGGCAGAGTACTTTGAGATTTCTTTAGTAGAACAAATTAAAAAAAAACAATACACAATAAAAAGAATGTTGTAGCATAACCCTACTGTCCATTTAATGATTTGTCCTCTAGTACGTTCACACCATAACATGTAACAGATTTAATCCACATGATAAATTGACAATTTCAGTTCTAAATAAAATGAATAGGTCTTCTAACCAGGTTTGAAGATCCACCACACCTAACTAAATCAAATCCTACTTGGGAAAAAAAAGGAACTCCGCTTTCTCTCACCTGAAATATTCAGAATTAACTACTAATAACTGGATTCTGTCATGATTAAACTAGTAAGATATCTATATTGTTGTGACCTTGAATGTAATTAATATTGGTTTATGGAAACTTTCAACTTGTTAGCTATATAGATTGTGTGCTTTATGACGATTTGGTTTGGGTATGTATTTATTGTTTTATAAATGTATGTTCAAAGTCCTGAAAAAGTGATCAAAGTGTTAACTCTATTCAATTTGATACCTTTTGGATATGAAAAATTTGTTCAGGCCAATCTCAACGCTTCTCTTATGCCGAGAATAGCATCCCCAGCATGCGAGCAGTGCCAGGAATTGGCATCTGGGAGCCTGCGTAGTGTGATCAGCCAGGGACCAGACCAGGATCGGGAGATGGGCAACGCAGCAGGTAAATTCTAATCTTTTTTAATTTTGTCTTTCCCCTCCCCCCCTCCGCCCTTCCCATCCGAGGGAGGGTTGTCGACCAAAAAACGACACGCTTCTCACTTAGACTATCTGTAGTCTTTAATCCCTTAACCAGACATACTTGTGTGTGAATTCAGATTATTAGGGAGCAATACGCTGTTGGTTTGGTGCTCGCTGCCCCTCTGACCCCCCTATGTGATTAAAAGCTAATTTGCAACGTCTCTGCAGATTTTCATCTGAGCAAATATGCATGTGTTAATTAGCTCATGCAAAAATGGAATTCACAAAAGTGTGCTAGGAGTAAGGTTGCTAAGAATACTTCTATAAACTTTTGTGGATTCCTGAAAATATGCACCATATGCCTGTGGGTGCATTTTTGGGACTTTAAGAATCTGGCCTTTAATTTATATTCAAACTACCCGTAATAGTTTTACATTGGCTTCCATTAGTTATCTTTTTTAAATATTGCATGCATTGTACTAAATGATGTCTTACGGAAATGGCATTTAAAGTTGCACAGGAGTTTAGAAAATATTTTTTTCTAAACTGCGATTTGTGTGTACATTTTATTTTGAAAGCAATCAACCAATCTTACTTGAAGACCGACACATTAATTTGCATTTAATCAGGAAGCATTCTAAAGAAACTCAAATTATTGAATTTTGCAAACATCTACACATTTTAATACTGTAGCCACTGTCAATATTGCAAACTGATCTCACTGCTTACTGCATTTTCTTAGAGAGCTCACTCTAGTAGTAAAGGCAATAATAAATCACATGTGTATATATATATATGTCTCAACAAGTGTTACATATGGATGCAAACCTTGCCTTAGTGACATACACTACTGTTTCACAAATCCACACTAGGGTACTGTAAACCCAGGGGTGGATCCTACTTGCCCAATCCGGTGGAGCGGAGGGTGGCAAGAGCAGTTTGTTTCTACAGACACTATCACAGCACGCTCCCAGTAAAATACCTTGAGATTGCAAAAGCCAATGCAATCTGGGACCCAGAAAGCCTGGGTAGCAAAACTGCTGGGTAGAAACTCCCAATAAGAAATTGACAATTCAGAGGAACTAGTATTCCAATTTGAGAGAAGGGAGCCCGTTCCTCCAAGGTGGCATTTGAAAAGGATTTTAACACTGCTCCTTTACAGAAGAAAGAGTTAGGCCAAAGCCTGTTCAATAACTGCCAAGTCAATACTGTCTCACTAGGACTCTGCCTTATATAAAAACACTGGCAACTCTACTTGCCCTCAGCTTTGGACACCCAAGCTTGGATTCCTCCTCTCAGCCTTTTGAAATGGGTTGTCAATCATACCGCGGAATGTATACGTGACCCCTAGAACTGGATACAAAGCCCACAATGAGATCTCTGGGACTGGACATGGTTCTAGATGCAGAACCCACAGCTGGCCTCAAGATGTGAAACTAATAGATCTGGTTAAGCTACTTTAGTTAATACACTTGATGGAATGTCTGAGTAATGTTTAAGATAGTAGTTCTATAATCCCCGACTAGTGCAGGACAGCACTTCTGGTCTCGGTTTGCCAACTTTTAATTATCTTGTATAAGATAAGCAAGGGAGATGGGCAATTGTAGAAGCGTTAAGTGACAATGTGCCAGCTACATTAGTGTCATTATATGGTTCGATAGCAGACGAGTCAGCCCCCATGTATGATTTGATCTTCCATATAGCTCAATGCTAAAATATTATAATTGGGGGGAGGGGGAGGGGGGTTCCAGAAATGGATTTTAGCAATCCCAAGCTTAAGCAGAGGAAGCCTAGAAGGAAAGAAGCAAGCAAAGTTAGGCTGAAGGAGGAGCTAGGACTTACCAATGCTTAGCTTAGATAAAACCCTGACTTGAAGCAATACACCTTTTCTGCTTGTTTTTCAGACAGCCTCAAGGTTAGAATATTTTCTTATATCCGAGTCTCTCTCTAGCATGGAGGCAGGAGATGTCCTCCAACTACTTCTCAGACCATAACAGCTGCTTATTTGACAGTTCAGATGCTCTTTAGGAAATCCTCAAGGCAGGTATGGTTTTTAATAAAGCTTAGTTATCGAAGTAAAACCTTCTGGAAGAGATGGGGGCTAAAATCCACCTTTTCTTCTTGGAAAATGAAAGCTCTGCATCGTTAGAAACTATTTGGGAGGCTTACAAATCAACAAGGAGGGGTGAAATCATAGCCTAGGAAAGCGCCTGATGAAAGAACGAAAACTAGGAGCTGATAAATCTTTCTGAAGCACTTCAAAGTGCAGAAGGTAAGCTGCAGAATGTGCCAGATGAACAAAGATACCGAGCCAGAGAGTTAGCGGAGAAGAAATTACAAACTTTCTTGATGGCATTCCCAAACCAATGACCAAGAGTTATATGAGGGAGAAGCTAGTGGTAGATTGTTCCTTACAATACCCACTGCGGTTCCAGGAGGTAATGTACCTATATATCACAAATTTTCAATGAGAGTAAAATAAAAATGAATTAGAGCACAACAGAAGATTCAAAACACTTTAAATTCTAATTAGATAATGATTTTCTTCACAGTACAATATACAATTTGTGCTCCACATATTACAATAAAACACATTGAAATGATGCATCATTATCAAATTTGGGATGAAACATTGACTGTGATAGGTTCCATCTTGGATGGACTACTTAACTGAATTTAAGACCCTCTGACATTATTTTTGTTTACACTGTATATGGTCTTTATGTGCTTGTTTAGTGTAATATGTGGCGCACAAATTATATATTGTACTGTCCAAAAAATCCTTAGTTACAACAGTGGGTACAGGTGAAAGCTCCTACCGTGGTTTGAGGAAGGGCAGCAGTTGGGGGGGTGGGGAAGTTGTTTTGGGGGAGGCGTCCAGCGACCTAAGGAGTGCTGCAGAGTATCGCTGGGAGGTGATTAGGCCAGGATTCCGAATGCTGAGCATGTTATGGGCCCAGAGGGGCTTTGGAAGGTGCACCCGCTGCGCGCCTCCGCTGCATGCCCATGTTGCAGCTATCATGAAGTAGGTCGGCAGGGGTTGCCAGGGTGCCATGATGACATTTCCTGTGCTGATGGGTGATGGAAATGAAGTCCTCTTGCTTGGCCTTTTCTTTTAAAGACTGTTTTGGCTGGAAAACCAGTAATGTTAATTCCTGTCCAGATGGATGAAGGGACATTCAGTGATGTCACTTCCTGTACAGATCGATGATGGAAGATCCAGTGATGTCACTTCCTGTGCTGATGGGTAGAGGGCAATTAAGTCCTCTTGCTTGACGTCTTCTTTTAAAGACCGTTTAGCCAAGTTGGTTCCTGTGGTGACCCCCTGGGGTTACACCAACTTTGTCAGTTGTTGTCACTGCTTTGCTTAAAAGTACTGTTGCAGCTGCTATTGCTGTAGGAGTGGTGGTTTTGATCTCTAGAAGCTTTGCATCTGCTGCAGTAACCGTGGTCGAGTCTCTTCTTGCGAATGTTGCTGTTGTAGTCAACTGTTTTGGTTCTTGGCATTTTTCTATTGTTGTGACAGAAGTAATCAATGCTGGGGTGACAGTTGTCATCCATGTGAATACAACGGGCGGCGGGGGGGGGGGGGGGTTCACTGCTCTGTTCAGGTCCACTGGTTACTACAGTCATGCCTGTGGTGGTTGTAGCTGTGGCAGCTGTTGTTTCTGTGGTGGCACCTGTTTTAGGAATGGTTGTGGTTCTCTTATTGGTAACTGCTCTTGCTACATGGGCCATGCTTCAGTTACAACTGGTCACAGCAGTCATTCTTACCTTGCTGGCACCTGTAGCTGGTGTTGTCCATACCACGGTGACAGTTGCAGTTCCTGCTGCCATGACTACTGTTATTACTACGGTTGCTACTGTGATGAAACTATTGTAGCTGCCGTTGTCACTGCAATGGTGGCAGCAACAGACTTTGCTGTGTGTATAGTTGTGGTTGCTTCAGTTGTCACTTTTGTGGGGGCAGCAATGGTTACTACTGTGGTCCTTGCTTCAATGGAAGTGGTGGCCACTGCTGTGATCCCTGCTGCGCTAGCAACTGTTGTTGCAGCCTTTGTTGCCATTATGGTGGTTACTGTGATTGTAAATGTTGCGGCTACTGTCGGGGCTCTTGTTGCTGCTGGTGGCCCTGCAGTGGTAGCATCTATTGTCAGTGCTACTGATGTTGACTTAATTTCAGCTTTGGTTGATGGTTTTATTTCTGTGGTAGAAGCTGTGTTCATAGCTGTACTTTTAACTGTGGTAGAAGCCATGTTCCCTGCTAACCTCATTGCTTTTGTTGCTGCTGCGAGGGGTGCAGGGGTGGAAAGGGCTGACCCAAAGCTTCTCCATATAAAGTAATTTTGTTAATCGCAATCTCTAGCACACAGCTAAATCCATCCCTAAACGGACAAAAAAGTGCTTTCTTACCCATGCAACCTCATGCAGCATTGGCCAATCAAATGGGTAGTTCTCATAAAGAGACAAATAAACATTTCAAAGGTCTTTCCTGAAAAGTACTATTTTAAAGATCTTGCCTACCAGATGGCACACACGGTCTTGTTGTAACAGACCTAGTGTAGTGTTACCAAGAACTTGCAGTGGGTTTACATCCTGCCCATTGTGTATCACTGTTTAGCTCTGCCAATCATTTGCTTGCTTCTTATTCAAGGTTTACCTTCCCCTCTTCTTGAGTTTGTCCCTCCCCTGAAACATACCCTCTTTACCATCCTTTTGACTGGCTAACTTGTCCACTGCTCACTTTTTGGTACTTCATTGTTTTTTTTTTTTTTTTTTTTTTAAACTTAAGCACTCAATGAGACTGCATATGCTTTCCCCTCGTATGCTTCTCCCCAGTGTTGCTGCTCTCTCTCGTGCTGCTCGTGTCTCATTTTCCTCCCCCCCCCCCCACCAAACTCCTGCACCCGGCTGCTCTGTGTTCTCTCCCTCATGTGCTGCTTTTTCCCCTACTTCCTCCCATCCCCACTCCTGTTGCCACCAACACTCCTCCAGTCCTGTTAGTTCTGCACTTTCACGCTCAGAAATATCATTTTTAAAATTACAGAGCAACGTGGTATTAAGCTGGCCTTAATAGTAAAACCGGTGCGTGTGTCGACGCTGCACATCACCAGCAAAAAGCACTGGTAAAGCCATACTGTTAGTAAAGGGAGACCCACTGGCTTTGCCATGGTTTGTTTTGTAATGACGAGCTAAAAAAAAAAAAAAAAAAAAAAGCAGTCGCTAGCCAGACCCAAATATGTACATGGAAGAATCAATCAACAGATTATTTATAATAATAAAGATTAGGGGTGAGAAGTCAGAATTTGTAGGACTGCAGCCTATTAATCTTAAAGTACATTTAAAGGGTGGAATTTCCAGAGGGTCGTTCAATTCCTTGTTCATATACACATTCAAAGAGAAGCAGTATTGGATATCATGGAAAGCTCTCACCGGAACGTAGTGCCACCATACCTACAATCATCCATGAACGACATATGAAGCACCCAACCATAACTGCATCTGCTCAGGCTTCCCACTGTTACCACAGTTAAAAGGCTGCTCTACAGGCATATGGCTGAGGTAACTGCTTAACGTAGAAGGCAGGGAGTAGAACCATGTTATGCTATGCAGCTTTGTAGAGCACACAATCACCCTGGAGGATATCATAGCACTGAGCAGGTGTGAGTCTAGCCAAACCTATGCCCTAGTGGGACTACTCGAATAGCCAGGTCTTCAGCTTCTTGTGGAATTCAAGGAGAATACCATTATGTGTAGGGGCAGCTTGTTCCACTCTTTAGGAGCAATGTAGAAGGCTCAACCGCCGAATTTGGTTCTCCTTAAGCATGGGATGTGTGCAATTAGGAGTTCAGATAAACGGAGATGTCTGGAAGGTTTGTGAAAGCAAGTGCAATTTTTGAGGTATGATAGGCTAGTGATATGTAGTGCCTTCAAGCTGTGGGTGAGGAGTTTGAATTGTGCTTGTTTGTGTATGGAGAGCCAGTGGAGCTCATTCAGGTGTGGTGTGATTGGAGGGCAGTGTGGGAGGTTCGGTGATTCTGGCTGCTGAGTTTTTTAATGGGCTGCAGCCTTCGGGTGAGTTTTTTGTTGATTCAGGTATAGCGGGTATTCCTGTAGTCCAGTTTGCTTGTGACAAGGATGTGCCTGATGGCTTTCAGTTTGCCGATTGGGAGCCATTTGAAAACCTTCCTCAGCATCGTCAGGGTAAAGAAGCATGAGGCTGTAATGGCATGGATTAAGGGGTCATGTTGAGTTTGCTGTTGAAGACTATCCCTGGGTTCTTGACATGGGTGGTGGGTGTAGGTCATCTCTCTGTTGGCCACCAGGTGCAGTCCCACAGTGAAGTGCTCTTCCCGAATACCATGATTTCGGTCTTGTCTTCAGACAGTTGGTCTTCATCCAGTGGGCAACAACGTCAGTAATGCAGACACAGAATTTGATCCGGGTACTGGCAGTCTTGTCCGTAAGGGAGAGAGTCAAAGTAGGAGAGGACACTGATGTCATGATAGCGGAAGATGCTGACAAGAGGGATCACCTATGCATTGTAGAGGGTTGGGTTCATGGAGGATCCTTGCGGAACTCCGCAGATAAAGTCAGGGCAGCTGAGGAGTATGGTGCCAGGCTAACTGACCCAGTCCTTCCAGACAGGAAGGAACAGATCCATCAGACTGCATGTCCTTGGATTCTGATGTTGTGTAGGCGTTGAGGATGGAATGGGGAGACCGTGTCAAACACTACGGATAAGTCCAGAAGGATGAGGGCTGCTGTGTCTCCTCCATCCAGAGTCATGTGTAGGTCATCCGTGATGGCGATGAGAGGTTTCTGTGCTGTGGTTTGGTCTGACACCAGACTGAGTGGTGTTAAGGAGTTGGTGGTCATCGAGGTATTCGGTGAGGCATCTGTTGAGGATTTTCTCGAAGACCGTGCCCAGGAATAATAGGAGGTAGGGCAGTTTGTAGTTGGCAATCGCAGAAGGGTCTACGGAGGGTTTCTTCGGTAATGGAAGGATAGTTGCAGGTTTCCCAGCATCTGGGAAGGTCACAGAAGAGGTGGCGGCATTCAGAATGAGTGTAAGCATGGTGCAAATGGGTTGCCCTCCTCTGCAGTATGCATGATGGGCGCAGTATCCAATGAGTGGATGAATTTCATGGTGGCAGCGGTTTCTTCTGGGGTTATGAAGGGCCATTTGTTTAGCATTGGTTCTTTGGATAAGATCAGGAGGTGTTTGGAAAGGTCTGTCGGGTCCAGTCGCAGGTTGATGTTGCTGTAAATGGCTGGGATTTTGTTGCTGCAGAACTGAGAGAGAATGCTGCAGAGGTCCTGCAAGAGTGTGATACAGTTGAAAGCGGCTGGTGGTTGGGTGAAATCCTTCACAGCGGCAAACTTTTCTTTGCTTCCGTTGGTGCTGGCATCAATGAGGTCCGCCAGAGCAGAACGTTCAGTAGTCGGGATCAATTGGTGGTTGCATCTCAAAACCGATTTGGAAGTGCTCCCGTCTGTTTTGTCCTGGATCATTCTCCCTTTGCGTTCCAGTTGCCTGCAGTAGCGTTTCATCAGCCTGAGTTCCTCCATATATCACCTGGATGGGGTCCAGATTTTGCTGTATTTCTGTGTATGAAGATGGGATGGTTGGTGTTAGGGGAGGGTGCAATTGTTGCAGGAGGATTGTTTTAATTCTTGACAGCTTTGGGGAGGCTGTTGCTGTGTTCAGGTCGGTGGGTGTAGCGAGCCGTTTTCCAGTCCTGGTCAGGGATGCTGCTCCAGATTTAGCAGGCAGATCTGGCGTGGTGCATGTGCACTGAACCGGGTTGGTGATGCCTATCTTGATAAAGGACTCGGATGCCGCTAAAGGAGTCCAGGAGGTGTCCGGCAGCATTGTAGGTCCCTTTACAAATTTGGTGAGACCCAGGTTTCCAAAATCTTCGATGAGTGCTTTTAAATTGAGGTTAGCATGGTCTTGCCGATGAGAGCTCACGTCTCCAGGCAGGTTGTTATTGCTACAGTCGAGAAGTGGTGCAACAAAGTCACTGATGGTGTCGGTGAAGTTGGTGCACCGTCAAGGTGGGTTTTAGATGAGTGCCACTTAGGGCAAGTTGGCTGTGGTGTGCACGTTGAATAACAGGTGTTTTAAGTTGGAGGATGAAGTGCTCAATGATGTGGTGCAGCTGATGGCGTTCTAGTGGATGATGGAGAGTCCACCTCTGGGTGTGCAAACTGTGTCCTACCTGGTGATAGTGTGTGCGGGGGGGGGCATGTGTGATGGCTGTGGAGATGTCAGGTGCCAACGCAGGGGTTCAGCCAGGTTTCTGTCAAGAAAAATAAGTCTAAAGCATGGTCATGTCCTGCACAACTTCTGAGCAATCATTGTACCAGCAAGAAAACTCAGAGTTAGGTAGTTCCAGTTGTGTGCATTTGTCTATGACCTGCAGGTCACAATTTAAAATCATGGTCAATATAATAAGTACCAGTACACCCAGTAATAGTAACTAATACCAGTTTATGGAGGTATGTACCAATAAAACAAAAGTAATTATCGTTAATATGAATATCAACTCAACCAAGGGCTGCGCAGGTGGCAATAGGGAGTCGTTTTTGGTTGTGGTGTGGACATGCAGCAGTTAAAATTTGTATCATCCTGTTATAAAATACAATGTCAAAAGTAGAGAATGTGTGATGGATATACCCAATTAACACCTTTAAATGATAACGACGAAAAACGAATGAGGAGAAATAACGTGAATGGCCAGTTAAGTTAGCATCCAAAGACATCAACCAGTTGGAGCAATGACGTACGACATAGTTGAGGTAGCTGAGAGGATTCTATAGCCTCCCCCTATTTCAAGATGTTCTTTGTAGGGCTTCTTAGTTGAAATTTCTCTTAAGAGTGCAACCATCAACTGTGGAGTTCATGATGGCTCGAGCAATTTTGAGTTCAGTTGGTTTCAAGCAATAAGCAGATCATTTCGTTTTTTATCATAAGAAGGATCATTAAGTGCTGGTTCAAGTTCAATAAGCTTTGTGGGCTATAACTCCTCCTCACACTATGTAACATTTGATGTTTGAATTACAGATGTCACATTAGAGGGGCTTTTTTTCGGAACTCAAAAGAAAGAAGATTAGCGTTGCTTTTGCGCACAGGCCTCTTCATGAAAACATTTTCTGCTTGCCTTTGCCCCTGGAATCTTTTGGATGATGTTAAGGAATTTCTCTGAGAATACCCTTTGTGGTACATCATATCAAGTTGTTTATTGGCTTACAGACACGTTTATCTTGTAGATTTGCTGTAAAGAAATTTGAATATCGATTCCAAAGAACGGTCTCTCAGAAGCTTTAAAAAAAAAAAAAAAACAACAACTAGACAAGTGGCAGTTTGAGTTTCTTCAGAGATAAAGCTTTGTTTTTTTCCCCTTCATTTGCTCAGTGATGACTCAAGTGTATTATTTGCAGAGGTGTTGGCACTTCTAAATCTATTCTGTTGCAACCTCAATTCCATCACTTAACTGCTTTACACTTTTTCCAGATAAAACAAAAATTAGTTTTAGGGGGAACATCTTTTATAGAGCTCAAAACTTCTTTGTAAAACTGTGCTCAGTCGATGGGGAATGTGACACAATTTGACTCTTGTAATCTACTTAGAAACTAAAGTACTCATGCTAGTGAGATTTACTGATGTAGCAAGACCGCCTTAAAACGCATTACTTACAGTATAATTCACCAATTCAATTAACACCTGCAAACAATATTTGAGACACTGGTCCAGAGAAATCAAGAAAGGAGTTGCATCTAATGTTCCT
Source organism: Triturus cristatus (assembly GCF_964204655.1). NCBI lineage: Eukaryota > Metazoa > Chordata > Amphibia > Caudata > Salamandridae > Triturus > Triturus cristatus. Next base: position 214,750,144 of record NC_140586.1, read on the forward strand.
CAAATCAAAGGCCTTGCTCTCAAGCCAGATGACAACAATGTTGAGCCCCTGCGATCGGATCCTGAAAGCAGGGGTGGGATTCATTAGGTCTCACTTACTAGAGAGTACTTGTACTGTAATTTGCAAAACATATTGTGAGCTTTACAAGAACATACTGGGGCCTACCCAGGTTTACTATTGGTTGAATATCCCATCACTAATTTACCTCCGTCTTATTAATTTCTCAGCTTGTCAGTCTTGTGTTGGTACCTCCCATAGAACAAAGCCTCTTTACCATTTCTTTTGTTTTGGCTGGCTTCTATGCTTCCACTGATTGCTTTTCAAGCTCTACTTTTTTTTCTTTTGGTTTAAGCACTCCATGGGATGGCATCTGTTTTCCAGCAGTCTCCCTCATATAATGTTGCTCTCTGTCGCCAGTGTACTCATTCCCTGCCCCTCCATGTTGTGTTTGCCCTCGTGTACTTCTGCGCCACCTGTTGCTTTCTCGCCTGTGTGCTTCAGTGTCCCACTTTGCTCTCAGTTTTGTCTGCTTTTTCCACACCTGCATCCGGTGGTGCGTTTCCCAGCAATACCCCCACAGTGTGGCTCACTCTCACTCTCGCCACGCCAACAGGCAAAAAACCAAACAAAATAAAAAATGAATACTCTTTTGCACATTTTCTTCCGTTTAGGTATTGGTCCAACTCTAACTACATAGAGAAACAAGCATTGGCATAGCCAATAGGTCTCGCCTTTGGGACCTTATAAGTGTTTAACCATGCAACAGTTAACGTTGGTGCACAAAGGATATTGTGCTGCATAACTAAACACTAATAAGGTCCCAAAAGCGGGCTCCTCTGGCGTCGGGGTGCCCCTGCCCCCTGGGTGTAGGTGCAGGGCAGTGGTGCTGAGTACAGGGGCAGATGTTTAAGGCAGCGTGAGGAATCTGCTCCGGAGGGCAGGGATGTGCCGAGTGACACTGCGATGGTGGTGAAATGAGGGTAGGATGAGGCAGGGGGTGAGGTGATGCAGGGGTGAGAGATAAGATGGGAAGGAAGCGAGACTGAGGGGAGAGTGGTGGGTGAAAGCATGCAGGCACGTAACAGGTGGGATAAGACTGAGTGAGGTGAGAGGGGGGCGATGCGAGGCTGGGAGGTATGACCGGGTATAACATCATGGAGTGAGACAGCTGGTGGGGTGAGGCAGAGGGTGAGTGACGGAGGAGTGGGAGATGTGAGGTCAAAGGGGGGGGGGAGAGGCTGCACACAGTGAGGATGTGAGGCTGGTGGAATGCAGGGAGGGAGCGTCGGTGGGCAGACAGTTTGTGGTGATGCAGGGGTGACACTGTGAGGGGGATGAGAGGAAGAGAGCATGAGAGGATGGGATTAGACACTGCAGAGTGAAAGCAGTAGTTTAATGCAGAGGGTGGGGCTGTGAGAGTGCGAGGGGTGGGACTGTGAGGGTGAGCAGTGACAGAGGGGTGGAAGAGATGGAGGGGTGGAAATGATGGAGGGGTGGGGGTGCAAGATGATGGAGGGGAGGGACTGTGAGGGTGCGCGGTGATGGAGGAATGACTGCATGTGAGTTGAGAGAGGGAGAGAGAAAGAGACCACACTGCGAGGACGATTTGTATTAATCTCCTGCTAATTTTAGTAATAAAAGACGTTTAATAATTTGCTGCATTACCAGATTGCCATACTGTACAAACTGTATTACTTTCAATGTTGTGTTCATCTTTGTAAGGCGTTTAATCCGTTCATCTCACTGTATAGCCTCTACAATGCTCAAAGACAACAGACCGACTACCTGTTGTTGAAATGCTCATTGTGCTATAGATTTTACGTGTAAATCGGCACACGCAATAAAACAATCTTTTCAATGCTTGTTTCATTTGGTTTCAAATAGTAAATGCAGTGATTTGCCGTGTGACACTAAAAAAAGGTTACTAAGATACTGATGAAATGTTAACTGTCTATTTGGTTATACGCCACATAATATTTCACAGTGTGAAAAGCGTAATCTGTTTTAATTATTTTCTCTTACGAGTCCTAAGGTCGTGAAGGCTTCTCAGATGCGTCCATAGCATGCTCGATATAGACTGTTTTAGAAACCCATGACCACAAAGGGCGCCTGCTGGGAGAATTAACCTCCACGGGGTTCCCCTAAAGAATGGACTCATCTTTAACGGACTGAAAGAACAGCAGGGGGCGCGCGCACACCACTTCTATCAGAAAGACTATTACCGCAGACTGCTCAAACAACATAGCTCTACGGTTCGTAGTACTAGGCGGCGAAATTGATCACCAAATGAAGACTTGCAGTGAAACTACAGAGCGATAGATAATACGCACTCTCAGTTCGCCGACAACTTCTGTGCTTTTCAATGGAAGATATGCCAAAGCATATAAAAGGCATTTCGGCAGCCACGCATTTCTATAATTGGTTCAGTGAGTTCGCCTTTGAACTGGTGTGTTGGGAATCCAGCATTGTGTGTTCTTGGACGCATACATGAATGCTTTTTTTTGCCAAAAATGTGCGATTTGCATGAAATGTGTATATTTGGAAATAAACAAAAACAAGCGCTAGTAATGTTGCCAGTTGTGGGTGTGCCGGCAGAGGAGGCTGGGTCTGTGCAGCAAAGCGGCCGTGCGGCCGCGAAATTGAAAGTGATCACGATCGCGATCAAAGCGGCCGTGCGGCCGCGAAAGTGAAAGTAAGCGCGGCGCGCGCGCCCGCACACATGCACTGTAGCTTTAGGCCACGGCAGCACTTTGAAAACCCAGATATAAAATGTCTCTTCGAGCCTTTGGCTCGCGAGACCTAAAAATAAAGCAGCCGTGTCAAAGTTATTTATTCTTTAGCCATGCTGCTTTTGATTGACTGGCTTCTATGCTTCCGATCGCTTTTCAAGCACTACTTTTTTCTTTTGGTTTAAGCACTCCATGGGATTGCATCGGTTTTCCAGCTGTCTCCCTCATGTACCCCCCCCCCTCCCCCTGCAGTCCATGTTGCACTCTGTCGACAGTGTACTCATCCTACCACACTTCTCATAGCCCTCCTGAAAAAAAATACTTTTGCACATTTTTCTTTCTGTTTAGGTACTAGTCCCAACTCGGATTGTTAACTGCAAACAAGCATTGAAAATGCAATAGGTCTCGCCTTTGATTAAGTTAAAGCCATTTGCTTTGCTAATGGTATTGTATAGCAAAGCAAATTAACTTAATGTAACACGAGACCTATTGCATTTTTAATGCTTGTTTTCTGCTGATGTGTTTCTTGTAGCGGGCATCCTTTGTGTTTTGGCATGTCTTTTTGTAATATCTTCTCTTACCTAGTAGAACGGGAGAAGTAAGGCAATAAATATGCTCTGTGCGCGTGTGTATATTTGCACGCGCTGGTGTGCGTGTCTGTCATACTCCGAGGTCTTATTAGCTTGCACGGTCGTCACTGGCTGTAACTTGGACTTCTGGACCAGCCCAGCCTCCGTTCCTGGAAGCTGGTTCAAGTGAGGGCTGTGGTGCAGTACGGAAACCATCTTAGCACCTAGAAGTCGAGCCTCCTGTACCAGCAAGAACACCTCTCTTCAGGCATACTGCCTCGTCAGTGCCCTCCCGGAGGGATGCAGCCACCCGATATTACGCATACATTCTGGATTACTTCCCTGTGCTCCTAAAGTTCACCCCTCCCCAGTCTTTCTCCCCACATCAGCACGGGGTGTGGGGGGGTGGGGGGGGCGGGGAGCGCGGGTGTTTTCTGTCAGTTGCATCCACTCTGATGCATTGGGGCTCTGCAGGGGACAGTGGCAGCAGCAGCGTACAGTTCTTTGCTAAGGGAGGGCGCGGGCTAGTTTGCAGCCCCCCAGGCCCCACGCAGATACAGACCGTACTTCATTAAAGCCGATGGCCTGGTGGTGCATCGTGTTGGTCCTTGTGGCCCACTCTTACAGCAAAACTAAGAACGCTTACAGAGAAGCCGAGCTTTAACCGCTAAAATACAAAGTAAAAATAAACTTTTCACCACAGGCCAGCAGGGAAGCTGCGCACAAGTTTTGCCGTGCCGCTCCAATTACTCTTGCACATCAGTTAAATGGCAGCCCCCTGCTGACCCCGAAGAGTGATCGTTGGAGTCCGAGCAGGTGTGCACCAGGCGAGGGGATCTGCAGCCCCATACTTGGATCAGCGGGTGTGCGCTGCACCCCGACAAAAGAAAGTGATAGGGGTGGAGTCAAGCCACTGTTCGGATACACAGCGCTTCACGCCAGGTTTCCTGCGTGAGCCTGACGATGGGACCGAGCGGTGTATAGAAGCCAGGCACCTGCAGGTAACACAACCCAACACACCGCGGTGGGAGCTGGCAAGAGAAATCTTTTGTGCTTTTGTGCCAACTGACGTTTCATGGAGCGCAGGAGTCCTCGCTGTCTGTGGCTAACCGTACAGTTGGGAAGCAGTGGCTAAAAGTGCTTCAAGGGGGCAAGTCAGATGTTGAAGGGACGCGGATTACCGCTAGAGTCAGAGGGGCGGATTGTGTACTATACAATACGGAGGGCGACTTCGCTGCAGGCCCTCCCTCTTGAAACAGAAGCTTGGGGGCGGGGTGTTCTGACGGTGCAGTTACAATTGAGCTGGGTGGGTGATGTGGTATCTTGAGCAGTTGCAGAACTCGGGCAGGGGGGTACAAGGGCAGTGGGTGCGCTCCACTGGATTTGTGGCGCCGAGAGCTGATGGAGTGCAGACACACTTGTTCTCATGGCAGGAGATGCTGAGGGCTTGAACAGCATATGTGTGTGTGTGGCTCGGGTGCTGAAGATCACACAGCTTGCCATCCAGGGTGCTGCAGACCAGACAGCCAGAGGCACAGGGTGGGTGTTGCAGAATCCACGAATTTGGCACAATGGAAGAGAACTTAGGAAGTGGGGTTGCAGATAGCTCACTACACTTTTTGGTGGTGCTACAGGCTCACACAGGCCTGTGGCGGAAGGGCAGCATACCCAACAGCGTCGATGCTGAAGATCACAAAGGAAATGGAAGTTGCCATCGCCCCTTGTCTCGGCTTATGGCATGGGGGTGAGGTACTGCTGATCAGTTGGTCCCATCAGTACCTCCTCCTTACCTTGGGGTTGGAGAGCAGCTGCTGCTCGTCCTGGTGCAGCAGAGCCCGGGAGCGGGACGCAGAGTTGTTGACGTAGATCTGCAGGCAGGGGTAGAAGGCGGGGTTAGAGGGTGGTGCCCGGACAGCCCGTCCCGCAGGTGAAGGTGCACTCGAAGGCCTCCCCCAGCTCCTCCACAGACAGCACCTTGCAGTTGGCCATCATGCCCGCAAGTCCTGGAGAGCCGGTCTCAGCCAGCAGAAGCTCAGGATGAAGAAAGACACCACCCCGCTGAGGATGAGGAACAGTCCCAGGCGGACGCTCTTGTCTTACGCCTCCGAGTACTCTTAGGTCACCCTGAGCCTGGCCATCCCAGCGCACAAGACCACACCGTGAAGCATTCCCCGCGGGAGCGCCGAGGGCTAAAGTTTTGAGCAGGTCCAGCTCTGCGACCGGGAACCAGACACCATCTCACTTTTATAGCAGCATCACAGTCAGCAGCTCAAAACACCAGCCAGCCCCAATCAGCACCCTGGCTAACTGCAACAGGAGAGGTTCACCGCCTCCTTCCCCTCCAGCGAGGAGAGCTGGCGCAACGCCCAGCATCAACATCTGCCCACAGCGAGTAAGCTCATTAGAGAGACAGGAAGCAGCAGACTGGGGGCTCAGGCTCGGCAGCTTCGGGACTGGAGCTCTCCAGGCTGACTGCAGCCACGCGCCACACGACACCTCCCAGCTCCACGGAGAACGAGACAAGAGAGCCCCTCCTCTTGTCAAAACTGCAAAACGACATGGTTCCTCCTAAAATTAGTACTCTTTTCATTGCAAGTCTATTGATATACAAAGCTTCTCGCCTTTCAGCAGAAGTATGCACGATGTGTGTGTGTGGGGTGGGGTGGGAGTGGGGGCGTGAAACCCACGGCCTCTGACCCGCATAGACCGGACACTAGGAACGAAGACGCGCTCCCTGGCTGACCGCTCCCTTGAACAGCCTGCCCTGGGATTAACTCCTCAGCAGCTTTCCTTCGTGACTTTTGCAGATTTAATCCCAGCGAAACCTTAAAGGAAAATTAACGGCAGAGATAGGAAAATTGCAATACACCATGTCAGAGCAGGGAGGGGGTGGGTGCTAGCGCCTGGGTCAGCCGGCCTAACTTCAGGGATCACTGACACACAGCTCGTGTGTCCTTGCCTGGAGTGTACAAGTGTCTGTGTAGGTCACTGTGTAGGGGGCACGCACAGTAGAAGTTGGGAAGATTGGCGGTGGATCTTAAACAACGACACACAAGCAAGCGCGGTCCCGAAAGTGAAAGAGGACCGCACTGCAGCCTGAGCATGGGGATTTCTTGTCTTTATGTGGCCATGTGTTTCAAACACATGGCCCCATAAAGATAAGAAAGTGCTTCAGGACAGCCGTGAAGCAGGCGACCCAGTCCGGATCGCAGACCAAAGGGCAGCAACCAAAAAACATTATTTCCAATGGCAGGCCACCATTTAGCATAAACGGTGACGCCGGCCAATGAAAATGAGTGACAGGGCTTAAAGCCCTTTTCTAACAGTACTCATTAGTAATAAATCTTGCCAAGTGAGCTGCGCATGTGCGCAGCAAGGCTAGTCGAGACCTAAAAAAGCAGCTGTGTCAAAAGTTGTTTTTAGGTCTCAACCACGCAGCGCGCATGCGCGGCATACGAGGACCTTTAGCCGTCGTTCAGCTCTTTTTGGAAGCACACACTCGTGCTTGTGACGACATCCAGCTTGCGGGAGCTTGCGGCGGCATCCAGCTTGCGGGAGCGCGCAGCGGCGCGCCACAAGCATGAGTGCAGTACTTCCAAAAAGAGCAGACTGCGCGTGCACGCACGACTCCCGGGCTCTCCCTCGCTCTCCCTCTTACTTTATTTTTCTGAAGGAAGCGGATAAGAAGTCTCTTCCTGATAGCATTGTGTCCCATAAGCATGCATTGACTCGGCGGGGAGGGGGGGCACTGTACGTTTATTTTACGATATAGTGGCACTTTGTAAAGTCTAACACCTCGGAATCTGCCCAGTCACCACTATGTATTCAATCATTGTTTCAATTACAGGCTCAATATTTTAACTTGAATAATCCTACCACAATGCAGATTTGCTAGTTTTGAGCATTTTGTAGTTTTTGTGAGCATCCCATTTAAAAAGGTTTTTGTGCTTTAGTGCATCCCGAGCACTACCCATTTGTGACGTTGTGGAAAATCCCCTTTTTACCTTGACACTCGCACCGCCATTTTGTACTCTGTTACCATTTGCCGCAGTCTTGCCACTTGCCCGCCATTTTGCGTTTCATCTGCCCTTTTTGGGCCACGAACACTCTGGGGTCACATTCCTGACTCGCCTCACCCCTGCACGAACATCCACACCTTGCCCGCACTCTGACCTGCCTGGAACTGCCCAGCACATGTTCGACCAGTCAGGCAGGGAGTTTCCTCAGATGTTTGTCGTCCCCATCCTGTGTCCTCCGCCCTGCAGGCACCGGGCTTGTTGTGCAATCATACTATGCCCTGCAGAGGCCCACAGCTACCACCTACAAACTTATCAGATTGACCTCTGTGTACCATGTAATTATAATGTTTTGCCCATGTCCTGTGAAAACTCCCAAAGGCTACTCACCTGCTGATCCACCAGATTATTATGTTCATAAACAATGGTCAAAGTATTATTGGTACAACTCCCTTATATGCCTGGTGCAGGATAAAGGGTATATAAGACGTAAAGTTCATTTTCATTTTCGATCTTTATTTCGACCATTTGGTCATAAAAGATACACATACATTAAAATCACAAAAATTCTGTCACATTTGATAAAACATCAGTGCGTGATTTAAAAATCCACTTCAGACATTATTAACAATGTTGAAAGTAGAGCAATCTACAGACTACCCAGCATTTTTTAAAAGACGATTACGCGTATGCCATACATTTGTAAAAAATTTGGCAAGCGCAAAAACGATTGGGCCGGAAACATCACATTTTAAAATCCTGTACATAGGTATATATTCCCTGCCACCCAAGTTCTTAATCAGAGGCAGCAGCCAGTACTTTCTGGCTGCCTTATATGCTGGGCAGAAAAAGATCGCATGTAAGTCATTTTCCTCTATGTCAGCGCAAAGGGGGCAATACTTAGTGGAAGGGACTTGCGGCCAGGTGCTAGAAAAGGAGCGCAAAGGCAATGTACCGTATCTCCACTGGAGAAATAACTTTCTAGTGAGTACGGGATATATGGGATCAAAAGCCTTTTCAAGTGCATAGAGATCCTTATTTTGCAGGAATTTAGAAGAAAGGGACCCCTCTGTCTGGGAAGCTAAAGCCCTTACCCTTTTGTGTTCATGATACAGATTCGCCAAAAATCTCTTAGAGATTCTAGGTGCTGTATCTGCTGGTTTAGTCCACAGTTCGGGGAGCCCCAGATCTGTGCAGATTGACTGGATATTTTGGACCCAGGGGATACTGAGCGCCTTGGGGTGTTTTAATAGTTCGACCAGTTCCGCCCTATAGTCGGCGAGATCGTCGCTGCTCCAAAGCCTGCGCCAGAAGGCAATGGGTCTTAGACTTATCTCGTCGGCGAGAGGCCGTAGCCCTAGATCAAGCCTCAAAGGGAGAAGTGGGGTACTAGAAGGAAGTGCGGTAATTTGTCTTATGAATCTGTTTTCCGTGGATGACAGATTCCGACATGGGGTATGGCCCCACAGTTCAGCCCCATACAGGATCGCCCCCCTGGCCTGTGCTTTATATATCTGAATTAGGGCCCCCAATGGCGATAGGTCGAACCGGTCATCATCCGGGAGATACCCCCGGTAATTTGTACTAGTTTAAGGTTAGCCCTGGTTTGATGGGTCCCCCAGGTCATATTTTCGTTGAGTGTCACGCCGAGATATTCAAACGTGGCTACTCTTTCCAGCCGTGCTGCTCCCAGCAGGGGATTCGGGCGCTGTTTGGGGCTTGGATTCAATACCATATATTTGGTTTTTGTGGCATTGATTTCCAGTCCTCTGTCCTGACAGAAGGCCACAAAGGCATCAAGTATCCTTTGGATGCCCATGGGAGTTTTAGATACCAACAGTGTGTCGTCCGCAAACATTATTGCGGGCACACTGTTGCCATTTAGTTTGGGGGCATCTGTGTAGACGGTGGCGTTCAGATGAGCGATTACCCCGTTGACAAAGAGGCAAAACAGGGTCGGCGCCAGCACACAGCCCTGTCTTACCCCTCTGCCCACGGGGAATCTGTCAGTCAGCTCCCCCGACCTCCCACACCTCACCTGGGCATAATTGTTATGGTGCAGCCTCTGCAAGGTCAATAAGATGTCTGGTGGTACGCCCATCCCTGCCAGAATGACCCAGAGTTTTCCCCTGGGCACGAGGTCGAAGGCGGCTCGTAGGTCCACGAAAATCGTGTACAAACTGCCACCCTCGAACCTCACTGTCTTCCAGTACACCAGGTTCAATCTAAAGACCTGGTCCACAGTCGATACCCCTTTCCTAAAGCCTGCCTGGTATGGACTATGGGCGCCTGCCTCCTCGATCCATTCCTGAAGCCTATTCAGGAGAACCCTGCCGAACAACTTCTGCGCTACATCTATCAGGCTGATCGGTCTGTAGTTGGCTGGGAGGAGGGGGGATCCCTTTTTGAAAATCGGGACCACCTCAGCCCCCAGCCAAGTACTAGGGATTTCCATCCCACCGAGGATACCATTAAAAAGAGCAGCGAGGTAGGGCGCCCAGACGGTGGGCTCCTGCTTGTACAGGTCTCCCGGTAGCCCATCCAGCCCAGGGGCCTTCCCCGAAGCCAGGCCTGAAATGGCAGCAGTGACCTCACTCAGTGTTATTTGGTCCACCTGAGAGCCCTGCCTTTCTGGTTCAATTGACACAGGAAGTTCTCCGGACTCAGCGCTGTATAAGGACTGGAAGTGGACCTGCCACACTCCAGGAGCTATGTTAGGCTCCACTGCCGAATGTAAACTCCCTGATCCCCCGTTCACCATTCTCAAGAACAGGCGTTGATCTTGCACTGCTAGGGCCTTAGTGAGTTCTTCCCACTGGTTTTCCTCCCATTCTATTTTAGCCTGGGCGAGAAGTTTCTTATAGGCTTGCCTATATTGCTTAAGGCGTTCCCCTCCTTTGCCCTCCTTTATTACTCCGAGGAGTTCTGTTTTGGCCCGTCTACAGGCCACATTGTACCATTGGGTTTTGCCTTGGCACCTCTCTCTTGGCTTTCGTACCTTACATGTGAAGTGGGGTGCCGCAACTTTTATAAGTTCCTTGTGGGCATCAGACAATTTGCTCCTTATGTCTATTTTTCTTGCTACACTATCAAGGTCCCCAACAATTTCCAGGATAGGGGTAATCTCTGCATAGAGCAGTGGGAGTTTGTCCTTTTTTGTGACCAGATGCTCCCACCTAATTCTTCTCCTACTGTTGTCTATAAGGAGCGTGGGGTGGTTCCCTTCTTCCTGGGTCACTAAGCCCTGAGGTGCTGGATGAACAAGATCTAACTCAAGGGCATTATGGTCACTATCCAACCTATCTATTACCCTAAAATCCTGTATAGTTGACCACCTCGCTAGTTGGACCAGAATGTAGTCCAAGTGTGACTCTCTTCCCCGGCGGTTGTAGGTATTTTTGCCTGGTGTGTCCGATTTAACTCTCCCATTACACGCTCTAAGTCCATACCTTAAGGTAAGGGCAGTGATTTGCAACGCTAATGGGGTCCAAGCTTTCGGAGATGGAACATCAACCCCTGGTACTGGCCACCTAGCTTCTTCATCTGATAAAAACCCTTCCTGAAGGCCGGGGAGTGGCTCAAAATGAGAATTAAAATCCCCACCCACCACATAGTATGAATCAGTCGACAGTTCAGATAAAAAGTTCGAGAGTTCATTAAAAGTCGGTGATTCTTTTGCCTTTCCCATCGGCCTGGAATAGATGTTAACCAACAAGAGGTTTGCTTTGTTTGGCCATGTTAATGAGACCACCAGGATGTCATCAGAGTTACATGGGAGCCGTGATGCCACACAGCCCAGATGGACAGCAACCCATATCACCAGGCCCCCTGAAGGGCGGCCTTTGCCTTCCCACCTAGCTGGAATAAAGAATGATATGTAGCCTTGGTGTCCATGGTCCTCTCTAGCCCAGGTTTCCTGGAACATGCATATGTCGCCAGTTTCTATATACTTTTCCCAAGTCGGCTCTTCCAATTTGTTTGCTAATCCCGCGATGTTCCAGGAGATTATCCTCAGATGTTCAGAAGTGGGAGGTGTCAAAACGCAAGGGTTGGAAGAGGTAGGTCCTGGCTCCTCTTGTGTTGCAAAGCCTGGAGCGAGAGCAGCGTAAGTTTCGTATGGCACCATGGCTCCCCTCTCCCCCTCACCAACAGGGAGGGGAACCAAAGTTATCCCCTCGGCAGCAACTACTCCATCAGTGGCTAGGTGGGAGAATTCGATTCTGCCATGATCTATGGCAGGTGGGTCATTCAATAGGCCAAAACTTGGGCCGGAGGACAAAGTGAAATGCTCCAACGACCCACGGGAACCCAAAACCCCTGGCGCTGTCTTACAGGCAGTAAGTCAGTCGACCCCATCCAAGCCGTCCAGACAGTTGAAGCGATTGAAATCGCAAAAAGGTGTATCCGGTGGTTGAAAATACAGGGGTTGTACAGAGCCTTTGTGATTACGTCTATGTTCCACCCTTGTCCAGTCATCGTATATTGGAGCCTGACGCTTAGGAATCGGGGGAAAGAAAAAAGATACTGGGAGGGTCTGTATGGTGGAGTCCAGGGAACGGTTCATTCCTCTGCAAATATGTCGAACCGTGCCTGGATCCTTAAAGGTTACCATGATACAGTCCCCCACTATGGTTTTCCTGGTCTTCCCTAGCCATGGGACCCTTCTCACCATGATGATTTCGTTATTATACTGGGGAGGCAAAGGTCGGTTCCAATTGAGCCATTTGATTACCTTTTTCTTAAGTGACTGGTAATCCTCGTTTTCCCCTGATCTTAAGTGAGGGGCACCCGCTAGAACCACCATTAATCTGTTGGCCTCAGGTGGAAGGTCTGGCCTCCGGGGTCTGGGAGTTGGACAAACGGGCGTGAGTGGGGGAACATTGACCTGGCCTTGATGCATTCCAGAGGACTCTATTTGTGAGCTATGTGAGATTAAAGCCGCATGATGAGTAGGTCTGGGGCTTTGGTTGTTGTGCGGTGCCTGAATTTGAATGGCCATAAGGGGTTGCAGAGGGGGAGCAGATGGCATGCTTCTGGGGGGGGCTCTATTGGCATTAATTGCGGCATCTTCTTTGGAGGGTTCCTCAGCCGGGGAGGGATTTCCACTAACTTTGTCTGCTTACTTACTAGAGTGCTCAGGGTGGTAAGAGAAGTTTCTAGTAAGGTGAGCCTAATCTCGACCTTTTTTAAGCTGTCGGTGATGGGCTGTAGAAGGGAGCGGAGTAGGAATTCAATGTTCCCCTTAGCAGAGAGTGGATTATTTGGATTTGGCGTAGTACCCTCTTGTTCTTTGGTGGTGGCAGTGGTTCCGGTGTTTGAGAGCTTAGAAGGAGGCACTATCTCCGTGTGTTTCCCCGGTAGAGCAATAATTGGCCGTTTCTTGCCAAAATCCAGATGGGATATTTTGGGTTTCCCCTGCCCCCCCGTTGGTTTCCGAGCACGTTTACTGGGTGGGGGCCTATGTAACTCCACCACTACATTTGTTTTGGGCTTACTCTTATTGGCCAATTGGATAGGTGGAATTTGGGTTACCAGGTTGACGGGAGAATGAGAGGTCTCTGGGGGGACTGGCTCTATGTTTTGTACAAGCGCTATCCCTGGGGTGGGGGGGATTTCCCTTAATAGGCCAGGGAAGTCCTCTAGTGTCGAAATATTTAGACTGCTGGATAGCACGCCTCCCTCTTGAGTGATGGGGAAGGGGCTGATGTCGATCAAGGGCCTGTTTTTTATAGATTCAATGGAGCGCCTGCGGTCCGCCCTGCGTTTCTCAAGTGAACCGTCCATGTCCGCCTCACCTTTATTGGGTTTGAAATAGTTATCCAAAGTCCCGGAGCTGGGGGCTCCATCCCTTGAGGGGGTTTCCCGGTGTGTAGGCGAGGGCATTTCCTTGGTTATGGCGCGAGAAGGAATCAAGAGAGAGGGCCCAGCCCGGCCTCCTTCGGCCACTGACGGCCTAGGACGGTCCCGCCCTTGTCCCGGGCTTCTCCCGGCGCCCTCCCGCGCGCTCCCGCGCCGCGGGAGAACTGGCCTCCAGATATGGTAGTCACTGACTAGGGGAGGGAGGGGTCGGGGAGAGCAGCCCAGGTGGTCACAATCAGGCAGGCGGGTGCTCCTGGGAAACAGAGTCCCAGCACCCGCGCTCGCAGCCCCACCTCGCTCAGTCCACTCCGCCTTGCACGTCCCTCAGCAGTGGCCCCCGGTGTTGGTCAAACTCCCCTTGCGATGCGGGACCCGCGGAGCGGGTACCGCGAGGGGTGGAGGAAAAAGGTGATCAGCCAGAAAGGTAATCTGCAAGGTCCCAGATGCAGCGTCCGTTCTGCAGTGCGTCCCGCTGGGCAATCCAGGCACAAAAGTTTATAAAGGCTCGAGGGCGGGGGGGAGGGGTCGGGGAGAGCAGCCCAGGTGGTCACAATCAGGCAGGCGGGTGCTCCTGGGAAACAGAGTCCCAGCACCCGCGCTCGCAGCCCCGCCTCGCTCAGTCCACTCCGCCTTGCACGTCCCTCAGCAGTGGCCCCCGGTGTTGGTCAAACTCCCCTTGCGATGCGGGACCCGCGGAGCGGGTACCGCGAGGGGTGGAGGAAAAAGGTGATCAGCCAGAAAGGTAATCTGCAAGGTCCCAGATGCAGCGTCCGTTCTGCAGTGCGTCCCGCTGGACAATCCAGGCACAAAAGTTTATAAAGGCTCGAGGGCGGGGGGGGAGGGGTCGGGGAGAGCAGCCCAGGTGGTCACAATCAGGCAGGCGGGTGCTCCTGGGAAACAGAGTCCCAGCACCCGCGCTCGCAGCCCCGCCTCGCTCAGTCCACTCCGCCTTGCACGTCCCTCAGCAGTGGCCCCCGGTGTTGGTCAAACTCCCCTTGCGATGCGGGACCCGCGGAGCGGGTACCGCGAGGGGTGGAGGAAAAAGGTGATCAGCCAGAAAGGTAATCTGCAAGGTCCCAGATGCAGCGTCCGTTCTGCAGTGCGTCCCGCTGGACAATCCAGGCACAAAAGTTTATAAAGGCTCGAGGGCGGGGGGGGAGGGGTCGGGGAGAGCAGCCCAGGTGGTCACAATCAGGCAGGCGGGTGCTCCTGGGAAACAGAGTCCCAGCACCCGCGCTCGCAGCCCCACCTCGCTCAGTCCACTCCGCCTTGCACGTCCCTCAGCAGTGGCCCCCGGTGTTGGTCAAACTCCCCTTGCGATGCGGGACCCGCGGAGCGGGTACCGCGAGGGGTGGAGGAAAAAGGTGATCAGCCAGAAAGGTAATCTGCAAGGTCCCAGATGCAGCGTCCGTTCTGCAGTGCGTCCCGCTGGGCAATCCAGGCACAAAAGTTTATAAAGGCTCGAGGGCGGGGGGGAGGGGTCGGGGAGAGCAGCCCAGGTGGTCACAATCAGGCAGGCGGGTGCTCCTGGGAAACAGAGTCCCAGCACCCGCGCTCGCAGCCCCGCCTCGCTCAGTCCACTCCGCCTTGCACGTCCCTCAGCAGTGGCCCCCGGTGTTGGTCAAACTCCCCTTGCGATGCGGGACCCGCGGAGCGGGTACCGCGAGGGGTGGAGGAAAAAGGTGATCAGCCAGAAAGGTAATCTGCAAGGTCCCAGATGCAGCGTCCGTTCTGCAGTGCGTCCCGCTGGACAATCCAGGCACAAAAGTTTATAAAGGCTCGAGGGCGGGGGGGGAGGGGTCGGGGAGAGCAGCCCAGGTGGTCACAATCAGGCAGGCGGGTGCTCCTGGGAAACAGAGTCCCAGCACCCGCGCTCGCAGCCCCGCCTCGCTCAGTCCACTCCGCCTTGCACGTCCCTCAGCAGTGGCCCCCGGTGTTGGTCAAACTCCCCTTGCGATGCGGGACCCGCGGAGCGGGTACCGCGAGGGGTGGAGGAAAAAGGTGATCAGCCAGAAAGGTAATCTGCAAGGTCCCAGATGCAGCGTCCGTTCTGCAGTGCGTCCCGCTGGACAATCCAGGCACAAAAGTTTATAAAGGCTCGAGGGCGGGGGGGGAGGGGTCGGGGAGAGCAGCCCAGGTGGTCACAATCAGGCAGGCGGGTGCTCCTGGGAAACAGAGTCCCAGCACCCGCGCTCGCAGCCCCACCTCGCTCAGTCCACTCCGCCTTGCACGTCCCTCAGCAGTGGCCCCCGGTGTTGGTCAAACTCCCCTTGCGATGCGGGACCCGCGGAGCGGGTACCGCGAGGGGTGGAGGAAAAAGGTGATCAGCCAGAAAGGTAATCTGCAAGGTCCCAGATGCAGCGTCCGTTCTGCAGTGCGTCCCGCTGGGCAATCCAGGCACAAAAGTTTATAAAGGCTCGAGGGCGGGGGGGAGGGGTCGGGGAGAGCAGCCCAGGTGGTCACAATCAGGCAGGCGGGTGCTCCTGGGAAACAGAGTCCCAGCACCCGCGCTCGCAGCCCCGCCTCGCTCAGTCCACTCCGCCTTGCACGTCCCTCAGCAGTGGCCCCCGGTGTTGGTCAAACTCCCCTTGCGATGCGGGACCCGCGGAGCGGGTACCGCGAGGGGTGGAGGAAAAAGGTGATCAGCCAGAAAGGTAATCTGCAAGGTCCCAGATGCAGCGTCCGTTCTGCAGTGCGTCCCGCTGGACAATCCAGGCACAAAAGTTTATAAAGGCTCGAGGGCGGGGGGGGAGGGGTCGGGGAGAGCAGCCCAGGTGGTCACAATCAGGCAGGCGGGTGCTCCTGGGAAACAGAGTCCCAGCACCCGCGCTCGCAGCCCCGCCTCGCTCAGTCCACTCCGCCTTGCACGTCCCTCAGCAGTGGCCCCCGGTGTTGGTCAAACTCCCCTTGCGATGCGGGACCCGCGGAGCGGGTACCGCGAGGGGTGGAGGAAAAAGGTGATCAGCCAGAAAGGTAATCTGCAAGGTCCCAGATGCAGCGTCCGTTCTGCAGTGCGTCCCGCTGGACAATCCAGGCACAAAAGTTTATAAAGGCTCGAGGGCGGGGGGGGAGGGGTCGGGGAGAGCAGCCCAGGTGGTCACAATCAGGCAGGCGGGTGCTCCTGGGAAACAGAGTCCCAGCACCCGCGCTCGCAGCCCCACCTCGCTCAGTCCACTCCGCCTTGCACGTCCCTCAGCAGTGGCCCCCGGTGTTGGTCAAACTCCCCTTGCGATGCGGGACCCGCGGAGCGGGTACCGCGAGGGGTGGAGGAAAAAGGTGATCAGCCAGAAAGGTAATCTGCAAGGTCCCAGATGCAGCGTCCGTTCTGCAGTGCGTCCCGCTGGGCAATCCAGGCACAAAAGTTTATAAAGGCTCGAGGGCGGGGGGGAGGGGTCGGGGAGAGCAGCCCAGGTGGTCACAATCAGGCAGGCGGGTGCTCCTGGGAAACAGAGTCCCAGCACCCGCGCTCGCAGCCCCGCCTCGCTCAGTCCACTCCGCCTTGCACGTCCCTCAGCAGTGGCCCCCGGTGTTGGTCAAACTCCCCTTGCGATGCGGGACCCGCGGAGCGGGTACCGCGAGGGGTGGAGGAAAAAGGTGATCAGCCAGAAAGGTAATCTGCAAGGTCCCAGATGCAGCGTCCGTTCTGCAGTGCGTCCCGCTGGACAATCCAGGCACAAAAGTTTATAAAGGCTCGAGGGCGGGGGGGGGAGGGGTCGGGGAGAGCAGCCCAGGTGGTCACAATCAGGCAGGCGGGTGCTCCTGGGAAACAGAGTCCCAGCACCCGCGCTCGCAGCCCCGCCTCGCTCAGTCCACTCCGCCTTGCACGTCCCTCAGCAGTGGCCCCCGGTGTTGGTCAAACTCCCCTTGCGATGCGGGACCCGCGGAGCGGGTACCGCGAGGGGTGGAGGAAAAAGGTGATCAGCCAGAAAGGTAATCTGCAAGGTCCCAGATGCAGCGTCCGTTCTGCAGTGCGTCCCGCTGGACAATCCAGGCACAAAAGTTTATAAAGGCTCGAGGGCGGGGGGGGAGGGGTCGGGGAGAGCAGCCCAGGTGGTCACAATCAGGCAGGCGGGTGCTCCTGGGAAACAGAGTCCCAGCACCCGCGCTCGCAGCCCCGCCTCGCTCAGTCCACTCCGCCTTGCACGTCCCTCAGCAGTGGCCCCCGGTGTTGGTCAAACTCCCCTTGCGATGCGGGACCCGCGGAGCGGGTACCGCGAGGGGTGGAGGAAAAAGGTGATCAGCCAGAAAGGTAATCTGCAAGGTCCCAGATGCAGCGTCCGTTCTGCAGTGCGTCCCGCTGGACAATCCAGGCACAAAAGTTTATAAAGGCTCGAGGGCGGGGGGGGAGGGGTCGGGGAGAGCAGCCCAGGTGGTCACAATCAGGCAGGCGGGTGCTCCTGGGAAACAGAGTCCCAGCACCCGCGCTCGCAGCCCCGCCTCGCTCAGTCCACTCCGCCTTGCACGTCCCTCAGCAGTGGCCCCCGGTGTTGGTCAAACTCCCCTTGCGATGCGGGACCCGCGGAGCGGGTACCGCGAGGGGTGGAGGAAAAAGGTGATCAGCCAGAAAGGTAATCTGCAAGGTCCCAGATGCAGCGTCCGTTCTGCAGTGCGTCCCGCTGGACAATCCAGGCACAAAAGTTTATAAAGGCTCGAGGGCGGGGGGGGAGGGGTCGGGGAGAGCAGCCCAGGTGGTCACAATCAGGCAGGCGGGTGCTCCTGGGAAACAGAGTCCCAGCACCCGCGCTCGCAGCCCCGCCTCGCTCAGTCCACTCCGCCTTGCACGTCCCTCAGCAGTGGCCCCCGGTGTTGGTCAAACTCCCCTTGCGATGCGGGACCCGCGGAGCGGGTACCGCGAGGGGTGGAGGAAAAAGGTGATCAGCCAGAAAGGTAATCTGCAAGGTCCCAGATGCAGCGTCCGTTCTGCAGTGCGTCCCGCTGGACAATCCAGGCACAAAAGTTTATAAAGGCTCGAGGGCGGGGGGGGAGGGGTCGGGGAGAGCAGCCCAGGTGGTCACAATCAGGCAGGCGGGTGCTCCTGGGAAACAGAGTCCCAGCACCCGCGCTCGCAGCCCCACCTCGCTCAGTCCACTCCGCCTTGCACGTCCCTCAGCAGTGGCCCCCGGTGTTGGTCAAACTCCCCTTGCGATGCGGGACCCGCGGAGCGGGTACCGCGAGGGGTGGAGGAAAAAGGTGATCAGCCAGAAAGGTAATCTGCAAGGTCCCAGATGCAGCGTCCGTTCTGCAGTGCGTCCCGCTGGGCAATCCAGGCACAAAAGTTTATAAAGGCTCGAGGGCGGGGGGGAGGGGTCGGGGAGAGCAGCCCAGGTGGTCACAATCAGGCAGGCGGGTGCTCCTGGGAAACAGAGTCCCAGCACCCGCGCTCGCAGCCCCGCCTCGCTCAGTCCACTCCGCCTTGCACGTCCCTCAGCAGTGGCCCCCGGTGTTGGTCAAACTCCCCTTGCGATGCGGGACCCGCGGAGCGGGTACCGCGAGGGGTGGAGGAAAAAGGTGATCAGCCAGAAAGGTAATCTGCAAGGTCCCAGATGCAGCGTCCGTTCTGCAGTGCGTCCCGCTGGACAATCCAGGCACAAAAGTTTATAAAGGCTCGAGGGCGGGGGGGGAGGGGTCGGGGAGAGCAGCCCAGGTGGTCACAATCAGGCAGGCGGGTGCTCCTGGGAAACAGAGTCCCAGCACCCGCGCTCGCAGCCCCGCCTCGCTCAGTCCACTCCGCCTTGCACGTCCCTCAGCAGTGGCCCCCGGTGTTGGTCAAACTCCCCTTGCGATGCGGGACCCGCGGAGCGGGTACCGCGAGGGGTGGAGGAAAAAGGTGATCAGCCAGAAAGGTAATCTGCAAGGTCCCAGATGCAGCGTCCGTTCTGCAGTGCGTCCCGCTGGACAATCCAGGCACAAAAGTTTATAAAGGCTCGAGGGCGGGGGGGGAGGGGTCGGGGAGAGCAGCCCAGGTGGTCACAATCAGGCAGGCGGGTGCTCCTGGGAAACAGAGTCCCAGCACCCGCGCTCGCAGCCACGCCTCGCTCAGTCCACTCCGCCTTGCACGTCCCTCAGCAGTGGCCCCCGGTGTTGGTCAAACTCCCCTTGCGATGCGGGACCCGCGGAGCGGGTACCGCGAGGGGTGGAGGAAAAAGGTGATCAGCCAGAAAGGTAATCTGCAAGGTCCCAGATGCAGCGTCCGTTCTGCAGTGCGTCCCGCTGGACAATCCAGGCACAAAAGTTTATAAAGGCTCGAGGGCGGGGGGGGAGGGGTCGGGGAGAGCAGCCCAGGTGGTCACAATCAGGCAGGCGGGTGCTCCTGGGAAACAGAGTCCCAGCACCCGCGCTCGCAGCCCCACCTCGCTCAGTCCACTCCGCCTTGCACGTCCCTCAGCAGTGGCCCCCGGTGTTGGTCAAACTCCCCTTGCGATGCGGGACCCGCGGAGCGGGTACCGCGAGGGGTGGAGGAAAAAGGTGATCAGCCAGAAAGGTAATCTGCAAGGTCCCAGATGCAGCGTCCGTTCTGCAGTGCGTCCCGCTGGGCAATCCAGGCACAAAAGTTTATAAAGGCTCGAGGGCGGGGGGGAGGGGTCGGGGAGAGCAGCCCAGGTGGTCACAATCAGGCAGGCGGGTGCTCCTGGGAAACAGAGTCCCAGCACCCGCGCTCGCAGCCCCGCCTCGCTCAGTCCACTCCGCCTTGCACGTCCCTCAGCAGTGGCCCCCGGTGTTGGTCAAACTCCCCTTGCGATGCGGGACCCGCGGAGCGGGTACCGCGAGGGGTGGAGGAAAAAGGTGATCAGCCAGAAAGGTAATCTGCAAGGTCCCAGATGCAGCGTCCGTTCTGCAGTGCGTCCCGCTGGACAATCCAGGCACAAAAGTTTATAAAGGCTCGAGGGCGGGGGGGGAGGGGTCGGGGAGAGCAGCCCAGGTGGTCACAATCAGGCAGGCGGGTGCTCCTGGGAAACAGAGTCCCAGCACCCGCGCTCGCAGCCCCGCCTCGCTCAGTCCACTCCGCCTTGCACGTCCCTCAGCAGTGGCCCCCGGTGTTGGTCAAACTCCCCTTGCGATGCGGGACCCGCGGAGCGGGTACCGCGAGGGGTGGAGGAAAAAGGTGATCAGCCAGAAAGGTAATCTGCAAGGTCCCAGATGCAGCGTCCGTTCTGCAGTGCGTCCCGCTGGACAATCCAGGCACAAAAGTTTATAAAGGCTCGAGGGCGGGGGGGGAGGGGTCGGGGAGAGCAGCCCAGGTGGTCACAATCAGGCAGGCGGGTGCTCCTGGGAAACAGAGTCCCAGCACCCGCGCTCGCAGCCCCACCTCGCTCAGTCCACTCCGCCTTGCACGTCCCTCAGCAGTGGCCCCCGGTGTTGGTCAAACTCCCCTTGCGATGCGGGACCCGCGGAGCGGGTACCGCGAGGGGTGGAGGAAAAAGGTGATCAGCCAGAAAGGTAATCTGCAAGGTCCCAGATGCAGCGTCCGTTCTGCAGTGCGTCCCGCTGGGCAATCCAGGAACAAAAGCTTATAAAGGCTCGAGGGCGGGGGGGAGGGGTCGGGGAGAGCAGCCCAGGTGGTCACAATCAGGCAGGCGGGTGCTCCTGGGAAACAGAGTCCCAGCACCCGCGCTCGCAGCCCCGCCTCGCTCAGTCCACTCCGCCTTGCACGTCCCTCAGCAGTGGCCCCCGGTGTTGGTCAAACTCCCCTTGCGATGCGGGACCCGCGGAGCGGGTACCGCGAGGGGTGGAGGAAAAAGGTGATCAGCCAGAAAGGTAATCTGCAAGGTCCCAGATGCAGCGTCCGTTCTGCAGTGCGTCCCGCTGGACAATCCAGGCACAAAAGTTTATAAAGGCTCGAGGGCGGGGGGGGAGGGGTCGGGGAGAGCAGCCCAGGTGGTCACAATCAGGCAGGCGGGTGCTCCTGGGAAACAGAGTCCCAGCACCCGCGCTCGCAGCCCCACCTCGCTCAGTCCACTCCGCCTTGCACGTCCCTCAGCAGTGGCCCCCGGTGTTGGTCAAACTCCCCTTGCGATGCGGGACCCGCGGAGCGGGTACCGCGAGGGGTGGAGGAAAAAGGTGATCAGCCAGAAAGGTAATCTGCAAGGTCCCAGATGCAGCGTCCGTTCTGCAGTGCGTCCCGCTGGGCAATCCAGGCACAAAAGTTTATAAAGGCTCGAGGGCGGGGGGGAGGGGTCGGGGAGAGCAGCCCAGGTGGTCACAATCAGGCAGGCGGGTGCTCCTGGGAAACAGAGTCCCAGCACCCGCGCTCGCAGCCCCGCCTCGCTCAGTCCACTCCGCCTTGCACGTCCCTCAGCAGTGGCCCCCGGTGTTGGTCAAACTCCCCTTGCGATGCGGGACCCGCGGAGCGGGTACCGCGAGGGGTGGAGGAAAAAGGTGATCAGCCAGAAAGGTAATCTGCAAGGTCCCAGATGCAGCGTCCGTTCTGCAGTGCGTCCCGCTGGGCAATCCAGGCACAAAAGTTTATAAAGGCTCGAGGGCGGGGGGGAGGGGTCGGGGAGAGCAGCCCAGGTGGTCACAATCAGGCAGGCGGGTGCTCCTGGGAAACAGAGTCCCAGCACCCGCGCTCGCAGCCCCGCCTCGCTCAGTCCACTCCGCCTTGCACGTCCCTCAGCAGTGGCCCCCGGTGTTGGTCAAACTCCCCTTGCGATGCGGGACCCGCGGAGCGGGTACCGCGAGGGGTGGAGGAAAAAGGTGATCAGCCAGAAAGGTAATCTGCAAGGTCCCAGATGCAGCGTCCGTTCTGCAGTGCGTCCCGCTGGGCAATCCAGGCACAAAAGTTTATAAAGGCTCGAGGGCGGGGGGGAGGGGTCGGGGAGAGCAGCCCAGGTGGTCACAATCAGGCAGGCGGGTGCTCCTGGGAAACAGAGTCCCAGCACCCGCGCTCGCAGCCCCGCCTCGCTCAGTCCACTCCGCCTTGCACGTCCCTCAGCAGTGGCCCCCGGTGTTGGTCAAACTCCCCTTGCGATGCGGGACCCGCGGAGCGGGTACCGCGAGGGGTGGAGGAAAAAGGTGATCAGCCAGAAAGGTCACACCTGTTTTCCTTCTGTGTATATTCACTACAAATTTGTGAACTCAAGTATATTAATAGATTGTATGTATATATTTTAATAGATTCATGGTGCAACTTCGGTCCTGAGGATGGTCTCTGTGATTGTTCTTCAAGAGTGAGACCGAAACGTCGACGCTGCGACATTTTCTTACATAACTAAGAGGCATTGGTAGCCTAGAAAATTCTTTAAGTTTGTATGAATTTAGTTCATCGCCTGGCCAAACAATTGGTGGGCTCTGTTGTATATGTAAGAAATGTCAGTAACTACTGCTAATTAGATTGCAAAAAAGACAGTAGTTTTATGTTGCCGTACATGAAATGTAAAGTGTATTGTTTCACGACTTCAGAAACTGAAAATATAAAATTTATTTTTGGTAAAAAAACTTTGAATGAACTGGGGTCATTTTTTGTATTAATGCACTATATGAGTTCTCCCCGTCTTTGCTTGAGTCCTAGGAAATTAAGATCACTTTGTGACTTCCTGAATAAATAATTAATTTGTTACTAAATAAATCCTCAAGGTACCTATTGTATTTAACTGATCTACCCAATTCCTTGGGGAATAGTGGGTTGCCCTATTGTGATTACTAGTTGACCTGCAGCACTGAATGTGCCACCCACACAAGTATCCCTTTATACATGTCTCAAACCTGCCACTGCAGAGCCTGTGAGTGCCGTTTTACTGCCCTGTAGACTTGGCATTAAAAAAAACCCTTGCCTAACCTTAAACTTCCCTTTTATTACACATAAGTCACCCCTACGGTAGGCTCTGGGTAGCCCATAGGGCAGGAAGCTATGTAACTAAAAGGTAGGACATGTACTTTTAAGTTTTGCATGTCCACCTACATTTGATTTCCACTACTGTGAGGCCTACCCCGCTCGTAGCGTATCAAGGAATTTCCAATGTCTTTTTTTTTAATAAAAAACATTTATTGGGGTTTAAAAGCATACAAATACATGTCCAGTAGCATAACCAGGTCTTACATTTATCACAGGGAATATCATCACAGGTCTTATTGGTCTGTTCTCGGTGTGGGATCTAATTCATTCCCCAGTGTCACCTCTTTCCAATTAAGTCAATATCCCCAACCTTTTCCCCAACACACAGCCGTGTTTGGCGGAACATCCTCTCGCTTCATATATGGGCTTTTCTTGTGCCGCACACCAGTCAACCCCGCTGCGTCTTAGAAATATTAGGTGAGGGGGGGGGGGGGGGCAGGGTCCTTCCATGCCGCTGCTTTATCATGTTTGTCCACCATGCCCGCCATGCCGGGAAAAAGTTTGTCTACCCGGGTCCCATCAAGGATTCCCAGAAGTAGGGCCAACGGGCTAAGCGGGACCTACCAAGACAGTGCTCAGCTCGGACACCACCTTCTCCATGTACAGAGCGAGGGCAGCCATAGGCACATACTATGTAGTAGAAATCCGCTGGTTCTGCATGGCACTGTGGGCATGTGGGGGCATCCAGAAACCCTGCTCGGTGTAGACGGGCTGGGGTCAGGTATGTTCATTGGAGGTAGTAGAGTTAGATTAGCCCAAGTCTGGCGGAAATAGTAGTGGTGCGGGAGGCCATCAGGGAGTCTCTCCAATCCTTCTCCTCCAAGGGGCCCAGCCAGGTCTCCAAGCGACGTCTGAGGGGGGGTCTAGAGAAGTCAGGAAGTTATTGACTAGTGAGCGGTAGATCTTGGATAGCCCTTCCTTCCCGAGATCACCCATCTGGATTTGGGCTTCTACGTGACTTAAGTCTGGGAAAGTGGTGTCCACAGGTGTGTAGGGGGTGAGGGCATGTTGGAGTTGCAGGTATGTGTAGAGCTGGATGGAGTGCAGTGCATATGAGTTTTGTAGATCTTGGAATGAGCACATGTGGTTTCCTTTCCATGTGTCCCCAAGCTGTGAGATTCCAATGAAATACCATTTACGAAAGCCCGCTAGTGTCCCTACCTCGCCAAGCCAGGTGCCATTTGACAAGGGTGCTTGCAGTGTCAGTTTATTGTCCCACTGTATGTATCGCAACGCTGAGCGACAAGGCAACCAGAACGCTCTAGTGACTGCAGGGAGTGCGCGGGGAATCGTGGCTTCGTAGAGCATGGACAGAATCTGAGAGAACCAGAGGCTCTCTAGTTCAACTCGATACGCCGGGTCGGACCAGCCGCCGGTGTACCAGTCGTGTATCACCAGGAGGAGAGTGGTCAGATAATATAAAAAAAAAAAAAGGTTGGTCATGCCCATTCCACCATCGTACGGGCCTTTTGACAGGAGGCGAGGGCCATTCGTGGTTTCAGGGTATTCCATAGGAAGGCCGAGGCCATGCAGTCCAGTGTTCGGAACCATCCACGGGGGAGGTGGAGTGGAAGGTTCTGGATAATGTAGAGAAACCGGGGGAGTACCATCAGTTTAAATAAGGCGACTATCCTCATCGGGTTGAGAGGAAGGGATTGCCACTTGCAGAGGTCCACATTCGCTCTCCAAAGTAAGGGATTAATATTGAGTGACCAGGTGAGCTCCGGGAGCAGTGCCACCCAAATGTCTAGATATTTAAACGAGAGGCGCTTTATAGGGAAATTCGCCTGCCAGTCTATGCATTCCCTAGACATGTGTAAGGGGAACAGTGTTGATTTGGCTGGGTTTAGGCACAGGCCTGAAGCTGCCTCCAAGGAGCGGAGAAGCTTAAGACTTCTGGGGCCCTAGTGGGCCGGTCTGCAAGGAAAAGCAGAACATCGTCCGCATAAAGAGCGATGCTTTCCTCGTGGATCTGTGCACCTGCACGGATATGGCAGGCTAGTGGCTCAATGGCTTTTGGGACCTTATAAGTGTTTAGCCTTGCAACAGTTGATGTTGTTGCACCAAGGATATTGTGCTGGATAACTAAACACTTCTAAGACTTCAAAGGAGAGACCTATTGGCTATGCCAATGCTTGTTTAGGTCTTGTGCCCAGGGGAACATGACTGTAAACCATGCATGGGACATTTTCATCCCAGCCTTTCCAAATGTACAACTTGGGTTCTAGTTTTTGCCTTCAGCTGTTCCCGCACGACACCATCATTTTTGGCTTATAAAGTGGACATGCAAGTTCGAACGGCACAAATAATGGTGGAAGTTGGTGCCAAAGGGGCCAGGGAGCACCAGTTTAGTCCACTGCTTTACTTATGTATATTATTTTTCAAAATAGAGAAGAAGTCGGTCTGGATCGGTGCCCTTGAGGAAGCATTGCATTGGTTTGCATTTAAACTTGAATCTATTTATTTGGAAAGGTACAGTCACGCTGAGTGATTCGGGTGAATAATGATTTTGCAAAATAAATGCTTTCATTTAAACTGTAGAATGTATTCCATTCGTTTGCACTATCTGGGCACCAGCAGGGGGCGCAACGGGGAAAAAAAGTGAACCTAGGCTCCTTATTAGGTTTGTTACTGGCGCGCACACACTGCTTTGGAACGAGGCTTCTCCAGATATTCAATACAAACAAATATTTTTATTAACTCTTTTGAAAACGAATAGGTCTGACATCAAGATTCGTAAAAATTTAAAGAAACAATATTTTAAAAATTCGCTAATTTCACAGAAGCACAATTTTTTTTTTTTTTTTTTTTTTTTTTTAAAACCTTTATTTGTGCATAGTAAAAGAACAAATACGGGCCTACAACCATCAGGCCGGCCACAATACGGTTGAGCACAGAGACAAACAATACATCCCCTGTGCGTCAAGGTCAAGATTAGCAACGATTCAGGATTCATACACTGGAGGGATCCTTGACACCGGGGGAAGGAGAAGTGAAGGTTAATTTTAAGGTTTTCAAAAAAATTTTTATCGGGAAAAAAGTCAGTAAAGGATAGAAACAAGGAGATTCGAGTCCGCAAGTCGGCTTCATACACTGGAGAGCAGCAGCATCATTAAAACAGCCATAGAAAATCTCATACAGTAAGGCGATGCAATTAGATAACAGGATCATCACAGTAGTAAATACGCACCCCCTAAAAGCCGCCCCCACTCAATCCACCCCACACCCGGACCCCGAATCGAAACAAGTATAGCGCAGAGACATGAAAGAAAGAGGCCCATAGAACTAAAAAAGAAACAGTAAATTACCCCCCCACCCTACACCAATGCGGAGGCTATGGCCTACCCCCCCCCCCAGCATAGTGCCTGTCGCCCAATGAACCCGAAATATAGACGAGAGAGAAAGTAGGAATAGAGTAAAGAAACTAAGAGAAGAAAGAAGAAAGGAGGCGGGGAGGAGCCCACGTATCCTCAGGAGCGCCCGACACCACCGGCCAACCAAGCCTCCACACACTGAAACCCCACTACACCCAAAGGCGGTCGTGGGAAGATAGCATGTAACACCACGGAAATGAAGGCAGACAGATCGCGACGAGTGCGCACAACATAAGTAGACAATTCCAGTCCCAGTCCAGCCCGGCCGTGAAGCCATGATGATAGAAAGTAATCTAGCCCTGGCCCGATCGCGGGCGTACGATTAGACCCGCCCCCTCGTGAATGCCCCGCATCCCGAACAGACAAAGACAATATGGCCACTTGGGAGAAGATGGAGAAGTAGAGTCACAAAATGGCCGCCGATCATCTATTGAGGTCCCCTTGCACACCATATAAAATCCAGACCTGGCTTGTAAAGTACATGAGTTCCACATAAAAGGAGTCGTAGGCCACCGTGAACAGTTCCTCGAGGTCGCCAGGTGTAGTTCAGCTGGAAACTCCTGCGGGCACGGTGAGGCAGGCAACAACAAAGCAGGCAGCAATGACCGGGGAAACAAAGTATCTGCCATTGAGCAGGAGAGCGATTGATCCTGAGCGCCGGGAAAGCCAAATGCAGACACCAGTGTAGCACCGTTATACCCAGTCGTTGCTTCCCCGCAGGAGGACCACAGCACTGGCAGACTCACGTCTTGTTGATCACAAACGGGGCGCTCACGGCCCGCAGCAGACAGTGTAGAGTCGAACCGCTCACTCAGCGTTTGCAAGCCGACACACAATTGCAGACGAAAGTCCCGCAGGGCAGCCAGAACGGAGCCGTATGTCAGCGGAAGCTGCGTCCCCCCAACGGCAGCAATCCGGGACGGCACTGGGGAGCTGGAGTCTGGTAGAGGGAGGGCGAAGCGGGCAGCGGGCGAGACCGGAGCATCACCCCCCAGCAGCGAGCAGGCAATCAGCGCCATGTTTTACCGTTGAACGGTACCGTGGCCAGGGGGGGGATCGTGACAAGGAGGCAATTCCCAACAGGTCTGCGCCGCAACAGGTGAAAGCCAGCAGTCTCTTCCCCTCCCTCAGGCTCTCTTTGCAGCCGACTAGACCATAGAAGAAGGGGGTCTGCAGCCTTCTACAGCGTGGTCCACAGAGCGGGGTAGGAGACCCGCCACACCGGGGCTTACCCTCTGGCTCCAGCCCATCAGATGCAGGGTACAGGAGGTGTCCGGGCGTCTCTCTCCCGGCTCTTCTGGCGACCGTGCGTGGCGTGAGGCGGGATCGGGACCTCGGGCTCAGATTTGCACCAGCGGGTCCGGTGACTGCAACGATTCCAGGGGGCCGGCCGAGGCCACAGTAGAGCAAGGGTCCAGGGCGGGGAACAAAGGCACCAAAAACTCCGGCATCCGGGCGGGCTAAGACTTCGGGAAAGCGGCGGCGCAGTCAGCGCGTCGTCGCACGCGTTGCACCTCGAAAATCGGCAAGGATAGGAATCAGGATGATAGTCCGAGGCCAAGGGCCGACGGAGCCGGGCGCTCAAGCGACTGCTCCGGTCGCCATCTTGGCTCCTCCCCTCCAGAAGCACAATTTTAATTGGGAACTTTTAGTTTTAAATACTTACAAAATCGAGTTTGAGATTTTTTAACATTCTTTAAGTGAACTCGAAGTGCCTTAAAACACCGTTGATCACCGATCCACCGTTGCGACTGCCGGTACCATTTCCTCCTTAAAATGGCGTCTACTGGCTCGTAAGTAAATAGTATAATCTAGCACTTGCCCCATCTTTGTTTTTACTACTGGTCAGCTGACTGTCTACACAAGCAGCAATGTGCTGCTCAGACACATGGGGCAGTAAGGCAGTGTTTCGGGAGTTTGCACTGCCCTGTTGCACTTTGAGCCCTAGAGTGGCACTCAAGTCTCATTCTGAAACTCCAGCATGGAGGAGCGCAAGGATGCCAGGGCGAAAAGCAGGAGGTGAGTGAGAGATGGGCCAAAGCAATACTAAATAAAATACTTTGTTGGCATTTTTATACATGCAAGTATTGCAATATTGTATTTGTTTACAAAATGTCTTGCATTTAAATACTCGAGGTGACATGAGTTCTGTTATGGTTGTTGATCTTTGATTTGTTTGTGGCTCTGATTTTCACGGGGTTGCGCTTTCTTTTGCTCTTTGGTGTATGTATGTGCTTGACAACATTTATGTATATACAATTCTAAACAAGCATTGGCCACTTTCGCAGCGATCGCCCGGGAGTGGTGCGTGTGTGTGTGTGTGTGTGTGTGCGTGAGTGTGTGTGTGTGAGTGTGAGTGTGTTCCAAGATAGCCACAGAGTTGAGGCAGAGACCATGAGGGAAACAAAATTAAACAAGCAGGAAGTGGGATAAGGGAGGGGGGTAGGGCACATCGCGCACACTAAGGCGGAGAGAGGCATGCAGGCTGGCAAATGGTGTGCACTTTCGCAGCCTCTTTGATGTTCTCAGTGGCCGCGCGGCTCACTGAGAACATCAATGCGGCCGCGAAAGTGATCACGCAGGCTGACAAATGGTGCGCGCGCCCGGCGCACATGCACTGTAGCTGGAGGCCTGAAAAAAGCACTAGTTTGCACTTCCAAAATCCACTTACTAAAACTCTCACCAGAGCAGCGCTAAAGCGCTGGCTCAGGCGAGACCTAAAAAGGAGGAGTGACAGAAGGTTTTCTGCCGAGTCTCTTGCCGAATCAGGAAAATGTCTGAGAGAGCTCCATTTAGAAGTACCAGTGCCGAGGGATTAGAGTATAATACTTGCACTAGACCGCAGAAGTGGTGTCCCGTGCCCATCGCCTTCAGCACGTCTTCCAAATTTCGCCAATCGACGGTGTCAAGGCTTTTTTTTTTAAATCAAGCGATAAGAGGGAGAAGTAAGGGGCAAGAAGGTGGCAGAGGGCCAATGCCAGGTTAAGGCGCCGTATGCAGTGCCTCGTGCTACGGCACGGTATAAATGCGCATTGGACCAGGTGAATGAGGCAGCTGAGGACTGATTTAAGGCACGTGGCTAGAACAGTTGTATAGATTTTAACTTCAGTGCTGATTGACGAGATTGGGCAGTATTCTGAGCAGGAGGCCGATGGGGGCTCCGTTTTGGCTATGACCACGATTGTCGCCAAAGCCGCCTTACCACTTCCCCATAAAGCACATGTAGGTGAGGAATTAGGGTGTCGCGGTATGCCACATAATATTCCGCTGGGAACCCATCGGGCCCGGGCGTCTTTCTCGCCGCGGTCGGGGAGATTGCCTCTCCAATTTTGTCCGTCGTGATGGGTTGATCTAGTAGGGTCTTTTCTGACTCTGGTAGACGAGGGAGGAGAGTGAGATACAGTGTCACAGGATCTGGGCTATGGGGTCAATCTGCCGCGTAGAGCCAGGAGTAGTAATTGGCAAAGGCTTGGGCAATGGAGGTAGGTGTGCGATAGATTTGACCTTGTTGGTCGAGGATCTCCGGGAATAATCAGTTTGCCATTGTTTGGGAGGGCAGCCAGTGGAGCAGTTTGCCATTTTTGTCTCTCCATCTGTGGAAACAGAGAATCTCTACAAGAGCTGTGCCGATTCGAGCAATAGGTGCTTTATTTCCTCTCTTAGGAGTTCAAGTTGTCTGATTTTTCTCCCTGTGCCCGTCTTGGCAGCGGTCTGTTCCAGACGAGTCGCTTGGGCTTCCTGGAGGGAGAGCCGGCTCTCTGTTGCCCGTCGATTGGCTTCGATATGCCCTTTGGCGATCCCTTGAAACGTGGCTTTGCCAGCCTCCCACAGCGTACCTTGTGAGGGAACAGAGGGGGCTCGGGTTTCTGGTAGGGCCCCCCACCTGGAGGAGGAGGGGATAATGGTCCGATATGCCTCGAGGGAGGATACAAACATCTGTCACTGCACGACAGTTGGGGCTGGGATGAACAGCAGGTCAATGCACGCCAGAGTATGGTGCGCTGCTGAGGTAAGAGTGTATTGCCACGTTCTGGGAACCCATACATCGCACAGCCCCGTTTGTGTTGCCCATTTTGTCATTAGTTTAGCATGTTGGCCATATATGTGGATGGTGTGCCGGTGTCATCTTGGGGTGGCTGCATAACTGCATTAAAATCGCCCCCAACTATCGTTCACCCCGTGGAAAGAGGAGATTGTATCAACCGCGGATTTCAGGGCGCGCATGATTATCGTTGGAGGCACATAGAGCAAGACCAGATTAATGGTCACGTCTCCTAGATTCCCAGTAAGGGCCACGAAGCGGCCCTGTGGAATGTTTGGATACTTTGGTGGGAGTGAGAGGAAGGGTACGGCGCAAGAGAATCGCAGGCCCTGCGGATCGCTGTTCAAACTCAAGAGTCCCAAACCCTTTAGAACCCGTGGCGGGAAAGGAAGGGGCATTGGTTACCCATGAGGTGTGTCTCCTGGAGCAAAAGGACATCAGGGGCTAGCCTTTGAGAGTGTCACAGCACCGCAGTGCGTTTCACTTTATCAAGGAGCCCATTGACATACCAGGAGAGAATTTGCAGGGGGGGGGGGTCTCCTGGATATTAGGTCAGGGCCACAGCGTGTGTGCGGGGTTAGCATTAGCATATTTGGTAGGCCGGGGTGTCTGAGGCCGGAGCAATCTGGAGGTCTAGTCAGACCACAGTGGCAGCAATGTGTGCATGCGTCTAATGTAGTAAAGTAAATACTCCGTGTATGGAGCGAAACAGAGCTTAACTTTGGGACAACGGTCCCTTCTCCCAGCCAAACCCGCTCCCTATACTTTTTAAAAGGAAGTATCTGCCGCCCTACCTAGAACAGGGTGTGTAACGAAACTAAACTATCGGCTTAGTGTGCGAGTTACGTGGTGAACCCCTCCATGTGGCAGGATGCATTCAAGACTCAAGCAAGACACACTAAATACAGAAGAGCCATAAATGTCAAGGGCAGAACTGAACATATACGGTCTATAGATGCAATTACTGGTTTTATTTGAGTGTCTATTAGATCAACAGGGTCTGCGACAGTTCGGTGCCCTCTGACCCAATAATCAGCAATGAGTGGGGCCCTCCTTCGGATCCTGTCCCCCCCCCCCCGTCCCCCCCATTCCTTGGTCTTGCAGCTGGCCTATGGTTTGTGGAATTTTTAACAGTGCACTGGAGGCTCGGGCACCAGCCTCTGGGCAAGGCGGACTCGTCTCGGTCGTTATTCTGTCCTCTGCATGAGCGGGTGCGGTATCTTTGAGGCCTGGGATCTTTGGATGCAATGGTTCCAGAGTACAGAGCAGTAGGAGAGGTGGTCTCACAGGCCAGAGGAGACGGTCTTCAGTTGCCCAAGTCCATGCCGCTTCCGGAGTGTCAAAGTAGAGGATTTTGTTTAGGAAAACCCCTCTGAGGCGAGCCCGAAACAGCAGCCTGTATTGTAGGTTCCGGGCCTGCAGTTTCCCTTTTAACTCCACATAGGATCGGCACGGTGTGTTAACCTCCATAGTATAGTCCAGGAAAATCATAACTTTGTAGCCTTGGTAGGACAGGGTTGTCTGGGAGCAGCCAGCTTGTAGGATAGCGTCCCGGTCTTTGAAGTTGAGGATTCTGACAATTATCGGCCTGTGCGGGGCACCCGGCGGCGGCCTGGCGCCAAAGCTCAATGGTCGCGGTCCACGGCGAACCATGCGGATAGCCCATCCGCCGGCATCCATGCTTGTTCTAGGTCTCAAAGGTTGACACTTGACTGGGTTCTGCTCCTTCGGGAATGCCTACTAGGCTAAGATTGCTGCGTTGTGAGTGGTTTTCTGTGTCCTCTGCGCCTGTGTAGCTCTCTTGTGTGGGATTGGAGTTGCGCAACCTGTTCTTCTAGACAGTGTATATCATCCTTCACTGAGGACAAGCAGGATTCAGCTTTCGTTAAGCGGGCCGTGACATTGCAGAGATCTTGTCTAATGAGGGCCATATCAACACAAACCTCTCCTATTTTGCTCTCCACAGTCTTGTGAGGATCATATGGCTTGCAGGATCACGACAAGATTTCCTTCGGGGAGCATGGCCTTGTTGTAGACTGCCTCGTCGGCACCAGTACATCCCGCCCATGGTGTATTGCTATATTCGAGTTCGCGTTGAGTAAGTTTTGCTGCTTTGTCTTTTCCCATGTCTGATGGGGCTAGCAGGTGGGGAGCCGGCGCAATCCTTTTGGCAGCTCACTGGACAACAGGCAAGTGGTCCACTTCGACTTGGACGGCGGATTAGGGGGCAAGGCTCGTCAGGTCAGATGAGTTTGTGCCCAGCAGGTCTGCCTCTATTTAGATCCCATTGGCGACCTCGCTGAGCTTTCAGGGCCATCGAATCTTTACCTCCCAGTCAGCCCCGTACCTTCATTAGGAAGATCATGTGCACCTGTGTTGACTTTTGTGTTAGGGACTCAACTTCAGGGCGTGGGCCTCCGAGGGCCAATGCTGCAATCACTGATCATGGGGTCATGTTGTCCGAAGTTCCGGATCCGTACATGCCCGGTGGTGCCCTTCTTACATATCTCCCTGAGACACTTGCCTCTCATGGTTTCACTTGTATAGGCCCCTCCTGGGCCCCAGGGTCATGCGTGCCACCTCATGCAGCGAGGGATAGAGGTGAGCCTTCAGGATGGGCGTCCTCCTGTCACTGGGCCCCAGGTGAGCGTTCTGGGTTGCGCGTCCGGTTCCTCAGGCCCGGCTTAGCCTCGGGGAGGGGATGTAGGGGTCTCCCAGTCCCACTACTGGACCTGCTCACCGACTGCCTTGGGCAATCAGGGCATGTGAAGCTCTCAGTGTCATAGTGTAAAGTCAGTGTAATTACAGGGCCTCCGCAAGCATCAGCTCATCGCCCATCGGAATTCGGCCACCATCGCATCGCAATCTAGTCCTCAGCCTGTGAGCCAGGCCCCGCTTGTCCCCGATACAGCAACCGCCCCCTCTGTCACAGGGGCGCCTCCAGTTGAGGGTCGCCGGTGAGCTACTTCCACAGTCATGGGGCCCCTGATGCCACCACACCAGGGAAGCTGTCAGATGCAGATCCTCCACGGGGCCAGTGTTGCCAGGGATCACCGTTCTTTGGACCTCAGGCACAGATGCAGTCAGGCCTCCAGCCCGCGAATCAGGGTCTATCCTCCTTATGCACAGCAACAACTTCTCTTGTCTCCGAGGTGCGCACCACCGCCCTAGGGGCCGCCCACGATCAAGACATCCCCCGCCCTGGCGTCTTCTCTCACCACCACTGTTGCGGGAAGGGTGATGAAGACACACAGTTGATGGACGGAATGCAGAACAAATCAAAACATTCACCCCCAGTCAAGAGATCTGGGTTAAATCCATCATTCTTTTGCTCACCATGCTCACCATGCCACCCCAGTTTAGACCTGGCCATATGCAAAATCAGTCTTGACCCTGTGCCTCATTGGAACAGTCCAGACTGAACTGCCAAGCCAGGTCCTCCCTGGACCGGAAACAAGCATCCTAGGACCAATTTCAGGGTTTCACCCCTCATCAGTCATTGCGATGCAGACCAAGGCTCCTGCATGATGCCGGCACGACGTCGGGAGACGCGGTCGGCCGAAACCTCTCGTCCAGCACCTCGGTCATCTCGCAGACTCAAAGCCGCCAGCTCTTCCACACCTTGCCTGGCGGCCACCAGCTTGCCTTGGCGCAAGGGTCAGGCCGCGGGGTACTCGTCCACACAGCAAGTAATCAGAGCAGTTGAAGTCACAGTCAGTGGGCCGCTGCGGCTACGAGGGCTGACCCCATCCCGGGCTAGTCTCCAGTGCAGTCCTCGGATTACCGCACCCAGGTTATGAAGCTTATGTGCACCGCCGCCATTTTGCCAGCAGACTCTCATCCAAATCGGGTTGGCGCCATGGCTGTCGGTACTGCAGGACGGTAAGTTTGGTTTCCTTATCCACCGCAGATACCGTCATTGTATCATGCAGGCTGGTTCTGATGACCCTTCGATGGCTAAAGGCGCCTCAGGATACGAGTGGATGACGGAGGGGTCCTGACCACTTTTAGAGTGCGACCGCCATCTTGACACTCGAAGCCATGCCCCCCGGAATTCCCAATGTTAATTCTTTTAAGCTGTAATTCCTGATTCGAAAGGAGTAGCTGTGTCATATTTTATAGTTCAGTTTATTCTCTTTTTTTCGTGCCACCTTTGTTTGCTTGGTACATGAAGATGTAAGATTCAAAAATATGTTTTTTCACATTTGGTCACAATAATGTTAATGTAAAAAACAATTAAAGCATACTTGCAAACTGTGACTACATGCCTGCCTTTATCAATGTTTCACTACAAAACTATGAGATTGTATTCCTTTAACGGAGCATACAGCTCTCAGACAAATGGCAATTTGTATAGGGTCATTGGAAAGTCCAAAAGGTGGTCCTTGTCGCCCACAGACATTTTGTGTCTCCTACGTCCCTAAACACACATGCTGCAATGAAAACATAGTGCATGCTCAGTCAACAGCTTTACACAGACAAGCGGCAGCAGGTGAAAGACCTTAACAGAA
The DNA here is from genome assembly GCF_964204655.1 of Triturus cristatus. NCBI lineage: Eukaryota > Metazoa > Chordata > Amphibia > Caudata > Salamandridae > Triturus > Triturus cristatus. Next base: position 214,785,076 of record NC_140586.1, read on the forward strand.
CTAGGCACTGCTCCTTCTAGAGGAGAGGTGGGGACAGGATGGAATGGGTAAAAGTGGACAAACTCCTGTGGTAAACATTCCACCCGAACGTCTACCTGGTACTTGAGGATACACCACAGTAAGACGCTCTGGTAGGTTATTATTAGCCATATGCCACTAATCTCATGCTCAATTAGCACCACGGAAAGTGGGTCAAACGAATTGAGCAGTGCAGGGCACCTGGACCTGACTGACATACTTTATTTCAGATCGCCTCATCTAACAGAGGCACCAACCCTCATGTGACTTACCCATTATATCTGAGATGCAGAGCCCGTGCCTTGTACAACATCTACCTCTTCCACCTTTTCATAGAAGGTTTCCTGACATGGAGGCTGATCTGGCATAACTGACACATGACTTACCCCAAGAAGTGGACAAGCCCACAAATTAACAGATGAGCAAAGGTTCTGCCTGGCTCTAAGAGCTCATGCAAAAGATGAGCCATAATTTATATTTAGCACATAAATCATGCAACAATTATGATGTACAAATATTAAACAGCCTCTTTAAAATTAAAAAAAGTCCATTTATTAAACATGCGAAAGAGTTTCATATTAGTACTTCGGATTAGATAACTGCACTTAGAGGTGGGTATTAAAGAGGCAGTTTGTAAATATGAACCTAGAAACATTCCTGCACCACCCGGACAATATAATTAGTGAACTTAATAAAAGGCAAGTCAGTTTTCATGTGTACCCTATATGTGTCCTACATTACAGTCTATTAAGTCGAACACAAGAGAATTTTCTATTGCGCACATCTTGAACTCACATATTCGAGGATGCCCCCATATGTGATAATGAAGAAACAGGAGGCCAAGGAAATAAAATATTTCACATAATTCAGTCAAGTGGCGAAGCTGGAGCTAATCCCACGTTTTCTCGTTTCACGTTAGGTGAATAAAGCATTAGATGGGCATCTCTTTAGGTCTCCTTCTTAGCATCAAAGGTCAATACATCAGTAATTCTTGTCACATTAGGTTGGAGCAAGGGCTCGAAGTAGAAACCACATGGAATTTAGGCTCGTTTTAGGGTCCAAAAAGACCTCAAGCTCAGCCAGGCATCGGGCTTCAGCTTTCAGTGGGTCGCCCACCTCTACTTGTGCTTTTCTAACTCTATTGGCCATAACCAGGTGTAATTTCACAAATCAACGCTGTATACAGCAGAAATGAATCACCCAGAAGCTTGCTTCATTAGTGTCAGAAAAACAGTCTCTTTAGATTAAAGATTATTATTTCACTTACTCGACCAGTTGTAGAGACACAAATGCAGTATTGAGGAAACCCAAGCAATTTTTCACGCTTTGATTCAAATAGACTTTCATAACTTAGAAGGAACAAGAACTGGCCACCTTTGTAGCTGTACAAAAATGGCTTGTAGTCCCATGAGGTGCCCCGGCATCCAAGGACTTTTTATGGAATTGGAAACCTGCTGCATTGGTTTTAATTTTGGGCTTCATTAGATTCAGCACTAGTAGCTCTCTCCGCCATGCAGTGAACCCCTCCACCAAAGACTCAAGGCATTGCCTCATGTAGAGTTCACAGCCATCAGACGGACACTACTACAGGTCAAATCCATGGAGGGTGTCATAGGTAAGAACGCTTTGGAGTTAACACATGACTTGATATATGAATGAAGCAGTACTTGCCTATCAAGTCCTGGTGTCATTGCCATCAGCTTCAGTCATCAATAATCCCCATATCTGCAACCAGAAAGCCAATACAAAGAGAAGGAGGAAACTAAATGGAGAAAAAGACCTAGGGTTGATGGACAGAGCCTCTAGATTTGTGGTGCTGCTCAGTGGCCCAGCCAAACTCCGTTCTTCTCTTCCACTCCCCAAAGTAAAAAGTCTGTCAACGTTCGCTGAAACTGCAAACCACTCAACGTAGCATCCTCAACTGACCTTGCCCGTTAAGCAATGCATTCTACTTTACCACAGAGTCAAATGCGAAATTATTTCCTTTCTTGCCTTTATCTTAAGCAGACATAAAAAAAAAAATGACTGCTTTGTTGTCGAGCCAAGCAGCACACCAGCCCTCATGCTTTTCCTAAAAATGTATGAAATTTTACTTTTCGGGTTCATATCAACAACAACCCAGAAAACGTTAAACAACAAACCTCGTTGACCAGATCCTCATTTGTGGGAGGAACCTCCGTGAGAAGTTCTGGAAGCCTCCCATGGATTATTTCAATAAAACAAGTAGTTAAAATACACAAAACATTCAGATGTACAAAAAGAAAAGAGGTTTAATAAAACAGAAAATAATCAACTTCTTTAAGAAGCAACCTGCTAGCAAATACATTGGTTGTAGAAGAAGCACGCCAACAAAATGTTACTAATAATATGACATCATCCAAAAACAATAAAAAGGGATGACAATGTACTTTTACTATGTAATCTAAGCAAGGATAAAGATTGTTTTTATGAGTTCACATATCTATGAAACTGGCAGCAGTACAGTTACCTTTGTGTTCAAGCTTCTGGAACTTTTTTTGCTCCGAAACAAAAACACACAGTAGATGCACTTTTTAGGTCGAGTATGCAACAGCGCATGCACTCTCGCTTAAGAGATGCTATTATTTACAAACAAGGGCTAGGCGCCTGTCCATTGCTTACCATTTGTTGGTTTTGGCGTCACTCTTTTTTGCAGCTTCCTAACTGGCCAGCGCAGGCTAAGCGTTATTTTCATTCCTTTTTGTGGAGCAGGGACAAAGCACAGTGTGATTCAACGTTAGGAGTGCCAGTCCAATTCTCCGGCCGTGACTGAGGCACTAATTCTTCTGACCCCTCCCCCCCCTTCCCCTGCCCCAGTCTGGTACTCCCTCCCTCAACTCCCTAATTTCCACCACTCGTTCTGATGTCCATTATTGCTGCTCCCTCACCCTGCCCCCTCATTTTGCTTCCGCTCAGTGTGGGATGCTATGTAAAATGGCTTAAATAGCCAGTGCTGCTGTGACAAAGCCAATAGATCTAGGCGAGACCTGATTGCTTTACCAGTGCTTGTTGTTAGAGGGGTCAGTGAAGTAACACTGCACGAGAGAGCAGACAAGACTGAGGCTCTTTATTACTAGACAGAAGCTTAAATACAAGGGGCATGGTTGAGATTGGAAATGCAAGGGGTACACCTTCCCTGATGCTCGGCAGAGGAAGTGGAAGACCTTGTCACATATAACTGGAATTTTAACACGCTAAATAAACAAATATATATATATATATATATATATACATACACACATACACATACATACATACACACATATACATATACACACACACAAATCTCTCTCTTTCCTTACTTACCCTCTTTCTCTTTACAATGACTCCCAGTGCAGCAGAGAGCATGGTCACTGAAATTAAGTGGCAGGAGCGAACCAAATTATGCAGTAAGGAAAGGCAAATTAACATACTGAGGCACAATGCATTATAGCATTATTTCATGTCATTTCCGCACATGGTAACACTGTCTGGGAAAATATTTCACCTTAATAGTACCAGCCGAATACCCAAATGCAGCACTAGGCAACTGAAAGATGACAAGTCAACCTTCGCGAAGAGCCTTCTGCTGTTCAGGAACATCTTGTTTTTAGTAACTTTTGAGCCGACTGAGATACAGAATGGACTTTCTTCAAATCTGGAGATTATGCAGCACGCGGATTATGTAGCAAATCCATAACTATGCAGGAAACGCTGCGTTCACAGAATCGCAGAATTCATGTAGCCCTGGCAGAGTGGTATATGTAAATCTCTGCTTAGTGTATAAAGTATTTCTTAACCCTCAGCTGGACCCTGCGTTTCAGAACTTCCCTCTACAAACCTAGACGTTGCATAAATTCAGAAAAAACTCATCTGGTAACAGTGCCTCAATTCAGCCTAGTTACTCCTGTAGACAGACCACTTCTTGTCGCTTCAGCTAGCCACTGGAACTCTTTGCCATTCTCCTTGCATTCTCATGTCTCGCAATTAACTTTTAGTGAACTGTTGAAAACCTGGCTTTTCCTCGTCCAATTGATCGTCTGGTATAGGTTTCTACTATTTTGACTCTTCAATCCAATCAGGGTTCACAACGACAAAATACACCTTGGGTGTATAGGAGTACTTTATAAATATGAAAAAGAATAAAGGAAAAAAAAAAGAAGTAGGGCGCGCATTGAGGGTGAAGAGCAGAGGGAATATCCGCAGATGACCTAAAGTTCTTTCCAACAGCCTAGGAGCACTGGATGTGGCTCAGCATCTCGCTTAAACATATTAGCCGCATCAGGGTTTCTAGCATCCATTCTACCTTTACTCAGGCACAAACAGTGTATGTGGTCCAGATGGCCCACAGGCCGACACACTGAATCCATTGCTGTCAAGATGCAGTGGAGTACTCTGTCAGTTTGTTTTTACAGTCCAGGATTGGGTGGGGGGGGGGGGGGGGGGGAATGCAACGGAGATATGACAGTGAGGTAGAGATGGGAAAGCAACAGTCACAAGTGAGTGCAATTGGTGGTGGGGGGGGTCGCATCTCCTTAGTGAGAAACATGGCACCTCAACTCTGCACCAGGGTACTTTGCACCATGAATGCAGCAGCCGCCACGCTTTTTGGGACAGTAAGGACATGCATACGGGAGTTTCCCCAAAAGATTACAGCACGGTCGTCATTATGTATTAATTCAAGTACAGCTTACGAGATACTTTTACTGTATTTAAAATATGAAGTTATGATTAAGCATGAGCTTAATACATCTTAGCAGTTTGCATGTAGTTTAAGAGACTACACTTTTGTTTAAATATACATGGTCAGTCAAGAAATGATGCAGGTAAAAGTCAACAGATGTACATTAAGAAACTCGAAATGGTTCTGGTTCAGCACAAACAAAGAAATGAAGAAATGACATTACCTTTACACTTTTTGGAACAAGAACTGGCAAGTCACCAACTAAACAATCACAGAGTGTACAGCAGAGCCTGCAGGCAACAACCCTCCAGTAACCTCCAAGTGTCCTGTCCAAGTCAGACAGTCCCCATTTTGATCACACAGACATGTAAAACACGGAAGACTTCCCCAGAAAGGGGCGGAGGGGTTGGATTACAAAATCAGTGCAATTTTTTTCACCAACCAAAACCTCATAAAAGGTCGGTATAAGGAGTATTCACAACCTATTTTTTTTATTGATCACTGACAATTTAGTTGTGTACACATCATGGAAAGGGACAAATGCAGCATTGCCTCCCTAAAGTGGCAGAAATCAATTTTCACCTCACAAGGGACTGCTCGCCGGTGCAATTTACCCAGTGTGCATTTATTGCATGTATTGAAAAAAAACTTTTCTGCAAGCTGGTCTGGCTGGAAAACAAGTAGAAGGCTTTCAGATTTGAAAAGCATTTCTCAGCTATGTGTGGCTGCTTCTGTGTTTTCAAGTTCTTCGACACGTGAACCTTTGTTGTGCGGGTCTGACTAGACCGATGAGCAACCAGAGTAGGGTGAAGCACACAACAGGCATTAACCGCAAATGCCTTATTCATTCAAGAGGGTATTGCACGAGGGAAGTAAACAAACCAGAGTTCAGAGCCCTCTCAATGGCTCAAATGCTATTAAAATTATGGTTTAAAAGAACATTTTATGCCATTTCCAAGCGTTGTAAATACCATGAGTATTATCCAATTTAACAGACTTCTCGACTTTGGAAGGATAAATTGGTTGAGTTGGCCTTATTATGATTTAAAACTGTGACCTGCATGCTTATACAGACTTCAGGAGCACGATTTTACCAGAGTCAGACAGTTTTACTTAGTATTAGATGAGAGGCATTCATCTTTTTACTAGATTTCCAACAATGACACGGATTGATCGCTTAGCACCAATTCTCAAGAAGAGAGTACCGGAATTACTTTACCATTCATTAGAGGGAATATTCTGACTACTTTACCATGTATTACATCACAGAAGGTATGATTGCTTTAGCCTTTATCAGTTACATAGAGTTACCAAAATTGCTTTATGCTGCATTAGATTAAGGGAAATTACTTGTATTACTTTTCTCTGCATTCAATTACACAGTACACTAGAATTACCCAATTCTTCCAAAGATTACCCCCAACTGCTCTATTATTAATTGGATCACAGAAGACTGCTCCAATTACTACACCTCGCATTATATTACATAAAATTACTCCTATTTTTTTGCCCTTTATTGTATCATACAAGAAAAAAAGACAGATGGCTATTCTGAATTAAATTACAGAAGAATAGTCAGATTTTACTGCCATTAGGTCAATAATTATTTTATTCAGCACTTAATAATTGTATTCAGCACTTAAAGAATGTTATTGCCGATTCATCCATTCTACATCAGATAAGATTACTCTTATACCATTATCGCGCACAAATCACAAAAGTAACTTGCCATGACCAGTTTAAACTGCAGACACCATACATTACAATAATTAGTTTGCATTTTGCTGGGTTTTACTTTGAGTGTGGTAACCTGCTTTAGATCACAATAAAATTACTAGATAGCTTAAACTAAATCCGATTGGAGAAGAATACCCTATCTCCTATAGCTAGGTGCAGAAAAATAATTATATACATTAGCTCATAAAGCATTAAATATGGAAATTTCATATTACTTTATCCACTGTTAGATAACAAGTAACTATAGCTCCTCTAGATTACCGCTCCAGCGCTTAGCTAGATGCCTGTAAACAAAGACCTGCGCTCGCACTTGTTCAGCCTTTTTAAAAACACAGCAGACATAAAATTTTCTTGCACTGCCGCATTCATAGTTTGTCTATGGAGACAAACTAAGAGCTGCGTCATTCACAGTCCACATGCGTATGCGGTGGGGCTGACAGAACATAGCACACCCGCTTATAGTTTAACTGCCTATAAGAGATAGAACAATGCATCCACCTTGGTGAGATACTTACACATTAGCCTCTGAAAGTTGATATAGCGCACTTCTTATACTGATCATACAGGCCTAGAGAAAACTCTGCAAGGTGCATAGACAGTTGGCTATTGTCCCGACTACACCTGCTAAATAGCTATTGGGTCGATAAGTCAACGACAGACCCTTGGTTGCATAGGGATTTGCTCTTTATAAAACCTAAAAAGTTGCAAACTTTTGGGGCTGTATAGACTGACCGCTATGGGTATATCAGCGTTTTATGCACAATTTAATTTAAACACATTGTTTGGACTACTTCGCTGTCAGAACTATAAACCTTACAAGTACAGCATTTTGAGGATATGTATTTCTGTCCCTAGTGAGTAAGGCACCAGCACTACATGTCTAGGTGCAGTGCCAGGTCCTTTAGGATAGCCCTGTCATGTATACTCCATCTGACATACATCATCCCACCCACACGACTAGAACGATTCTAAACAGGTGACCTTTTACCTAATAAATTTCTCCTGTGTCTTCGACACCAGGCTCTTTGTATTCTATCAGAATCCCTGTACCTGACATACATAAACATGTCCCCAGGCCCGGCAGGAGTACTCCGCTCCCTACGGAACAGGCTGACTACCCTTGAGGGACAGCTGGGCCGATTGGAGCGGGCCCACCTTCAGGGCGGAGACGTTCAAATCCTTGAAGATCTGAAAAAGGCTCTTGAGAAGTATCGGGAAGTTGCGGACAGTGGGGTGAAGCATATGGGCAAGTATGCTGTAGCTAGGTCATATGGCAAGAGTGAGCATCCCAGGTCAGTCCTCGCCACCCTGCAGCGCCGCAAACAGGAGGCTAGCTCGATAGTGGAGTTACGGGCCGAGAAAGGCAGCTCGTTGCATGAACCCTCAATGATAGCCGATACACTTCGCAGCTACTACACAGAGTTGTAAAGCTCCAGGGGTGGTCCCACATGAAGCTGCAATGAAGGATTACCTAGAGCACATACAAACGCTGTGGCTTACTAAGGGCACAGAGAGCATCTTATGGGCCCACTCTAACCTAGCGAGATTCACACAGCACTTCATGCTATGCGAGACGGCAGAGCATCTGGCCAAGACAGACTAACAGTGTCCTTTTATAAAGCATTTAAGGAGCTGCTCATACCACATTTAGTCACACTATTTGAGGAAATGGTGGAAGCAGATGTGATGCATCCCACAATGAGAGAGGCTTTGAAAGTAACTGCTGAAACCAGGAAAGCCTCCGAAGGAATGTTCCTCCTGTAGGCCCTTGACACTTCTGAATGCTGACACCAAACTTTTTGACAAAATCTTAGCGAATCGGCTGGCTCCGTTAGTCCCATTGCTGGTTGGACCTGAGTAGGTGGGCTTTGTCCCTGGGCGCAGCTTAACATAACCTCAGAACGGTATTTGGAGCCATTCAACATATAAAGCCAGAGGTCAGAGCTGCTGCAGTCTTCTTCGATGCAGATAAGGCATTTGACTCGGTGGAGTGAGCATTTATGAAAGCCGTGCTACGATGCATTGGCGTGGGTGACGTCTTTCTTAGACTAATGACAGTCATATACCTCGCCGGTCGCCAGGTTTAGAGTGGATAATACTGTCACGCCCCCTATTGCAATCTCGAGAGGCACGCGGCAAGGTTGCCCGCTGTCCCCATTGTTATACGCCATTGTGGCAGAGCCGTTAGTGTGTGCACTGAGAGAATACCATGGGCACAGAGGAATTGGTTTACCCAATTATCGTCTCATTATATCAGTGTATGCTAATGACAAGCTTTTGTACATCCGGGAGATAATAACAAATCTCACCCCAGTACTCACCGAAGTTATGCGATTTGGTGTTATATTTGGCCTAAAAGTCACCTGGCCCCTTGGAGGGGGAAGAACACTGCATCAGCCTGTACGCAGATGATGTTATGGTAATGCTAGATAACCCAGTAAGGAGCCTGCCCTGGTCTCACCGAACTGTTCGAATCCGGGCAAGTGTCCGGATTTTGGATGAATCTTCACAAGTCGCAGGCCCTTAACCTTACCATACCCCCTCTCAAGCTGTAGACTAATTAGAGAGCACGTGATTTGTTGGGCGCCCAACTCTATCCCTTATTTAGGAGTCCGGCTTAGCCAGACACTAGAGGAGACATAACTCCTGAACTATGGAGCCTTGCTTGGCCGAACACGGGCTGAATTGGACCGATGGCGTCACTACCCACTCTCCCTATTGGGCGATGTCGCCAGCCATAAAAATGACCACCCTGCCCAGGATCCTCCATGTATTTCAGGCCCTGCCACTGCCCCCCCCTCCCCCCGTTCGGTGCGATTACATCCCTTCAGACAGCGCTGAGTCACTTTCTTTGGGCAGGTAAGCGGCCTAGAATGAGCAGGGAGTAGAGTTGGCTCCCCCGGTGGAAGGAGGCCTGGGGGTGCCTTGTCTTCTTAGATACTATCAGGCCGCCCAGCTTCGCTATCTGGTGAAATGGTCCAGGGCCAAGTCAGAGAAGCACTGGCTGGCGGTACAAGGGTGGGGTGGAGGAGTTCTGTTCCTCTTCTGATTTCTTTCTTGTCTAGTAGGGGGATTAAAAGCTGCATTATTTTTCTACAAAATGGAGAGAGTTATCTCCTGATGTGCACTGTTAACTTGATATGCCAATGTGACAATAAAACAGATCTAAACCTAAAAGTTAACAGGGCTAAATTCATAGTTTTCCTCTGATCCCTGCCATGTTACCCATTGAATTGGACTTCCCACTGCAATGGTCCACGGAACCTGTTCACTATTTAGGCATTCAAGTACACTCAGACTCAGAACTGGTGCTCAACTAGAATTATGAGAAAGCTATTTCCAGGCTAGAAGATGATGTGGAACGGTGGATTTGTCTCATTTCCCTTATGAAAATGATAGTTCTCCCCAGATTTTTATTCCAGTTTCAGAACGTTCCAATGCTACTCCCGATGCAAATGTTTAAAGTCCTCCGCTCAATATTAATAAAGCTTGCCTGGACTGGGAAGCAACCCAGAGTAAAATGGGACATACTCACATTGCCCTACTGCATGGGCCTCAGCACACCAGATCTAGAGCTATATTACAGAACAGCGCTGTGTTCCCATGCACACTACTGGATTCATGGTCCACAGAACCTCCCGTACTTGCCAACTGAAAGGGTGACAGCTGATCCGCACACTCTCCCGTAGAAGCTGTTCCAAGCTCCCACTAGGAGACCCGGCACACTAGACTATTAACTCCACTGTTCACGCTTGGCCTGCTTTATTAAACAGTCAGGCGCGCTCATGTGCTCTCCATTGATCCCTTTGGTGTCACTGGCTCTCAGTTGGTAGGGATAGGGAGATTATACAAGCATTAATGAAACTAAACCTCACAAAGATGGGAGGTCTGTTTCAGGATGGAGTGGTCTGCCGAGGGGCGGACTTGGACCGAAGGACATGACTTTTTGCCACTCACACAATACTACTACTATAGGTTCAGACATGCATGGCACGAGCTACTTGGGGATGATATGCAGGAGCCCCCGGAATTACTATCCTCCTCTTTCCTACTATGCTCCACTTCCCCTTATAAGATAGTGACCACCATTTATAACTTGACGCAGGAAACTAGGAAGACGCACTCAAAGTCTAGGCTAGATTGGCTGGGCGACCTAGGCATAATTATTATAGATGACAGCACTTGGCAGTATTGTTGTGAAATGACTTAACACACTTCCCTAAATGGAAGGCACCGCCTCATTCATTTTAAATTCCTCAACAGGGTCTATTACACACCAGATAGACTGTCGGTATGGACTGCGAGACTCTGCAGCTTTCTTTCGCTGCAGAGAAATCGAGGCTGGGTTCATGCATATTGCCTGGTACTGCCCCAAGGTTGCGGAGTTTTGGAATAAGGTTTTCCTCATACTAAATTCGGTCACAGGGCTCTTGCTGACTCCAGACGCACTACTCGCCTTGCTGGGATATAGCAAAGGTCTAAGCAAGGAGGTCAGGCGTTTAGTTACGATGGGTTTGCTAATAGCCAACCCAAGAATAGCTATGCGCTGGGCGAAGGGCCCAGTTCAGACCACAGCGAATCGGTCCAAAGACATGTTATATTGTAACACACAGTCAGAAATCTACAATGGGGCTATTACCTCCCCAGAATTTATATCAGCAATATCTTGTGGGAGAGGAAACTGGGGAACTGGAAGAAAACAATAACTAGGTGTGGTGAATCTCAATCTGTATTGCAATCCGATAGCTTTGACAAATTTGGGGGGGTGGGGCTTGCTGTGTCCTTGGTTATTCAATAACAAATAACCCCCCCAAAAAACGCATGCTCCTGTGGTCTACCATTACATGCCTAAAATGTATTATTTCTCTAGTTGTGATATTAATTACACTTCAAGTACCCGCTGTAGTCTGTACTGCATCCAGCCAATGTATTTGTATATGGTAAAGTGTTGGTGTAATCAGGGATGTGGAATTCCTATACCCCCGACGCCCAGGACATATTGTTTTAGTGTCACGGGCAACAAGTTTTAATGTGCATTTTGTCCTTGGGACAAGCAGGCCCAACCCCCTGCAGCACCAACCCTTTGGCTGCCAGTTTGCAGTACCACATTAAGGATCAGGGAAAGGAACTGCCTGCAGTTAAGTTAATATTTGTGTGCATATGTTAATGCTGCTCAAACTTGTATTTATAGTTCATTAATTGAAAGCCTTTATTATTAGGGTGAGCGCTCTCAGTAAATGTAAGTTCTGACTGCACTACTGACAGTGGTTCCAGTATAAAAACGTGTACACACGGTTTCAAAGTTTAGCAATATGAGGCTATGCAAAATGCTCCCAGAATGCTCTGATTAGATGCAAATATTTGCAGAAGCTTGAAAGCAAGATTAATGATTCTTTGCTTTCAATATAAAATGTTCCTAAAAATGAAAGTAGGAAAAATTCAGGTACCATTTCTTTGCAGCATCATTTAGTAAAATGTGTTGATGCATGCTAGTATTTTCCCAAAATATTTATATTACAAAATCAGTGTAACCAGTTTCAATAAGATTTTGGGAAACATAAAAATAAACAAGCATTGGAAAAGCCAGTAGGTTTGAAATGGTGGTCAGCTTTTTAGTTTAGGCAATGCGTGACTTGTTTTGGCATAGTTTTTGTAAAACCGTATTGATGTGAGAGCTGGCGGACCCTCACCATTATAACAAACATTGGCAAAAGCAAAAATTGTTTTTGGTCTAAAAAAAGCACACGCTGCCACATTAGTTACTGGAACTGAACAAAACTACTTTGTGTGACGATATGCTCCTTGTGAAAGAGCAGAATGCTGTCACTCACCGTGAAGCCAGCCGATAAAGAGAGCGCGCTAATTTTAAAAAACACAAAAGGTCATGGTTAACGCCAGACCAAATTAGGGGCCCAATTATTAAAGAAAGTCTCAAAAGTGCACCCTTGGTATATGTCCTTACATTAAGGGCAGCTATATGGCTTTCGTGAATTCACAAGAATTTACAGCAGTAGGGCAACAAATAGTACTCCAAGAAACTATTTGTGAACTGCATTTTAGCATGAGCAAATATGCATGTGTAGATTTGCTCATGCGAAAACCTGAGTGTTTGCAAGTTTATTTTCCCTCCAACCACTTGTTTCCCCAACTCTGGAAGAAGGTTTACATCTGCCATTGTCAGGAGTAAATTTCCAACATTTCTCAGTATTGGAAAAGATTAGAGAAGAGTTGTTGAAAACCCTTAAAACATGCAAGTTAGTAGGTTTGCACAGACTCAAAAGGACATTCCAACCCTGGAACTATTGTTTACCACTACCTTCAGTCCCAGTATGTAGATCTGCGGAAACGTAGCAACATAAAAGGGATTGCTAGTATTCAAACACTACTATGGTATGAGCCCTGGCATAATCAGAGAGGCTATATAAGAGCTATTTTATAATGAGATTGCTGCCATAATTTGTCGCCACACAACATGGCACCAAAGGGACAAGTGGATTTTGTTACAGGACAAGTAGATTTATGAAGCAACCTGCCCCATGGACAAGTAGATATTTTAATAAATTCCACACCCCTGGTAATACTGTAAGAGGTTTAAATAAAACAAAAAAGAAAAAAAAATCTAAAACATCTTCCCAGCCTGTTTAGAAACAAACTTGCTAAATATGGAGCATAATCTACTCACAGGCTTCAAAAAATCATTAAAATGTTACTAGACCTGCAGGTCTAGTAACTGGACTAATCTACTAGACCTAACTGTAATGTACTTGCTCCATAAACTGGTCTCATTAGGTCATCCTAGGCAAATATTTTATATTGCAGAGCCACCTTTTTCTTCATTATCACATATGAGAGCACCTTCCAATATGTGAATTCAGCATGCTTGCTGTACAAAAACACCCATTTGGTTTGATTTAATAATAAACTATCGCTCCATGCATAATAAGAATCTCACCCAGAGATAGGGTAGACATGACCCCTAACTTGCCTCTTAGTTCACTAACAGCATTGCCATCAGGGAAGGAATGTTTCTAAGTTCAGCTTTAAAAACTCACTTTTAATATATTACTATAGTACAAGGTGGCAATGCATTATCATTTACAGACCGCACATTTTCCATTGAAATGGCCTAAAAGTTTCCCACTAACATGCAGCTTTATTTATAAAACTAACTAGTGTATAAACAAAAATCTGTCCAAATTGGGTTTCAGCAAACATTTATCACTTGCACATCACCAAGTAAGGTGTACCGATTCATTTTCATCCTAATAAAATATTTTTTTCATCACACAGAATTACAAAACAAGGGCTTTCATAACTACGACAATTTATTTTGAAATGTTTGTGCGGTTCACTTTTGAGCTATTTAAATGTGTTAATATAAAACAGGACATCCTACAGCCTTTCATTTCACATTTCTATTCATGTTTGTCAGACAATTCACTTTTCAAAATCTTGGAACTTTGCAGTCAGAGAAAGAAGAGGAATTGTAGATGTAAACGGACGTTTGACCTCTGCCTCTGAACACAGAATAAATGTGACAAGATGAAAACTAGTTTTAAAGGCATCCTTAATGTTCCTTCACTTTGTGAGTGAACATATAAGCTGTTTCTCAGCTCCCCAGAAGAGGCCAGTAGGCCCTAAATTTAGCTCGCCTTGATAAAATCTTACTCGCCATAGCAATTTGACAAGTAGATTTGTCAAGCCTGACTCAATTGCTGTCATCTTACAGAAGATGAAAACACTTTAGCATTAATATTGATATCCTAATTTGTTTTTAAATGGTCTGCAATTCTAGCAGAAAACTAACAACTTTCAAAATTGACTTATCAACTGCACAACTCTTTCCAGTTGGAAATAAAGCATTTATTAATGATGTGCAAAACAACTAACCAATTCAGGATTCAAGTCTGATGAACTGCTGGTAATCCAGTTGGACCAGGAGTACCTTACTTAATGGGCAAGAACATAATAAGCTTCAGATACACCAATTCCTCCAAGATGCAACTGTCTTCCTTAAATACTCTCATCAGACTTGTATAGAAACATGTATAGTTCATCCTCATTTCCCTGAATTTAGAGAGGAGCGTAAAGAGGTTTACTTTGCCAAAAAAGCAGGGATGATTTTGTCAACTAATATTATGTTTCCTGCTACTGCATCCTAAATTTTGATACTTGAACTTGGGTCCAATTTCCTCAATCTACCCACAGGTCATGTGGGTTCTCCATCCCCTCAATATGAGTGCTACACTCTTAAAATATCTTGTTCACAAGGTTTATTAAAATGAGACTTCATTCAAAACAACATTCACAAATTCAAACAATTTTTTTTTTTTTTTATATAGATGCTTTGATACCCACAAACGTGAGCAGGCTCCTTTTCTTAGTCGAGCAACAGTTAATTGACATACCATGAAAAAAACATCTTAAAATGTCTCACTCAGTCAGCATCCACAAGCCCTTAGTTGGCCTTAAAGAATGATGATAGCAGCAACATTGATCTATTTTTGATTACTTTAGTACTTTGAGGAGCACCAGATCTACTAGTATAGGCGTACAATTGCTCTAGGAGAATCTTCCAAAATGTGAAATTCTATTATTTAGGGAGAAGGAAAGAGAGGAAGGGAGAAGGAGAGTGAGAGAGAGGGGAAGAGCGAGAGAGAGAGGGATAGAGACATACCCCGGCAAACAAAACATGGAATCATATTGCTGCAACTTTTTCTGTATGCCAAACAGCATGCTGCCTTAAGTATTTGCTTTTAATTATAGGGTTTTCCGATTAAGATTTGTCTATAAAGGGGGGAAGCTAGTGAGCCCACGGCATGATGGTCGCACCCTAGTGCAGCTAAGCTGGCCGTGAGCATATAATCTATCAACATACTGCCAACAGCTGAAGAAAATGCACTAAAAATGCAAAATAATGCAGATGAAATAAGCTACAACGAAAAGCGGAGGAAATCGTACGATAGCATCGCAGATATATGCTCTAACCGACAGTGCGATGCAACAGGTACGTTGAGGAAAAATGGAGCTCCGCCCAACAAGCAGAGAGGCTACTAATGGGGAACCGCTTTCAGTGCTGCCTCCGGAGCACCAACATAGTGACCATAAGACAGAGAAGAACACTGCTGTGCCTGGCTGGTCCCCATCTGTGGTCCGTCATACACAGTCGCAACTGGATGAAGCAGCCAACATAGTGGCGCCGCGGGAAGTACGTAGATCGGCCCGAGACAGACGAGCGTAGGCTGGGCCTGCGGAGAAAAACAGAAAAATGCAGATAACAGAACAGGATCGCCAAGAAGTAAACACCACTTCGGGAGAGGCATGTCATCCCCGTAGATCTCCCAGGAAACACTGCAACTTGAGGTGAGCGGGAAATCGCGGTCCTGGCGCTGGCTCCTCATCAGACGCGGACCCCTGCACACACAACGCGGAGAGCGCAATATACCCGCCATAACAACACTGCGCTGCTCAAGAAGGAAGAAGAACTGCTGTAAAGCTATACAAGTCTATTTACGAGTACCCCCAATACGTGATGTAAGAGAACAAATAAGCCCAACCGCACAATAAAAGGGGGCAGATAATTCGCAATAGAAACTGAACTGGGGAGGGTTGCTCCCGAAGTACTCTGTAGGACAGTGTGACTGTAGCCTTGTGCACGTGCTGCAATAGACTAAACAAGACTGGATGCACGATAAAGAGTGGCAAACTAAAAATAATTGCAAACACAAACTGCAACACGTCGGAGATATGCAGCAGGAGCTATGCAGCATAAAATCAGGGGGCAGCTGTCGCAGAGGGCGAAACGCACCCAGGTCCCACATCAACTGAAAATAAATCTCTGGTATGAACAAAAACTTCCGTAGCCGAAATAATTATTATTAATAATCAGGCCCACACAATTACTAGATGGGGGGGGGAAAACAGCACGGCAAACGCATACACTAAACTCCCAAGATCAGTCGAAAGAGCCCATCTCCCACTCCTCGCCGATCAGATGGGGAAAACGGACAAAGCCCAACCCAGACTAGACTTTGAACCCTGGAAAACCACAAGGGCAATCACCCCAGACATGGATAAGCAGAGCCCAGCATCAGACACACTGGCAGCCACATTAGCGGCCATGCAGCACAGCCTGCAATCCATTGACGGTAAAATTGATTACCTGGACCTTAGAATGCATCACCTAACCGCTAAGCTGGAACAACAACTGGGTAGACTAAATGAAGCGGAACACAGGATATCTACCACTGAAGACACCACAAAGGAGCTCTGTACGAAAAGCCTAGACATGGAAGAAGTAATAGCAGTCATCCAAGCTAAAAATAAAGAATTGGAAGCGCGATCGCGCCAAAATAACACACGCATCATAGGTGTACCGAAATCAACAAATACCGGACAAATGGAGACCTATGTGGAGCAATTATTGAAGGATATCTTTGGAGGAGAAGTCCTATCACCTATGTTAATAGTGGAAAGAGCACACCGCTCCCTGGCACCCAGACCCCCACCAGAAGCGCCACTGCGGCCCATTGTCGCACGGCTATTACATTATAGAGACAGGGATGCGGTGTTGCGAATGGCCAGGGAAAAAATAAGACACCCACCATCAAGGCAACACGCTGCTCTTCTTTCCAGATTTTACAATGGCCGTACAAACAGTCAGGAAAGAACACCTTCAAGTAAAGAAAAAGATGCAGCAAGCAGAAATAACACACACCATATTATACCCAGCCAGATTAAAAATAATACATAAAGGGAAGGAAGCAGCTATGGATTATGTTGATACACTGATAGCTGGCAACAAGCACAGAAGCCAGCAAGCTAAAGAAGATCGACTATGTCAACCTAGATAAAGCCCAGAAAATGATATGACGCACAAGGAAGGAGTACACCTAACCAACAGCTGATAAATTAGCAATTAACTACAGGAACTGCGAAAAATGCGAGCGTAGATCTATCACACACTGCTATGTCGGCTGTTTACCTGTAATGGAGCTCGCAACCCACCCCTTGCCACAAAGGGGCGCAAGTTGGGACTCTGGCATGCCCCCCGCAATGGGTATGCCCCTAACAGTTAGTCATCAGTTGACATGGAACCTTACCACTGCAATTCTATTCAACATGCAATAAATTACGTTTTATTTTTAATGGGGTATTCTCCAGCACGTCTGGGATGCAGGAGTGGGTGGGGGAGATGGTTTGTATTTTTAGCCATTGTCATCCATGCTCACAGATAACATGCAAGCGACACACACACCCCCATCACCAGTGCACCTGCTCACCTGGAATGCTAGAGGGTTAAAAAAAACTAGGAAAATTCTACAAGAGTTAGCATATCTGGACAGACACCGGGTAGAGATAGGTGCGTTTCCTGAAGCATGGCTAACAAAATCCAATGAAACTGGTATATAGGTACAAGATGGGCAGAGGCAACAATAGCATCCTGCTACTCATATGCAGGCGGGGGGTCCTAATTCTAATAAAAGAAAAAAAGGTGTGCAGTTTAAGATAGAACACACAATCACAGAAGATCCACAATCGTTACTGGAATATTACGAGGCTCCAAACTAGGGTTAGTTAACACATACGGGCCAAATGTGGATTATCCAGGATTAGCCACATTGGGCCCATATGTGTTAACTAATCCGAACATATGGAATAAGATACGAGAGCTACCGCGGATGGAAATACTATGGGGTGGGGATCTAAATGTGGCACTTAACGATGACTAGGACAGGTCACACACAACGATAGAACATCATAAACAAGCAGCCAAGGCAATACTAAATGGCATGGTAGAATTCCATATTGTTGATATACGGCGACTGGATTGATTATTGGGGAGCGTCGGATGTGGCCAGCAATTGGGTGCGGAGTGTCCACCTGTTTCCACCTCCCAAAAACAGTTAGACCACAAGCCTGTGCTACTATCCCTAGATGTTCCAACATATACACCGCCGCCATATGTATGGAGGTTTAACGCTAAAGCCCTACTAGACCCAATACACAGTAACACAATTAGAGAAGCAGTGGAAGAATACTTCCAATTAAACAACGATTCAGTAGAGGATGCGAGTATACTATAGGAAGCGTTCAAAGCAACCATAAGAGGGGTCTGCAATAGTTCAAATACAGGAATCCTGAGAGACATACGTAAAAAGTTGAAAAACTCTGAAAACACTCTTACGAAGTTAGAAGAAGAATATGATCGCACACACCAGGCAAGCACCCTAGGAAACATTAGGGAACAACTCACTATATATAACAAACTTGCAGATAGCAAAATTAAATACCTGGCGTATCGAGAAAAGCTAGAGCAAAAAATATGGGTTGAAAATAAAACACAGGCAATCAAAAATAACCACTGCTAACGAAGTAGCACACTATAACACAAAAGGAATACTAGGGGCATTTGCAGACACATATGGCAAACTCTACGCATCCAGAGACACAGCGGGAAGAAATTACAGAATATCTTGATGATATAGCCTTAGCATGGCTGACGGAGGGCCAAAGGGAAAATTGATCCCAACCAATCACAATACAAGATGTACAAGAGGCCGCCAAAACACTGCCTGATGGTAAAGCTCCTGGACCCAATGGGCTCACAAGAGGATTCTACAAGGAATATGCAGAACTATCAAGTCCATTTTTAATGGAAATTATGAGGATGCATACAAACAGATCTTACCACCAACACTACGAAAAGCAATGTTAATTGCGCTACTAAAACCTGGCCAAAACCCAGAGATAAGCGAGTCCTACCGGCCGCTGTCAATAATTAACACAGACACAAAAATACTGGCTAAAATCATAGCCACGAGGCTGCAACCACTTATGCAAAATATTATACTGCCGGACCAATTCCGATTTATACCAGCAAGTTCCACCGTACACAATATACGCACTATATCTGCTCTGCTACTCCAACTAACCCCTAAGCTAGAAGCAGCAGCAGTACTACTGGATGCTGTTAAAGATTTTGATTCAGTAAAATAGACATTTATTTATGATATTCCAGAGAATAGGTATGCCAGGTATACTGGTACAATGGATAAAACTCCTATATACCAAACCAGTAGCACGTATTAAGGTAGACATATCCAACGCAATACAAGTACAAAGAGGAACAAGACAGGGGTGTCCTCTATCCCCCTTAGTTTTTGCCATTTCACTCGAACCCCTCGCATGCAAAATACAGCAAAAACATGCGGCCACAGCACTTAAATTCCGTCTACGCCCAATAGGCATTTCCCTGTATGCAGATGAGATGGTGTTATATGTACGCGAACCTAGAAATAATTTATCGCTGCTGCTAAGAGAATATATTAAATTCGGGAGGCAATCCGGATTACAAATTAACTGGAGCAAATCCACAGTGCTCCTGTTGACTGAGGTCACACAACCACACTATGGAATTCCCTTCAACCTGGCAGGATGGTCCACTTAAATATTTAGGAATATGGATCCACAGAGACCCAGCTATCGTAATAAGAGCAAACAATGGGGTGGCAATAGATAAACTAGAAACAAAAGTCAATAGGTGGACTCAGTTACCGCTATCCCTGGCAGATAGACTATCCATCATAAAAATGATGGTATTCTCCAAATTAGTATTCACTAATATTCCGATCACCCCACTGACTCCATCTACAATAGACTAAACGTATGCATGACCAAAGCTTATCTGGGCTGGAAAGCAAAAGTGTATAGACCTGAAAACCTTAACACTGCCTACACACAAGGAGGATTTGCAACACCGGATTTTTTGCTCTACTATTTATGTGCACAAGCACAATATGCGCACTACTGGTACCACACACCACGATATATGCCACACTTGGCGGTAGAAAATGGAGATGCAAACTCTATCCCACTCAACAGTATACTGACACATCAACGGGAAAAGGAGACCAAAAATGAAATAAAGACGATACAAACGGCAGTCACAGCATGGCAAAGCATGGGAAAACTGGCATGCAAACTACCATTATAATTGCTGGCTATGCCACTAAAACAACACTCCTCTTTCTCCGTGACGCAGGATGAGGCAGTAGGGAAATGCTACAGCTGGTGGGACTAGCGGCAATGGGAGATCTATACAAAGATGGTACATTCCTCAAGACTATTGATTTAGCCTATGTAAGCAACTAATCGCTACTGTTTAAATTCACATATCATCGACTATGGGCAGCCGTCAAATAGCTATACCCAACTTTCCTAAAGGAACTACCCTCACTGGTACCATTACAAATGATAACTGACTCCATTAGCACGCACACAGTTACAAAACTGTATAAGGCAATGCAAACTGTTATAGCAAGAGGCACTAGTAAGTCGCAAGAGAGATGAAATGCGCTATTGGACACTCCTCTAAGCACAGATGAATGGCAATTCTGCTGCCCACTAACGGAAATGCTAAACCCAAATGGGAATCTTCGCATTATACGCTACAAATATCTACACCAGACATACCACACACCCGTAAAATAGCAGAAGTATGGGCTACGGGAGGAGGCAATATGCCGAAGGTGTGGGGTGGCTTGCGCTGATTTTTTGCACTTAGCATGGAACTGTGGTAGGGTTCAATTATACTGGGAATAAGTCATGAAAACATTATTCTGCATGCTAAAAATGTAACATAGAATGTTCAATACGAATCTGTCTGTTGGGCCTATTAAAACGATTGCAACCGGTCAAACGCAAATTTAGTGCGGTAGTGCTACTGTTAGCAAAAAGAAGAGTGTCAATGCACTGGGACAGTAAATCATTTTCCACTGGCAAACGCTGGATAATGGACATGGTATATTGCAGAGACTCGCTTAAAACAGATGAAGAAGACCTACCTGCGGCCTCAATGCCTAAGACTTTTGGGAACCACTCACAAACTATTTAAGAGCTCACCCAGATATATTGAACAAGACTGATACACAAGCATAAAATATTCCAGGAAAAGACAGTGGGATAAAGTATTAAGATGCAGAAGTAAAGTGATGTTAAAGGTGTATTGTGTGCTGTAACGGAGATACATGGCTTGTTATGTTTGTTCTAAAGAAATCAATAAAACTTTATTTAAATTAAAAAAAAAAAAAAGTTCTCTCCTTAAAAACATATCAGACTATATTAAAATCTACTCTGGCCATATGGAGGTCAAGTATTTTTCCTGCCCTTTTGTGGACTGGTTCCGACTGATTGGTAATCAATACGCACACCAGTCTATTAAGCATTACACTATCGCACTTTAAGAATCTGCAGCCTCCATAAACACTGCCTATCAACACGCATAACTTCATGTGCTAAACATATTTTAATAACAGAAAGCACTGTACTCTAGAATTGCATCAGTTAATTATCAGGTGCACCCATCGTTCCCAAAGATATTCAGTCTCTGAATCTAGCAGATGAACCTAATTAAAGACATCTACCCTAGACTCTACTTTGAACATATTCATTTAATTAAGATTTATTTTTACTTATTCGTGTACAGAACCTCTTTATGGGTCATAACATGAAATGTAAATCTGAAACAACTATTATTTTGGTTAAACCAGGCAACAGAACACATTAGAAGAGTATAACACAGAAAGAGACCAGTCAGCAAACCCGAAGTCAGGTAGATCAACAATAAGAGGCTTCATTGAATAACAGCCAGAGGGTAAGCTGAAATTAATATAGATTGTGTAATATATATATATATATATATATATATATATATATATATATATTACCTACTGGCGGTCGCCAGTAGGTAGTTATAGTTAGGACCCTGTTTCCATAGGAAAACCGCAACATTCTATTTTGAATAACTTTGGCGCCGGTCGTGGGGCGCTACGCTCCGCTCCTACCCTGAAAGTCTCGGGGGGGATTCGTCAAGCGGGGGCGGAGATAAAAGGGGGGTCCCAAAACGCGTTTTTCCCATGCATTTTTCCATAGGACCTTTAGACACAGCTACAGCCCGAACGGCTGAACAGAGTTCCTTTAAATTTGGCAGAGAGGTAGTCTACAGGTCAAGGAAATGCCTTTTGTAGGTTTGGTGTAAATCTGTTCAGTAGATTCTGCGAAAATAGCCTTTAAATCAATATATATATCTGAGCCAGCTTACGGTGCGCTTACCGTGCGCTTACCGTACGGTGACGTGCGCGAGCGCGATTCTGATTTGCTGTTAGATATTAGTAAACATTCGAATCGGTCGAAACCAGGATGCGGTGTCCGCCATTTTCTATCTCGCACTCTGAGGGGGTGGAAGAAAAACAAAGACAAAAAACATATAAAGGGGATGTTTAGACTGCTCCCAACCACCTAGCCTTGATGAAGGTGTTCTCAAAGAACCCCCAAGGCCAAAAATTCAATTTTAATTTTTTTCGAAAAATCGCCGATTACGCTTACCGTATGCGTACGGTAAAAAAATATTTAAAAAAAAAAAAATGATCCACATTCTCCACACCCCGTGTGCAAATAGTGCCCCAAGGGCACCATTTGTGCATGGCATATATGTCTGACCTGCACTTCAAAAAATCAAACATTACCTTTCACAACGAAGCGCATAATATGTCCTCCATGTGCGCACGGTGCGCGAAGCGCATCGTGCGTACATGGCCCATCCAGCGTAACGTGGGCACGCGGTGCGCGTAGCGCACCGCGTGCCCACCCTGCGTGCACGGCACTAACTGCGTAAAGTGGGCGCGCGGTGCGCGAAGCGCACTGCGTGCTCACTGTGCGCGCACGGTGCGCGAAGCAGACCGTGCGCGCACGGAACGAACTGCGTTAAGTGGGCGCGCACGCCACGAATGGCGTAAAGTAACTTAGCATTTAAAAAACCGTACAAATTCACTGAAAAAACCATAGGTTTCACACACGTTATAGTTAGGAATTAGCATTTAAAAAACCTTGCAAATTCACTGAAAAAACCATAGGTTTCACACATGTTATAGTTAGCTGGACATTTTACTGATAAAAAACCAATGAAATTCCCCCGTTATAGTTAGTGCAGGCAACTATAACTCACGTGACCGCAATCCTCTGCTGATGCTAATACTGTATTTAGACACTTATTTGCCCATGTCTTCTTCCATTAAATTTTAGCTATACATATATTACAAATATTTTTTTTTCATAAAGACACACATGTCATCAGTAGAGGATTGCGGTCACGTGAGTTATAGTTGCCTGCACTAACTATAACGGGGGAATTTCATTGGTTTTTTATCAGTAAAATGTCCAGCTAACTATAACATGTGTGAAACCTATGGTTTTTTCAGTGAATTTGCAAGGTTTTTTAAATGCTAATTCCTAACTATAACGTGTGTGAAACCTATGGTTTTTTCAGTGAATATATATATATATATATATACACATATACACACACATACATAGTAAAACATAATTAAATATCAAATATTTGAATTCTCATACTATACAATATGAATGCACATTGCAGAACTAATTAAACACCTAGCATTGACTCCTTAACATCTCCTTTTGACTGACCAATGTGTCTGAAGTGTCCCTGCTGCTCGATTATGGAATTACTCTGTTATTGCAGATGAATATTTTGCTTTTGTATATTTCTGGACTACCTCCATTACACTGCAACCAAGGCAGACAATATTTACACTTCACCAGGACTTGAGCTCCCGAACTGCCTCTAAAACTTTAGGTCCAAGCTAGAGGCGGTCATTGATACTACATTTTTTATCAGAAAGGCACCGATTTACCTTAAACTCAAATGAAAGCTGTCTATGCACACACTGGTAAGCAGAAAGTCTTCAAACTAAATATTCAAAGAATTTTGCATGCGCTGTTTGTGGGATCTTATGGAGTTCTTTGCAATCACCAATAATGTTTAACTATTATTTAGTCCACCTCAAGCCCCTACCTCATAAAAAAAGTTTAATCTTTTACACACAGGCAATACCAACTATATACATGTATTCGTCAAATGTTCATCTAACCCAAAACTCCACCACAACAGGGGCATGCTTACTTGGTCATCCAGGCAGATGAGACAACAGAGAAGAACAATGCTGCAGACCACTGGGACTAGTGCAAATGCTTAGGTATGGAAACATGCACACATGGAGGGTAGCAAAGTCAGCCTGCTCCTGGCAACAAGAGAGCTGCAGAAGAATGCTGAAAACAACAGTACGATAACACCATAAAGAATCCAAGCATCAGCACCCATTCTGGGACTATAATCCTCCAGGAGGTCGGAACATTCTTTTACCGTTACGGTTAGACGAGCCTTATTGAATCTTAACGCCCCCTCCCCGCAGGACGCTAATTAGCATTCTCTCTGCTTTTACTTGCAGGGCCGATCCATTACCCTAATTGGATAAGACCTTGTTATTTTTCAATTATATGCAGACAATGAAACAATTCCTCAGTGCAGTGGTCACACTTCAATCAAGCTGTTGTGTGTTTGTGGTGGTGACAATTTTATTCCAGTTACTTGGGTTACAAGTTACTCTGAAGCAATGACAAAAATGGGGTTACCCAATCATGGTCATGGACCAGGGTTCAATATGATACAGAGTACAATGGTCCTAGACCTCTGTTTTTAGTACGGATATATCTCTATCAACTTCACAGTAACGAGTACAAAAATTAATTCAGGAGCCTCAATGCGTAAGCTCACAGTAATCAATACTATACAGAATTTCGTTTTGAGGGAGAAGAAAGTGCAACAACCACATTGCTTATGTCTCACACCCAGTATTTATTATATATATATATATATATATATATATATATATATATATATACACACACATCACAGGGTGCACAGTTAAATATTCACTATATCTTGTTTGAAGCAAATTGGGGGAGGATAGGTTGGTCCAATAGGAACGTGCAAAGAGAGTAAGTGAAATTAGAATCACACAAGGGTGAGAGACTTTTTTTACAGTACAGTTTGTAGACACAGAAATGTATTATTCGAGTGGCACATCGTAAAGTAGGGCTAGTGATCTAGGCCACTAGTGGGGGTGTCGACGTTTCGACCCGGCTTGGGGCTAAAAGAGGGGTTTGTGGCCTCAGCCTTGCGGGTCTTCTTCAGGAATAGATGGGCAACCTAGAGAGGTGTGATGGATGAGTCCTACACCAACAGTGTATGTACGAGACGCCCAGTCATCATGTGGAATAAATCACAATTGGGCATGTCCTCCCGTGAGTGAAGGTCATGGCATGGCAAGGAATGCACTATGCTGGCAAAGGTAGACCGGCATCCAACCTCGTGTAAATAGAACCTTTAATTGTGGATCATTTCGTATGGAGACTCCTTCCGTGAGTCCCAGTGTTTTGGAGCCAAGGCAATGAATGCTGTTAGGCTTAAAAGTGATCCGCGCTCTGTGACCGTCTTCCGCTCGTGATGGCTGGAGACTGCCAACACGAGCGGAAGACGGTCACTTTCTTCTCCCTCAAAACTAAATTCTGTATAGTATTGATAACTGTGAGCTTACGCATCGAGGCTCTTGAATTTATTTTTGTACTCGTTACTGTGAAGTTGATATACATCAGTACTAAAAACAGAGGTCTAGGACCATTGTATTCTGTATCACAAGTTACTCTGAGGCATGCTGCTAACAGTTGCATCGCATGCCTTGATCAGAAACGATAATTTGTGAGTGAAAAATACGCATTTTCGTGTGTGTTTCAGGATGTTTTTTTTTTTTTTTTTAAATCGAACTTAAAGGTACAAGATTTACCACATTATTGGTTGAGTGACTGGATAGCTCATATTGAGCATTCACACCCACAAAAAACAGACACCGTGTAGATAAGAGGAGTTTTTAGGTCCTGAAGAAACGCCACATGATCATTTCGGACAAAACAAGGCGAGAAACATGTTAAACAAGTAAACTATTAATCCACCAAGCTGTCTAGGACAATTCTATCCTGTGGTAGCGAACGTTATTTTAACTAGGCTTGTGAACTCATTCATTAAATCTATTGTTTTTAAGCATCACATCACCTATTTTAATACACTTTCCTCAAACTTATCTTACCAATCTACACCACATTTGTAGCCCACATACTCCCACTTCAACAAACGGGTAATCTCAAAAGATCTCCCTCAAAGTGCCCCCCACGTTTGTGCCCATCAGGCATGACAGCACCAGCCCAACGAGGAACTAGCCCAATGATCAAGCATGACACCCATTCGGATGTGTGAGGGCCCTTGCTCCTATTGGAACATATTCCTTACTTTAGAACCATCTTACTCAATCGTTCTTTACTAGGAACAGCATACCTTTATTGGCAGTCTAAATGTAAATTAAATGTAAATTTGATACTTGTATAGCGCACTACTCACCCGTAAGGGTCTCAAGGCGCTTGTACGAATACCGCTGTGGAACCCATCCTGGCTTTCCCTGTGAGGCGTCCACTCCTGGGCACCCCCAAGGTGGAGGCCAGGCATCCTTAGCGTTGTGGGGGCCGTTGTGGAGATTAAGCAAGCTATTGCCCAGAGTTGCAGAGTGGGACTCCATGATTGGAATAGGCACCGAGGCAAGAATTATCAGGTCCGTGGAATTATTGAGCCCAAGACCCGCCGAGGCGGGGAATTGAACCCTGGTCCCGGGCTAGACCTCTGCATCAGGGTCTGCCGCTCTAATCATTGAGCCACACTTCTCCACAAAATGTATTTTGTAGGCATCATTACTATTATGTCAAAGTTTCAATGGTAATTACAAGTGAAGCTTGCTATATGTTGGTGAACACAAAGTTATTTTCAATTGAGGACTCAAACACATCACAGGAAGGTTCCACTGGTTTCTCACAGGAGTACAGAAAATGATCCTCAGTAAAGGATTCAAAATCCCACCTTAGTGAAAAAACCCACCCGATATGCCCATCACTCTGCCCTGGCACTAATGTTATTTATTTGCAGAGTTTAATATAGCGCTGGCTAGATCCAGAGGTATCAGAGCGCTTTACATAAGGATCAGCGAGTTACAAGTTACAAAATTACATCAGTTACAGGAGCCAAGTATACCATAGGAGAAAAACAGTGAATACACAATAACATGGGTTATTAACGCATAGCACGGCCAAGGCACATGTCAAATGGGGCATGGAAGTTAGGGGGGGAATGTTAAAAAGTGGGAAGGGATGCATAATCGGGTCAGGCAGACAGGCAAGAGGGAAAGTAGTTACAAAATAATCACAGTAAATGACATACAAACCGGCTGGGGACCAACAATCAAACATCCTGTGAATCAGTGATAGTATAAGATGGGAGGGGAGTAGGAGAACAGAGGGGGGGTGGGGTGGGGGGGACGAATAGAGGAAAAGAACAGACAGGCGCACAAGGAGCAGGTCTAGCAACACTGAGGATAGGTCGAAACTGCCAAGATGGAGGACACAGGCAATGGGAACCGACAGCATCAACCAAAAATGGCAGAACACACAAAAATCCAACATGACAACCACAAGGCAGCAGACTCACAGGCTTCACGCAGGGTTGGATGGAGGAGGCAGCCACATGACTACGGAGGGAGGAGGGCAGGACACCGCTGATCACAACGCGGGTCGTCGACGTACACACACCCGGGGCTCAAGGGGCAGCAGCATAGCCATTCAGACTGCCGCAAAGACAGAGGAAAGTCAGATTAGGGCGCCAGGCAACAGCCCCCGCGTGGTGGCGGCAGCAGCGGCGGGGACCAGGAGGGCGCTCCTCCCCAAAACTCAAGAAGCAAAACAAGCAAAGAAAATGGCGGAACGCATACACGAAGTCGAACTCTCGACCAAGGACCTGTCTACGGATACCGACCTTCTCAAAACGCCAGGTGGCCGAACTCCAAACCACCCAAGAAGCACTGACATTGCAGCTTGATGATTATGAAGGCCGCATGCAGTGCAATAATATCCGAATCTTGGGGGTGCCGGAATGAGCAGAGGGGCCCGCGGCAGACCTATTTTTCGAGGACCTAGTTCTTAACCGCCTGAGGCCGAAGGGCCTCTCCCAACATTTTTCCATTGACCGTGCGCACCGAGTGCCTGGTGGCAGAGCAAGGCCTGGCACACCCACTCGACCACTGTTGGCGAGAGTCTTCAACTTTCGCAACAGAGATGTCACCCTCCAAACAGCGAGAGCAGCTCCACCACTGGTCACAGACAATAGCAAAGTCACTCTCTTCCCGGATTTCACCCTGCGAGTCCAGAAACAGCGCTGCAGTTTCTTAGACGTCAAATGAGCACTGCGAGACCAGAGCATCAAATATGCTATGCTGTTCCCGGCTAAACTACGGGTGGAACCGGAGGGGAAGGTATGGTTTTTTACTAGACCGGAGGATGCCTGGGACTGGCTCGAGGGCTGGAGAACAGTTGAAAAACGTCACCGCAAGCCGGCTGGGGACAGAGGTGGTAGAGGCAAGACGAGTCCGCGAACTGAGCTGCAGCCGAGCGATGATGTGGGAACATGGGGCCCAACAGGATCGAGTCGGGAGGCCTCGCAGGGATGTGACTGATTTTTGGTCCACAAGACTGATCGAAATGAGTCTTGATGACCACAAGACGCTCAACTATGTACTTGCATCGCACAATACCTTCAGCAGGCCATTTGGTATGCATAAACCAGCAATGTAACTATCTCCGCCTCCAGTGGGGATATCGTCAAGCTATTTGTTTGTCAGGGAAATATCCTTTGACTGGCATCAAGGACACACTATGGTGTCAGAGGTTAGGGGGCATGTGTAGTTGTATTAATAAATGCCTAAGGGAGTGGGTTTGGATGACATTCCTGACACTGTTGAGGGCGGGCGAAAGGCACTCTGCAAGTTGGGGGTGGCAGGAGGTTCTGTGCCCGCCATGCAGGAAGGCAGGGGGGGGGGTGGGAGTAGGGAGGAGGGGACTGGAGGGAGGGGGTGTTTGGTTTCTTTAGTTGCGATGAAGATTGCAAATTTTGTTGTGCATATGATTAAGTACAAAGGACATATAGCTCTGGCACGTTATACATCACAGTACACAATGGAGCCTTTGCCCTGATGTTGCATTATGCCTATTGCTGATACTATGGCCGCACGCACAGCGCTGAGCTGTCTCCGCATATTAACGTGGAACGTTAACAGGCTGGGGGAAAACTAAAGCAGGGGGTGGTGCGCCACTATCTTAAGCGACAGGCCCCAGACTTAGTATTGCTCCAAGAGATGCACCTTCACAGTAACACCTGCAAAGCTCTTGACCATTGGGGTTACAGACTGGTAGCACATGCCGGGTTCACATCTAGCTCTCGAGGGTGTGCATTCTCATCCGTAAACAATGCCCCTTTATTTTAGGTAATATTTGGACCGATGACTTGGGTAGATACGTTGCTGTGGCGGGCACGTGGGAAGGGAAGCCCCTTAATATGGTCTCAGCCTATGTTCCCCCGGCTCTCAAGACGTCTACACTCTCTGATCTTGGCAAGGTGCTACTGGAGCTCCCAGTCGGCTGCCTGGTGCCGATTTTAATTTGGCCTTGGATGGGTGTGTGGATCGTCTGCCTCCTAGACCGGATGCACACGACACATCCGCCCTACGGGACTTTATCCCCTGACTCCAGGCTTTACATTTCATTCTGGGGCCCACGAAAGTCAATCCCGTATTGATCACCTCCACTACTTTAGTGAGGCCACGCTTCTCGCCGGGGGCATCTCCGACCACTCCCCAGTTATGACCCAATTGATTATATCCCTGGAATGTTCACGCCTTACCCTTTCCGTCACTCCGTGGAGCCTGAAAATCCTGCATATCCGGAGTGCTCTCCTGGAAGGGGTTGAACATTATTTAGCAGAAAATACTCACTGAGTGCAATCTAGCGGTACGTTATACGGGGCCTTTGGGGCAGTGATCAAGGATCAGGCGCTTTCACTGATGGCGGGCCGTAGGAGGGAACAGATGGCTAGACTGACTGTATTAGAACAGGAAATACGAGACTTGGAGGACTAGGTGGCGGTCACTGATGACGACCGCTCTATTCATACCTTAGATATGAAGCGCCTAGACTATCGACAGTTAGCTAGAGACGCAGTCAGGGCTAAGTATACGGCAACTGCACACAGGGTTTACAAATTAGGGGACTCCACTGGTAAGATTCTGGCGTGGTTGGAACGGCGTGAAATGGCTCACAGATGGGTGGCCCTGATAGAGACCGCTACGGGGAATCCGATATCTGACCCTCAGATTGCTGAGGCCTTCGCCTCTCACTTTGCCTCTATATATTTCTCCATCACAGACACCACTCTGCAAGACTCCCGAAATCTCTTGGCCACAATTTCCGTTGCGGTCCTCACCCCGGCTGACCGCGATTCCTTGGAGGGGGACCTCACCAAGGAGGAGCTGACGACCGCTATCAATGGCATCAAATCCGGCAAGGCGATGGGCCCCAACGTGCTCCCGATAGAACTTTCTAAGCTCTTCTCCTCCAAGA
Source organism: Triturus cristatus (assembly GCF_964204655.1). NCBI lineage: Eukaryota > Metazoa > Chordata > Amphibia > Caudata > Salamandridae > Triturus > Triturus cristatus. The sequence goes on from NC_140586.1 coordinate 214,815,917, forward strand.
TAACACCCGCCCTGCACGCCATGTATGTTGAGAGCTACCAGTTGGGTTTTCTCCCCGGGGAACTGATGCATGCCACTATAGCGGATATACATAAACCGGGCAAGCCGGCCACGCGCTGTGAGTCTGATCGACCCATTTCACTGTTGACGGCCGTGAATAAACTCCTGACTAAGGTATTGGCCAGCCGGCTCCTTCCGGTGCTGTGCAAAATCATCCACCCTGATAAATCTGGCTTTATGCCTGGCCGAAATACGGCCCAGAACCTCCGCCGGCTGCATGGCGTACTGGGAAGGGCCGGAATCATCCTAGAGGATGCGGCACTCTTATCCCTAGACCAAAAATGGCATTCGATGTCATCAAGTGGCCCTACTTATTTGCCCTTCTCGATCGGGTGGGGTTCAGCCCCAATTTTATCCGGTGGATCCAACTGCTATACACGCGCCCCACAGCACAGGCGGTAGTTAACCAACACACCTCCAGTAGTTTCAATTTCGGTAGGGGCACCCGTTGGGGTTGCCCTCTCTCGCCCCTCATTTTCGCCCTCTTGCTGGAACCGTTGGCGACGGGGATTAGGGGCCTGCGGTGGAAGGACCAACAGGAGGATAGAATTTCTCTCTATGTAGACGATGTCCTGTTATATATGGCTACCCATAGGGCCTCGATTCACAGAATTTTACATATCTTCGCCATTTTTATTGCCCACTCCGGTTACACTATCAACTGGGGAAAGTCGGTCCTGTTTATGCTGCGGGGTCCGATCCCCAAGAACATCACTATCACGGTTGCCGATGAGGGCTTTCTCTACCTCGGCATTCACATCACACTTAACCCCACCCAATTCTTTGAGGTCAACCTCCTGCCTCCGTTGGTCAGATTTCATAAAGAAGTCATTCACTGGTGGACGCTACCCCCGACTCTGATAGGTAGAGCGGCGTTGTTTAAAATGCTGGCCCTCCCTCGCTTTTTGTATGCGCTACACAACACACCCCATGAGGTCCCGGATACGCATTTTGTCAGTGTGGAGAGAGAGGTTAGAAACCTCTTATGGAATGGAAAGTGTCCACATATTGCAACACACAATCTTACCAGGGGGTGGTATGATGGGGGAGATTGCGCTGCCCGACCTGAGGCGCTACTATTGGGCCTCCCAGTTAGCGGTGATAAACCAATGGGTTTTTGCCCAATCACTGAAGACGGCATACCGCACTGACAGGTGGGTCAATTCCAAGGGTGGTTACCAACGAGCGCTTTACTCCAACCCCAAGAGACTTCCACTGACAGGCCCGACTGCTCACACTGTGACAATTTGGCATACAGTTACCAAACAAATGGGTTGGCATAACAGAATCACGTCACTCACCCCCTGTAGGAATCTAAACGATTGGGTACACTAAGTAGATCTCCGGGGTTCGATAAATGGGACCTCATTAGTCTTTCCTTGGTGGGGGACCTATGGAAACGCAGCGGCATGGTCTCATTCGCAACTCTTCAAAAAGAATATCCACTTGCCGAGACAGAAACATACCATTACCTACAAATTAGGCATGCCCTCACTTCTGTGATCTCTAAGGAGGAGGCCTTGCCTGAGGCCACCCATTGGAAGACAGATTTCTGAATGACCCCTGATAAATAAGGCGATCTCGCTTTCTTATCGCAAACTTATCAATAACCAACCTGACCCCCTTGGTCGGACTTCGCCAACAGTGGGAAACAGATGTAGGTTATTTAGAGGAGGACAACTAGCAGGAAGCCCTCTCCTCTCCCCGGGTTGTGGCCATCCCTATGCACCTACGACTGGTCCAGCTCAAGGTCTTACACAGATCCTACTTATCCGCGCACACACTGGTTTAAATGAGCCATCGGACAGATGCCTGTTGTCTCAGGGGGTGCGCTTCAGAGGGCACTTTCTTTCACATCATATGGGAGTGCTTGCGGTTGCAGTCCTACTGGGAGAAAATAGTCGCTGAATTGGTGGGGGGGGGGGCGATCATGTTGTCTCCCCAGCTTTGTTTATTAGATGTTTGGGAGGCCACAGACCTGACCCACACCAAACGGTCGTGGTATCATTGGGATTCGCACTGGCGAAAATAAATATTGCTCAGGGATGGGGTACTGCTGTCTCACCGGCCTATTCAAAATGGGCCAAGGACATGGACAGGGCTATGCTCGCCGAGAAGGATGTGTTCATGCACAGTGGTTGCCCGGCGAAGTGTGACCACAAGTGGGCAAAGTGGAATGTCTCCAGGGGCGGACTTTGTATATCCCCTACAGTGGAATTACACAAAAATGCGCGGATATCGCTGCTCTTTATTATTTACCTATATAATGTGCTGTAATATATATAACTATGCAATTGTCATCCCGGTGTCTCTTTGCAGGTTTGTGTGCCCGTAACAGTTTATTGTATCATCACAACTGTTTAATAAAAAGAGAATTACAAAAAAAAAAAAAAAAAAAAAAAAGGAAAACTGGTCAGCAGCGCCGTAGTACTCACCACCGCTGAACCCCTGCTGGGAGAAGCAAAACTCATACATCTCCGTCGTCGCTAGGGAGGTGGTGCAAGAGGACAGGCAACCGCAGCAAAGCCCGGAGGGTAGGGGACGGCCAGGAGGTGAGATCCCCAGCCGATCCCCTCCCCAGGCACACCCCACCGGTCATTGGCCGATGAAATGGCTCCGCCGCCAGTAGATCCTCAGCAACGAGGAGAGGAGAGGAACACACAGCGGAGAGAAGAGGACAAACAATGTCCAATGTCCGGCTGGGTAGGTGATGGCTGAGGTGAAGAGCCAGAGCCAATCTCTTCAATAGCAGCCTAAACAGCTCCACCGGGCATTGGCCATGTTGATTGAGGCTCTGTGGTCAGCACACTACTCAAGGTTCATCGGAAGATCTCCAACTGGGTCGTGGGAACTGGAGAGCCGAATGGCCGCAGTCCATAAGAACCTCAGGTGAGCAAAAAAAAAAAAAGGTCCAAGGGGGTAGATTCCAGGGGACCAGGGCCAAAAAGGAAATCCTGGCCAGGGAACTCCCGACTGGAGCTCCTTGTAAATGTTACCTCTTTAGTGGCAAACCACCACATCATCGCGGATGGCGGAAGTACAACAGCAGCGAGGGAATAACCAAGCCCAATACACGTACAACAGCAGAACCGCCATGGATCCAGCCCCACAGGCCTATCCGCTGCTGCACCTCATACGACCCAATACACGCCTGTCACCGAATCATTCAACATGCCCTCAATTGGATAATCCAACACACATGCATATCATTAGGTAACACCCTGTGGTCTAAACAGGATGGTTCAGCATAAACACGTCATTAAAGGACGAACAAGACTGTCACACTGGAGAACATCTCTTAAAAAGATTGTCATTTTCCGCAACCTTGCCGCTAGAGGAAAGACCACAACATGTCAAGTTGTCTGGCTCCACCATGCTGTGACAACTTACACGTTCTGAGGTCCGCTCCTGTTGCCAGTGCCCTTGCCTGTTCACAAGGAGGTTCAGAGCTTGCATATGTACCCTCCGAGGCGAGATACCTTCTACCATTCTTATTTAAAAGCTATGCTTTACTTAGCACCAATTTCCCGAAAGCCATCTGCTTTACTTCCCACGGTCCCTCACCTTCCCTTTGGAAGAAGGACATGGCTGCCATGGATCAGACTCCCTACTTCTACCATGGGCAGCTCTTCTTCCTTCTGCGCTCAGGAGAGTACTGCCAACACCGCCAGACTGTCAATAGCCGGGCCTTTCCGGGCAACGCAGTGCATGCCAGGATAAGAATGGGACATTGCGCAGCCATAGAGGTTATAAGTGCCTTAGACAGGACAATAGGGCTGAATGACAGCAACAGCAGACATAGAACAAGCAGTGTTGTGGGCGGGTGAGGTGTGACGGTGGTGTGAGACGGCACAGGGGGATGCAGAAAGATGCATGCATTTTGGTTTTTTTACCAATATAGCAGTGCCAGCAAAGATGTGGTAGCGGTTGCAAGGAACAACGTAGTTAGATTCTATCGAAGAATATATTTGTGTATTTGTCTTTTCAAATATATTCTTTTGATGGAATGTAACCACATTGTTCCTTGCACCACGTTTTTGCTGGCACTGCTATGTCAACAACAAAGGGAGACAAAGTGTTCGAGTCTCAGCATTGGCTCAACATCCTGTGATTTTGAGATAATCACTTAATTTCCCACCGTGTCCCTGGAGAGGGCCTGGATAGCTGCGCTATATAAACCTACTTGTATAATTTAAATTAAACACACAAAAAGCAAGCAGCAATCTCGGAGGGGTGGTGGGTCAGGCAGCAGCGTTGTGAGGGGGGCAGCACAGGGAGATTAAGTGATGGCACAGCAAATGAAGCAGACCTCAGTTTCATGCACAAAGTAAACAAAACAGAACATTTAACGAGCAGAGGCAGGCCAACAAAAAAAAAAACAAAAAACGAGAGTGCTCTCAAAGTGTTCTAAATAACCTGAAGAGTAAGAGCACATATAACAGGGACAGTCATCATGGGAGGATACTGGAGTCCAAAAGGAGGGATTACTAAGTGTATTCACCAAACAAATCAGGCATTTCCAAAAGGACAGTAAGAGGAACCCAATGAAAAAGACGGGCGGTGCTTCAAGCCCATATTGTAGATAAAGCATGTCTCAGAGAGACAGCACACGCACTGCCTAAGCAAGACATTAAAACCACCAGCAGTGAGAAAAACGCATAACAGCAAACTAGCAGCCTTCAAATGAAGTGTGCTGGTGTATTTTCAAATATAGGTGAAAGCAGTTGTCACTTTGAGTCACTGCGTACAGATATGCAGAAAATCCCAAAATAGCTCACAGTAGGAATAGGAATAACCAACATGTGCACCTACCTTACACGTCCACACACTCCATATGCACTCTTGAAAACAAAAATCAACAGTTCTCCCTCTTACAAGCTGAGAACGTAGCCAGGAAACCCACTCTCAACTTATATGTGCCTTTCTACCAGTCTAAGACAATTAAAATTGAGACTAAAAATTGGTATCCTTGCTATTCTTTACACCCGATTATGATAGGACATCGAGATGCTGTTCCTCATAAAACACTGCTACATATGCTTTTCTTAATGTACTCACACAGATAGGCGACTCGGCATTTGAAACCCGACGGGAAACATGCAGATCACAAAAAAAGGCATTTAACCTTTTATCGTACTGGAATAAGGACGCTATGGGGATACTTAGCACCCAGTAGAATTGGAATAAAGGAAAACACGCCTGTTCCTTTGGGGAATTTACCCAACCCTAAGGAAGTCCTGTTGGATGAAACACGTTAGCTGGGCGGATGTACGCATGTTATCTACACTGCAATAAAATGAAACAGGAAACAGATGAATAAAGACTCCCTGTTCAATATATTTGGATTTGATGGACTTATTATATTTTATAACTGGATATAATATAACTATATGCTCCTTTTCATCTTGTGTGTATTGATAAGTGTACTTTAATCTTACTATAATACTGCAGATATTATTTCTTTTAATCATCTCATTACTACATACTTTACTGAAATATGCATAATTCTATGTTTATCATACATACCGTTAGTAAAGCATTCTTCCACCCATCAAAGGGTCTAGATAGCATTTCCAACAGAAAAAAAAATCCTTGACCCCAACTTCAGGAGTTCCAAATAGAAATCAATACCTGCTGTCCTGTATTTGTTTTTATGTGCACATAAGGTACATATAGTTTACAGTTATTTCACACTATGCAAATTACCAAATGTTTAATAAAGCCTTGGTTCTCCTTTAAATACAGTATTTCTTACTATATTAAACAGTCACTGCTTTGCATTCAGACTACAAGAACCCTAAAAGTACATTTGGTTAAGATACAAATACGCTGTACATGTACGTTCACATTCATATATAAAGGCAGTAACTCCGCTTTGGTTGTGCCATTAGCCTGCTCCCTTTAAAATGGGGCTTATGTTGATGTTGTGACACCACTTCCTGTGAAGTCATTCACTGTGTTCTTATTAAAAATTGCCTATGGCAATTAGTCTGCCCACTTTTTTAATTAGGACTTGTGCCTGGCTTGGCAGCAGAATATGAAGGTTGATTCAAGATGTAGGCTTTGGTAATGAGGCAGGCTACAGTCATTCGGACGCATGTAATCAATGAAGGGATTTAATAATGGCTGTAAAGTGCTCACACTTTATATAGTACCCAATATAAGCTTTGCAGACCGGCTCCAAAAGATAATGTAAGATAATGACCATAAGTCTTAATTGAAGGAGAGTATAAAAATGATTTCACGTGCCAAATGGGAGTAACAGAGGGTGACTTTGTAACTCGATTTTGCGGCTTTATTATCACCACCCAATCAATGGACATCTGAAGGTTTATTTAGCATTGAGGGATTCAAACATATTACCCAAGAGCTTCACACCAGATATTTGCTGCCAAGCTCTTCGCCATCTTACTCCTACATACAAAACTAAACCCTCTACCGACTCAATTCACAGCCCTCTTCTTCCATGTAGTTTATAAAGCTCTTTATTGTAAACCTCTCAAATGCTTCTGTAGCCCTGCCCACGGGGCATTTACTCCTGTTGCTACATATAGTTCATCAATTCCATGACTGAGATAGATTTGTGCAATATAGAAAAAAAAAAACTTTCAGCCCATGGTCTCATCACAGACACATTGTGGCAACCAAATAAATACTCTTTAATATATGATGGTCTGCGCCAGAAAAATAATACCTCTGTACCCAAGACGTCCCCAGAGCAGAAATATGCATTTTAACTGATTACGACAAAACACAGCAGCAGCTCAATGACATCAGGTTGGTCCATAGTGTCACAGTATTACACAGAGGAGCAGAGGATGGACCTCGCTTTAGCCCCTGCTATCACTAACACAAAACAGAGGATTAATGGCATCACTTTTACCCTTATTAATATCACATAATATAGCAATGGAAGTTTAGCCAATCATATAACTGTCACACAAACAAGAAAGAGCAAATACTTGGCTACCACCTGATAAGACAAAGTATATATCACTTTAACCCCTGGTGTCGCTACCTGACAATGTTGCGGAGTAGTAACTCACCTTGTGCCATGAAGTCACAACCACAAGACATAGCAAACACTTCAACCACAAGACATAGCAAAGCAATACATCACTTAAACCCATGACCTTACAACTACAAGACACAGCAGGTCAATAACATCATTTTAGACCATGATGCCACCACTATACATCTCAGTAAAGCAATTACATCACTTGAGAACATGATGGCACAACAAGCACAGTGTTCAGAATAATTCTATCATAAGAGGTGGGGCCCATGTGGCCTCGTGCTTAAGCCCAGGTCACCACCAAAAGATGTGCCAAGGCAACAGTGTCACTTTACCAATGACGTCACGACAACAAAACGTGGGAAAGCAATACCACTGAATCAGCTCGTGCAACAGAACAATGATGTCATGTTAAGAAATGATGTCACTGCAAGGCGACCAGAGGAATGACATCTAGTGAGTACATTATGTCAAACCCCAACACCTCTGTAGACAAACGACCAGGGAACAAGTCGAGAGTACACGCGGGCAGACGGCATTTGCCCACTCTTTTCACAGGGTGGACGCCGTCTACTCGGCCAAAAGGTTGGACCCCACAGAAATATGCTAAACTTGTCCGGGTGTACTTTTCATATACCAGGACACATTCAGCATGGCCTACACATGGTCTCCTTTCTTTCCAAACAGCAATGTGCAGGCAGGGAGGGGGTTATCAGATTTCAGCTGGACCGGTAACAAAGTCAGAGGTTCAGGGGCCATCAGGCCTCCTTTTGTTGGAGTATCTTGGCTGAGCTATCCAGAGCCTCACACACAAATGCAATGAAAGGGAAACAAAGACACACTTCACGTGTACTTGAGAGGCATGCTTCTGTTCAGTCCCTTTAAATGATATGCATGAGCTGTAAAAATGTCAGAATTGTTAGTTTGTCTCAGTATTTGCACAAATAATCCAAATAGCACAGTTTCATTGTATTTCTTTTATAGCGATATAGTTCAACTCATTCCAACACAGGGTGTCAAAGCGCTTTAGATCACACATACATATTATACATTGAGAATAAATCATATGTGTGTAAACAAATGTGTAGGATGTATTACATATGCCAGTGAGGGTTACAAGGAGGAGTCACACATCCTTCATAGCTCGCTGTGCTATATAATAAGGATTACAATTTAGTAACTGCATGTAACAAAAGGATCTGTGTTAAAAGCAGTAACCCACTTACCCGTTTACACAAAATAAAAATCTGTATTCTGTGTGTTACATAATGTACTTGAAGGAGACATATAACCCTCTAGGATTCAAAACAGGGACTAGACAAAAACACAGCTCTCCCCAGCAAATACATTAACCTTCTGAGTTATCTTACCATTATTATTCCCTGAGATTTAGTAGACAGGCACAAAGATCTCTACAGCAGGCGCCTTAACTATATAAGATATTTTCAAATACAGACTTTCAACCAATAAAGCAGAACAGATTTGTTGCCACGTTTGTCCTTGTTGCCAATTTCTTTGTGGCAGGGTTTAAAAAAAATAATGTATATGTTGAGGCATAGATTTTACGTCAGGGTAGCATCATCTTTTTGGCACAACCCTAACACAAAATTTCACTAATTAAAATATTATATTGCGCTTACGATCGACCTCAACGTATGTGTGTGGTCTTAAGATCTGATGTTATGGGTTGTGATGCCACTTCCTGTGATGTTACGTGTGATGTCACGCAATGTGAGGTCACGTTCCATGTCACTTGCATATTGCCCAACTTGGTTAGGCCCGCCACTTCATTTATTAGGACGTGTGCCCTGCAAACGACGTAACTTAAATCACTTGAGGCAATACAGGCAGACTGAGCTACGAATCAGTCACACGAAAGAAGTAAATGGTATTTGTCAACATCAGCCCATACATCAACGCTCCCTTACCCTGGTTTCCCTCACCATCACTGACAGCGTTCCGGTGGGGGGCTGACCTGCACCAACACTCCCATCACCAGGATACAGTCGCCAGTCTTCACACTGCCTTGGAAACTGCAAACCAAAAGCAATAAGAGGGGGCGGGTCTACTTTTTACCTCCGTGTTAAAGGATCCCGGTTTTGACAGCGAGCGAGCTCGCCCAAGATTTGCACCAGTGACAAAAGCCGAACCTGCCACTTCGCGGTGGGGGGCGTGGATTCTGGTTTCTGCGGTAGCAGCAATCACCTCAAGGCTACGGATAAAACTAGATGCAAGGGTAGAAACCACTCAAGACAGTACACACCCCTATGCCCAGGGGTAGCGTCACCTGCCTCTTTCGCCTGATAGCCACACAAAATGTACCACATAAGCTAGTGCAGGGTAGCAAGGGCTGTACATACCGTGACGCATGCGGTTGTAGGGGCTCTCCTCCTCACGGTCGGCTCCCCTATCCGTCGATAATACGGACCCCTGCAGGTAAAATCCCCGACGCTCGTTTTCCACCTCCGGGGATTTTTCGGTGGCTGTGTTTTTTTTATTATTTATTTTCCGCCCCTCCAACCTCCGCCACAACACCGCGGCGCCCCCTCGAGTGAGCACGGAATCCTATTGGACAACAGACTCGTCCGTCTCCTCCGTTACCGGCTGACATTAGTCAGTTTAGGAGTCACTCAGAAGAGAATATACGGCGAGCCCATCCTCCCTGCGTAGATGGCAGGGCTATGCTGTTCTCGTTACCGCTGATTGGTCGTGTCACCTGTCTGTCCCCGCCTTTCAGAGCGCGTATTCGCCGCCCTGAGGGTTTCCTGTCAAGAAGCAAGTGTTGGTGACGCCTTCTCCCAAACTAGAGAAGGAAGGACATTCCCGCCAATGGGCTGCACCGTGTGCAAAGTTGTTGGGCGATGACGTCACTGGGATACAGGCAAACGGGTCTTCTGAGCTGCGGCTCAAGCCTCGTTCTCAGAAAAACTCTTTTCCTTAAAGCTACGTGACCTAGTTTGCTCTGTTTACGGAAGACAGTTTACGTGTTATCGTCTGTATTTGTTGCCTATTGGACGAGGGAGGTAACAGCCCAAGACTGACTAGCACAATGGGTGTTATTGGACAAAATGACGGACCTGAAATGCCTTCTGCACGCTGATTGGTTAAGCGTGATCACTACTTTGGGCTTGAAAGTTTTGCATTCTGTGACAGGACTGGAGCACCGTTCTCTTAGCTTTATCACTACAGCACCCGCGTAAAAAAATAAATACCACAGTCTCAGGAGAGTGTTATGTCTACATTGTTAGTATTTTGTGTAGTGCTTCACTGTAGTTATTCATGGTGTGTTTTATCTGCTTCTTGTTATTATTCGTAATATGCCCATGATCTACATTCTAGAAATTGCCTTTGTGTGAGTGTTTCAGGCAACGGCTCCTTCGTGGCAGTTGCTGCTGTCCTGTGGTCTCCTTTTATTTTCAAGAATAAACTTAGATTAAACCAACGTCTCGTGCTGGATATCCCTTTCTCAACATAGAGAAACAACCAAACCCCAGAGTTATAACTTAAACTACAAGTAACAGTATTAGACTGTCTGGTAACCAGTCGGAGCTTAGGCCGCTTTATAAACAGGCTGAGTAACGTAAGCATTGCCTTATTTATAAGTACCTCATTTATTTTTCCTCGTACCTGTATAAATCTAATATTATTGTTAATGTAGTTACATTATTCTTATTTTGTTTCTCCCGAAGTATTAAATTATATCTACTGTGTGGACCTTGGTGTTATGTGTTGAGCACGTTCTTCCTAAATTTGAGCACTGTTATGAACTTGTACTGTGTGCATCCCAGCACTCTTGTGCTTGCTGTTAACTGCCTCATACCACTCTGGAACTGCAGCATGATTCCAGAACTCTGGTGGCAGATAACAGCTTCTTCTTGCCAGGGGTTGGTTGACTATAGGTCTGATCGTAATAAAGATTACCTTTTAATCACATATACGGCGTTATTATTCTTAAAAACTGGCAACAAGGGTGAGGTGCTGTTCCCCTGTATTGCCAACCCCTGAGTGTTACTTCTGAAGTGAGGTGATAGTCGTTGCACTCGGGGAAGGGCGGAAGAAGACCTGGATTTTCTCGGGACGAGGCTATTTGTGTCTTGTGATGGTGCTCAGGGCCGTCTTTAACATTGACGGCGCTCGTGCAACAATGTTTGTTGGCGCCGCCCCCCAAATGACCACCTCTGCCACGGATTCCCTCACTAGCACCCTTTAACAGTGCCTCTCAAGTCTCCATAACCACTGTCTCTCCGATTCATTTAGTTTTATAGCACCACTCATACCAGTGTAAGGTGTCAGAGCACTTTACACCACACACACATTGCACAGAGACAATCATATGTGTGTAAATCAGTGTACGGGAAATGTTAGATCAGACAGGACTACAAGGTGTAGTGTAGGAGTGACATGTCATCGACACTGGTAAGCAATATAGTTTGAGTCCTAATTCTGGAAAAGCACAAATCCAGAATTTAAAACGTAACATCATTGTTAGGGGTTCTCTTTTATAATAAGAATTGTTTTCTATCCAAATGATCCCTTTTTATGGAAAATTAGGATAATGAAAGACTCTGCAAAATAACATATAGCTCTAACATATACCTTGCAGTTTGCATGCAACTCCTTGATGACAGATAATAGCTCAATGTTAAGGATTTTGACTTATAAACTACAAATAACAAAAATAGCTCTTTTACCCATTGACCTATTTACATTACATGAATTTTGTGATCTGCATTGTACACGTTCATAGCAGCAGGCACTTAAACCCTCTGCGCTGCCTTTCCAGGAGTCAAAACTACCACTAGACAAACCTCTGGTCTCTTTTCATGAAGACAACTAATCACCGGCATTATCTTGACATTTCAATTTATGCCTGAAAATTGCTGGAGGCCAAGAACGCAGCATGCAAGTGCTTTTAAAACGTTAATATCCTTGCAAAAATGACACCTCAACCCCAAGTCAGCGCCCTGTGCGGTGGCACCGATCGCACTGCCCTAGAGCCGGCCCTGACGGTGCTAAAGTGCCGGAGTGGTAGAACAAGGCAAGGCTGTTCCCTTCCAAGGCAAGTTTCCCAAATAGGGGCCCATGCGAGTAACGGGTGGCAAAGTAGAACAAAGAAGAAAAAAAAACAAGCAGAGCGCTTGCTCAAGACTGTGTTGGTGCCTGAAGCTGTGTCTCGCACCAACGTGCACCTAAGGCTGAGAGCAAGTCTGTGTAGAACGTTGGATTTGGACCATTGTCCGACACCAGCCACTCTAGACATCCTTCTCTCTTAAAAATCTCATCACAAAAAACATTTTGTCTGATGCTTTGATGTCTTTTGTGAATGCTACCTCAGTCAACTTAGAGTTGTAGTGTACCAGCACTAGGGCATTCTTGCCATCTAGCTCTGGCTTGCTAGTGGGGTGTGCAGCATTTTAAAACTTATGTCGGGGGGGATATGTTTGAGCTGCGTACCTATCACAAGCAGTTGGTAGATTTGTTTTTCATCAGAGGTGCTGCAAGAGCAACTCCCAGAATTGCCAAATGGCTCTATCATCTGCAGGAATATAATTTTAACGTCAGGTATTTTCTGGGGGGAAAATATTTAAATGTAGATTGTTTGTCGCGTCTGCCTATTCAGAAGAGCATGAGGATGAGGAATGGGCAGTGGCAAGTGTAGAGGATTTGTGCAAGGGTGCAATTCCCAAGCAAGAATGGAAGTAAGCTTTGTCAATGGATAACATTCTCTCACAGTTTGTGTCCGACTTGTTGCCGGTCAAGGGCGATTGTGGAGTAAGTTGACCAGAATCATGTGACTACAGAAAGGTTTGGGCTGAATTGTCAATGATGGATGCTGTTGTCAGGAGGTGCATCAGGTTAGTGGTTCCAATGGCGTTGCATTCTAGGTTGATGGAGTTGATGCATGAAGGGCATGGTGGCATGTCTGTCCTGAAGAGGAAGAAACAAGTGGATTTTTGGTGGCCAGTGATGGATGGTGATATTGAAAGATTTGTGCAGAATTGTTTTGCGTGTGTGCAGCGACAAGTCTCATACCATGGTTGAGACTCCCATCAAGGCAACAAAATTTCGATCCAGGGGGTGGCAAAGGGTAGTAATGGACATATGTGGCCTTTTCCATTGTAGTGGGCTGGATGCCCTGGTGCTGGTAGATTACTTTTCTAAGTGGCCAGAGGCAGTGTTCAAAAAAGACATCAGAGCATCGGACATAATGTTGTTTTGTGATGAGATATTTAAGAGAGAAAGATGTCCAGAGTAGCAGGTGTCGGATAATGGTCTGCAATTTGTTGCAGGGGAATTTCAAGCATTCTTACAAAACCATAGTGTCAACCATCATAGAATGGCAGTGTATAATCCCCATGAAAATAATCTTGTGGAATGCTTCAATAGCATATTGGAGGAGTGCATGCCATTGGCTATGGAAACTGGGTTGGACTGCAGGAATGAGATTACAAATATGCTTTGGAATTAGCGGAATACTCCCCACTCAGTTAAGGGAGAAATGCTGTTCCGTTTGTTGAGGGGTAGGGTTGCATGCACTAAGGTAACACCTGCTTGGACGGAGAGGGTGAATCTTGCAAGTGTGGACAGTGACAATCTCAGGAAGAGAGTGGAGGATTACCAGGACAAATATGTGAGCCAATACAATGATAGTTTGGTGAGAAGTGTCCACCATTATGATGTAGGCAATTGTGTGAGAACTAGTGCTGAGGGAAAGTTTAAAAGATGGACATGTCCCCAGATAATTGACAATGTGACAGAGAATACTGTGTGGTTGGAAGATGGGGAAACAATAGAATGTCAGCAAGGTGCCATGACGCAGAACTTGCACCTCTGGGTACTGCATCTGGCAATGTGGTGGGCACTACTGTCAAGACACACATTGGAAGAGACAGTGTGGGAAAGCGTGAAGTAAAAAAAAAAACTGTCAAGTTGAATGACTATGCGTGTGTTGACATTTTGTTTTAAAGCATACTCGGTGTGTTCCATTAGGTTGATGCTGATTGCTTCATGCTACTTTGGAACTGCTGATGCGTGATTCCAGAACTCTGGTGGTAGATAACAGCTTCTTCTACTAGGGGTTGGTTGACTATGGATCTGATCTTAATAAAGATTGCATACATATACAGTGTGATTATTCTTAAAACATGGTCAGCAGTATTTTTTTTTTTTGCAGTTTTATATAGGGCAAACTTAACCCAAAGGTATTGGAGCACTTTACATAAGCACCAGCTACATTATACAAGGACATGCACATTTTCTGTGTGTATTTTAAGGGACGGGGAGATTAAGTGGTTTGCCTAGGATCTCATGATGTTGAGCCAACGCTGGGATTTGAACCTGGTTCCTCAATTCCAGAGTCAGCTGCTCTGACCATTACACCACATCTTCTCCTCCATGTCTTTGTTTTCCTTGTTGTCCCCAGATGGTAAGGCATTACTGACTTCTTCTGCACCACGCCATTTTATAATCTCTGATTATTTTCTTGCAGCGGTCACAGGAGCACTTCCCACATGCCTTGCCTCCTACTCCAGCTCCGATTGTAGCACTTCTTTGAGAGACGTTCTTCTCTCTCAGCTTCCTTTCTCCCGTGTGTGCACCATCCTGATGTGCCTCTGGAGGCTGGTTCTTCATCCCTGCAAGCCTCGCCTCGCTTCAAGCCAGCTAGGGGTCAATCCCCGATCTTCCCACAGTGGGTTGCCTTTGTTGCAATCATACTGGTGAGACTCCCTGTCTTCAGGGCTGAAACAATTAGAACTGTTTGACAATCATATCTAAATGGCTCTAACAATGATTAAAAATAGTTTTTTGCTTGAATGCCGTGTTGTCTTTTTTTGTTCTTTGCCTTTATAAGCATAATTATTTTATGTGCAAAATAAATTATATATTTACATATAGTTACATAAATTAATTGACCTGTCACTCGCTTGGGGCAACTCCCTTTGATTAACAGGTTACCTGTGGCAGATTCAGGCACTACCCTATATAATAGAGTGAGGTTTTGGGGGACTTTAATTGATTTAGCCAACTCTGAGTGTTTACAATGTCCCAGAATAATCCTGCTAAAGTGCCTAACGATTTGACACCTGAAGGAGTCGTATAATTTGTGCTGGGCTCAAATAAACCAGCCCTAAATCAGGTCCTACAAAATTATGTCCAAAAGACCATAACAACCTTGCCAGGCCAGGCTGAACAACTTCAGATTTTCTTTCCACCCAGCCCCACCCACCCTTCCCCACAATTGCTTTCAGGCTCCTTGGCAATGGCCACAGCCCATCCCAAAAGCCACCTCCAAAATTGCCTTGAAAGCCAATGCTCTTGAGCCACTGAAGCAAGCATATCTAGACTCTTAGCCTCCATTCCAGAGGTGAAGGATGAAAACGAGGCTACGGGGATTATAGTTTCCCCGCAAGACATCCAGAATCATGATGGTGATGTAGACGCCTCTGATATTGAGGACATTAGATCCTGGCTCCCAGCTCTCAAAAAGAGATGTCAAAAAGACCTTGTCACAGGGGAAGGTCCCTCAGGTTCCCATTTGCAATCTCCCTTGTTGCATAACACCTTTGATCTGGAGAATATCATAAACGCTTGCTCATCCAAATGGACATCGTCACCCAAGTTAGCAACTTACATTCAAAGTAGGTTGCGGAAACCTTTTTCTTAGGAAATCAGAAATAGATTGAAGAAAGAATGCCCAAGATCTTCTCTACTGGGTAAGGTGTTGCTGACTCCTGACATAGACCTCAAATTGTCCACCTCTCAAGGGAAATTTGTGAAGGATCCTTAAAAAAGGGATAGATAGATCCTGTAAGGTGTGCCAGGACAAACTGTTAGACATTTCTGGCCACCTAGCAAAAATCTTAGACCTGGTCTTCAAAGCAAAAGAGCAGGGCATGCCTATTGACCCAGATGTGTTGGCCAGCTGGGCCCAACATGCTGGCTGTTTATTGGGTAACACAATGTGGGCCTAGTCTTCTGAAGGATGATGTTCTACCCTCCTTTGGGAAGACCCCACACTATAGGAGTTGTTAGGCCGGTCCATCTGTCAAAGGATTACTTATTGGCGACCCTTTTGTGAAAGAGGTGGCGTGCTTTGTCAGTACTTTTACTTCTTTAGACAAGGTGCTGTTGGCTGTGAAGAAAGTCAGTCCAACCTACCAGCTGCTTCCTGAACCAAGGCCACTCCTTTCGAGGGCAATCCAGGCTTCGATCCCCGACTTGGACCGATTCACAGGGAGGATTCCCCTTCTTTTTTGGGGCAAGAGGCTACAGAGGGTGATTCCACAGCGGAAGTTTTTGCAGAACATTGTTTAACTCCAACTACCAAGGTAATACATTTCCCTTCTTCCCATCAAGAACTAGGGGGCAGAACTTACTATTTTCTCCACAATTGGGCTCTGATAAGACAAGATACATGGGTCCTTCAGACAGTGCAAGGTCTGCTGCTGGAATTCCATGCAATACCTTTTAGTCCACTTTCCCAAATCAGCTTAATTTTCCAACACAAAAACAACTCTTCTTAGACGAAGAAATCGCATCCCTTGTTCAGAAACAAGGGATTGTTCCTTGCATTCCTCATCCCAACGGCTCTGTTAGCTACATCTTCCTGGCGGACAAGAAGGCAGAGGCTCTGGTCTGGTTATCAATCTCAGGGATTTCAACACTTGGAACCTCTACAGACACTTCAAAAGGGAGGGGATTCAGTTGTTGAGAGACCTCTTAAGAGAAGGCAATTTCATGTTTCACCTTGAGTTGAAAGACGCATATTTGGCAGTTTTTAACTTTCCTCTGCATCGGTGTTTCAGTGGAGACAAATTTAATAAATTCTGGACAATGCCCTTTAGACTCTCTTCAGCTCCTTGGTGCTTTAACAAGTTACTAAAACTTGTAGTGGAGTATCTGAGAGACAGGGGTATTTGTTTGATCATCCACTTAAACAACTTTCTGTTAATGTCACAAAACCTAGACACCCTCAAATAACAATTGGAGGTCACGATTACTCTTCTGGAAGCTCTGGGATTTGTCATCTATGACGACAAATCCGACCTGCTCCAATCTCATCCAATTATTTTCTGGGTTTCTCCATGGATTCACTCTCACCAACTCTCTTTCACATTCTAAAAGATCAGAGCTATTCAGAAAGAGATCCATGCATGGCTAACAAAACAAACCCCTACTCTTCGCTGGCTAGCAAGATTGGTTGAACTTCTGGTGTCCTCCATTCAGGTAATCTCTCCCAGTCCACTCCATTATCTTGCTCTTCAACATATAACAATCTTGCACTGACAGAAGGGCTTTTAATAATGAGTTCAATTGGCTCCTCATGTGTGTCAAGAACTACAATGGTGGCTCAATCATATGGAATGGGAAGGCTATTTTTGGTCTTGTGCCAAACATGATGATCGAGTACAATGCCAGCCATTTAGTTGGGGTGCTCACTATGGAGATCTGACTACTGGCATCAGATGGTCCAAGTTTGATCTTTATTTACACATTGTATGGAATTGCTAGCAGGTTTCATTGTGATTCGCTCTTTTTCCCTACCAACACACTCAATTTTGTATCTTATTGAAGATGGACAGTGTTTGGTGATTCAGTAAGTCTACCGCCTACTGTGGATGAGATCACATCTAATGGAGATCAACAGGGACCTCTGGGACTGTTGAATTCAGCATCAGTTTCGGTGACAGCAGTTCAGCCCCCAGGCGAACAAAATACAGTGGCAGTCTGGAATTATCACGGATTCCAGTGAGTGGAAATTGGATCTAGACCTTTTTTTCCAGGATCATGAAGAAGTGGGTGTCCATGTCAAACAGATCTTTTTGCATCTCAACTGACCTGCCAGTTGCCATCCTTCTTCAGATGAAGATCAAACCCTTTGTCACAAGCGACAGATGCCTTCTTGCAGGTATGGACTGGTCTGAATTACATCTTCCAATCCTTCTCAATACTTATGAGAGTAGCCATCCAAGTCCGAAGCAATCAGCAGAATTAACTCAGACCTGGTTGCCAATTCTATTGAAACTGTTATGCAGCTGTCCCCTCCTGCTCCCTTGGACCCTGAATTGCCTTCTGGAACCTCTGGGACATCAGAAATCCCTTCGTCATGATTCATCAGCTGAGACTGATAGGATGGAGACGCTGGCAAGTGTCAGGACTTTCTCAACCTCAGTAGTTTATTTTGCATGATTAATTCAAATCATTACACACAAACACCAGGTCATTATAGAAAGAATTAGATTGAAAACAATTGAACTGAATCTACAATATAAATATTAGATGTAAAATTACTAGACCATATATTTATATCTTAAAACAGAGTGTGCAGCTGTGGAGGACATATCATTGTAACACAGACTCGCAAGTGTCGATTGGTGTTAATCATTAAATCAATGCATTCTCTTTAGTTTTTGGTCGACTCAATAAACATTTTATGCAGCAGCAGCAGTTGAGAGTCACGTCTGTAGGATTAAAACTAGCGAGGATGACTTGTCTGCAGAAGCAAATGCCATGTTGATTAAAAGACTCTCAGAAGCTCTCTCCTAACCTTTAAAAGTGCAGGGCAAATGCAAATTAGATGAACAATGTCATCTTTAGCAGCCCTGCATATACAGCAAAGGGTTAGGTCTGTGTTCCAAAGCAATGGCAGCTTGTGAATGAGTGAAAGCAAATGTCCAAATCAGTAGGTCATATATTTCTGTTTTAAAAACACTTGAGTATCCAGTCTCAAGATAAATCTGTGGTTTTAGGATCTTATAATTGTTTAGAACTATCCAGACACGTGACTTACTTGATAAGACTGCCTTGTCCTCAATGACAAATCGCTTCTTCATTGTGCAGTTTAATATTTTTTTTTAAAGCAGTGTAGGACTTTGTGAGTTCCCAGAATGATTGTATCACAAGGGCTTGTATAGTGATATAAGTAAAGCCATGCCGGTGTACCTGAGTCATTCATTATTTCTGACCATAAGGCTTTTTTTAGGGAGTTAGCAGTTGATGTTTTCAAATTAGAGCAGCATTTAATATAGGTCTCTTGTCTTGCTATTGTTTATTTGATCAGCCCAAATTCCAAGCTTAATTGAATCTAGTAGAGCTACATCACAGCCATGGAGGGCTTCACTACCATATGTTCGAGTTGGGAGAAGTTTGGCTGAGATGATATCTAAAATGGGCACCAGACTTGGTCCTCTCAGCTTTCCATATAGGGTGTAGAAGGCAGATATTAACGTGTTGCCTTTCCATCTAACAACATTTGTATTTGTATTGCGGTATTTGTACACTGACATTTTCTAGAGGCTGGGTATGTAGATACCATTGGTAATTTCCCTTTATTTCCTTATTGATGACCATGACCTTAGTTTTTTTGATTGATTACCATTCATTTTCATTTGAGTAACATTACATTTAATCGATCAGATGCTGGAGACCAGATTTTGTTTGGCTCAATAAAATTATGTCATCCACATACTGCAAATTTGAGATGCGTTAACCTCATATTTTAGGTGGTTGAGAGTTTACAGTGTAAAGTCATATCATCTTGAAAGAGATGAAATATGTAGGGCAGAAGGACATACCCGTTTGGTGTGCAGGCAAAATATCGAGTTGGAAATGTCGAACTACAGAAATATTGAGCCCTAAATATCGTAAGTCAGAAATATCAACAGCAAGAATATTGTGGTTGAGAATATCGATTTTAAAGTAAGAAATATCGTTTCGAAAAATATAGAAGTCATTCATTTGCAAAAATATAATTGTTTAAAATATCGATTTTCTATTAGTGTTATGTATATTGGTATGTATTTCAAATGTATTGGATGTATTTTTTTGCATAAGAATTGTTTATGTTGGGGGCGAGGCCAGGAGCATCAAGATGGCGGTTGCACTTTAGGAGTGCTCTGGACCTGTCATCCGCTCCTAATCTGCCACCATCGAGGAATCCTTTAACCCGAGATCTGACTGCCCCAGGCTCCAGAGCCCTATTTGGCGGTGGTATTGGAAGCATTTGGGTGCCACAGTCCTTGCTGCGGGAGCCCTGCCTCGCGGCAAAACTAAGATGGCGGCCCTGCGGCGGTGAGCTCCTGATCTGTCTGAGCCCTAGGCTCTGGAGCTGCTTGCAGTGTGGTGCGAGAAGTGGGTCGCTGGCGCCATCCTGGCTGGACCTGTGGTGCCGAGCCACCCTTAGCGCCGATCTGTGCTTGACGGACCTGGGGCGCTGGGGGCGGCCTGGGGAGGCTCTGCGTGCCGCGCATCGGAGGCTGCTCCTGCGGTGCTGATGACCTGGGACGCACGATCGGCTGTCGGTCGGAAGGCAGCGAGGAGCGGTGCTTCTGGCCCGGGCCCACGCTGGTGCTCTGCTCAAGTGGTGCTTGCCTTGGCCCCTGGCTGGGCGCCGGTCTTGAGCTCTGGAGTTAGAGGTGGTGGTTCTGGGGGCTGGGCCCCTGCACCGGCTGGGTGCGGTGGAGTCTGCGGTGTCCTCGGCTGTCGGTTGGACAGCGGCGGGGGGGTGTGAGGCCTCCCCCCCCGCGACATCTTGCCACGCATTGGTAGCGGACCCTGCGGTGCTGGTGTCCTTAGGCGTACCATCGGCCGTCGCTCGGGTGGCAGCGAGGAGAGGTGCTTCTGCCCCGGCGCCCCTCTGGTGCCTTGGTCTTGCAGTGCTCGCTTTGGCTCCTGGCTGGGTGCCGGGCCCTGGGTCTGAACTCCTGGCTTGGGGGGCCGGGCCTTGGACCGATTCACAGGGAGGATTCCCCTTCTTTTTTGGGGCAAGAGGCTACAGAGGGTGATTCCACAGCGGAAGTTTTTGCAGAACATTGTTTAACTCCAACTACCAAGGTAATACATTTCCCTTCTTCCCATCAAGAACTAGGGGGCAGAACTTACTATTTTCTCCACAATTGGGCTCTGATAAGACAAGATACATGGGTCCTTCAGACAGTGCAAGGTCTGCTGCTGGAATTCCATGCAATACCTTTTAGTCCACTTTCCCAAATCAGCTTAATTTTCCAACACAAAAACAACTCTTCTTAGACGAAGAAATTGCATCCCTTGTTCAGAAACAAGGGATTGTTCCTTGCATTCCTCATCCCAACGGCTCTGTTAGCTACATCTTCCTGGCGGACAAGAAGGCAGAGGCTCTGGTCTGGTTATCAATCTCAGGGATTTCAACACTTGGAACCTCTACAGACACTTCAAAAGGGAGGGGATTCAGTTGTTGAGAGACCTCTTAAGAGAAGGCAATTTCATGTTTCACCTTGAGTTGAAAGACGCATATTTGGCAGTTTTGAACTTTCCTCTGCATCGGTGTTTCAGTGGAGACAAATTTAATAAATTCTGGACAATGCCCTTTAGACTCTCTTCAGCTCCTTGGTGCTTTAACAAGTTACTAAAACTTGTAGTGGAGTATCTGAGAGACAGGGGTATTTGTTTGATCATCCACTTAAACAACTTTCTGTTAATGTCACAAAACCTAGACACCCTCAAATAACAATTGGAGGTCACGATTACTCTTCTGGAAGCTCTGGGATTTGTCATCTATGACGACAAATCCGACCTGCTCCAATCTCATCCAATTATTTTCTGGGTTTCTCCATGGATTCACTCTCACCAACTCTCTTTCACATTCTAAAAGATCAGAGCTATTCAGAAAGAGATCCATACATGGCTAACAAAACAAACCCCTACTCTTCGCTGGCTAGCAAGATTGGTTGAACTTCTGGTGTCCTCCATTCAGGTAATCTCTCCCAGTCCACTCCATTGCCTTGCTCTTCAACATATAACAATCTTGCACTGACAGAAGGGCTTTTAATAATGAGTTCAATTGGCTCCTCATGTGTGTCAAGAACTACAATGGTGGCTCAATCATATGGAATGGGAAGGCTATTTTTGGTCTTGTGCCAAACATGATGATCGAGTACAATGCCAGCCATTTAGTTGGGGTGCTCACTATGGAGATCTGACTACTGGCATCAGATGGTCCAAGTTTGATCTTTATTTACACATTGTATGGAATTGCTAGCAGGTTTCATTGTGATTCGCTCTTTTTCCCTACCAACACACTCAATTTTGTATCTTATTGAAGATGGACAGTGTTTGGTGATTCAGTAAGTCTACCGCCTACTGTGGATGAGATCACATCTAATGGAGATCAACAGGGACCTCTGGGACTGTTGAATTCAGCATCAGTTTCGGTGACAGCAGTTCAGCCCCCAGGCGAACAAAATACAGTGGCAGTCTGGAATTATCACGGATTCCAGTGAGTGGAAATTGGATCTAGACCTTTTTTTCCAGGATCATGAAGAAGTGGGTGTCCATGTCAAACAGATCTTTTTGCATCTCAACTGACCTGCCAGTTGCCATCCTTCTTCAGATGGAGATCAAACCCTTTGTCACAAGCGACAGATGCCTTCTTGCAGGTATGGACTGGTCTGAATTACATCTTCCAATCCTTCTCAATACTTATGAGAGTAGCCATCCAAGTCCGAAGCAATCAGCAGAATTAACTCAGACCTGGTTGCCAATTCTATTGAAACTGTTATGCAGCTGTCCCCTCCTGCTCCCTTGGACCCTGAATTGCCTTCTGGAACCTCTGGGACATCAGAAATCCCTTCGTCATGATTCATCAGCTGAGACTGATAGGATGGAGACGCTGGCAAGTGTCAGGACTTTCTCAACCTCAGTAGTTTATTTTGCATGATTAATTCAAATCATTACACACAAATACCAGGTCATTATAGAAAGAATTAGATTGAAAACAATTGAACTGAATCTACAATATAAATATTAGATGTAAAATTACTAGACCATATATTTATATCTTAAAACAGAGTGTGCAGCTGTGGAGGACATTTCATTGTAACACAGACTCGCAAGTGTCGATTGGTGTTAATCATTAAATCAATGCATTCTCTTTAGTTTTTGGTCGACTCAATAAACATTTTATGCAGCAGCAGCAGTTGAGAGTCACGTCTGTAGGATTAAAACTAGCGAGGATGACTTGTCTGCAGAAGCAAATGCCATGTTGATTAAAAGACTCTCAGAAGCTCTCTCCTAACCTTTAAAAGTGCAGGGCAAATGCAAATTAGATGAACAATGTCATCTGTAGCAGCCCTGCATATACAGCAAAGGGTTAGGTCTGTGTTCCAAAGCAATGGCAGCTTGTGAATGAGTGAAAGCAAATGTCCAAATCAGTAGGTCATATATTTCTGTTTTAAAAACACTTGAGTATCCAGTCTCAAGATAAATCTGTGGTTTTAGGATCTTATAATTGTTTAGAACTATCCAGACACGTGACTTACTTGATAAGACTGCCTTGTCCTCAATGACAAATCGCTTCTTCATTGTGCAGTTTAATATTTTGTTTTAAAGCAGTGTAGGACTTTGTGAGTTCCCAGAATGATTGTATCACAAGGGCTTGTATAGTGATATAAGTAAAGCCATGCCGGTGTACCTGAGTCATTCATTATTTCTGACCATAAGGCTTTTTTTAGGGAGTTAGCAGTTGATGTTTTCAAATTAGAGCAGCATTTAATATAGGTCTCTTGTCTTGCTATTGTTTATTTGATCAGCCCAAATTCCAAGCTTAATTGAATCTAGTAGAGCTACATCACAGCCATGGAGGGCTTCACTACCACATGTTCGAGTTGGGAGAAGTTTGGCTGAGATGATATCTAAAATGGGCACCAGACTTGGTCCTCTCAGCTTTCCATATAGGGTGTAGAAGGCAGATATTAACGTGTTGCCTTTCCATCTAACAACATTTGTATTTGTATTGCGGTATTTGTACACTGACATTTTCTAGAGGCTGGGTATGTAGATACCATTGGTAATTTCCCTTTATTTCCTTATTGATGACCATGACCTTAGTTTTTTTGATTGATTACCATTCATTTTCATTTGAGTAACATTACATTTAATCGATCAGATGCTGGAGACCAGATTTTGTTTGGCTCAATAAAATTATGTCATCCACATACTGCAAATTTGAGATGCGTTAACCTCATATTTTAGGTGGTTGAGAGTTTACAGTGTAAAGTCATATCATCTTGAAAGAGATGAAATATGTAGGGCAGAAGGACATACCCGTTTGGTGTGCAGGCAAAATATCGAGTTGGAAATGTCGAACTACAGAAATATTGAGCCCTAAATATCGTAAGTCAGAAATATCAACAGCAAGAATATTGTGGTTGAGAATATCGATTTTAAAGTAAGAAATATCGTTTCGAAAAATATAGAAGTCATTCATTTGCAAAAATATAATTGTTTAAAATATCGATTTTCTATTAGTGTTATGTATATTGGTATGTATTTCAAATGTATTGGATGTATTTTTTTGCATAAGAATTGTTTATGTTGGGGGCGAGGCCAGGAGCATCAAGATGGCGGTTGCACTTTAGGAGTGCTCTGGACCTGTCATCCGCTCCTAATCTGCCACCATCGAGGAATCCTTTAACCCGAGATCTGACTGCCCCAGGCTCCAGAGCCCTATTTGGCGGTGGTATTGGAAGCATTTGGGTGCCACAGTCCTTGCTGCGGGAGCCCTGCCTCGCGGCAAAACTAAGATGGCGGCCCTGCGGCGGTGAGCTCCTGATCTGTCTGAGCCCTAGGTCCGGAGCTGCTTGCAGTGTGGTGCGAGAAGTGGGTCGCTGGCGCCATCCTGGCTGGACCTGTGGTGCCGAGCCACCCTTAGCGCCGATCTGTGCTTGACGGACCTGGGGCGCTGGGGGCGGCCTGGGGAGGCTCTGCGTGCCGCGCATCGGAGGCTGCTCCTGCGGTGCTGATGACCTGAGACGCACGATCGGCTGTCGGTCGGAAGGCAGCGAGGAGCGGTGCTTCTGGCCCGGGCCCACGCTGGTGCTCTGCTCAAGTGGTGCTTGCCTTGGCCCCTGGCTGGGCGCCGGTCTTGAGCTCTGGAGTTAGAGGTGGTGGTTCTGGGGGCTGGGCCCCTGCACCGGCTGGGTGCGGTGGAGTCTGCGGTGTCCTCGGCTGTCGGTTGGACAGCGGCGGGGGGGTGGGAGGCCTCCCCCCCGCGACATCTTGCCACGCATTGGTAGCGGACACTGCGGTGCTGGTGTCCTGAGGCGTACCATTGGCCGTCGCTCGGGTGGCAGCGAGGAGAGGTGCTTCTGCCCCGGCGCCCCTCTGGTGCCTTGGTCTTGCAGTGCTCGCTTTGGCTCCTGGCTGGGTGCCGGGCCCTGGGTCTGAACTCCTGGCTTGGGGGGCCGGGCCCGTGCGCCAACTTGGTGCTATTGAGTCCACGGTGCCCTCAGCTGTGGGTCAGACAGTGGCAAGGGGTGTGTGAGACCCCTTCCCCCCCCTGCAGCATCCCATAAGAACCGGGCTGGACGTAGGCCCCTCTCCCGGCAATGAGGCCCTCTGGAGGACTGCCGTACTGCAGCACACAGCGGGTTATGGAGGTGAGGAGTGGAGTTGTTTAGAAAAAATGAGAGAGACCCCTTAAGCCGACCAGGGGAATAGGGTACTATTTTCTAGTAAAAAGAATTTTCCCGTGGTATAATATAATGTAGGAATTAATCGTGTTGGAAAACTGAATTGTTATATTCAGATACACAATCATAAGCCCATGTGTTAGGATATGTCTAATTAATATAAGTCATACCACTATACAATTTAATAAAAACATCATATTTTATTAAAATCCAGTTAAAAATAAGCAAAACAAAAGCAATTTATGATCCTGTCATAAATGCGCCTGTTGCCAACATACAAATAACATATGTACTTAGAATAAGTTCTACTAAATTCAAGAGCACAATTAATACACCTTACTTTGGTACAGTTTTTCAGACCCAACAGTAAACAATAACTAAACCCATCAATTAACAATCCCACAAACTTAAAACAGAGAGACAGAGATAGACAGTACAATTTGTCATTAGGTAACACATCCGTTGATAAATTTCAAAACGGCTTTTCCTATACACAATATACAAATACAGTGTCTGCAAAAAAAGCTGTTACCACAGATTGTGTTGTAGTGCTGCGTCGACGCGTTTCGATGGTTTAATCTAATTGTCCATCTTTTTCAAGACAAAAATTGTTTCATCATCTCTCTTATTATAGGCACTGTTTGGTTGCCGTTGTAATATACACCTTATAACATATCTTGATATCCTCGGATTCGTGGATTGTATATTAGTTCTTTATAATTTAGTCAAGAATATCTTGTTAAGCGGTATTGATTAGCTGTGTTTCAGGACCCTGCTCCTGCGTCTTCTCAGTACGGGTCCGATTATTCTTATTGTGAAACTCCTCCTCGATTTATCTTTGGAGATTTTCACCGTATTCTATGAGGGAAATCGCTTTGCCTGTTGTTTAAATATTGCAGAGTGAGGCGAACACATATCACCTCCTGGTTGCGGTGTTATCCCCCTTACTACGACGCACAGTGCCGTCTCTGCGATCTTGTACAGCTTCCAATGGGTTCCTCTTGTCCTCCTGACTGCCAGGAGTGGAGTTAGCCACTGACTCTGACCTGCTGCCGTGGTTGGCCTGCCCTGGGTGGTGGAGGTTCGGCCGTCAATCCGGGTGGCGGGAGGTCGGTCTCCTTCCAGGTGGGGCCTCCCCCACCCTCATCGCAACCTAGGGCTCTGGATGTGCAAGGTTTCTTGTGCCCTGCGGCTGGGGCAGTGGCCTGGGGCCCCTAGATACTGCGCGTCGCAACTTTCGACAGCATGCTCCCCTCCCTGGCGTGCTGGTGACGTGCGGGTGGTACCTCGGGTGCTAATTCGAGCGGCGGTGGCGTGCTGAGTGGCTGCTTCCTATCTTGTGGGCCGCTGTGGATCCAGCGACTGGGGGTGGCCGGAGAAGCTTTGGGGGAGTTTTGCCACCACATCGGGTGGCGTCAGTGAGAAGCCTTGTCAGTCCTTCTGTCCCCCCACCCTCCAGCTGGCCCTCTCCCCGCACGTCCCGGTATTGTGCCCCGTTCCCTCACCTGAGCCGTCCCTTGAGACCTGGTCCTGACGTTGATCCCGCTCCGCCTGTGGGACCCCACACATCTGAATTCTCGAGTGGGGGTGCAGATGGCCCTGCGGGGGGGGTGGGGAGTATTGCCCATTGATCGGGCAGTGGAGAGAGGTGGAGCAGCCCGGCCCTCCCCCTTCCTCCCTCCTCCGTTCTTCCTTCCTCCCCATTGATCGCCGGGGACACGTCTGGACCTCCTACCTTGCTGGGCAGCGGCCATGGGTAGAGACAAGCCAACAAAAACACCCGTCACCCAGACTAAAATAGACCGGTTCACTACCACAGACTCTGGGGCGACCGGGGGAACCACGGACAAAGATGCCCCATCCGCTGCGGACCTGTCCACTACCCTTCAGGCTATCTATGCCTCGCAATCTTCGGTGGAGGGCAAGAATGCTGAAGTCGGAGGAGGAGGCAAGATGGCGACCGGGACGGCAGCGTAGACTCCCGGCTCCGTGAACCTCCGCATCCCGCACGGATATCCTGTACGAGATCCTCA
The DNA here is from genome assembly GCF_964204655.1 of Triturus cristatus. Lineage (NCBI taxonomy): Eukaryota > Metazoa > Chordata > Amphibia > Caudata > Salamandridae > Triturus > Triturus cristatus. Next base: position 214,843,470 of record NC_140586.1, read on the forward strand.
GCCTGTGCTACGCGGTTGTGTTTCTGAAGGAGAGTGGCACCCGATCGTGTGACTCCGAGGTCTCTGGCTGCGGTATCGCCGGAGAAATGTGCATTTGAACTTAGCGGCCCCTGGAGCCGGGACCTCGAGTGGACGCCGTGGCCGAGTGGAAGTTCGACAACAGCGGCCTGTGGTGACTGGGGGAGTCGGTCCACCGGAGCGGTGCCAGCTTTGACCTACATTTCGTCGTGGTCGTTTCTACTGTCAAGCGTAGCGGACCGAGTGCACGCCCGGGGGTGCAATTCTCAGATCCTCCGGTGACTGCCCCTGCCTTTGATGGTGAGCTGCCCAGATGCCGCCCGTATCTTGCCCTGATCCTTGCGGGCCGCTCCCGGTTTTTCGCGGGAGCTGGTCCGTGGTGGGGACGACTGTTGCCCGTGACCACGCAACGGATAACTTTTCGCCTGCCCCCGGAACCCGGTCCCCAGCGACGTGGACCTCGAGGCGCTTGTCCCTGGGTCCCGGCCCCGGTGCGGGTCGGGCATACTCGGCGGCCATCTTGTTGCGATGAAGCCTACCATCCTGTCCGCTGTGTCGCAGCGGGTTTGTGAGTGTGTGACTTTTGGGAGTGTGGCGGAGCGATCGCAGAGAGCTGTGCTGGGGTACGGCGACCTCCTCGAGGCCCTTGGTGCTCTTCACTCCTCCTTGGTTCATGGTGTCGGGGTCTTGGGGAGTAAGCTCGACGGTGTGGCGTCAGCGTTGGGACAGTGGCGGCCCGCCTGTCCTCACGTACACAGGGACTACACACGCGGCGCACAGGAGGACACGGTGGCGGCCACCCCCGAGGATAGTGCACAGCTGGACGCTCCGGACAGTATGCTACCGTGTGCTCGGCCAGCTGAGGGCCTGATCTGTCCCGGAGGCATTGGACCTGAGTGGGAGGTGGTGGCCTCGTCCCGTACATGGCCTCCGGCGATCCAGGGACAATTCCAGCAACATTTGTCAGCTTTGGCTGCTTCTGCCTTCCTGGACCTTGAGTGCTGTGCAGATCCTGGGGCAGCACTGGGAAGCCTGTCCCTCCATGCTGCGGACTGTGTTTATGCTCAGAGACTTCCTACCCACCTGTGTGCGTCGCTTCTCGGTCGTTTTTGGACACTCCTCTACCTTGGAACATCGGTTATGGTGCTGGGTCGAGGGGTAGGCATGGGCAGAATTACAAAGAGTGGTCAGGGATAAGGCTGATCCTTCAGGGGTGGTTATCTAGTGGATGGGCGGGCTCAGGGGTTGCGTGCTCCCCTGGAATAGCTAATAGCATAATAGGTGCATAATGCTCCCCCTCTTTCTTTGATACGATCGATTTTGTGCTGCTTATTGTTCACTTTGGGAGATACTTACCGTGCGGGAGGGAGAAGCCGGGGGTATGTTTTGAAGGCCCTCCTCCAGTTTATTAATACTTTCTCTACCCCCCCGTCTGGTGGGGTTCTTTTCCTGCTTCTTTTTCCCTATTCTCCTATATTTCGGGTCTGGTTCCAGGGCGACAGGCACACTGCTGGGGGGGGGGGCGTACTCATCTGCAGAGGTGCAGGGTGGGGGGTTGGGGGAGGGGATTCTCTAGTCTTTCATCTCTTTTTCCATGGCCTCCTTTTTCTCCTCTGATTCTTCTTGTTTTTCCTTTTCTGGGATCAGTGTGATACGCCTCCTTTGTTATGACTCGTTGCCATTCCATGTGTGCCACAATTTCCGGGGTGTTCTCTGGGAGTTTGGGCGGGGGACTGCAGGCGCAACTGTTTATGATATTCTTCCCCATCCTGACGTTTTTGTGTCTGCGCCATTGATCCAATAGATTGCGGTATATTGCTTACATCTATTACTCTGCATACCTTTTATCGTTGTTGGGAAATTGTTTGGCACCTGATCCTTCTGTCTTGTTCTATTATAAAATGAAAACCTTTTTCTCCTGTTGCCCTACCTGCCTTGTTCACAGTATTAGCATGAGGATTCTGCTCCCCGAAATGCTGCCTGTGTTTACATTTGATCGTTATTGCTCTGATTGCTTAGCGGCCGGCCCCGGGGGGTTGTAGGCCCATATTTGTTCTTGATTGAAATGTCAATAAAGGTTTTCAAAAAAAAAAAAAAAAAGAATGCTGAAGTCCGGGTCCATGTGACCCATATCCGGCAAGACCTTTGAAATGCCATGGCCCGGATTAAAGAAACTGAATTCCGAATATCCGCCGTGGAGGATGAGGTCCAGCAGCTCAAAGGTCAAGTCGCTCGTCTCCAGTCTCACACCCAGGAGCTTCACCGGCGAGCTGAGGATGCCGAAAACAGATCCCGTCGCAACATCTTCACTTGGTGGGATTTCCGGAGGGTGCAGAACTGGGCCGGATGGCGGTCTTCGTGGAGCACTGGTTGCGCTCATGGATGCCCAAGGGCTCCCTCTCGCCATGGTTCGTGATCAAGCGGGCACACCGCTCACTTGCACCTAAGCCGCCACCGGGAGCACCCCACAGATCGATCATAATACGGATCCTCAATTTTAAAGTTCGTGACTCTGTTCTGGCCGAAACCCGTAAGCAGCAACACCTTAAATATGAAAGCCAAACGATCATGATCTTCCCCGACTATACTCGCGAGGTCCAGGGTCAGCGCCGCTCGTTTGGGGAAGTCAAGCAGAAGCTGCGCTCTCTCAACATACAATACAGGCTCCTCTTCCCGGCTTGCCTGCGAGTTGTGTTTTCAAACAAAACCCTCTTCTTTGACACCCCTGATGAGGCATAGACATGGGCAACAGAGGAGCACCCCTTACAGACCGGCACCCAGAACCCGTCACCCTCGAGCGCCGCTGGAGGTGTCCGTCAGGAGAACCCTGCACCCCCGGCCGCAACGTAACCACTCACACAGGCTGCGGGGTCAGAGGCGGGCCCGTTCAGACTCACCATTAGGCCCCTCTCGTCAGCTGACGCCTGGGACGCTCCCCGGGGGCCCCCTAGCCATGCAGCGATCTGGTTCTTCCGGCCGCTCGGACCCTGGGGGTGCCTCACCTCGGCCATAACTGTTGGACCCGCCTGATACGGATCTCTCTCGTAGCCCGACACTTCTCAAGGGACCCGCTTGAGCCCACCTTTACCTTCTGGTTGCAACCTGCTCCACGACCGGGGGTCGCACATCAGCTCATCACTACTTCAATTTCCCGATGGACACAGCTATGCCCATCCTACTATGAGGAGGGGTCCTCCACTATTCCCCATTTCCAAGCATTCTAGTTTGGTTCTCTCTTAGTTCTCCACTGTTAGGGCGACAGATGCTTCTGTTCCTGAAGTATAGGGGGGGAGGGGTTGGGGCAGGGGGGTGGGGGGGGGGGACTGTTGTCCCGAGTCGTATTGGTTGTTTCCTTTGTTTATTGTACCAGCACTTCTCTTCAGCTGCGAAGCGAACGCACAGACCCCAACACTGTAGACTTACACCTGCTACCCCGCACGAACACACCACTTCGCCCGCACCCACTGCCAAAGCCAGGTGTCCGACCCTTCACTCAATCTCCCCATGTCTGACAACTATACCAGGATGACGTTGCTCCACATCATGTCCTGGAATGTTAATGGCCTCCTAGATAAGGTCAAGTGCACAGCAGTCCTGCGATATGCCCAGCATCACACTGTGGACATACTGATGCTCCAAGAGACCCACCTGGTAGGCAATCACTGCCCCTTCCTGGCGCACTATGGTTATGGCGGAATCTGGCGCTCTGGCTTTACCCGAGGATCACAAGGGGTGGCTGTCCTGATACGCCGCACTCTTCCATTTGTTGCGCGTAAAGTAATCCAAGACCCTGAAGGCTGCTTCGTCATCTTGGAAGGGAACATTGGGGACCGGCCTCTGAACCTTCTCACTGTATACTCCCCCCTCCCTGCTGTCCTCCACACTTATCGCATCGCCACACTAGTGGCTGCCCTGCCCCCGGGAACGACTGTCATTGGGGGAGACTTCCACGCAGTTATGGACCCCGGCCTTGACACGGCTGCGGCCCCTTCCGTCTCCCGAGCTGCTCAATCTAACCTCCTGTCAAATTGGGCTGCTACTTTAGGCCTCGGAGATGCCTAGAGGCTCTAGCACCCGACAACTTGAATGTACACCCACACATCGGCTTCCCATCACACACATTCCCGGCTGGATTATGTCTTCTTGCCGGCCTAGGACTGTCGAACAATTCAGGCCAGCATCATCCTTCCCAGGGGTTTATCAGCCCACTCCCCAGTGACGATGCAGATGGCCAACCTCCTGGCATCTTCGCGCCCGATCAGGCGGTCAAACGCCTGGTTCCTCCAGGACAAGGAATTCAGGGAACAGGTAGGGGACGAGCTTCGTCATTACTTCTCCACTAATCAGGGATCGGTTTCTTCTCCTGGCACCCTATGGGAGGCCTGTAAGGCCACCATTCGGGGCTTTGCCAAAGGCCAACTCAAACTTAAGCGTGCGAAGCAGGACTCCCGGCTCACACTTCTGGAGGCCCAGGCTGTCCTACTTGAGGCCCAATCTCCTGAGGAGAGAACTGAAGCCCAGGATAGAAGACTAGCGTTTCTGAGGGACGAGATTAAGCAGACTTCCCTAGAGGCCTCTTAGCTGCTGTGGAGGTTCTCTGTAGCACAAGTGTATGGGTGGGGAGACAAAAATGGAAAGCTCTTGCATCGTTTGGCCACCTATCCTATGGCCAACTGTATCATCCCTGAGGTGATTGACTCAGATGGGACGATCCAGCAGACCCCTGTGGCAGTGGCCCAATGCTTCGCCACATATTACGCTACTCTCTCCTCTGTACAGCCTCCCAATCTCTCACTCCCGGAACTCCTCCAGCGTGAACGGCTCCCCCTTGCACGACTCATTGAATCCGAGGTGGAAGAGCTGGACCTTCCGATCGCCCCAGAAGAGATCAATGATGCCATTTCACGCATGGCCGCGGTTAAGACATCGGGGCCAGATGGACTCCCGCAAGAGTTCTATGCGTCCTATCGAGACACGCTGGTTCCCCACCTTCTAGAGGTGTATCATGAAGCAGCTGACTGCGGCTCTTTCCGTCTCGAGACGGACTTGGCCACCACAGTGGTGATTCTGAAGTCTCAGCCTCCCTCGAAGCATTGCTCTGACTACCGCCTCATCTTTCTCATGTATTCGGAGCTCAAAATATTCGCCTCTGTCCTAGCTAACCGCATACATCCATATCTGGACTAGCTGGTCCACCCAGACCAGTGCGGATTCATTCCCTCCATGGGAACTAGACACTGCCTTAGACTTCTCCACCTTGCTCTCGCGAATCAGCAACAATTGACCCCCTATCTATCTCTTCTTCTCGTGGACTTCGAGAAAGCATTTGATTCGGTGGACTGGTGATACCTAGAGGCAGTGTTGATGGAAATGGGTTTTGGAACCCCCTTCTGCAACCTGGTCAGGAGGCTATATTGTAAACCATGGGCCCAGGTAATGGTCAAGGGATCTCTTTCATGCCCCTTCTCCATCAGGAGAGGTAGGAGGCAAGGATGCCCCCTTTCGCCCCTCCTCTTCACGTTAGCAATGGAGCCCTTCGCATATCTTGTTCGCACTGATCCGCTTCTCACGGGATGGAGATGGCCCGGCTTGGAAGAGGACAAGATTGCCCTTTACGCTGACGACGTTCTGATATTCTTAGCAGATCCAGCTCGACTGGTCCCTCAATATAACCCCACTAGTGAAACAGGTTTGTGCTGACCTCCTTAAATGGCAAACGCTGCCATTGAACCCTATGGGCACAATAGCTCTTTTTAAAATGATGATTCTGCCCAGATTTCTTTATATGCTTCAGAACACGCCCCTCTCCTTCTCAAGGTCGTGGTTTCGGGAGATGGACAGCTTAGCCACCAAGTTCTTATGGGGAGGTCAGAGGCCAAGGCTGGCCCTCACCCAGTGCCAGATCCCACCCTTTGATGGCGGTCTGGGAATGAAGAATCTATATCTTTATTATTTAGCGACTCGGCTCCTTACCATACATGATTGGTTTAATGGCGGCTGGTCGGACCCGGCATACCGCTTGGAACTACATAACTTGGGCTTGTCTAACATTCAGGTGATGCTGTACGCGAACACCATCTCCCAAACCTTGCCTGAGGTCAAGCGCGGGGTGCTTCTGGCCTGGCGAGCCTCTCTGCGTTACACCCACTGGTCGGATAAACTGACCCGGTATACCCCATTGTGGAGCGGTACATGGCTCCGGGAAGTCGCCAATCTCTCAGGCATTAGAGCATGGGATCTCATTGGGATTTCACAACTGGGGGATGTCTGGGTTGGGAACCATATGCGCACCTTTCAAGACCTGCAGACCCGGTACTCCCTCCACGCCTCCCAGTTTTACCGTTACCTGCAGTTGCGCCATGCCCTCCACTCTCATATCTCAGAGGACACCTCCTTGCCCGGAAGCCTAGTTCATGACCGTCAACTTGGAGAAGGGTGGGATCTCCAGCATCTATCGTTCCCCCACAAATAACACCCCCAACTCCCTATCCCACCTCAAGGGCAAATGGGAGGGTTGGCTTGGGCCCCTGGATGACCCTGATTGGAGAGACGCATTGGTGACTCCTAAAACAGTCACAGCCTCAGCAAGGCTCCGACTAGTTCAAATATACTATCTACACGCTGCCTACCTCACGCCGCTGCGTCTTCATCAGGCTTGGCTCCGAACTGATGAATCCTGTCCCCGCTGCAAATACTCCCAGGCCGATTTTTATCACATGGTATGGCTTTGTCCCGCAATCACGCTCTATTGGGAGTCAATAATGGGGGAGCTCACTGAGGTCCTGGGTTGGGAGGTTCCCAGTAGCCCAATGAATGTGCTCCTGGCCATTACCGAGGGAATGGATGGTTCCAGAGCTGAAAAACTTTCTAAACATGGCTATGATGGTGGCCAAAAGAGACATTGCGGCCAACTAGCTGAACTCAACTGCACCCACCATGTTGCATTGGTGCAGGGGGGTGGACTGGTGCGCTGCACAGGAGCGGCCCATGTATGAGGACAGAGGCTGCCTGAAGACGTTTCGTAGAATGTGAGGCAAATGGGTCGGGTGGTAGAGGATTGATAATCTCAGATCACTTATGGACTGGGGCGAGTGCGATGTTATCTTCTTGCTTGTCGGATTCTATACGCTGGTGTAATATTCTACTGTCTTTGTTTTAACTGTACTAATGGCTGGTATTGTTTTTCTTTTGTTGGTTTTCATACAGTCAATAAAATTGATTATTAAAAAAAAGAATTATGTTTTTAATATATGTGTTAAATATTTAGAAGTTATCAATTTTTATTTTTATTAAATTTTGTGTTTTTTAGTTCGTTACCAGGTTGTGTGTTTATAGTGGAAAAGGTTGGGAAGTAATTTAATCATAATAAAATAATGATTTTTTATTTATTTATTAATATTCATTTAATTGAGAATTTAAAGTGTTAACCGTGGGAAGTAATTTATTAATTATTAAATGGTTGTTAATTAATAATAATTATTTGGTAATTAATTATGGTAATTGTGTCATTGTTTTAGGTGCAGGTTGTGGGGGTTATAGGGGTAAAGAGTGGGAAGTAATTTATTTTTAATAAATATTACATTGTTGATTAATATGAATTAAATAATAGAAAATTAAATATGCAAATTGTGTAATTATTTTAGCTGCGGGTTGTAGGGTTTATAGGGGCAATGGGTGGGAAGTAATTTATTTTTGATTAATTAATAAGTAGTTGTTAATTGATATTAATTAATTGAAAATTAATTATGGAAATTGTGTAATTAAGTTTAGGTGCAGGTTGTGGGGTTTATAGGGGTAAGTTGGGTAATTAATTTTAGGTGCAGGTTGTGGGGTTTATAGGGGTAAAGGGTGAAAAGTAATTTATGTTTAATTAATTAATAATTAGTAGTTAATGAATATTAATCAATGAATATTTAATTAGGGTAATTGTTTATTTTTTGTGGGTTTTACTTTTATAGGGGTAAAGGGTGGAGAGTACATTTATTTTACTTACTGTATAATTTGTTGTTAATTACTATTAGTTTAATCGAAATGAAGTTTTAATTGTGTAATAATTATTTTTACAGTTTATTTTAGGTGTGGTTGTGGGGATTATAGGGGTAAAGTGTGGGAAGTTAATTAATTTTTATGCGCTTTAATTTGTTTTGTAATTATTACTATTTCTTTAATTGGTAATTAATTATGTTAATTATGGAAGTACTTTTTTTTAAATGTAGATGTGGGTTGTGAATTGTGTGGTGTTACAGGTTAGGAAATTAAAAAATGACATTTATGTAATAATGTTTATGTTTCTAAATAATTCTAATTAAACACTTATTTGTTTGAAAATTATTTATTTTATTTAATATAATATTTGTAGGTAAATTTGTTTTAATATAAAAATTATATATATATTTTAAGTTTTTTTTATTTATTTAGTTTTAAAATATAATAATATTTTGTTTGTTTTTAATTTTGAAATGACTGGAGTGGGAATATTAATTGTTACCCCTCTGCAATCCAACACTTTCCCTACTGTTGCACTCACTGGAGTGGGAATAGTACATTTTATCCCACCACTATCCAACACTTTTCCTACTGTTGCACTCACTGGAGTGGGAATAGTAATTTTTACACCTCCGCTATCCAACACTTTCCCTATTGTTGCACTCACTGGCTTAGGAATTATAAGTTTTACACCTCCACTATCCAACACTTTCCCTACTGTTGCACTGACTGGAGTGGGAACAATACATTTTATTACTCCGCTATCCAACACTTTTCCTACTGTTGCACTGACTGGAGTGGGAATAGTAATTTTTACACCTCCGTTGTCCAACACTTTCCCTACTGTTGCACTTACTGGAGTGGGAATAGTAATTTTTACCCATCCGCTATCCTACACTTTACCTACTGTTGCACTCATTGGAATGGGAATAGTAATTTGTACCCCTTCGCTATCCAACACTTTCCCTACTGTTGCAGTGACTAGAGTGGCAAATTTAGGTTTAAAGATTTTTAAATAGTTTAATGTTTTAATTGATAATAGAATGTTTTTTTATTAGATTTTACGTTACTGGTAGATATATATATATACATAATGTTTTTTAAATTGTACATTTGTATATCATTTTAAAATGATAAAATAAATTAAAATGAATAGTTTATGAATTGTTTTAAAATAAAAAAATAAATATATACATGTATATATATATATATATATATATATCACACTCGATGACTTGAATTTCCTCCCACTCGCCACACAGCACTGGAAATGAAAACCACAAACTCCTCTGTAGTATGGGCGAAAGTTCTTTTAATCCACAACGGTAAGAGTCATTGCGCGTTTCGGACGATACAACGGCCTTGATCACATGTGGAAATACGTTGCAATGATTGTGTTTATACCACCCTACAGTGTCACATAACCCAAAAAAAAACAACAGTGAAAAAAGACAAATCCTTAAATCTATTTTTATGCATTTGAATAAATACTAATGCCTAAAATACAATGCTTGACATGGTATTACCAATTAATGTCGGCCGGCAAAACTTGCTAATAGTAACAAAAGCAGACTTAATAATGCAATGCTTTATTTAAAATTTGAATTGATAACAGATAAAATGGCATAAAAATGTATCAATTATTCAAAACTTCTTAAATATATAAATATAAAAATTATTCATTTATATATGTATTAAATACTGTAAACACCAACTTAGCGCCACCATTGACAATGGAAGTAATATAACCCATCTGGTTTACTATCTGCATGAATGCACCATTGAATGTTTCACCTTGGTAGCTGGTGTATCAGTATTCAATATATTCCATAATAATATGCTCCTATGATACCATTTAGTATATTTAAAAAAAAACTAGTTGAGGATAACAATGCTAGCTGTTGAAATAGTAATATGTATTAAAGTGCAAACGCAAGTCAAAAAGTGCTATGTGCTATACAGTACTAGTTATCTAAATGTGCAAATTATTGGTACTTATAAAATATTAAAACACATCTAAAAAAATATATTTTATAATTTTATGAGGTTACATATTTATTTACATTTTTTTATTAAAAAGTGGTATAATCTATAATATTGTGTGTGGCTGCAGAAGAATATATATATATTTTTTATATTTTTTTCTCTCTTATGTTAGCTACGTTTAGTACTTATTGTGTCCTAAAAGCATATAGATAGCTGGTGGAATAAGTGTAATGTCATAATATACCTGTATGAGGGAGAAAGATGCATTTGATAAACTAATAATAGAAAGTTGTGAAGGTCCTCTGTAGTGTTCAGTCCATTGGAGGCTTTACTATCAAATTCCAGAATCATTTGTGCTTCAAGTTGCCTCAACATCCATTCCCTATTGCTACCACGTCTGAGAACAGGGATGGCGTCAACTACAAAGTATTTTAGACAATATAAGTTATTATTGTGTGCCATTTTAAAATGGCACGCCACAGGATAGTTGGTGTCATTGTTAACTATGGCTCGTAGGTGTCAATGTATGCAGCTGCACATGAGTTACAAGACATTTCAACAGCAAAACCAATCTCTTACTCTCATTTCATGATCATATCTTGGGAATAAATTGGTATGAATGTAAATCATCTTTCATTAAGCAGGCAATGCAGATATGGTCAGCTGTGCATAACAAACATTCATCACTGAGTCAAGTATACTACAATAGGAGCATATGGTACAATTTTGAACTACTTAAAAAAATAACAAGATAGACCAGCAAAGAGGGATCATGGGCATTCAGAAGGTCAGCATCGCACATACCTCACAGTCCAGACATGGGGGGTGAGACCGTGGCCTCTAGCACAAACAGCCATAGTTAACCGTTGACATTTTAGCATATGTTGGTTCCAAGAGACCCCCCCTTCCACGTGATTGAAGGAGGAGATGTCAAGCACCCAGTGTGCCTCACATGACAGAGCAGCTGCTCTATCTAGCCATGTCAGGAACACCCCTGATAGGTCTATGACCATGTGTAGTGAGCCTAGCCCTTCAAGTGTCTTTCACCCATCCAGTGGCTCTTTCTGTGTATCCTCCAAGTCCTGTAACATGTTGTCCTACAGCTTAGCTATGGCAAAACTGTGGCGGCACACAACTTACTCCATGTGCATCCCAGTTGCCTCAGCCATACCCCATTAGAGAGTCGCTGCGCCCAAGTGTTGCAGTGTTGGGAGTGCAGTGGCCTAACAATGCATGCTAATGGCCTGGCGAGCTATGAGCATTTACAAATGCATCCCATCATTGGATACCTTTTAAAACCTCATCAGCATGAATATCCCTAGCTGCATCCCCTCCAATGGAAGGAGGTTGACCCAACCCATCACTGTGTCAAGTACATCTGTAACTCTGGGCCACAGGTTCACAGCATACAGCCATGCCCAGAACATATGTATCAAATCCAAATTAGGTGCATGACCTCATGGGCACAGAGGGCAGGACACAAACGTTCGGGGTAGGACAGTTGGGATGAGACATGTCCTGTGCTGGATGTTGAATTGAATGTACTGGAGTTTGGCATCACGATATACTGTACATTGGTAGTGCCTAGTGCATTGGCACTCCACGGCCGTTAGGGCTTGTCTCAGATCAGTGTCTCATAGCCAGCGAACAGGTGACAGTGGGTCAGTCGTCGTGTGTGCAAAGCCATTAACAAACAAGGTTACCAGTCTCCAACCTCCACCCGTGAAGTGCAGGGCGTGGGTTAGTGGGTGGTGCTCCAGTTCAGTGTCTGTGACTCTCCACAGGTGTCCCATCTCAGCTATCAGTGTGCCATGTGCTAGAAATGGCCCCCAGGAATGTCAGGATCTTCCTACAACTGGCCAACGGTAATGTGTTCCCGAACCCTGAACGGGTCCCCCACTGAGATAAATCCTGTGTCTCTCCATGCCGTCAGTCTTTCCCTAACAATGCTTGCATGGAACAGTGCTAGGAAGTGCAGACCAACAAACGGAGAGTACAGGATCATGTCCGTCAGTAGCCTCAGGCCCTTATAGCTCAAATAAGCCACTTTCATCAGGCTGTCGGCTCCACAGGGGAGCTACACTCCAGGGAGCAACACTGATCCTGCCATCTCCTGTGCCCTGCATGTTGGGAACATGCCCACTTCGTACAACTGCCTCCCAGCCAAACATCACACTGGTCATTGCAGCAGTGCTGCCACGTAACATTTCATAAAAAATGCACACCCTTTCACACTGGCAGCTGCAGCCTCTGCAGAGTCACACATATCCTGCCCCTATTGCAGATCAACCCTCGCAGCATGGTGTCCAACTCCCCGGAGGTGGCATGAGGCACAGCCACCGCTAGGTGATGGGAAAAATACAAGATGCGGGGGAGCATTACCATCTTGGAAAGTGAATTACATTCTTGGGCTTTAACTGGGAGTGTGCTACAAAACTCCATCTGTGGACGTAAGGAAGATATGGCCCAGGTCAGATTTACACAATGAAATCGTGTGGATCAAGACAGTGTTAGACTTGGCATCTTTTGGCGGGTTTCCCCTGAGTTTATTGCTTTCTGACCTCCTGGTTTTGACTCTGTTTTTGCTGGCGTAGTGTTTCTGCACACTTTTCTCACTACTGCAAGTGCTCCTGTGATAAATTGTGTTATGGATTGGTGTTTCCATGATTGGATAATTGATTCCCTAGTAAAGTGTGCTGAGTGTGCCAGGGCCTGCGAATCAAATGCTACTCGTGGGCCTGCAGCACTGATTGTGCCACCCGCGTGAGTAGCCCTGAAAAGGTAGCTCAGACCCGCCATTGCGGAGTCTGCGCGCAGTTTGTAACTGCCATATCGACTTTGCTAGTGCACACACTTGCCAGTCCCTCACCTTCCCTTTTCTTACATGTCAGCCACCCCTAAGGTAGGCCCAAGGTACCCCTGTGGGCCGGGTGCAGTGCAGAAAGGGAAAAAAGAAAGTGCAGAAGAGCTTGCGAAGTGGGGAGCGGAGCCTGAATTTTGCATTTTGGCTTGAATTGCCAACAGACTAGTGCAGGCCCGGGGGGGGGGGGGGCAGAGGCCAAAAGGGGGGGGGAGTAACCTGAATGATACCCCCGCAGGAGTAAAAACAAAAAAAAAGGCAACCACCACGGCAAGCCCGAAGTACCTCCAGTCAACACAGCAGAGGTAAGTGAAAGAGATTTTGGTAATTTTGTTTAATTTTACCGCAATGCAGAATTGAATGCAGTACTGGTCTCAGTAATTGTTGGACTTATGCTGGTCTAATCTGGGCCCTTCCACAGACAGTATTTTTTATAGTTTAGCAATCACGCTGGACACATCCATTGAAACTTGAGCCCAAACTTATATCAGACTTGACCTTTTCCCATTGTAAGATGGCCCCTAAAAAGCAAAGAATCAACAAAATAAGAAAAGATCCTCAATCTACAAATAATGAAACAAGTGAGTCAACCCCCGCGATTTTGGAAGAAGTGAATGATATGAAGGGACAAAATAAAGTATTAATGAAGAAAAATACGCCAAATATGCCGAATACTTCACATGTGAGCACGAAAGGAAGCAACACAGTATCTAGATCAATAAAAGATTTTGTGGGAAAACACTTCATCAAGAAACCTACGGCTAAAAAAACGAATATTTAGAGAAGGATTTAATTTTAATCCAGGAAAAAAATGATCAATATGCTGAGTGCATAGTAGACTCATTCGTCAATCGTTGTGATTTAAGCCAAATAAACATCAATTCGGAACCAAGACTTTCATCATCACCTAGGATCTTCTCCGAGCACGACACCGAAGATGGAGTGTTTGAGGAGAAGTCTTCAAAAGAGCAGCAAGCTCAGAATGATAGCAATGCTTGGGAGAAAAGATAAATGTCTGGGTCAATGGGCAGATGGCGTCTCCAAGTCTATCGGCTTCAATGCTGGACATTATTTTAATGCTACAAAAGACCTTGCAACGCCTGTTAGAAGTCACACTCTCAGATAACAAAATACTAAAGTCACAAGAAATGAGCTACTGTGTGTGAACTACAGGTCATTAGGGGTTTAATGCCGTCATTGGTTAGACCTGTGTTGGACACTTCCACTGGAGAGGGCACAGGAGACACTGAGGCATTAGATCAATTGAATCATGTTCATGATGTGCACATATCAAAACAACCTATGTTAATAAGGAGAAGAAATGAACAGTGGAGTTATAGGTGGCAAAAGTTTAGATTCCAGTCAAGGAAATTCACCCAGTACTCAGGGAAGCTTAAAGGGAAACAAACAGGTAGTAAAAAAGGAAAGTGTAAAGAAGATGAACCACTTATATCACATGTAAAAACAGTAAGAAGAGACTCCTCTATAGTTACTAAGAAGGAAAGGAAGAAGAAGCAAGAAAGTTTCTAAGATGCAAGTTCAAAGGAAATAAGAGAAAAAAGGTTCCAACAAAAAAAAAAACCGGGAGGAAATAAGGGAGGAGAAATAGCCTGAAAAAAGGGTCAACGTAAGGGGCGTGAAAAGCAACCCAAAAAGTATAGGGAAAGGGGGTGATAAGATAAATGGCCCAAATGAAAAACAAAACAAAAGTGAAGAAAAGATTAGAGATCGGGGAGTTACAGAGCCAAGAGATAAAAAGTGGCTATACTTTGAACCCCAGGATGTACCGAAGGGCAGGAAAAAGCTAAAGAAAATCATACCATTAAATCGCTCTCAACTTTTATTTTCCTTCTCAAAATGTCCAAGTCTATGTAAAATTGAATCAAAGGATTTAAGGCAGGTTGGATTTTTACCAAGTAGTAAAGGGAAGGAATTGACAAAAGTTGAAGTATATTCAGGGATGATTAAATCTGCAATAGTAAATGCCGAAAAAGAGATTCGAAAGGAAGGAATAAGATTAATCACAGAGGCGGAAATAGAAAATGTAAGTCAGCCAGATAGTAGTTTTTTGAATTGTCGTGCAGGCTTGGGGAAAAGACAAGCTAGACTAATAACAGGGGCATGTGGAGCAAGACAGAAAATTAAAATTATTGTTGAAAACCACGAGCTGGATAAGAACTGGGGAAATTGGAGCATTGAGGACAGAGACTTAAATGCATCTTGGTGGGCAGTAAATGAGTCTGGTCATCTTAGCGAAATAGATTAGGGAAATGAGTCGTCGCATAGTCTAAAAATAATCTCGTGGAACATTATTTGGATTAAAAGAGCAAATAAAGATAGATTGTGTAAAAAACGTTTCACGTCAGGCAGACATCATCTGTCTGCAAGAGACTTGGCTATGCGACAGTACCCCTGTAGTTGAAGGCTTTACTCAGATTTACAAAGCGGCTACGAAAGCCAGATTTGGTCACCCATCTGGCGGGATCATGACAGTAATCTCCACAAAAACAACAAACAAGGTGTCTTAGATAAATACCCCTTGTAAATGGATGTTGGCTAGTGAGGTATGCCTACAGGACCAGGGAAGGCAAAATGATTATGTGATTGTGATTAATATATATGTGCAGTGGTGTACCCAAGAAGAATACATAAAAGAAATGGGGCTCTTTAAAGTAGATTTGATATCCTTAAAAAATAAATATGGTAAGGATTTTTTAATTATTACGGGAGATTTTAATCATAAGTTAGATCCCGAAAAGTTGGACCCTTGGATGAAGGAAATCTTAGACGCATATGAGATAATGCCATCCATTTTTCCCATTGGGAAAATGAATAAGCAAGATGAAGAGCAAGGGAAATTCCTAGGGTCACATGGACTAGTTAGTTTAAATGGTAGATTGGAATTCGATAGACCAGCAGAACAAACATTTAGAAGGGGCAATCAATTCTGCCCTATAGACTATCTCTTTGTAAATGCCTGGAATTTTGTCTCAGTAAAAAAGTTTAAGGTAATTAAATGCAAAGAAAGTGACCACTATCCACTATATTGTGAAATAGTGAGAGCTCCCCCAAGAGTTTGTGAAAAAGTTCTACCACAACCTATGGATTATCCAATAAGACTGTCCACGAAATTGACTGAGGAATATATTACAAAATGATCTAGTCTTCAACAAAATCTAGCCTCTGAGATAGCATGGAGGTTTCTGGAGGTTGATCCAAGATGCAGTGGGTCGATCTCCGGGAACCATGAGCTGTGAAGTCGACAAGACTTCCTGGGAGGAGCACCTAAATCAATTATACAAGTCTAGCAATTGGCCAGAAATTAGTGGGGAGAAAACCTGGAGGCAACAGGTAGTAAGAAATCGAATCACTTTATACTCGTTTGAAAATGTAAAGAACACCATTAAGAGTTTAAATCTAACCCATTTCGCAGGGGCTGATAATTTACCTGCAGTAATAATTAAAACAGAATTAAATTGGTGGGCCCAATTTTACTCAAAAATGGTTACAGCAGTATTAATCTCTGGTACAATTCCAAAATCTTGGAGGGGGGCCGTAATTAGGCCATTGCATAAAAAAGGGGATAGAAAGGACCCAAAGAATTATAGATTAATTAATCTATTAGATATCGATGTAAAAGTGTTCTCCAAAATATTCTTGGGAAAACTGAAGGAATGGGTCGAATTAAACGCGATTGTCCCAGTAGAACAAGGAGGGTTCAAAGAGGGGCACTCAACACTCGATCATTGTTTTGCCTTGTGGGCTGTGGCTCGGAAGTCAGTGGAACAGCAGGGTAGATTATTCTGCTGCTTTGTTGACTTCCGGGCAGCATTTGGTTTAGTAGATAGAGAATGCTTATGGGAGACGCTAAAAAGATATAATATCCCAGAGGACCTCTTAGAAGTTATTCAAGGGCTGCACAGCGAAAATTGGGCACAAGTTATCAAAGATACAGCAGGAGGTTTAACTCAAGAGATAGAAATCAATAATGGTTTAAGACAGGGCTGTGTATTGGCCCCTCTTCTATTTTTCTTGCTGATTTACCAAATGTATTAATAACTGAAAGAGGAGCAAGCCCAAAGGTAAATGGTAAGCATCTGTCTTGCCTACTATACGCATATGACCTAGTTATCTTTGATCAAACGGAATTAGAACTGCAAAGAAAGCTAAATGTATTTGAGACATAACACCCAAATTGTAAATATGGAACAAACAAAAATATTGTGCTTTGGAATGAAAAATCAAAAATATAGCTGGTTCCTGGGTCAGACAAAATTGGAAGTCGTTAATGAATATGGTTCGATAGAGCCTTAAACTGGGGCATGCACTTACAGGCCCAGAAAACAAAAGGCCTAGCAGGAATTTGTGGGTTGAATTTTTTTTATAGTAATTACGGAGAAATATCACAAACCCGTGTTGAAAGCATTTAAGGCTATGATCCCCCCGCAGATGCAGCATGGGGCAGAAATCTTATGTTTGGGGGGGGAAATGTTCATGGGATAAGGAGGAAGGGAAATATTTGAAAACTCTTCTTTCTTTACCCAGCTCCTCAATGTTACAGGCCATTAGGTTAGAACTAGATAGGCAAGCATGGACCATACAAGTCCAGGTAAATCTGTGTAGATTTTGGAAACGGCTGGGATAAGGAGAGGAGGAGAAAGTGTCTTGTTGGTGCAGGAGGGAGATACAACAGAGTGAATTGAAGTGGACAAAAGCCACCAGAAAGAAACTCCACTCCATTTGTGAATCCTTAAAAGTAAAAATAGACCCAGAGTCATTATGTATTGAAGAACGGAAGTGTGTTCTAAAAATCTTGGGAAATGAAAAATCTAGACAAATTGACATGGATTACCTGAAACAAAAAGAATCTGTGCATTTTATGTTAAATACCTGGAGCAATGATAATTGGTATTCGTATTTAGATACTGTACCGAATCACTGGATGAGATTGGAATTATTAAAGGTGAGAATAGGCATCAATCCTGTTAGTTCAAATGAAAAAATAAAAAACAAATTAATGGATGATTTTGGTAAATGTACATGCGGGATAGGCTTAAAATGCACCTGTGTTCATTTTGTAATGGCTTGCCAAAAATTGTTATTTGTACGGCGATTGCTTTTAAGGCCAATTTTTTTTAAATATGGAATACGGTCAAGGACGCAAGCGATCGAGCTCCTTACTGACATGCAGTTCTTT
This sequence comes from Triturus cristatus, assembly GCF_964204655.1. Classification (NCBI taxonomy): domain Eukaryota; kingdom Metazoa; phylum Chordata; class Amphibia; order Caudata; family Salamandridae; genus Triturus; species Triturus cristatus. The sequence continues at coordinate 214,861,517 of NC_140586.1, forward strand.
GACATTGCAATTGCCTTGGCGAAGTTTGTCCAAGCAGCTAAAAGGCTTCTCATGGAATGAGGAAATGGAAAGAGTGGTCAAAGGAGGGATAAACAGAGTCAAATTGAATGTCTGTAATTATTTTATGTCGTTTTTAAATATTGAACTTTTTGGCATTTGGTCTTGGCATACAGCAGGATACTGCAAAAACAAGTTTTTATGAGAAAAAATGAATTTTGGTTTTAGGTCATTTTTAAATTTTTTAATAATTGTATTTTTAGCTGTGGTATGATGGTATATGTAGTTTAAAGACCAAGTGGTCATAATAAACTTATTTTTTGATTGATTGATTGATTGATTGACTAGAGTAGTGGTTTCTGCTGGCTCTGGCACATGCCCTAGCCCACCAAAATTCCCATTTCTAACAGACGGTCACAGATTCCGAAGTACCAAAACAACCAAAGCTACCGCATCACCCTCTGCTCACCCGCCATCACCTCTTGAGGAGGATACTCCACACAGAGGGGAAAAACACACTTGGCTCAGTGAACACACAAACTCAACACACTCTAGAAATCTGATAGTCTCACAGAAATATCTGGAATTTCCCTGAAGATATACTGAATATAGAGCAGCATGTCGTCTGCATCAATGGATACTATATGTACCTCATCGCCTAGTGGAACTCCCCATGCTTACTACCCATGACAACGTTTCTGGGCTAGCATGTACATTGCCAGGGCAAAGATCATTGGGGAATATAGAGCAGCATGTCATCTGCATCTAAGGATACTACATGCACCTCATCACCTAGTGGAACTCCCCATGCTTACGTCCCCTGACAAAGTTGCTGGGCTAGCGGCTAGATTGCCGGGGCAAAGAGCAGTGGGGAAAGGGGACAGCCCTGATGAGTTCCCCAACCCCATCTAAAAGAGGGTGACATGTCTTTTCAAAACTGGACTTGGGCAGTCGCTCGTTAGGAAAAATACATAAGTGCTCTTGCAGCTGCCAAGCCATGCCCAGTTTTGACACAGTGGTAAACATGTATTCCAAATTAATGGTATGGAATGCCTTCACTAAGTCCAGCACTAAGCAGGCTACATAGGGACAGCTCCCCTGGACCACCTACAGCACCCTATTATGTCTCCGGATACTAAGCGTCGTGGATCTATCAGGGATGGAACCCTTGCACTAGGTGCAGCATATGTACCAGCAGGAGAGGTGCCACTACTGCACTAAGGTTTTACAATCCACTGCTAGCACGGACAAACGGATGGTAGGACATCAGTTTGGTCGGGTCACTGTTGGGTTTTACCAATGATCCCAACAAAGACTGCTGCATGGATTGCGGTTGTCTCCAATCACTCAAGGTGGCCGGAGAGAGCTACAGTCACCTGGGGGCAAGTATAAGCTCATAGGACTTGTAGAGCTTGGACGGAAGCCGTCCAACTCTGGAGTTGTCAACGTGGCAGTGCGCATATTTGGTGTATCTCTGGTACCAGCCAACAGGTTGTTAATCACCGCATGTGCTACCTGATCAAGTACAGGCAGATTCAATCTAGTCAGGAATTAGGCAATATCTACCTTGCACTCAGACTATGGGGGAATGTACAGGCCACAATAATACAAAGTTAAGGATTCATGGTTGGCTGCCTGACTAGTGCGCATCTGGTGCAGGTGATCCCTAATCATCATGTGCTGGGTTGTTGTTTTGCCACAGAGGAGGCAGGCCAGCAGTTGCCCTGGCTGATCTGCCTCCACATGCATCTCAGATTGTCATGTTTCAATGTAAAAGCAACGCAGTTCCTCAATGAGATGGATGTGGTGTGTTAGGGCATCTGTCAGCATGGGTAACATCCCAGACTGCAACAGGACTGCAGTCTCCTGCTGACCTACTGGTGCTTCTGTTTCCATCAAAGCCCGGTGGATAATTGCCCGAGCCCCCAACAGATCCCGAAGCATCCGTCACTAAGTATCGTTTTCAGGACTTCCCACTCCAACAACCTAGAAGTAGCTGTGTCCCAGTTGTCAGTGAAATAATTGGAGATGGATTCCTTCAGTAATTCAGAAAACGCATGGGGCAAGAACAACATAGGCTGCAGTTACCATGTGTGGACTGGGGGTCGTTGCACACTACACCCAATGTGCATAGGGTTATGTTCTGAGAATGTTATTCCCAGGTATCCAGCATCTAGCACCCCAGGCTGTAGTGTGTGCTGATAACAAATATTCTCGTTCAGCATGTGCGGATTGTGTACTGCAGAGTGGTAGGACTACTCCTGGGTCTCTGGATGTAGAATCCACCAACAGCGTCGGATGGACCTGTGCACAGCCCCTTGTTTAATGCATGCAACAGTGGAGAGGATGGCAGGGGGGGCAGGGACGGTTAATCTGTGGCTCTTGGACACAATTGAAATGGCCATCTTCAAGCCAGGGGATATGGGGACACCTCGTAAGGATGAGGGATAAACGCTGAATGAAGTTTAGTTTGGGTTTGGCCACATTGGGCACATAAACACTGCCCAATAACATTGGCAAACATCAAGGAGCCCCTCTACAAATACATATTTCCCTCGGGCTCCGTTGCAGTGTCTAATGGGCTAAATGGGACCTACTGTACGGACCCACACAAGGGCCCACCTTGCCAAACAAGAGTAGAGGATGCACAAAGATTGGCTATTCAAGCACTTCTGGGAATGGGTCTCCTACTCCTGTGTCACATGGGTCTCTTGTAACAATGCAATGTTTTTGGCCTGCACATCCTGACATATCACAATGCGTGTCTCTTCCTTGTCATCCCCATACCTCTGACATTCAAAGTCATAATGCCATAAGTACTCGTGTGTGTAGTGTACTGGGAAGTGTGGGGAGGAGTTTCAGAAGAATGCTGTACCAAGGTGGGCCAGCAACATACATCCTGGAGTATTTTCTTGGGGTTCCACGGGCCCTAATCGATGGCCTGCTATTCAATGGATCTGCATCAGAAAAAAAAACAGGAACCCACAATACCTCCATCACAGGGCAGTATCCAAGGGGATAGACTGAGCAATCAGTAGCAACATCAACCTGCAACGGGAAAACTACCAGTCATGCCCACATACAACTCAGCCATGGAATGCAGGGTGAAGGCAACGTGCCCTGTGATGTCAATAGGTTTTGCATATGCCAGTGGTCTACTAGCAGCCATTCCAACAATTTGTAATGAACAATCAGTGGCAAGCTGCAAGCAGCAGCTAAGAAAAACTATTTCTCAAACTTTCATCTGGCAACTGTTTTTGCAGACTTGCATCTACCTATCCATGTGTACCTTTCCAGATGACCTCCTGGTCTGTCTAATCTCTACTTGTACTGGTCTGACCCCTCTCACATCCACCTCAAAATACATGCTCATCTGTCAACCTATCCTTCACCCACAGGCTCTTTATAATCACCCTCTGGTGCTGCCATCCTTAACACCATCTCTTGACTCCAAGCTCTAGCCTTGGACTCTTACTATTCCACCCAGACTCTCACATTCTCATTCTGGTGCTGCACCTCTTATATCCACACCTACATTCCCTGCAGCACTCGTCACCTCTGTGTACATAACAGCTCTCCCATTCACGCTGTACACACAATGTACTGTACTCATCACCTCCTCAGCAGATGATAACCATATCATGTCAAATGTACCACTCTCATCCCCATCTCTTCCCTTTCCAATAGCTTTGGGATACTCATTTTTGACAAGGTGCACCATTGTATACACCTCTTACATCCACTTTTAACACCGCAAAACGTCTCTCACCCTACACTTACATTGCTCAATGAATCTTGTCTTATTCATTAGCCTCTCACCATTCATTCTACTCTGCGTAAGGCCTACTAATGGTCATTTGACAAACAAGTGCACCCACATATTCAAACACACCCTCTATCGACTGGCCAACACCTCGCATCTCTCCATCCAGCATCCTAACTTACACAAATGGTGTATCCCCTTGTCATCCACCTATCCACTTTGTTTGCCCAAAAAACTTTAACCTTGTCTCAGTTCCATGCTCCACACCTCTTTAACTTCTGCATATTAACAACTACCTTTCTCAATGAATCTGCCTCTATCACAGCCATCTTTCACCGTAGTGCCACATACTTCAGCTCTCATCTCCTGCCAGCCTCCAACCTTGTCTAGCTGGTTCAACCTCTATCACATCTACCTATTCCTAGCATACCTCACACAGGCTTTAACCAGTTTTTCAAGGTTCTACCCTCCGATATGCACATCCCAGAATTTCCAACAATTGCCATTGTAATAAGGAGACTACTTTATGTATCCTATACAAGCACTGCCTTTGACCTTAACTCATTCCTTCCACTCTTATCTACATTGTTACTTGATCTGCCCCTATTACGTCTGAGTTTCCCCTCCATGCAGAAAATGGCAACACAACTCACTTTCACCTCTAACCTGGTTTAGCTAGCTCAGCCCCTCCAACATTAACCTGTTCAACAACATGTGCATCTATGCTTCACATTTCAACACCCACCTTCTCCCTTGTCTGTCAATTTAGTGCATGGGTGTAACACAGGGTCCTGTAGCACATGCACAGCAGACGGGCCCACAACACTTCTGGGGACTCACAGTCCACTCGGTAGAACACATGGAGCACAGGACAATCCACTAGCCTTAACAACCCTCAAAGTTCATATCTGTGTAATCTGGGCCAGCATCAACCATTCCTCAAAACTCCTCCATTGTCTTCAACATACAAATGACTACATACACAACTATCATATGCTCAACTCCAAATGATGTGTGGGTAAAATAGTATAGTCCTAGCTTGTACAAACAAAATATTTGTCAGTGGAAAAGTGTGAACCAAACCCAAATCTCATCCATTCTCCACTCTTCTGCCTCTGCCCCTCATCCTTGGTAATAATATAATACAAAAAACAATGGTCCTAGACCTACTTTAGAAAAGGATCAATCAATACTCCTTGTGTTTCATAGAATTACCAATCAGTCATGAGCGTTGATCACGTGCAGCCGCACCCGCTCAAAGCAATGAATACAATAATATTTATGAACAGTAAAAATGCAGTACCCAATGTTTTGCTCAACCATGCATTTAATTCTTCATGCCAATGGTATACAATACTAATGTGAACGTTTTCATAAATCGAAGTAGTACAATCATAAAGCACTCAATGTAGAAGGTTGCTCCAGATGGAACGTGCGGGGAGAAAAGTGCTTAAGTGGAAAGGGGATGTGAAAAGACTTCAAAGTAGTGACATAGGAGATAGAGGTTGATATGTTCTAAACAGAAATGGAAACGGTTGTGATTCACCGTTCCTTCGGGACTGGCCACAAGTATAATCAGGATACAAATTTACATTTCATATCATACAGATATAATTTCTTATGATGCACGTTTTTTCAAGGAAACAGCATGTGTGGTCCAGGCCAGGTACTAGGGGCGTCGACGTTTCGATCCGTCTTGTGGCCGCGAGGGTAATTTAAACCTCGGCCGTGCGGATCTTCCTCAGGACGAAAAGGGGCAACCAACTCTTATAGGGATCCGTCAAAGTTAGTTAGACCAGGGTCCTAGTGTGTCAGGGTCCGTCGATTAGTCGGCCCAGCAATCACTCAATGATGTGCGTCAATAAGTTGCCTAGTAGTAGTTACAAGGGAAACCAATCTCCTGTTCGGTTTGGACCGTGTCCGGGGCATTCAAGGCCAAGTCAATCTGTGGTCCAGCCGAGAGCAATTCCCAAAGTGAGTTGGTAAGCAGTGCCCATTGTGCTACAATGGCTGTCAGACTTAAGATGTATGGGCATCCCATAGGATTCTCTGATGTTCATTCAGACAGGAGCATTGTGTTTGCTGAGTGAGGGGTGACAGCAAAGCAAGTCTGGCAGGAAAAAAACCTAAAATTGAACATTGTCATTCACGTTTGTAAACTGAAAGGCTGTTTGTGCCAAACATATTGACCTCTCAGCTCATTCCTAAGGGATGCAGGTGAGGGGTGTTGTGCGTTTATTGTGCATCTCCCTGCTGCACTATGACTGAACAACCCAAAGGAGGGGGCTGACCACCTGTAGCTCATAACACTGACAGCCCACGGAAGGCAGTGCTCTTTGCCGGGCCCTGTAGTCATTAGCATTTGTGAAGTCCTGGGTAGCTGTCCACAGGTATCGTCAGCCCGTACTGGCACACACCATCCACCCTGAGCTAAATATACCCTACACCACTCCTGTTAGCAACGACTTGGGTTCAGTATGTTTGCATGGGCCAAGAAGGAGATTGTTGCAGTGCATTGTCATGCTGAAAAGGCTGTGTTACATGAGGAGGCTAGAAGGGGCATTGGATGACCAAGCACAGAGAAATGTCGTTCACTCAAAATTAAGGCTTCCAGTTTTCAGTTTTTACTGATTAACACAGACAGGAAGTAATGCGTATCCTGCATGTATTTATTTTTAAAAACGGAAAATTGCTGAAAATTGTTCTTTTTGTGAAAGTCTCTCCATGTTGTCCTTCATAAATTCCAGGCAAAAACTGAGCAGATAGACAGCATGGGGAGTTACAAAATAGGATCAGATTTCCTTAAATACAGGCATATGTTAACACATATTTGTAGTAGAACACTAATATGCACCTATGGGTATAGTGTTTTGTTGTATAGTGTTATGTGGCTGCTTAATTTCTGGGGGCATGGCCAAGTCAGCCATGATGGTGGGCGTGTCTGACTGAGGCTCCGTGAGTTGGCACGAATCTTGCCACTTATTTGCACCAAAGGGGTCTCAAACAGACCTATCCAGACCAGACACACCAGCGAGGACACCAGAGCATTAATTACCTGCTCTAAAAATCACAGAGCCGAGAATCATAGGGCTCTTCCAGGTGAAGACACTGATTCAACATGGAGGCGCCCACAAGAAAGAGATGAGTCCGATAGCTGCATGGTGAGGTTGCTGTCGGACACACCTAATTATGCTCGCGAATGGAGACCAACAAGGGTGAGGGCATACTTGGGGAAGTGATTGGGGGGTCCCAGATACAGAGAGAATGGCCGGCAGACCATTGAGGGGTGCATCCGACCCCTGCCCCCAGACACGGGGAGGCTACGCGATCGGCCCGACCGGAGCAGGGCAGAATGGAAAAGGCAGCTGCGGCAACCGGAGCAGCCTGCCACAACCTGGGACAGCGGGGTGAATGCTTGATGGAAGGAGGCCCCAGCGCGTAATGAACAAAGCGCCAATAGAAAACCCTGCTAGACGCTGGAGGTGAGAAACACCACCCCTGTTCACCGCGCCGAGCCACGTGCCGCTTCTAGGCAGGGAGCATAATTATACACCATTGCACCGCACCATCTCAAGTCATCATGCTGACTGACGGGAACCAACTAGGGTGAGAGCGCACCCAGAGAAGTGATCAGGAGAACCCAGGTACAATGAGAATGGCCAGCAGACCATTGCATGGTGCGTCTGACCCTGCCTTCAGGCACAGCGAGACGGCGCGATCGGCCCAACCGGGGCCAGACAGAAATGAACCGGAATGAGTGGGGGGGGGGGGGGGGGGGGGAAGCAGCTGCGGCAACCGGAGCAGCCTGCTACAACCAGAGACGGCGGAGTGTTTCTAGGGGGGGTGGGCTGCTCATAATTAAAAAAGTGCTAGACGCTGGAGGTAAGAATCCTCCCCCATAAACCACACCGAGCCCCGCACTGCTCCCAGGCAAGGAGCATGATTATGCACATTATTGCACTGCACCATCCCAAGCTACCACGGGCACTGAACAATGTGCAGGCTGTAATAAGCGGTGAGATGCGTAGTTGAAGCTGGAGCTGAAGTGTGCAGCTTCGGTAAACACACCGGTTCACTAATGCCTGCTACAACACAAAGCAATCCTGCAGTCACTAAACAGCAGCAATGAGACACAGAAGCACCCCTCGCATTAACCATGTCCGAAAAACTGAACAAGGGTTTTGAAGCAACTGCACGCTCCAGGATCTCGATGGAAGAAAGATTTGTCACTCTGGCTACAGACCTTAACCTGCTCCGCAATGATCACCGCAAACTTGCGGACAAAGTGGCAGAAGGAGAAAAGACAATTGCCACCCTGCAACCACTAGCCAAAACATAACAAGAAACACTGCAGACACTGTTAGATCGGATGGCAACCCTAGAAGAAAAGCATACGTGACCTTGAAGGACGCTTGCGCAGATTAAACATTTGTGTCCTAGGCCTTCTGGAAGTTATAGAAGGGACAAATCCCATTGAATATATAGAAACCTGGACTTGCTCTTTCACGTTGGATACGGACCTCCCCACTTTCTTCTCAATAGAAAGGGTGCACAGGGTACCAGCTCGTCGGCCAACCCAGGCTACCCACCCCATCCACTACTTGTGAAATTCCTCCACTACAGAGACAGAGACGCGGTACTCCGTGCTCCCAGACAACATGGACCCATTCAAATTGAATACAAACACATAATGCTCTTCCCAGACTATTCCCGAGCAGTGCAGCGCCCACGATCCTCATTTTTAGAAGTAAAACGCCGTCTTTGCCAGGAAGAAATTCCATATTCGCTGCTGTTTCCGGCAAGGCTTAAAATCATGCAGGATGTGTCCTCCACATTTTTTTACGGATCCCGAGGCAGCCTAGGATTGGATAGATCAAAACTGTCAAAATCACCCAAGCTCAACCTTCAAAAAGCCCAAACGGCCACAAACAATGAAAAACAACCACGTCCCCACAAAAGACATAACAGGAGCGTAAAATCTGGGACCCGCTCCCAAATCACAGGATCCCCGGACCTACAGCAAATTATTGCTAAGCGCAGGAAAGCCCTGCAGGCAGCAGCAGAATCAGAGCCGGCCTCACCAGCAACAGATGACGACAGAGGCCCTCATATCTTCACATTGGAAGAGGCAGGCAGTGATGAGACTGTATCCCAGTCAGGCTCTGTGACCCCGCAGATACGCTGATATTAACTGTAACTATTATCAACCAAATATCTATATCCCCTAACAGATAACTGTGGTATGATGTATGAACTAGCACTACACGCAGTGCATGCTAGGCCACAGATAAGCCCCTTTACACACATAAATCCTACAACTGTCGCCCATGGAGCCAAAGTGGATACCTGGCCTACTAGACCCCACAACACAGAGTTTAGAGACATGCAATGTTTGGATGTACCGCCTATTGCGGTAGGTACCCAGTACTGGGAGTACCTACCACCCCAGTTCACACCCCTCATTTCACTAGCCACTCATACACTGAATGTAGGTTCCCAGATGGATGAGAGAGATAAACCCATGCATAGCATCAAGGTGAAGCCTAGAGAGGTGCACACACAAACAACCCCGCCCAGTGTCCCATCGCTACACCCAAATCATAGCATTTAATACACCTCATGGCCCGAAAAGGTGATATCAAAATCCTCACACTCAATGTGCGAGGCATGCACACAGTATGCAAAAGATATGCAGTGTACGCCTACATAAAATGACAGAATGCACAGATTGCGATGCTACAAGAAACGCATTTAACAGCAGGAGAGCTCGATAAATTATGCAAGCGCTGGTGAGGTACATTCTGCGCAACTACATACTCAGCGTTTGCGTGAGGAGCGCTCATTTGGCTGCAACCAGGGGTTCTGTTCAGGGAACAATCTAGAACAATCGATGCAGAAGGATGCTTTACTCTACAAGAGGGGCTCCCAGATGGTCAATCAATTTAGCTGGGCAGTATTTACGCGGCAAATACAGAGCAGGTAAAATATTGGGACTCCCTTTTCCGCGCACTAGCCCAATACACTGCGACGCCCTGGGTACTGGAAGGAGACTATAACTGTGTGCAAACAAGAACAACAAACCTCCCCCTCTTAAGTCATAAGTAGGTAATACATCCAAGGATAATGATGCACATTATTGTCCCACAGAGTATATTTTCAAATAGATTTATTTTATCAATAAAATAATTTAACGAGAAAGTGATATGTAGATCTGTTCCATTTCAACAATTCCTAAATAATCTATGCGTAAATATCACAAGAGCAGCCCCATTAGAACAAAATATAACATGAAGTCATCATAAGCAAAATACAAACACAAACACAAAACAAATATACCAACAGTACTTAAAAGAAAGCAAAGAGAGAAAAAAGGAACAGATACATGTCTGTTGACAAATATAAAACTAAAAGTAGCGAATAGAAAAAACGTTTTCAAACATATAATGCTATAAATAATTGACAGAAGGCGCCGACGCGCGTTTCGGAATGGACCAGAAGTCCAACAGTTCCTTCGTCAGGGCGCAAAAATATAAGAGTCATCCGGTGGTCAAGCGTCCAGTCCCCCAAAAAAATCTTTTCCTTTCTGTATATATACATGTACTTTGTTCAAGGGGCTCCTTAGTCACGCAATATCTGACCGTTATATAATCTGTGGACAGTAATGGAAAGCAAATATAAATATAAACAAACATTATAGAGTATATCTAGGAGCTTAAAGGACCAAATAGAACACCAGAATAGTGAAATCAGAAAAGGTGACCAATCAGATAACCAACTAGGGTGTGTAGACCGAATGTGGTTAGTAAGATAGATGTACCCAAATGAAGAAGGAGAATATATATATACATAGAATACAGCCATCACAGCTTCATAGTCTAAAATTTTCAGAAGAAAGAAGAATGGTGAAAACTAATCAGGAGATGTGGCATAAACAGTCCTGAATCTATACCTAGTTCAGAGGTAACTGGCCTAAATGAGCCAATGGGGAGCTGATGAATCGGATCTGATAAGAATGTAGTGAAAATAGGACCCACTAAAGAAAACACAATACAGCAGAATATAAGTATAAACAGTATATATACAAAAAGATCATTCTGGACAATGTATGCATAACTACTCTAAAAAGCAAACTTACTTAAGTTATGTGGGCCATGAATATCTAGAAGTAGAGTTCTATGGAAAAATGACCAAGCGTGAGAGTTCTTTAGTGGGTCCTATTTTCACTACATTTTTATCTGATTGGTCACCTTTTCTGATTTCACTATTCGGGTGTTCTATTTGGTCCTTTAAGCTCCTAGATATACTCTATAATGTTTGTTTATATTTATATTTGCTTTCCATTATTGTCCACAGATTATATAACGGTCAGATATTGTGTGACTAAGGAGCCCCTTGAACAAAGTACATGTATATATATATATATATATACAGAAAGGAAAATAATTTTTTTTTGGATTGGACGCTTGACCACCGGATGATTCTTATCTTTTTGCGCCCCGACGAAGGAACTGTTGGACTTCTGGTCCATTCCGAAACGCGCGTCTGCGCCTTCTGTCAATTATTTATAGCATTATATGTTTGAAAACGTTTTTTCTATTCGCTACTTTTAGTTTTATATTTGTCAACAGACATGTATCTGTTCCTTTTTTCTCTCTTTGCTTTCTTTTAAGTACTGTTGGTATATTTGTTTTGTGTTTGTATTTTGCTTATGATGACTTCATGTTATATTTTGTTCTAATGGGGCTGCTCTTGTGATATTTATGCATAGATTCTTTAGGAATTGTTGAAAATGAACAGATCTACATATCACTTTCTCGTTAAATTGTTTTTTTGATAAAATAAATCTATTTGAAAATATACTCTGTGGGACAATAATGTGCATCATTAACCTTGGATGTATTACCTACTTATGACTTAAGAGGGGGAGGTTTGTTGTTCTTGTTTAGTGATTTCCCCTGTTCTCCTTCCCCTTTATGTCCTATATTCAGGGGCCCTCTGCTGTTTATTAATAATTATAACTGTGTGCAAAACATCTCTCTAGACAGATCTCATCCACCACACCCGGCCTCTCCGGCCATAGCACAAACAAAGCGGTTTACTGCGAGGATGGACACTGGGCATTGGCAGATGCATCGCGCAGTAAATACCTCAACACCAGACTATACTCATTCCACTCTATACCACGTTACCTCCAGGACTGCCTGGACCACTTCCTTTGCTCCGTACACATTATCCCTATGGTCCAGGAGACAGAATACTTGGGTCAGGTCCTATCTGATCATAACGTACACATGCTAACTCTAGCATGGCAGCCGCCTCCAGTTCCCACCTAGTGCTTACCACGTGAATGTCTGGAGGACCAGGTTTTTAAGCAAGAGCAGAAAACACACATTCAGAACTACATCCAGGAAAAACACCAAAACAGAAACCACTAGAGCAGTGGAGTGGGATGCGTTCAAGGTGATGATCAGAGGGACATGTATTCAACACATCTCTGGAGTACGTAAAACTCTAGAACGGTGCATACTAGAAGAAGAACAGAAACTAACAACACTGACACACACAGCTATCGCAGGTAGCAGAGGCAAAGATTGCATATGCAGAGGTGCTTGCAGACCTCAGAAGATATAATTTTAGAGCACACACTGCTAGAGTACACAGGGAGGGAGACAGAGCAGGCACACTGCTGGCATGGCTTATCAAACAAGAAACTGCTCCTCACCCGATAATCAAAGTGAACATTATCACAGGCACACTAGTCCAGTCCCAGGCAGACATAATGCATTAATTTCGCATAAACTATGCAGCTTTATACACAGCCCCGGAACCAGTAGATCCAGGGACGGTGGACAGATTCTTAGATGCGCACCTGTAGCCATGTATAGCGGCAGCTGACAAAGACACCCTAGACGGAAAAATCACCTTGACTGAACTGACACAAGCAATACAAATCATGTGACACCAAAGAGGAGGGACAGGGAGCAATTTAGAAAAGACTAGGTCCAGTACTGTTGCTCCCAAGAACTAACATGTAATCACGGTGTGGTAACTGTTCCTCAAGTTCAGATCCCTAACCAATTTGGTTACGTTGGTAGAAGGAAAGGGGGAAAGAAAGGTAAGTCTCTATATATAGTTCCCAATGGATGGAGGTGGGGGAATTTCTCCTTTAGAAATTAGTGCCCTCACACACCCTTGCGAGTGTCATGCTTCATCATCGGGCGTTGCTCCTTGTTGGGGGTGGCGCTGCTGTCCCCCACGGGCCCCGCGAGATGGCTCTTTGTCGGAGATCTTCTTAGGAGATGCCGCAGTTGTGCATGTGGGTGTGTGGGCCTAAAAGGATTCGTGCTAGTGTGTTAAAATTACCCCATCGGTGCCGTGAGGATAATTGTATTCGTTGGTCCGGGAGGTAAGAATAAAAGAATTATACAGGGGCATGGGGGCACCTCTATTAACAAATAGCATAGAGGTCAGGGTATTACTCTGCTGCTCCTAGTGCCCGTGTGTGACTGTGAATGTGTGCGCTGGTCAACATGTTTCGCGCTGTCAATGGGTCCCTAATGGATCCCCGTGCGCTTCGTCAGGACAGTGTGTGAGTGATCTAATTAAATAATTGAATAGGAGTAGGGAAGACACCCTATCTTCCTATAATACCTCTATTCAGGTCTGTATGCGCTGTTTGCACTTGGAGGAACACCTCTCTCGTGTTCCAACCTATTACCTAGTGGATAAATACAAGGGACAAACAAACATATAGAGACATACATAAGTAGTGGCGATTTCCAGTCAACAATACATTTCAATTGGACCGTTGCGCTTATGCCTTCCAGTTCGTGCTGGCAGTGTGTGGCAGAAGGTGCCCTGGACATGCATATATTTGCCTTCCATGCACGTGTGACAGCAGCGGCTGTCTGTATCTTTCATCATTTGTGAAGTCTCATGCACAAGCCTCGTGGTCATTGTGCACATACGTTTTTACGAGTGCGTTGTGTCAAAAGCACTTGTTTCTTATCGTGGTGGCCACCACTGTTTGATAGTTCCAAAGCGCGTGTGATGAGTGAAATTCTTATCGCGCGTTAGAGTATCACGTGGTACCGGCGGTGATTAAACTAGTGTTTAGTCGTGAGACATGCTGGTCGATACGTAAAGTTTGTTCACCCATAGCTCTCACACACAATCATACAATATTTACATAATGATTACCCCTTTAAAAGAAAAGTCATTGCCTCATCGCTTGTCCCCACGGTCTCGAGGGGGAATCTCTGTGGATATGGAAATTCACAGTGAGCATCATATGCATCCAACATACCTTGTGTTGTGGCCAATTTCGAAGCAGCGGAGTAATACTCACATTTAGTCCCCTTCGTACTGGCCTGATACCTGCCCTGCCGCTGGATGGACGCCGGAGTGGTGTTAGGCTAATTTTACCAGTGATACCACTGTTTGCAATATATGAAGTAGGATGCTTTACAAGGAGAAGAAACTAAAAGCACCAAACTTTTACCTCTTTATCGCCCTCCGGCATTGCTACTCCCAGATGCCAATGGGATGCCACCTGTACAAAAAACAAATACGTTGGCTCTTATGAACATCTATTAACATGCAGCCTCACCCTGGACCAACCTGATCCATTACCCCTTAGCACAGATTACTGTGATTGGATAGGGGCGACCCTCGGATGGGAAACATATAGAACCACGAGTATATGGAATGAGTTGAAAAATGTTACAACAAACAAATGATGGACGGAATGCTGACAATGCAGACATTCTCCCCCAGTCAAGAGATCTGGGTTAAATCCATCGTTCTTTTGCCCACTACGCCACCCCAGTTTAGACATGGCCATATGCAAATCAGTCTTGACCCTGTGCCTCATGGGAACAGTCCAGCCCGAACTGCCAAGCCATGTCTTCCCTGGACCGGAATCAAGCATCCTAGGACCGGTTTCTGGCTATCAGCCGTCATCAGCCAGGATAGCTTGACTCCAGTGGCGTAGTGAGCACGGGTCCCACGTCTGGGAATACCCATCCCACTTAGGGCGAAAAGCGTTACAACAAACAAATGATGGACGGAATGCTGACAATGCAGACATTCTCCCCCAGTCAAGAGATCTGGGTTAAATCCATCGTTCTTTTGCCCACTACGCCACCCCAGTTTAGACATGGCCATATGCAAATCAGTCTTGACCCTGTGCCTCATGGGAACAGTCCAGCCCGAACTGCCAAGCCATGTCTTCCCTGGACCGGAATCAAGCATCCTAGGACCGGTTTCTGGCTATCAGCCGTCATCAGCCAGGATAGCTTGACTCCAGTGGCGTAGTGAGCACGGGTCCCACGTCTGGGAATACCCATCCCACTTAGGGCGAAAAGCGTTACAACAAACAAATGATGGACGGAATGCTGACAATGCAGACATTCTCCCCCAGTCAAGAGATCTGGGTTAAATCCATCGTTCTTTTGCCCACTACGCCACCCCAGTTTAGACATGGCCATATGCAAATCAGTCTTGACCCTGTGCCTCATGGGAACAGTCCAGCCCGAACTGCCAAGCCATGTCTTCCCTGGACCGGAATCAAGCATCCTAGGACCGGTTTCTGGCTATCAGCCGTCATCAGCCAGGATAGCTTGACTCCAGTGGCGTAGTGAGCACGGGTCCCACGTCTGGGAATACCCATCCCACTTAGGGCGAAAAGCGTTACAACAAACAAATGATGGACGGAATGCTGAGAATGCAGACATTCTCCCCCAGTCAAGAGATCTGGGTTAAATCCATCGTTCTTTTGCCCACTACGCCACCCCAGATTAGACATGGCCATATGCAAATCAGTCTTGACCCTGTGCCTCATGGGAACAGTCCAGCCCGAACTGCCAAGCCATGTCTTCCCTGGACCGGAATCAAGCATCCTAGGACCGGTTTCTGGCTATCAGCCGTCATCAGCCAGGATAGCTTGACTCCAGTGGCGTAGTGAGCACGGGTCCCACGTCTGGGAATACCCATCCCACTTAGGGCGAAAAGCGTTACAACAAACAAATGATGGACGGAATGCTGACAATGCAGACATTCTCCCCCAGTCAAGAGATCTGGGTTAAATCCATCGTTCTTTTGCCCACTACGCCACCCCAGTTTAGACATGGCCATATGCAAATCAGTCTTGACCCTGTGCCTCATGGGAACAGTCCAGCCCGAACTGCCAAGCCATGTCTTCCCTGGACCGGAATCAAGCATCCTAGGACCGGTTTCTGGCTATCAGCCGTCATCAGCCAGGATAGCTTGACTCCAGTGGCGTAGTGAGCACGGGTCCCACGTCTGGGAAATCTGTTGAAAAATGTCCACTTCCAATACAACTTTATTGAGACCTGACATTGCCAAAACTTACCACGCACTCATAATTACTGATCACCTAGATACTAACATTCAATGAAATTACACATAGATCTAACCAAACTCTTCTTAAAGAGTAATCAGAATCT
Organism: Triturus cristatus; assembly: GCF_964204655.1. NCBI lineage: Eukaryota > Metazoa > Chordata > Amphibia > Caudata > Salamandridae > Triturus > Triturus cristatus. The sequence continues at coordinate 214,877,744 of NC_140586.1, forward strand.
GTTAGATTAATTTTACAAAATCGGCTAAATGGATCGGGCGCCTTGTAGAACATAAAAAACCCATTACAAGATGGCCACCGTGCATGGCATATACACCTGCTACCCTAGGCTGACGTAATTTTTGACACACCCCCGCCCCCTCCAGCCGCGTCCGCCTGCAAGCACTTTAAAACCGGATGGACGCCGCTTAACACCACTCCGGCGTCCATCCAGCGGCAGGGCAGGTATCAGGCCAGTACGAAGGGGACTAAATGTGAGTATTATTCCGCTGCTTCGACATTGGCCACAACACAAGGTATGTTGGATGCGTATGATGCTCACTGTGAATTTCCATATCCACAGAGAATCCCCCACGAGACCGCGGGGACCACCGATGAGGCAATGACTTTTCTTTTAAAGGGGTAATCAATATGTAAATATTGTATGATTGTGTGTGAGAGCTATGGGTGAACAAACCTTACGTATCGACCAGTCAGGAACAACAGGAAATAAAACTACTCCATTTTGCCTCTTAGGGTTGATCACAGTCAATATGCGTATTTGGTGCACTCCAAGTACAGTTTTCACCTAGTTACTGCATTACAGGACAGTGTGACCCAGTGTGCAATCTGTGTGATGTGAGACTGGAAAGGTGGTGTGTTTCAAGTCCTAGATACCACATTTTCAGAGTAATGACTACACTGACATTAAGCAGCCACATACGCTAAGCTCTGATTTGCGAGTTTCTAGGGCATCTTGGTGTGCTACGCTTAATACTACATTTTCTGACCCTTCTACATTGTAAATGGTGTGTGTATGTAATTTTTGTGGAATGCAGACATGACAACATGACAGTGTTCACCCAGTGACATTAGTGTGTATATAAATCACATTGTGATACGCTGATGTCTGTGGTGTCCCAGATGTTATGCATTACATGATCCTATTGTGTGTACAGATGAACCATATAATTGATCTCATAAACATAAGTCTAGGCTTCTTGGCTTGTGAGTTTTGGAAAATGTCCTGCTTGATTTACATGAACAATAACTGACTCTAGTGAAGATTACACTACTGTACAATAATTGCTGAGTCAACAAACCTTTCAAGCCTGTTTAGCAATTACCTGTCTGCTGTGATATGTATCTAAGGTTAACATTGCTCATTGAAATGTGTTTTTCACGGACATGGAGTGTTATGTGTGTTTAATTGGTCTTTGCTGTTGGTCTAGGTGCATGTTGCTTGGTACATTGTGAACTCACGCCAACTGTGTATACACTCTACACATAGGTATAGCGGAGGAGCCAGAATACAGCCTCCTGTGTACAGGCCCTTTCCAGACCTCCAAACACTGGAAGAGAGCGACATTATAAAGAAATACCATCTCACAAGGGCAACAATTGATGAGTTGTGCCAGCAGTTGTCACCTTATTTGCGGCCTCATCGCACCTATCCAACAGCACTTATCCCCAAGGTGAAGGTGATGGCAGCATTGCATTTCTTTGCCATGGGAACATTCCTATACACAGTGGCAACATCAGGTGGAATGTCCCAGTCCATGTTCAGTAATGTTCTTCGTGATGTGTTGCAGGCATTAACCCGATACATGGACCACTATACCAAGTTTCCGGAAAATGGAGATTTGGCTGACCTCAATGGTGATTTCTATGCATTAGGATGGGTGCCCCATGTATTCCGGATCTATTGATAGCACTCACGTTGCCTTGGAACCACCACAGGCCAATGAACAAGTGTATTGCAACAGGAAACATTTCCACTCCATCAATGTCCATGTGGTGTGTTTGCCTAACGTACATTTCCCACATTTGATGTTGGCTTGTTGGTACGTGATGTTGTATATGAATGTTGTAATGTGTATTGGTGGCATGTCAGATAGTGATATGTTGTTTGACAACTGAACTATTTTCCGTGTTTAATGTAGGAGACCCTGGATACCCCAACCAGCCATTGTTACTGACACCACTGCGCAACCCAGTCACCCCATCACAAGTGAGTTTTAATAAGGCCCATGGCCAGACCAGGCAGATAGTAGAGTGGACTTTTGGCATCCTTAAGTCAAGATTCTGCTGTCTGGATAAGATGGGAGGACCCTCCAATATGCCCCAGGAAAGGTGTGCCAGATAATCATGGCTTGCTGCATGCTACACAACATAGCAAATGTAAGAACATACCTCTACTTGAGGACGAAGGAGACCAGCAGGTGCCACCGATAGAGGATCCAGAACTGGGAAAGGATTCCAGTGGTGTTGCTGATGATGATGGAGTGGATTTAAAACAACTTATACACAACCTTTTCACAGAACTGTAAGTATGCAATGAGAGGAGGTGACTAACCACCATTGCTTGTTGTTTTTTTTTTTCTGTCCTCATCTGCCACACAGGTTTCAATATGCAATCTTATAGGTTTACACACATTGTGCTGCCTCAATTACAATGACTGGTTGGGGCAGTAATGGAACGAAGAGCTCACCCCTAGGCAACAATGTTTCAACCAACAAAGATCGCTAATATAAAACCAGAACAGGGGTTACTAAAAAAACGGCCAAGGTAGTAATAATAGCACCTGGAAACGGCTATCCCCTAGATTGGGATTAATGGCTTAATCATTGGACCTGGGAAAAAAACAAAAAAAAAAAAACAACCCAGATACTCAATGGACCCAATTCAGAAGATGCCAAAGGGATCTTTTATCCGGATTACCGGTTCCAGCCAGGTCCAACTTAGAGACCAACAAAATAGAAGCATACCAGTTGTTAATAGAAGGAGATGAAGAGTCCTTCCACTTCCTGCATATCTCCCTCCTGGCGAGCAATATGGTGTGAAAAATAAGATTTTTTGCCGAGGAAGGGACCCCTTGATAGCAACCAAATATTACTGATGTAAGGTCCAGGGTGATCTTAACACCAACAGAAAGTGAAAGAGTCTTACTAATGGCTTCCCAGAATGGGGACAAATGCGGGCACTCAAAAAACATATGAATGTCAGAAGCAGCCACCAAACCACATTTCGCACAAGCCACACTAATCCCCACAGCAAATTTGGGGAGACGAAGGGGTGAATAATATGCCCGATGAATGGTGAAAAGATCGTTCCTGCATAACCATGCAGGTTTGACAATGTCCCACATCAACGTACAAGACGAATTCCAAAGGTGTTGTAAATCGGAATTGGCGACATGCAAAGACCAAAGGTCCTCTGGCAATGAAAAAATTTCATCCGTTTCCTCCAGGATTAAATTGTACCACAGCGAAATCTCCTTCTTGGCAGGCAGTTTATCTGCCAAAAGAGTTATAAGATAGCTATATGCACCCAGGGGATATTTACCACCATGTGGTGGTTCAACAGAATATGCACGAGACCAACTCGAGATTTGGAGATACTTAAGCCTGGAGAAGTTTGGACCAATTTTAGTACAAAGATAGTCCCAGGGTAACAAGTCGCCATCAACGAACAGGTCACCCCACTCCTCCAGTCCAGCTTCTCTCATAGGCATAGCTAGTGCATCCCCCAACCAAGATGGACCGTCAGGGAGATCCCACAGAGGTGTCCTGCTTCCATAGTATCCATCTTTAATGGCCTTAGACAACTGGGCCCATATTCTAGCCATACCCCATAAAAAATTTTATTTAATTTTTTTGAAAAACTTGGGCTTTCCAAATTTAAAAAGAAACCCTGACTGGCTTACTCCTTCTACATCCAATAACGTAGAATAAATGGACTCCACTCCATAGCCTACTGGACTTTTCAGTAGAATCCTAGCGTGAGATAACTGGAAAGCCCAGGCATAGGCCTGGAGGTCAGGGGCAGCAAGCCCTCCTTTTTCCCTACGCCTCCTGATTTTTTTCCAGGAGATTCTTGGAAGATATTTATTCCAAATAAAGGTACTAATGTCAGACTGCAATTTTCTGATAGAGGCGGGATCAAAATATAAGGGTATTGTATTAAACAAAAAAGAAACTTTGGGCAAAATAGACATTTTAACAAGGTTGACCCTGCCCAGTAGGGAGAGCGGAAGATGGGCCCAGGCTTGGAGCAGCTTACGACATTCTTTTGCAACTTTTGAAAAGTTAATAATAGTGACTTGATCAAGATCAGCTACAATATCCAAACCTAGATACCTCATCTGACTCCTTGGCCGGATTTCAGAATTAAAAGTACTTTGGTCAATATTCCAGGTCATCATCTCGGTCTTTAAGGTGTTAATTTCATAGCCGGAGACCTTCCCGAACTCCGAGGCCAACTTAAATATTGCTGGAAGAGCCTCATGTGGTTCAGAGGTATATATAAGGATATCGTCGGCATAAAGGGCCACCTTTCACTCCCAACCCCTGTATGCGAATGCCCTGATGTTAACACTATCTCTTAAAGTCTGGGCAAAAGGTTCAGCATACAGATCGAACAGAAGCGGGGAGAGAGGGCAGCCCTGTCTGGTGCCCCTCGAGATGTCAAATGGGTCAGATAGAATACCGTTAACCAATACACGGGCACCAGGGCTCCAATAAAGAAGACCAACTGCCCTACGAAATCTACCCCCCACGCCGAATTTCGCCAAGGCCTCCGACAGATACAACCAATTGACTCTGTCGAAGGCCTTGGCAGCGTCAAGCGTGAGAACCGCCAAGGGCAAAGACTTCGAACAGGCCATATCTATTGACCCAATCTAATCAAAAGTGAGTTCAAAAAGCTGTCGCTCCTTAATAAATCCTTTCTGATCAGTGTGTAAAATTGTGGGAGCGACCAAGGCCAATCTCTTTGCAAGAATGGAGGCAAAGATCTTATAGTCTCCATTCAAAACAGTGATCGGCCTACAAGAACCACAGGCTGTTGGGGGCTTCCCTGGTTTCAGAATTACAGTTATGGATGAGTTATCCCATGAAACGGGTGGTCGCACTCCATCTAGCAAGATCTGATTGAACAGTGTGACCAGGAAGGGGACAAGTTCCTTCTCCAAGGTTCTATATATTTCAGCAGGCAGGCCATCAGGCCCAGACGCCTTTCCTTTCTTGGCATCCTGGATAGCTTTTCTTACCTCCTCTTCCGTGATTTTACTATCTAGCATTGCTGACTGATCAGCAGAAAGACTTGGAAGGTCTATTTTCATAAGCCAATCATTGATAGTCGTAGTATCCAATTTCTTGTCTTCATAATAAATTGCTTGATAGTAATCTCTAAATGCTGATCTAATATCTGCATCTGAAGAAAGAGGGACGTTGTTGACAATGATCTGGTTGATGTTATTACGGACCTGATCAGTTTTAGCTTTCCATGCCAATAATTTACCAGCACCTTCTCCATACTGGAAATGTGCGATTTTACTGGCCTCCCATCTTTCCTGAAGCCGCCGGTTGAGAGTCGAAGTCAATTGGCCCCTTAAAGTAAGTAGCTTAGCCCGCAAAGGTGTTAAAACATCATCTGTGGACGCTAAGTTGGCATCAATTTCGGTCTGCGTCTTAGACAAATTCGCCTCCACAGAAGCAATGGCTTCTCTGTACTCCCTCCTTCTATATGACACCTTGCCCGTAATAAGGCCTCTCAGAAAGCCTTTAAGTGAGTCCCAGACCACACCGGGTACTGCAGAACCCACATTTACCTCTAAGAAAGAGCCCACCTCAATTTTTAAAAAGGAGACATCTTCAGGATGAGAGAGTAAAGTGCGGTCAAAAGACCAAGTCCTTACAACGGCAGAAATAGGTACCATAAGTTCCAGGAATACAGCTGAGTGGTCGGATAAGTGTGATGGAAGATATCGGATGTCCCCAACAGCGTCAAATAAACTATGGTTGATTAACATAAAATCTATCCTGGACAGATGCTTATATTTATAATTTCTGAAAGAAACCCCCAACTGCTGCCTGGCCCTTAATCTCCATATGCCAACATATCCGTACTGTTTCATTGCATCCAACAAGAAAGATCTTGATTTCGAAGGGACACGAGATCTACTATTATGAGATTTGTCCAAGATTGGATCTAAGACGATGTTAAAATCACCAGCCAATATCACTGGCTCCGGGAAGGACAAAAGGTGGGAAAAAATCACTTCCAAAGATGAAGGATAGTCAAGATTGGGGCCGTAGTACCCAACCACTGTGAAGCGAGTTCCCAAAATAGCCAGGGAGGCAATAACCCATCTCCCCATAGGGTCAACCTTAAAGTCTAGTACCCTGGCCCCAAGATACTTTTTGAAAATCAATGATACACCTCGGGAGGTCATGGATTGAGAGGTCGATATTGTGAAATCAATCCATTTATTCCCTTTAACCAAGGTGTCAATTTCAGATTGGGTCAAATGTGTCTCTTGGAGGATGATAACCTGGGCATCCGAATCCCGGAGGTACTGCATCAATGTTCTAGCCCTAGAATTAGTACGAAGCCCATTGATGTTCCAAGACATAATCTTTAAACTAGCCATCCCCGCTGATCCAGAGCACAGCCAACCTTGCCTTTATAATACGACCAAATGTATACTGACCCACCTCCATGAAAAAATTGCAGCTTAATATGAAAACGGAACTAACAAGACTAATAAAGAAATAAGAAAGTTGGCTGATGAGGAATTTTATAAATTTTACCCGTGAACTCCCCCCTCGCCCCTCCTCCCCACACCCCCCCCATGGAGAACCCGTGGTGTATCTAACCGGATCAAGTCCAGTAGATGGCACCCCAACCTCAGGCTCCCGTTACTCCCCACCCTAATCCCAACACCTAAAAAGTAGAATGGAAAAAAAAAGGAGTGATTCACCTTAAGTGATATTATATGTTTAATGTATATTTTTTAAAAAAAAGGAAGAGAATTTCTCTATTCGCACTTTCTTTCTCTTTCCTTCTCCTTCTCCTTTTGCAAAATTGCTACAATGCTATTTATAATGTTTTATTTTTTTCTTTTCTTTTTTTTCCCTTCCTCCCATCCCCCTTTTTATTTTTTTTCCCTTTCCTTTCTCCGTCTTTCCCTATGCTTTCTCCCTTTCTTTCCTTTTCCCTTCCACTTCCCCCTTCTTCCATTTACTGAAACTACAATAACTACAAGTGGCCACAACAACTATGTGAAACCAAGACACCAAGAGAGAGCAAGAGACAAGAGGGATAAGTGCTATTTACCAGATAACTGGTTACCTATGTCCAGAAGGAATTCATCGGCTGCTTGGACTGACCTAATATTTACCATCTTATTATTATACATAGCCCTCAGGGACGCCGGGAACACCAATTGAGCTGAAGCACCCAACTTCCTGAAGGCCTCCAACCGCCTCCCGAACTCCCACTGCTTCTCCAGCGTTGCCCTAGATAAGTCAGACCTGATAAGGAAAGTAAACCCCTTACCAGGTAGGGACTTCTGTTTTAGAGCCGCATTGAGGATCTGCTCTTTGAGGGTGTACGCATGAAAATTAACAAGAATTTTGCGTGGTTTTGGCCTTTGGGGGTTCAGTCTAAAGGTTTCCCTATGAACACTCTGGATATCAGTTGCCAGCTGCTCCAGAGATTGATTTAAGCATAATGCTTCTTTCAGCAAGCGGACAACAAACTGCTTAATATCGGAACCCTCAGATCCCTCTGGAACATTAAGGATACGGATGTTTCCTCTTCTTGCGTTATTTTCCAAAATCTCCATCCTGTCTAACAAGGCCTGGTCCTCTCTTTTAAGTTTGATAATGTCCTCTTCTGCTTTATCTAGATGAACCGACATTGTAGCTAGCTTTTCTTCCAAAACTCCTGTCCTTGTTGACAGCCCATCGATCTTATTATCTAGTGACTGGCAAAAATCCCGGATCTCCATCTGCATAGCTGAGGATTTCTCAAAACCCTTTTTTATGTCCTGAGCCAAAGTAGTAAACATCCCAAACAAAGAGGCTGCCGAGACATTTGCCAAAATTTCTTCCTTGTCACAAGATAAGGTAGAAGACACAGGGACAGGCACTTCCGTGGGTAACTGCATAGATAAGTCTGTTACATCGGCCCCCCAAGAAGCCTGGCCCGTGTGATCAAGACCCCCCTCCCTAGCCTCTACTGCGCTCCTCACATCGGAGCTAACAGGTATTCCACAGTCACCACCTTCCTCACTGAGAAAAGCTCCATTCACAGGTATATTTATAGGTGGAGGGACTATTAAGAGTACTGAGGCAGCTGGGACTACTGGTGCTGGCTCCCCCACGATCACTTCAGATCCCCCAAGAGCCAACAGGGCGGATGAAGCATCTAAAAGAGGGGGGGCTACCAGAGACGGGGATAAGGTAGAAAGGGTCGCTGGAAGAGAGTCCTCTAAAGTAGTCATTGCCTGTGATTCAACAAGATGCAGAAACCTTAAAATATGAACGAAGGGATGGTGTAATTTCGGATGAAACTTCAGCTCCTGCAGGAAAGTTACGTGTTGCTTTCCCTCTGGTTACCTTAGATTTCACTTCAGCAAATAGATAAGAAGAATCTCTCTTACCTCTTTGGGGCAAAGTGGTGATGCAGGACAAGGTGGAACTAGGGACAAGCTCCCTTATGGGTAGTCTGGTCGACGCCTTACCTCTTCTACGACCACCTCCCCTCCCTCTCCCCTTACCTCTGGGCACTTGATGGTACTGTAAGTGCAAAAATTCTGAATCATGAGATTCCCGACAGGGGGGTAATTCTGAGATTGACTCCTGCGCCTTCTTGTCACTGCCGCTGCCGCTACACTCATCCGTTACCCTTATGACTTCCTCGAAGTGAGCAATCTCTTCAAAGTCCTGAATGGTGGTATCCTCAGCACATACATCGCGCACCAAACTGCGTGCTCTCCTGCCACGCCGCAGCTCCAGTGCGGCCGAAGACCACGACCACCGGACCAGTGGACTGCCGGTAGAAACGGAAAAACTGAAGGAAACAGGGACATCGACCGTGCTTCCAAAAACGCCGCTGTCCGGAATGCTGCTGCCGCCGAAGGTGCGCGTCATCGAAAGGGAAAACAGACCCAGGTTAAGAAGACAGCTCTCCCCGTCCAGGCGTCAGCTCCAACCTGCAAGCCATTACACACCGTAGACCCAAAAGAAAGGAAATGCCAGAAAATCCAAAAAAAAGCAAACCAAAGCAAACTGAAGCAAGCGGAAGACTCAGGGAGCAAAGCACAGGTAGAAAACCTCGTTGGTGTCCGCCATCAGGGCTCAGGCAGGGGAAAACGGGAGCCTAATTCATGGAGCACCGCGGCAGATCAGCCGACTGCCGCCATGTTCTCCCGGAGCTGAATCCTTATTAAACCATTGCTTGTTGTTGTGTAGTTGGTTGACAATATGTATGCAAGCTTGAGAGTGTAGGATAAGTGTCCTAAAGTATTTTTGGAGAGTGGTTATTGAATTGTTAAGATTTATAGTATTTCAGTGAAGCCTAGCTAGTGTTAACAATGACATTGTTGTGTTTGAGATATCATACTTCCTTGACTTGTTATACATTATTTATGATTGCTAAACTCTGTTCTCTATGCTTTTTGTACCAGGGCACTTTGCCATGTCATCTACAGAGTGGACTTGCAGAGTTGTGACCTCACGAGACATATGATGCTGTGACATACGCCGACATGTAAATATTGCTGTACTCCCTGGCCCGCACTTCCTTCAGACATAATAGTCTGTTTTTTATGTTATTAGAGCCTTTCTGTGCTGTGTGACATAATTATAGTTTGCGTTGAGGCACCTGGTTGTATCTGGCCAATAAAAATGTGTTCCACATTGAGGTGTGCCTTGTCTGATATCACACATCCAAACAAGTTCTTATCAAAGTCCGACCATGATGAGCTAGTTGGCTAACAATGATTATTAATTGGGCTGGCAAACAGTGATAGTTGTGCATAAAATTTACTTCCTGTGAATATATACAGTGTACTTCAGTCTGTCTGATACTCTGGTTGTGTATATCTATCATGCTGTGCAAAAGTTCATTAACTTACCCACACTTAGTTTTGACTTGACTACCTATGTTGAGGACACTTTCATCATTATGATAAGAAGGTGATGACATTTTCATTTTGAAGTCACAACATGAGCTAGTATTGCTGTGTAAAGTGGTTTATTTATAAACACATAGACCAGAGTTAACCCATTTAGCGCGGCGTAGAAACCGCCGCATTGCGGACGTTTCCGTGCGCGGGCGGGGCCGCGTCGGCCAACGGACATGCACAGCACTACGGAGGTAATGCTCGCGATGGCCATTGGCCGACGCAAGCAACGAACGGGTTAAAGCCACATAATGGTGGTGTGCTCATAAAAAAAGGCCAATTGGAGTTGAGTGTCTGTTAATGGAATCCAAAAGAGCATAGCCACAGTTATTGGAGTACAAAGTCCAACTCTGACCCTCCATCAGATGTGGAACAGTTATGTGGGACAGTCAGCAAAGTAAATGGTCGGCACACAATGGATGTTATCAAAGGTACCCTTTTCACTTCCTGGGGGTGGTGCTTTGCCATCCAACTCTCACAGATTTTTCCTCGGTTGCCACACCACACCGCACATTTGGGTGGGAGACCCACAACTGCAGACTCCTGGGTACTGGGGACTCTCTGCCTGGCTCAACATCCCTCCCTGTGGCTTGTGCAGATGTCGCCACTGATGTAGTAGGTACACAGGGAGGGGTACTTAGGCGCTGAGCTATCTGGCAGAGGTTGGTATCGATATCCCGCTGCACCCCAATGGCGTTGTCTATTTGTTCATTGAACCGGCCCATTCTTTGGTTTTGGGAGGCCTGGAGTGGTGTAAAGTGGTTTATTTGTTAAAAAAAAAATAATAATAAAAAAAACATAGTGCATAGGTGAAGCCACACAGTGGTGTTGTGCTCAGAAAAAAAAGTGCAGATCGGAGTTAAGAGTGTCTGCTGATGTAATCTAAAAGGGCATAACCACAGTGATTCCAGCCCAAAGTCCATTTTGACCCTCTATCAGATGTAGAACAGTTATTTGGGACAGTCAACAAAGTGAAGGGTCGGCACACAATGGATGATATCAAGGGCACCCTGTTCACTTCCTTGGGGTGGTGATTTGCCTTTCGACTCTCACTGATTTTTCCTCGGATGCCCCACCCCGCATTGCAGGCTCCTGGGATAATTTGAGGGGCTCATTTCTATGTGCCATTCATATATTTTTTAATGGCCTTTGATAGGGTAGACCGGCCAACACTTTGGAAAAACTAAAGAAGCTGGGTATGCCCAACACCCAACTCGCATTAATAATTGCCCTGCACTCCTCCACTTGGTGCCAACTGTTATTAGGGGGTGACCGAGAATTATCTTCTGTAATTCCAACAAAATATGGGCTGAAACAAGGCTCTTGTGTCTGCTGGCCCTATTGTTTTCTCCTTGTATGTCTCTGGACCACTTTGATTTCTTTGCAGCTAGTAAGGGAGATGCTTCGAAGATAGGTGGCCGCTCCTTTCCCTGTTTGATGTATGCAGATGATATTGTAATTTTGGATTTAACACCCAACGGCTTGAAAAATAGGTTGGTGTCTCTCCAATAATATACTACCTTACATTATGTGTAGGTAAATGTCTCAGAGCAAAACATTGATTTTAAAAAGCCGAAAGTTTGGGAAGATTAGTAATTATGTTTAGAGTATAGGCTCAGAGAACCTGGAAATCGTAAAACCATATCCCTATTTAGGGAAAGTCGTAACTAGTAATAAAATGGAGAAACCCCACAAAGAATATTGTTCCCTAAAACCTCCTCACATGCAAATGGGTTCCGTTCCTTTTAGAAAACAATGGGGCGAAGGCATTTTATGCAGATGCTTTCAGATTTCAAAGTGAAAGTCCACCTACACTACTGTATGCTATGGAATGTATTAATGTTATTAAATAGGACTTTCTTGAGATAATAGAAGGGCAGATTGCACACAAGTTATGTAATTTTAATTCATATGTTTTGGCTGCAGCAATAAGGTTGGATTTTGGTCTGACAAGCTCCTATGTGCAAGCATTAGCCAGTGTGATTTGGTGGTTATGAAGAACAGTAAAAAGAATTCCATGAGGGGCTTTTTGAATAATTAAATATTTGGTTCAGACTTGGGTAATAACTCTTTATTTGAAGTGCTGAGTTACTTTGATTTACAGGAAGAGCTTGTGATTTCCCACTCTCCTTCAGAATTCAAAAACATTTTAAATGGTACTGGTAGTGTTGTCAGTTACCAGAGAGATCGCGCGTGTTATATGACGAAGAAAAAAATGGAGGCGATATCCTGGTCTTGGTGCCCTAAGGTAGCCCAGAAGTACCTGGCCAGGAATTTGGACCATTATTCTCACCATTTTCTGACTTTATTTCAAACGAATTTGCTCCCGCTAAATGACTTAATGCCAAATTGGTCCTCTTCTGAGAAAATAGGGAATGATGGTTAAGTGTGATGTGGGGATTCAGGACCTTAACCATGTTCTTTTAGTTTGTCCTGCTTTGTCATCTCAGCACTGCCGCCTTCTACGGCTAATGTTTTTGCAGAAAAATATCAACTCTGTAGAGTCTACACAAGTGTTTCTTTTCTACCCGAATGAAGTAAGTTGTAGATTTTTTTTTCAAATTCTTTAAGGATTTTTCGAATTTATTTTCATCTGGCACTAAAATTGCTGCTATGTTAGGGGAGGGAACTAATTTGGTTGCTCACTATGGAGTAATTTTCACATGATGACTGCTTGCTATGTTGGGGGAAGATCTTCCTTGGAAGCTATTGGAGTAAATTGAATATAAGTTTACTATTTCAGGGCTCTCTGAATCTTTTTCTGTTACAATTTTTTCTACAAATGTATTCTTTTTCACTTTGGATCTAGGTTTGCAGATGTCCGGGGAGGGCACTCTTATGACCACTCATTATGGAGTCATTTGCATATAATTCATGTATGCTATGTTGGGGGGAGAACTTCCTTTCGATGTTTATCATGGAGTAACTTGCACACAAACTCAGTATTCTTGAGCTCCATTAATTGTTTTTAGCTATAAAGGTGGCGATTCCGATCCGTTAAAAAATATTACCGTACGACTCGTATCCGTATTTTTCTACGTACGAATCGTACAAGTCCCGTACAACCGGCGAAGTACGATTCATACGTTAAAAAATACATACGATTCGTATCGGGAAAAGGTCTACGAGACGTCCCTGGACAGTTTTACGTATGAGTCATAAAACTGAAGTCCGAGCGCACAAGTCCGATCCGTACCGGCGTTCCGAATACACAAGCGTATGGAAAACGGCCCGTACGGAGCGAACTTTGTACGACCCCTACCCCGGGTACACTTGTGCCCGGGGTACGAGTCGTACGGCCCCCCCAGCCTCCCCCCACCCGTGTATGTCTGCACCGTACCCCCACCCGCATATGTCCGCACTGTACCCCCCCACCCGCGTATGTCCGCACTGTACCCCCCCACCCGCGTATGTCTGCACCGTACCCCAGGCGTACCCCAATCCTCCGTATGTACGGACCATACATACGCGAGGATTGGGGTACGCCTGGGGTACGGTGCGGACATACGCGAGTGGGGGGGTACAGTGCGGACATATGCGGGTTGGGGGTACGGTGCGGACATACGCGGTTGGGGGTACGGTGCGGACATACGCACCGTACATACGGAATGTTGGCCTATGTACGGTGCATACCCCAACAGCGCGTATGTACGCACCGTACATATGCAATGTTGGGGCACGCACCGTACATGATGACACGTACGATGTGGTTGATGGCGTGTACATCACGTACCGGGACCCCTTATCGTCGTGCATCGCAGCGTATTTAGCTTTTCCGGCACTTTTTGGCTTCCCTAAAAAAATAGCCGTGCGGAGTGCTGTAGGTACGAATCGCACTTGCTGGTCCCTAAAATGCTGCCCGACTCCGTGCGGACATCGTGTACGCGCTGTCCAGGATCAGAATAGTAGGTATTTTTTAGCCGTACGGTGATTTTTACGATTCGTACGGAAATGGTATTTCTGTACGAATCGTACTTGCTGGTTTGTAAGGTGGATTTCCCGGGTACGGAGAATACGCTCCGTACGACAAATCGTACCCGGGTTTGACAGGATCAGAATCGGCACCTATATGTTTACATTCTTTTAAAGATCTATGAAATTATTCTTATTTGGATTTAGGATTGTTACCATGTCAGGCGGATTTCTTTTGGCTTCTTACTATGGAATAATTTGCACATAATTGTTACTGCCATGGGGGTGGGAGAACTTCATTGGATGTTAATTTCGGAATAATTTGTATGAAAGATCTGTATTTTAAAGCTTTATGACTTGAATCCAGTAAGTATCTAGATTACCAATATGGAAAGGAGATTTTGTGTACATATATTCTATTTTTATTAAGTTTCCTATTTTTTAAGATGTAAAGCGATCGCATTTGATGTATTGTATTGCTTTGATTTTACGTGGTCCTCCTTTGAATTCTAAATTATGAATAAAGAATTGAATTGGACCAAGAAAATGGGGGAGGGGGGTTAATCCTAATAGTGATAGTGCACATTTTACTTCCAATATGATTCATTGCTCCACAATTCATAAAAGACGACTGAACAGAATTACACATCAAACCTTGGAATGAAAGTAGACCTTTACTCAATAAAGTATCTTTGCTTGGTTTGGTGTAAATCCGTGCCATAGTTTAGGAGGTTAGAGTTTAAAAGTATTCTGGTCTTGGCATGAAGTTACATTTTAGAGACATTTTTACCGTCAATCTACAGAGACTCCAAGGATTCATGAATTGAAGGAGATTTCACGACTCCTATTCAAACAAGCATTTACAATGCAATAGGTCTCGCAATTGCAAGTTTTTGAGCTATTGGCATTGTAAATGGCAATGCCTTTTATAAAATATTAAAAGGCATTGTCATTTACAATACCAAAAGCAATAACTATTGTATTGCAGAGCGTGGTGTCCCTGAAGCAGGTGCTGCGCTCATTACAAAAGTTAAACTCTTTTTTTTTTTTAACACAATCCCGGTGTCCCTGAGATGGACGCCGCGCTCAGCATGTAAATACAAAAACAAATAAAAGCAACTGCCATTGCCCCCATCAGTGTCCTAAAACAAAATAGTGCTCACCCACTAGATAAAGCCGACCCTGTAACAAGCCAAGTAAAAGGTCTAGTCGTTATGGGAGTTAACAAATGCAGACAAGGCAGGACTAACAAGCCCTTTTAAGAATCAGAAGCCACCATTTAAGATGGCCAATGACACAAAGCCAATGACAAATGTGGGCGGAGTGTGGGCGGGGCTGCTAGTGCATACCCTAATACAGCATGCCTCGCAGAGCGTACAGTGCCAGCGCGCTGCCGCTAGGCTCGACCTAAAAACTAAAAAGGGGACGTGGGTGGAATAGGCCTATAGAAAGGTTAAGTGGGAAAAAGTAACAAGGGTTAAGGAAGAAGGGGGAGAAAAAGTGGTAAGAGTTGAGGGAAAATTAAGAGGCGGAACAAAAGAGTGGAGAGAAATATGAAGAGGGGAAAAATGTCAAAAAGGGAGAAGAACAATATATACCTGGGAGATGAAGAAGTGGCTCAGAGGAATCGAATAAGGAGTGTATACAACCGGCAGAAGAAAAGCCTTAGCTGGGGGTCAGCTGTCCTGTTTTAGGGCAAAGGTTTTCTTCATTTTCTTTCAGTTTTCGAGTGGCAAGTTAAGGGCCACACATATTGTAAACTTGATGCTGGTATCTTTTTAAATAAAAAAAAAAGGAGCGCGCAGAATACATTTTTAAAAAGTGCCATTAGCTCTTAAAATGTATCTCTATCAGTATGTGACTTTTTACTTCGCCTGCCACCAATGCGTTTAAATTAATTCAAGAGGTTCACTGCTACAAACCCCGCCCGTCCCATGACGAAGTTGATGATTCACTCGCATGGATTAAAATAATGATAGCGAAATGTTGATATCATGTTCATATCAATAACTTGACTTTTCAAACAGAAGCAATCGTGCCCATGAGTTATGCTGAAAACGTGTGATAAGAACTTACTTAAAACTCTACACGGTTCAGAGCCATGCCCACATGCCGGGTCTGTGGATCTCTGCGTGCCCATGCTTGTTAAAGAAATTAGGGCACACGCAAAGAATAAATTACTCGAATATCGTTCTTTTAGAAATATTTATCATCAGGATGTTTAAAACCCTGGCGTGCACCCCTATTCTGCTAGTATACTGGCATTCGTTTCCATAATCTATTTTTATAACGTTTTTACTGTGGTTGCTCCCAGATTTCCATTACATACAAAACTGTGCCTTTCTGGTGAACATGGTCATGTGCTTAGAGACTAGTGCAAGCAAAGTAACTAAGTGCAAAGAAGCGTTAATCAGTTTCCAATCGCGAGTCAAGCGTGCAAAAGTAAAAACGAGCAGCAGCATGACCAAAGTAACCAGCACAGCGCGGCCCTAATAAGCTCCAGTTGTTCATTACCTTTCAGCCTTAATCAGCACTCTATAATTACCCAATTTCAGGGTCACTTCCAAGCTACTGAACAGAGCTGAGGTGCATTACTCCAGACCCTAAACAAGCACACTAGTACTTGTGTTTTTTCAGCTCATTGCACGAATCCATTTGAGACGCACATGATTAACGTGCCGCCAAAGTTCTGGATCCGCTGTGTCTCTTGCCCTGGAGGCATGCTTCTGAGAGAAACCCACCAACAACTACAAGACTTTACTCACAAAACGCTAGAATACAAAACTGTTATGTTTGCATTCCCAGCACTCAGACATTCCTTCAAAATATCCAGCAGAACAACCCGGATGTTTTCACCATCGTGTAGCAATCTGATCCTTCAAATGAGGTCAGTCAGTTCTAGATGAGGGATCTTGAACCTGAAGTGGTTTGTATCAAAGACATATTCTAACTCATATCGGCGTTGATAATCATACGGTTAAGTCATAGCTCACATATTCATCAGTGGATTTAACTGTTTTGCTTCCATCTAGCGGTAAAAACCTGTACCTAAAGCTCTCCTGAAGTTAGGGTACCTCTTGTAACAAGAACAAGAAATAGAAAAAAAAATCTATTTCTTTACATTTGGTATAATCGCGGCACCCAAGCTTAACTTTTAATGTTATAAATAAAGCGCAGGTGCCGCGATTATACCAAAAGTAAAGAAATAGATGTTTTTTTCTATTTCTTTACCTTTGGTATAATCGCGGCACCCGCTCTTTACGTATAACATCCAAAGTAAAGCGCGGGTGCTGCGCTTATACCAAAAGTAAAGAAAAACAAGTGGCGTGCGCGTCACGCCTGTGTCTGGGCACGATCATTGCTCCTCCCACGGCCTATTGGTGTCTATTACGCGCTTGGTGCACGTAATAGACACCAATAGGCCATGGGAGGAGCTATGCACATGCCTCGGGCCAATTGCGCGCATTTTTTTTCAATATGACGCACGCAAAGTCCAATGGGGGATGTCAAAAGGAAACGCACAAGCGTGTGCGATTCCAGGGTCCGTTTCGGAACCCTCTACAAAAGGACTCTCGCCTGCGCGAGCAGTTCTGCGCACTGCATTGCTAGGCGCGAGACCTAAACATGAAAGGAATGCCATTGGACTAGGGAGCTTTTTTTCCTGTTGTCATTTGCAGATTCACAAATCATACTGCAGATTTGCAAATCCACCACGCTGTGACTTGCTGCCCATCACATAAAATTTTCAGTTGTTGGCGGAGCCTGGCGGTCCAACATGGCGGACACGCTCTAGGTGAGCTCCGATAGTCAAGAATATCCTGCTGCAACAGCGCTCATTTTTTCCGCGGCACCCCCTGAACTAGCCACTACCCGCAGAGGGCAACGCAGTGTTGCTGGCTGACCGCAGAAAGATACTCAGGAGTTCTCAGGGGAGAGGATGGCCCGGGTGGATGGCTGATCAGGTGCCCAGACACGGCCGGAGGGAGGTCCTTAGGCGGAATCTGCAGCGAACTGCATCAGGCTGCAGGTGGAAATACTTAAAAGGAGGCGTTGATGGCGGTAGGCCCTAGCCGCGATGTGACACATCTGGGGCAGCCACGACGACCGGAGTAGTGCCTCGGGACTCTGGTCTGCAGCAGCGGCGTTGCGGACGAGGCCTCGCCCAGGCTTGGTCCGACTACATCGGTGGCTGTATTGAGCTGCAGGGACGCTGTGCACTGGAGAGGCCTGTTGAAGGAGAAAGCTTCCCCTCCCCCACCAGGAGAGCTGCGGAACCAGGGGCAATACCTGGAGTGCATGCAGGGCAGAAGATCAATGGTGAGGGCACCAGCTCAGAGGTCCCACCGCGCCTGCACTTGGCCCCATGTAGCGAGAACACTAGGTGAGATACTCCAGCTGCCTTCCACATAGAAATCACATTGCTCGTTTGGAACTTTTTTCTGGAAGTCTTGTGGCGAGGCCACGTGGCGCGAGGTGAATGGTGCAGGAGCAGGGGGTGAGCTGGAAAGACCGTGAGACACAGTGGCCGAGAAGGCCTGCACACACTCCACTACGCAGAGTTCCTCGGCCAGCAGACCTGGGGCTGAGGCGACAGAGTACCCAATAGGGGGAGGGGGGTGAACTAGCTTGTGGAGGCGGCTGGGCCAGGTCCCGGTGCAGCTTGTGGTTGGTGCGCTCCCCCTCAACCACTAGCTACCGTCAGGCCCGGGCTGATTTTGGGGTGGGGGGCCCCCCCCCCTGGACATATCTGCATCAACCAGCCCTAGCTATGGCCTATAATTGATATACCCGGGAGTCCCTTCGGCTGAGACCGCTCCGTGCCTGCTCCGTACGGCTACCTACATTCCAGCAATGACACAAGACAAAGGGTCGGCCACCAATACTAGGAGCACGCTGGACAAATATACAGGAGCAGGAGCTCAGGTGGTTGCCCCAGTAGATCAAACCACTACCATGCCAGACAATGCAGCGTTAATGGCAGCCATCACGCAATCAAGAGAGATGCTCGAGGCCAGAATTGTGGCAGTGGACTCCGAAGTCATGTTTATCCACCAAGACCTGGGCAACACAGAGGACAGGATAACCGAAGCCAAATCGCGGATTTCAAAGGCGGAAGATACAGTGACCTCCCTGCAGAAAAAGGTATCTTTCTTGGAATCCATCACCAAGGGCCTGGCTGTTCGAGTAGAGTAAGTGAAGGACAGAGCCCGTAGGAACAACCTCCGTTTTGTGGGCTTCCCCGAGGGCTGCGAGGGGAGTGACATGGAGCAATTTCTCACTAAGTGGCTCAGGGACTGACTCCTACTGGAGGTCTTGTCGCAATGCTTTGTATTATTGAGCGCACCCACAGGGCCCTACTCCAAAAACACCCTTCAGGCGCAAGGCCGAGACCTATCACCAGATTTCTCAATCTTCATGATAGAGACAATATTCTGAAACAAGCCAGATTACAGGACTCGCCACTATATGCCTCCCAGCGTATAATTATATTACCAGATTACACTAAGCTGGTCCAGCTGCGTAGGCAATCTTTAATGGAGGCCAAAGTTCAACTGCGAGAACTCAAAATTCCATACCCCATGCTATTTCCTGCCCGACTGAGTGATTTATCAATCACGCTCTCACTTCTTTCAAACTCCGGAGGAGGTATTTGCATGGTCAGACGAAGCAGTAAAAGTCAAACCGCATACTCCGACACAACAGGACTTAGACTCTTCGTTGGGGGGAGCTGCTCGTAAACTAGATACATTCAAAGGGAAACGGAGCCACAGATCAAGGTCAATGCGTCGGACCCGCAGCACTTCCCGACCGTGGCTGACCGGTACCCAGCGGGAGAAGACGGCCTCATAATCTCATCTATTGGGGGTATTGTAAGTTGCAGATACCTCGGAGGTTGCGGCAAACATGAAAAGGCTACCCTCCTAGAGGAATTTTTTTTCACTTTTGAGTCAAATCTATGACTAAGGGAAGTTTGTTGGGGATTCTTTGGATGATAAAGGCACCCAACTCCCGTTGGGGTTGGGGCCATTCCCATGCCGTAACAGATACTTCAGCTGTTTTGAGGTATAGCGGTGGTTGGGGGATATGTTGGGTGGGGGGGGGGATATGGGGCTGTTCAATTTTGAATATTGTGCAATGTTCCCACACCGTACATACCTATGGAATTCCCCTAGCAAAGCTACACATAGATCTACCCACCGACACTCAACTCTCCAGATAGGATGGCCCCTGACGTGGCATCTATTAGGAAATGGGCTCAGGGTAGTCAGCTGGGATGTGCGGGGTATGGTAAATAAGATCAAAAGAGGCGCTATACTCAGACAGGCAAAACGCTATAAGCAGATATCCTAATGCTTCAAGAAGCACCATGCCTTTCCTGATTTGGGTTTACTCAGACCTTTCAAGTGGGATTCACAAGGGGTTCACATGGGATGGCAATCTTGGTTCACCGTAGGGTTCCCTTTATCCAGACTAAGTCATGGCTCGACCCCCAGGGAAGATACACTATAGTGTCAGGCGCACTATATAGGGAACCAGTGAACCTGGGTAGAGTCTACTTTCCTCCCCTCCTTACTTGGACCTTTGTTGAGCGCCTAATGATCTGGACAGACATACCTGATGCGTTTACAGTGGTGAGGGGAGACTGGAATGACAACTTGTGTCCCATCAGAGACAGATGGCGTGCATCCGGGAAACTGGCTGTGACGCGGGAATAGCGTTTGCAGTCCTTAGTGAAGGGGCTGGGATGGGTGGACGGACGCCTGGAGGAGGCTTCACCCAAAGGACCGGGAGTACACATACTACTCAGGGATACACGACTCACTTACCCGAATAGACCACATATTCACGTCTCCCGGCGGGTTACACGGACTAATGTTAGTAGAGATACTACCCAGGGGCCTGTCTGACCACTCCCCAGTGGAGTTGCAATTACGGATATGCCCTGATCGCTACACATTGAGATGGCAAAGGTCGACATGGCATCTGCAAGACTGCCAATACAGGTCACACCTGCATCTAGGGATTGCGGAATTCTTTACACACAATGAGAAGACAGTGGAATCTGCCGAGATACTCGCGGAGAGGAGGCTATGAAGCCCACCCTATGTGGAGCAAACATTTAATTCTGTACACGCAGCGTAAGCACCGGAGAGGAAAATTGATTCAGATCGAAGCCCAGCTCATCAATCTGGAGCGCCGAGGCAAGGGGGGCAGATGGGTCTCAGGCACGCCACCAACTACAGTATGCGCAACAGATATACGCAGGGGAACTTCTTGAGGCGGCCAAAGTGCCGTGGTTGGCCTCTCGTAGCAGAATATATCAATGGGGGGGACAAGTCAAGCACGTTAATACATTGCCTCTGTCAACAGACATTACACCCATTTGTTATCCCCGAAAGTTGTGACCCAGACGGCAAGGTACTATCTGACCCCGTTCCCGATAGCCTCGAGCTTCACAGAGTACTATAATGAGATGTACACCCCAAGTGAAATCCTACCTGAGGCAACTGTACATCATTTTCTAGATGACTTGCGCCCAAGAGTACTGCCAGATGAAGCAGAGTGGACTTGGATGCCCAGCTCATGGTGGATGAGCTGAGTGCCGCACTGCCAGATTTGAGCTCAGGTAGAGCCCCTGGTCCCAGTGGCTTCCCATGCAAATTTTTCAAACTATACCAGCCCAAGCTCCTGCCTCACTATCTTGCTGTGATTAACACCACCCTTCAAACGGGCCGTCACCCAACTGACGGGAGGCATGCCGAGGTGGTAGTTTTTCAGAAACCGGGCAGACCCCCCGAACACCAAGAATCTTACCGCCCCCCATTTCCTTATTGAACGTAGAAGCTAAACTACTTGCCAAAGCCCTAGCCAAACACATCATGCCATATATCACAGATCTGGTCCACCCAGACCAGGCTGGCTTCATGCCTGGTCGCGCCACACGCCACAACATTTGCCGCACTCACAATGCTATTGCGGCAATGGAGTGAATGGATGGGCCAGCGGCCCTGATGCTGGCAGATGTAAACAAAGCATTTGACTCACTAAGCTGGACTTACCTGTTTGTGCTCCAGCGACGCCTGAACATAGGCCCCAGATTCCTCTCATATGTACAGTTGCAATACACGGATCTTACGGCCTCGGTTCGTGTCGGGGGTTCGGTCTCCTACAATTTTCCTGTCGGACAGGACACCCGCCATGGGTGTCCTCTATCCCCCTACTTATTTGCGTTGGCAAGGGAGCCGCTGGCAGCGTGGGTCAGAATTGATGCCCTGTCCGCAGCTTTGAATGGTCAAGGGAGTCTCAGAGTGCATAGGCCTCTATACAGAAGATGTGCTGTTCTTCCTCATGGAGCCCAACAGGACGGGGCCAAGGCTACTCCGTATAATGGTAATATTCGGGGAGACCTCGGGAATATATAGGAACACCTGCAAATCGGTCCTGTGGCCTCTGCGGGGAGGGGAGAGAACTGGGTCTCTGGTTCAGGGAGGTAACTGTGTCTATAGAATGGTTTAAATACCTGGGAGTGTGCCGGTCTGCTTCACAGCCCATATCTTGGGACAAGAATCTGGCTCCCTTGTGGAAATGAGTTAAAGCAGAGACGCAGGCCCAATCCCATCTGCCCTTATCCTTGTTTGGAAGGCCAGCTATATTCAAGATGATTTCCCTCCCCCGCCTTCTCTACCAACTGCAGAATCACCCCTTTCCTATACCAACTACGTGGTATGACAACTCAATGCGATCTTGGGCCAATTTCTTTGGGGCTGTGGCTCTGGTCGGGTGGCCCTGAGAACATGTTTCCAGTCCACATACTGTGTGGGAATAGCAACCCCAGATATCCAGGCATTCATGCAGCATCCCACCTTCTAGTGCTCAACGAATGGTGGTATGGAGACAGACAAGACGTATGCAGTGAAATGCTGGCTGATACGACCCTTCATACTTACTTCTATGCGGGGCTGGAACCCAGGGTACTGCCACCAGCCAGTAGGGTGGTATTCGGGACTTGGAGACAGTCCCTGCGTCGAATGGGGTGGTGGGGCCGATTGACCTGAGAAACTCACCAGTGGCACAACAGTCTGTTGCCTCAGCTGTCCACGCTGCCCGGATTCAAGAGATGGGACAACATTGGTTTCTCCACTCTAGGGGGTGATTATACGTGGTCAGGCATCAAAATCATTCCAAGAGCTCCAAAGACAATTCGACATGCCCCTTATGCAGTTTTATATATACCTTCAGTTCCGTCATGCGCTGTCCCCGTATATCGCACATTTGGAGGGATTGCCGGAATGTAACCCTATAGAGCCCAAAGTATTTATGGGAGATCTCAGAGACCATAAAATGACCAAGAATTACCAAACAGTCATTACCAATAACCCCACAGCTCTAAACACACTTTGCGAGGCCTTGCAGGCAGACATAGGTCCATTAGACAGCGATGATTGGACAGAGGCGCGGTCATCCCCACGAGGCACAGCCGTTGCTTCGCGCCTGCGGCTCATACAACTTAAATATCTTCCACACAGAGTATACTTTACGAGATATAGGTTGTGGAGGGCAGGCCTGACGACATCCCCCACCTGTTTGCATTGTGGCGATGGCTGTGACACCTTTATACATATAACATGGCAGTGCACTGCTCTACACTACACAAATTTTGGACTGGAGTGACGACATGTCTCTCAGAGGTGCTTGGATAGAATATCCACAAGTTGTTGAGACTGACCCTACTTCAAATCATGGAAGGGATAGGGGGCAATAGCTACAAACGCCATTTACTTGACTCTGGGCCTTACCTTGACAAAGTGAGATTTAGCTAGGGCCTGGAAGGCCAAATCTCCCCCCCTCCCCCATTGCTGGGGGTCTCCAAAAAGGGGTTAGACACATGTATGGGACTGGAGAAACTGATTCTCACAGCAAGGGGCTGCCCACAGAAGCACTACAAAATATGGAAGAGGTGGGTTGACTACTGAGGCCTTTATCGAGAGAGGATTATGGGGAGAGGATGTGGTCAGTCGGCTAGACTGCAGACTTTGGTGTTGGAAACCAGGGTTCGAGCCTCGGGGATCGCGTCCACATCCTGTGATTCTGGGCAAATCACTTAATCTCCCCGTGCCTGAATGTGTAACTTAACCGGTGCTCATGTAAAGCGCTCCAATACCTTCGGGTCGAGTTCGCGCTAACTAACATCTGCAACAACAACAAAAACTACAACCCCATATTCCCATAGCACCGGATGCAGAAATATAGAGGAGCGAGGGCGGTGGGAGATCTTATTCTGTAACTCTCTAACGGATTTGTCAAAATGGCCAGGGGAGGCCTACTTAAGTGATTGCAATATGGAAGTGGCACAATGTTTTCGATTTCTAATTTTTATTTTAAGTGTGACTGCTGACTCAAAAAAATGTGTCTTTAAAAAAAAAAAAAAATCTAAATCAGTTGTTGCAGCCTTAACTCAACATGATGCACTGAGCACCGTGTTGAGAAAAATAACACAAACAGTGTATAAAGCGGCCAGGTGAACATACCTTGCCCTCCAGTCCCAAAAGAACCCCACTGGCATAAATATGATCATAATTTTTATCCCCATGGGATGCAAAAATCCGGTGCTGGATTTGTGCATCCTAGACACTCTCAGGGTCCCACAGACCTTCCTAGAGACTCCGAATTAACAAATCCTGAATAGAATAATCATTTGGTCACTACACCTGCTCTTGTCTAACATCAGCTGTACATGGCGTTTGGGTGTCTGTAGCGCGGGTTGGCTGCCAGCTCTGGGTTGGGTGCAGGGTCTGGTCAAATGTCAGTCCCTGCAGCCAATTCCCGTTTTGCAAGGGTTTTGTGGGTTGGGGGCCCACGGTATGGGGTGGAAGAGGTGTGGTGCAGCGGACAGGGTGACTGACTCTGGAATCTGGGGATCATGGTTCGATCCCCAGCGCCGGCGGAAGATTAGCCCAGCACCATGTGACTCTGGGCAATAGCTTGCTTAATCTTCCCGACGGGTGATTGTGCGCGCTTTACAAAAAAATGCGGATTGGACAAATTTTGGGTATCCCCTCACTTCTAGCAATTACTAGATCTTAGTTTCCCTCTTTCAACTCTAATTGCAATCATATTGTTTCCAATTGCCCAGCCATCATTCAACACTGACATACCTCTTCCTCTTTATAGCATAATCCCTCAAAAACTGAGTCTCTTCTTTCCTGCATGCTCATCTCACAGGTGACTCCTTTCAGTTGTTTCTTCTGCCCTTTCCTTTGTATCTTTTAAGTGAGTTCACAGTATTGCTCCTCTCTACTTCTTTCTTGTTCCTATTACATCACGCAATTTCAGGCTGTGCTATGAAGGACGGAGGCTGTCCCAAAAGCAGTGGATGAAATGTTCTTTTCCAAAGACAATTTGACTGTCTCAGGCAGGGTAACACATTATTTAACAAATCATGTCGCATGTGTGGACTGTGGGAACACCAGAGTTCGATGTAATCAAATGGTGAGGGATTGTAGATTCTCCAAGTTAGGTGTAGAGAGAATCTGGATTTCATTAAGGACACGGAGGCTAGCATTCTGCATTACTTTTTATTGCCCTGCTCCTTGCAGCATTTCAAAGTAATACACCACAAACTCAAAAATTCCAGAACATAGAATGTCCATAACACATATAAACCCTATCACAGCAGCCATCTTCCTCTTTTATGCTGCACTTGACTCCAAACTTGTTAACTTCTTCTTTTCTCCAACTGAAAAACCAAATCCTCACTCCAAACTCTACTCGTTATCTGTAACAGCAAAATCAAACAAATTATGTTTTTGATTCTTTAATCTTTCTCAAAATTATTTTCTTCTTTTTTTTTTTACCACTCCCTCCTCCATACGCTTACCTGGGAGGGAGGGATGGATAATGCTAGCCTCCGTGTCCTTAATGAAATCCAGATTCTCTCTACACCTAACTTGGAGAATCTACATTTCATGACAGGACCGGAGGCTAGAATTATGCATGTTCAAAGCTGTGCAACAACCATAGATGAAACATGACCTATTGGTTTCAAATAAAATCACACAAAAACATCTGCATTTGACCAATCTGCTGCTTGCAAAATATCCTCCAAACGACCACCTGACAAAAAGACCTTACTCGCCATCGCACCTCTTACCGAATGTGCTCCAAAATCATTCATATCCACACCTGCTTCACGCATACAACCTCTCACCCATCTTGCAATTGCAGCCGAAGTAACCGGTCTAAATGGTTTTACAGATGAGATCAAAAGCTGTTCGTCACCATGCCTCCTAAACTCACTCGTTCTGTTCTCATACTCCTTTAAACATCTAAACCACACACAATTTAGGATGATCCTCAAATCTAGGATAAAAAATAGAAGACATACATTTTGTTCTTCTATTAATCCTGAATAAAACTCCATCTGGATTGTAACACCTGTTAATAACATCTAAAGCTTGTACATCCGAAACTCTTCTAAAAGAAATAAGGCACAACAATGTTGCCAACTTACCTGACAGTCGTTTTAATCTTAAAAATCTATTCATACGCCAACTCTCAAACAGTTGAAGTAACTTCTTCACATCCCATAAACAATTATACTTAGGTTTTGGAGGCCTTCTCAATTTAATAACTTTCATGACCCTACAGACCAACGTATGTATTCCTACCTACAGAACAATTATCCACTAAACTATGACTTGCCGCAACTGCTGACCTATAACAATTTATAGTCCTGTAACTCAAACCTTTCTCAAATAAGAAAGATACAAAATTTGACAGTTTTATGGCAGATGCCTCCACGGGATCCAAACCCCGTTCCAAGCACCAACAAACCCATTTCTTCCAAGCTCCAACATATCTCTTTCTTGTCCCTGGAGCCCAAGATTCATTGAGCAACTCCTTAGCCTGTTCCGAAAGGCCTCTGAACTGGATTCCTCCCCTGAAATCTTCCCAACAAGAAGGCTCAATGCCCCTTGCAAGACCAAAGGATGAAAAACCTCTTCTTCCCCTATAAGAACATCCTCTGTTTCTGGAATCAGAAAAGGTTCATCCACTGCCATCTCTATTAAACCTGGCATCCAAGCCTGACCTGCCCAAAAAGGTGTTACAATAACTAATTGACATTTCTGTCTCCTCACCACCAACAAAACTCTCTATCATTGCAAAGGGAGGAAATGCATACCCTTTCACCTTGCTTCAATTCTGTTGAAACGCATCCACCTCCTCTGCTAACGGATCCGGTCTCCAACTGTAAAACCTTTCTAGTTGAAACGTCAGCCTTGACGCAAATAAATCCACCTCCGATGGACCCCAAATCCCACAAATTCTCCTGAAATAGTCCACATTCAGCTTCCAATCGCTGAAATCTCTTGAATATCTTGAATTCCAATCCGCAACAACATTTTCCAATCCTGGAAAATACTCTGCCTTCAAACCTATTTGCTGATCCAAACAAAAACTCCAAATCTTCTCTGCCAGCTGTGTCAAATTCCTCGATCTGCTTCTTCCCAACTTGTTTATATATAACGGACAGCAGAAACATTGTCCATCTTTAACAAAATATTGTAATTCCTTAATTCCTTTCCAAAACTCCTCAAGGCATAAAGCCCAGCCCTGATCTCCAATCAATTTATATGGTCTTTCCGCTCCTTCAAAGACCACCTTCCTCCTGTCTCCTGACCCTTTAAACATGCACCCCATCCGAATAGACTCGCGTCTGTCTCCAACACAAAATCTGGGCAAATTCCATTCCATGCTTCCAAATTCTCTAACCACCAAAGCAGCTCCTCCCATGCTTCTGATGTTAAAGATACCCGATTTCCATACCACAAACCTTTCCTTAGATGGAATGCCTTCATCCTCTGTAATGCCCTGTAATGAAGCGGGCCTGGAAAAACAGCCTGAATTGATGAAGAAAAAAATCCAATCACTCTTGCTACACTCCTCAGGGTCACTTTCTCTTTTCTTAATAAACACTTCACTTCTGATTTTATCTTCGCTACTTTTTTCTCTGGTAGACTCAAAGTCTTTTTTACCGTATCAACCATAAAACCCAAGAACTCCAAACATTGACTCGGTTCCAAAACTGACTTCTCCCTGTTCACTATGAAACCCAGACTCTCCAAAAGATTCATTGTTAGCAACAACTGCTCCTTCATAACCTCCTGACTTTGAGACATGATCAAAAAGTCGTCCAAATACATCACTAAGCGTACACCTCTCTCTCTCAAATACTTTGCAACAGGCCTCAAAATTTTGGTAAAACACCAAGGTGCCTATGCCAGACCAAATGGGAGCACACAAAACTGAAATAGCTCCCCCATCCACCTGAATTGCAGATACTTTCGACTCTCTTCTGCAACAGGAATAGTGAAGTATGCATCCTTTAGATCCAGCTTCACCAACCAGTCGTTCTCCTGAAGAATGTCCCTTAACAGTTGGATACCTTCCATCTTGAAATGTCTGTACACAACAAACTGATTCAAATCTCTTAAATTTATCACTGGTCTCCATCCTTTTTCTTTACCAAGAAAACAGTACTCACAAATCCGCGTTCTTCTTCTGAGATTTTTTGTATCGCTCCCTTTCTCAACATCTCTCTCATCTCCTCTGCAACTACGACCTGCAATTCCTTCTGAAAAAATAGCTCTTGGTTCCTTCACCTGAAATGGCTCTTCCTCGAACTCTATTACATAACCCTGAACTGTCTGAATTATCCAATTGTCTTTGGTTAGTAATTCCCAATTTCTCATAAACCACTTTAACCGTCCCCCTACCTTGCAGGGGAAAGAACAGGTAATGATCCTCATACTTGCCTTGTACTCGTTGCATGGACTGTGCACGTCCCCTTCCACGCGCTCTTCCAACTCTTCCTATCGGAGGATAAAATCCGGTTGCTGTCTGAAATCCCCTGAAAGCAGCTCTGCCTTGAGATCGGTATTGAGCCCTGCGGAATGAACGGCCAGGGAAATGGGCTCTTTCCCCAGCACTCTCAAAAACTCCTCTTCCGAAAACTCTTCTCAGAGAAGTTTGAGCTCTATCTAAACTAGTGAAGGTACTCCCTTCACTAGTCCTTCACCGAAAAGATAACCTCTATTATCTTCTGTTGGTTCTTTTCTCTCAAAGTCACCTAACTTGGGACTTATTCTCATAAGAATAGCCTTTCTTGTTTCAGTTGACAAAGCTGAACTGGCATTGCCCAAAAAGCAAACTGCTTAATCTTGGCTTCCTCCGCCATATCTAATATGCGTGCTAAAGGACCCAACACATCTAACAAACGGTCCTGGCACTGTTTTAGCCCCCTTTCTAAACCTTTTCTTGGGTCTTTTCCCATTTTAAAAAGATAACTAATCAAATCCGGGTCCAGGTCCGGAGTCACGCATGCCTTTCCATCCACCACTAGACGCAAACATTCAGCCCTCAAAACGGCTCTTTCCTCTCTCTCAAGTGGCCTTCTGATCCAATGTTTTAGAAAATTTGCCACGTGAGGTACTAGCCACCATTCTGTGCTAAATATCTAAATCCCAATCGTCATCCAAATAATCATCCAGCACAAACTTCTCCGCTTCCTCTTCAAAATCCTGATTTAGGAATTCTTCCTCATTATTTTCTCCTCTTTTTGTGCCGCATAGGACACCCTCTTTTGTGCCGCGATGGACACCTTCCCCTTTTGTGGCACTCGGCTCACCATTATCCTTTTTCAAAAATCTAACTCCTATTTCGAAATTCTTTTCTTTCCTCGCCCTTTTACCATAACTTCTTACCTCACTACCTTCTCCTTCCTCTGTTGACCAATATTCTTCCTCCGAACAAAGCTCTCCTTTTCTTCTTTAGCACACTTTTTAAAACTTCGTTCATAGAAGTTCTCATTTCATCTTGTACAATTTTCCCCTGCATTTGAGGTCTGCGTGCTCTCTGAAATCTCAATTTCTCTATACTTAACTTATTAAACCTTTAAACTTAACCTCCTATTATTTATTTTAATTTTATTATCCCTTCTTTCACTTTCGTCCTTCTAAAAACACTTCTGATCGGATTTCTTTTCCGCAACAAACCAACTGACAGGAAACAGCTGGCTATCAATATTCGGCAAAAAAATACTGCGCAACAACCTACTCTAAAATAGCTCTCCAGTGCCTACACGTAACGTGCGTGTAGACGCAATACGGAGCTTTAGCCAGTTCAAAGTACCTTTTGTAGGAAGGTGGATATCGGACTATGGTTACCCCCAACTTTTTGCCTAGTGTCTAGCTGGTTTTTCGACTTAGTTGGCCTGAGATCCTGCCATTCAGGGTCTCGGGCTGTCTGCTCTCTCTTTAAAATGGACTCCATGTACCCTAGGTACATACCCAATTGGTAAGGATCACCTTATTGGACCCTGTACAGTGTACCCTAGGTACCCAGGGCATAGGTGTACCCTAGGCCTCCCAGGGGCTGCAGCATGTATTATGCCACCCCTGGTCTGGCCTTCCAATCAGACACAACTGGCTGATCACTCAGCTGGGGCAAGGTCGTGTAATCACCCCTTGCTTAGATATAGTATACCTATATCTACCCTTAAAATAGACGCATGTGTACCTATCAGCCACTCCTATGGCAGGCCTTAACAATCCTGGAGGCAGAGTGCTTGGTAACATGTGAGATGGTGCTCTAGCATGAGCTGAGCCTGTCTGCAGCTTTCGGAACCATGTCCTTATAGCTGTTCTATGATATAGCCTACCATATACTCTTAAAGTGCCTTATAATCTTAAACGGTTATGGTAACTATGGTTTGGCTTTATCAAAGCATGTCGTGTAAGGTGTCTAACACTTTGGAATAATACCGCCATACCATTTCTGGTGATGAGGATATTATTCCCCCCTTCTAGAGGGAGAGACATGTTAAAATCCTACTTTGCTGTTTAACTCTGACCAAAGCCTCAGCATCACAAAATGGATGCTGCTGCCGCAGACACGAGTCTGACCTCCTGCAGCTGGGAGCCCTCCCAGCCAGGAAGGCCTGGAAAATAGGTTTCCTGCTTGGGGAGGTGCTAGCACCTCCCCAGACAGACTTTAGTGAATTGGGGCAGGGAGGGCTGAAATGAATGAGACATGCCTGGGGCACACAAGGTGCTCCATGCATAGTCCAGTTCAAACCGGTGCTGGGGCACTCCAGCCCTAGCTCTGGCGCGAAACTGGACAAAGGAAAGGGGGTGTAGCCACTCCCCTTCCTGGTCCCACCCATAGGAGGGACCTTGCAGATAGCCCAGCCCACTAGCCCAGTATATTAGTAGCTAGTTGGGCCCTGCTAAATTAGATTATCCTGAACCTGCAACTTGAACAGAAACTCTGGACCTTCGACGAAAGAAGAAGACTGAAGAAGCTCCCTTGTGGCCAAGGAGTGGCTACCCTGTCCAAACAGGCACCATCAAGAGACTTACCCTTTGCTTTGCTGAAGTTCTACGAGGGACCGACTGCAGAGCCCGACCAGAGCCTTGACTTCCAGACTTCTCCGACCCTGATCCACATCCACAGCCGAGCTGAGATCCGTGGAGGCGACGAGAGACGTGGGACCGGCTACCTGGGAAAAGTGGTGAGTGTCTTCCAGCGCAGCTTCTGAGGTACCCTCGAAGTTGTGCACCGGGGATTGAGAAGCTCCAACCCCAAGCAGCATCTGCACCGAAGATAAGCCCCCCACACTCCACGAGTCCTGCGTGGGGCCCTTCCGCATTTTCCTGCTTGCCGCGTCTGTCCGGTTGCTTGCCCGTTGGCTAGCGGCCTTTGTGACGACACACCTTTAACTCTTCACTGCTGGTTTGGCTCCTCCAGACTGGCTCCCGCTTCTTCGCAAAAGAGAAGCACCCCAGACTTTCCTGGTCTGCACCAGAAGCAAGTCCTCCATTCTTCGTGGGTTCCGCTTGCCAAGGCTTGGTGAGTCCTAGTTCGACTTCGACGCCGCCGACAGCAAGAGCCTTCGTGGGACAGCTTGCCTCCTGGTCCTGGTCGTCCTCGACGTCTCCTGGTATGCGTGGCTGCTGCGACAAGCTTCACATCTTCGCCTGCAATCTTCACGACATCGCCTGGTTCCTTGCTGGTTCCACGTGGTCACTGGCTAGTGACCTTGACTCTGTCCCTTCTGCTTGCAGGTACCCTTCCTTCTTGACCCCGGCCTTGGGATCCACCGGACACTCTGCACTGACTGCCTGTCAGCAACTTTCCTTCAGGCATCCATAGAAGTCCACGACGAAACCCGACGCAAGTTCACACCTATGCACCCGCAGCCTGTGGGCTAGGTAACTTGGGTACTTCGGTGCTCACAAGGGTAGTGACTATCCTAGGGTCTAGTTTCCGAGTCTCGACTTTCTAGTTGCTCCAGAAGTGTCCTAAAACTGCTTATTTCAGAACTGTACTATTTCTATCGATTATACGCATTACGCGTGAGTGTTTCCACTCTGCACCTGAATCCCGTGGGCCTCCCACTTCCTAACTGTTGGTAGTGTAGTGTAGCCCCAGCGATTTCCTAGGCCTAGGCCTATCCTATTTCCGTGACAGTGGTCCTTATACCACTTCTTTAGTATATGGTTTGCGTGGCCCCTAGGGCCTAACTGTATTACTTACCTGTGTGACTTAATGTATGCTTGAATAAGACTGTGTTGTACTTACCTCGAATCTCATAAAGAGTGCTGAGGGTTTGACTAGAATAAATACACTTTATTTTATATATATATCTGTTGTGGTGTCCTTTCATTTGGTATTCGAGGGATTATATATGGTATCACAGCTGGCTTCACATGCCATTCAGAGTTTAGCCTAAGACTGCTCTTGTCCATGCTACCACTAGGATAGCTGGTCTATAAGGTTGACTTTACAACCAATCACCATAAGGGTTGTTTGGACTGATATAAGGTGTACACTAGAACTAGTGACATCATACATCAGGCCAACTTCTCACACCTTTGTGTTAGTTCAAATCTACAGCGCACACACACGCTGCTGCCGTCCGAAAAATCCTCGTGCACACATGCGCAACGGAATCCTTCTAAGCCACGATACTGAAGAATTACAGCCCGCTGCCATCTGAAGATTCCTCGCGCTCACATGCGTACCGGAATCCTATTTCGCCGCAAGCCAGAAGATTTAAACAGCTCGCGGCGCAACGGTAACACTATACCTTTCCCTAATTATTTGATTAATCCTCAATACGTTACATTTAGATAAAAACTGCCTACCCACCAGACCTTAACACCACCTTAATTCTAACCTCCGACTGACCCATAAATTAGGTTTTAACATACAAATAAAATCACACTCATACCGCTAAAACAAAATGTACATTCCTCATAAAAATAAACTTCACATCCAGTTTTAATCTACATACTTTAACTTATTTAATCATTTTAATATATATATATATATATATATATCCAAAACAAGTGCCCTCTGCACTGAAGAGCACTCGAGACGGCGCCGGTTTGTGACAACCTTTATTCTGGGGAGAGCAGGATACACAGCGTGAGTCAGTGTGTCCGGTTGCTGTTTAAAATCACGACGCGTTTCGGGCGGAACGCCCTTCTTCCTGGTGCTCAACAGCAACATTCAGCATCACGCAGCTGTTTAGCTTGAACCAATTTCCTGCCCATGAATGAGCCAATTAAATAGGAGGTCCACCCCAGATGTATTCTGGGATTTGCAGTGCGTGTCATCTTTGCCACAATCTTAATGCTGCAAATACTTGGAATAAAGCCCTGGATGGGCCTCACCGGCATGCTCCTGCTCAATATACATCCAAGCGCTGCTCCATAGACCCGGTAAATACCAAGCCCTCCGGCCCCCTTTGCAATCCTAGGGGTGGTGCTTCTTCCCGCTGCGGGGCGGCCGCGTATAACATCCAAAACAAGTGCCCTCTGCACTGAAGAGCACTCGAGACAGCGCCGGTTTGTGACAACCTTTATTCTGGGGAGAGCAGGATACACAGCGTGAGTCAGTGTGTCCGGTTGCTGTTTAAAATCACGACGCGTTTCGGGCGGAACGCCCTTCTTCCTGGTGCTCAACAGCAACATTCAGCATCACGCAGCTGTTTAGCTTGAACCAATTTCCTGCCCATGAATGAGCCAATTAAATAGGAGGTCCACCCCAGATGTATTCTGGGATTTGCAGTGCGTGTCATCTTTGCCACAATCTTAATGCTGCAAATACTTGGAATAAAGCCCTGGATGGGCCTCACCGGCATGCTCCTGCTCAATATACATCCAAGCGCTGCTCCATAGACCCGGTAAATACCAAGCCCTCCGGCCCCCTTTGCAATCCTGCCGCGGGAAGAAGCACAAGGGGGCCGGAGGGCTTGGTATTTACCTGGTCTATGGAGCAGCGCTTGGATGTATATTGAGCAGGAGCATGCCGGTGAGGCCCATCCAGGGCTTTATTCCAAGTATTTGCAGCATTAAGATTGTGGCAAAGATGACACGCACTGCAAATCCCAGAATACATCTGGGGTGGACCTCCTATTTAATTGGCTCATTCATGGGCAGGAAATTGGTTCAAGCTAAACAGCTGCGTGATGCTGAATGTTGCTGTTGAGCACCAGGAAGAAGGGCGTTCCGCCCGAAACGCGTCGTGATTTTAAACAGCAACCGGACACACTGACTCACGCTGTGTATCCTGCTCTCCCCAGAATAAAGGTTGTCACAAACCGGCGCTGTCTCGAGTGCTCTTCAGTGCAGAGGGCACTTGTTTTGGATGTTATACGCGGCCGCCCCGCCGCGGGAAGAAGCACCACCCCTAGGATTGCAAAGGGGGCCGGAGGGCTTGGTATTTACCGGGTCTATGGAGCAGCGCTTGGATGTATATTGAGCAGGAGCATGCCGGTGAGGCCCATCCAGGGCTTTATTCCAAGTATTTGCAGCATTAAGATTGTGGCAAAGATAACACGCACTGCAAATCCCAGAATACATCTGGGGTGGACCTCCTATTTAATTGGCTCATTCATGGGCAGGAAATTGGTTCAAGCTAAACAGCTGCGTGATGCTGAATGTTGCTGTTTAGCACCAGGAAGAAGGGCGTTCCGCCCGAAACGCGTCGTGATTTTAAACAGCAACCGGACACACTGACTCACGCTGTGTATCCTGCTCTCCCCAGAATAAAGGTTGTCACAAACCGGCGCTGTCTCGAGTGCTCTTCAGTGCAGAGGGCACTTGTTTTGGATATATATATATATATATATATATGAGTACACAGGATGGATCCCTTTATGACGCCGGCGCTCAGTTTTTCGCGCGGTGCAAAATCCATACGACAGGATCCAGTCGTTTAATATTCAAAAGTGGGTTTCTAGTCCTTTGGCTTTTGGACTAGAAAAGGATTGCACTCACTCGTAGTAGTTAAATGGAAAGGTCTTTATTCTTGCCAATAAACCCAACGCGTTTCACCTCTTCACGGAGGCTTGATCACGGGATATGGTTACATTGTATGTCTGTCTTTTATGTTTGACATACTGGCATTTCCTGTTTAATTAACAGTTGCATTGTGGTCAGTGTAGTTTATATACAGTGAAAAATTATTATTAAACAGTGCTCAAAAAATAAATTCTTAATTGATCTAAATTATACATATGCGGACTCATGATAAAACGAGGTTTATTCATGATGCTTAAAGTTTTTTCGTTGGTTTTTGCTCTCTGGTATAATTTAGATCAATTAAGAATTTATTTTTTGAGCACTGTTTAATAATAATTTTTCACTGTATATAAACTACACTGACCACAATGCAACTGTTAATTAAACAGGAAATGCCAGTATGTCAAACATAAAAGACAGACATACAATGTAACCATATCCCGTGATCAAGCCTCCGTGAAGAGGTGAAACGCGTTGGGTTTATTGGCAAGAATAAAGACCTTTCCATTTAACTACTACGAGTGAGTGCAATCCTTTTCTAGTCCAAAAGCCAAAGGACTAGAAACCCACTTTTGAATATATATATATATATATATATATATATATATATATATATATTTTAACTTATTATATCAAGAAGTAAAACAGTACTCTTCGTCCAAGGAGCAGCAATAAAAAGCGGAAGATGGCTGCTGTGTTAGGGTTTATGTGTGTTACGGACATTCTATGTTCTGGAATTTTTGAGTTTGTGATGTATTACTTTGAAATGCTGCAAGGAGCAGGGCAATAAAAAGTAATGCATAATGCTAGCCTCCGGTCCGGTCATGAAATCCCTGAATGTATTCTGCAGCTAATGTTTCTTTTTGCTTGCTTCTTATTGGTAAAAAGTCTGTGAACCATGTAGTGAATGTATGAAATCTTTTGTTTACAATCCTATAAAAGGACGTGACTTCCCCACGCTAAGAAGGAGACCCCCCCCCCCCACCTCCCCTTAGCAGGCGAACCTATGCTGGATTGCTTATTTGAGAATTCTTACACATCTTGAGCTCATACTAATCATTGATGTGTATGCTTATTGAACCAACTGATTGATGGCACAGCTTATACATTTCTGTAACTGGTATTTTTTGAGTAGATCTTTAAACTTTAGAACTTGTCTGTCATTCTTTCAACAGAAATGTTTCTAGGGTAAATCCCATGCATATTTTGATTAGAACAAAGACGGATCCAGCGCGGAGCACCAAAGTCCGATAAGGACTACACTGCTCCCGGTCCACCTGTTGGTGCGTACAGGAGAGTCAAATACTGGCAATACCAGGATATAAATTTAAATGAGCCCTTTTCACCCTGAAGAAGACTTTCGCAGGGCCTTCTTTAGGGCGAGTGTGTCTAGTGTCGGCTCAGCCAGACCACAAACCCAATAGAACTCCTCTTGGATTGAAGAACCCCTTCCTTGGGTCGATCCAGTTTCAGGATCTTCGTAGAAAATGTGTAGATGGTTTCAATCTGTTGATAAGAATCAAGAAAAGATGAGCATTGCCACAAAAACATACCTTGATTTCTTTGAGTAAGAAAGCGTGCACAACAAACCACTGTCACACACCCTCCAATGAAGGGATCAGTGTGCACCATAGTAAAGTGTTCAGTTGCTCCATTTGTCCCCAAAGAGGAGCCTCGAGTTCTTAAAAGCTTGTGAACAGACACCTCTTTTGGCCTAGTGAAAGTGCCCTCTAGGTGTCTTGTGTTGAACAAATGCCATTACAATTCGCTAACATGACTCATGCAACTTAGTAATATGCACATACTACTTAGAGATGCATATACAATTTCCAAACCTAAGGAGACGATATTGTAGACACTCTAAAATTCTGTTAGCTGGGGTAAATGGTTCACTGAGTTCAGCCTCTCGATTCGGAGATCTGGTGTGATCTGCAGGCCACTATTTTGAGTCTCACTAAGGCAACTCAGCCTTTCATCCCTCCGAGGTCATTAAACAGAGAACACCATT
Source organism: Triturus cristatus (assembly GCF_964204655.1). NCBI lineage: Eukaryota > Metazoa > Chordata > Amphibia > Caudata > Salamandridae > Triturus > Triturus cristatus. The sequence goes on from NC_140586.1 coordinate 214,914,987, forward strand.
AAATCAAGTACCAGAAACATTTGTAATTTACAACACTCAGTAACTGCAGATAGTTTTTGTTGTGTACCAATGTTTAGTAGGTAAGATCCCGGGCCACCTACTACTGTGGTCTGTCTGTAGTCTCAATTTCAGACCTCTCTGATTTTACTCTGCCATAGCCTTCCCTCCTGAGAAAGGTTCAGCAGATGCAATAATTGTGTTTTGAACATGCCTCAGGGGAATGCCACACTCAGCTTACACTAGCTTCCTTCTTCCCCTCTCCAGGAGTCTTGGATATGCAGGCTTAGAACCAGATAAGAATCATTATTCACTATAACAGCAGTCCTTGATCTCAACAAAGTTTACCACCATAAAAGTGGGTGGGAACGCACTGCGTTTTACCACCGTATTATGATAAGATTCTAGAAGGGGTACTGCGTGACAAAGACGTTTTTGCACATTTGCTGTGTGGAATTTTTTTGTGGTGGTGATATGTCATTTTGTTTTTTTGTGCTGTGTTAGTGTAATGTGATTTAGTTTTATTGTACTGCAGGTTTTGTGTTGTGTTCTGGTTGGACTATTTAGTTGTGATGTGTCATGCTTTAACTGTGGTGTCATGCTGCTTTGTGTATGTTGTTGTGTTATGTTTAGTGGCTTACTTTAGATATATCAACAGGTGTTGCTGTATTTCCAGCCAAAAGCACTAACCTTTAAAGTTCTTTATACAAATATTGACCACTTTCTAAGGTGGTAAAATAACATTGCTCCAGCTCAACAACTAATACACCATTCAGCCAAAATGGTGGCCGTTGCTAGTGCACACTTTCGGGTGGAGTTAGACTTCAGAGAACTTTTATTACTCCGTGGGGGTGATGGATTCAAATACTCCGTTGACCTGACAGAATGACCGCACTCCAAATTTAGACATATCCGCGACCCCATCCTGCCAATGTATTAAGCCTGGTGGACATCTTTGTCAACATGATGGTACCGTCCCTCAAACAGTTTTTTTTTTTTGTTAATTATTATAATTTTTTTTAAATGAAGAAAACATGTAAACAACCCCCCTCCCTGCCTCCCTGCCATACGGACTCCAAACTGCCCGCCACCCCAACTCAGCACAGTGCTTAGAACCCAAACCCCGATACGTTACTTGCGTGTAAGGAGCGGGAGGTCCGAGGAAGACCAAGAACATCCCCTGTCAGAGTCCAAATGTTCATATGTTGTGGCATATTTGAGGAGTCACCGCATGTCCCAGCAATCCTCCACCCCTACCGTACATCTTTAGTAAAGAACAGACGCATAACGCCCCATTATCCAGCTTTCCTCTGTGCCCGTTCTTCCTCCTCCACCCTTCGACCGTGGTCAGTGAGGTCCTCCGTCCCTCCAGGATGTCGCCTCCGCCTGTCTGAGCGTCCAGAGTTTTTCACCTGCTGCTGCTGGAGCAGAGTTTTCTGTTGAAAATCTATTGGGTTTTTTTTAAGCTCTGGTTTGTCTATTGTCGAAAGAAATTAAAATTATTAATTTATAACTACTAATTATTTGTTTTGTGTAAATGTTCTGATTAATCAATACGTACTAATAAGAGAAAAACTATACGTGGGGATGCATTAATGTTGCTAAATAATAATGTGCGGGTTTAATTAAATAAATGTTGCTGAGTGCTGTTTATTTTAAAGCTCAAAAACGCTTTTAAAATGTTGTGTACTAATGCTTTTCTTGTGTTGCAAAGACTAGATAATTACATACACATAAGGGTATTAGTGGGGTTAACACTGTTTAATCACTATGCTGTGGTAACGTTGTTTTTGTCTCTTTTAATTAAGATGGTACGTTTTGGCCTAGTGAAAGATGGCTGCCGTTTAAAGCCTGTATTTGAGTAGTCGATTTGGGATGAGAAGGCCTTGCTGAACATGGTCGAGAGTCATCTGACCACAGTCTTTGCCTGGTTAAAAAAGTTTTCCGTGAGGACAGCAGCTCTGGGCGGACATCCAAGTGTCCTTGGAGGACAAAGGAGCCACAATGAACTTTGTGATCACAATGCCGGTTCCGAGGAAATATGAACATGAAAAGAAACATTTGCAAGTTTTAGTTCCTTCTTCCGTCTTTTTATTTTTGTGATTTTTCTGAGCGGAGATTTTTCCAAATGTAGCGATGCTACATCCTTTCCTGCTCGCTCTGCTCAGCGGTTCAGCGGATATCTAAAACATTTTATGTTGCCTTCTTTTGTTAAATTTATTATAAATATTGTTAGCCTAGAGAGGGTCATTGTCATTGCATTTTGGATTCTGAGGCCACTTCTTTCCAAACTTGCGTTGGTGAAGATCGATGCTGTGAGGACGGTGACTTGGGAGATTTCTACTGAGAGACCTGTCCTGACCCGTTTATGACATTTAGCTAGAATAGGTAATTATGAGAATAATGATTTTGCTTTTAAATTGATTTTCTTTGAACTAATTTTAGATAAATTACCATTATTTGAAATACAGTGTTGGTGGTTATTTCTTGTCAATTATTGAATACTCTATTTTGATTATTGTTGATTATTATTGGTTAAATCATGACTCAAGACAGTGTCAATTAGGTCTTATCGACCTTAGTGTAGATGCAGGGTGTTTAGAAGGTTTTCTCTCCACAGGTTCAGTGCTGATAGAGTAATCGAGTATATGTTAGTGAAATGGGCCCAAGCGTATGATGAGTGTATGTGCGTGTATCTGTGAATTTACTCTATCCGTGGAAGTAGGGAGAATTTGTACACCCCAATCTGCACCAATTTCCTGGTAGCAGAATTTGATGGTTTTGATGATTGTCTTGATCTGATTAGATTGCTTGTACATTGGCTTTTGATTTATTGATTATTGATTGATGTTGGTATATGTACTAATACTATATGTTGGAGTCGTCGTGTTGAGTTTTATGTAGTGCTTCTGGAATTTGGGAGCTGGTAGCAGTTCCGTAGTAGGGCAGAGGGAAGTATATGCTGCTCTCGGGAAAGACGGGATTGTTGGTCCTGTACGTATGCAGGAAAAACGTGTGACAATTGAAGTTGCGCGTCACATTGTCTGTGTTCGGAATTAGTGACATCGTTGTGTGTTACTATTAGCAATATATTTCTGGTATAAAAAGGAGTGTGTATGGTAGCGAAGGTTATTTATGAAACTCTGGTCTTAAGTCCCAGGGATCCGTAAGGTTTGCCGTTAAAGCTTATCGCGGGAGGAGTAATAGGTATTCTCTGAGCTTGTTTGAAGGACTGGGCAGAGGAAAACACTGCTTGGTTAACGTATGTTATAATTCTGTAGTAGGGCAGATTGTTCGCTGTTCTCGGGAAGGCAGGATTCTGTGTGTATGTACTACATTTTCTTGTATGAATGTGCGTGAATGTATGAGCATTTAGTTGATTGAAAGACTCTTTGGAGCAGTCCTAGAGGAAACAGTTAATGGATGCATGTTAGAAGGGCAGAGTAGAGGATGTGCTACTGTGTCAACGAGAGTATTAATTCCGTACTGAAACAGAAGTGAGTGAAAGACGGGATTCTTGTGAAATAGATTTTCTTTACTATTCTTTGGTTAGCGAAGCAGACAATGGAGATGTTTATATGTTGTAACTAATAGATTTTGTAGAATCTGACACAAAGTCTACTGAGAAGTTTTGTAAAGGAGGGGTAGACGACTGACAGGAGACAGGAGCAGGAGAGACTGCAGTGACTGCTGACGTCATTGAGACCGCGCTCTGATTGGATAGTAGATCAGAACAGTGCTCGCGCTGAGATTGGTGCGTTGGTGTGAGCCACGCAGAGATTGGAAGGAGTCACTCTGTACTCTAGTGACGTAGACGCTCCAGGATTGGTGCGTTAGTGTGAGTCGCGCTGTTATTGGATAAAACATCGTACTATTCAGTTGTATTATGGAAGGGATTAGAAAGTTTGGTAAAAGCTAAAATGTATTACCAAGAAGAGAAAAAGAAAAAATCTTTATTCGGAAAAATAAAGCGATGGTTTGACAAGGATAAAGATGTTAAAACGAGAGAAGGTGAATTGTTACCTCCATCGAAAACGCCTGCATCCTTTATGGCTGCGAGATATGGGTATCATACCTGTATATGGTTGGAGAATTGGGTTAGGTATACTAAAGAAGATGGTGTCCTAGCATTCCCAGAACATGGTTCATTTAATCTGGCCGTGTTGAAAAATTTGCGGGAAAAGATGTTGTGTCTTGACCCAAGACCAAGGCCGACACAGTTTGAGGCTTTAGTGGAATGGGAAGAAGAAGTACATGAGCGAGAAAAACAGAGGTCTGGAGGAAACTATAGATACATGTTTGGGAGGAGACATGATCGTGAAACTCATCATGATCGAATGAAGAGATGGCGAGATGCTAGTATGTCAGAGGGATTATACCCTATGAGAACAGTTGAAGAGAAGGGTACAGAAAGGGTTCCTGAGGCAGAAGTGAAAAGATATGGAATTAATGAGTATGAGGATGAGGTCTTGAATGACATGATTTACAAAAGACCACCTCCATATAGACCAGAACCAGAAGAGAGCACACCAGTGGTTTCTCCGATAAGAGATACATTGCGTATCATTGAGACAGAAAATGTGACACCTGAGTTAAGAAGTGGTAATCCTTTTAGGGAAAAAGAGAGAGAGAATAGAAGTGGTGATGAGAATACGAGAGAATTAGCCAGAACTACATCGGAGTTGACTGAAAAGATTAGAGAGCTGACAAAGAATCTAGAAGCTGTTACGGTGCCTGTAACCATAGGTCCGGTTATGCCTGTTTTTGATAAGCAGAGGACGGGTGAAAATAGTTTGGTGATTCCATATGTTGGGAATAGATTGACAAGTTTGGCTGGTCCCTCAGGAGATTCAGGAAAAAGGACAGAAAATGATGATTTGAGACAATCCAGACATGAGACATGTAGTGAAGGATTAGAGGTACAGTCTAATTCGAGATTGGATGCTAGTGAAGCTAGTTGTTCAGGGATGCCGATTTTAGAACCACAGAAGAAAGTGGTTCCAGTGAGAAAATCTACTGAAATAACAGCTGAAGATTTGAATGAATGGATGAAAGTTCTTCAAAAGAGGGATAAAGATTCACAGGCAATTGATGTGGCTAGGTTACGTGTAGAATTAGAAGAGCTTGTTGCAGGGACAGTTCCTACGGAAATTCTGAAAAATCATCATGATGGTGAACTGTTGTTTATGTGCAAAAATATCACCTGGAGAGCTAAAAATACACATGACAGGTTAAGAGCAATAGCGAATGAGCAGGGAGTTGACATTGATAAGGTGAAAGCTTTGCAGAAGTCTTACAGGATGGATTTCACGGATAAAGATATTGAGAATCTGAATGGTGCTGGTAGAACAGGACAGATTAAAGAGATGATCACTTTATTGCGAAAATGGGGTGATGTTGAGAAGTGGAAGGATAGGTGGTACAAGAAAAGGGAAGAATCAGGGGATAGGACTTATTCAGCATTTCCTGTGAGAGAAAAAGAGAAAACAGTGGATGCTTATCCCATGAGAGAAATACCTGGAGGAGGATATGTACATGTTCCATGGACCAGACAGGATATTTTATCATTTACGAATGATTTCCCTCGACTGAGAGAAAAGCCCGTCGAGTGGTATAGGCAGGTAGACAGGTTTGTGAAATTGTCAAAAGTGCTGTGGATTGACCTGAATAGTCTGTTTGATATAATTGTTCCAGCAGACTTGTGGGCTGAGTGTAAAATAGTTGTAAGTTGGCCTACTGAGGAATATCCAAGAGACCAGAGAACAGGAGCACCAGATCCAGAGGTAATGAGAAAGTATGATCAGGTGATGGTGTACCTGAAAAGTAAAGTACCTCCGAAAGAGACAGACTGGGTTAAAATAGATCGAACACACCAGGAAGCAAAAGAATCAGTTCATGCTTTTTATGAGAGGCTGATACTGGCTTTTAAACAATTCAGTGGGGATGAACACCTGGGTGACAAGGATTTGAGTCATTTTGTATACAGATTTGTATATGGCCTGAGACCTGAGATTAGTGAGAGAATTCGTGAGCATACAGTGGACTGGCAGAGTAAGAAAATAGATGAGATTTTGAGACATGCAAAATACTTCAGTGATGAAATTGAAGCAAAACAGAGAAAGCTGAAAGAAAAAGCAATGTGGGCACAAGTGAAAGTTGCGGAAAGACAGGAAGCACAGTTGGTGGAACAGGCGAATAATGCAGGAAATAATCCAGGGAATAGGCCCAGGTATGCAGGGAAAGGAAAGGGGAATCTTGAGGAAGCCAAAAAGAAGTTCCCGTGTCACAACTGTGGCCAACTGGGACATTGGAGATCTGAATGTACCAATCCACCATTGGCGAATAATGAGGGTAAAATATTAACTCAACAGGTGCAGAACGAGGGGATTAATCGACAGCAGCAACAACCTTCTGTTGTGAAACAGCAGAGTCAAGAGCCAAAACCGCCCTTGCCGCAGAGTAGAGGGTCACAAAAGTACAATCAGGATTCAGGATTCTACAATGATGAGCAGGTAAACAAACCAAGGCGTTCTAACCAGGTACAGCAGTACTTGTTAAAGAATGAAGGGAGTGAGTCTGAAGGTGATTATTGACGGTGCCGAAGAGAGGAGGAAGAGTGCATACTTGGTGCAACTCTAGAAATAGACCAGGCAGGACCATTTGTAGATGGGAAAATAAATGAAGAAGGTGTTACTTTTTTAGTAGACACAGGTGCGACAAGATCAACTGTCAGGTCAGTAGATATTAGAAATCTTCCTCTCTCGGATGAAGCAATCCAAGTAGTTGGTGTAGCCAATACACAAATCAAGACACGTCTTACTGAACTAGTAAGAGTACAAATAGGGAATTTTCAGACATGCACAGATTTATTGTCTGTGACACTAGTCCAGTGAACTTGTTAGGCAGCGATCTGCTTTGTAAGATGAACTGTACAATTTTTTGTACACCGGATGGAATAGCTTTTGAAACACCAGATGAGGATGTTTTGTACCGAATGACTCTAGAAAATAGAGAGAGTGAGTTAATTGGTGCATATGCTGTGTTTGATCCGGAGGATTTGCCTCAAGAGCTGAGAGACACAGTGAAAAGGACAGTTTGGGATTTTACTGGAGAGGATGTGGGATTGATGAATAATGTAGATCCTGTGAAAATTGCAGTGAAAGAAGGAATTACTTATCCTAACATTCCTCAGTACAAAATGACACCAGAAATAATTGAGGGAATAACTCCTATTATTGAGAAAATGATTCATCAAGGAGTTTTGAGAGAACTACTGAGTAGTCCGTGTAACTCACCGATAATGGGGCTAAAGAAACCAAATGGGAAGTTCAGGATTGTACAGGATTTGAGAAAAGTTAACAAAATTGTGGTGGCATGTTGTCCCATTGTGCCAAATCCGTCAGTGATTTTGTATCAGATTCCACATGATGCTGAGTGGTACACAGTGATTGATTTGTGTCATGCTTTCTTTTCAAGTCCATTGCATCATGACAGCCAGACGATTTTTGCATTTAGGTTTGGCCAGCGTATTTTAGCATGGTGTCGTATCCCACAGGGGTATACGGAGAGTCCTTCGATATTCAATCAGTTATTGAAAAAATCATTGGAGAGCTTGATTATGCCTGAAAACTCAGTATTAGTGCAGTATATTGATGACCTACTCGTGGCATCAGACACGTGAAGCTTGTGAAGTAGATACCATAGCTTTACTAAATCATCTGGCAGATGGAGGGTTAAAGGTATCTCCAGCCAAATTGCAATTTTGCAAGAAAGAGGTGCATTATCTTGGACACAATATTGAAAAAGGTCTAAGAAAAGTGACTGATGACAGGATCAGAATTATCAGAGAAATGAAAGCCCCAAAGACCCAGAGGGAAGTGAGAATGTTCCTGGGAATGGTGGGTTATTGTCGTCAGTGGATAATTAATTTCTCCCTGATAGCAAAGCCACTGATTAAGCTGACAAAAAGTGAGATGACAGATCCATTGGAACTAGATGGAGAACAAATGGCAGCATTTGAGGAGCTGAAGAGCAGAATGTGTGAAGCCCCTGCTTTGGGTATGCCAGACTATGAGAAAGAGTTTGAATTGTACTGTAGTGAGAGAAATGGATGTGCACTTTCAGTGTTAATCCAGAAGCATGGATTACTGAGAAGGCCTATTGCGTACTTCTCATCGACACTTGACCCTGTAGCTGTGGGTTTACCAGGTTGTCTGAAATCTGTGGCTGCAACATGCAGAAGTCTGGAACAGAGTGAGGGAATCATAATGGGATATCCTGTAAGGGTGTTCGTACCTCATAATGTGGCAATTCTTTTGACAAGAAGCAGAACTCAGTACATGTCACATAGTCGGCTGACTAAATATGAGAAAGTCATTCTGGGAGCATCAAATGTGACTCTGGAGAGATGTGTGAATGTGAATCCAGCGACATTATTGCCGGATATTGAAAATGTGGGTGTGAAGACAGAAGATGATCACAATTGTTTGGATGTGCTGGATTACTGTACAAAACCGAGACCAGACATAAGGGATCTTCCCTTGCTTGAGAGTGATCATGTGCTGTTTGTAGATGGATCATGTCTGAGGAATGATGAGGGTGTGCTGAGTGCAGCATATGCAGTGTGCAAGGTTTCAGAAGTGATGGAAGCATCACCATTGAAAGGAGTGAAATCTGCACAAGTTGCTGAATTGGTGGCATTGACGAAAGCTTGTGAAATTGGGAAAGATCTGAGAGTGACTGTGATGACTGATAGTCAGTATGGATTTGGAGTTGTGCATGATTTTGGCCAACTTTGGCTACAGAGAGGTTTCTTGACGTCGAGTGGGACTCCAATAAAGAATGCTGAAGTGATTGGGAAATTGCTTGAGGCGATACAGCTGCCTAAAGAATTAGCAGTTGTGAAATGTGCTGCTCATGGACAAGGAGATGATTTTGTGACAGTTGGAAACAGATTTGCCAACGACATTGCACAGTATTGTGCTAAGAATAATCACTCAATTAATAGGGAACGAGAAGGGGAAATGTCTTTTTGTTCTGTGATGTTTACTAATGTCCTAGAAACGTGGGATGAAGTGAAACAGTTGCAGGATGAGGCAGGAAAGGAAGAAAAGAAAGACTGGATCAAGGCAGGTTGTGCCCCAAGAGAAACAGACCATGTTTGAGTCTATAGAGATGGCAGACCAGTCATGCCTAACTCTATGCTGTCGACAATGGCAAGGATGTATCATGGCCAGGGACATTTGGGAAGGGATGCGATGATCAGGTCTTTTAAACAGACTTGGTACAATGCAAAGTTCAGGACAATTGCAGAGAGCATCTGTCAAAGAGGTTTGATTTGCCAGCAATTTAACACTGGGAAAAAGACAGTGGTGAGTCTGGGAACGATAGGCAGAGAAGGTGGTCCTTTCACGAGAATGCAGATAGATTTCATTGAATTGCCCCAAGTGAACAGATTGAGGTATGTTCTAGTAGTAGTCTGTTTGTTCTCAAGGTGGGTGGAGGCCTATCCGACAAGGAGAAATGATGGAATAACAGTGGCAAAGTTACTGTTAAGAGAGTTGATTCCTAGGTACGGGTTTCCAGTAACGATTGAGTCTGATAGAGGTGGACACTTCTGTAATGAGCTCATGAGTTTGATTTGTGAAGCATTGAGCATACAGCAGAAGCTACATTGTGCATACAGGCCAGAGGCTTCTGGCGTGGTGAACAGATAAATGGCACAATCAAGAACAGGATTGGTAAGATGTGTTTAGCCACTGGAATGAAATGGCCTGATGTCTTGCCTCTGGTGCTAATGACTATTAGATCTACCCCAGATAGAACTACTGGGTTGAGTCTGCACGAGATTTTGATGGGACGTGCAATGCGTCATGCATTTGTATCTGTCAATAAGTTGATGACAATAACTGATGACATGATTTTGGATTACTGTAAAGGCCTGGCTGACGCAGTTCATTCTGTGTTTCACCAGGTTGGAGAAGAAGCTATCACACTTGAGAAGAAGCAAGCTCATGATCTGAGTCCAGGGGACTGGGTGAGGATTAAAGTACACAGAAGAAGAAATTGCTTGGTTCCAAGGTGGGGAAGGCCAAGACAAGTTATTCTGACTACGACAACTGCAGTGAAGTGTGCTGGTGTGAAAAACTGGGTACATGCGAGTCATACTCTGAGAGTTCCAAACCCAAAGGATGGGACTGGTAAGGAGTATTTTGAAGAGTCAGATTCCAGTGATGATGAAGACACGGAACCAGTGAGAAAAAAATCGAAGTTCAGAAAAAGAAGCAGAAAAGACTTCAGAGAGAGAACCATTGAGAGTCTCAGAAAGGAGATCAGATTCTGTAAGAGAGCCTGAAGTTCCAAAAAACAGTGGAGGAAAAAGAAGAGAAAAGAGTAATTCCACAGAGACTACTCCTGAATCAGAAGAGGAGGAGATTGAAGAACCACTTGAGATTATACCTGAAGAAGTAGGGTCAGAAGAAGATAGAGAGGGACAGATTGCGGAAGACCCCCGAGGAGGTGTAGGGAACATTCCTGATAAGCTAGGTGAAGGGACAAGTAGACAGCAAGAAGATTGCGTGTCAGAGACTCGAGGAGGGAGAGAAGTAGGGAAGTCTCAAACAGTGGTGAAAAAGACTGTGGAGCGAAAGAAAACTGCTGAAGAACAAGAGGCATTTGAAACAGAATCGGATGAAAGTGAGGACGAAAAATCAGAAGGTCGAGTTCTGAGAAAGAGAACTTGGATTGGAGAAAGAAATAATACAGAAACAAGACCGAAAAAGGTTGTAAGAGGAGATTTTTGGCCTAACAACAGAGTAAAGAGGCTGAGATACAGACTGATAAGAGCAAATACATCGAAAGCTGAACAAGTGAATGAGGTGTCGAGTCAAAACGAAGTGAAAAGAAAGGAGCAAAAGGAGTCAAAAGAACCCGAGGAGATAAAGAGAATTAGAAGACCCAACCAAAAGTACAGATCACCGGAATGGTCTTATGTGACACTGTCTGAAGGAGGAGAAGAAGAAGAAACAGTGAATCGAGACAATCCAGAGGGGATCTTGAGAAAAGTGGTTGAGGAAGAGGAAAAGTCTGTTGGAATCTTAAAAGTTATCCTGACTGACATTGGAGAAGAGTCGGATGCACAGGATGTTGTTGATGATCTGATACAATTTGATGTTGCTGAAGAAGAAATGAAAAGTGATGAATATCCAAATTGAGTGAACTGAAGAAATCACTTGGAGAAAAGTGAAAAGGAGAAAGTCTGAAATTCAGCTGTCTGAAGTGATCCAGAAATAAAGAATAGCAGTAGTGGAGTAGTAGAGGCTAAGTCAAAAGACACGGTCAAAGTAGTAAAATGGCTAATATAGAGAATAACCAAAGTAAATGTGCCTTCTTGAAAAGATGGTGTAGAATGTGCTGCTGCTGTACTGGATTATTAATGCTACTATGGGGTGTTTTAGCTTTATTAGTTACTTTTAGGGTTACAATAGGTATATTTGAGATGCATACTGAGAATGAGACTAATGTAGAGAAAAGTTCACAAAAAGTAGTTCCAACTAGAATTAGTAATACTTACATACATAAAGATAGGTCAATTAATGATTTTTCTAGCAATGTTTTTTCGAAATTGTTATATGAATATGTGAAGACAATGGAAGTTAGGGATTGCTACGTTTGTATGCAGTTACCTGCATCCGTTTCAGAGGGTGTTACTTATCACCATTTACCAGCTACGTATGGAATTTCTTGTAGTGTGTTAAGTAGTGTTTTTTATTTGCTAGGGAAAATAGATTATGAGATGTCTAACAAAGATAGTATTTTTGGGCAATTGCCTATGAATAAAAAGCTGAATCCAGCTAAAGAAGCTAACATTTTTGGTGAGATTTTTATTGAAAAAGAAGAATTAACATTAGATTACATTTTTAAGAATAATTTAACTTGCAGTTTGAAAGAAGAGGAGAAAGCTTTCCTAAACATGGTGGAGGAAAGGAGAATGAGTATGCATGAAAAGGCAGGGAAATATAAAGTGAGTGAGACAATTTGGGACATTGAGATGGGGAAAGAGTTGAAAAATGGGGCTAGTCCAACGTTAGCTCTAGATGCACCACAGAAGGGTAAACTATGCATTACAAGGAAGAAATCCCAATATGATACATATTTTGTTGGGACTAGTGAGTGTCATGATACATACTTCATTGCGACAGGATGGGGTTTTAGAGGAGGAGAGGATCCAGTTTTCCCAGGAGTGTATTATGTTTGTGGGAACAAGGCTTATTACAGGTTGCCTGACCATTGGTATGGCACGTGTTATGTGGGCTTGGTCTTTCCAAAGATTTTTCATATAGATAGAATAGAAGATGTAGAACATATTAATTTATTAACACGTTTTAAGAGAGAAACTTGGTCAGAAATAGTGGGTGACATTTTTGGAGCTTTAATTCCAGCAGTGGGAATTTCTTTGAATGCATATGGAATTCGGAAACTGTCAACAGTGGTGGATCGCTTATCGACAAATACCGCTGGAGGGTTTGTTTTGGTGAATACGGAATTGATTGCCGTACGTGCCATGTCTATGCAAAATCGACTTGCCCTTGATATTCTATTAGCCAAGGAGGGTGGGGTCTGTGGAATGCTGAAAGTTCAACATTGTTGCACTTACATTCCAGACGAAAGCAAAGACCTGAAGGTCTATATAAAAAATATTACTGATTGGCATGAAGAATTAGTACCACTGGAAGCTGAGAGTATTTGGACTAAAATAGCTAATAAAATAGTTGCTGTTAAGAGTTTTATTGCAAAAATAGGTAGTACTATTATAGGTAAGATATTGTTTCCTTTGACTTGTATAATTGTTGCTTTATTGATACCAAGATTGGTGTGTTTGTGTTGTAAAAACAGGGGAGGGAAAAAGAAATTAATTAAAAGAAATATTGAAAGGAGAAATAAAAGAAAAAGATCCACAAGAAATAGAATTAGAAGAATTGAGGGAGAGTGTTTATTTGGAAACAAAGAGGGATGATGAAAGGGAGTCTGGTGTGTAGTGTTGTGTAAGGAGAAAAAGACATTTCCAATTTCTCCTAAAATGGGACTAAAATTTTACTAATTTTTTTTGGGTTGTTTATTTGGTGATAATATCACCAAAGGGGGGATTGCTGGAGCAGAGTTTTCTGTTGAAAATCTATTGTTTTTTTTTTAAGCTCTGGTTTGTCTATTGTCGAAAGAAATTAAAATTATTAATTTATAACTACTAATTATTTGTTTTGTGTAAATGTTCTGATTAATCAATACGTACTAAGAAGAGAAAAACTATACGTGGGGATGCATTAATGTTGCTAAATAATAATGTGCGGGTTTAATTAAATAAATGTTGCTGAGTGCTGTTTATTTTAAAGCACAAAAACGCTTTTAAAATGTCGTGTACTAATGCTTTTCTTGTGTTGCAAAGGCTAGATAATTACATACACATAAGGGTATTAGTGGGGTTAACACTGTTTAATCACTATGCTGTGGTAACGTTGTTTTTGTCTCTTTTAATTAAGATGGTACGTTTTGGCCTAGTGAAAGATGGCTGCCGTTTAAAGCCTGTATTTGAGTAGTCGATTTGGGATGAGAAGGCCTTGCTGAACATGGTCGAGAGTCATCTGACCACAGTCTTCGCCTGGTTAAAAAAGTTTTCCGTGAGGACAGCAGCTCTGGGCGGACATCCAAGTGTCCTTGGAGGACAAAGGAGCCACAATGAACTTTGTGATCACAATGCTGGTTCCGAGGAAATATGAACATGAAAAGAAACATTTGCAAGTTTTAGTTCCTTCTTCCGTCTTTTTATTTTTGTGATTTTTCTGAGCGGAGATTTTTCCAAATGTAGCGATGCTACATCCTTTCCTGCTCGCTCTGCTCAGCGGTTCAGCGGATATCTAAAACATTTTATGTTGCCTTCTTTTGTTAAATTTATTATAAATATTGTTAGCCTAGAGAGGGTCATTGTCATTGCATTTTGGATTCTGAGGCCACTTCTTTCCAAACTTGCGTTGGTGAAGATCGATGCTGTGAGGACGGTGACTTGGGAGATTTCTACTGAGAGACCTGTCCTGACCCGTTTATGACATTTAGCTAGAATAGGTAATTATGAGAATAATGATTTTGCTTTTGAATTGATTTTCTTTGAACTAATTTTAGATAAATTACCATTATTTAAAATACAGTGTTGGTGGTTATTTCTTGTCAATTATTGAATACTCTATTTTGATTATTGTTGATTATTATTGGTTAAATCATGACTCAAGACAGTGTCAATTAGGTCTTATCGACCTTAGTGTAGATGCAGGGTGTTTAGAAGGTTTTCTCTCCACAGGTTCAGTGCTGATAGAGTAATCGAGTATATGTTAGTGAAATGGGCCCAAGCGTATGATGAGTGTATGTGCGTGTATCTGTGAATTTACTCTATCCGTGGAAGTAGGGAGAATTTGTACACCCCAATCTGCACCACTGCCACCCCTCAAGCCATTTGTGAGCTTCCTCTGGCGACTCGAAAAACCAGGTCTTCCCATCCGCTACTACTCGCAGCCGCGCCGGAAATATCATGGAATAAGGTAGTTCTCGGGCTCTCAGTTTCTTCTTGACCTCTAGGAAGTTTCTCAGACGCGCAGACACTGCCGCCGTATAGTCCGGGAAGAAGGACACCACTGAATTCTATATGCGCAGGGGCGGCGCCACCCGGGCCATCTGGAGAATGGCATCCCTGTCGCGGAAATTGAAAATGCGAGGCAGGACCGGCCGGGGGGGGGGGCCCCCAACTTTAGGCCTGCCCCCGGGCACCCTGTGCGTACGTTCCACAGAGAAGTAGGTTGAAAGTCTCCTAGGTTGCAGTCTGGTTTTTATGAGTTCTTCCACGTATAGATCCATGGCGGGGCTCCCTTCACTCTCTGGAATGCCTGTAATTCGCACGTTGTTGCGGCGGGAGCACCCTTCCTGGTCATCCAGCTTCGTCACCATGCGCTTGTTTTCGGCCTCCAGTTGCGACACTTTTTGGAGCTGGAAGTTAGAGTCCTTGTTCAACTTCTGTGACTCTAGCGGACATTTTCTGGAAGTCTGCTCTGAGGAAAGTCACATCTGCGGAAATAGATCCCACTGTCGTTTGGAAACTATTAAGGGCGGCCATGATATCCTCCAGCGTCACTTTAGGCGCTCCAGCGTCTTCCGAGATCTTCTCCGTGCGCCCGGTGTGTTCCGACATTGGGGGGAGGGTCTTTAGTGTAAGCATACTTGTCCAGTTTTCCTTGCTGGTGCGCCCGATTCCCTTTCCCACTCATTGCCAGGCAGATAAGTACTCTCCTTGATTGCCTTTGCGCACCTTAGGCCAAGTGGTGGAGTGTGAAACCCTGGAACAATGTCTCCACCCGCTGCCCAGCACGAGGCGCAACACCGCCTCAGACCCGGATGGTTGGCACCTATTTCTAGCAGGAGGCGTGTCCACAGGCACACCCTTGGGTCACCCACAGTCACACCAATGTACTCACAGCAGCTCGTGCCCGTATATCCTTCCTAGTCATGTGCTCTGCCCCAAGAGGCACAGTGCGCCACTGCCAGCCGGGTCACCTCCGCTCTGCCTGCCACTCGAGGCTCAAAGGCAGCGTGGGCCGTCAGTGCAATTCTGGACAGGATCTCCTCAAGCGCCTCACCTGGGGCGTCTCCTACCGCCCACAGCACAATCCCCAACAACCAGCACAGCAGCGTCACGCGTCACCCGCTGCGCTGTTGTGGCGTCGCTACCTGTGTATGACAGTCTGTTCTTTCATCGGGGCCCCCGCCGTATTTCTAGGCTTCTGGCGCTCCTTCCTGGTGGTCCCGGGTCCGTATGACAGTCTGCTCTTTCACCGGCCCCCCCCCCGTATTTCTAGGCTTCCGGCGCTCCTTCCTGGCGGTCCCGGGTCTCTCGCCCAGTGCCCGGGCCGCTTCGCAAAATCGAGGCCCTGGTCTCGTCCGCAGGCACAGGCCTCAATGAACGGCCCGGCGATGACTATGTTGCGGGTCACGGGGGGACAGCCAAGTTACATCAAATGGTGCAGCTTCGCCTCTGCTTCGTGCGCTTGGACTCGCACGATTTTCAATCCGGATTATTGAGCGGATGGTAGGGGAGTCGGCCTCACCCCCAGAGCTCCTTCAGGCTGCGGCCATCTTGCCTGGCAGCTAGCCACGCCCCTGTCCCTCAAACTTTTAATGTGTTTTTTAATTTTCAGCAGCAAAATTCTAAGTGAGAGTTTTGTTTTTCAAAACAGGAAAACTAATGACTACCCCACCATGGGAATTTTCTCTCATGGGGTGGGGGTCATTTTACTGGTTTTGCTGCCCTTTATCACCAGGTTTTACCTGGCAGTGACGGACAGTTAAAACTGGCGATTTGACCAATACTCTAAATTGGGCAGGCAATAAAATGACCAAACCTCCGACGCCTCCATCAGGCCATTGGAGAAGTAGGTCGGTGACGCAGACAAAGCAGTCTCTATCGCGGACATGCTGAAAGTCTGCCCGATTTAAATAAGGTGGGTGGACCTTCAGTTTAGTGGAGTAGCCTCTCCGCTAAACTCTAAATCAATCTGTTTGTGTAATACGACCCAAGAGAGATGTGTTGGTGCGAACCAGTGGCCACATAGAGAACTGCAACCCAAGTGAATAAAAACATCTTGGCCTGCTTACTCCTTTTTCTGTGTGGGTTTAAGGGATACATAGTACGTGGTCACAGCACTCATGGTGTACAATGTGAGCTAGAGACAATTTTCTCACCCCATCAGAGAACTATGTGATCCCCAGGCTGCCCATGATACACCAAATATGATCCTATCCGACCTTAAATCGCTGACCTCCAAAGCAGTGTTTAAATGGGCAGGTAGTCAGCACCTGCACTTTTAAATTTTGAAATGGAGAGCACCTGCACTTCTTATCCTCTGTGCAATACTTCTAATAGGAGAGTACCAGCTCTTCTCAGTACCAAACTGTTACTCTGGGATAATCTGTACCTACGATTTCCTATTTCCATTTCAAGCACTGCTCCAAACCCAAGTCTGTAACCATTAGCCTTGTATCTCCCTACCCAAACCCTGCATCTGCTCTATCTAAACACAATTAATCCACTTATAAAGCCATGGATGTTATTTTCAATCCCACAAGCTACCCTCTAGAATCTGAATCCTGGCCCTGACTCCAGCCCCAAATCTGAAATTTAAATGGCCCCTCCCCCTATACCAAGTAAGCACATATATACCTTCTGCAACTAGGACTTCCTCTTCCCAACTCAAATTATCAGCTCTGTAACCAGGCTAGTAGCCCAACTCTTCCATGTAAATCAGATGGTCTGTCCCCTCGTCTAACCCTACCCTCTTGTAACCTTAATTGACCCCTCTTTATCTCTAATCTTTTTGTCCTATCCTTGCACCACAATGTGACATTTTCTTGCCCCCACCTGCTCTCTACCCCATGCACTCTCTCTTATATAACACACCTCTTTTGTTTGTAAATTTATTTTTTATACGTGGGTACCCCAAATGTCTAAAAATGCCTCCTAACAAAATCTCGTGGAGGTAATTTTGAAATAATACACCACATTATAAAACAGTTTTGTTTTTTATTTGTTTCCATCTCCCATTATTTTCAAGTTTTGGTGTCATTTCTGTAAACTTTGATGTTTCTATGACATTTCATTTACCTTTGCTGAGTTGATATCACGCCCCATGCGGGCCTTTGTTTACCAACATGTACTCCTTCTATGCCAAACCGTTTCAAAGTGGAACGGCGAATCACCCAGAATTGGGAGTAAAACTGGCTTTCGAGCTGAACGCCTCAAAAGAAGTGGCCCCTTTTACCAGTCTTGTAGAATAATTCAGGTAGGTGCCTGAGATGCTCGTTCACTTTAAATGAAGATCTGATTGTTAAGACAAAATTATACAGTAGGGTGAACTGTTTGACAAGGATAAAAGCGGAGCACGAGCCACATGGAGGTGCATAAATTAGGAGTTCAAAAATATGAATATGGAAGTGGTGCACACAGGGGTTCATTTGTTTAAAAAAAATATAAGTGCTGGGTTTCTCATTAGGAGACAGCTTGCAACAGCCCATTTCTCCTGTTAGTGCCACCTAAAACAGAACCAACTATTAGAAATGAAAGTGGGGAGAAGATGAGGCGTAAAGGCCACAGCTACCAACTTCAGAGCCGGGCAACCAGGTTCAGGTCTCTGTGTCGGCTCAACATCCAGTGTTTCTGGGAAAATCACTTAACCTCCCCATGCCTACCATAAATGAATGTGTCCTTAACTGGTGCTCATGAAAAGCACCGTGTTGATGATGGAGTGCCGGTGCTGAGCACTGGAAACCACCGGCTCCAATTAAGCATTAGGTGCACATCAACGGAGAGGCCCACTCTGGGGTGTAGGTGACATTTTGTGTACTGTTCTCCGCTTTGGAGCTGCATCTTGTGGATGATTTCCAGATTTGGAGGTCACTTATGATTTTTGCGTCCAGTGCTGAAGGCCACATCTAGTATATTGTGTACAGTTCTGAATGCTTTAACAATAGTATTTTATACTGTTCAAAATGCTTTTTTTCGAGTACTGTGCCAGTGTTTGAAGCCACAAGTGATGTGCTGTGTCCAGCCTCCAAAGTCTCTTTTGGAGCAGAGTGTCCATTCTGATGGTCTAATGTCAAGTAGTGTGGCTGGTTCTCATGGCCAAATATTGCATCAAGATCTAGAGGCATCATCTCCAGAATGTCCTAGGCAGGCTGAAGATAGTTTGGAGATGGGCAACCAAAATGGCGACTGTGATAAACACAAGTTCAACTGGGGAAGGATGAATAAACTAAACGTACACTGGAAGGAACAATGAAAAAAGTAAATCTTCACACTGGAGCAGGGGTTGAAGAAGCACATCCGACTCCATGAGAGGAAGTAGAAAGTTTAGACCGTAAACACACTCCAGCACAGTACTGATAAAGCAAACCGGCAATGGATCAGGCGATTGGCAATGTAAACATGCACACTGTAAGAGACGAGGTAGAATGTAAACATGCACACTGGAGGAGTGGATAAAGAAAGTAAGCATGTACTCTGGAGGAGAGGAGGACGAAAATAAAGATGCATACTAGGAGAGGATAGAGAATGCAAACAATCACATTGAAGGCGAGGGCGGACAAAGAAAACGTGAACCCTGGAAAAGAGGAGGAATAAAGTAAACATGCACACCGGAAAAGGGGGGGGGGCGGGGGAGTGCAGGAGGGAATCCATACTACAGAAGAGGGTGAAGAAAGCAAACACAAACAAGAAGAAACAGAAAGTAAACCCCCTACACAGGGGCAGAGAAGGAATAAAACTATACATGTACTCTGTTTAAAAATATGCAGCAAGTCAGTGCTTATTTTGTAAAAGAATAAGTGACTGGGCCCAAAGTTTTACACTGAAGCCCGCAGTCAGCATTATTGAAGGTTGCCCCCTGTCAGTTTTACCTACAGAGTCTACTCAAACTACGGAGAGGAGCCAACAAGCACAGGTACATATTCAGCTGTGGAAGGAGTGGTGAGAGTGGGAGGAGAGGTCCCCCTCTACCGCATGGAGACTGGTGAAGGAGGGACAGAGGTTAAAGGGATCTCCCCCACCTCCCACATCAAGAGATACACGTTGCGTGCTAGAGTGGCCCATTCATCCCATAACACTGATATTATACAACCTATTTTGACCCCTAGAACCCCCCCCCCCCCTATTTCATTAATCAAAGCTCTGGTTAAGCAGCGCAAACAGCAAGGGGTCAACCCCCAGCCCTCACCCCTTTCCTGCAGTGTAAATGGAAGGGACCTAAGCCACCGACCCCTCTGGGCAAGCAAGTGAGAATCTCGTATGGACAGGGGGGCTCAACAGCAACTTCATCAGCTGTTCACTCGGCAGTCTGTCTAATAGGTATACTGTCCTGGAAACTCAGGACAGTCAGGACAGGGCAAGCGAAACGGCAACTGAGGAAGAATGGGCCCAAGGCTCCACGTCTCTTTCTTTGTCCAATATTTTACTTGCTATGAAGGAAGAAAAGTGTCGAGCAGGTTTAAGATCTCAGAGACGAACCAGGCTGAGATGGCGAGTAGGTTCTCTGTGTCTGAAGCGAATCAGGCGACTATTCAGTTGTCCAGTGAGTTGTTAGCCCAGAAGCTGCAGGAGGTTACCACGAGGACTAACGCAATAGAGTCGGAGAACCCGAAACTTAAGGAGGCTATACACACCACGTCGGAAGATGTGGCAAAACGAACAGCCCAGAATAAAGAACATAAAGTCGACAACCTCGAACGGTTGGAAAACTACTCCAGAAAAAATAACTTGAGGCTCCTGAATATCCCTGAAGCACTTGAAGGGTCGGACATTAAAGGATTTGTCATTTCTTTACTAAAGGGAACCGTCTTAAAAAGTTCATCCAGCATTGATCTGGTACACGAGATCCAAAGGGTACATCGTGATCCCTTTAGAAGAAACCCCGGCAGACAAAGACCAAGGAAGATTTTGATCAATTTCCTTTCATACTCCGTTAAGGAGCTAATTCTACCTTCAGCCCTCAAGGAAGGTAATATAACTTTCACCTACAGGTCAAGATCCATTTTTCTTCACGATAAGATCCGATATTTCACATATCACAGCAACAAGACAATGGGAGCTTGGGAAGAGACTGGAGGCTTTAAAAGCTCAATTGAAATTTCCAGCCCAATTACGGGTAATGTGGGACAACCAGATGCATCAGTTTTGCTCAACAGAGGAGGTGGATGCCTTCATAGTGAAGATTAAAACGGAGACTGAAAATAGATGAGGAGGGCAATAATGGCATATGGGGTTTCCGGGCTTCAGATTCCCAGACCAAACCAATAATATTAAGCACATGTCTATAGCCCGAGGGAGTTGTGACCAAATAGGCTTAGCCTATTGGAAGGGAGGGTTCCTCATGGGAATAAGGGCTCACAGGGAGGAGGGGGGAGAGAGGGGGGGGGAGCACTGGGTGGGGAGCAATGGATAAAAATAAAAAATATTTCTCATCTCACTTGAATTTTATGAAACATTGGTCGATTAGCCAACATCGAGGGTTTGTAGGCAGATGGCAGGTAATTTTATAAAAAAATAGTAAGATTTGGAATGTAAACGGGCTGAGATGTCCACGAAGGGAAAGGCCGACATTAAAATATTTAGAGCTCTCCGTAGCGCAGGTCTGTCTTCTACAAGAAACCCAGTTGAGTTCGGAGGAATCTCGTACATTATTCTCCAGAAGCCCTTGGATAAAAGGCTATTGTTCCTCTGAACAAACTATTAACAGCAGGGGAGTCGCAATGCTAATTAAGCAGGGAGTTTCTTGCTCTATTAAATCGGCACAGACGGATCAGACGGGGAGGTGGATAGTGGCACAATTGGATCTTGGAGTAACAGAATTAACCTGTGCCTCTTTCTATGGACCAAATGTTGACGATCCAACTTATATTTGTAAACTGCAGTCCAAAGTAATTATGGCAACCCCCCCTGATTATTGGCAGAGATTTTAATGTTCTTCTTGACCCCATAAAAGATAGGTCAAATCAGACGCGTTATATAGGGGCCCCCCGAATTCGTCGAGCCATGAAGAATTTGATGCATGACTTAGAACTGGTTGACGTCTGGAAGGGAAAGAAGGGAGATCTCCCGGGGTACACGTTCTATAGTAAAAAATATCATCATTCATTCAGGAATGATTACATTTTAACTAATAGACATCTCCTGGATACCATCCTGGGGGTCACAATATTACCAAGTCACCTCTCAGATCATGCCCCAATTTTATTTTCCTATCTTAAAAAAGCCAATATTTTACAAACCAGATGGGACGCTTAATAGAGCAAAACTATCCAGATGGACGCTTAATAGAGCAAAACTATCAGATCCTGAAATCATTCAGGCTACCAAACTATCCTCATTATAATTTTTCGCCCTAAATATCGGTTCAACGACTATAGAAATCATTTGGAATGCCTTTAAGGCTAACCTGAGGGGGAGGCTTCATGGCCTTATATGCTCTAAAAATCGAGCTGAAGCACGGGAGCTACACTCAATCGAGGAAAGAATTCTGCAGTTAGAAGCCAAGAGGATTCAACTAAACGAGGGGTGTCCAGAAAGGTTGGCTAAAGTTCAGGATGACCTAGACGGAGCTAGGCAGGAGTTTAGGGGGAAACTAGATAAGTGCAAGGCACAATGGCGTATCAAGAACATGCAAAACTACGAATATGGGGAAAAAAGTAGGTGCTCTTTTGGCTTGGAAAGCTAGAGTTAATCGCTCCAAAAATAATATCAGTGAGCTTATAATAAACAATAATGGGGAACAATCTAGTAGTGTAGAAGATATGCAGACCTGCCTCCTCTCACTATTCTCAGATCTCTATAAAGAGAATGTAGCCCCCTCTAAAGAACAAATACAAACTTGGTTGAGGAGTAAATCCCTCCCCCTGTTAACTGAAGCTAGCCGCGACCTCTTAGATGCCCTTATTACATTGGAAGAGATAAAAACTCAAATAAAGATATCCAAGAACAATAAAGCATCAGGAATGGATGCACTGCCAAATGAAGTCTATAAACTCTTGTCAGACGAATTGACCCCTGTACTGGGAACCCTGTTTAAATCAGCATATAGTCTAATGGGTCAGATTCCAAGCTCCTGGAAGGAAGCAACCATGGTCTTGATATTAAAACCCGGTAAGGACCCACTTAAAGCAGATTCATATCGCCCGATCTCCCTGCTGAATGCCGATTACAAGATCTTTATGGGCATTCTGGCAGGGAGGCTGGCCAAGCTGGTCCCTGATCTGGTTAACATTGATCAGAAAGGCTTCATAACTGGGAGATATATTCAAGAACAGACACAATTGCTGATAGGTAACATCGACTTGGCTATAATAAGATCAGATCCCTTGGCAGTAGTTGCCTTGGATGCTGCCAAGGCTTTCAACAGGGTCTGCTGGGTGTACCTTTGGGAGGTATTCGGGGTAATGGACTTCTGCCCTATATTCATACAAACTTTGAGGAAATGCTACCAGGGAGCATCAGCATAAATTCTGTTGAATGGTATGCTTACTTCCAGTTTTAATATTTAGAGGGGAACTAGCCAGGGGTGCCATATTTCACCTCTGTTATTCAATCTATTCATAGAGCCACTGGCTCAAGCTATCAGATTGGATGACTTAATTTATCCCTTTAAATCTCAGCACTACCAATGCAAATTAGCTCTATATGCTGATGATATAATTTTATACACCAGCAATCCAGAGGCGACTATTCCGCGGGTTGAAACTCTTTTGGAGGAATTTGGCTCCTTTTCTGGTTACCTAACTAACTCCTCCAAAACAGAGGTGATGTGTTGGAACATTGATCAGTGGGGGGGACTGATTAGTAGTGAGTTTAAATATCTGGGCATCAATATTGTCAAAGAACTCAAGAAAATCCCCCTCATTAATTTTAACAAAATTATTAAGGAAATTGACCGCCTCTTTGCAAGGTGGAGGAATCTTCCCTTGACAATCTATGGGAAGGTCAACCTTGTGAAGATGGTCATTCTTCCAAAGTTGACTTATTTGTTCAATGCAGTCCCCATGGCTTCCACCAACAGAGTATTTGCAGGATCCAAAGCAAGATTGGGAGTTTCATCTGGGGTGATAAGGAAGTAAGGCTATCATGGAGGAAACTGAGGCGCAGACTCACTAAAGGTGGGTTAGCCCTCCCAGACATCAGTTGGTATTTAGTCGCATTCTAATCTAAAACTTTACGGATATTACTCTTTAAACCGGTAGAAACTTCATGGGGTAGGTTGTTGGGCGAAATGGCAACGAATGAGGGCGGAGGTGGCACGGAAGGGTTTCTTTATAAGTTTGGGGCCCCAAGGTTCTTTAAACGAGTGCGCCTGAAAGTTCTTAAGGCTGCCCTGTAAACCTGGTTTAAAGTAAGATCGAGATGGGAAATTGGCTATTATTCTGATTTCGCCCCTATATGGGACTCCCCTGGGACACCACTCTGTCTTCAAGATGGCTTGGCTGGACCCATCAAGAGAGCAGGCATTTCTATATGGTCTGACTTGGGAGATACAAACGGATTTTATCCGTGGGAGCTGTTAAGGGCCAAGATAGGTTCTAGCTTTTCTTAAGTTTAGGTATCTACAACTTAAATCCTGGTTCGAAGCAGAAAAAGGGGGCATAAGAGGACACTGGGATACAGAGATTCCTTTCCAATCAGTCCAGCCAATGAAGAAAGAAATTTCCATTTGGTACAAGAAGTTTTTGGATGCAGATGACATAGAAATTCCATCACAATCATCGATCTGGTACCAGTGCCCCCTTAAATCCATTATAGGCGATCTCTTAGAACCATCTCTGAAACTACTTTATAAATTCATCAAACCAGCTAGTTTAAAGAAAAAACACTTTTTTGTAACCAACCGCCTTTACTACACGCCTGCCAGAATCGGTAAGTTCGCCCCACTCCCAACGCCAAAATGCCCTAGATGCATGGCACCCATTGCCAATGATATTCAAATTTTTTATGAGTGTCCTGAACTAGGTACGTTCTGGAGGGGGATTGGAGATTCTTTGTGTAACATCTTCAAAGTAAACATCAAGGTTAATATATCTTTAGTGTTCTTCGGTAACGACGGCCTATCTACTTTAGACCTATCACAGATACACAGAGGGTTGTTGCTATATTTGGTCCGGTTAGCCCGGAGAGAAATATGTATATAATGGAAAGATGCCCACCCCCCCAAAACAGAAGAATGGCTAAAATCCTCACTTGCTATGGCTCGTCTCTAACATGAAGGGACAAGTGATGGTTTCATGAAGATCTGGCAGCCCCTCATGACCTGGGGCCGAGAATTGAGACTAATGTAACATCCGTGGAACTAACTCTTTTAGTCCTATGATTATACCAAGCCCCCCATAAAAAGGGGCCGGTCGGGTTGACCTGATCAAGTGCAGGAAGCCTAAGGGCGCCCAGTTAGTAAATGACGGCTTTTTAAGATCTGCAGCTGCTTATTGGTGAGATGAGGACAAAAAAAAAATGCATTATTGAAGGTTGGGATGGGTGCCGAATACCAAGACTGCGTTGTCTTGATTTCACCTCATACCTCTTTAATCCACCACCAGACACTCCTTGCTTCTTTACCTCACTCTTTCAATTTGTTTTTATCCCTGCTTATTCCCTTTGTCACGGTTTACCGTCTTTCTCTTTCTCATTTTTTGACTCTTGTGTTTTACTCTATTTTGCTGTGGATGAAAGACTGTCCGGGGAAAAATAAGTGACGGCCTTTAAAAATTAGTCCTGGTGGGCCCCCGCCTCCAACCACCAGCTCAGATTAAGCACTCGAGAAACTAAACGTCCATTGGAGGAGAGAATTGAGAAAGTGAACACGTATGCTGGAGAAGTGCAGATAGAAAGTAAACATTTCACACTGAAGGAGGGGATGTAGAAAGCACGATTTTAAACTTGCAGTAGAGAAGGTAGAAAGTAAACATATATACTGGAGAAAGTTAGTACACCGGTGTAGGAATGGACAGAGCAAAAGAGTATACTGGGGGTGGAGACTGAAGAAAGTAAAAGTGTAGACTGGAGGAGAAAAGAAGAAAGTAAACATGTATGGTGGAAGGGAGAGTTTAAAGAGTAAAAATGCACCCTTTGCAGAGGATGGAGTTAGTAAAGATGTACACTGGGGCACCGGAGCAGAGTGGGTTTACTGGATTGGAGAACGGAGTGGGACTCTGCAAGCATTCACATTCCTAAAGGTTAGAAACACTGTGCAAGAAGCTAAATATCCACAGACAAAAATAATTCTAGTGCAAGACTGGGTCACCGTCTGAGACTGGATTCTGACGAACACTGCAGCACGAGAAGATCGAGTAAGCAAGGGTAAAGTCTGAGACCAGGTGGGGTCGTTTCTCAAGAGCAGCTGGCGTGCATGGAGACTTCATGAACCAGATAGTCCTCATGTGCAAGCATATGTTGTAATATTTGGAAGAACCCTGAGAAATAAAGGTCTGCAACGCTTGGCGCCAAAAGGTAAACTCCTTGTGCAGTAGCAGGACCTTGCGGATGGTGGAGTGCTAGCGTTATGCTTTGGTCACAACCATGGGATGATTTGGTGACATGGTTCATTTCAGAGAGGACACTGGAGGTCTGCTTCAGTCCAAAGAGGGCACGGGTGCCTTTGTTCAGTCCATAGGGCATTTGTTGCAGGGTTTGATACGCTAATGCAGCCAGGAGACCTGTTCAATGATACACACAGACTTGTATTTGTGGACGAAAATGGCACTTAGAGGTTGCACTGGGTCACCTTCATGGACTGGCATTAAGGAACAACCTCTATCTCTGAACCAAATGCCACCAACCTCTCTCTCGATGCCCTGCTAGCAGTGGACACAGATGCAACTGGCACGGTGAACCCACCACTTCTTTAGTCCTATGCAGTCCATAGCGTCCCTTCGGCAGGACCCGATCAAGATATATAGATGTGCCCAATGCGGACAGGCTATCCTAGACCTCGGGAAAGGTGGGTTTACAGGTATACCCTTCAGAGCCTGTGATGGTTCATCTTTTAAACATCTCTCTTTGAAGACCCTACTGTGTCCTAGAACTTCAGCAACTTCCAAGCAAAGACCTAGAAGGCACCCACCAACATATTACTTTGGTTTACAGATCGCGTCACCCTGGTGTATTGCCCTTGGAGATTGCCTGCACAATATGTCACCATGGCCCAGCACGAACATGATGGCCTCCTCCATAATCTGGGACCCAAAAGCATTCTTCTTACAGGGCACATGTGGATTACGAATGTGTCCTACGCAATCCTAGTGTGTTGAGTTTGTTAATAATGACATCCCTTCTCGAAATGGTATGAAGACTGTTTTTTGGGATTCCATCAGAGTTTCAGGGATGGTCTTTTTTCTGGGAAGCAGTAGTTTCCAGTTTCCGGGAGGCCTCCATTCTCAAGACACAGTACACTTGTCTGCAGACTTGGGCTTGAGGCTTCGGGTGGATTTTGGACTCACATTACCTGGAAGAAAGAAGAAACATGTGAGAAAGAGGTTGGGGTGTAGGACCTTAACAGCAAAGTGATGGGAGGGCTGAACCCTTGGAACGCTCAGCAAAGGTAGCTAAAGATACCACAATACAAAGGCTGAGCTGGCGGCTGACATACCGGGGTTTTTGCAGCGGCATGTGTTGTAGTATGCAGAGTAGGGTTTTACTAGCACCATATCAAGCTACAATGATGCTAATTAACAAGAGCGAGAACTTTAATGCTTTGACAACAGAAGTCTGAGTTTCCCTATGCGCAGGCCTTGATTTTATCAGCAGAGCACATACTGTGATATCGCCACTGTTGGAGCAATTTAGAGGCCATCTTTAATTGCGGTTCAACATCTCAACACCAGGAGCCGCAGAGCTTTACCACTCCCTGCTACAGGAAGAATTCCAAAACCATCTCTATAGCTGCAGCCTCACTTCAACACAATAGGGTAAAGTGTGGCATGTCTCCCTTAGCAAGAGCTCTGAGACCCTCGAAGCTGGTTTCTCTTTCTCACCGCCAGACATTTATACAATAATTGATAAACAAATTAACAATCCTGCCAGATGAATACTAGAAGATGGTAGAAACACAGGTTGAATACCAAGCTGCATGCAACCGCATACAGTACCCAAAAAGCCAGAGGCTTGGAAGAGTACAAAGTCTTTTAACTGCCCATACCACAGAAATCTTTTGACGGTATCTACATGGAAGGCAACCCGTTCCCTTCTTTCACTTCATAATGTAAAAACTAGGTCTTAAGACTATGGTAAGTAACTAAGCTTTGCAGTACTTGTATTGTTGGCCATGGCAATGAAGAATTATTGTATTGAATACCATCTCTCCCATTGCAGGAAGAGCGGTGAAATCCTCAACACCTGCAGTACCAACTACCACCAGAGGGCAATGCAACTGCCCCATTACAAAGAGGAGGAGTTAAACTCATTGGGCCAGTTTCACAACTTTTGTGTAAGTTCACTGTTTTTTTGGTATTCACAAACTATGTGTAATTTTACATGTAGTATCTTTACAACTGCAGAATCTCTGCACAAGTGGCGTAGACTTTGCCACATTTGCAGAGTCTACACACTCGGGCCAGAGAACTCCGTGATTGGGGTGGAGGACTCTGCACAAAAAACAGGATTGGTGGAGGAGTAAGTCAACTTACTAGTATTCAATGAGTAAGTGATGCAAGTGATGTGGTATAAAAAAATGTAAAGGTTGTTACTAAATGTGGGAGCAATAGAGAGGAGTAATGAGTTATTTAGGGAGGTGTTTGCATGGGTCTTTAGAGAGGCCTGACCCAACCACAAAACACTACCAGCATTGTCCTTTTGCCACTACACTCATATGTCTCCGACTTTCAATGGTATAGTTAGACGTTTGTGTAAGTTGGCAAAAAAAAAATTCATTCACAAACTCAGTTAATATTACGTTTAAGACTGCGAAGACTCCGCAGTCGTCAACTTGCTAATAACTGGTAGTTTGTGATAGTTGAAAAATTAGTCAACTAACACTAGGGTGACCAGGCTTCCCTGATTTGCTGGGACAGTCCCAGTTTTTCAAGAGCTGTCCCAGCAGATTTTGAGAAATGCAGCTCATGTCCTGGTTTTTAGAGAGAGTCGACTGAAAAGAGTGGGAGGTGCATCTTTCTGTTTTATAAAGCAGGGATATTCAGCAACTGTTATAGGAAAGCAATTTAATTAACGGACATGATACTGGCTTTAAATATTGTGTTTTATTTATTTTCTTAATGCCTCCACTGCAATTCTATGCTGATAGGCGCAGTCATTGTGTGTGCTCGGTTGATGTAAAATTGGAGTCCTCCTATTTTTAGGTCGAGCATTCGCGACCTCTTGTATATACTTTAGTATATACTTATATATTAGTATATACTTATATGTGTATGTACTTT
The DNA here is from genome assembly GCF_964204655.1 of Triturus cristatus. Taxonomy (NCBI): domain Eukaryota; kingdom Metazoa; phylum Chordata; class Amphibia; order Caudata; family Salamandridae; genus Triturus; species Triturus cristatus. The sequence goes on from NC_140586.1 coordinate 214,943,973, forward strand.
GTGGACTCTGGAGATCAGCCCTAGGAATTGTCTGCTTCCACTTAGGGACTTTTTTTCTCTTCAACTGCCTCTATTTAACGGGCTTAAAAAAAAAGGACCAGTAGAGGTCAGTAAAATACCAGAATTGCTTTCTGCTGAGGGACTTTATTTTTTTTATTTTTTCTGGCAACTGACTATTTAACTTTCTTGAAAAAAACGACCAGTAGAGGTCAGTAAAATACCAGAATCACTTTAGCATTCTCTAGATTCCAGTCCATAGAAATTGTCTTCCACGAGCACCCGCAGACAATAATATTTTTTCAAATTTTGTATTTTTAGTTATATGACCACCGAAGGCCCCGATTTTACGTTAAAAACAGAGCTTTGGACTATACCATTTCCCGCTGAAAGGCAATATTTCTCTCGATTTGTTCCCATACCTGGTGTGTCATGCAGTTTGGTGCTCACTTTCCCTCCATGTTAAAGAACAGTAGATGTTTCAACACCCAGGCTAATGTGCTGCATAGCTAAATACATATAAGGTTCCAAAGGCGAGACCGATTGCACTGCAAATGCTTGTTGCTAAATGTCCCGGTTTTAGGTTTTCTGGTCACCTTTAACTAACACAAAAGTGTACGTTTTCCTTTGTGAATCAAGCACTCAGGGCCGGACTGGCTGTAGCAGGCACCGGGTGTTTTCCAGTGTGCTGCCTGGGTGGGGGCCGGTTTTGGACCCCTGGGGGCCATTTTTGTTACCGGGGGCCGGATATATAGGCCCCCTTGTAACAAAATCGGCCGAAACTGGCCCTTGCAAACAACTTGGCCGAACCCCCTCGGCCCCCCCCCCCCCCAGGGCCGGCCGAGCAGTTTTCCAGGGCCAGTTTTGGTTTCCAGTCCGATCCTGCAAGCACTCTATGGCTACTGACTAGCAGAGGGCACTGTGCCTCTCTCCCACTGAATCAGAAGCAATGAGGCATGACAATTTTAGAGCAGCGAACAGAGTTTTCTGCATTAAAGGCCTTGTAAACCCCAGCAGCCCTCTCACTTAACTCCAGTGATTCAGTTTAAAGTACTTTCAATCATTTTTTAGGTCTTGCCTGACCCAGCACATGCGCTGGTCTGGCGAGACTTATTGAGAGGGCTCCAAAAAGTGCTACCAGGCCAGCATAGAGCTACAGTGCATGTGCGCGGGCGCGCGCGCCTGATTACTTTCACTTTCGCGGCCGCTTTGATGTTTGATCGCGATCACTTTCGCGGCCCCACGGCCTCTTGGCATAGCCAATAGGTCTCGCTTTTGGGACCTTATAACTATTTAGTTATGCAATTGTTGCATGGCTAAACACTTATAAGGTCCCAAAGGCGAGACCTATTGGCTATGCCAATGCTTGTTTAACATGCCATAGGTGCGGTTTTTAACACCCTACTAGCCCACATTCTTGCCCCCCCATCTCCCTCTCATCCCTGCCAACACACCATCAACAACCCCGCCCCCCCTCACCAGCCGGAGCTAAGCTGTCGGTGATTCAAGGGAGAGCAGAGATGTTTGCTTTCAGAGACCATGCTCTGCTGTAATCAGCCATGGCCTGTCCTGTGAACACAAATCGAGCTCCCTCCCTGCTGCCTCGTTTTATTCACCAGCAGCGAGGGCGCCACATTTCAATAGGCCCAGCCCAGTGCACTATCCAGGCCAAGCAGAGACGTTTTATGGCATGGGCAAAGTGGGCTCTGGCCCTGGGCCCCAGCCTTTCATGGGGGCCCCCTGATAGAGCCAGCTCTGTTCTGCAGTCTTGCCCTGATGACCTTGAATATTTCTTAAACAGATTCCTTGAAACAACCGCTTTCCTTTAATTTATTTTTAATGTGGGTGATATGTGACAGTTTTTTACAGACATTTTGCAAAGAAAAGTTGTAAATATGTTTCATTTAACATCTATTAAAAAGTTTCTTTTAGATAAATATAGGTCCTCACATATGAGAAGTGGGAGGGAGTCACATATATTATTTGCTGTAATATTATTGAGCTGCTGCGCTGCTGTGCATCCGCAGTACCACTCTTCCCATGAGGCCCGCCGAGTCTTTGAAGGGATCTGCGATGCCTTCTTCAGCTGCAGTTCCACAACGTAACAAGGGAGGGCAGCCGATGACCACGAAAGGAAAGTGTGCCTCTTATTGTGCGAGGGCGTACAGCACCCAGAAAGAGACTTGCTCGGGTTGACAGTGCCCAGCCCTGTGCCTCTCTGCCAGCCTACGAGTGCTGCCGCGCTCGTTGCTGTGTCATTTTGGCTGGCAGTATATTTTTGGACCCCGTTTGGAAAGAAGTGGCTAAGGCGGGATGGGCGAGTTCAGGGGACAGTCTCCATTTTGTCGATATGGTTATTACTATTATTCTTGTTCGACTCACCCTCCAACAGTGCATTCCTACCACCGTGTGTGCGGGTCCTTATGGGTACCCATCCACTGTCCCCTCGCTGTATTAGAAAGCCGTAAGAAGTGTACTTTCTTTGTGTACGGGCTGAGGGGCCTCGCCTGTACACGGACACAAGAGTCAAGGCCGGCTTTAGGGCGGTGCAACCCACCTGGCGCTGATCCCTGCTAGGGGGTGGGGCTGTGTTTAAAGGTGCCTGCTGCAGAAGTCCTTGTGTGTCTCGCAGTTTTCAGGCAACCATAAAAATATATAGACAACTCTGATAAATACTGTTCCTGCTGGAGAGAGAGATGGAGTTTTGTCCAGTGACCGTTTTGATTCATCATAATCTAGCACAGAGGGTTAATGTGCCTGTTACAAAGAACCCGTACCACGCAGCTCACAGAACTGTATTTAATGTCGATAGCTCACTGGGTTACTGCTTTGGTCACAGAGATCCTTTTGTTAATTGCAGTTCATAGGTAACAATTCTAATATAGCACAGTGACCAGTCAAACGTCAAAGAGATGCATGCAAACTGCATGGTATAGGTTAGAACCTATAGTCACCCCCCAGTCTTTCATTATCCTAATGTTAATAAAAGTGTTTTGTTTGGGTAGAAATGTTTTCCGATTAGTAAAACAAACCCCAACCACTGTGGCACATTTTAAATCCTGCGTTTGTGCTTCCCTGGACCACTCTAAAAAGTGCACTGCCTATTAGTATGGATGACATGCGATTCCTACACTTTGTAGTCCCCCTGGTCCAATTTAATATTCCATGTAGGCTGATTTACACTCATATGATTCATTGTCTCTGTATAATGTGGTTGTGATGTAAAGTTAGGGTGACCAGATGTCTTGGTTTTCCCAGACAGTCCTGGTTTACAGAGGCCTGTCCCGGTGTCCCAACACTTTTCTTAATCTTAAATACATGTCCCGGTTTTTGGGACAAAGGTTAGGTCATCCTGCAAAACAGAATTTGAAGTATGTTCTCCTTTCAGGCGGCTCTTAAGTCTGAAACAATTTTTGTTTCTGCTAGGCATCTCAGGAGGAGGTTGATGCACAGCAGAGAGGTCCTGCCGTTGCTAAGGCGATGTAAACATAGGGTGTGTGCACAGGCACATTTACAAGCCACGCACGCACCCCCTCCCCCCCCCCCCCCCCCAGGCTTTAGTCCTACTTCTGTGTTTCTGTGTCTGACCTGTCCCGGTTTTTGCTTCTTAAAATCTGGTTACCCCAAGGCGTAGGTAGCACTAGAAAACAAATGAAGTTTATATTAAAGGAGGGCTAAGGAGTGACGAGGGGCACTGTTGGAGGGTGGTAGTGAGGGAATCTCTGGAGAAGGAGGTGGGAGGGTGCACCAAAAATGAATGTTGCACCGGGCCCACCAGCGCTAAAGCTGACCCTCTACAAGAGCCACAACACAGTTACATAGTTCCTTTAAAATGAGAAGTGTTCCAGAGTGCAGTTCCATCAACCATCATCTAGACATGGCAAATTCTTCAATGGGTAGGCTTCCTTCAAGTTGGTAGAGAGTCGGAGAGAAGGGAATTTGAACATTAGTAGATATCAAGGCTACATTTAGACGGCTAGCAATGGACCCAGAGAGTTTCTGTGCAGTCTCCTCCCACTCGCCAACCCGCCGCTCCTCTGCTGCTATGAGACGGAAACTGTTGTCACATGGCTGCAGCTAGAGGGTGGCCTTCTGACTTCCCACGTGAACTCCACAAGCATGTTAACTCCCTTTAGGTCAAAGCCTATCAGAGAGCACAGCTGTCTGGTTTGCTAAAGACATCTGGGGACTTCAGAAAGCTGACCTAGGAAGCATTCCCTCACCCTTTGCTTACCATTGGCCTTGTGGATTGAAACTCACAATGTCTGGCTTTATTTGCATTAGGCTGTATAACTTGAGTTCGTCCCTCCTGTTGCCCAAACCTGGTTTACTTTATTCTACCACAAACTCGCTTTCTATAAACAGACCTTTAAGTCTTGTTCGCATCCTGGCACAATTGCTATGCAATCAAAGACAGAGGTCACATGTCAAGATCTATCTTCCGGGGTAGCATAGTATTTACTTTTCTTTCTCTGACGTCAAAGTAAGAGAATTTTTGGGACGATCCTGCTGAGTATCCATGTAAGAGGAAAGGTTTAGGACTTTTATTTTTTAGCACACACAAAAAAAGAGAATTGTGCTAATGTTTCAGAATATATCAGAATGAGTACAAATAAAGCACATTTGTTTGTAATTCTGAAGTGTGGTGCAAATAAATATTTTAATACGATTAGATACACTAGGTAATTACATTTGCACCGTTATTGATTGTGTGCAGTATACAGTTTTTCAGTGCAAATGTAATAGTCATTTTAATTAAAAATGTGTTGTTTTTAATAGCAGTGCACTACCAAACCATGCATTCTCCACACTACACTACTCCACACTCTTCCACTCTATGCTACACCACTCTATTCTAGGAAACTCAAAGCCACCTCACTCTACACCCCTTCACTTCAAGACACTCTGCGACACCACGTGACTCCACACCACTCCAATCTACGCCTCTCAATCCACAACACAACACAACACGCCACTCCACTTCACCCCACTTCAATCTACCCCACTCCAATCCAATGTACCCTAATGTACCCCACCCCACTTCGCTACAATCTAACCCAATCTACCCCACTGCATTCCAATTACCCCCTCTCCAAACTACCCCAATTCACCTCACTCCATTCTACCCTACTATAATCCACCCAATCTAACCCACTCAATTCTACCTGACATTTAGAGCCAGATGAAAAATGGTTGCTATGAAGGGCAAGATGGCCAACACTGGAAGAGGAGGCTGATTTTAGCTGTCAAGGGAGGTAACCGTAATCTGAAGTTTGCTGTCTAATAAAGAATTTAATCCAGTGATCACAATTTCAGGGTTTTTTCCAGCTAATCTGCATTTATGTTTTATTTGTAAGGAAAATGTTATTTACTCTGTACGCATTTATTCATAGTGTGTAGTGCTGTAGATTCACCTGCTAAGCATTCTACTGCCATACAATGTTGGTCCCGTGCATTTGCAAGTTGATTTTCTCCAAAGAAGTCTCTTGAGTCACAAGATGTGGTGTGACAGCAGGCAATGGTTTCTGTAGAGTGTCAGGTGAATGTAGTTCTGATGCACAATGTGCAGTGAAATATAGTAAGCAAGCTATCTGCAAAACACAGGTTTCGGGGAGGAGGGTAGATGCATGTGAATCAACAGCACTACACGCTACAACAGATGTTTACAGTGTAAGCAACATTTTCCGCTTGTGACACTTGTGGCTGTAGATGCACATGTGTAGGATAGACTGTAAAGACATGCCCTCCAGAAATAATGGCAAGCGTGTGGAGGATGCAGATGTCTGGAACTAGGTCCTTAACAACATCTGGACCATATAGCCTGTTTCCAGGCTCAGATGTCCCCGCAGTAGTGACTAGTAAAAAGTGTCTAGTACCGAACAAGTGTCTGCCTTACAAATAAACACTGTTGGGATGTTTCCTTAAAAAGCCATGGTCCCTTCTTTCTTTTGAATGGAGTGCACCCAGGGTAGAACAGGTGGAACTTTATTTTCATTGTAATAGTAGGATTGGATACATTTGACTGACACCTAACTATGCCTGCCTTGGAGGTGGGACCTCCTCTGTGAGGCTTTGCAAAACCAACAGAGCTGGTTGTATTTAGAGAAAGGCTTGGTCCTGTCTATACATAAGAGTTCTTTTGACATCTAACGTGTGTGGAGAGCTTCCGTCCCATCTCCCTCCAGCCCTGGGTCTCCAAACTCTCTGAGGTCTATGTCAATTCCATCTTGACGGGGTATCTGGAGGAAAATAACATACTAGACCCCTGTCAGAATGGTTTCCATGCTGGTCAGAGTATGGAATCTGCTCTTCTTGCTGTTACCGAACATCTGAGATGGGCCTTAGATGAGGGCCGTACATCGGTACTGATTCTGCTTGACCTCAGTGCCGCGTTTGATACGGTCTTCCATCAGATCCTGCTGAGTCGTTTGGAGGAGGTGGGTATAACAGTCTCCGCCCTGGATTGGTTTGCTTCTTTTCTCTTTAGAAGGACCTTCCAGGTTGCCGCTCCTCCCTTTACCTCTAGAGTTATTGCCATCAAGCAGGGTGTACCGCAGGGCTCTGCTCTGAGCCCTGCCCTTTTCAATTTGTACGTTCAACTGCTGGTGAGAGTGGCTAAGAACAGAGGGCTTACGATAGTGTTGGATGCAGACGACACTCAGTTGGCAGTCACACTCTACGATGAAATTACCCGGGACGCTTGTAAGTTTCATAGCGATCTTGAGGCCATTTCGGAGTGGATGACAGCCAACTGTCTCCAGCTCAACGCCAGCAAGTCTTAAGTACTGCTGGTGGGGAGGGATGCAGAGCTGTGGAGTGAGCACTGGTGGCCTGCCACGATGGGGTCAGCACCTGTTCCCAAACAGGTTGTAAAAAACCTAGGGTTCTGGATAGACACCGCCCTCTGCTTTTGAACCCAAACCAAGAAGGTGGCAGGGACTTGTTTTGGGCTATTGCGAGGGCTTAAGCCCCTGTTGGGCTATTTTGATCCCCCTATTAGGCAGGTTATCATCCAGGCCTTGATTCTGTCACGACTGGACTATGCCAGTTCCCTCTATTTGGGGGTCAACCAGTCTAAGATTGTCAGACTACAAAGGGTTCAGAATGCAGCGACTCGAGCTCGCCTTGGTCTGCCGAGGAGGTGTCCTACCTCTAATGCCATCCGCTGCCGGCGGCCAAGTGTTCAGAGTTCAAGGCCCTCTGCATTACCTTTAAAATCCTTAATTTTTCATTTCCTTGTATCCTGACTAATCTTCATACCTTCTATATCCCCTCTCGCCAACTCCGTTTCATGGGACAGAATCTTGTGGCTGTCCCCAGGGTCAGGAGGGCTTGTGCTGGTGGGCGCTCCTTTCGTGTGTTGGCCTCGAAGCTCTGGAATGCGCTCCCCATCTCCATTTGCAGTATAAAGTCCTACCTGCCTTTTTGGAAAGCTGTGAAAACATACCTCTTCCCTCCGTTATAAGCTGTCTCGTTCTGTGACTTGCAGTTTTCTGCTCTCAGCACCGGGACGCCCCTTTGCTGGGGTAGCGGTGCGCTCTATAAAATACATATCATAACATAACGTGTAGCAGTCTTTCTGCGCCCAAATCGGGTTGCAGATGAAGACTGGGAGCTCTACGGTTTGGTTAAGATAGAAGGGTGCCATCACCTTAGGGATGAAGTTAGGATTGGTTTTTAGAACAACCCTGTGTTTGTGGACCTGAATGAGTGGATCTTGTAGAGTGAGCACTTGCAGTTCACTACTTCATCCTAGTGAGGGAATTGCCACCAGGAAGGCGACTTTCCAGGAGAGGAACGGAGGGGGGCATGAGTGCAGAGGGTCCAAAGGTGGTGCCATGAGAAATATATAGAGATTCTATATGAGGGCAGGGGGCACTCTGGGGGGTGTTATTCTCTTGAGAACCTGTAGGAAGTCTTACAAATCAAGATACTAAAGGAGGATGGATTTTACCTATTCTGCATGTAAGCTGCAATAGCAGCTAAGTTAAAACGTATGGAGGTGCAGGCAAGGCCTTCCTTTTGCAAATACAAAAGGTAGCAGATGATGCCCTGGATGATAGTTTTTAAAGGGCACATGATTTTGGAAATACAGTGGTAAACAAACCTTTTCAATTTCATAGTACAACAAGCCCATGTTGTGAGCTGTCAAGCTTCCCTTAAGATGGACATACATTCCTGGGGTAAGAATAATATACCCAAATTCTAGGACCTTAGGTGCCAGATTGGCCTCTGTGGGATTGAGATGCCAGACCTTGCCATTAAGTTAAATGTCTGGGCTGAGCGGGAGCCTGTTTGGACATCTCAAAGAATGTGGAGTACCCTGGTGGTCTGACCTAGGTCAGAGCTATGAGAATGAGTGTCAGTGATATTTCCATCAATTTCCTCACTATGTAGGGAAGTAATGGAGAAGGTGGAAAAGCACAGGCAAATCTCCCTGACCCATTCATAAATTGCCCAAAGACTATGGGTGCTGGTACCTGGAGGTAAAGGTTGGGAATCTTGCATTCTCTGGAGTAGCAAACAAGTCTATCTGCTGGATGCCCCAACATTGGAAGTACCTCTGCAAAACAATGAAACAGCGAGCCAAAGCAACAACCGCACCTACCTCCTTATCACCAGTTCATTTGAATACAGCATGTAGAAAGAAACGTTGCAGACACATCCACTGTACCTGCTGTTTCAAGAGGTGCGACCCCAAAAGGTCAGAAAAGTTCAACCAGTGTATATGAAGTGCACCACACAATCGGCATTCACAAATATTAGTCCAACCTCGTCTTATGTCATCCACGGCAATCTTTTTTTTGTATTCTTATAAATGGAACAGAACAGCCAACGCGTTTCGTTCACTACATGTGAACTTCATCAGAGCTTGGAGTATTGATACTCATGGTATATGTGTTATCAATATAATATTTCAATGGACTCAGGAAGAGAAGCCGAACTGGGAGTTAGAAAATGGCACGTATTAAAAGTGTCTCATCCTCATCATACAACAATGACGATGTAAAACACTCGCCCTCAAAATATGAGGATTCAATGAATCGGAGTTTATTACACACATTGGAATATTATAATATTGATAACACGTATACCTTGAAGGTCAATACTCAAGCCCTGATGAAGTTCACATGTAGTGAACAAAATGCATTGGCTGTTCTGTTCCATTTACAAGAAAGAAAAAGATTGCCTTGGATGACATAAGACGAGATTGGACCAGAATTTGTCAATACTGATTGTGCAGTGTACTTCACATACATTGGTTGGACGTACCTCTGTAGGTCTCGTGGGTGGAGTTCCCACTCATGAATTTTTTTATGCATCCTGCTGAGCAGGTCCACAAAGTAGTTTTCTGGTCCTGGAAGATGTTCCGCCATGGGATGTACGTTGCGGTGGAGCGCCCAAAGCCAAACCCCCTTTGCTTACAGAGACCACTTGGGAGTCTGCTGCCCTCTTTCTGTAGGTAGCACAAGGTGGTTATGTTTGTTTTGATGAGGATTACTTTGTTCTTAATGACTAGAAGGAAGATTTTGAGAGCCAGGTGAATGGCTACCACCCCCAGTTAATGGATTTTGTGACCTTGTTGTTGAGGGGGGGCCCCATTCCCTGCACAGGGATATCGTCGAGATGCACACCACTCTCTGAGAAAGGCATCCGTGGTTATAGGGACCAGTGCTATATTTCCTGTGGAAGGACTAACTTGCAGATAAGTTACTGCTGGTGCACCCTGCCCAGTACCAACACTAGATCATCACAGTGACCCTTCAACACGACCCATAGAACTGAGAGGCACTCTTGCAGGGGGTGGATATGAAGCCTTGCCTGGAATACAGTGCCGATATACCCGGCCATCATCCCTAAAGGCCGCATCACAGTTCTGACTGTGATACTATAACTGGGCTGAAAAAGAGGTAGCAACTTCTGAAAGACTGATGGTCTCTGCTGGCTGGAATCATCTTTCCACGTAACTAACACGGGACCCAAGAAGGACTGGCTATGCTATGGCTCCACATGGGATTTTGTGGTGTTTATGGTAAATCCCAGGCTGTGGAGTAGGGAAACTGCTTCCTGCATGTGGGATAGACCCCGCAGCCTGCTCTTGAACAGCCAAACATCGAGGTAGATTAAGATGTAAATGCCATCCCTTCACAAATGTGCAGCCTCCACTACTAGGCACTTCATGAACACACTTCAATCTGTGGTGGCATCAAAAATAAGTACTTTCAATTGATCGTGTAGTCCACTTACCACAAAGCAAAGGATAAGCAGAGTAGATCGGTATGTGGAAGTAGGCATCCTAGAAATCGAGCAACGTCATGTAATCGTCATGTTGGAGGTGGGGGATGACATCCTACAGGGTTGTCATGTGAAAATGCTCTGATAGGATGTAGTAATGGAGAGGCCCGAGGTTGAGAGTATGCCGGAAGAAACCCTTGTTTTTGAGGACGAAAATGTAGAGAGTAAACCACCCTTTCTTGATACTATGAGGGCACACTTTCTCTAGTGTGCCCTTCTGCAGGAGAGCCTGCACTTCTCTCTGAAGGAGGGAGAGGTATTACTTGCTGACACCATGTGTAATGGGCAGGATGTTGGGAGTAGCTGTGTGTAGTTCAAGGCAATTGCTGTGTTGAACTGCTGCTAGAACCCGCTGGTTGGATGTGATTTCCTCCCAAAGAGGGAGGAAATATATCCACCCCGACAGGTGAAATGTGATCAGTGGGAGGGGGGGCACGTGACTGTCTGGAGGTGGCAGCTCTCTTATTGGAACCACCTTCACCCTTACTCCGGTTGTTATTCCTGTGGGGTCCTTTGCTGTACCCCTTCAACTTGTTGGTGAAGGGCTGCTGCCTCGGACAGGAGTTTGGTTGTTCATGAGAGGTTGCTTTTGCTTCCTCCTTGGCTGCTGTTTGTGAAAGGAGTCCCTGTACGGTGTAGTTTGCAGTGGATTTTGCGGTCTCTATCTTTCTTTACTTTCTCCAGAATCTTATCAACCTTTCGTCCAAGAGGTGCTCCCTGTCAAACTGAAGGCTGAGGAGATGCTGTTGGACCCCAGGTTTGAATCCAGGAATACAGAGCCAGGCGTGGCACCAGAGGATAGTAATCGTATTGATGTCTCTCAATGCAGTGTCTGTGGCATCTAACACAGAGCGAATACTGGGGTTACAGATAATCTTGCCCTCAATCACAATTTATTCCCTCTACCCCTTTTTTTTCTATTTGTCTGGGAGACGTTTAAGGGGTTCCTGCATCTCCTTCCATTGAGTCATATCATATCTGGAAAGGAGTGCCACAGAATTGGCTATGCGTCAGTGCGTTGCTGCTCCGACTGCTACCCTATTACCCATCACATCAATCTTTTTACTCTCCTAGTTGGGAGGAGGAGCATCGCCAGTGGCTTTGGTAGAGGTGCACTTGCGGGTGGTGTGCACCGCAAAAAAGTTGGGATGAACCTGGCCTTTGATATACACACGGTCACGAGGGGACTCCCATTTGAGATAAAATTGTGTTGTTTATTCGTCTGCTTGTCTTACTGCTTGGTTAGTGATCTGCTTTGTGGTTTGATGATCCTCGAGGTGCAGTCACTACACATCATTAGAATAAAGATTGCTCTTAGATTTAAACTCCCGACTGGATGGTAGCCCTGGTCATTGCACATCAGGGGTGGTCAAAAGTCTGTGGGAACCCCTTCTTTGTATTGCTTGCACATAGAGCCCAACAGTCTGCCTCATTATTATCTCACTCTTCAAAAATGTAAGTATTCAATTCTGTCCGGTGCTGACCCTCAGAGAGTCGAGTCGCCTCACCTTGCGGCTTCTATGCGGTCAGAGTAGGACCTACTGACAAATCTTGAGCTCCAGATTTAGATTTTGTGTTACCTCAACTTAGTGTGTTTTTGAAAAATATTACTGAGCTGACAAAGAAGCAGAGGGTGGGAAGGATTGTGGGTTTTATTTCCTGAGCTTTTACATGCTTCTTTCAGGAGACTTGGGCCATCATCTCTCTTTGGTAGAATAGCTCTCAACATCTCAAAGGAACCAGGAAGGGTATAATAATGTACACAATAGCAATATTTGGGCAGATGGAAATCGGTCTTTTCTACTGAGAACGGACTCTCTTTCTCGGGTAGGAAGGAGAAGTCTTATCCTGGGAAATATCGGTCATTGCCCTAAAGAGGGATGCCCAGCAACGTAGTTGGATCCATGCTGGTAGAAGATTTGGCTGATGGCATTCCCAGGAAACTTGTAACCAAGTTTTCATCATGCATGAGAGCGTACAGCAACAAAGAGTGGTTAAGGGTTTTAAAAAGGCGATGTAGTTGTGACAGTCGGCAGGTGCACTCTTCAGAATTCTTGATCCAGCACTTCTATTGGCCATATTATCAACATCAAAGCTTGGTACATCGTGGAGGAGAGGTCCCCCTTGAAGAGCATAGATGGTTATCATGACCCCCCCCTAATAATTATGTTAGGTGGTTAGCGGCCTGTGATCCAGCTTGTAAGCTCCTGAAATGGCTTTCTGGAAACCTCAAAGCTATTAATTGAGCAGGGATAGGCAAGCGCCGGCTCTAACAGCTTTATTATACAAATTCTCAGCCCACAGGCAAACCAAAAACCTATCTTTTTGAGCTTCCATAAGATAAAGCATATTTGTACAAATCTAGTACAAATCTAGCTGAAGCGGGCTCAGGACTGTACGATCGTTGTGTGGTTTGACAGGGAGTGTTGGGCAGTGAAGAAGAGGCTGGAATGCTAACGAGGTAAGCTGCTCTGGCTGCAGAACTACACCTTACTGATCTCCAAACACTGCAGGCATGCTATAAGAAATGGAGCGTAAAAAAAAACGATAGGATGTGGGATTATGCAAGGGCTGCTGCATCAAAGCAGAATTATAAAGATCTATGCATGTTGGTTGCCAGCAACAGCTACAATTACTGAGTCCCTGCAGGTTGAGTATTATTCTGAACTTTACTGACAATTCTCTAGTGAAGTTGGATCCATTCCAGCTATTGAAGCTACCTCCTATGATGAGATAGCTTTGAATAGGCAAAAAGCAGCTAACATTTTGGGGCTGGATTGTATCCCAGTTGATCTCCATGAAACAGATTCTGCAAAGGCATGTCCATACACTGCCTTATGTCTAAGGCTACCTTCACCGGTGGAGAGACCCACTGATGCCTGTAGAAGTGCTGAGATTGTATATCATTTGAAAATGGGGACAAGAGGTCCTTTGTTAACTATAGACCAATTACATTGATTGATACAGCTGCCAATATATTTGGGAGTTCTGTTTTTACGCATTTGGGATTTCCAAAAGGATATTTGAGTTATCTTCCCAGTTCATGAAGGAGGCGGGAATTCTTGAGCAAAGTTTTATGCTACATTTGTTCAATTTAAAATATGTCAATCTAGTGGGTGGTTTCTTACACCTGGGTTCCGTTGACTTAAAGGCCGATTTTGACTTGGTCACTAGGCACACCTTTGGATTTTGCAGCGCTTTTGGGGACTTCATGAGCCTTGAGCGCAATTGAAATCAGCCTCCATAAGAAGTATGGGGGGGGGTTAGAATCGTCTATTTTGGGAACTCTCAAAGCTCTTTAGTGTAGAGACTGGGATCCAGCAGGGCTGCCCCTTGCAGTTACACTTTTCAATGTACTTTTGAGTGGCCTCACTGATGAGATAGCATCAGTGGCGTAACAAGTCTCTCCCCCCCCCAGTGCATGGGGCACCAAGCTCTGGGGGACACTCAGCACAGTACCCTGGCCTCAGAGCTCATGAGTCCGGGGGGGGGGGCTACATTCACTTTGCAGGGTCTCAAGTTTTTTTATGTCACTGGGTGGCATCCAATTTTACCCTTACCTCCCTTTACCACTACCCTCCCGTAAACCGTAAACCTTAAACCCCAAAATTATCCTCTCCTCCCTTTACTACAGGGATTAGTAACAGAGACCCCCCCCACAGCCTCTGCAGTGCAGGAGGGTCCAGGGTTCATTGTTTTGGAGGGTACATTGAATGAGGAACTGCTAAACACTTGAAAAAGCCGATCTGCTTTCCTGAGCACGAAGAAACAGAATTGCAACCCTGTTAAATATCGCTGACAGACCGAGGCCCACCCGAAAGGTACCACATGTCTTGGATTGCCCGTGGCAGGAGTGCAACACAGGCCCCTCCAGTCCCTAGGTGCAGGGGAGCCCCGAAGCCATTAGGGGGTCCCCACTCAGTCAGGGGTGCCCCATTATGCCCAAGACCAATGAATATCTCTGCGATCTGGGAAACTCCAGGGCCCCTCCTCACATTCTGCAGGAGGGACCCAACATTTTGAGTTCATCACTGCTTTTCCACTACCCACTCCTAAACCTTAAACTTCCCTTTACTGCCTTTTACTATTACTCAGCCTTATACCCTAAAATTTCCTGTACTACCCTTTATCACTACCCACCTCTAAACCCTAACATTTACCTTACCACCCTTTACCACTACCCAACCCTAAATTTAGCCTTTACCGTTATATGTGTGTCTGTGTGCGCACATATATATATATATATATATATACACATCTATACACATATATACATACGCACACAAACATACAAAAACTTACCTGCATGGTAATGGCATGCGTGGTAGAGGCATTGCGTGGCAAACCGGGGCGGCTCCTCCACTAGGGCGGAGGAGCGTCGCCCCACTGCTTTCTCGCAGTGCGAGAAGCAGAAACATTAAATGGTAATGCTTTCAGTTATTGCCATTTTATGTTTGGTTTCTGGCGGGTGGGAGGGGCTGCTCTGTGAGCAGGCAGGGAAGTCATGCGCACTCTGCCCTTCTCCATGTATGCTGCATTGTAGCCTGCATTGAGAAGATGGCCTCTCCAAACGCCGCTGGCTGGGTGGCATCCTGACCAATCACAATGCTGCAAGCAACGTTGTGATTTGCTATGGGGAGGGAGCCTGGCTGCCTGCTTCTGCTTCCTATTCCTGTGAGCAGGAGCAGAGAAGATGCGGGACCCGGCAGGCGGAAAGGTAAGTTTAATTATATATTTTTTTGATTCAATTAACTCCGCGCTACTTATCCCCCCCCCACCACCACGCCCCCACTCGCGAGCTATGCCGGCTGCAACTGGTTGCAAAGGCATCGTTGTAAAGAACGTTTCTCACTAAAAGTATGCTACATGCTTTACTGGGTGGGCTTCTAAAAGTATAGCATCATGAATTCCTCTGAGGTCAAGGTTATGGGTTCCAAAATATACCCACTGGAGATGTTTTCAAATGGGTGAAAACCTAGAGCTAAAGAATTGGTTTGATTATCTAGGGATCTGGTTTTCGGCCACAGGTTCCTGGAATTTCCAGATCGAAAAAAGTAAACTGGCCTCACCAAGTACGATGAAGCATGCTCTCAAATTCGATTGCTACTCTGGTGACCACTTTGTCTTAAAGCGGTTAGTGATGCTAGACACAGCTAAAATAGTAAAAGCAGAGACCGGTTATAGTATTTTGTTGGCACTGGGTCTCTAGGGACTGCTTTTTGGGGCAGGCTGTGGTCTTTTCGCTTGCACGTACATCTGACCTTCCATGGATTCCTTACATCGAATTCCATTTGCTAAGCTTTGATCTGAATCATATGGCAATGACTGATCAATGATTTTTATTGTTTCAGCTA
This sequence comes from Triturus cristatus, assembly GCF_964204655.1. Classification (NCBI taxonomy): domain Eukaryota; kingdom Metazoa; phylum Chordata; class Amphibia; order Caudata; family Salamandridae; genus Triturus; species Triturus cristatus. Next base: position 214,959,620 of record NC_140586.1, read on the forward strand.
AAACGTAAACAATTAATTTATATACATGGACCCCTTGACTGCAGTTAGGGCAGTAAACTATAGCAATGATGAGAGATCAATGGGCTTCTCAGGGCCCCGGGGCCACTGCACCTGTTGCACTAGTGGTAGCTCCGCCCCTGCGTCTCCAAGAGCTTATTGTGGGCAGAACGGAGTATATACCTACCCAGTCCCAGGATCTTTTAATCAATACGATGGGGTATCTCAAGAAATAATACTGAACTTTTATTCTGTTTTGCCCATTATACACATTTTGGGAGACAGGAAAAGTGAAGACCTATATTTCAAAAAGTCTAATATCGTGAAGGCGAAAGAAGCTTTATCTTAATGACAGGTTACAGATGGAGATAATGTAGTTGTTGCAGCTGCGAAATACATGTGTGTGGGAGCCGGCCTCGTGGCGTGGTCCTGTTCCCCCTCGCTAAGCCTCACGAGGTCCCATGCACCTCGGGGCTCCTCCATTTTGGATTACACGTCACTCCACGTGACCACCTGCGTGACCCCGCTTCACCCGACCTCTGTCCCAGCGAGGCCCGACATCGAGGTGCCAACCCCTGGCCCGGGGGATACCACGTGAACCCTTCCCACCCCGGCGGAGGGCAGTATCGATGGGACCCCCAACCGTCCTTCCACACCTAGGTGCGATCACCCCACAGCTCTCTGGGGCCTGGCGCCTCTCCTGCTGGGCGTCTGGCCGCGCCCTACCCGGCCTCTCCGCCCCTCCGGGCGCAAGGGTCCGGACATCAAAGGGCTCCAGTCCTATATCTGGGGCGACCCGACAACAGAACAACGGTTGTATCCCGGAGTCAAGAGCCCTGCTGATCGGATCGCGGCTGACCCTACAGAAGAAGACTCATCCTGAAACCCCTCTCTGAGCCCTGCTGACGACGTCGCGGCTCCACCGTGCTTAAAAGACCTTCACGAACCTTTGGGGCCCTGCGGACGCTGTCGCGGCCGGACCTTGTTGAACCTTACTACCAGAGCCCAGCTGACCTAGTCGCGGCTCGACTGAAGCGGACCTACCACCGGAGCCCTGCTGACTGTGTCGCGGCTCGACCCAAGCGGAACTACCACCCGAGCCCTGCAGACGCCGTCGCGGCTCCCCACGTCCGAGCCGCTCTGAGACCAGCACTCAAGGTCTGGCACAGAGCCCTCCCGTACCTGGTTGGTACTAAGACTGTCCCGCTACCCTATCCCTCTAACAGACATTGAGACTCTTACTGGATCCCTCGATCCCACTGTAAATATTGAACGTACTACTTCTGATAAAGAACCAAGTCAAGCAACTGCTATTGAGTCCTGTGTGGTGGTGTTACTGGGCCTAGTACGATCATAGGAGAAGGACCTCCCCGAAGGAGGCTTCTCAGCGGCGCTCGGCTATAACTTTGCGGTAGGAAGGTGCCCCGGAATAGTCTCCCCGACTCCCCGGTGGTCCTCCCTCCAACAATGTGGAATGGCATGCAGGGCTGCATGTTTGTTAAAATGACTTCAACATCTTATTTTTAATATGATATAATTTATCAGCCTTCTCTCTTAAATGGTTTATAACTAACTATATCGCACCCAATATATAGCGTGACAGTAACATGACGTCCACTAGAGCGACCTAAAGCGGTAATCACAAAGCAATCCTAACAGGTGAATATGATAGTTATTAGAGTTAGCCTAGAGATGTGGGGGTAAAAATAGTAAAGATATACCTAAAATGACAATGTTGTATCAAGTGATATTGACCTCAACATAGGGCCGTACAAGTTTAAAACTGTTCGCTTTACTAAGGCTATATTCTGCATGTGTACTATTGTATGTTGTAATCACCTAGTAAGCTCAACAATAACATTATTTTTATTAACTTTGACTCTCAAGCTCAATCATCGACTGGTACATAAAATGTGATTCTTGAGGTTTCTCCCATTAGGGTGTAGGCTTGGAATAAAGTTAATTTAGGTTCTTATTAATTTTTGTGCAGTTCTAATCTCAGATGCATTTGTATAACACACGGCGCTTAATTTGAGCCAGTGGTTTCCAGAGTTCGGCAACGGGACTTAATTATCAGCACTGGAAGTATTGACAGTCCACCACATGGTGGCACTGTCTGTTTAATTTTGAAAGGAGCACAACAACTGTGTTTATGAATTCAATTTGCATTGAAAATGAATAATACCAGCCTCTCAGCCATGAATATAGCTTTGTGTGGCCTGAAATAGTCTGAATTGTCACACTTATAGGAGTGCAATGGTTAGGTGTTATGTTGGTACTGTCACTGACAGCACTGGCAGGGGCAATGGGAGATGCAAGCTGCAGTGACCTTCCGAGAAGAACCCTGGCACTTAATTTTCCCAAATTAGGCGCTGATACTAAAACAAAATTCTATTTGAATGGTCTGGTAGCAGTGTCTGTTACTTTAAAGTAGGGCCCTTCTTACAACTCAACAAATTTGCCCATTTTGGAATTTGCTGCTGGGCGAAAGTAACAGGAAAAAAGACTAATAACTGTGCAATTTCTTTCTTTTGCCCCTCTCTGCCCAACACAGGACGCATAACATGCACAATCGTTAAGAGTATTACTACGAGATACAAACGTTGTGACCGTGAAAGTGTCCCATTGTTATATACACCGACTGACAATGAGAGCGCCTCCTGGTGTCTAATATAGTGAGAAGTGCTTCCTGGGGTTCGCTACGCAGTGTGTTAGCAGGGCCGACTATAGTTTGGTGCGACCGGTGCCACCGCACCGGGTGCTCACTTCGTGTGGGGGCGCCAATATTATGGTTTTAAAAGCACCTGCTGCTGCTTTCCTCGCCTCCAGCAGTTTTCAGCCAAAAATAAAAATGTCAAAATAACTGCAGTGATTAATCTACTTCCTGGAGAGAAAGAGAGAGACCGGATGTTTGTGTAATGAAAGTTTCTACTCATCGTAAGCTAGCACAGAGGCTGAATATGCCTGCTGCAAGGAATGTGCAGATCACAAAGTGCATATAATGTACTGTAAATAGGTCAGTGGGTTACTACTTTTGTCGGAGAGACCAGGTTGTTGCTAGCTCTTTATGAGTTAAAATCCTAATGTAGAACAGTGAGAAAGTAACTGCCATCAAAGAGCTGCATGAAAACTGCAAGGTATAGGCTGGAGCATTATGATTTCCCCTCAGTTTTTCCTTATCCTAATGTTGCAAAATGGATTCATGTGGGTAGAAATTAATTCTTATTATTAAAGAGAATCCCCCAACCATGGTGTAAGGTTTTACATTTTAAGTTTCTGATTCTCCTGACCAAGCACTCTTAGGTCATCTATGCTGGTAGGCAGGATAGTTTGTGACTTCTATACCTTCTTGTCCTCGGTCTTATGTAACATTTCCTATACACTGATTTACACACTTATGATGGATTTTCTCTGTGTAATGTGTGTGATATAAAGTGTTCTGACACCTTAGACTGATAGGAGTGGCGCTATAAAACTAATTAAATGGATCTGAGAGAGAGTGGTTATGGAGGCTTGAGGGGCACTGTGAAAGGATGGTTGTGCAGGAATCCGTGGTGGAGGTGGTCACTGGGGGCGCCAACAAGCATGGTCACACTGACGCCACCAGCACTAAAGCCGGCCCTGTGTGTTAGAGTGAGAGCGTGATCGGTGTAAGGCAAACAGTCACACAGTGAGACAAACCCTGGTGTTATATATATACAGCCTGTGTGAGAGCTCACCAGGGTCCTTTATACATTGACTGTGTGACAGTGAGAGCGCCCTATACTGTTAGTGAAAAAGCCCCAGTGTTAATTTCAGTCTGTGCAACAGTGAGAACTCCCCAAGAGGTTAGGTATACAGTCTGTGTGAGGGCTAGAGCGCCTCCATTTTATATATACAGTCAGCAAGACGGTGTTAGCGCCCCCTGTGGTGAGGTATGCATTCTCAGTGACAGTTAGTGAGCCCCTCCCAGTGGTAGGTCTACAATCTGCATGACAGTGAGAGAGCCTCTTTTTGTTAGGTGTGCTGTCAGCGCACCCTAGTGTTAAGTGACAGTAAAAGCATTCCTGTTGTGAAGTATGTAGTTTGTGTTACAGGGATTGTGACAGTGAGAATGCTTCCGGATGTCAGTCTGTGTGACAGTGAGAGCACCCTCTGATGTTAGGTACGTAAGCTGTGTATGCGAGCAAGCGCTTCTGTGTGATTTTGGTGACAGTGAGTGCCCCCAGGTGTCAGTCTGTATGACAGAGAGTGCCCCCTGTGGTGTTGGGTATACTGAAGGGACCCAGGGGAAGCAGTCACAGACTAGTCGTCTCCTGGGGATATTCGGGAGTCAGACCAGCCAGGGTAGGGGATAGATAGTCCTAGGGGGAAGGAGCGGGTGTTTAGTGAGGTATAAAGGAGTCAGGAGAGACGGGCTTAGCCCCTTACCGACTCCCGAGCACCACCAGAGGGTTGGGGGATATAATTGTTGGAAATTGAGCGGAGTCACGATGTCGGGAGAGGAGGCCCAGCACGAAGCAGTCAGAAACGCCCTGCTTGGTGCGGCACAGCATGCAAATTTACTTAGGTGGGGGATTTTAGATGAGGCATGGGTTGCTATGGCCTTTCCAACACGATCTGCCCTGGATGAGGTTGGTGCCGCGGCTTGTTCACCCCAGCCGAAGAAAGCTAAGGGGAAGCACGGGGCAAGGCACAGGTACGCCGCACAGAGCAGAGCGTGTAAAAGCACTGGGTAAGCGTCACAGCCTCCCCACTAAACTGGCTTATGCGGAGGCGCCACTGGAGCCTTGGGCGTGGGGGCAGCGGGAGCAGCCACGCGTCCGCATGTGTGGAGCCGCATACAATGAATGAGGCACAGGGCCTCCAGGTCTCTGATATCCCACTCAACCGGACAACCAGGATTTTGAGGCTGGCAAAAATTTCAAGATGGCAGGGTGTGGATTTACAGGTACACATTCGGGAGCAGCGCCAACTGATACAAGACATGAAGGAAAGGTGGGAGTGTCTACGCAGAGCCAGGAAGGGGGCATTGGAGGAGAGCCACGGTATGGACATGGCAACTCACAAGGGGGCACTTGCACAGGGAACAGGTCTGTAGGTTGTGGAGAGCAAGGCTGATGGATGGTCATAGGTGGCAGACACACAAGTAGGTTCAGAGAACACGGGAGTGGCTCATGGTCCCAGTGGTGGGAAAGGCCCCTCAGGTTGGTGAAACCTAATGGGTGACGGATTACGATGCCAGCAGGTGAGGCTGGCAGGCAGCTGGCAAAGCCAATGGAGCGCATGACGACCCGGACATTGGCCTGAGAGGGCGGGGAGGGTATTCAGAGACCCTCCTTACACCATGGCTCGGTCCAGTGGCACCCACCCAGAGTGATTCACTCTATTGCCTGAGAGAAAGAGTGGCAGTTGCAGGTCAAGTGGTGTGTGAGGAGGGTGCTAGAGAAGATGATCGGACATTGAACTATGAAGAAGGCAGCGATGAGTGGGAGGAAGGTGATCTGCAGGATGATGATGAAGTCAGTGTGCTGGAGACACATAAGACGGGGAGAGGCGAGGCAACCAGGAGTGCAGTTGGTGTTTTTCAGAGGTCAAGTGCAGACAAGGGAAGCTCCGCAAGGACAGGAGGAACGTTGGCGAAGTGCCTGCAGGTAACAGATTGGTGATCAGTGAGGGATTGGCAGGAGAAGGTTACTGGGTCAAAGGCTTGTAAATAGGTGGGAGTTGGTGATGGGGTCTTTGAGGATGGGGGAGCTAAAGTGGTGCCGGAGGCAACGCCCAGGGAGACTGGGTGCATTATGGTCAAGAAAGAAAAGAGGGGGGGGGGGCAGAGGCCAAAGAGGAGGAGATACACGAAATGGCTTCCCTACATGGGTTTGGCAATGTCCCTGGGATCACACATTCTGACCAGACTAAAAACAGGATCTGGAAACATGAGAATGTGGATGTCTGCAAGCTATTACATAGGGGCATTCAGGCTAAGGAGGGGTTCACAGAGGAGGAATGGGAGACCCAGGGTGCCGACCAACATGGAAAACTGGACATCTGCTTTCCTAATCTATGCAAGCGTCTATTGTGAGAAGCACAAAGATGGGGCCCTGGTTCTTTTTAACTACATGGACATCATTAGGAAGGTGCAAATGCATTTTGGAGGGTTTGCGTGGCTCAGTTACGATGAGGAGTTTGGAGCTAGGGTGATTCTTAATCTGGACAAGCCATGGGAGGAGGAGGACTCAATTTTAAATGCAATGGAGGTCGTTGATTCAGTCCACAGCAATCGACGCATACAGCTAGCGGTCTCCTGAGGACGTACCGGCCCTTTAAGCCCCGGCCCGCTCAGCAGGGGGCGGGTTATGTGCCCAAGCCAGCAGGAACCACTGTTAGGGCATGTTAGAATTTCAACAAAGGTTTCTGCACCAGACACCCATGTAAGTTCAAACACGAGTGTTCAAAACGTAGTGCTTCACACTGGCCAGCCTCGCAGAGCAATAGAGTGCAGCCAGAAGTAGGGGAAATCAGGGCCCGGCTGGACCAAAGGGCCCTTATGCCTTTTAAGGTGAAGGGTTTACTCCCATGGCTCGCAGTCTACCCGAACATTGAGGCAGCGTTGAAGTTGGAATAGTGTATCAAAAAGGGTTTTTGGGTTGGCTACCAGGGCCCTGGGGAACACAAATGGGCAGACAATTTACAATCGGGGAAGTAAGACCCGGAGGCAGTGGCTGAAAAATTGTGGTAGGAAGTTGAAGGGAAGTTCATGAGTCCATGTTTTAATTGGCCATTACCAGACTTGATGGTTTACCCGCTGGGGGTGGTCCCTAAGAAGAAGGAAGTGAAGGAGCTCCGAATGATTCACTATTTTTCATGGCCAGAAGGTGTTTCAGTCAATGATTTCATTGCTGCGAAAGACTCTAGAGTAGTGTATGAATTGGTAGAGGATGCTGTTCGGATGGTGAGGTGCTGTGGTAAGCAGGCCGAGCTAGCAAAACGTTGACATCAAATCTGCCTTCCGTTTGTTGCCCATTCACTCGGATGACTTCTCATTGATGAGCATGCAATTGGGTGGGGTGGGGTTGCATTTACCTGCCATGGACTGCACCATTTCAAGTGCATTGATTGAGGCTTTCAGCACCTTTTTGCAGTGGGTGTTATTAAGAGAAGTGGGCCTTGTGAAGTGTCCCATTACTTGGATGACTGTTTGTTGGCAGGAGGGACTCTGGGAATTGCCGCAGGGTGCTGGAATAATTTGAGCAGTTGGCATTGGACCTTGGTGTTACACTGGTCACCAGAAAAGACAGATGGCCCCAGCACGGTGCTGACATGTTTGGGAATTGACCTGCACCCCGCGTTGTTGGTGGCCAGGTTGAAATAGGCAAAAGTACAGGAGATTCAGCAATGTTTGGACACGGTGATTGGCGAGAGGAGGATTGATTAGAGGAAGGTGCAGAAGTTGTTGAGATTCTTGTATTTTGCATGCAGAGTGGTGAGGAGGGGGGAGAGCATTTTGCAGACGTTGGGTATGGCGGTGTTGGGGCGGTTTTGCCCCATCACATGCAACAGATCTCTCTGGTAGTTAGAGATAATCTAGGTATCTGGAAGGCCTTTTTGGACGAATTTAAGGTGTGTCCATGATGTTTGAGGAAGAGAACATGGTGCGGCAGGTGAATATTTTTTCAGATGCAGGGGGCACATGGCTTTGATTTGTTCTAGGAAGGAAGGTGGTGTGCAGAGAGGTGGCCCCCAAACTGGGTGCAGCAGGGACGGAGCACAACCTTTCTGGAAATTATTCCGGCTTCTGGAGGTCTTGACAGTGTGGGGAGGAGAGCTGGCAAACAGGTTGGTGATGTTCAATGTGAACAACATGACGGTGTTGGATCTAGTCATTGATTTGAGAGTTTTGAGACTGTTGAAATAGTTTATGCTGGGCTGTTTGTGTTTGAACATTGCTTTCAGGGCTAAACATGTGTCAGCTGTGAACACTAGTATAGCAGACTCATCGTTTGCAGCAGCATCAATTCTGCAGCTTGGTACCAATAGCAGAGGACACCAAGACACCGTTATCTGCAGACATTTGAATGTGAGGGGGGGGGATGAGAGTGATTTGTCTGGTCGAGCTGTCTCTAGCTGCATCTTCTAGGAGGAACTACTGTCTGGCACAGAGCAAGTTTGGGGAATTTGAGGGACACCCTCAGAGCGTGATGATACAGGAACACAGTAACATTGAAGGGACAGTGTTGAATTGTGTTATGTCATTAATTGATTTACCGCCCGCACCCTTTGCAGACAAGTTAGTATTTTATGGGCAGTTTTATTGTGATTTTGACCCAACAAGGGATGAGATTTTGGGGAGAAGTTTGAGTGTGTGCAACTGGGAGTGGGTGCAGAGGGGGAGCTACGTTGCAGAAGGCGAATACGCTTGAGTAGGTGAAAGGTCTTCTTACTGTTTTGCCCGATTGTTATGTTTTGAGGTGATTCTGTCCAGGTTATGCATGATTTGGATTTTTTGGGGGGGCTTTCAGAGTGTCCGAATTGTTGGGGGTCTGCGCAAGACTCAGGGGTGCTCCATGGGGAGATACTTTTGGAGCAGGGCCGTATGGGAATATGGCTGCGGAGATCCAAGATGGATCAGGCACAGAAGGCAAGTGGGTATGGCTGCTGGAGGAGGGCAATGCCAAAGTGTGCCCAGTGAATGAGTTATGAAGGTTTCAGGTTTGGCCAGGGTGTAGGCAGAAGGCTATATTCTCATGAAATGGGAGAGAGGGTGAAGGTTTTTCAGCTGCTGGCAGTGTTGCGCATGACTTTACGGAAGCCGGGGTGGGATCCAGCAAGGTTCGGGACACACTCTTTCAGGAGAAAGGCAGCGACTGCAGAGGCGCGCTTGCGGTGGTATTGGAGCCAGGTGCAACAGATAGGCAGGTGGAGGTCAAGGTGTTGTGAGCTATGTGCAAAAATGAGGGTTGTGTGTGTGTGAAGGACGGGATTGGGAGCGCAGTTCCACTAACTCCTTTTTTGCCACAGGATGTGTGAGCAGTCCTGGGACAAGTAAGTTGGTGACATGGATAGTTGGACACTCCTTTGTGCACTGGGCAGCAAAGTATGTGGACCAGCAGATATATAGATGGGACATCTGATTGCCCAGCAGCAGACATGAGGTGCTAAGCTGGTCCCGCAAAGAGGTTGGTCCAGATACGCTTCTGGTGCATTTGGGGGAGAATAATCTTGTCCAGTTGTTGGGGTGGAGGTTGCTGCAACATTTTATGCAGGTGGGCAATACCTACTATATCATGGAAATAAGGGATGTGGTGAGTAGGTTGTAGAATGAAAAGATTTAGTATAGAAGGACATACCAATGAAGGCCCAAATGTGCAGCAGCCGGGTGGGGTGGGGGGCGGGGGGGGGAGGAGTAAAACGCCCTACGGGGTTTTCCTGATGGCAGTATGCAGGGGGGTGGGGGTGGAGAGTGACCTTCCGGCATATCCACCACTCGGGGGAGGAGGTTTGAAGGGAGCACAGGAAAAGGAAGACTGTGTGAGTGGTTCCTTATAACAGGAAAGAGTGGTTTCACTGGGGAGGTGTGGTGGGAGAGTGGAAGGAGGTCAGTGTGTGAAAGAGGAAAAGAATGAAGCAATATATAGGGCAATGGGGTGAAAGTCTGGCGAGAAGTGTGAATTGTTCAAGGAAGAAGGGAATGACATTTTAGAAATGTTGGCCTCTAGGTTGAAGTTGTGTTAAAGTTGTTTAACTGTTTTTGCAGCCCTGTCCTAATAAATGGCCTTTTACGCTATATGGTGGTTTGGCGTGTGATTATTTAGCGAAATCTGTTCGACAGTAGCGCGCTCCCTAATGTATGGCATACGGTCGGTATTACAGTGACAGTGGAATGTACTGGGAGCTGTGAAATCCGTGTGACTGGTGTTCGGTGTAAAAAATCAGTCGGGCAGTCACAGGTTCACTTTTGTGAATGATACAGTCTACGTGAAAGTGAGAGTGCACCCTGCTGTTAAGTATACAGTTTGTGTGACTGTGCAAATGCACACACTGTCTGTGTGACAGTGAGATCGCCGTCTGGTGTTTGGTTTTAACAGTGAAAGTGCCCCCATGTTAGGTGTACACTCGGTGCGACAATAAGAGCTCCTCTTGTGAAGTATACAGTGCGAGTGACAGTAAAAGCGCCCTTTGTAGGATTTATTCGATGCGTGTGAGACGCACCCTAGTGTAAGGTACACAATCTAGGACAAGGAGTACCCTCCCATTGGGTGTATTCTCTGCGATAGCGACAGTGCCCCTGGGTGTCAGTCTATGTGTCAGTGAAGGCACCCCGGGTGTTCGATATACACAGTGAGAGTGGCTCCTGGGATTAGGTATGATGACGATGGTACAGTGAGTGCGCCCCCTAGTGTTAAGTATAGATCTGTTTTATGGTGTTAGCCATTGCTGTAAATGGGCAGGTACTGTCCAGTACTGAGTTCCTGCGATGCTTTCATTTTAAAGGGAGAGTACCTGCACTTCTTCACGCCGCTGCAATACATTCAATGGGAGAGAACCGGCGCCACAAGAGAAAACAGGTATTCTAAAGAGTGAGTACCTGCACTTCTTCACACCGCTGCAATACATTCAATGGGAGAGAACCGGCGCCACAAGAGCAAACAGGTACTCTAAAGAGTGAGTACCTGCACTTCTTCACACCGCTGCAATACATTCAATGGGAGAGAACCGGCGCCACAAGAGCAAAGAGGTACTCTAAAGAGTGAGTACCTGCACTTCTTCACACCGCTGCAATGCATTCAATGGGAGAGAACCGGCGCCACAAGAGCAAACAGGTCCTCTAAAGAGTGAGTACCTGCACTTCTTCACACCGCTGCAATACATTCAATGGGAGAGAACCGGCGCCACAAGAGAAAACAGGTACTCTAAAGAGTGAGTACCTGCACTTCTTCACGCCGCTGCAATACATTCAATGGGAGAGAACCGGCGCCACAAAAGAAAACAGGTACTCTAAAGCGTGAGTACCTGCACTTCTTCACGCCGCTGCAAAACATTCAATGGGAGAGAACCGGCGCCACAAGAGCAAACAGGTACTCTAAAGAGTGAGTACCTGCACTTCTTCACGCCGCTGCAATACATTCAATGGGAGAGAACCAGCGCCACAAGAGAAAACAGGTACTCTAAAGAGTGAGTACCTGCACTTCTTCACGCCGCTGCAATACATTCAATGGGAGAGAACCGGCGCCACAAGAGAAAACAGGTACTCTAAAGAGTGAGTACCTGCACTTCTTCACACCGCTGCAATACATTCAATGGGAGAGAACCAGCGCCACAAGAGAAAACAGGTACTCTAAAGAGTGAGTACCTGCACTTCTTCACGCCGCTGCAATACATTCAATGGGAGAGAACCGGCGCCACAAGAGAAAACAGGTACTCTAAAGAGTGAGTACCTGCACTTCTTCACACCGCTGCAATACATTCAATGGGAGAGAACCGGCGCCACAAAAGCAAACAGGTACTCTAAAGAGTGAGTACCTGCACTTCTATGTTTTCATTTAAAGCACCGGTGTTAGCTAAACAATTAGTGTGACTTTTAGAGCGCACCCAGTGACAGGTATACAGTCTGTATAACAGTGAGAGTATGGTCTCCACCCAGTGTACTCCGTGGGCCCGAGGAGGGGCTCCGATTATTGGATGTATATAGTCTGTGTAACACAGTAAGACCCCACCCCTGGTGTGCATGAATCTGACCTGTGACGTTTTCACTGCTCCGAAAGCTGATGCCGCCCACGCTCCGGAAGTTGTTGATGCCAAGCACGCTCTGGCTCTGGGTAAGTTCGTCTCTATCCGGTTTGTTCACGACCACGAACCCTTCCAGTAGCTGATCCTGGGGCAGAGGATTGCTTCGTTTTCTCCCTCGGAAGAAGCTGCCAAACTTCTTGCTGGCTTTGGTCGGCTTTGTCTCGGCGACCCCGTGAGGGGCCGTGATCTCCCCCCCATCCTTGCCTGGCTCCCGTTTAGGCCTCAAGTCTGGTCCAAGCTTGGTGCTTGCGCCGTTCTTTCGGAGGTTCGTGTTCGGTGGTACCTCCACTGGCGGGATGTCTGAATTGTCCTGCTTCACCGTTACCAGGTCCTCCAGAAACTTTTCCAGGCGCTTCTGGCTCTCGCTGCTACCATCGTCCACATTCTGGTTGCCATGGGCTGCGGGGGGCCGTGGCGCCCCTCCCCAGCGTATCATCTCACCCGGGGCCAGTCCAGGCCCCATTGCTAGCGCGTACTTTGGGTTGATCATCTTGCGGGCCACAGTGGGAGCATAGTTAAGGCCGTCAGCAGGGCCCCGGGCCCCAAAGCCCGGTCGTGGGCTCGGCCGGTAGTCTAGGAGGTTCAGCTCCTTGTAGAGGTTCACCTCCTCGGAGATGGCGTAGAGTTCGCGGAACTCAATGTCAAACATCTCAACGTTCTGGCCCGTGATGTACGTCAGCAGGTTGCGGTCCAGACGCAGGGAGCTCCAGGTTAACCTGAGGGGGGTGACAAATAAAGTGTTAGATTTGGGGCAATGAAAGAAAAGAATGCTTATTACACAACAAAAACTACGCAGGCGGCGCAAGGAAGAGCTCTCCCACCACCTTGAGAACATCATAGACCCAGGACCGCTTGAATTACATTAAATGATATTCGAGTTCAGCTGCTGTACTCAGGAATGTTGTGCTTTCCTTCGATTGAGAGCCAGCACCACTGTAAACCACTTCCTGACTCATGCGAACTCTCAGGAAGTGCCCTTTAAAGGTTTAAAATATAATTTCCTTGTAGCCTAATTTGTTCAGGCTTCACTTCCTGGTTACATGCTTACTGCGTGGTTTCTGCTTACTCCAAGATGGATGCTGCTCTTGAAACCGAGGGCCAGGACTGCACGTGAAGAGTACAGCCAGGGCGGCACACGGTTATAAACCATACCACGGACGGACTCCTGTGTGGCAGCACAAGGGGTCCTCTGAGCTGACCCACTGCACGCCACTTGGACAGAACACACATGGGATTGGAGCCATTCATTCTCCCTCGTCAGGGCACGCCATGCCTTCCAGTCAAACTGTTTTTTAAAGTCGAGCTTTGCATCCGTGTGGTTCTTATTTAGACAGTGGAGAATGGCCATGGAAGTATTAACTGTACACAGGGTGGGGAGTCTTGCCAACGTCCAGAGCAGAGCCCTGTAGGCGAGGTGAAAAGGTGTAGGGGTCCCTTATCCAGCTCGGTACATGAGCAAGGTGAGGATGGATTGATGTCATTACAGTCTGGATACCTCTGGAAAAGCAAGTCTTGTTTCTCTATATTTAGAGTTTGGACAGGAGGACATCTCCAGTGGTCCTTTCCATCCCTGTATTCGGTGATTAATCAACATGTCCGACCATTCAACCCTTACAGCTGATGCAGGAGTCCTTGCCTGTAGGCAAGGCCACCAGAATTATCTGATTCTGTGGCTGCAGAGTTTTCCACAGAAGTAGGAATTTGCCACACAATCCATCATCTGCTGCAAAAACTGCAGATTTTAATAAAAAAATACTTATAGCTCAGACAGATCCAAAAGTTACTAAAATCGCAGTGACCCATGCTGACACATAGGGGATGCCCTATGCAAAGGTAGATCGGTCATGTTTCAGTTGCCTATTGCTTTATTTGGAGATTAAACTGGAACCAATGAGGTGAACCATTGGCCCAGTGTCACGTGAAAAAATTTCAAAATTATGAAGGAATACTGTGACAAAATATCCCTCATTAGGTCGCATAATTTGCCTTTACTTGCCGCTTAAGTCAGTCAACCCTGCTGCATAATTCCAGTGGCCCTGCCTGGAGGGTCCAACTCGTGCTGGAGTTGAACATTCCTGCAAAACTGGCTCTGAAAAAAGAGAGGTACTTGTAAGCGAGGTTGAAAAATGGATCATAGTGACAACCCCCGCATGGCCTCATAGCAGTCTCAGCTCACGTTACTGACCTTGTGGTAAGGAGGGAATTTCCGTGACTGACACTGATATAGGGGGAAGAGATTACTCACAGATGACAATGTGAAAATAATGTGACTATGAGTCAACATTTCTGCAGGTCTACTGTCCTCAAAGCAGCATTTGGTAACTGATGTCATGCTATGTAGATTTGTACAATGCTCCGATCACCTGGAGGGTATCATGGCGAATAAGAGACAGGGGAGCTACCTTTAACTGGGACCTAATAGAAAAGCCAGGTTTTCATTTCTTTGCGAAATTCTAGGAGGGTGGAGGAGGATGTGTAACAGGAGCTCGTTCCGGTCTTTAGGAGCCATTTAAGAAAAGGCACGACCTCTGGCTCTTCCGATGAGGGGAAAATGGGGTTGGGAGTAGAGTCTGTTCAGGGTGTGGAAGTTGATGCGGGTGTTCATGTATGAAGAGCCTAGATTGTGTAGTGCTCTGTAGGTGAGGGTGAGGAATTTGAAGAAGGCATGTTTGTGTATGGGGAGCCAGTGGCGGTCTGAGGTGTTTCGATCTGAGGGAGCTGAGTGGGAGATTGAGAGTCTAGCTGCTGCGTTTTGAATGACTTCCTGTTTTTTGGCGAGTGGAGTAGTGATTCAGGCTTAGAGGGCGTTTCCATAGTCCATTCAGCAGATGATCACTGCTTGAGTGATACCTCTTCGGTCTTTTAATGTGAACCATCTGAAAACTTTCTTCAGGAGTCTGAGGATGTAGAAGCAGATGGAGGCGACTGTGTGGACATGGTCAGACATCGATATTAGCTTGTCGATCAAGATCCCTAGGTTTCTTGCAGAGTTCGACAGAAGGGTGTTGATTCAAGGGCCACCAGGCCAGAGGGAAGTGCCTTTTCCAAAAAAGACTATTTCCTTCCTGTCAGACTGGAGTTTCAGGCAGTTGTCCTTATCCAGTTTGCGACTTCTGGCATGCAGTTGATGAACTTCATTTGAGTGTTGGAGGAGTCGTCAGAGAGGATGAGCTTGGTGCGGGATGTTATGTTGAGTCCATGATATCGGATGATGCCGGCAAGCAGGGCCAAGTAGACGTTGAAGATGGTCGGGCTGAGTGAGGAGCCTTGACACACTCCGCAGATCAGATTGGAGGCAGAGGACGAGTACGGGGACAGGCTTACAAACTAGGAGGAAGGAGCAAATCCAGTGGAGGGCGGGTCTATAAATTCTGGTGCTGTGAAAGCGCTGGATGAGGATGGAATGTGAGACTAAGTCAAAAGTGACCAAGAGGTTGAGTAGGACGAGTGCCACTGCGTCTCCTTTGTCTATGATTAGAGGAATATCATCAGTAGAGGTGATGAAGGAGGTCTTGGCGCTGGGGTTTGGTCTAAATTTTGATTGGAAGGGGTCCATGCAGTTAAGTGGTTGGCATTGAGTTGGTCAACCAATCGCTTATTGATGATTTTTACAAGACTTTGGCTGGACATGAGAGTAGGGATATGGATCTGTAGTTCAGTATTTTTTGGTCAGCAACAGATTTTTTCAGGAGAGGTAGGATAGTGCCGTGTTTCCATGAGTTCGAGAATGTGGCTGTGGTGAGAAAGAGAGTTGCAGAGGATCGGTATGAGGACACTGCAGACAGGGTTGAGTCCTTTGTTAAAAATGAAGGGAGGGCATGGGTCTGAGGCAGCTCCTAACTGGAAGGAGTGCATTGTGGTGGCTGTTTCCTGAAGGTATTGGTCGGCTAGCACGTCAGGGTGGTTTTTCGAGTTTCATTTTCCTCAGACTGGAGGACGGTGAGTGTGGAGAGGTTGGGTTGGAGTTCACAGTGTTGTATATGGTGGCGATTTTGGTGCTGAAATATTAGGAGAGCTAGGTGCAGAGTTCCTATGATGGAGTGATTTCATGGAGCGGACGGGGGGATGGCGAATATTTCTTTTGCGTTGTTGGAGCCGTTTTCGATTTGTTCAGTTATTGCGATGCGCTTCTGGGTCTTAAGACAATGGTGGCAGATCTGGAGAGCTGCTTTATATATATTTATGTCGGCGTTGTTATGGGTGTGTCACCAATGGTGTTCCATCTGTCTGCAGTGGCATTTGGAGAATTTGAGGTCATCCATGTACCAACTTGTCTGTGGCATGGGGAGGCTTGGGTGCAGCGTGGGGAGGAGCATCCAGTGCTTATTGCGTGGAGAGCTGCAGCAGAGTAGCATCTTGTGGTGTGGTGGGTAGGTGTTGGACCAGGGCTTCTTGTGCTGGGCGAGATTGGGTTGTGGATGGGCATAGATGGACTTGCCTTTAGCATGCATTTGGTGTCGAATGAGCTGCCTGCGGCACATGCTAGCTGCACATGTATGCTGCGTGTGACCGATGCACTTCTGCACTACAGGTGCCATTAAGAAGGTGGGTAGGAGGATCTAGGGTGCTGGCAGTGCAAGAGTGGGCGGCAGAGAACGCAGATGGTGGAAAGCAGGCGGGGGGAATTAGCAGGTGAAGGCGCAGTGCTGAGAGCAAAAAAGCAGCAAAGGATGCAAGTAAAAAAGGGCAACAAGAAGACAAAAAGCAAAGAGCAAAAAAAAAAAAAAAAGAGTCTACATGGGTCACGGAAAAGCAGCGTGAAAGGCAGAAAGTCTGAAAAAAAGTAACTAGGCAACAATCAGAGTAGACCAAAAGTACGAGTGAGGGAGATCGAGCCGAATGAAAGCGGTTTGAATGGGGCAAGGAGGAGTGAGTGGAAAGGGAAACTGGCAAGCAAGATAAAAGGTGCACACAGAGACAAAAGGTGTAGGAGAAGGAAGACAGAAGAACAAAGGGCAAAAGGTGCAATAGAGAAAAGTAAAAGAGTAAAGGGGCAAAAAGGAAAGCACAAAAAGAGTGAAAACAGAGGAGAAAATGGCAGGAGGCTGGAGGGACCTCAATCTAAAACAGTAGAGCAGAAGCACGGTCTGAGAGGGTTGTTTCAGGTCGGAGAAGTGAAGCAACAAGTAAGGTGGTCAAACAGTGACTTTTTAATAGCTGGTCCATACTGCAGCTACCATTAAGAAGGATCGGGGGTGGGGGGGATTGTGGGGGTGGTGGCAGGGCTGGGTGGGACAGGAGTGGACAGCGAGTGAGTGTGCAGTGCTTACAGTAAAAAGGCAGCAAAGGAGGAGAGCAAAAAAAGCAAAAAAGGAGACAAAGAAGCAAAAAAAATAAAAATTAGAAAAAAACAAAGGGCAAAATACAGAAAAAAAAAGGCCGCAGGAGTCATGTAGTGGTGTTACTACAAACTATTCAGTCTCTATCGGTGAGCTGTATTCGCTACTGAGAGAGAAATTGTTACGGACATTAAGATGGCCACTTCATCATGGAAGACCAACAACCATGAAAAAGGATTCAGCATAGGAGGCAATTGACCATGGAAGACCATTGGCCGTGGAAAACAATTGAAAAAGGAAGACCAGACACCATGAAAAATAATTGATTGGTATAGGTCACTAATCACAAAAAAGTCCATTGACCACTAAAGTCCATTAATAGTGGAGGACAATGGAAACCCAGAGGCTATAGAGCATCATACCTCATGAAACACCAATAACTTTGATGGAAGTCCCTCGAAACGCAGTAGAAGAATATGAGTGGAGGAGAGCTCACACCATATGAAAAAAGCTAGCGATCATTGAGACCACGGACCATGAAAGACCATCGACGACATTCATCATGCTTGGTTATCTACCATGTAAGCATTTCATCAAGGAAGGACAATAAGCATGAAAACCCAATAATCATGGAAGACCATAAAAGGCTATGGAAAAGCATAAGAGCAACAATTACGGAAAACCATCAAACAAGGAATGTCATTTACTTCTTAAGACCACTGACTGCTGAAGCCCATTAACTGTTGAAGACCATTAACCATGGAAGATCATAGACCATAGAGTACCATCAACTATGTAAGGCTATGGCCATTGTCAATGGAAGGCCATGGAAGACCATTGAAGGACCTCAAATATAATGAAAGCCCATTAATCATGGAAGACTACTGAACATGGAAGACATAAAAAACTGTATACCATCCATTATGAAAAAAACAGATGACATGTTGTACATGAAAAACCACTTAACATGCAAGGTCACTGTGTCCAAGGCCCACCATGTCAAAAATCCAATGACGAAAAAGACAACCCACCTGAATGAACCAAAGGCAACTTTGTCTCCATCCACCATAATAAACTTATGGGATAAGGTTCCCTGAATCCTCCCGGATGGCATGTGGAAACCGACCCCAGACACATAGCGCACACGGAGGTTCTAAGAGAGAGAAGACAGAGTAAGGGAAGGAATTTAACAGAAGCTGGTTCAGTCCCTTTTATTCCTTGAAGCCACCAAGGGTTTTTAGAAACTAGATGGGAGAGTCTCAAACAGTCACACAGAACCAAGTCTCGAGGACAGTCACAGAGCTCCAGGTCACTAAGAATAAGCCAGTTTGGTCCAGATCACAAGAGACGTTCTTGCCATGGAAGGGTACACAATTTAAGGGTGTGACCAGAGCTCCAGGTCACAAGGCCAGGCATATCCAGACTTGAAATTAAAGAGGGGGCAGAGATCTGCTGAGCACTAATGTCTGTGATTGATCCAGTTCTATTATTAAAAGCAGGGCGAGCACAGAGCTTCAGACAACTTATACTGGCCAGGTCTGTCCTGCTATTAAAGGTAGCAGAGCACAGACATCTGCGTCACTAGGGCAGTCTGATCCAGGTTTGATATTTAAAGTAGGCAAAGCTCAGCTCTCAATAACTAAGCAACAGGATGGTAGAGTCCTGTATTGAAGGTAAACAGTCATTGTAGTGCAGTTCACTGGACACTGCAATTTTTCTAGATGTTTTCCCCTGGCATCCGAGACACCTGAGGACCTGTTCATACAGGTTATTAGGTAACAATCCCTGCAAATAGTTTTCATGGAAACATGAGGGAAAGGGTGGGGATCTAAGCATTGGTTAGATGCCCAATAATTGTATGCTGGCCACGTGTTCAATTGAAAAAAAATAAGCTGACCTACTACTTTTGGGGAACCTGTGAAGTCTTTCACCCATTCATCCAACGATTTATCCACTTTTCCACCCATGCCCATTTGCCTGCGATCTATCCATTCATAATATGCACCCATCCGTAACCCACTCATCCATCTTGTTCTGTGCCATCCTCACCCTCAGTTTGTAGCGATCGAGCTCCAGAATTTGGCACATCTCAACGAGGAGCTTCACCCCTTCCTGGTCGAGGATCATGTAGACAGGAACCCGCCGCCGGTAGGCGGCATCCAACACGTCCCGGAACACATCACGATCTGTGAAGAGGTCCATGACCACAGCCACCACCTGTGAGAGGGGAAGAGACAGGTGTATACATGAAATGCACAGCAGAGCCCGCCTTCAGGTTACAGATGGAAAATGATAAGACATCAGAGGTATTACTCAGGTCACACAAATCTTAAAAGCTTCGACAGCAGAGGTGTCCAACAGGTTACACAGATCCTACAGTGTCAGCCAGCAAATCTTTCCTCAAGGTTACACCGAACTTACAGGCCGAGTTCTCAGGCAGAGAGCTATTCCTCAGACTACAGGCTCTGAGAGCAGTGCCATCCCTCAGGTTACACAGATTTCACTGTCCGAGGCAACATCATTGTGCCCTTGGTTCTCTGAAGATATTGTTGGCTCTGTTGACTAAGGTGCCCCCTAGGAGGCATAGATCTCACAGGCTCGGACTTCCGAGAGCAGAGCCAACTCTGGGGCTCCAGCACCTAACAGACGTTCTGACAGATCAACACTTGGAAACTAGGGCTCCAGAATACCTTGTGCCCCCTTGAAATATATCCTGGTGAATGATGGGCAATATTTGGAGACCACCGAGAGCTCTGTTTCACTCACCACCTGGATCTTATTGGAGTGAATAAGAAAAGCATTATAAAAGTCAAAATGCAAAGCAGAAGCCTCTAGCGACATGACACGAGCCATACTGTAAGACCTTCCCCTGGAAGGCTTGAACCAGAGGTTGCAAAAACACTACTTCATGGCCCCTTAGTGTAGGTGTGGCATGAGCAGTGTCGGGGAGCAGCTGCTTGACGTCCACGTCCAGTCGCTCCATTAACGTCACAACTAGAGGTTATTTATTTTTATTTTATTAATTTAATGCAGTTTTCTATAGCGCAAACTTTACCCAAAGGTGTCAGAATGCTTTACAAAAGAAACAGTTAAGTTACAAAAGGTACACAAGATAGACCAAAACACGCTAACTAGTTACATATAGGTCGCATATATACAGTTACAAAAAGCTAAGAGGTTGCATATATACATTGTAAAAATAAAAGGTGCCAGCTTTAGGTTAAAACAGGAATACAATACATATTTACAAGGTTGACCTCTTGCGAGTGCCAGATGGCCGTAGGGGGTCAAGAAATTGGTTGAATTATTCCAGGAACTGCTGTTGGACGAGAAGAGTTTTAAGATCGGTTTTGATGGTTACAATTTCCATTTGAAGATGTAAAATAATGTTTTCAATGAGTTACATAATTTACTGAAATGTCTCCCGAGCACTTCATTTTGGCATCTCTAGTGAGTAAGGACGAGATGTTCGATGTTTGGCCCTCGCAGTTCACACAGACGTTTCAGAGGGCAACACTTTCCTGTTCCGGGTTGCACGCGGCGCCTCTGTGCCTGTACGTTGGTGTACCGGCACGCGGGCAGGCCCCTTTCCTTGTTCCTAGTAAATACTGCCTCGTTGCAATTGAAAGGTCCGACCAGTTTCCTGCTGGGCCCCGAGCCAGGATAAACCGCGGGCGCCCCAGGTCCAGTGCCCCTCCCCCCACCTTCCGGGGCGAAGGCGGGAAAGGCAGGCGAGACCCAGGCAGCCTGCAACGCTGTGTTACTACAAACAGGACATTTACTGCTCCTAGCTTTACACATCCTTCACGACACCTCCAGATCCTGTAGCAGTACTGTGCCCTGCAGCGCAGCGCCCCCCCCCCCGTTTAGAGCAGAGAGGGCGAGCCATAGCCGAGCCAAGGGTCAGACTGGCTCTTAGAGCCCGTGCGCGGGCCGAGCCATTAACTCGTTCCGTGCTCATGACGGAACCACGCCGTCATGAGCCACGGTTGCCGTGTGCTCATGACGGAGTGGTTCCGTCATGCTGCGGCCGTTGGCGGCTACGCCGCCCACGCGGCGCTAATTCCCCGCCTGTGCGGGAGATTAGCGCCGTGGGCGGAGTCATGACGGAACCACTCCGTCATGAGCACAGCCCAACCGTGGCTCATGACGGAGTGGCTCCGTCATGAGCACCGCACCACCGCGCTGCCCCCCCGCACCCCCCAGCGCGAAGGGGTTAAAGCGTTTGGCATGTAAATTGTACAACAAACATCAAGTAAAACGTCACAGTCTCTTCAAAAGTGAAAAAAGTGTACTTATGTAACACACGAAAGCCGCTCGCCTTAGTACGTCGGATGATATCACTGCATTGAGAAGCATATATTCAAAATGAGAATTTTTTAAAGATGACCTTAGAAACATTCATGCTTCGCTCTGCCCTGACGAAAATGCCGTTACTGTATTTATATCTATGTATGTCAGAGGTGGGCCAACCAATAAATTAAATGGAGCCGAGCCAAGAGTCGGCTCTGACTTTAAGAACCTGTGCAGGAGCGGAGCCCTGAAAATATTTGACATGTAAATCATGCAACAAACATCGCTGGAATATGATAAGGTGTCTTCAAAATACAAAAGTGTACTTCTTTAAAATGTAGAAACATTTTACCTTAATACGTCAGATTATACCTCTACATTGAGAATCATTTATTAAAAGTGAGAATTTTTAAACATGAACTGAGAAACATTCCTGCCCCATCCTAACGACAATGCTATGAGTGAACGGAGAGGCAAGTCAGTTGTCATGTATACCTTATATGTGGCCGAAATTCTTATTGTAGAAGGGCACTATTACATAGCTCAAACATTGCCAGAGGACATAGGAGCACTTCACGACAGAAACAGATTAGCTTACACTTCTTTTCCGGCAACAGGTTATTTGCCTGGATTCACAGTATGGTGAATGGAGGCTAGGATTCGGTCATGGTTTCCCATATTGCATGGACGGTAGCTGTGGCCACAAGGTCGCATGGCCTCCTGTAAAAGCTTGACTCGTTTTTGACTGGAGATTCGAAGATCACTTCAAATTGAGCCAAAGCAAAGGATCTGGGTCGTACCAGACTTTAAAATTTAATGGCTCATTCACCTCCAATTAATTTATATATATGGTATTTCTACAGTGCAAAGCAAGCCAAAAGGCGGCAGAGAGTTGTACATGGTTAAAGACAAGCAAAAAGTAGAAGGCGAAGTAGCTGGATTATAGATGGCTAATGCATTAGGATGTGGTGTTCTGTAAATAGGGGAGTCTTCAACTCTTTCCTAAATTGGAGCAGCGTTGGGGAGGATCCCGGCTGTGGGTGTGCCGAGATCCACCAGAGATGGTTGGTTTGTCTGCAGTATAAGCAGGGCTGCTGGTCATGACATGTTGTAAATGATACAGCTGGTTTTGAAGATGGTGCGGGCGGGTAAGGGGAGCCAATGGAGTTACATCAGGATGGGGGTGATGTGATCATATATTTCTTCAGGCTCTGGATGAGACATGCTGTAGCGTATAGTATGCCGCTACAGGGTGCTACTGTGGAGTCTTGGAGGCCATGAAGTAGGGATTACAACCATTCAGATGCAAGAGTATAAGGGCTTGAACAGCAGTTCTGAAGTCTCATTCTGGAAGAAATTTTTTTTTTTATTTTTTTTTTATTTAAAGCTAGCTGATACAGTGCAGTTTTTGTGATTAATATGTTGCTTGAGGTTGGTGTCCAGGGTGTATGCAACTGACTTGGCATTTAGTGAATGTTGGAGATCAAAGCTGTAAAGGTTCATGTTATTAAGCCAGCTTTGCAGTGTATCCGGTTATTGTTCTTGGCAAATAACAGGAATTTAGTTTTTGTTCGGTTGAGCTTCAGATAGGCACTGGACTTCCAGGTCTGGATGCTGTGCCAGCAGTCTTTGAGGCACTGGATGTCTGAAGCAGAGGAGAGACTTTCATGTGGAGTTGTATATCCTCGGTATGATGGTGAATATTCATACTGTTCTCGATAGAGCACCAAGCGGCTCTGTGTATAGTGTGAAGGAGACAGTATGGAGCCCTGGGGGATTCCACAGGTGACAGGGATCTTTTATGACCTAACGTGCCTATGTGAACAAACAGGTGTCTGTTGGAAAGGTAGGAGGAGAACCAGTGACAGACATTGCGGGTGAATCCCATTTGAGACTCAAGGTACTTATCAGGGTGTGATGGTCGACTCTGTCGAAGGCAGCTGAGAGCTTCAGGAATATCAGGAGGCAGGGGTCACCTTCATCTGTAGTCAAGAGGGAATCGCTTGTGATGTGTAAGGTTGCGGTATCTGTGTTGCAGCGAAGTACAAAGCCTGGCTGTCAGTTGTGCAAGAAATCATTAGCGTTTATGTGGTCTTAAAGTTGAACACAGACTGATTTTTAAACAATCTGCCTGATGAATGGTAGGTAAGTGATGGGCCAGTAGTTGACAGGTCATCATGCCTGGTGTGGGTTTCTCAAGGAGTGAGAAGATCTGGCCTGTCTTGAGTGCTTCTGGGAAGATTCCATGACTGAAATGGACAATGAGAAGTAGACTTAAGAGAACACCTCTGTAGAGAGCTTTAAGGAAAGACAATGGCAAACCATAATCTTTGTGAGAAGTGGCTTTGAGGTAGTGGAGTATGTCAGCAAGATCTAGGAGGGATAAGGTTTCGAAGGCTGACCATTGGAGAATTCTGTGGGAAGAGGTGGGTGTAAAAATTGAATCAGGCTTGGTGTTGTCGATGTGCCGTTGATCTTCTGTATTTTGCCCATGGAAGAAGAGGTTGATGGTATAGCATTCTTCTGAGGACTGAGGAATAGGTTGGTCCATCAGGGAGTGGATGCAGTACTGGATTTTCTCGAATAGCGTTTTGCTCATGTTGGAGGCTTCACTTATGGTGTTGCTATAGTACTTTGGTGTTCCTGATGTGATGAGCTGTCTTTGTATTGAGTGAAGGGAGTTCAGTATCAAGATGTTCTCGGGAGTTCTGTTTTTCTTCCATTCTCTTTTGTGTCTGCAGATCGATTGTTTATGTCAGGAGGGTCTTTATTGTACCCGGATGCTGAAGGCTTTGGCTTGCACCTGATTGGTGTAATTGGGAAATGGATTTTCACATAGCTTTCCCCAAACATTTTGAAGTTATTTAGAAGGGTGTTGCCATTGGACATGGAGTCAATAGGGTGAGAGATGTGTTGAAGAATTAGGTCGTCTAAAGAGAAGTCTTTGAAGGATCTGAAGGTTAACCTTCTGTGCTGACCTTGGTTTGTTGGTAGGATGCCAAGCCTGGAGAATGGAAGACAAAGTGGTATTTCCAGTCCAGGTCTATGGATGTTTTGCATTGGATTGTTTGGTGATGTTGAAAAGACAAGGTCGAGGATGTGGCCTTTGGAGTACATTGGTTGTGTGACATGCTGTACCAGTGTGAGAGTATTGAGGAGGTTGAAGAGGAGGTCTCTTGTTTTTTTTTTTTAACTTGTGTTGTCTAGGAGGTTGAAGTCAATTAAAGATTGGGGTGAGGGCAGGTTGGATGGAAGAGGTGGTAAGGAGATCTGAGAATTAATCAACAAAGTCCTTGTTCTGCTCAGAACGCTCGTACAGAACATAATAATGTTGTAGAGACTGGGAAATGGCATGCCACCCACTCTGTGGCATTTAATATTACTCGCTTGCCTAAGGTGCAGGACCAGGAGGATTTAGGGATGAGAGGCATCCTCCTTTATGAGTGCGATCCACACAATGGATGCTATTGACTGTGGGAAGAAGGATGTGTGAAGATGTGGGTGTAAACCATGTTTCTATGATGAAAAGGGTGTCAAGATTGTGAGGTAATTACCAAAGATCTAAGCTTTGCCATTGAGCACAGCTCCAAGAGCCATTAATCGTCGCCCAGGAGCCGTTGATCAAAGATCAAGGGCCATCAATCATCATTCCTAAAGCATCCATTCTCAACGTCATACACAAAAACACCATGGATCAACGCTGTAGGAATTCGTGATCGTTGCATCAAGAAGAATCCCAAGAGCCATTTTTCATCACCTAATAATCATCACTCACACCCCAAGAACATTAACTAGTGCCTCAAAACCCAAGAACTACTGATAAGCATCCCAACAGCATTTGATCATAATCTGTCCACCAAGGAGCTATCCTATATTGCCTCAAAAGCAATAAATCATCCTGTCAAGGCCCAGTAGCTATCTTTCAGCCCTCAAGAGGCATCGATTATCTCTACAAGTGCAATCAGTCATTGGTCCAAAACCTTTTCATCAATCTCCCATGGTCCATTGATCATCAACTCATGAACCACCAATTATACCTTCAAAATCATAGAGTAATCAATAACTATCCCAATAGCTATTGATCTTTGTCTAGGAGTCAATCACCACCACAGACCCATCACTTAACACTCCAAGACCAGGAGACCTAAGAGCCATCCATGGCATCCCAAAAACCCTCAAGCTTACCGCAGACATGCTGCGGAAAGCATCCTCGAAAAATGCAACTTATTACTCAAATGGCCAATCATCTTCCTAAGGCCAAACAAACGTTACCCAAAAGCAGAGGGCAACTGGCATTACTCCATAGCCATTTTACATTACCCCAAGACATACCAGTCATCCGTTCAAGAGTCAAGATACATCTATCCTCGCTCTCAATAACCAACTCCAGAGTTATCCAGCACTGCTTCAAGACCATTGTTCGCCATCCAAAGAATCACTGATCAACACTCCAAAATGCATCAATCATCCTCCAAGAACATCAGTCATTTTCAGAAGTGCTATTGATCACTATATCAAAAGTGATCATTTATGAATTCATGATCAAATCAATATTGCCTTTAGAGTCATTGATCATTGTTCCGTGACTGACTGATCATTGTAAACTAGCTATCAACCATCACCCTAAAAGCCATGGATGAGCACCACAGAAGCCATCATTCGTATGCTACTAGCCATTAATAAGTGTGCAAAGAGCTACTGATCATCAATACAAAAACCATTGAAGAGTTTATCAAGAGCCATCAAGCATCAACACAAGACACATCGCCCGACACATCGCCCATAAAATATTAATCAGCACCACAGTACCCATTGATACCTACTACTCATCAATCCTTAACCCTAGGAGCAAAGTCCTACCAGTCATTGCCCAAACAGAGAAGGATCATTTCTACACTATCCATCAATCATTACCCCAAGAATCCTTTATAGTGCACTCAGGGCCAAGGGAGTAGCCAGACAATTAAAATACCCCCCACTTTGATCCATCCCTCGAACACAGTCTGGTGAGCAAAGCAAGTAAACTCTACCCACTCTAGGTGAGATCCCTTAATCCAGCCTTCTGTCCTCCTATTTCTCCATCCTTTAAGCCTGTCATGCATCCATCCATCTATCTTTTCACGTTTCAACTCCTACATCCATCCTTTCACAATTCCATTTGTCTACCCTCTCATCATTACAGTTTTGTATCCATCGTTCTACTCACACCTTCCACCATTACGCCATACTTTTACCAATTCATCCACCAATACACCCTCATTTTATCAATCTACCAATTCATCATTTCACCCTACCATCCAGCCATCCCCCCATTCGTCCAGCCTTTCATGATTACAGACACGTTTGTTCACCCACCCATGTAAATCTTGTTTTCCCCTTCCATCTATCAGTCCTTTTATCCGTGCATGCATCCTTTCATCCACAATTCCTTCCTTATTTTTATAGGTCCTCCCTTTTGCTCTTCCTTCCAAACCTCTGCCACTCCCATTCATTCCCTCTCTTTTTCTCTTAATTTCTTTGCTGTTGTTAACTCCTGATCACTATGTTTGTTTTACCTTACTTTTGATTTTTTAATAGCTTTTGTCTGCAGAGCTGCAGCCAGGACAGGGTTATAAAGAACTAGAATTGTCAACACCATCCTGCTTAAGCTGTGAAAGCGCCCCGATGCCACTGCTCAGGACCCATCATTCATCACCCATGAGGGATTAATTGAGTATGAATCCAAGATCTACAGGTAGACACAAGAGCCAAAAGATACATGTTAAAAATGTTGCTCCACGTGAGTTTGGCGTAAACGTTCCCACTTGACAGTGTACAGAACAAGCCAAAGCAATACAATTACAATTTACAGTCATTGGAGCCTTAAATTGCTTCCGAAAGATTTTCTTCATGGTCAGACATTGAATCCACCACCACTCCCTATTTCTACCATTCTTCTCTTTGACACAAGACTGAACAATAGTAATGCTTTCTGTGTAGATAAGGTCTCAGTTGTTTGCGTAGAGAGGCAGGCTAACTCTTTCATTTATCCTGAATGCGCCTTTGCTTGTACCCGGTGACTTCCAATGTTTCCGCATGACGGCTGAAGCCATGGCTGATTTCCAGGATATCCACATTTTATGGATATAAACAGGGCTTTAAGTGGGCTGGGTCTCAACGGTGCTCAGTTTTATTTAAGGGGGCCTCGAAACGGGTCTCTATCGGGTTCTGTTTTGTGCCCTGGCACAGGCGGTCTGTTTTTTTCCGGACTGCAGTGTGTGCAGGGACATGGATGTTCGCGTGCTTACGCTGCTCACTAGTGGAGGAGTCATGGCATGACGTCATGCCAGGTGAGCATTGTAGGGGGAAGGGAAATCCTTTAAAGAGAGTCATATTCTCTCTGGATTTCCCTTCTCTTTTTGAAACTCAGGAGCAGCAACAGTGTCCTGGTGTCACCAGGGCTTTAAGTGGAAGCTTTTTCAATGTTATATACAAGCCATATATGCTGCTTATTTATCTTATGCAACTAACAACCATTGACAAAGCCAATAGTCCTGACTTGTAGGTATGATGTTACTTGTATCATGTATCTGAATGCAATGACAGAAACAGCAAAATACAAGTGGGACAGCAAACAATGCTAAGCACAGATTTTTACAATATGTGTTTGTCAGTCACGCCCTTAATTACCTAGGCCACGCCCCTTTGAGAGCCCCTCCCCCCCAAGTTTTTTCATCCCACTTAAAGCCCTGGATATAAATACAATGGCTCTTAATGGTAATCATTTACACAGGGAGTTTTTATCCTGAAAGGTTGGCATGTATCCAGCTCATGTGGAAGGAGTTTGAGCACCGCTGATTGAAAGTCACATTCTGTTCCTAAGTTAAACTAATTTCCCCCACTTTCTGAACGTTTTCATTTCTTTACTCGACTGTGTGACCCAGTATCTTTTACTAATAATTCCATCTCTCTCACTTCAACTATATGTACCGTGAATGAATTGCCTTTTAGGTGCCACACTTTTAATGCATGCTATTGTCCACTTATTTAAATCTCACCATGTTCTCTCTCCACCCAAAAATCTCTCCACCAAAAAGCCATATCTTGATTAAGAAGATTTGTGCGATTATCGTCTCACTAGTGTCGGTCTTTACCAGGTAATCAATATGAAAAATATTATTGCACACCTGTCTGAGCAATCTCGGCCTCAACCCTACAGGTTAGGGTTTGTCATTAGTAGAGACCACGACGCTGCAGTCATTCTGGTGGTGTTCAACGCCACGCAAGTATGGATTGGCGGACTCAGATTCTGGTCTACAAGCATTCTTTGATATCCCAGTAGCTTTCAAGTAAACTATCTGAGAGGGTCCCCTGACGCATCTTCAAATTAGGCATGGTAATTGGTGACCCCATTTAAACTGGTTTCCACGGCAGTCAGTGGGATCCCTTCCCAACCGTGCATGGTCCTTCCGGGCCCCAATCCGGTCACAAATATTGCCCACCATCCATATGAAGCAGCAAAGGGGCAGAATGTTCTAGAGTAAAGTAGCAACATCTTCCTTCTCCAAAATGCTATGGCCCTAGTTATATGCTATGGTTTCATCTATAGTTGGTGTCTTCCGTTTCAGACCCTACGATGATTCCACATCGCTCATTTGCTTTAGAAGGGTTGAGCTGTAAAGAGTGATCTTTCATGCGTTTCTGCCGTTCCTGAATTCCACCTCAGGACTTGGCTTTCTGTCGTTTCCTCTTTGGGTATTTCTGACTCAATAGTATCATTAGGACTTTCTTATGGTTTCACCCAGTCCCCGCATTTCATTTTGCGTTTGGCCTACACCCCGTGTAGGAATCAGTCTGCATACAAGTTTAATTGGTCCATGTAATTTTTTTTTTCTCCAACAAATTTGATTGATTTTGACATTATGGAATGCATACATGTGAAGGCATCATGCAACATTATCATTCATGCAATCTCTAATTATTCGTATTACACTTCATATAATTGTATACATCTTATACATTGGTTATCAATACCATAGTTCAACATTTTCAGTGGTCTTATTGCAGGAAATGCATTCTACCATTGTTTAACTTATAATCGCCCCTCCCTTCCCCCGTACTTGGTGAACACTTGTTGACTGCTCACAGAACACAAACCGGATTTGTTGAGCTGTAGTAATGATTTGTGGAAACCTATTTCTGTGGCTGAGGGTTTATGGGGATTGTTTGGGCGCTTTTACTAGTGGGATATGCGCATATGGCCACAGCCACTGCCAAGTAGCAGTAACTGCATGATTTAGTCCTTAGGCGTGTTATCGTCATGGGTAGGGTCGGCATGGTCCATGTAAGGTTTTAAGGGATCCATACTACTTATTTTTTAGACTTTCATTCCATCATCCAGGCTCTTACAACTGGAGGTTGGTGGTAGTTACCGTGTACGACCCCGATTCTGAGGGTGGGGCTATATTCCTACCACTGCACGGACTCCTGTGTGTACAATGTCAGCATTCTGTCCCCTGCTAAGTTTTCTGCATTTGGGTAAGATGGGCACCAAGAATCGCACCATTGCACTTTTCCCGAGTCCAATGTTCACCGATTGAAACTGCGACAAATTAACTGGGTGGGAAATACCAAGTAAAGTCCTGGAATCTGTGAAATTCAGTGATCGAGCCACCAAAGGGGGCATGTTGCGAGTTAAAACTCGAATCAGGAGGCATGTTCCGGATCGGATAAACACCTTATCTTGCAGTGCCTGTGTTTGTTTACTGCTCTTGGTAAAGACCACAAGCCTCCTCTACAGGGCACTCGTTATCAGGGCCCAAGGCCCCTATTACAATGAGATTGGAGAACATGAAGGTATTTACCAACTTGGTAAACACCAACACCACGGGGTGAGGTATTCACTAAGTCCAGTAAAAACATATTCGGAGTTCAAGCTCAGAAATGGGGAATAACATGCAGTATTCGGTGCCTACGTCACCGAATTATGTATGGACCAATAAGTACTGTGCATTTGCCCCCTCTGTAAATGTAAGCAAGTTTAAGGGGGAAACTGTAGGAATGAAGTGTTTAACGCACCAGATAAATTACTGGATGAGCTGCATTACTTGGAACTCTGACTCCTCTGCAGCTTGCTCAAAAATCGGAATCTCAGGGCCAATTTGTGAAGAGGGATTGAACATTATTTTAATGAGCTGGGTGAGAGCTAAGAAATTTGATCAGATGCCTCATTTTCAGCTAAAGCTTCTGAAACCAGTTCCTCACAACAGTCATGTATATTTAGTAAATAGAGAGAGAAAAAAACTAGTCAATAGCATTAGTCAATAGCCGGCAAATGACCCTGCGAGTGAATAGGCTGGGCGAGGGGGAGGCATTGGAGAGGGGATTACTTTAGCACGGAAGATGAAATGTTACCCTGCACCAGTGGGAAAAAAACTCCTTCGTTTCAAAACGTTTTCTTCTTTCTAAAGGTCAGCATTTTTGTGTGCCGTGATGTCAGCCTGGCCTGCCTCTGTGCCCTGAAACCACAACAGTCATTCTCACTTCACCTTTGTGTATGTATCGCCGATACCACAATCTCACGACACTAAACCAGCGGTTCTTAAACTTTTGACTTCTGTGGACCCCCCCAGGTCCACCCTGTGAATTACCGCCGGAAACCAGGGACCCCCGCCTAAGCAGTTTCTACGATATGAACTAACAATGCACAAAAAACAGTATAGAATTTTTTTTAAATACCCAGTATGAAATATTTTATATAAACAAACGAAAAATTGAACATTGACATTTTAAAGGTAAGCTTGGAGCTTTGCGAAATGTCGTTTTTTTTCTCCAAAAGACGAATGATATGCTAGACTCTAGCAGATCACTTTATGTTTTTTGCTCCCAGGGCATGCTCTCTTTTTGTTGGCGCATTCCAGTGCTGCCACAATTGAAAACACCAGTCCTCCCCATTCTAGATTCGGTTTGCTGTTATTGCACTACTCCCACGAATCAATTTCATTGTTACCTTCTAGTTTCAAATTCCTTCACATTTACAAGCATTTTAAAACTTTGTTTTCAGTCTTGCTTTTTATTTATATTTGATTTACTAATATGCTACAATATTTAATTTTCTAAACAATCGCGGACCCCTGAATAAGAATGGTGGACCCCCAGGGGTCCAAGGATGACAGGTTAAGAGCCACCGCATTAAACCAACAGGCTAGTGTACCCCAACAGCCAAATGCAACGCAAGGTCTGAACGTAATGCCCAAAACCAAAAGGTCCTTCTGATGCCCAAAATCAACAGCTCAATCCAATGCCTGAAAGCAGCGGTCCAAATCTAATGGCGACAACTAACAGCTCAATCTAATGCCCAAAGCCCCAATCCCAAGGTAATGGCTCAGATGAATGTATGACGATACTTAGCATGCCATTACTACGCATGCTTTTAGTGCGATGTTTTTACATCGCAAATGCTATTAGCATGCATATTATTACTGCGCTTACCATTACTTCGCAAAAGCATTACAAATATAATAAAATGTATTTTAAAGCGCAGACCATTACTTCGCATACCACTACTATGCGTACATGGACCATTTTAAATAATTTTCAAATAAAATAACCTAACCCTAAACCCTAACACACTACCCCCAACACGTCACCCTACACAAACACCACTACACTACCCTAAATCACTACCCCCAGCACGACCCCCCCGAATCCCACTCCTGTCCCTACACTCATTCACTACCCAGCACGACCCCCCTACACTTCCCTAAACCCTAAATCACTACCCTACACTACACATGCACCACAAAACTACCCTAAACCCTAATACACTACCCCCAGCATGACCCCCTACACTACACAAACACCACTACACTACCCTGAATCACTACCCCCAGCACAATCCCCTACACTACACAAACATCACAACACTACCCTGAACCCTAAAACACTACCCTGAACCCTAAAACACTACCCCCAGCACGACCTCCTACCCTACATTTAAACCAAAACACTACCCTAAACACTAATACTCTACCCCAGTACGACCCCCCCCGACCCCCACTCCTGTCCCTACACTCCAACACTACCCAGCATGACCCCCCTACACTACCTTAAACCACTAACCTACACTACACATTCACCACAACACTAACCTAAAACACTACCCCCAGCACGACCCCCTACACCACAACACTACACGCAATCCATAAACTGTACTCCCAGCACAACCCCCTACACTACAATAACACACTACAACCCCCTTACCTCACTCTCCTCGCGGGACCTTCTTCACGTCGTCTCCGAGGGGCAGGGCACGTCGTTGTGAGGAAACAGCCTCAGTTTCCTTACAATGACATGGATCATTTAAAAAAAAAAAGTTCTTTAGCGCATAACATTACAACGCATGCTTTGTAACAACTCTTGCGATGTAACACCTTGCGTACTAATGGTACGCGTTATAACTTCGCAGGCATAGTAACGCATGCAAAGTAATGGTATGCGCAGTAGCAGCCGCGCACTAAAGGCTGTTTACCGGCTCAGACCAACAGTCCTGTGTAATGGCCACAATCAATAACACAATCTTATGCACAGAACCCGGAGTCCTGCTGTAATGCCCGAAAATAACAGCACAATCTAATGGCATAAAACAAAATTCCAATGAAATATGTCAAGTCAACAGCCTGATATACTGTCTGGGACCCAGCCGCCAATACAATTACCGAAATCAGTAGCTCAGAATAATGCAAAATCCAACAGCTAGATTTGAAACAAAACGTCCTGAGGTAATACCGGGATCCAACAGCAAAATATAATACCCGAAACTAACAGCGCAATGTAACGTCTGAACCCAACACTGAATGTGGTCCCACCCCTCAGTGTCTGGAACAACAATTGTGGCAGTCAGTGTGCAGAGAGAAATTATTACTAGAACCATAGTATCTCCCAGATATTCCAGTCCCAATACACTAAACCAACAGATCAATGTAAAGCACACACCAACCGCCTAGGGTGCTGCACAAAAGCAACAGCTCAATTTAATACCTGAAACTAACAGCCCGAATGCAAAGCTGGGAACCAACAGCTCAATGTAATGCTGAAAATAACACAGAATCTAACTCAGTGACGCACATAATGGCCAAGACCAACAGCCAAATATAATGTGTGAAATGAACAGCCTAATTTACTGCGTGAAACCAACAGCCAGGGTAAAACCCCAAACCAACAGGCCAAGTCTGGCTGATGAGGCTAGGAAACCGAGCGTGGCCGTGTATTTGAAAGCCAAGAGTGATCATTGAATAGTTGGGTGTCTACATAAAGCCATGGGTCTCTGGGAGGTAGTCTGTTGTTTCGCCTGAGAGCTGCTTCTGTGAAGTATGCATTATGCTTCCCCCTGGGTTTCCAAGCAATCTTGACTTTTCTCCCTGCCCGTGTGACGGGAGATCTGGTCCAGCCTTATTACACTTTTGATTTTTTGATGCGTATTATATGATGTATACAAAGCTTTTCCCATGCCCCGTTTTTAAGAGAGGTTATATTACAGATTACTGGGAAGCAGTCAGTACACTTCAAGCTGGGTGAAGAGGAGTTAATTATTTCTGCAGGGGCAGTTTTGAAACCTGCCATACGAGCCCGTAATTTGATGAGTACTGTATGACGTGCACCGGCCATTTTAATAGTTTTGTCTTACATAGAATGTTTTTTAGCTTATTTATCGTCCTGCAGCTGGATGTTTGATTATTTATTGAGCTTTGTATCTATACTTTTATGGATATATTCTATCAGAATAAAGAATGCAAATGAGTGAACAGCCCAATTCAGTGGATGATATAAACAGTCCATCTATTGTACGAAACCAGCATGCAATGCAACTCCAGAAACAAACAGCCTAATGTAATGATGAAATCAAGAAATCAGTGGAGTGTTTGAAACCAACATCCTCATCTACTGTGTGAAACCAACAACCAAATACAATGTACAAAATGTACAAGAGCAACGCAAGGTCAAAAAGCACAGCAGCCCAATGTAATGAACGAAACCAGCAGCACACTGGACTATTCATACATAGCCAAAGGACTGCTAAAGTCCGATATCAACAGCCCAAGGCAATCCACAATCCCAAACTCCCAAAGTACTGCCAAAAACCAACAGCACAATGTAATCCCAAGTACGGCCCGAAATCAGAAGTCTAACGCGAGACCGAAGCCAAACTCTCAATGCAATGGCGAACCAAGCGGCCCATGTGATGCCTGAAAGCCGGTTGTAATCTAGGAAGCATCCAGTGCTTGGCCGTCCAACGTTTGGCCGTCCAGTGCACCAACCAGGGCCGAACTGGGAACCAAAACTGGCCTCCCGGGGGGTTAGGGATGCAGCCGAGCGGTTTGCCAGGGCCGGTTTTGTTAAAGGGGCCGACATTGCAGCTATGCTGCAAAAACAGCCCTGTAACAAAAACTGCCCAAAGGGGTCCACCATGGCGACCCACAGGGGAAACACCCAGTGCCCGCTATGGCCAGTTCGGCCCTGGCACCAACAGGCCATACAAGACTCTCTAAGGCAGCGCCCAGTAGCAGAGGGCTCTCCTGTACAGCGCCCTTCAGGACTTTGTAGGATAGGACTCGGAGATATGAAACCCCCCAGGACAGCACCCAACAATGCACGGTTCCCCTGTACTAAACCTGGCTGTACAGTACAGAAGATGGTCTGTATGACTTTACAAAGCATGCATTTACCATGCATGCCTTTTCCGTGCAGCCTTTACCACACATATGCCTTTACAATGTATGCATAGCTACCAAGGTTTCAGATTGCTGTGTGTGACATTTTCACAATTTGAGTGTAATAGGAGTGACATTTCTGCGACTATGAGTGACACTTTCCCACGAGCAAAATCAAGCAATGAAGACGAGGGAAACATATAAATTACACCCATTTGAGCGACGAGAAACTTTAAGACTATTTTGAAATAGAAGGGCACTTAGGAAGCAAAGGGGTGGGGAGGGGCATGCTGAGTGGGAAAGAAGCATTCAACCTCCCAGGTGAAAAGACTGAGCAGCATGGACAATGCACATGACCTAGAGTGCCAGCTTCTAAGCCCCAACATCAGACAGTGCCCCCTGTTTGAAATCACAAGGAAATAGCACTGTAAAACGCAGACCGTGTTGCACTTACTTGCTTGCTTCAATGTGGCGCCCTGGCATCTCTAGCTAAATCGCCATCACCGTCCTGGATGATGAATGGAATGTAAAGGACCGTGTTTTTTTTCTCATCTTAAGGAGCGCTTCGGCTTCGCTTCGGAGGAGCTATAGAAGCGCGACAATGCATTTCAGTGAGGTTATGCGAACCACCACCCTGAAATGCGTTAGTCTAACGCATGGTGCGTGGTAATTGGCAGGGCTAAGTATGGGAAGTATATATATTTTTAAAATTTTTAAGTAACGGTGTACATTTTCAAAAATGAAAATCTGCATTAACAGCCCTGGGGAGGTGGTCGTCCCCGGTGCCTGGGGGAGGGATTGGAGTCCTCAAAGGCCCCCTATTTTTCATTAGCCCCATAAAGATGGCGTCCCGAGGGTGTCGCGTTCAAGCAAGCCCAGAGTTTGAGCACGGATCGTGCGTCTGCACCTACCCTTCCATCTTTGCATCCCTGGAATTGACCACCTGATGTGGCTAACAGCAATACAGCCTTTAGGTTGGACCTTGAACCACACAAACAGTAGCTAGTACTTTAGGGGCACTATTTCTGTGTGGGGGAGTTTTTCAATATATGTTTTTTTGTATTGACGAAGCACTACCGATCCTTAAGATCACTTGATAGGCGCGAAACATGTTGACAAACAACTGAGTGAGAGAACCGAGATAGGCCTTACTCTTATGACTATAAAAGGTACTTTCCCCACCCAGTCGTTGCACACTGACTACCAAGGTTCCTTTAAAACTTCTAGGGTAGCATTTGCCTGCTATAGGTTTTTATCTCTGACAGGGCAGTCCACTTATTAAAGGATAGTTTGTAACCTCCCCTATCAGTTTTAAACTCCAATCACGCATCACTACTCCACCACACTTATCACCTCATTTGCACTCATCATGCGGCACTCTCTTAAAAAGATCTACGCCAAACTGACCCTTCGGGGGACCCGTAGGGCATTGCAACGCCAGCCCAACGAGGAGCACTACCCTATGACGAAGCATGACATCCCCTTGGGGATGTGTTAGGGCAACACGAGACAGTCTAGTTGACTGTCTTCATGACCGTGGTATAGGCACAACTGTTTAGAATACTCTTTCTCCCTCCTTCGGAACAGAAGCCCAATTTTTGAGTCTTTGATCGACCCACAGGAGCACGGTCTCTGGAACTTCTAATCCAGCTCCTAGTCCCGAAGCCCCCACCCCCTCCGATTTCCACAGAGGAATCCAATTGATAGGTGGGTCCCTATGGGACCCCCCCCCGCAGGAGGCATAGAGGGGGGGGGGGTGTCAGTGTTTTCATACCCTGCCCCCTTCTCTTATTTTCTAATGTTCCAGGACTCGGCTCAAGCCGTGTCCCAAGATGGCTGCCAACACTTCCTGGTTTGAAGTGTTTGCAGCCAATCACATTTGAGCACGGGGACTGTCAGAGCCACGTCCCTATATATACAAATTTTTATTTCTGTTAATAACTACTAAACTGATTTACACCAAATCACAAAAAGGTACTTCCCTCGACCTTCCTGCCAAATTGGTGTAATTTCATTCAGCAGTTTGGGTTGTAGCCATGTGTAAAGTGCCTATGGGAATTAACATTTGGAAAATTCGTTTTTGGGCCCCCACCCTCATCCTTTTTCCTTGGTACCCACTTGACGGATCACCACAACACTTTCAAAACAGCAGCTGGAGTATGAGTCTTACTACTTTTGAAAATTACGCGAGGATTCGGCAAGCGATGCAAAAGTTATTTCAAATGAAAAAAAGATCTTCCTATGGAAACTACATCCTAAGTATAGCTATCTACTGTCGACCGTCAGTAGTTTAAAAAATATATATTTTACCTACTGGCACGCATACACAAACCCTCCCAAACCCCCATGTTTTTAATGAACTTTTACTACTAACCTCCCTTTACCCCTACCCACCCATAAACCATAACATTACCATTACCTCACTTTACCACTACTTATCGCCTAAACCCTAAAATGACCCATACCTCCCTTTACATCTACTGACTCCCCTTAATACTAAAAATGTCCCATGCCTCCCTTTACCTATATCCACCCCAAAAAATGCCAAAATTAACTTTACCTCCCTGTACGAATACCCAACGCTAATCCCTAAAAGTACCTCCCCTTTACCTCTGCCCATTCCTGAAACCTTAAAAAGACCCTTACTTCCCTTTACCACGACCAACTCCTAAACCGTAAAATAACCCTTGCCTCCCTTTACCAATTGCACCTATCCCCTTTTTGTTCTTTTTTTAATATCACATAATTTGTGGCTGCCCGCGGCCGACACAGGGGGCCATCCTAAGTGGTCAGCCCCTTTACTGCCATTTGGGCAACAGTCCACCCCTTCTTATGAGGGGACTCAGGGAGGAGTCCCCCTTTTGCCTGTGGCACACTGGGTGCATCATTTCCGGCGCGACTAGGAACTGGGGAGGGTATCTATGCCTCCCTCGGCCATCCTGGCGTCCTCTTTGCGCCGGACACACCGTCTCCGATCCTACCGCTTACCCAGCGTGGGGTTGGCAGGCGAAGTACATAGAACGTTGTAATGTTTTCTTTGGTCATTGCAGGCGGAGTTACAGGGCGATCTGGAAGCAGATGGGTACAGAAGGGTACCTCTGCGCGGCACAATAGGGGTGCCAGAGACAAAAACCAGGAGCCGCATGGCAGATTCCTGGAAAACTGCGTCAGCATCCCGTTAGTCCTTTGGGTGGTTGTGGGCCTGAACAACCGGGGGCATGCCTTGCTACGCTCCGCCCTGAAAGGGGTGCGAGTAATAAGGGACCACTGTGTCATTTGATTCGGAAAGGGGATCACCCCATAAGGTGTAGCACTGATTGGGTTCTCCACAGTGCTTGGCTCATCAGGCGAGCAGGGCAGCACAGGTTGGTCCAGCTACCTGCCCTTGGATCGTCCGTAAGATAACCCACCATATTGCATACTTTTGTATGGAAGAAACCTGCAGCAATAATTTTCCAAACAAAAGTTGTGTTTTTATTTATTCAGCATGCATGCACTGTTGTTGTGGGTGGGGTGTTTTGTCAATATTGGCACTAATGTTATTTTAAAAAAGTACCTGTGTGGTAAATGCATGCGGGTATAGGTGCAAATACTTACTTGCGACTTACATACCTGCATGGAAGGCATGGTGTGGTAAAGACCAAGCTGTAAAGGCTGTTTCCCGCAATAGAGTACAGGGCCCAACAGAATACAGCTCGATACCCTGCAGTGAATGGTTCTCTTGCACAATACTGAGCAGGTCAGTAAATGGAATACTGCAGGACAATATTCATAACCTCGATACAAGTCTCTCCGGCACAGTACATGCAATACACGGCTCTCCAGGTCACTACCCGCAGCGCACAGCTCTAGTACAGATCACAGCTCATTCATATACTGCCCACAGTACACAGTTCACTGTTTTTTGTGGTTTTGCCTACATTTGTCCACAGCTGCGAGGCAGGAGTGCAACTTGTCTAAAAGATGGGAAACCTCTGTGCACGGCTGAACCACAGCGTTGCAGCGCTGCTCTATGAGGCTGGCAGACGGCATTGCTGAGCCCCAGTGCTGCTACGAGGCTGTCACTGAGCCCTCCCAAGCCACCCAGTAGTGTAGAGCTGCTCTGTGAGGCAGGAACTGGCCCTCCCAGACCACAGGGGTCTAGGGCTGCTCTAACAGGTTGGTACCCGGCTCTGGTGAGACACTGATGTGCTGCTACATTTAAGGGCTAGAGCCAGCCCTTCTGCGACACAGTACGCCGGCGCCCCTCCATGTAGGTGGGACCAGGACTTTAAGTGGGCTGGGTCCTGCTGGTGCTCAGAACCGGCAGTTCTTAAAAGCAAGTGCTGAGACGGGTCCCTATCGGGCTCTCCATTTTTTTGCCCTTACCATCAGGGTAAAAACACAAATTTTAATTGTTATATTAGGTTTGGATGCAATGACAGAAACAGCAAAATACCAGTGGGGTGGCACACTCTGTTAAGCACAGATTTTTAGTTTAGGTGTTTCTAAGCAACTCCCTTAATTATATCGACCACGCCCCTTTGAAAGACCTCCCTCCCCTCCGATTTTTCAGCCCACTTAAAGTGCGGCAGCGCCCCTCCGTGCAGCTGGGGCCATGCCATGGTGAGACACAGCTGCGCAGTGCTGCTCAGGCCGGCTCCCCGTCCGCTGCATCACCATCCTTCACAGTATAAACAGATTGCCTACACACCATGGCCAGTCGCATAGAATGCATCGCTGTTCCTAGGTAGTTCAGTGGGCCTGAGCCAGTGCTGCAGCTATCACACCGGAAACCCAAAACCCACCAGCCCAAAGTGGACTGGGTCCCAAAATACACACGGACAGGGGTGCTACTGTGACCTACAGGTAAGGTGGAGTGTCTCAACTTCTTGGGAGCCTGATTGTGTTGTACTGAAGCATTTATAGAGCCTTTCATACCCCCATGTGGGGTGCCATAGCAGTGTCTGTCAGGCGGATAGCACCATACACCGTTGGAGGCTAACACAGAACAGACAAACATGTTGAAAAGGGAGACCTTACAGCAGAGGCGCAACTAGATCAAAATTTCGGGGGGCTAAGAAAAAATTTCGGGGGGGGTGGGCTGAATCTTTAAGCAATATTCAGAGTGGAGCTGCAGGGGCTCTTAGAAGGGGTGAAACAACAGCAAGGCCCAGGGCCGGCTTTAGGGCGGTGCGACCGGTGCCACCGCACCGGGTGCTGGCTGCCTGGGGGCGCTGTGTTTGAAAATGTATTAAGCTTTTGAAGCACCTGCTGCAGCGTCTCTTTCCGCCGGCAATTGCCAGCCCTCACACAAATGTCAAAAAAACTCGTGTGATTAATTATCTTCCTGGAGAGAAATCAGTGTTTTGTAAAGTTGAAGTTGTGACTTCGGTGAAGTTAGTGCAGAGGGTTAATATGCTTGCTGCAAAGAACGTGTGCCAAGTAGATTACAGAGTGCATATGATGTAAACAGATCAGCAGATTACCGCTTTCAAAAGAGACATCCTTTTGTTACTTGCAATTTATAACTTAAAGTCCTAATATAGAATAGTGAGCTATTAACTTTCATCCCAGAACTGCATACACACCGCAAAGTATACATTATTAGAAAATGGATTAATGTTGCAAAAAGGGTTAATTTGGTCAGAAATCGATTCTTATTATTAAAGAAAACTCCCAACTGTGCTGTTTCTTTTTCGACTCTGCATTTGTGCTTCTTCACACCAAGAACTCCTAAACTACACTGCCTACTAGTATGGATGACATGTGACTCCTACACTTTGTCCTTTGGCTTATGTAACATTTCCTATACACGGATTTACACACGTATGATTGATTGTCTCTGTGTAATGTGTGTGTGATGCAAAGTGCTCGGACACCCTACACTGGTATGAGTGGCGCTATATTACTAATTCAATGCATCTGAGAGAGTGTGGTTACGGTTGACTTGGTCACTGTTAAAGGGTGCTAGTGAGAGAATCCGTGGTGGAGGTGGTCATTGGGGGGGCGCCAACAAACATTGTCTCACAGGGCGCCACCAGCACTAAAGCCGGCCCTGAGGCCTCATTAACATGCATATGGTCTTTTAAAGACCTGTGAAGTGCTCGGTGCGGCTGTGTGGGTGCCCGGGAAGCTGTCTCATCCCGGGGTGCCACACACGACGGGGGGGGGGGGGGGGGTGCTGAAGCCCTTTGAGTCCAGTGGGTGTTGTGCGCCTGCCTTACAGTATCAGGATTTGCCTGGAACTATGAATTCAATCATCAAATACACAACAATGTTGGCACAACCATTGTTTACCAATTTTCTGTCAGTCTCAACATTTCTCTCTGGACCATACACTGCAGACTATGGATGCTTTCACCGAGCTCCTAACTCAAATCTTATTTCCTTCCCATATCACATGCTGTAAACGCTTGCAAGCAGAAGCCAAAAGGATCAACTTTGTGCAAAATAGAATTACTAAATTAAAAACCACGGAAAGAAACCAAGGATCTCCTGAAAGCAGAAGGAACCGCACAGAAAGTGCCAGCCATTAAAAGCCCCAAGCCCACTCTGAGAAGGGAAACCCGCACGAGCCCAAGGACACAACTGGACGGATCTGCAGAAGTCAATATTTACCAGGAACACACATACACCCTGGCCCATCCCAGGCGGAGCTACTAACCCCCACAAGGATGGTTGTGATTACCACACTCCTCCCCAACACTGGACGCAGTATTTATCAAACTGTACGGCGGGTCAGCATACGATA
The DNA here is from genome assembly GCF_964204655.1 of Triturus cristatus. Classification (NCBI taxonomy): domain Eukaryota; kingdom Metazoa; phylum Chordata; class Amphibia; order Caudata; family Salamandridae; genus Triturus; species Triturus cristatus. Next base: position 215,001,376 of record NC_140586.1, read on the forward strand.
GCCTGAATGTGGTAGGAAGGCGCGACATGTTTCGATACTGCCTCATTTACTCAGAGGCAAGAGAGCCAATTAATATCAGAAATAACTCGCCATCCCCTGGCCCCAAAGGAACTGCAGTAGCTATGATGAAATGCCATACATACAAATGGGGCCTCAGACTGACCCCATGTTTAAAACGGTTATTCACTTGGGTCCAGTGGTCGAAGTGGGAGGGTGTGGGGGGAGGGTGTGGGGGGGGGGGGGGGTGGGGGGGTTAGAGGTAGGGGAATTGTGGGTGGAGAATCAGAAGGCGGAAGACCCTGAGGCTTGGGTCAGTGGGCGGAATCAAAGGTGTGGTCAGAAAGAGCAGAACATCCCAATTTTAATATTTGTTTGGCATTTCACTGTCCAGTTGCAGCTTATTATATTATTCAATTCAACCAATGGATACACATGTTTATGTAAGGTTTAATATGAGTTATGGACATTAAATATATTCGTAAAGTGGGATGCGTTTACAATCGTAGAATGTCCCAAATATGCTTAGTGGGCTCACAAGCCATTTGTCTACGAGCCATGCAGTTTCTGTCATCAACACTTCTCCCTTTTTCCACAAGAGCAGTTCAAGCATGAATGGCAAAATATCCTAGTTTGCAAATGTTTTCCACATAATTATGGCTCTGCCATATTTGCCACTTAATATATCATCTGCTGCATAATCTGACAAATTTAACGAAAAAAATGCTCAAACAGATCAAAAGTTATTAAAAACTGTGACTTGTGTTGCTGCGAAGTGGCGGGCCCTTTGCTAAGGTTGACCTGTCACCATTCACACGGCTGCATTTGTATGTTACACTGGTTCTACTAATGAGGTAAATACTGTTAGTAGGAGTAAAAATGTCAAAATAATAAAGTATCTGAAAATGTACTGCATTGCAGCTTTTTTTTTGCTGCATAATTTAGTCAAGACTGCAACAATTTTTTCCTCCGTTGCTGCATAATTCCAATGGCCCCCAAAGCAGGCAGCACATGTTAAAGGTGCTTGTGCATGAAGCAGAGAGACCATGAAGTTTGCAAACTTGGGGCCTCACATCATAGAATGCCGCAATGCAGTGCCACAAGCAATTTTGAAGTGCTGCGTCATTCTAAAAGTGCAGGAATGCACCGTATTTATAAGAATGCGGTGCAATCCTGTACTGACCACTGTGCAGACACTAAAATAACAGCCTAGCACCAACACAGGCACCCATACCATGTTACAAGGGTACCTGTATTGCTGAGATGATTGATTTGGTGCAGAAAGAGACACCTTTCTACACAAAATCAATAAATGGAGGCGATTTCCTCCTATACGTGTTGCAGAATGTAGCATGCATATAAAGAGCAAAATAACTTGGAGAAATAAGGATATTTCTCCTCGTTGCACCTCCCTAACGCCACCCCTGGGGTGGTGTTAGAATCTGATGTATTCCCAGGTTTACGATTCCTCGTACATCTGGGAATGCTCTGATTTCATGGGTGGTGTTGCGTGGGAACGAAATGTTCTGCATGAAATGGGCACATATTTACAAGGCCATGAAAAGCTACATAAAGTGGCTTTGCGTGGTCTAGTAAATATGCTGCGGCACATTGCGCCACTGAACCCTCAAAAAAGTGACACTCCGGCGGCGCAAAAGTGTCGCTAGGGCCTTGTAAATGAGGCCCTTAGTTTGGTGTACCGGCAAATTCTTCATTGCCAATCCCTGCTGAGGTGCACTACTAGAGTTGAAACAGGACCAATGGAGGTACCAATGGGTGAGGTGGACTGGTCTCAAGGGTCCTGTGACCTCAGTGACAGAGTCACTGTTGCTACAAGGTGTGCTGGTTGGGAGGCCTGCCCACAAGACTGAAGAAGAATTCCAGTATGGATTGTGGTGGACAGGCCTTCAAGGTTAACTCATACTTGCCACCGCTAGGTTCACCTGCTGGTGCTAAGACACCAGGGCTTCTGATGTCTAGCAGAGCCTTCTATGGTCTAACATGGGAATGTGCTCTCTCAAGAGAGCAATCGGGTCACGAAAGCTGGACCTGGTTCCCCAGTTCCAAATTCAGCAGCTTTGGCCATAGTACCACATCCTCTCCCTCACTGAATACCATACTGCCCCACTGAGAGAAACTCGCACTGCCTTCAGCTACTACCCAATTGTGTGCCGCAATAAACACCTGGAAACGACTCAACTTAAGTTATGCACTAGACAAAAGTAATATGCTACCTGAAAAAAATGTAACATCATCCTGGAAAAAGCAAACACTAATAGGGAATACAAGAATAAGTAAAGCATCTGAAATGTAAGCAGGAACAACATGGTTACCTTAACGACTACAGGGCCCAAACGAAAGCAGTATGGTTTAAAAAGACCACATCCCTCAACACCAAGCAGAGGTACACATTTTATAAACTAAAATACCGAAAACAGCTGATAAGGATCACATTAAACGTATTCCACTGCACGCATCAATCAGGTACTGCAGTACTCCAGGAATGGTGCACTCTCCCACCCGGAGAAAATAATGCTGTTCAAAGAAAGGCGAGAAAACGAAAGTAGTGCTTCACTGGCACACTGCGTAAAGTGGCACTTGTGTATGGGTGTGAATAAAACCAATCTGGAATCTTTGCAACGACTCGGTCTTGCTTTGTTTAGTTATTTCTGTTTCGTATGTTGAACCTTTTTTTACTCTCTGTACCGAGACTGCACGCTGGAATAATACATTTTTAGAAAAAGACGATATTTCCAGCAAAAGAGTTTCTTCCTTGTTGGATCCATTTCACTGGGAAACGAATGAGAGGGTAAGAGCGGTTTCTTGAAGTCACGGTTTTCAGCAAGTGAGGAGGAGCGAGACAGAATAAGAGGAAGAGAAAGGGGAGGACAGCGGACAGTGGCAGAGCAGCAGAATTGGACACTGTCCTGGTTTTCTCTGGACAAGAAGAAAAAAACCCAGTTTTTTTCTGCCTACCCTACCTGTCCTTGAACGGCCAAGCCTTATCTATAGGCCTAGGCCTTGGCTATTTCTGCCGTCCTGGGACGCATTTTTACAATAAAAGGGCAGAGGAATGGATTCTATTAAATGAAATAAGTGGGGGCACACTGTGCCCTGCCGATCCCGCCATCTTTGATCACTGCTCGGGTTAGTTACTTTAGTAACGGAAAGGGTCGATTTTACAACCTATCTACTACTGACTAATAGCACTACTATATGTAGACGGAAAATGATTGGCAAAAAAATTCTTACGCGGCCTGCAATCATGTACTGACCATTTCAACATAATAACCTTACGTCGGGCGGGCTTTCACTCTAAATGCACTGCAAGGGACAACGTTGTGGCCTTATCAATGCTATGGCACAAAGCTCATGGATACAAAAGAGATTATCTCTAGGCTTGTTTTACTGAGCTTTCGACAAAGTGAATAGATCTCGGATCTGGACGAAGCTGCTTGCGGCTCGGGTCTACTACAGCTCATTAAAGAACTGCATACGAACACCTGAGTAAGAGTCAAGTTGGCAGATGGAAACTGAAGACTCCAAAATGTTTTACTTACAATGGACCAAAACAAGGCAGCTGCTTAACTTGTTTACTCTTCAGTCTATAGATATCAGCTATCAAGCTTGGCAAACAGCCAAGAGGGAAGTGCTTAGCAAGAGTGCCGTGGGCCCAAGGTAAGCAGGGGAAATGAGCCACCCAGATCCTAATGCAAGGAGGTAAAATAGGCCATCTTCCCAAACACCAAGGCTCTGGGTCAAAGTCTGATAACAAATAATAAACCTCAGTCCGCAAAAAAAAAAGCCGGGACCCACCAAATTAATAATTTTAACCCGGGATGTGATGATTTTTCTGGCCAAAGGGAGATTCTGGTTTCATAGATTAGCCTAGAAAGATAGACTTGAAAAATGCATGAGGAGTTGCCCATATGGATGCCCTTCAAATTGCGGAGAACACTTGTCTTTATAAAGCCGTAGATACATACTGCCTTTTGCCTCAAGTGTGGAGACTTTGAGGAACAGAAATTCTATGACTGTCTCAACTACGAGAGATAAAAGGAATTCTAACCCGCCACAAGGTGCTTCATCACCTCATCAGTACTAGTAACGCAACATTAATCCAAATAGTATACAATACAATATGTGGCCACGGCCCTGCTAGTTGGGTTTTTTCTCAAAAAACAAAGATTGGTGGGAAGTAGACCACCTGACAATAAAGAGGTCCAAAGATCTAAAATTTAGTTCTCGCTACTTGGAACTAGAGATATTTGAGGTTGTCAGTTTCTAACAGATGAAACTAAACTTGTTACAACTCTGTTCTCGTGCAAGGTTAGATCAGGCTTGCTGGTTGATGAAGCTTGCAGTTTGCTTATCCTGGCTGAAGTAATAACCGCAAAAAGGCAAATTTTCCACGGAAGATGACTCATTTCTCAAAATGCTCCAGGCAGTGAAGGTGTATGCACAACAGACGCCGTAACCAGGCTTGTGATTCCGCTGGATAGAAAGAATCATTGAGTAATATAAATGCAGAAATCGTTCAAAATGATACTTGCGAGAAGCTGTAAGAGGAGAAAGGTAAAGAGGAAAAGTTTACATGAGTTGATTAAGATATCCATTTTCTGCGGGACAGCGTTAAGGGGCAAAATATCAAACTGTAGCCAGTCGATTATTGATCATCATCTCAGTAGCCCAACAACATTCCACTTTATTTTTTGGTTAATCATTTTATGGCAGTATAAATTCATACAACAAAATACCCAATCATAAATTCATAACTTTTTGGACCCTCGGGCCTCAAAAAGTAGTAGTGGTAAAGGTGGCAGGGTAGAAAAGGGTAAGGAAGAATAGAATTGGTCATAAAAAATTAGTGCTATTAGAATTTCAGTGGGCACTTCTCGTTTCGATGAATATTTGACGTGAATTGTAAATGAAGTGTAAGAGGTGAAACATAGTAGGATTGCATCTGGGGGGGTCTAATGAGAAGGGCACACCCAGGGTCATAGAAAGAGCACTGAAAATATTTATTTGTTGTAAAGAGGAACTGAAAAGATTCAGGTGCTCTTGGGGAGAAGCGACGGTTGAGCTCCCAAGTGACGAGGCCTTCCACTTACACATCCTATTTTCTTTTATTTCATGGCTTTTCAAACTTTCAATGAGATGAGCCCATTGTTTTTATTACCAATGCTAGCTTAACAGTATTGTGAACCTCTCAAAAACTTTTTAAAGATCGACGAGTTAGTTGGATCCCAACCAGGCGACAGTGTGGTCACCTTTTTCAGGACTTTTGGCTGTGCTGCAGGAGTTCCCCGCCAGCTTGGAAGGAAGGAGAATGGGACACAAGCTGATAGCGAAGCAAGAAACGAGCGAGAATCAATTTTCTCTGACAAAACTATTCCTGATCTCGTTGATCAAATTTGCATTTCAAATTTCAGCAAGGAAAGTTTTTTCTATATGCAAACCCTGGATACTTTAGATACACGCAAATTCAGCAGGATTGCCTCGGGACCATCTTTCAGCCATTTTTTTGAGATCCTTGAATTTGTCTTGACTGCCACCATACAAGTTAAGCGTTCAACAGGGTGAATGGACATACCTATTTTCCCACAACTCAAGGACTTTGGTTCAACAGTCTCCCAACAGACATGTTAATGTATTGTCCAGTCTAGTGCTTATTAATAAGTACTTAAATCTTCTAGGGAAACAAAATACAACAGAGTTCAAAAGGAATTAAGATTACAGTGTTGTGAAAAAACTGCAGTTAATATATTTTCTCCCCATTCTTCGATTTTTAATGGCTATAGGCGGTTGTATATTGTGGGCATAGGCATTAATTAGTCACAGAGTACTTCAAGTTACACTACCAGTCAGATGGGCAACTCATAACATATTTCACCCCTTGTATACACTTGGGCAAAAAGCATTAAGTCCATCTGGCAGATTCTTCTGCACATTCTAGATTCTCATTCCAGCCGCAGGCTGAGCCCTGGTTTTACCTTATAGATGGCATTGCAGTTCTAGTGGTGGCATTCACTTCACTTCTGTTGGGGGCTAAAGAAAGTGGCCTCATGTTGAAACAGAGACCGCTTGACAGAGTCAGCCAGACAGGGCCTGTTCAACACAACTCATCTTTAGCAATAATGGCTGCCCTGCGCGGGTGCAGACAAGTGCTCGGATCCAGCTTCCGGGCCCATCAGAGATTCTGCTTCAACTGTTACGTGGCTCTTCCTCACATCAGTGGCAGCCGCACTGGTGTCTTGAGACCCACTCACATCACTCTCTAGTGTAGTAAGCTTTCTCCGAGTGTTCCTCACACCAGGGAACACTGGGCTTTTTATTCACCTGTACAGTCTCTCATCCTGCAAGGCTAGGCACTCTACTTTTCTCTCTAAACAGGAAGGCCTCTAAACACTGGGCAGAAGTCAGCTCCTCCAGCAGGAAGAGCAGACTTCAGGTGATGTCCCATCACCTCTGGGACAGTGGCTGTCAGAAAGGCACCATCCCTGGCCACACAGTACTCTTTGAGTACCCTGCAAAACACTCCATTCCTTGGTCAAGAAGATCTTGAACAAAATGGGGTGGTTTGTATTCAACTTTTATTTGCATTTTCCAGACATGGGATGGGGATCTACTTTCTAAGACTTTAGAACCATTTGTGTTGGTTCTCTTTCAAATACAATTTTCAGGCTGTTCGTCACACATAGCCTTTGAGGAAGGGGATAGCTCTCAAAGTAGGTAGAAAAGAGGCTGGTTCTTAGCAGGAGTTTCCAAACCATGGGAACAATGAATTGTGAGATATCTGCACCCAGCTGTCATCATCCTTTCTGTAGTAACAAAGAGGGACAGAAAAAAGGAGGCCCTTCCTAGAAACTTCCTTTTCTTGATAAACAGAAATTGAAGTCAAAGGACTCACCCCTACCATCTACCAAAAACAGTGCTTCCGAACAATTGGAATCCTTTGCTAACAAGTTCCTCACTAGATTTCTAAGGGAAGCCTGGTCTCGGTCCTCCCTCACTTCAACATCTGGGTCTCCACCCTCCAGCCACAAGACCCCAGGCAATACTTTGCCACTGCCTGAGAAAGCTGTCCTCATCTTCCATTGCGAGTTATTCTAAAACAAGGCCATCCAAAATGGAACTCGCTGGTCACATTACTCAGACTTATTCCACACAGTGTTCTACTGCCATACATGTGCTACACACTCACTGCACATGAACACACTCAAAACGCACACAGAATGTCTGCATGGGATTTTTGGTTTCACATAACAGTGGAACTTTAAATACGAGGGTTCCGTAGACCACTCTCTCTCACTCATTCTTGTTGGTTCTACTCTACGAGTGCCACGGCACCGCATCGCATCACTTTTAAGGCACTAATAAATGTTTTTTGCACATCAGTACGTCATCAAGAGGAGGTTTTCACGAGAATGAATTGTTATGTCAATTTATTGTATTCTCATTCTTCCTTCAGGTTGGTCTACTTCTCAGTAAGGTACCTCACTATTAGGTTATTAGATGTCCGTTGGACCAACAACAGGAATGTACTAGTGGTCTGACTACTGTGTAGATAGAACATTTACTTTCGGTCCTGAAGAATTGCTGCATGATCAGTCCGACACTTAGAGGCAAGAAACATGTTGACCTCATAGACACCATTGGACACTATTCCCTATGTGGCCCCTATTATTGGTTTTTAAAAAGGACCGGTGGGCGAATCTGATTAAAATAGTTTTTCCGAGGCACCACAAGCCACCATTTGTATTCCCTTCTTTTTCCACACCCTCACTAAAGTTTCGCATCTACACCATCTGGCCCCTTACCCACACTGCACCAAATGGCTTAGCACAAAAGATCTCCAACAAAGAGCCCCTCATAGGGTGCCCGTCAGGCATTGCTGCACCGGCCTGACGAGGAGCATGCCCTACGATGAAGCATGACACCCAATTTGGGTGTGTGAGTGCCCCACTTCCCAAATAGGGATACTCCCAGTCTCCACTTTTGGACCAGGACATGACCTTCCTACACCTCCTCTCCCTTGTCTAGGAAGAGCATGCTCCTTTTCTTACTACCTCGCTCTGTGATACAGGGGAAAAGGGTCTGGTCACACAGAAGGTTTACATAACAAGGTACACTGCCACACCACTTTCTATGATTCTTTCAGGGCATGGACGGTAGTTCTATATTACTGCGAGGACATGCTTGGTGTACCCCTCCAGGTCACAGAACAAGTTCTAAACCTCATATCTCTAGGACAGGCCTATGCATCTGTGCACACACTACAATAGCATGCTGCCAATACCAAACAAAAAGTCAGGATACTAGTTTTACATGCAGTTTGGCACTCAGGGTAGAGTACATGCCCATATATCATGCAAGGTACACATTCTTGTTCCAACAAAGGATCTCAAACGGTACATGGAAAAGACTCAGTTCAGGAGTAAGGAGTGAAGTGCCCACCCATCCAAAGAACAATTTCACTTCTTCACCACGAAATGACCTGCAATCAAGTCCAGATTGTGGTTTTCTTGAACACAGTCTGCTTGTCTGCTCCACGTAGATGTATCCCTGCTCCTGACAATTACCTCTTTTGTCTCCCAAAGCAATGCTATGATGAAAATAGTGAGAGAGGCCTATCGGGGTAGGCAAAACTTACATTCCCTAAAGATTTTTGTTCTGTATAAGGTGTCACCACCACATGATAATGACTTGTCGACAGTAAACAAATGAAGGCATTCAGCAATCTCATATCCATCCATGACTGCAGTTACCATCTTGTGCAGTAGAGGAGAAGCGCAAACCCCTTTGGTGCCCATCCCCGACTTGAGGCAGAACAAGCCTGATGTCTGGCTTATGACGCACGCTAAGGTCAAAGATGGTGAGATGGGGTCCCAGAGTAGAGAAAGATCATGACGGGAGACGCACGATTTCCAAAGAGGCCTGGGAATCAAAGCAAAGGAAGTCATTGAGCGTTCCTTCTGAGACAATGGATTAACTACCTTTTGACAGTCTGGTAACTTGCCAATTCTACAACTAGAAAATGACCTCCACATACCCAATGTTTCTGCCGTCCTGGGAAGAGGTAGCATTGTTGTTAGATATTCACATACAAGCTATCCTCACACTCCTTATCTCCAAGCTGGACTATGCCCACAGCCCATACTTTGACTCCCCCAGTTTCATCGTATGCAAAATACAACTATGCTGCTGTACAACTCCTCCAGATTTAACCACGAGGATGCATGACTCCAGCCCTGCAATCACTCCACTGTAACTATAGCTAGAAGAGCAATCTGCATTGTCTACAGAGCCTCCCAAAGCAAAGGACCACTATAACAAAAATTCAAGCTATAGAAACAAAATGGGGCGCGGCGCTGCGCTGCACGCCTGGACCACGCATTGTCATAACTTCATACCAACTTACTGTAAGAAATTCATGTATGGGAATTGCTTTCTTGGTACAAGCCACCAAGCTCTGGAACTTACAATCAACCAAGATTTGAAGCCTTTTTATTGTCTTTCATACAGGCAGCAAAGTAATTCCTTTCTACTTCTTGACCCTTACACTCAAATAGGGCAGATCGACTATGGCTCATATCGGCCCCCGACCTGACTCAATGTGTGTGCTTTCTCTACCACTATGACACAGTGTTGCTAGCGTTCACATGGGATGCCACAGAAAATCAAGACAAGTACAGCATGAGCGGTGAGAGAGTTGGAAGTGTCTTAGTAATGGAAATGGTGAATATGATTTATTTCTGACTTACAACTGACTTACTCTTGATGTAGAACAAGTACAAAACTGTACATCGTGAAGTAAGAGTGCCTAATTTACTCACGTGTTCAACTTACTCACTCTTAAGATTCCTCTCATGTTTCACTTACGAGCATCTCCAGAAGTTGGAGAAGTGGTCTGGGAAATCCTATACACAATTGGTGCACACCGACTCAGGTGTTATGTTTTGGGCATTTAGGAACACTTGAATATGCTTCTTCTAGACTTATCTGCATGCATAGCGGAGTCCATCCGGCTTATATTTGTTCTAAGACTTTCGAGATATTAAAAGATATACAGGGCAGGATCAAATGGAGGCAAGGCAGTGGCAAGAGAAAGGCCAGAATAAACCTTTCTGTGGGCAGGTATCTGGAGAGACACAGGCCAATTTCAGAGACAGACATTCCACGAACAAGAGACAAGCATGACAAAATTTAGATACAAGACAGAGGCCACTGTCAAGAGACAGCACGGCAGTATCAGGATATAGGAAGGCGGTATCAAGCAACGGGGAGAGTGGTTTCGACAGAATCAAGAGACTGGCAGGATAGCACCAAATAACAGATAATGCAGAGACAAGAGACAATAGTGGAAAGTGAGCAGTAGGGTAATGACATTACACAGGCAAGACAGTGACAGAGAGGCTAGTGGCAAAAGGAAAGGAGACCAGTGTTAAGAGAAAGTTGCGGCAAGAGACAGGCATGGCAGCGAAGAGAGAGGAGAAGAGCGGAGAGGAGAGGAGAGAGCAGAGAGAGGGGAGAGAGGGGAAAGACAGTCGGAGCAGTTACAAGAGGCAACTTTGTTTACAAGGCGGGTAGGCTTATTTTGCATTGCTGCATCAGGCACTGGCCGAAGTGTACTAAAGAGTATGGAGCGGAATGGGGCTGGGCCAGTGAGTGTGGGGTGGAGTCAAAGGTATTGCTAAAAAGAACAGCATATTCTGTAACTATGTTGTTGGTCTTTCACCTTCAAGTAACTACATATAAAATAACACACACCTTAAATGGAACATAAATGCAAGTTAAACTAATAGGTGGGAAATGCACTATTTTACTTTTGAAACCTTTATTGCTCAATGTGGTGTCTGTAGATCTGTGTGTGTGTGTAACCAAAAAGCCACAGAAACAAATCCTGCTTGGTGAGCGGGGGGGGGGGGGGGGGGGGCGGGGGGGAAGCTTGAGTATTTTTAATGCTAGGAGTTCCCAGCCAGTGACAGAAAGCACTAGGAATATGGCAAGTCATTGTTTTAAACTTTCATTACACACAGTATAAGACATGTAGTCACAAAATGTGCAAAAATATTATGTTTAAGATAAAAAAATACTGCTTCCTAAATATAAAGTTTAGTAATACACAATTAGATGGTACCGAGTGCAAACATTTTCTAGAAGAGTCTATTAAAAGAACACACCATGGAGGTCTTTAGGGGTCGCAACTGTGATCCCGGGCTTGCCCCTTGCGACCCTGGCAAAAGAAGTGGCAAGGTCAGTGCCAATAACAAGGTAGAAGTTCACCCTTAGGGGTGTCGGTTGGGACTCCACTCTCCTTTACTGTCAATGTTATATTACAATAATCGTGAATAATATATTCTTCACAATTAGAGTAATAACAATGGAGTACAATTAGCTGAAATGGGACCTCTACTGGCAGTGGAGGTAAGTATTATATATGCTGTTTGCCTGCTTATGGATGAAAGAGGGTTTATGTAAGAGTGTGTGTGTGTGTAGCAGTGCGTTTATGTGTAAGCATATGTGGATGAGTGAAAGTGACTGTCAGTGACAGGTAGTGAATAATGATGTGCGAGATAGAGTGTCAGTGAGTGAAACTAATAGTGCCTAAGTGAATTAGTGTAAGGGAGAGTTAGAGAGTGCAAGAATCACTATGACAGTGGTGGTGGGTGAGTAAAAAAAGAGTGAAGCAGACGAGTGAGTGCAGGCAAGTGAAAAAGTATGATTGAGTCAGAGTCAGCATGAATTTGAGGGAGTGTGAATCAGACTGAGTGATAATACGGGACATTTAGTAGAATAATGGTTAAGAGTGAGTGACAATGAATGACTGCACGTTAATGAAAATGGATAAGTGAGTGTGAGTGAGAGTGAGTTAATGTAAGCATGAGTGAGCATGTGGTTTTATGCTGGTGAGTTTACCGCTTGCCCTGGCATGGTAAAGGTAATTCTTGTTTTATGGAAGTAAACACGGCAAAATACTGGAGGCAATCCCTGGCATGACAGGCACCTGTGGCAAAATACTGGGAGGCTGGAGAGAATTCTTGACAGAAGTAAAATACTGGTGCTGGCACACTAGTAACAGAGGCAGGTCTTGGGCTAATGTGAAAATACTAGTACTGGCATACTAGAGAATTCTCGGCGTGTGAGGCACCCGTGGAAGATGCTAGAGCTGGCATACTTGAGGAAACTCTGGGGACACATTTGGCAAAATGCAGTCACCAGCACATTGGATGGAATCAGTGCCATAAGGGAGGTCCACACTGATATGTTAGAGGTGGACACCCATGACAAAATGCTGGCTCTGGCACAGTGGAGGTCATTTTGTCAAATAGGCGAACCTATTGAAACAACGGGGTCAACTGCTGGGGAGTGGCCGGTGTCACTGGCTTGGCACACCATGGAATGACGAATATTTAAGGAGTGTCTTTTCAGAGCCAATGGCTTAACAGATATATGTGAAAGTTGTGCTTTAAAACTCATTATTTTACCTTTTTTTTTTTTTTTTTTTTTAAATCAGGACCCCTGAACCCTCTTAGAAGACCATTTGGCTCACATTTGACATTTCAGAGTTAGTATTACACCCCAGAAATCTCAAAGAATTTTGGCGCCCTAATACAGGTGGTATCTAAAACAGACGTGTTGTGTTGTTATATTATATATACCTTAGTCATGTACGTATTATTGAACTTCAGCAATGCCACTTATTGTCATGACATCGTCGTTAACATGTCACAGGACCTCCTGGAAAAATATTAAGGTCCATGGTCATATGATGTCACGAAGGTCAAAGGGCGTGTGGTGCCACTTCCGCTACCCCCTGGCCTTTTGAAGAATGGACTCCTCGGGCCACACCCCCACTGCTGACACCCTTGCATTCATCAATCAATACCTCTCGTAAAGAATACATTGATGACAGCCAGTGCTGGTTGCCAAGCAGCCTGTGTATTTCTAGATTAACCAATTGTACATATTTGCATTTCTCCGAGGCTGCAGTCGTCCTGGGGGGGGGGGGGGGGCTCGTTTCTTGTTTAGCGGTCTGTTCCTCCCTCCGCTTCACAGCACAGAGGCTCCCCTCTTCAGGGAGAGGCACCACCCCGGGCCGATCTCTTGCCACAAAAAGTAAGGGGACTGTTTTTGATTAAAAGTAAGGGAACTGTGTTTGTTAAATTAAAGACGTATGGACAAGTCGTGCCCCACACCTCCCGCCCGCGTCGACCTCTGGGGCATGACTGAGCAATGCCAGCGTGTCCCAGAAGCAGCCGCGGGCGGTGGGAGGCACCGAGGCACTCCTCGCCGCTGCCAACCGGCAGAACAGGAACTAAAAACCACAGGCAGACTTTCACCTCTACCAAGCTAACAGTCCCCTCAGGGGAAAGCAACCACGAGGCCACACAGGTGCAGGGGTACGGGGCGCAGGAACCAAAGAGCCCTGGCGGAGCGGTGCGCCCGTCAGAGGGCAAGCCTGACCAGAGCGCTGCATGCGGGGCTCGGGGGCTGTGCGTGGCCGCAGTACTGGGGCGGGGAGCGACTGGGGGCTCTGGCCACACTTTGGGTGCAGTAAAGGGAGCCGGAGGTCAGGGCTGTGGTCCCCTGGCAGAGCTGGTTGTAGGCCTCAGTACTGGGACAGTACGGAGCTGCATGACCTGGTGCACGGGCAGAGATTTGAGAGGTGCTGGAATAAAAGTGGGTGCTGCAGGAGAGGACAGGGGTGCGTGGCTAGAGTTTTATGCAGGTCCGTGTACTTGAAAGCAGAGTTGATGTTTGGGACATTCTTTTTTCTTTAACATTCTTTTTATTGGTATTTCAATAAAAACAAGTATAAGAATCAAGCGGTGCACTGATAAGTCCACCAACTCTGTCCTAATTGAAGCGTCATCCCTGCCCCTAACCTTCCACCCCCACAGCCGCCAGCAGAGCTCGACTCCACCACAATAGATGGCAGCTCTCACCAATGGATATAGAGGCGAGATCAGTACCCACCTCGCTTCTGCAGCAATTCCAGTATGCCCTAAACTGTGCCTACTTTGGGGGCATTCCCGACCTTCATTCACTACCCTCTCGACAGGAGTGGGGGCCATTCTTGAGCTACACAGAGCGCTGTGTGGTGTCCGTGTTTGAAGAGCGCTGCGTCAGGCGCGAGATGCACTGGCGGAGCTGCGTGTGGCTCTCAGTACTATAATAGCACGGGCCAAGACTAAGGAGCACTTGGCAGAGCTCTGCGTAGGTCGCGAGGAGGGAAGGGCGTGGGGTACGTCAGGGCAAGACGGAGGCGCGCTGACAGAGCTGTGGGCTCGCTTCCGTGTTGGAGGGGCCCGTCCTGCAGCTGTGTGCACTAGCAACCCTGGTACCTGGATAGCAGGTGTTGTCTGTCACCAAAGACGTTTGCGTCAGCAGGCTTGGTTGAGAGACACGGTATTGGAATAGCAGAAGGTGCTGTAGGTCATGTTGGAGGAGCACTGGCAGATCTGTGCGTGGGACACAGTCCTGGAGTAGCAGGATGTTGTAGGTCTCGGTTAAGGTGCACTGCCCATGAGTACTAGAATGATGGGGTTAGGTTGCAGGTGGGGACTCGGGGCTATAGCATTCTAGTACTGAACATCAGGGCATGTCAGGTGACGGGTCAGTACTGAGGGGTCTGTGAGCCGTCCCATGTTGTAGTTACCCACGCCCGAAAGCCCTGTTTTTAGCCCCAAATTTAAACGGGCACCCCTTAGGCCATCACCACCTCGGGAATCCCTCCGGGCCCAAGACCACCACCGCCCGTCAGTGCAACAGCGCCTGAAGCCCTGGCTGAACAATGGCAAGAAGTTCATTCTCTGTAAATATGTAATATATCATTGTCCAACCCTAATCACTTCTTAAAATGTAATCTTGAATATATATGTTACTCTAACCACTAGTATTTTAGTAGACTTATGTACTTACTAGCGTTTATCTGTTTGTATCTTTTCCTTGAGGGAATTTGCAACACATATATATATATACATACACACCTCTAACCACTAGTATCTGTAGTAGACTTTTGTACTTACTACCACTCTTACATGAATTTAGAGCTTTTCTATTTGTATCTTTCAGGTAACTCGTGTATTCTGATGTCCTTATGTAATGTAACTGGTCCTTTTGTAAAGCGCTATGACACCTTCGGGTAAAGTGGGCGCTACATAAATCGCATTACATGAAATGAATACCTTCTGGGCCTGCTGTATCATCTGCCGGATGACGGTCTTTATAAAGGGGGCGTTCTCCTTGGGCGGGTGGGTGTACACCAGGTACCGGTTGAGGCCGCGGTAGGCTCCGCTCTGGGGCCAGCCCAGGTCCAGAGGCGGGATCTCAGTGTCCGACTTGTCGGGCCAGTAGGCCAGGGAGTCCGGTCGGGGCCCCTTGCTGACCGCCCCGTCGCCAGGGGGCGCCTCGGCTCCGTCGTACGCCGTCCATGCATCGCGCAGCTGGCGAAGCTCGCGGCTCGATAGGAAGCTGGCCGACTTGTTGGACTTCACCAGCTCTAGATACGCTAGGGGATCCTGGGTCACTAGCGCCTCGAGGGCGGCGCGCTGCTCCTCGCTATAGTAGAACTCTGCTTTGGCATCGGTGATGCGCTCGTTGACGTGGCTGTCGTTGAGGGCCTCCTCCTGGGACAGGGCCATGGCGGCGGACTAAGTCGCCGCTGCCCCCGACGGGTGCACCTTCGGACTGAGGCAGGAGCCAGGTGCAAAGTAACTCCGAGGCTCCTGCCCTGCGCTGTGGGCACGCCTCCTCCATGACCACTCCCATGACGTGCCGCCTGCCCTCTGATTCTACCTGTGAGCACACCTGAACACCACTCTGGGCCCACCCCCTCTCTGGAAAACAGCTGGATGTCAAAGTCACGGCCACGTGCCGTTCTAGACACATCCCGCTGGGAACTCTTCCTGGTAAAGTGGCTGCCGGTGCCCCGTGGCTGTGATGCGGGAGCAGGGTGCGGGTACGGCGTGTATAGGACGAAAGAAGGTGTCTATTTGGATACTGTAAGCAGGGCCACGTGCGTGACACGAAGGCGGTCGCTCTGCTGGCTGTCCTTTGTCTATGGTGGACACCACAGCTTTCACATCACTGTCTCGGGCCATCTTCTATAAACCGGAGTCACCTGTTGATAGTGATGGGGGGGGGGGGGGGCAGGTTCCATTGCACGGAGTACGTTCCCCTTCCTTTACTGAAACTTCCCTTCTCAGGCATTTCTTCTGTTGGTCGTTACCTGGCAACGCTGCGTCTATGCTTGGCTCATCAGAAGTCAATAAGCGCCCTACCCATGGACAGTTTAAACTGCCCTGACAGTAACTAACTGCACCAGGAACCAGATAAAGAACAAAAGGGCAAAACGCTTCCTCTGAAGGGTGAACATTCTAATGTTAACAACGCAACCGTTTGGTCGGCCATGGCGCCTGCCCCCGGCCTCAAAGTTGGATCAATATTTGCCAAGGGCTTTACACGTTGTCTGGATAGTGATGGGCCCTGTACGTCAGTGTTCAGCAGGTCTTTAAGAGGGATGTATGTCATTACATCGCGTACCAATGCCAACACATGCCATTACAACGCGGGTATTACTACGCGGTGTCAATGACAACGGACATGCCATTACATCGTTAACTATTACCACGACTATGCCTTTCCCACGTATGCTATTACAACGCAAAGGCATGCGTGGTAAAGCTACACTCGTGGTTAAAGTTTGCAAGGTAAGTGACTACCCTACCCCTACACAACCCTCCCCTGACCCCCAGTCCTCTCCCTACAATAACACTACACTACCCTGCACGAACCCCCTGACACTACCCTAAAATACTACACTACACACACACTACAACACTACCCTAAACCCTAATGCACTATACTACACAAACACTACAACACTACCCTAAACCCAAAAACACTACACAAACACTACAACACTACCCTAAACCATGAAACACTACACTACACAAACACTACAACACTACCCTTAACCCTAGAACACTACACACACTCTACAACACTATCCTAAACCCTAAAACACTACACAAACACTACAACACTACCCTAAACCCTAATACACTACACTACACAAACACTACAACACTACCCTTAACCCTAGAACACTACACAAACACTACAACACTACCCTAAACCCTAAAACACTACACAAACACTACAACATTACCCTAAACCCTAAAACACTACCCTAAACCCTAAAACACTGACACTACCCTAAAACATTTCACTACACAAACACTACAACACTACTCTAAACCCTGAAACACTGACACTACCCTAAAACACTACACTACACAAAGACTACAACACTACACTAAACCCTAAAACACTGACACATCCCTATTACACTACACTACACAAACACCCTAAAAATACCCTAAAACGTAAAACACAACCCCACACAACACAAACATTACAACACTACTTTGACACTACCCTAAACCCTACAAAACTAACCCCCACCCCAAGTGCAAACCCCCTTATCTCTCTTTCCTCGTGGTTCCTCTCCAGCATCGCCGTCTCTGCTCCTGGTTCCTGCTTCCTGCTTCGAGGGACGGTGCACGTCGTTGTGAGGAAACAGCCTCAGTTTCCTCACAACGACTTGGATAGCCATTACATCGCATGCGTTAAAAAAGCGCATGCGATGTAATGGTATGCGTAGTAAACGATACGCATTGTTATATCGCATGCGTTGTAACGCATGCGATGTAATAGCAACACGAAGTAAAAGTTGCGTTGAAATGGCTGTTTCCCGTCTGGAATGTATGTCATTACATCGCATACTAATACCATGCATGCCATTACAACGCGGGTATTACTACGCGGTGTCAATGACAACGACATGCCATTACATCGTTAACTATTACCACGACTATGCCTTTCCAACGTATGCTATTACAACGCAAAGGCATGCGTGGTAAAGCAACACTCATGGTGAAAGTTTGCAAGGTAAGTGACTACCCTACCCCTACACAACCCTCCCCCGACCCCCAGTCCTCTCCCTACAATAACACTACACTACCCTGCACAACCCCCCGGACACTACCCTAAAACACTACACTACACACACACTACAACACTACCCTAAACCCTAATGCACTATACTACACAAACACTACAACACTACTCTAAACCCTGAAACACTACACTACACAAACACTACAACACTACCCTTAACCCTAGAACACTACACAAACTCTACAACACTATCCTAAACCCTAAAACACTACACAAACACTACAACACTACCCTAACCCCTAATGCACCACACTACTCAAACACTACAACACTACCCTAAAACACTACACTACACAAACACTACAACACTACCCTAAACCCTAAAACACCACACTACACAAACACTACAACACTACCTGTAGGAAGGTGGATATCTGACTATGGTTACCCCCAAATTTTTGCCTAGTGTCTAGCTGGTTTTTCGACTTAGTTGGCCTGAGATCCTGCCATTCAGGATCTCAGCCTGGCTGTTCTCTCTTTAAAATGGACTCCATGTACCCTAGGTACATACTCAATTGGTTGGATCACCCTGTGAGCCCCTGTACCAGTGTACACTAGGTACCCAGGGCATTGGTGTATCTAAGGCCTGCCAGGGGCTGAAGCATGTATTATGCCACCCCAGGCTTGGCCTAACAATTTGACACAACTGGCTGATCACTCAGCTGGGGTAAGTTGGTGTAACCACCTCTTACTTAGGTGTAGTATACCTATACCTAACCTTAAATGGGACACCTGGTAACCTATAAGTCACTCCTATGGCAGGCCTTAACAATCCTGAAGGCAGAGTGCTTGGTTCCATGTGAGATGGTGCTCTAGCATGAGCTGAGCCTGTCTGCAGTGGTTGGAACAACTTCCTTCTACTGTTTCCAGATATCGTCATACCATATACTCTTAAGTGCATTATGAACCTCGCGGTTAAATGCTATGTTTGGTTTGGCTTTATCAAAACATGTCGAGTAAGGTGTCATACGAATTGGAATACTAACCCCTCGCCAATTCTGGTGACGGGGTTAGCATTCCACCCTTCTAGAGGGACACGACATGTACAGTACCTGAAACCCGGGTAAAATCAGACATAGCCTCAGCTCCACAAAATGGATGCTGCCACCACAGACACAAGTCTGCCCTCCTGCTGCTGGGAGTCCTTCCAGCTTGGGAGGTGTGGACAAAGGGTTTCCTGCCAGGGGAGGTGCATGCACCACCCCAGACAGGATTTTGTGTATTGGTCAGGTAAGGCTTGAAAGAAACCAGACATGCCTGTGGCTCACAAGGATCCTCGGTGCATATGCCAGTTCAAACCGGTCCTGGGGCACACCAGTCCCGGGCCTGGGGCGAGCTGGACAAAGGATTGGGGGTGTAACCACCCCCCTTCCTGGTCCCACCCATAGGGAGGGACCTAGCAGGTAGTCCGGCCCCTAGAATCCGCTTAAAGGTAGGAGCTGTGTCCTAAGACTTCAGACATCCTGGAATCAACTTGAAAATAAGAAGAAGACGGGAACTTCGACATTCTGCTGCACAGAAGACTGAAGGAAATCTCCCCTGTGGTCAGGGAGTGACCACCTTGCTAACGCAAGCACCATCCAGCGAATCAACGTCTGCTTTGCCGCCGCCTCCCGCCGGAGCCTGAGCCCAGAGACTGACAAGACCTGGACCTCCAGACCTCTCACCGCCCGATCCACAGTCCCTGAAAAGAGGAGACCCGTGGAGGCACCGAGACACGTGGAGCCAGCCATCTTGAAACGACCACGACAAGCTGACAAGTGCAACAACCGAGGCTCCCTCCAAGTTGTGCTTTTGGATCTGAGAAGCCCAACCCTCGAGCAGCATCTGCACCAAAGGTGAGCCCTCCAGCATCTCCACGATCTGCGTGGGGCCCTTCTGCATTTTGCCACTCGACGCGCCTAATCGGTTGCTGGCCCGCTGGCTAGTAGCATCTTGGCGACGAACTTTACAAAATACACCACTGGTCTGGTTGCTCCAGACTGGCCCTTGCTCCCCTCCAAAGGAGCAGTCCCTCTGACCTTGCTGGTCAGAACCATCAGCTTATTTCATCTCCTACAACAATTGCTTTTGCCAAGGCTTGTTTGCTTCGTTCAAGTCGCCGACACCGCCGACAGCGAGAGCCTGCGTGGGACAGCTCGTGAACCGACTCCTGGACGTCGTCGACTTCCAGGGACCACGTGGCTGCAGAGACAAGCTACACCTTTCTTCCTGTTTGCACCCGACATTGCCTGGTACCCACCTGGTGCCACGCTGGTCACTGGCTAGTGACTGTGAACACTGTCCCCTCTGCTTACAGGCCTTCAACATCTCCGATCCACTCTTGGATCCACCGCATCTCTCCCGGACCAACCGCCTGCAGCATCTTTGTCTTCAGGCTCCACGGAACAGATAGAAGAAACCCGACGCACTTCGAGGCCTATGCACCCGCTTCCTGTGGGTGAGGTAAAGCTGGCACTCCTGTGCCCAAGTGTAGTATTACATCTCTAGTGCCTGTGTTCCAAATCTTGAGTTCCTAGTCCATCCGGAAGATCCTCTTTGCAGTAACTTTGTACTTTTTACGCACCCATTGAAACCTATGGGAGCACGCGTGTGACTATTTGCTCTGCACACGCCACCCGTGGACCTCCTGGTCACTAACTGAAGTTAGCTCCTTGTAGGCCCAGCGATTCTAGAGGCCCTAGGCCTTTTCCCTTTTCTGTTCGTGGTACTTATACCACTATTTTAGTATATGGTTCGAGCGGCCACCAGGGCCTATCCATATAAAGTGCAACTTCTGTGTATTCTACTGTAATCTTGTTTGACGATTTGTGCTCCTGTGCTCATAAAGAGACTAGGGGTTACTTTGAGAAATAAATACATATATATATTGAATATATATCTGTGTGGTGTCCTTTCATTGGTATAAAAGGGGGTTGCATTTGGTAAAACAGCTGGCCTAACACGCTTCACGAGTTTAGCCTCAAAGACTGCTTAGCCTACGCTACCACTAGGGCAGCTAGTCCGAAAAGGTTGACTTACAACCACACCATAAGGGTTGCTTGGCATGGTACAAGGTGATCACTTTAACTAGTGAGCATCATATACCATGCCAACTTCTCACATTGGTGAGCAGCGGTTGGATTTGAGCTTGCTGTGTTTTACCATTGTAATCTCTTGGTTACCAATTGAAAGATCACATAGGTACCTGTAGGTACATATAAAACAAGATTAGATATACATAAGTTCTACTGAACTTAGTTGTTGTAGGGCGAAGGGAGTAGCACACCCTGACTACAACTACTAGATAGGTTTAGTAGGTAAACCCAAGTGTAGGTAGATTGCAACACATCCACCCACACTTAAGAGCAATGGCTGGGGCAGAGGGGTCCACTGTACCCATCTCTGTTGAGAGTGACCCCCAGAGGGCACCATCCATCTTTGCTACCCTTAATCAGAATGAGCTCAGGCATTTGGCAACTCTTAGAGGCCTTAAACAGCCCAAGAACCCTACCTCTGCTGAGCTCAGAGAACTCTTGCAAAGTGATGAAAATCAGAGAGAGCTCAAGAAAGCTTCCCAGTTAGCCCCCTTAGGGTCAGGAACAGGAGCCCCCCCTTCTGAAGATGCTACAGAAGTACCCCTTTCCAATAGCCATCCCTTAGATGAGAACCATACTAAAGAGGAGGAAAGTGGGGAGGATACAGAGAGTAGTGATGATGAAGGGAGAACTAGCCCAGTGCCAAGTGTTATACTTGGCCCAGCTAAACTAAGGCTATTGGGGACTGACAATGGGACCATCCCATTGGATCTCCCCAGTGGACTTAACCAGGGGCTTGGGAGGCAAAGGAATCGCTCAGGTGACTCTAATGCTTCTCATGCCTCTAGAGGCTCTCAAGGTCACTCCAGGAAAAGGATGACCACCCCTCAGAGGAGGGAACATGAGGCCAGAATGCAGGAAGCCCAGCTGAGGATCAGGAAGCAGGAGCTAGAGGTAGCCCTGATGGAAGAAAAACTGAGGAAGGCTAGGCAACCTAGAGAGAGTGGGTCTATACCCACTGGTGGCAGCATTGTCCCTAAGGACAAAGATAGGGTCTTTGATAATAGGAACCTGTCTAAGGTTGTCCCCCCCTACAAAAGTGGGGATGACATCCACAAATGGATGACTGCTCTTGAGAGAGCCTGCAAAGTACAGCAGGTTCCTGAAGACCAGTGGGCAGCAATCCTCTGGCTCTCCTTTGAAGGAAGAGGCAGAGACAGACTCCTCACTGTTAGAGAAGAGGATGTCAGAAATTACAGAGTCCTGAAGAGTGTCCTAGTTGATGGGTTAGGCTTAACCACTGAACAGTACAGGTTAATGTTCAGAGACACCCAAAAGACACAGACTCAGGACTGGTCTGAATATGTTGAATGTGCCTCTAAGGCTTTGGAGGGTTGGTTGCTGGGAAGTAATGTATCTGATTTTACAGGATTGTATAATTTGATGATGAGAGAACAGATTTTAAGTAACTGTCAAAACCAGCTCCTCCATCAACACCTGGTAGACTCAGATTTGACCTCTCCCCAAGAATTGGGAAAGAGGGCAGATAAATGGGTCAGGACCAGGATCAGGCCTAAGAATCAGGGTGGTGACCAAAAGAAAGATACCACCAAACCTCAAGAGAAGGGTGGGGATAAAGCAAAAGAGAAATCTTCCTCAGGGCCCCAAAACTCCACACAGGGTGGTGGGTCCCAAGCTCCCTCCTCTACCACAGGTAAAAAGCCTTACTGCCATGAGTGTAAAACTCCTGGGCATTGGAAAACTGACAGCAGTTGCCCAAGGGCTAAAAACAAAACTGTTCCTCCAATTACTCCTGTCACACCACCTATTACTGTCAGCAGTAATCCCCCAGGTGGTGGGAGTGCCCCCAGAAATCTGGGTGGGTTCACTTGGGGAACACAGGGGGACCCTGGCTTAGCCAATTCCCCTACAGCAACTACTCTTGTCTGTGATGGTGGCATGGGGTTTGCCAACTTCACTGCCTGTCCCAACACTTTGGGTAGGTACAGACAGGAGCCCTACATCAATGGTACCAAAGCTGAGGCCTACAGAGACACTGGAGCTAGCATCACAATGGTGGCCCATTGGCTAGTTCCCTCTGAGCAGCTTTTGCCTGGTTTCTCCTACCAGGTGACTAACATTGATGGCAAACAGAATAGTCATCCCATGGCAGAGGTATGTCTCAGCTGGGGAGGTGTCACTGGCCCTAAAAGGGTGGCAGTGTCCTCAACCTTGCCTGTGGACTGCTTACTGGGGAATGACTTAGAACTCTCAGCCTGGGCTGGAGTTGAACAAGACACCCATTCTAAAATGGTAGGCCTTTCACAAAAGGGTAGTGGGGTTGTGCCATTCACAACCCCTGTCCAAATAGATTTCCTCCCTGGAAAGGTTGGAAGGGCAGTGGTAGCCACAGCCCAGGCACAGACAGACTTCCCTGTAGAGACTGGCAGAGCTGTGACAGTCACAGCTCAAACACAAACTGAGTGCCCCCCTGAAAAGGTTGGCAAGGCTGAAATGGTCTCAGCCTATACTCAGACTGACATAGGTGTAGTGAAGCCTGAAACTATGGATCACTCCACACAAACAGAGAGTAGTGGGGAGGAAGAAAAGTCTCCCTCTCCCCTGACATTAGGAAAAAGTCAGCCTCCTCAGGGATCTGACCTCACCCCTTGTGAAGGAACTGCCCCAGAGGTAGCCAGGCCTGGCCTGGCAGAGCCTCTAATGGCAGTGGCCCCTTCCAAGGTGGGACCCAGTCTGGTGCAGGTAGCCTGCCTCTCTCTACCCTGCCTCAGTCAGCCCAGGGCTGCAGAGGTCAGGGAGGCCAGTGGACCCCCAGAGGGCCCCTGTCCACAAGAACCCCCCCATCAAAAGAATGAGGATTGCCTGGCTAGTAGCCCTAGTCAGGTGATGGGTAAAAACATTCCTGAGGGATCTCCTTTACAGGTAGTTAGGGACCTCCCCCAGGGGGATTCTGTTGGGCACAGGCAAACATGGGACCTTAGGGCCCCAGACCTGACCTGTCCCTCCAGTAAGCCCACAAAAGGGACCCAGCCTCCAGCTTTAGGTAGCCAGAGGCTGACCCTGAGAGCACAGTGCAACTCAGTTAAGGAAAGAAAGGCATCCCTGGTGGAGGATGATTGGAGGAAGCTGTGGCCTCACTTTGAGGACACTCACTTCAGTACTCCATCTCAACCCCAGCCTTTTACTTTGCCAAGACACACCAAAGGTAGAGATTCCCTATGGTGGAGACCCTCTGATACCCTTAGGGTGAGGGATTGCTTAGTGGACCATGAGACAGGGGGTAACCATGCCAGTGCTGGTTCCTCCTTATATGGCCACTTGGGCAATATAGGCTTACCTGGTCAAGGTCAGCCTTATCTCCCTTCGTTTGGGGGGGGGGGGTTGTGTAGGAAGGTGGATATCTGACTATGGTTACCCCCAAATTTTTGCCTAGTGTCTAGCTGGTTTTTCGACTTAGTTGGCCTGAGATCCTGCCATTCAGGATCTCAGCCTGGCTGTTCTCTCTTTAAAATGGACTCCATGTACCCTAGGTACATACCCAATTGGTTGGATCACCCTGTGAGCCCCTGTACCAGTGTACACTAGGTACCCAGGGCATTGGTGTATCTAAGGCCTGCCAGGGGCTGAAGCATGTATTATGCCACCCCAGGCTTGGCCTAACAATTTGACACAACTGGCTGATCACTCAGCTGGGGTAAGTTGGTGTAACCACCTCTTACTTAGGTGTAGTATACCTATACCTAACCTTAAATGGGACACCTGGTAACCTATAAGTCACTCCTATGGCAGGCCTTAACAATCCTGAAGGCAGAGTGCTTGGTTCCATGTGAGATGGTGCTCTAGCATGAGCTGAGCCTGTCTGCAGTGGTCGGAACAACTTCCTTCTACTGTTTCCAGATATCGTCATACCATATACTCTTAAGTGCATTATGAACCTCGCGGTTAAATGCTATCTTTGGTTTGGCTTTATCAAAACATGTCGAGTAAGGTGTCATACGAATTGGAATACTAACCCCTCGCCAATTCTGGCGACGGGGTTAGCATTCCACCCTTCTAGAGGGACACGACATGTACAGTACCTGAAACCCGGGTAAAATCAGACATAGCCTCAGCTCCACAAAATGGATGCTGCCACCACAGACACAAGTCTGCCCTCCTGCTGCTGGGAGTCCTTCCAGCTTGGGAGGTGTGGACAAAGGGTTTCCTGCCAGGAGAGGTGCATGCACCACCCCAGACAGGATTTTGTGTATTGGTCAGGTAGGGCTTGAAAGAAACCAGACATGCCTGTGGCTCACAAGGAGCCTCGGTGCATATGCCAGTTCAAACCGGTCCTGGGGCACACCAGTCCCAGGCCTGGGGCGAGCTGGACAAAGGATTGGGGGTGTAACCACCCCCTTCCTGGTCCCACCCATAGGGAGGGACCTAGCAGGTAGTCCGGCCCCTAGAATCCGCTTAAAGGTAGGAGCTGTGTCCTAAGACTTCAGACATCCTGGAATCAACTTGAAAATAAGAAGAAGACGGGAACTTCGACATTCTGCTGCACAGAAGACTGAAGGAAATCTCCCCTGTGGTCAGGGAGTGACCACCTTGCTAACGCAAGCACCATCCAGCGAATCAACGTCTGCTTTGCCGCCGCCTCCCGCCGGAGCCCGAGCCCAGAGACTGACAAGACCTGGACCTCCAGACCTCTCACCGCCCGATCCACAGTCCCTGAAAAGAGGAGACCCGTGGAGGCACCGAGACACGTGGAGCCAGCCATCTTGAAACGACCACGACAAGCTGACAAGTGCAACAACCGAGGTTCCCTCCAAGTTGTGCTTTGGGATCTGAGAAGCCCAACCCTCGAGCAGCATCTGCACCAAAGGTGAGCCCTCCAGCATCTCCACGATCTGCGTGGGGCCCTTCTGCATTTTGCCACTCGACGCGCCTAACCGGTTGCTGGCCCGCTGGCTAGTAGCATCTTGGCGACGAACTTTACAAAATACACCGCTGGTCTGGTTGCTCCAGACTGGCCCTTGCTCCCCTCCAAAGGAGCAGTCCCTCTGACCTTGCTGGTCAGAACCATCAGCTTATTTCATCTCCTACAACAATTGCTTTTGCCAAGGCTTGTTTGCTTCGTTCAAGTCGCCGACACCGCCGACAGCGAGAGCCTGCGTGGGACAGCTCGTGAACCGACTCCTGGACGTCGTCGACTTCCAGGGACCACGTGGCTGCAGAGACAAGCTACACCTTTCTTCCTGTTTGCACCCGACATTGCCTGGTACCCACCTGGTGCCACGCTGGTCACTGGCTAGTGACTGTGAACACTGTCCCCTCTGCTTACAGGCCTTCAACATCTCCGATCCACTCTTGGATCCACCGCATCTCTCCCGGACCGACCGCCTGCAGCATCTTTGTCTTCAGGCTCCACGGAACAGATAGAAGAAACCCGACGCACTTCGAGGCCTATGCACCCGCTTCCTGTGGGTGAGGTAAAGCTGGCACTCCTGTGCCCAAGTGTAGTATTACATCTCTAGTGCCTGTGTTCCAAATCTTGAGTTCCTAGTCCATCCGGAAGATCCTCTTTGCAGTAACTTTGTACTTTTTACGCACCCATTGAAACCTATGGGAGCACGCGTGTGACTATTTGCTCTGCACACGCCACCCGTGGACCTCCTGGTCACTAACTGAAGTTAGCTCCTTGTAGGCCCAGCGATTCTAGAGGCCCTAGGCCTTTTCCCTTTTCTGTTCGTGGTACTTATACCACTATTTTAGTATATGGTTCGAGCGGCCACCAGGGCCTATCCATATAAAGTGCAACTTCTGTGTATTCTACTGTAATCTTGTTTGACGATTTGTGCTCCTGTGCTCCTAAAGAGACTAGGGGTTACTTTGAGAAATAAATACATATATATTTTGAATATATATCTGTGTGGTGTCCTTTCATTGGTATAAAAGGGGGTTGCATTTGGTAAAACAGCTGGCTTAACACGCTTCACAAGTTTAGCCTCAAAGACTGCTTAGCCTACGCTACCACTAGGGCAGCTAGTCCGAAAAGGTTGACTTACAACCACACCATAAGGGTTGCTTGGCATGGTACAAGGTGATCACTTTAACTAGTGAGCATCATATACCAGGCCAACTTCTCACACTACCCTTAACCCTAGAACACTACACAAACTCTACAACACTATCCTAAACCCTAAAACACTACACAAACACTACAACACTACCCTAAACCCCAATGCACTACACTACTCAAACACTACAACACTACCCTAAAACCTAAAACACTACACTACACAAACACTACAACACTACCCTAAACCCTAAAACACTACACAAACACTACAACACTACCCTAAACCCTAAAACACTACCCTAAACCCTAAAACACTGACACTACCCTAAAACACTACACTACACAAACACTACAATACTACTCTAAACCCTAAAACACTGACACTACCCTAAAACACTACACTACACAAAGACTACAACACTACACTAAACCCTAAAACACTGACAGAACCCTAAAACACTACACTACACAAACACCCTAAAAATACCCTAAAACGTAAAACACAACCCCACACAACACATACATTACAACATTACTTTGACACTACCCTAAACCCTACAAAAGTAACCCCCACCCCAAGCGCAAACCCCCTTACCTCTCTTTCCTCGTGGTTCCTCTCCAGAGTCGCCGTCTCTGCTCCCGGTTCAATCAATCAATCAATCAGTGACACTTATAAAGCGCGCTACATACCCGTAGGGTCTCAAGGCGCTGGGGGGGGGGAGCCGCTACTGCTCGAACAGCCAGGTCTTCAGCTTCTTCCTGAAGGAGAGGTGGTCTTGGGTCAGGCGCAGGTCGGTCGGGAGGGAGTTCCAGGTCTTGGCGGCCAGGTAGGAGAAGGACCTTCCTCCTGTAGTCGCTCTTCGGATGCGGGGGACGGCGGCGAGGGCGTGGTTGGCTGATCGGAGGTGGCGTTTGGGAGCGTAGAAGTTGATCCGGCTGTTGAGGTAGCTCGGGCCTTGGTCGTGTAGGGCTTTGTGTGCGTGGGTGAGGAGGCGGAAGGTGATTCTTTTGTTGACGGGGAGCCAGTGAAGGTCTCTCAGATGTCCGGAGATGTGGCTGGTTCGTGGGATGTCGAGGATGAGTCTGGCTGAGGCGTTCTGTATCCGCTGGAGTCTCTTCTGGAGTTTGGCGGTGGTACCGGCGTAGAGGGCGTTGCCGTAGTCCAGTCGGCTGGTGACGAGGGCCTGGGTGACGGTCTTCCTAGTCTCGGTGGGGATCCACCAGAAGATCTTCCGTAGCATGCGTAGGATGTTGAAGCATGCCGAGGAGACGTTGTTGACTTGCCTGGTCATGGAGAGGGAGGAGTCCAGGATGAAGCCCAGGTTGCGTGCATGGTCTGTCGGTTTGGGTGCGGTGCCCAGGGCGGGAGGCCACCAGGAGTCGTCCCAGGCGGAGGGAGAGGAGCCCAGGATGAGGACCTCCGTCTTGTCCGAGTTCAGTTTCAGGCGGCTGGTCGTCATCCACTCGGCTACCTCTTTCATCCCTTCGTGCAGGTTGGCTCTGGCGGCGGCGGGGTCGTTGGTCAGGGAGAGGATCAGCTGGGTGTCGTCGGCGTAGGAGATTATGCTGAGGTTGTGTTTGCGTACGATGGCCGCGAGGGGGCTCATGTAGACGTTGAAGAGGGTGGGGCTCAGAGATGATCCTTGGGGGACGCCGCAGATGACTTCGGTGGCCTCTGACTTGTACGGTGGTAGGCGGACTCTCTGTGTTCTCCCGTCGAGGAAGGAGATGATCCATTCCAGCGCCTTGTCCTGGATTCCGACGTTGCTGAGGCGCCGTACTAGGGTGCGGTGGCAGACCGTGTCGAATGCCGCGGAGAGGTCCAGGAGGATGAGGGCCGCTGTTTCTCCGTTGTCCATCAGGGCTCAGATGTCATCGGTGGCGGCGATGAGGGCGGTCTCGGTGCTGTGGTTGGCTCGGAAGCCGGACTGTGAGGGGTCGAGGGATCCGTTCGTCTCGAGGAAAGCGGCCATCTGCTTGTTGACGGTCTTCTCGATGACTTTGGCTGGAAACGGGAGGAGCGAGATGGGGCGGTAATTCTTGAGGTCGGTGGGGTCCGCTGTTGGTTTCTTGAGTAGAGCGCTGAGTTCGGCGTGTTTCCAGCTCTCGGGGAAGATGGTGGTGTCGAAGGATGTGTTGATGATGTCACGCAGGTGGGGTGCGATGACAGCGTCGGCCTTGTTGAAGACGTGGTGAGGGCAGGGGTCGGTCGGTGATCCGGAGTGGATGGAGTTCATCGTGCGGATGGTGTCTTCGGTGCTGATCGGGGTCCAGGCGTGGAGGGTGGTGGTGGGGGGTGGTTGTTCGGTCATGGTGTGCGTTGGTTGGTTGTTGAAGCTGTTGTGCATGTCCGTGATCTTGTTGTGGAAGTATGAAGCCAGGGAGTTGCAGAGGTCTTGCGATGGGGTGATGTCGTTGTTTCCTGCGCTGGGGTTGGAAAGCTCTTTGACGATGTTGAAGAGTTCCTTGCAGTTGTGTGCGTTGTTGTCCAACCGGTCCTTGAATGCTGTTTTCTTGGCGGCGCGGATCAGCTGGTGGTGTTTCCGGGTGGCAAGTTTGAAGGAGGTCCTGTTGTCCGGTGTCGGTTCCCTTCTCCAGACTTTCTCGAGGGCTCGGCAGTTCTTCTTGGAGCTCTTGAGTTCGTCGGTGAACCATGGGGCTTTCTTGCTGCCGGGTCTGCTGGGCGGGGTCCTCAGTGGGGCGAGTTCGTCCGCGCAGTTGCTGATCCACTTCGTGAGGTTGTCGGCGGCCTGGCTGGGGTTCGCTGAGCTGGCAGGAGGGTGCTGGCTCAGGGAGGTGGCGAGCTGGTCTGCTGTGATCTTGTTCCAGCTTCTGCGGGCGGCCTGTTGCTGGTGGTGGTGGGTCGTTGTTTTCTTGAAGGTGAAGTGGACGCAGCTGTGGTCCGTCCATTGAAGCTCTGTGGCGTGGCTGAAGTCGATGTCCTTGCTGGATGAGAAGACAGCGTCGAGTGTGTGTCCGGCGAGGTGGGTGGGGGTGGACACCAGTTGCTTGAGTCCCAGGTTGGCGAGGTTGTCGAGCAGGGTGCTGGTGTTGCGGTCGTTGTTGTTCTCCAGATGGAAGTTGAGGTCTCCCAGGAGGATGTAGTCAGCGGAGGGGAGGGCATGCGGGCTGACGAAGTCGGCGATGTCCTCGCTGAATTGTGTGCGTGGTCCAGGGGGTCGGTAGATCAGGGTGCCTCTGAGGGTGGTGTTCGGGTTGGTGTGGATCTGGAAATGCAGGTGTTCGGCGGTGGTCAGGGAGTTGTCGGTGCTGGTCGTGAGACGGATGGTGCTCCTGTGGATGATGGCGATGCCTCCTCCCATCTGGTTGGCGTTTCGGTCCCTCCGGACGATCTTGTAGCCCTCTGGGATGGCGATGGCGATGTCGGGAGCTGAGGAGGCGTTCATCCAGGTCTCCGTGAGGAAGGCAACGTCTGGAGCTGTGGTGTCGAGGAGGTTCCAGAGTTCGATGGCATGTCTGTGGACGGAGCGTGTGTTGATCAGGATGCACTTGAGGTGGGTGCTGCTGGTGTTCGGCTTGGTGGGTGCTGGTGCGAGGCAGGTCCGGATGCAGGTGAACTTGCAGGCGTGGCAGCTGAAGGGTCCGTGGGTACGTCGTGGAGAGGCTTGATGGCATTCTGGGAGTCGGCCGGTGTTGAGAGCGGTGAGGGTGGCGGCGGAGTACGTCAGGCGGGTCGGTCGGGGTCTTCGAGGTCCAGGGGTCCTGGCACTGGGCGCGGTCCAGGCGCGGACGGGCGTAGACGGGCTTACCTTTGGCGCGCCTTCGGCGCACAATCGGCGCGCCCGCTGCGCGTGACCGCTGCGCGTTCGCACGGTCGCCATTTAAGGCGAAGTGCGCGGGTGGGCGGAGCAGCTGGGAGGCGGGAGCGGGGAGGGTACAGAATAGAAAAGGGGCGGGGAAAAGCGGCGGTGGCGGGAAGGGAGGGCGGAGGGCGGACAACAAGGAAGGAAACCACAACACGGGGGAAATAAAAATTATACAGAACGGGCACAAATTCTCAGCAAAACAAGGGAAAACAAGGAAAAAAAACCAAAGTTATATCAAACAGGCACAAATGTTGGACAAAACAAGGGCAAAAACAACCGCAGCGGCGCCCGCCGGCGATCGGCAAAACGAGGCAGCAGCGAGGCAGAGGGCAGGCAAGGGGCACACGCAGCAGCTGGTGGCCGTGCGGCGCGGGGGTGTCCCACAAGTGGGTCACACTCACCTGCGTCGCACGGTCGCCATTTAAGGCCAAGTGCGCGGGTGGGCGGAGCAGCTGGGAGGCGGGAGCGGGGAGGGTACAGAATAGAAAAGGGGCGGGGAAAAGCGGCGGTGGCGGGAAGGGAGGGCGGAGGGCGGACAACAAGGAAGGAAACCACAACACGGGGGAAATAAAAATTATACAGAACGGGCACAAATTCTCAGCAAAACAAGGAAAAACAAGGAAAAAAAACCAAAGTTATATCAAACAGGCACAAATGTTGGACAAAACAAGGGCAAAAACAACCGCAGCGGCGCCCGCCGGCGATCGGCAAAACGAGGCAGCAGCGAGGCAGAGGGCAGGCAAGGGGCACACGCAGCAGCTGGTGGCCGTGCGGAGCGGGGGTGTCCCACAAGTGGGTCACACTCACCTGCGTCGCACGGTCGCCATTTAAGGCCAAGTGCGCGGGTGGGCGGAGCAGCTGGGAGGCGGGAGCGGGGAGGGTACAGAATAGAAAAGGGGCGGGGAAAAGCGGCGGTGGCGGGAAGGGAGGGCGGAGGGCGGACAACAAGGAAGGAAACCACAACACGGGGGAAATAAAAATTATACAGAACGGGCACAAATTCTCAGCAAAACAAGGAAAAACAAGGAAAAAAACCAAAGTTATATCAAACAGGCACAAATGTTGGACAAAACAAGGGCAAAAACAACCGCAGCGGCGCCCGCCGGCGATCGGCAAAACGAGGCAGCAGCGAGGCAGAGGGCAGGCAAGGGGCACACGCAGCAGCTGGTGGCCGTGCGGCGCGGGGGTCTCCCTGCTTCCTGCTTTGAGGGGCGGTGCACGTCGTTTTGAGGAAACAGCCTCAGTTTCCTCACAACGACTTGGATAGCCGTTACATCTCATGCGTTAAAAAAGCGCATGCGATGTAATGGTATACGTAGTAAAAGCGACGCGTTGTTACATCGCATTCGATGTAATAGCAACGCGTATTAAAAGTTGCGTTGAAATGGCGGTTTCCCCTTTAAGAGGTACCAGACCTTTACAGCCATTTGCTCTACTCAGTCTGGGTTAAGGTGAGATTTCTGGAGCCACTTGCTGCTGTGACCAAAGTGGAAAAGAGCAGGAATGCGAAGAGAGGAAGTGACCCCTGGAAGAGCTGGACAAGGCCCAGGTGATTGGCCCATTTTTGTGGAGGGCCACTCAAGCACCTGAGACTGTAGGCCACAGATACTCTCCTGGGCCTTGTGGCTGCAGACACCCTTCGCACTTTATCACTGGCAAGCTTGCAACATCCACTTCCCACCCTGTCCATTAAGGGGACTGTACCTGCTCCCAATTCCCAGCCACAGAGAGACACACCCCTGGCATCGGCTACTCTTCTGTGGGCTAGGGGACGATGCCCTTAATTCACACCAAGCTAAATAATCTTTCCAGCCCTAGTGCCCATGAAAGAGCGTAGCTGAAAGAGTCGCCTGGTCTCTAACCCTAAAGTCCATTTTTTAGTTGGAAGTCGCAAAACCACACCGATCCCCGGTGTTCGTTGGGACAAGATAGTCTTGCCCAAGACCAACTTTGGTGAAATACAGGCCCCTACCGGTTGGTACCACTTGAAACACCACCAAGAGTGGTGAACCACACTCAATACAACGAGACCAGCTGGATTCTTAACTGGTTTCAAATTGCATGTTGTCCTCACTGGAAAACGAATATCTCATGATTGTCAATACTCAATGGCTAGGTGGAACTGGACACCGAGACTCTTCACGCCATACAAACTCAATTCTTTTGTCCTTGGTGTTTTTTTTTTTTGATAAGTGAGACAATCCGTCAGGATTTTCCAACTCGGGACACGCCCGTATGCGCTGTCCTGAACCCGGGGCTAACTTATATGAAAGGGACATGCCCGGCCATACCACGTGACACAAGTGTAGTTTCCTGACACTTGTTGACCTGGTTTAGGTGGGGGCGGTGCCAGGTACGAGTCTATCCCGTCACTGTCACGAGGTCAGCTGGACACGGAAGTTTCCCAACTCGCCTTGCTTTCGGTTTCACTTTCAGCAGGAATATGACAGGGCAAATTCCCTATCTGTGTTAATTATCGCTAAGGCTCAGCCCAGCCAGTAGCTCAGAGTGACAGAAACACAACACGCCTACCCCCTCCTTTTGTGTGGCAATGTACGTGCTGCACTCCACCCAGGCTTTAAGGAAACATAAAAAGGGTTCTCTTTAAGCAGTCCTTTGTCGCAAACAATCACTAACAATAGAGATTCCAGAATGTACCTTTGATATAATCTACTTGGGTTTGTTGGGCTTCTGTTACATCATTCGCTGATAGCAGCCCCTCCAAAAACTCAGAGGGAACAGATGCAACAGAGCCCCTTGTGGCCAAGAGGCAAACTCCAGTCCGCATGACTGCAAGCATATGTCATACCCGGAGTGTGAAACAGGTGCCTGCTGCCCGAGTGTTTGTGCCTGCTAGGACCCCGGCCAATTGCCCTAGTGTGACCGGAGTCCTCTCTTTCTGTCAGTCAATGGCGGTCAGTGACTGCACATTGGCACTGCTGTGAGCCCATGTCTGCCCCCTCCAGGCCCGCAGTCAGCCCCACAGTAAATGTAAAGGTCCAGTATGTGTAAAGCACGGGAAATTAAGCGAGCTATTGCCCAGAGTCCCATGGTGCTGGGCTAATGTGCTGCCGGTGCTGGAGATCGAACCGTGAGCCCCCGGGTTCCTGAGTCAGCCACCCTGGCCGCTGCACCACACCTCTGCGCACTGTGTATCATTCTAATACTTCCAGGACCTCAACTTTCCAACGTGTTTTTCTAGTGATTTGGAACCAGCTGACTGCTGGTTGGCTGCGGGTGGGGATTGGCACGATTATTCAGAGATGCCAGCTAGGGGACATAAACCGTTCACAGCCAAAAGGAGGGGACAGCTCGTTCTGGGAAGCATGGTAGAATCACCAGTTGCTACCAAAGAGCATTTCCAGACTTCAAGGCACAGTACTTCAGAGATATTTAAGGCTAGCCTAGGATGCTCTAGTACTGGGGAACCAGGGGACCCAGAACTTCTCTGAAATGGGGACACAGACGGGAAGCCAAGACTCAGTCAGAAGACAAGCCACCTTCAAAAGCAAAGTTCAGTGCCAACCAGAACATTTTTGTGAGCAACTCTTGTACTTTCTGCACTAATCGAAGAGTGGAACAGAAGACGGTCAATGGGATCTGTATATTGGAAACATAAACAAATCACAAAAACCATATACGAGTTATTGCCAGTGAAACTGGTCTCTTTAGCACAGGGCATGCAGTGTGCCATTTGTGTATTCCATCCTAGAAGCCAGACAAGGGTGAGTCTGCTACAGTGATACTCCATGAAGGAGGAAGCATGGGCATGCTTTAACTCCATGGATCCACCATTGTTTTGCATACATGGATGGACCATATCCTTACAGTTAGCACGATTCATGCAGCGCCTGGATTTCCAAACACGATGCATGTAACACAGCTGCACAAGACAGAGGGGTTGTGAAGGATTCTCCTAATGGGGAACTGACTGGACCTCCACACACATACCCCTTATTCCGAGCTGCACATGACTGGGAGCATGTTAAAATCACAAGCGATTTTACCATTACCATGCTGTAAATTTACAAAAGTACCAGGCAATTGCAAGTTAAATCCCCAGGGAATGGGGAATTATCTTGTCGGGTCCATTTTTCTGGTCGTAAAACTACATGGAATACCCAGTTCCGTGGGGCTGAATGCATACATTGTTACAGAGATCTCTAGGTGAGGTTGGGGAGTGAGGGAGAGGGGCGGGGCAAGTAGAGGAAGGAGGGTTCAAAGTGCTTTCTAGTGGCGGGAGCATTGTATGCCTCTCCATGTCAGAAAAAAGGAAAAATTCGCTTTGGCTTCTGCTGCAGCCAAAGCCTCATGCGATCTTACAGCGTGGACCCGCGCACTTTAAAATCGGGTCTGGTTCTCCCACAACCGGAAAAAGCAGGTGTGGAAAAAACAACCCACTTGGATTCAGGTTGAGCGGAATTCCATAAGACAATTCCACTCCGCCTGACTGGTAACAGAGGGCATAGTTGGCAGATACCCTTGGGTGCAAGCCAGAAAGGCTGGTACCCCGACTACCAACACCTGCCAACAGCTGCCAGACTCCCCGTAGCCGCTCTGGAGTCTTAGGCCACCATTAACAAGCGGTGGGGCTACAATTTGGGCACCATAACCCAGCAGAATCTAAAACCTTTGGTAAAACACACACCGACAATGTGGAGACACTAGGGAAAGCAAAGAGCCGAAGAAAGCAAACGAGAAGGGTGGCATAACTGTCCGCACAATGCAGGGACATTCGTCCTTTCAGATACTCAGTATTATGTGAAACACGGGCTTAACATTTCCGGCTGTTGTTGACGCAAGGAAACTCCCTTCCACTGAAGGATTACTGTAGGTAAAGCTTTTATTTTGTTTCCTTCCATGGCTGTTGACGTACGTACCTGGCCCGATGCTATGGCGTTACACCCCTGAAATCAACATAACGAGTGCCCTGAGGCCCAAGGACAGGTGCATTAATCTATAGGTCGATATTAGGTGTGAGAGGTGGGGGTGTGCAGGTAAAACACGAGCAGGGGAATCAATCAGTCGGTAGATCAAGATTACTAGAAGCATAAGGGGTGAGAGCAGGGCTTTAAGTGGGCCGGGTCTCACCGGGTCTGAGCACCGGCAGTTTTATGAAGAGGGCCACGAAATAGGTCTCCATCGGGCTCTGATTTGTGCCCTGGCAGAAGCGGTCAGTTTTTTCCGGACTGCAGTGACAGCAGGCACATCGATGTGCGCGTGCTCACACCGCCCACTTCTCACTAGTGGAGAAGTTATGGCATGATGTCATGCCAGGTGAGCGTTGTAGGGGAAGGGCAATCCTTTAAAAAAATGTCATTTTTTTCTCTGGATTTCCCTTCTCTTTTCCAAACTCAGGAGCAGCAACATTGTCGTGGTGTCACCAGGGCTTTAAATGCAAGCTTTTTAAATATTATATACAAGCCATAGATGCTGCTTATTTATCTTATGCAACTAACATCCATTGACAAAGCCAATAGTCCTAACTTGTTGTAGGTATGATGTTACTTGTATCACATATCTGGATGCAATGACAGGAAACAGCAAAATACAAGTTGGGCAAAACACTATGCTAAGCACAGATTTGTAGTTAATGCGTTTTTAAGCCACGCCCTTAATTACATCGGCCACGGGCCCTTTGAGAGACCCCCCCCCCCAGTTTTTTCATCCCACTTCAAGCCCTGGGTGAGAGTGTGTGCAGGTAACACAAGGACATGTGTTAATCTATAGACTGAATACATTTGTTCAATCCCTAAACCATGGGATGAATTCTCCTAGGCACAGTCAAAAAGCCCTTAACGGGTGTAGTAGGTTAGACCAGGTAATGAAAACAAGTAGTCCTCGAGTGGTTTTCAATCTTTATATTTTTGGCTTTTCCTTCAATTAATTTTTGTTGTAAGTCAAATCGATATATGGTGTGTATATACTTGGTCAATCTGTTTCTCATGACCCAATTCATAAATCAATCCAATGCATTTCGGGCATTGCGCCCTTCATCAGGGATATATCTATAAGAAAATTAAACATGTATCGTGAGGAAACCATCCTGTGTGTTTCATAACATTACGTTTTTGCAACAGATAAAAAATTGAAAAAATGCAAATCAATCAATAAATTCACATATTAGCATGATAAGGAAACCATGATTTTTGATGAATACAAACAAAACCAATAAGTGGTAAAAACCATAATTTGATAAGTGCAATCGGTCAATTGACCCTAATGTGTTTCACTGCAGGGCGTCAAGCTACATGTATTTGTAGCCTCCTGTGTGTAGCTCTTTTACACATCCACCTTGCGGGAGCGAGCATCGGCGCGCTGTTTGTAATTAATGTGGCCGCGCCGCTGCTCATTCCCGTAAGGTGGATGCCTCCACAAGCACGAGTGCTTGAAAGTGAAAGCAGTGGTCTTCCCTCACCTCCCGTGAGATGTAGCCTTGTACCTAATTTGTTGACATTTAGATTACTAAATGTTGTAACACCAGCTTCCGCACACGAGCATCACGCGTGATCAATCAATTAATCGCACGCGATCATCATGCATGATTAATCAATTAATCTCCCATGGTCCCCCTGTTTACTAAAAACGGGGTGCTAAGGAACATTCACATGCGCTATCAGAAGGGACCAACCCGTTAAATCTGTTTTATGTTTTATCTACTTGCCGTTTTTTGTTTCTAATATTCAGCCTCTTTCTGCTCTCCCATGTGCCCCTTCGAGATTCTCCTCTCCTTCTGCATTCTGCCAGAACCCTCCTACCCAATAGTTGTCCACCACCACGTCCACCACCACCACCACCACCACGTCCACCACCACCAACACCACCACGTCTACCACCACCATGTCCACAAACACCCGCACTTCCACCACCACCACCACCATCACACCCACCACCACCATGTCCACCACCAACACCACGTCCACCTCCACCACGTCCACCACCACCACCACCACGTCTACCACCACCATGTCCACAAACACCCCCATTTCCACCACCACCACCACATCCACCACCACCATGTCCACCACCACGTCCACCACCACCAACACCACCACGTCTACCACCACCATGTCCACAACCACCACCACTTTCACCACCACCTCCACCACGTCCACCACCACCACGACGTCCACCACCACCACCATGTCCACCACCACCACGTCCACCACCACATCCACCACCACCACGTCCACCATCACCAGGTCCACCACCACATCCACCATGTCCACCACGTCCACCACTACCATGTCCACCACCACACCACCACATCCACCACTACCACCACATCCACCACCACCACCACGTCCACCACCACGTTCACCATGCCCACCACCATCACCCCATCGACCACCACCACGTCCACCACCACATCCACCACCACCACCACCATGTCCACCACCACCATGTCCACCACCACGACATCCACCACGTCCACCACCACCACCACGTCCACCACCACCACGTCCACCACCACCACCACCACCACGTCCACCACCACCACCATCACGTCCACCACCACCACCATGTCCACCACGTCCACCACCACGTCCACCACCACCATGTCCATCATCACAACGTCCACCACGTCCACCATCACCACGTCCACAACCACCACGTCCACCCGACCACCACCACGTCCACCACCACCAACACGTCCACCACCACCACATCCACCACCACCACCACGTCCACCACCACCACCACATCCACCACCACCATGTCCACCACCACCACGTCCACCACCACCACGTCCACCACCACCACCACGTTAACCATGTCCATCACCACCACCACCACAACCACCACCACCACAACCATCACGTCCACAACCACCACCATGTCCACCACCACCACCACGTCCCCCACTACATCCACCACCACCATGTCCACCACCACCATCACGTCCACCACCACCACCACGTCCACCACCACCAATACCATGTCCACCACCACCATGTCCACCACCACCATGTCCTCCACCACGTCCACCATGTCCACCATCACCACATCCACCACCACGTCCACATCCACCACCACCACGTCCACCACCACCACCACATCCACCACCATGTCCACTACCACCACCACCATCACGTCCACCACAACCACCATGTCCACCACCACCATGTCCACCACCACCACGTCCACCATCACCACGTCCACCGTGTCCACCAGCACCATGGCCACCACCACCACCATGTCCATCAACACATCCACCACCACCACGACCACCACAACATCCACCACCACGTCCACCACCACCACGTTCACCACCACCACCACTTCTACCACCACCACCACTTCCAACACCACCATCCCATCCACCACCACGTCCACCACCACAACACCACCACATCCACCACCACATCCACCACCATGTCCACCACCAGCTCGTCCACCACCACCACATCCACCACCACCACCACATCCACCACCAAGTCCACCACATCCACCACCACCACGTCCACCACCACCATCATGTCCACCACCACCATCACATCCACCACCACCATGTCCACCACCACATCCACCACCACCACGTCCACCATCACCAGGTCCACCACCACCACCGCATCCACCATGTCCACCACGTCCACCACCACCACGTCTACCACCACCAACACACCATCACATCAACCACCACCACATCCACCACCACCACCATGTCCACCACCACGTCCACCACCACCATCACCACGTCCACCACCACCAAGTCTACCACCACCACCATCACGACATCCACCACCACCACATCCACCACCACCAAGTCCACCACATCCACCACCACATCCACCACCATCACGTCCACCACCACCATCATGTCCACCACCACCACCACCACATCCACCACCACGTCCACCAGCACCACCACGCCCACCAACACCACCACATAAACCATGTCCACCACATCCACGACCACCACGTCCACATTCACCACCACATCCACATCCACCACCACCATGTCCACCACCACCACCACGTCCACCACCACCACCATTACATCCACCACCACCATGTCCACCATCATCAGGTCCACCACCACCACCACGTCCTCCATGTCCACCACGTCCACATCCACCACCACCACCATGTCCACCACCACGTCTACCACCACCATCACCACGTCCACCACCATCAAGTCTACCACCACCACCATGTCCACCATGACCACCACCACCACCACGTCCACCACCACCACATCCACCACCACCAAGTCCACCACATCCACCACCACCACGTCCACCACCACCATCATGTCCACCACCACCACATCCACCACCACCACCACATCCACCACCACGTCCACCAGCACCACCACGTAAACCATGTCCACCACATCCACGACCACCACGTCCACATCCACCACCACCATGTCCACCACCATGTCCACCACCATCACATCCACCACCACATCTACCACCACCACCATGTCCACCATCATCAGGTCCACCACCACCACCGCATCCTCCATGTCCACCACGTCCACCACCACCATGTCCAACACCACCACCACGTCCACCACCACCAAGTCCACCACATCCACCACCACATCCACCACGTCCACCACCACCATCATGTCCACCACCACCACATCCACCACCACCATCACATCCACCACCACATCTACCACCACCACCATGTCCACCATCATCAGGTCCACCACCACCACCGCGTCCTCCATGTCCACCACATCCACCACCACCACATCCACCACCACCACCATGTCCACCACCACCACCACGTCTACCGCCACCATCACCACGTCCACCACCACCAAGTCTACCACCACCACCATGTCCACCACATCCACCACCCCATCCACCACCACCACATCCACCACCACCACATCCACCACCACCAAGTCCACCACATCCACCACCACCACGTCCACCACCACCACCACATTCACCACCACCATGTCCACCACCACCACATCCACCAGCACCACCACGTCCACCACCACCACGTAAACCATGTCCACCACATCCACCACCACCATGTCCACATCCACCACCAAGTCCACCACCACCATGTCCACCACCACTATGTCCACCACCACCCCGTCCACCACCACCATATCCACCACAACCACCACATCCACCACCACCACCACATCCACCACCACACCATGTGCACCATCACCAGTTCCACCACCACCACCATGTCCACCACCACCATGTCCACCACCACATCCACCACCACCACGTCCACCACCACCAAGCCTACCACCACGTCCACCATGTCCACCACCACCACCACGTCCACCACCACCACATCCACCACCACCACCACCACGTCCACCACCACCACCACATCCACCACCATGTCCACCACCACCACTATGTCCACCATGTCAACCACCACTTCCACCACCACAACCACCACCACCACCATGTCCACCACCACCACCATGTCCACCACCACGTCCACCACCACCACGTCCACTACCATCACCACGTCCACCACCACCTCCACCACCACATCCACCACCACCACGTCCACTACCACCACCACCATGTCCACCACCACCACCACCACATCCACCACCACCCCCACCTCATCCACCACCACCACCACCACTGCGTCCACCACCACCACCACCATGTCCACCACGTCCACCACCACCACCACATCCACTACCACCACCAC
Organism: Triturus cristatus; assembly: GCF_964204655.1. NCBI lineage: Eukaryota > Metazoa > Chordata > Amphibia > Caudata > Salamandridae > Triturus > Triturus cristatus. Next base: position 215,042,976 of record NC_140586.1, read on the forward strand.
CACATCCACCACCACCACGTCCACCACCACATCCACGACCACCACCACCATGTCCACCACCATGTCCACCACCACCACAACATCCACCAAAAGTATTACACCAGGCCCAAGATACATTTTGAATAGGCGCAATGTCACAGGGGCTCCTGTAAAAGCACTCGCAGCATCTCTACCTCACAGTGGCATACCTGCACGAGCCACTCACTCAAAACAAGCATTGGCATAGCCAATAGGTCTCGCCATTGGGACCTTATAAGTGTTTAGCCATGCAACACTTGATGTTGTTGCACCAAGGATATTGTGCTGGATAACTAAACACTTATAAGGTCCCAAAGGCGAGACTTATTGGCTATGCCAATGCTTGTTCTTTTTCTTTCTGTCTTCCCGACGTAAACTTTGCCACACGGGCATTTCAAAAGGTAGATTAAATTCGTAGAGTCACATGTTGCTGTTACTTTCAATTTGATTTTAGTGCCCTTTCTGGGATGTGTTATCACTGTTCCTGGCATGATGTTGTGACAGTTGTGACATGGAAGTGTTCCTTTGGCTGTGCTGGTTTGAGTATTATCTGCTTTAGTCTTGAGGATTTCTCCTATGTTTTTGCCTCGCTTGTAAGCAAAAATAGGTTCCTGGACAAATACGTTCTTAAAGTCTGGTTCCATCCTGAGAATTGGCCAATGTTTTTTCACAACCTTTTTATAGACCTGACTCAAGGTTGAACATTTAGTGACTACTATTATTCGATTCTGAGGTTGTTTAGGTGTGTTTATCATCAGTTGTTTTCTAGATTTACTTTGGCTTCGGGTTTCGGCTTGATTCAGAATGTTCTTAGGGTAACCTCTCTGTGTGAATCGAAGCAACATTTCTTTGTTTTGAACAGTGTATCTTCTGGGGTTTGAAACTATTCGTTTGACACGGAGCAATTGTGAGTATGGTAAATGTTGCTTTAAAGGTTGTTGATGAAAGCTGCTGTAGCGTAAGATGTTATTTCTGTCTGTTTTGTTTCCAAAGATATCTGTTTCCAAACCATTTGGGGTTTTCTTGATTAGCACATCCAAAAAGATGATTTGTTCTATCTGTATCTTCGACGTGAATTGAATTCTTTCATCTATTTGATTGAGCTCAGTCAGTGCTGTTTGGAGTATTGTGTGGGATCCAGTCCACAATATGAAAATATCGTCAATGAACCTTATGGACAAATTTGTATGTGTTTTCCAAATCTCTTTAAATAGGATGTTATCCTCTTCCAAGTGATTCATAAAAATATTTGCATAGGATGGTGCGACACAATTTCCAATGGATGTTCCAGTGAGTTGGAGAAACCATTGATCGTTCCTTTTAAAATAACTTTGATGGAGTGTAAAATATACAAATTCCATCAGGAATAGTTGAAACTCTTTGTCCAAATCTGATCGCAGCAAGGTTTGCTTAATTGCTTCTATCCCCAGTTGGTGGGGGATCGATGTGTACAATGATTTAACATCAACTGTACAAAGTGTTATAGATGACTAATCCGTGAGAGAAATTTGATTGAGTTTGATTTCAAAATTTGTAGTGTCCCTGATGTATGTTTGCATTTTCGCTACACTTGGTTGTAAGTATCGGTCCAGGAATTGACCGTCCGGTTCATGTATGCTGCCTCTTGTTGATACTATGGGTCGAAATGGAGGGTTACTGGGGTCCTTGTGTATTTTAGAAACCATATATATGGACGTGCTTCTGGGGTTACTTTGAGTGAGGAATCTCTTGACCTGCTCGTTGATTACTCCTTTTTGTGTTGCGTTTGTTAGAATATTTTGTAAGATATTGGAAAACTGTTCTGTTGGATTAATGTCTAATTTGACATAAGTGTGTAGATCCGATATGTGTTTCTCCACTTCTTTGATGTAATGTGTGGTGTTCATGACGACCAGTGCGCCACCCTTGTCTGCTTTCTGACATGTTATTTCAGGGTTTTTGGCTATTTTCTTGAGGTTTCCGAATTCTTTGTTGGTTAGGTTTCTATTTTTTGATTTTTTGGAAAAGTTGAATTTTGATATTTCTTGTTTAACCAGATTTTCAAAAATGTCAAAACTCTTATGGTCAATTAGTGCCATATATGACCTTCTTGGCCTTAATCCTCGAAGTAAGTTTTGCATCAGCTTGAATAGGCTTATTTCTAATTCCAGACTGTTGGTGTGGCTGGTTGGACCAAAGGAAGTTCCTTTCTGTAAGATTTTTAACTCTATGTTACTAAATTGGTAATCTGAGATGTTTACAACTAGGTTTGTTTCTTCGTTTTTTCTTTCTTCCCTGTCATTGTTGTATTCCTTGTATTGGGATGCTCTTTTTGTTTTTGCCCTCCTGGGTCGTCTTTCTCGCCTTGGCCTCTCTCTAAAAAAGAGACACCAGATATTTGAGACATTTCTTGATTTTGTTGTGATGGAAAGTTGGTTTGTCTCTGTTGATTGGATTTGCTTCGTTGATTGGAAATGCTAGATGCTTCACTTTCAGAGGATGAGGTTTCTGTGTTCTGTGAATAGGGTTTATTATGTCTTCTCCTGGCATATTCATCCGCCCAGTTGTAAACCACCTGGGATTAGAAATAAGCCTATTCAATCTGATGCGAAACTTAAAATTAAACCACTTTTTTAAAAACGTGATTGAACCTCAATCAAGTCAAGAAGAAGATTTACTTCGAGGATTAAGGCCAAGAAGTTCATATATAGCACCAATTGGCCATAAGAGATTCGACATTTTTGAAAATCTGGTTAAACAAGAAATATCAAATTTCAATTTTTCAAAAAAATCCCAAAATAGAAACCTAACCAACAAAGAATTTTGAATCCTCAAGAAAATAGCCAAAAACCCTGAAATAACATGTCAGAAAGCAGACAAGGGTGGCGCACTGGTCGTCATGAACACCACACATTAAATCAGAGAAGTGGAGAAACACATATCGGATGTACACACTTATGCCAAATTAGACAATAATCCAACAGAACAGTTTTCCAAGATCTTACAAAATATTCTAACAAACGCAACACAAAAAGGAGTAATCAACGAGAAGGTCAAGAGATTCCTCACTCAAAGTAACCCCAGAAGCCCGTCAATATATATGGTTCCTAAAATCCACATGGACCCCAGTAACCCTCCATTTTGACCCATAGTATCAACAAGAGGCAGCATACATGGACTGGTCGGTCAATTCCTGGACCGATACTTACAACCAAGTGTAGCGAAAATGCAAACATACATCAGGGACACTACAGATTTTTAAATCAAACTCAATCAAATTTCTCTCATGGATTGGTCATCTATAACACTTTGTAAAGTTGATGTTAAATCATTGTACACATCGATTCCCCACCAACTGGGGATAGAAGCAATTGAGCAAACCTTGCTGCGATCTGACTTGGACAAAGAGTTGCAACTATTCCTGATGGAATTGGTATATTTTACACTCCATCAAAGTTATTTTAAATGGAACGATCAATGGTTTCTCCAACTCACTGGAACATCCATGGGAAATTGTGCCGCACCATCCTATGCAAATATTTTTATGAATCACTTTGAAGAGGATAACATCCTATCTAAAGAGATTTGGAAAACACATACAAAGTTGTTCGTAAGGTTCAATGACGATATTTTCATATTGTGGACTGGATCCCGCACAACTCCAATCAGCACTGACTGAACTCAATTAAATAGATGAAAGAATTCAATTCACGTCGGAGATACAGACAGAACAAATCACCTTTTTGGATGTGCTAATCAAGAAAACCCCAAATGGTTTGGAAACAGATATCTTCAGAAAGAAAACAGACAGAAATAACATCTTACACTACAGCAGCTTTCATCAACAACCTTTAAAGCCACATATAACATACTCACAATTGCTCCGTGTCAAACGAATAGTTTCAAACCCCAGAAGATACACTGTTCAAAACAAAGAAATGGTGCTTCGATTCACACAGAGAGGTTACCCTAAGAACATTCTGGATCAAGTCGAAACCTGAAGCCAAAGTAAATCTAGAGAACAACTGATGATAAACACACCTAAACAACCTCAGAATCGAATAATGGTAGTCACTAAATTTTCAACCTTGAGTCAAGCCTATTAAAAGGTTCTGAAAAAACATTGGTCAATTCTCAGGATGAAACCGGACTTTAAGAACTTATTCAACCAGGAACCTATTTTTGCTTACAAGAGAGGCAAAAACATAGGAGAAATCCTCAGGACTAAAGCAGATAACACTCAAACCAGCACAGCCAAAGGTACACTTCCATGTCACAACTGCTACAACTGCCACAACATCATCCTAGGAACAGTGATAACACATCCCAGAAAGGGCACTAAAATCAAATTGAAAGTAGCAGCAACGTGTGACTCTATGACTTTAATCTACATTTTGAAATGCCAGTGTGGCAAAGTTTACGTTGGGAAGACAGAAATAAAAATAAAAATGAGAATGAATGAACATAAAAGCAGTATACGAATTAAAAACACCAAGTCCATCCTAGCTTGTCACTTTATAGAAGAAAGACATAACATCAGTCAACTAAAAAATGTTGTCTTGGAAACTATCACCAAGACAGAAGGAAGAAACAACAGTAACTTCTTGTTACAAAGAGAGAACTTTTGGATAAAACATCTCGAATCCCTCAAACCTCATGGACTTAATGTAAGAATGGAATTTTTATGTTACTGTTAGAATTGGGAATCTCTAGTTGGCACAGGTATGCACTTGCGACAAGCAGGGACTCTCAATTCCAAGTCAGAGTAAGGGGATCACCCTTTCAAATAACCCCTGCTCACCCTTTAGGTAGTGTGGCGCAAGCAGTCAAGACTATTCTCAGGGCGTCATAGGTTAAGCATTTGTGAACACATACAGTAATACAATGACACACCACAAATGGACACCAGTCAAGGTTATATCAAAAATAGTTCTCTTTATATAAGGCTTAGCACAAGACCAGAATAAGGAATAAAATGACCACAGTATTATTTTAAAGTTCAAAGTTCTTGTAAAAAGGCTTAAAATACAAAAATAGGCTTCTTTTAGTCAATTCTGCTTCTTTTCAGGCTTTGTACAGTTCGTACCTGGGTGTGCGACTCGTCCGCATTAAAAACAAGGAAAGTACGAGTTAAACAATCGGTGCGGACTCCGGGGTCCGTGACGCGCACGCTGCGGTGCGAACAGAACAAAGTACCTTAAGTTCGTGGGGTCCGCGACGAACAGTGCGGGACAAGTTGATGGGTCCGGGTCGTAGTTCGGCAGCGTATTCAGATGCTGGTCCGGTCGCGGCATCGGGACGCGGCGTTGGTACGGGACCTTCAGGGATACGTGCGGATGGCCCGGATCAGCTTGCAGAGTCCGTGGCGTCAGCGTTCGAGCCGTACCTTCGGTGCGGATAGGCGGCGACACTTCTCGGCGCCATACAGCGTACGGGGAGGATCAGCGTACTGCGGCTTCTCGGCTCTGAGTACGGCACGGTGCAGTACGTTAGCAGCGTACGGACCGTACCTGCGGGACGATGGAGCTTGGGTCCGGCGTACAGGGTTCGGCAGCCAGTGTGGTACGTCTCGAATCGGCGGGGAAGGATAGGTGTAATGCGGCCGGGAGGGATACAGCGCGTACTAACGCTTCTGGATCAGCGTAGACGCACGGTGCGGGGCGGCAAAGACACGGCTTCACGGCGGATGGGGTACGAGGCGTACTGGGGCCAAATCCAGCGGGAAACAAGCACAGATCGTCCAGGCAACTCAATTTTGGAAGGCAGATGAGTCCAACGGTCCTGGGACTCAGTTCAGGGGGCAAGCTCTTCTTCCAAGCCCTTGGAGATAGTTGAAAAACAAAGTGCAAAGTCTCTTTCAGTCTTTTCCTCTCCTTTCTCAGCAAGGCACCAACTGCAGGCCAATCCCCCAGGTCAGGGAAAGTTACTCCTCCTTCAGCTTCTTCCAGGTCCTTTTGGTCAGGCAGAGTTCCTTGGTGGTTCAATCAGGATCTGATTTCTTAGGAGCAGGGCTCCTACATTTAGACTCAGTTTCTTTTGTCTTTACAGGCCAGGGGGGCCTTTGCATAATCCCAGTCCAGTTCTTTTCAGTGAGGAGCACTTTGTTGTTGAGACTCTGGCTTCTTCTTTCAGCAGGCAAGGCAGAGGTGGAGCCAGCATTGTGGAGGCAGAGCACTGCCCTATTCAGAGTCAAGGTGCACTCCTCCCACCCATCCTGGTGTAATCTTTCTATTCACCACCTGGCAGCCCCAGCCTGTCTCCTGGAACTTCCCAGCCCTGTCACTCAAGCTACACACAAAGAAGATAGCCCTCCCCTCCAGAGGCGGACTGAAATGGTTAGGCACTCAAAGGCTAACTTTCTAAAAGTAGCATTTGCAAACCCAGGATATTAAAATAACCTTTACTAAAAGATGTATTTTATTATTCTGAGTTCAGGCGTACTAAACATGAATTTCTACCATGCTTCCTGAGCCTGCTAGGATTATAGAGTGTTATAATCTAGCAGCCCATTCTGGCCTATGGAGAGCAGGTAGCCTTACAATAGTGAAAAACGAAAATGGCTGTAATTCACTATTAGGACATGCCACACACCTCAGGGCATGTCCTACCTTATCCTTACAATGCACCCTGCCCTAGGGCCTACCATAGGGGTGACTAATATGAAGGTAAGGGAAGGTTTAGGGACTGGCAAGTGGGGACACTTGCCCAGTCAGCATGACAGTACCAGACTGCATGCAGGTTCTGCAATGGCAGACCTTAGACACATTTTACCAGGCTGCTTCTGTGGGTGGCACAACCAGTGCTGCAAGCCCACTAGCAGCATTTGGATATACAAGCCCTTGGCACCCCTGGTGCACTCTACTAGGGACTGATAGTAAACCAAATAGCCAAACATGGAAGTCAATTCACATAATACATTTTACCATAGGGAGCACTTGCCCTGTGGCACTGGATGGCAGTGTCACAGGGCCCTGAGCAGCTAACACCAGCACAAAAATACATTGAGGCACAGACAAAAATGGAAGGGTGACCCACGCCAATGGTGCCAGGTCTAACAGTTACCTATAACATTCATGATAAATGTAACGAGCATGTACACCCTTTAAGTTATTACCATTGATAGAGATGAACATTTATGCTATTTAACATTCTAATTTCCAGGTTATCACCTTTTGGTTAATATATTCACATAAGAGTCAACATCGCGCTGTGACAAATAACGCCTGTGAAATTGTCATCCTAGATCGAACAGGTTAGAAACCATAACAGTAAAGCTAGCACCATGCATACAGCACCATCACAATATGGCCGCTACCGTTTCTAGCATACTACATTAGTCCTACAACACTGTTGATTACACCGTCAACAAGACACATTTAACCATGGAACACAATGGCGGCACATTTTACGCCAACAAGACATCAGCCCACATTCACCAGTGCAACTCGGAGGAACAACCGTAGAGCATCGGGAAAGTGGGTATTAAAGCGCGTAAGAGTACTTTGAATCCATAAGGATTTGCTAATTTACAGCATAACATTTACACCATAGAGCTAGCCGCGTGCAATACACAACAACAGCAGAAACGTGTGCATGAGCACTCTTCACCGATCGTGACCAGTTAACCCACAAAGACCCATTGGAGACCGTTATTCACGAACAAAAGGCACTAATGCACGTACAACTTTTTTAAAAAAAAGGCGCTTTAACAATTCGCATACCGGACTGCATGCTATCCATGGCAATAGTAAAGATGTGAGCACAAGCAACTTTCATTCACGGCAACCTGCTAATCTGGTCCATGGCTAATTCCGATTTAACGTATGCTGATATATAGCATTGACATCCACATTACTGTGTAAAAGAGCTACACACAGGAGGCTACAAATACATGTTGATTGATGCCCCGCGGTGAAACACATTAGGGTCAATTGACCAATTGCACTTATCAAATTATGGTTTTTACCACTTACTGTTTTTGTTTGTATTCATCAAAAATCATGGTTTCCTTATCATGCTAATATGTGAATTTATTGATTGATTAGCGTTTTTTCAATGTTTTATCTGTTGCAAAAACGTAATGTTATGAAACACACAGGATGGTTTCCTCACGATACATGTTTAATTTTCTTATAGATATATCCCTGATGAAGGGCGCAATGCCCGAAATGCATTGGATTGATTTATGAATTGGGTCATGAGAAACAGATTGACCAAGTATATACACACCATATATCGATTTGACTTACAACAAAAATTAATTGAAAGAAAAGCCAAAAATACAAAGATTGAAAACCACTCGAGGACTACTTGTTTTCATTACCTGGTCTAACCTACTACACCCGTTAAGGGCTTTTTGACTGTGCCTAGGAGGATTCATCCCATGGCTTAGGGATTGAACACATTTATTCAGTGCGAATTACGCTCCAAGTCTGAGAGCGATACCCCAGGAGCACGTCTAACAACATAATAACTTTTTGGAATCAATATCAACACAGAGGCTGTGCATAAGCTATCGCTATTCTCAATCTATAGACTGGCATCACCAGATACTGCAGATGTGAGATGGGGCTGTGTAGGTAACAGGGACGGGTACATCAAACTAAACACTGACCTTACCAGGGACATCTGGTGAGAGAAGGGCTTACAGAGCGACATCCCTTACCAATGATATAAGGTGTGAGAGAGTGGCAGTAATATCAACCGATATTAACGGGCACATCAGATGTGAGAGATGGAGGTGAGCAGGTAAGACACGGGTAGGGTAATCAGTCCAGCTATAGACCAGCATTACCAGAGGCATCAGGTGGGAGAGAGTCCGTGCAGGTAAACCACGGGCAGGGATTCAATCAATCTTTAGACCAACATTTCCAGAGATATATCTGTGAGAGGGAGCTATGCAGGTCACACAAGGACAGGTGCATCCGTCTATAGAATGACATTACTAACATCTTTTGTCATTCATATGATGACTGGAAGTAGGTGTCAAAGGGGGAGGGCCACTGGATGATACTTTTACACTTTAGTAAGACCTGGCTGACCATAATAGTATGTTGGTAATCATGTATTTGATCGAATTTCTAAAAGGGATAACTACAACGTTTAAATATGTTTAAACACATTTAAAGATTGTCAATGTTAATGACTAATTTGGAAAGTACATTTTCCTTCGGTTGGGGGGGCAATGATTTATTTTTTTATGCTAGAGGGTGTGCGGCATTAAAAAAGTTTGAAGACCACTGGCATAGACCGACATAGCAAGATATTTGAGGTGTGACAGGGTGCGTGCACGGGAGCAGATATATGCAGGCCGACATTAACAGATAGTTGAGGTGTGACAAGGAGGGTAGGTGCAAGTAATAGGGACGGGCAGGTGCAGCAGTCTATAAACCGACAATTACCAGGGACATCAGGTGTGAGAGGTGAACTGGTGCAGATAAGAGGGGCAGGTGCAGCAATATGGAGACCGACATTGCAGATACTTCAGATCTGAAGAGGGCTGTGCAGGTAACACAGGTACATCAGCATACATACTAACATTACCAGATACTTCAGGTGTGAGAGTGGGCTGTGCAAGTAACAGAGACAGGTGCATCAATCACCAACATTACCACAGACATCAGGCGAGTGGGGCGGTGGTCGTGCAGGTAACAGGGACAGGTGCAGCAATCAACATATTGACATTACCAGTGCGGTCAGGTAGTGACCCCCTGTGAGAGAAGAAAGTGCAGATAATGCATGGACATGGGACAGAATACTCAAACACCTCTGCTGCATACTTACATCTTAGGTAATTATTTTGGATCCCCCAGGTAGGTGTGGCGCCTTCTTGTTCATACAACCTTTCTCGTGTTGACACGGGCTCTATTTGCACTTTCCAGTGGCCTAGTGCCAAGCCCTCACCTTCCTTCTGGTCCTATTCTGGGACGGTAGGGGGAGGAGAGCCCGGCAAACAGTGAAGGAAAATAACTGGTCTGATCAAGGAACCTGCCCAGACATGGACAAAAAAAAACTTTAAAAACACAGAGTACACCAACTAAAACAGTCAGGTACATTTGTAGGTTTAAAATGGACCGGCATTCTTCATCCTCACAGTGCTGTCACCACCAGAAACAAAAAACACTCATCAATGTCTTTTTAGGTCTAACCTAAGACAGCGGATGTGCTGCCTATTGCAAAACCTTTTGCTACCTTGGAGGGGCTTAGAGGCCTTCCATTGTTTTCCATTGGTTGGCTCGACTGTCACTCTCCTTTCTATGCTTCTTATTCTAAGGCTTCCTTCTTCCTGGTGTGTTGGTCCCTTCCATGGAGCATGGCACATTACTGTGCCCTTCCACTGCTCGCTTTTTCAGGTGCTACTCCTTTCTTTTTGTTTAAGCACTCTAGGAAAGTGCGTAGTTTTTCTGCTGTCTCCAATGTGTACTACTTCTCCCCTCCATGTTCTTCCACTCGTCCCTTATATCACCCTCCCTTTGTTGTCCAAGTCCCTGCCTATCCCCCCTGCCCAACGCTCTGTTGTCCATGTGGTTTCCCCAGCTTCTCCCGCCTATCCATAGTTGTCCATGTGCTTGCATCCACCCTTCCTCCATTGCCTGTATGGTTCCCCCAGCCCCTTCCCTACACCCTCAATTGCATATGTTGTTGCTTCTGCCGCTCCCGCCCACTCTCTATTGTTTTCTTGCCTCATATTCCTCTTGCCAACCCTCTGTTGTCTGAGCCTTGCCCCATGCCTCCCCTCACCATGTCCGTGTGCTTGCCCCCACACCACCAGCCCACTCACCTTTCTCCTTCTGCTTGCTACTAGTGCCTTTGTCCATCTGCTTGGCCCCAGTCTCTCCTGCCACCCTCTGTTGTCTGTGTGCTCCCCCATCCCCACATGCATGTCCTCCCCCCACCCAGCTGTGTCTTTCTCCCCTGCCATTCCTCCATGTTGCTTTAGGGGAGCAGACGGCTAAAAAGAAAAGAAAAACCGCTATAATGTGACCAGCGCTAATGCTCTTTTATCTAAAAAAATAAAAACGCATTGGGCTTGGACCCCCATTTGCGTTAAAATTAGTTTTAGCTGTGCCGCTGTACAGCATGGCTACAGAACATTATCTAAGCCAGTAGCTCTCTTAGGCGATACCAATTGGCTTTGACAGTGCTTGTTTAACTAGACACGGGCAGATGATTTGTGCTGGTTTTCGAAGGACTAAATTAATATGCTAACGTTGGCTTATGATGATGAGTCAATATTGCTGCTTGCAATAAATGTCTTCCATGTTAACGCAAGACTGTTAACACCCTAATATACATAGGTGCTAGTTGTCACCAGTAAAGACACGTCTTCTATTGACTAAATTTGGCAGATTGACTTTGAGGTGGTTGTTCACCAGCAAAATCCGGTCACTCAAAGTCAAGGCAGTGGAAGGCATATATGGTCAGGACTTTTGTTTAGTGTGCTAGGAGAAAGTAATATGTAAATAACAGTTGAATACCAATGAATGGAGATGGTTGACCTAAGGCTTCTCCATATTTGTATTTTTTTTTTGTAACATATTTTTATTGACATTTTCAAAGTTCATATACTGTACATTATACAGATCTATCGAGCAGTTATGCCATATAGTACAGTATGCGGTATCACACATCACCTGCATCGACTAGTGGAGAGTCAGCGGGGAGAAGAAACATTCAAATACATCACGATGTGTGTACCCAATGGGCTCTGATGCATAATATGTCACTTGAACTGGGGTGTAACACAGGTATAAACTAGGGAAGGGGCATGGAAGGTCATATCCGGTCCTCGCAAGCGAGTGCATAAATCGTCGTATGGGTAAGGCGCCTCTATGACTCGTGATTGCACTTCCTCTTAGGTTTGACCTGCAACTGTGATAGTATATCCAATACTGGGGCTTTGTATGTGATCATGTCAGGCTTCTCCATATTTGTATATATTTATAAATGTGATTTTATTATGTTTAAAAAAAAAAAATCATGATGCTGGCAATGCAGCTAATGTTATCTTTTGGACATACCCAAAAAGAATCCGCTCTAGTAAGTAGTGGAAAGCTACAACTCAACCAATCAGAACAACGTGAAACACATATGCTCCTAGGCTGGATTTGATAAACTACTCACACATGGACCTGGAAACCTGAGAGCGCTGCATATGACTGAATTTCACTGCCCTACTAGTATGGCACTTTTTACCATGACCCACAGCCTGACACATGAGGCTGTGTGGCTCACTGGTTAGAGGCGGCAGACCCGGAAGCAGAGGTCGGTCAGGGACCAGGGTTCGATTCCCGACGCGGCAGGGTCTTGGGCCAAGGTCAGCGGACTCGATAATTCTCGCCTCGGTGCCTACTCTAATCATGGATCACACTCAGCAACTCTGGGCAATAGCTTGCTTAATCTCCACTAACGGCCCCATCAGCGCTGGGGATGCTTGGTCTTCACCTTGGAGAAGCCCAGTAAGGGACCATCTCACAGGGAAAGCCAGGATGGGTTCCCCAGCGGTATACAGCGCCGGGACGCCCCTTTGCTGGGGCAGCTGTGCGCTTTACAAGTATACAACATTTAACATGACTGATAGCAAGAGCTACAGCACCTCAATGTGACTGATTCTGCCCTATACCTACCAGCCTGACGCGACTGACTCTGCCTCAGCCATAGTGCCCTAATATAAATCTTATGCTTCCTCAGCCTGTCGCGTCTGTCAGAAGCAACAGCCATCTGGTACCTCTTGATATTTCCCCAGATTCCTCTGCAGGCTACATGCCTGTTTGCCATTATATTTTTATGTGCTACTTAAGCCTGACTGGGATTGTCTTTGGGTAACTAATCTGCCACATGAGTGAGAGGTTATGGGAATTATTGGAGTGCCCCCTGCACTAGCCCTCTGGCCTCTGCCCACTTATGCATTATTGGAGAATCTAATCATCAGTGCATCTGAACTCCTCATTCTGGAGCCTGTGAACTCTGGAGCCCGATCCACCCTGTCAAGGCCCTCCATCCAGAAACTTGTAGTCTTTGCCTAGGCAAGGTATAGACTGGCAGGAGTCTGGTGTCATTATTCATTTAGGTCTCATGTCCCTATAAGGTATGTCTGAGGCAGTGTATGACCTCTTCCATTGCACTGCATCAGTTTTGGAGGAGGTCTTATCTGAAATGTTGAGTCTAGTTTTAGAGGCCACAATTAGAGCACTTTATCCTGTGTGCTAAATCTGGAGTTTTGCTCCCAGTCCTGAGGGCTACACCTGGAGCATTGTGACAAATGCTGTAGGCATCATCAAGAATGCTGTGCCCAGTTCTTATGATGTCTTTTGTAGTACTGTATCCATATCTGGAGTTTTGTTATATTATATGTTCTTGTATAGCAGACAATCACCAGTGGTGGTATCCTGATGCTGTGCAGATGCGAGACAGTAGCTCAGCTAATGGATGGGGGGGGGGACTCAATCGAAGAGCCAGGTCTTCAACTTCTTTTGTAATTGAAGAAGCGAGGAGGAGGCTCTAATGTGTAGTGGGATGTTTGTTCTATGAAGGAGCAATGTGGGAGGAGGCTCGACCTCTCTTTCTGCTTTTGTGAATAGGTGGCACACGTGCTAGTAAGGGAGGGCTAAATGGAGGTGTCTGGAAGGTTGATGAAAATGAATATGGTTGTTCAGGTAGGGTGGACTGGTGTTGTGTAGTGCTTTATATGTGTTGGTGAGTTGTTTGAATTGTGCACTTGTGTATTGGTAGCCAGTATAGCTCCCTCAGCTGTGGTGTGATGTGAGACTGGCATGGGAGGTTAAGTACGAGTCTGGCTGCTGCATTCTGGGTGGTCTGAAGTCTCTTCATGAGATGACCCATGATCACTGCATAGGGACAGCTTCCTTAGTCCCGCTATATGGTCATAAGGGCCTGGGTGACGGTCTTCCTAGTGTTGTTTGGTAGCCACCTGTAGATCTTTATCAGCATTCTCAGGGTGGAAACAGGATGTGGTGACGGTGTTGACCTGGGTGGACATGTCCAGCTTGCTATCATTGCTGATCCCAAGGTTTCTTGCATGTGGGCAGCAGGTAAGCGTGGGTCTTAGGTTGGTAGGCAACTAGGCGAAGCCCCACGGTAAGGCATCCTTTCTCAACATTACCACTTCTGTCTTGTCAGTGTTCAACTTGAGACTGTTTGACTTCACCCAGGTACCCCCCTCGGTCATGCAGGGGGTGAATTTATTCCTAATGTTGGAGTATTTGTCCCAGAGGGGCAGTATAAGTTGCTTGTTGTTGGTGTAGGAGAGTTTTAGATGTTGTGGGTGTGCATGATGTCGGGCAGAGGGGTCATCTAGATGTTGAAGAAGATGGGATTGAGTGAGGAGTCTTGAGGTACTCCACAGATGAGTTCCTGTGCTTCAGAGGAGTAAGGTTGGCTGTTTGTGAGTTCTTCCGGTTACTAATTTGGATACGCATTGGGAGGGCAGGTCCCTGAATGCCGGCCCTGTGCAGTTGTCTGATTACGTTTGGGTTGGAGACCGTTTCAAATGCTGCTGAGAGTTGTAGTTTCCTCTCTGTGTAGGATCATCTCGATGTCGTCTGTTTCTGCAGTTAGAGCTGTCTCTTTGCTATGCTTGGCTCTGAAACCAGACTGCGTGGGTTCAGGGAGCTGGTGGTTGACAAGGTGTTCAGTGAAGTGTCTGTTTACTGCTTTCTCCAGGACCTTTGCTGGGTAGGGTAGGAGGGAGACTAATTTTACAGTTTGCACGCTTGGTTGTGTCTGCTGAGGAATTTTTCAGTAGTGCATTGACAGCTGCCTGCTTCCAGGCTTCAGTTAATGTAGCTGTGCTGATAAATGGATTAAGGATGCATTCAAGGGCCTTGCTGATAAGGATGAGTCCTTTCTTGCTGCCGTGGTGGGGGCATTGGTCTGATGGTGCCTTGGAGTGGATGGACTTCATGAATGTGGAGGTTTCATCTGTGGTGATGGTGTTCGAAGGGGCCATGGTGTGTTCTTTGTCCAGCATTGGAAGAAAGGCTGCAAGGTTGCTGGGGTCAGATTGAGGGTCGAAGTTATCATATATGTCTTCAATTTTGTTGCCGAAAAAGTCAGAGAGTTCATTGCATAGTTCTTGAGATGGGGTGCTGTTGCTGGCAGTCACTCTGGATGTGGTGAAGTCCTTGATAACAGAGACAATTAATTTGCTGCTGTGGGAGCTGGTGTCGATGAAATCTGCAAGGGCCCTCCGCTTAGTGTTCTGGATTTCCTGGCGGTAGCATCTTAGTAGGAATTTGAAGGAGCCTCTCTCTGTCTGGGGGTTCTTGGCTTATTCTCCATCTGAATTCCAGTTGCTTGCAGTGGCGTTTGGTCATCCTAAGTTCTTCAGAGTACCAGCTGGCTTGAGTTCATATTCTTTTTATTTGGCCCCATTTGCTAGGGGCCAGGGTGTCAGCACAGGAGGTGAGCTTCTTAAAGTCTAGTGATAGGATGTCTGTTTGCTTGGAGTGGTTCTCGGAGAGGGCGGAAGGCCCAATCCTTCTCTGCTATGTTTTTCTGGCAGAGGGGGGGGGGGGGGGGATGCAGGCCAGTAGTTGTTTGTTTTCTATGGTGTGCAATGTTGATTTTAAAGCTGACGAGGGTGTGGCTGGTCCAAGTAATGGGTGTAGGTTTGTTGGTTGTGGCGTTGTTGAGAGAAGTAAAAATGAGGTCCAGATTGTATCTGGCGGCGTGGGTGGGGCCAGATACGTTCTGGATGAGTCTGAGGCTTCCTTTTTTTTTTATATTTTATTTATTGTTTTACTTCAACAAAACAGTCATTTATTGAGCAATATAGAAATGCAAAAAAAAGAACACAACAGAGGAGAATCTCTTAAATCCATTTTGTGACAGGATCCCAGATTTTTGATCCAAACATTTTTTTCCTTATCCCCTTAAGCCTATACATGGCCAGTTCCAAATGGTAAATAGAAAGTAATTTAGATTGCCATTGATGAAAGGTGGGGGGATCATTATCAATCCAACAAGAAGTAATACAGAGGCGGAAAACGGACATACAGATAAACAAAAAAGCTTCTTCAGATATTGATCTAATCCCAGACTGATCTGCCTGAGTACCAAAAATTACCAAATCAGGAGAAAGTTTTACAGCAATCCCAAATTATTATTAAGAAACGATTCAATGGTAGTAATAAAATAAAATAATTTCTCACATTTAAAAAACATATGGATAGAATCCGCATCCGTCTCATTACAGCGGTTACATCTAGATATACCCCCGGCCTTCCACTTAGCTATCTTGATAGGAGAGTAATAGAGATCAAAAATAGACATAATATGTTGGCTTTGGAGGGATCCATTAAAAACTATCTTAATAGATAGCTCAATTGATCTGCCAATTTCAATAACTACTAAGTCTAGCCGCCTACGCCAATTGTTTTCCACAGAAGATAAGTCGTCTTCAAGTTGATTAACAGTCATTTGATAGGTTTGGCCTATTTTTTGTGCTTTCCACAGAGATTCTAGAATCTTATTGGAGCTCATGCATGAGTGATTAAGAAGTCCTCTTGAGTCTAAGAAGCTCCGAATCTGCAAATACTTAAAAAAGTGATGTTGTGCTAGACCATATTTAGTTTGGAGGGCTGAGAATGAAGAAAATTGGGCATCTAGATATAAGTCTCCCAGGATCCGTATTCCTAAAAGCGACCATTTTTTTATAATTTGGTCATGAAAGACTGCAGGTAGAGCAGGATTATTAAAAATCGGGGAATAGAAGTTAATTCCGCCCGAGCAGAGAATTGTTTTCCTAAATTGACGCCAGATAGTAGCACAGGCTAAAATAATCTTGAATTTAGTTTTTTTATAATAGCTGGGTTCAATGATTTTAACTAAACATTGAGGAGCAGCTTTGCCTAACAGTAATTCATAAATTGAGGGAAAAAGAGATTCTTCAACAGCGATATCTGGAAAAAGAAGAATTCTCATGGATCTTAGAGAGAGGAGCCAATAATACAAACGCATGTTGGGGACTCCCCATCCCCCTTTCAACCTGGGAAGAGAGCACCATTTCAGTGCTCGACGAGAGCGATGATACCCCCATAGGAATCTGGAGATCATTCTGTCAATTTTTGTAAAGTAATATGCCGAAAACAAAAGTGGTATAGTTCGAAATAAATATAAAAACTTTGGAAAAATTACCATTTTAATTATATTAACTCGGCCGTACAGGGAAAAATGCAGATTATTTAATCTCTCCAAAGTTTTATTAGAAGAGTCCAAGATAGGTTCGATATTTAAACGTACAATCTCTTTGACCTTAGATGAGATAGTTATCCCCAAATATTGGACTTCAGAGTCAAAAACTAATTCGTTAGGACGGCCAAAATCAGAATGGATTAATTGGGTTTTAGATATATTTAATTTATAACCAGATAACGAGCCGAATTCTTTCGCTAGCAGGATGATTTTTGGTAGTGCACGTCTAATGTCTATGGTGGTTACAGCAACATCATCCGCATAAGCGAAAATTTTGAACAAGTTGTTATTGACAGTTACAGGTATAATATCTGCCGCGGAGGATAAGCACCGTAAATATGGTTCTAGGTATAATGCGAAGAGCAAGGGGGAACACGGACATCCTTGTCTGGTCCCCCTTGTTATCACAAAGCCCTCAGAGAGAGAGTTGGTTATTCTAATGGCAGCTTTAGGTTGAATATAGAGGGCTTTAACTGCATTAATATAAGAAAGGGGGAAGCCCATCCATAACAGAACAGACCATAGAAACTCCCAGGAGACCCTGTCGAACGCTTTTTCTGCGTCCAACAGGGCCACCGCCACTGGGGATTTAGAGGTCTGGGCCCAATCTAATAATGCAATTATTTTTTTAACATGGTCTGTGGTATCTCTTTTCAGTATAAAGCCATGCTGTCTAATAGATACTAGAGTCGGCATCAGAGGATTGAGTCTGTTAGCGAGAATTTTCGAGTAGATTTTGCTATCAGTAGGAATCAGAGAGATAGGTCGGTATGAACTTAATTCTTCACTATTTTTGCCTTTCTTTTTAAAAATAACAATAATAGCATGAGACCATGACTCAGGTGGATTACCAGCAAAGGCAGAGCTGAAGATTTTTATTAATTCTGACCTTATCATTCCTCTAAATACACGATAAAATTCTAGGGGAATAGAGTCGGGGCCCATAGCTTTGCCGGCCGCAAGACCGGTAATGGCTAATTCGTTCTCTTCCCAGGTAACTGGGGCACTGAGGTGTTCCAGCTGTGCTGGTGACAGATTTGAAGTGTTAATCTTGTCAAGATACTGTTGGATATCTAGACCAGATACACTGTCTGGTTGATGGTACAGCAGTTGATAAAATTCATTGAATGCTGCAAGTATTTCTTCTTTGGAGGTTTTAAACCCCCCATTGAGATCTTGAATTTTGAGAATCTCGTTAGCCGTGGCTCTTTGACGTAGTCTTTGTTCTAGGATTTTGCCGGTTTTTTCACTCAGTTCATAGCTTTCCGTTCGATGCTGATTATAATGTAGAGCTACTTGATCAGCTATGTGTGCATAAACCAGGCTACGTTTAATCGATAAATCAAGTTGGGCTTCCTCTATGTCATTATGCGATTTAATACTTTCAGCAAGTCGTTTCTCCGCATGTAGAACCATATCACAATCCTTTTTAAATTTATTCAGTTTAAATCTTAATTGAAGGTTAGCATATTTTAGAGTCTCTCCCCGTACAACTGATTTGAAAGTGTCCCAAACTATAGGGACTGAAGCCGATTCATTATTAATCTGAAAAAACTCTTGAATAACATTAGTCATAAATTGAATATAGTCACTTTGTAAGAGTAGATTCCGCTGAAATGTCCAGGTAGATTTATTACCCGGTCCAACTAGAGGGAGATTGAGCTTTACACAGAGAGGATTATGATCAGATAAGAGTTTAGGTAAAACTTCTAGCTCAATTTTATCCAAAAAAAACTGGGATAGGAAAAAGTAATCAATACGAACAAATTTCCTGTGTGGGGCAGAAAAAAAAGTGAAACCGTGGACATCTGGGTGGATACTATGCCATGCATCAGATAAGGCATTATCTAATACCAGAGACCGCAGAGCTTTAAAAGAACGTGGCTTCGCACCTTTATAGCTTGGGTTTTGTCTAATACTAAAATTAGCCTTGATGTGAATATTAAGATCCCCGCAAAAAATAATGGGAATACTATTGAGAGCAAGCTCCTGGTTTAGGTAATTAAACAACTCAGAGTCATCCAGGTTGGGGCCGTAGACTGAATAAATCAAAAATCTATTCTGAAAAATTGAAATTTCGGCCGCAGCCCAACGGCCCCATTTATCCGCAGATGTCTTAATTACAGTACCCAGATTCCGGCGCATAAGTATGGCTACGCCACGTTTGATGCCTGTCTGCCTGGAAACTATTAACATATCCAATCCCAGATGTTTTAACAAATCCCTTTTTTCCCTTGATATGTGTGTCTCTTGTAGACAGAGTATATCTATTTGTAACAAATGAATCATATTGGACAGTATACCCCTCTTTTTCGCATCATTGAGACCGTTAACATTAAGAGAGCAAATTTTAATTACCCTATCCATTAGAAGAGAAATAATAATAAGACAAAAAAAGAAAATGTAGTTTTTCAGGCATGGCTCCGTATGAAATTGAAGATAAATCACGCTAGCTGGGAATTTCATCACTTTACCCAGAGAAACATCATTGATAAACCAGTCTAAATGATATTCCATATCCCGCAAGTAGTCAGTTAAAATCATTATGCATTGCTCAAATTTGACTGGAGTTGAATTACACCCCCACCACCCACACTGCTCCCACCACCACCCCACCTTGGCCCCCCCTGACACCCCCCCCCGCCCCTACCCACCTCATGAGGCACAGGGACAGCCATTCCCTGGGATCATGGAGTGCCTCCCCCCCCTTTCCCAGATGACCCGAAGAGAGGAAAATTAAAGTTCACAAAAACAGCTTAATCCAGCCAGCAAGTAATGAGAGTCCACAATATCTGTAATGTTTGAAATAACAATTCGAAAGAAAATTAATGTTAGATTAATATTGAATCATAGAGAGTCTAAATATTCTTTTGCCAGAATTTCTGAAACAAAAAATCTAGTTTGATTTTTGAAGATGACCTTGAGTTTCGCTGGATTTTGTAAATAAACAGTGGCACCTTTACCTTGGAAACCTGGTATTAGTTGCCTTAATTGCCACCGCTTGGTGACAGTCGATTGACAGAAATCCGTCCGGACGAAGAAGCAGCAGCCATTGGCAGAACGCCTTTTGTCAGGTCTGGCCAGATCAGAGATAGCTTCTCTAGCTAAAAATTTATTAAACCTGACCAGAATATCTCTCGGATACTCTCCTTCTTTGGGCTTGGATTTATTTTGAAGTGGGAAGCGATGAGCACGTTCAATGACCAACGGCCAGTCCCAAGAAATGAGTTCCGGAAAAGCTGCCAGGAAGAGTTCGCAGATAAATTTCCGAACATCTGCTCCACCAAGATTCTCTGGAACACCTAGCACACGCAGGTTGTTTCTCCGTGATTGGTTCTCCAACTCAGCAAGCTTAAAGGTGATATCATCCCGCTGAAGTTTAACAGAAGCAAGTTCCTTCTTTTGGGAAGCAATCTCATCTTCGAGAGTAGAGATCCTAGCTTCTGCTTCTGATACTCTCGCTGTCATATCAGTGCAGAATTTTGTGAAACGACGCACCGTGTTTTTCACCTTTTGACATGTGCCTTGAGTACGGGCAATCTCCATTTTTGTGTCCGATCTATGAGCCAGCATTGTCTGGTATATCATGGAGAGAGTCACTTCGGAGCTTGGGTCAGAATCAAGTCCTTTAGGAATAACTTGATAATTCGGAAGATTAGACTGTTTAGGTTGTGTAGATGAGGGGTCCTCTACCTCATTAGACCGATTCCTGGATGAGGGTCTCCTTCTAATATGTTTTTTAACTGTTCCACCAGAGACAGGTGAAGTCTCAGTGACCCCCGTCTCCTCACCTGAGCTATTATCCTCCGGGTATTCAGCCCAGTCCTTATCCAGACTTTCGTCAGATGTAAGATCGGACATGGAAAAGAAATTCTCAGCAGATTCCAAAATAACCTCCGGACATGGCGCGGCAGCAGACACAGACAAAGGTTGAATGAAAGTAGTCGTGAAGCCAGTCAAGGTATCAGCAGGAACGCACAGTGACTCTCCACTCAAAACACCAACATCGATAGCTATACTCGAGGTATTAGAAACTACAGGACCCAGAATGCTGTGTGGCGGTTCTCCAGGTGCGGGCGAGAGGTCAGAGGAGCTCATCGTTTCTAATGCAGACTCAGGGTTTAACAAAATAATATTAGCTGAAGAAGCGGCAGCAATACCTCCATCCTCTCCCGTAGTCCGTTCAATAGCGGTATTATCAATGCTATTGTGCTGATCGAAATCACCCGTACCTGCCAGGGCGGGAGAGATAGTGGGAGCCCAATATGCCTGAAATTTTCACATTTTTTGCAGCATGTTTCTCAAAAAGCAAAGGAACAGTTTGACTAGAGCTCCAGCTCAAGGGTTCTCCCCGTTTTTTGGAAGAGAAAGCAGATGTAGGCTCACCTGTTTTAGACACCGCACGGGGTGAATTAGCAGCTTCCAGCTCCTCTGCACCATTAATGCGGGCATGTTTGTTCCTGCCGCTACGAGTATTTAGAGGTTTTGCTGGTAGATTAGCATTTTTTGGTGGCATTGTGAGAGGATGTGGAGCAGAGCGGAACGCTGAATGTCTAGCCCGCCACAGCACAAAACGCCGAGTCAAATGTAGAGGCCAGCGATGTAAAGCGAGGAGAAGCCACATAAAGAACAGTTGACTCCGAGACACGGGCAGCTCAGCACCGATGAAATCAGAAGGAGAACTTCACGGCAGGTCCGGCTCGAAAGCACCCCGAGGGCAGTGAGGAGGGGGAGCTAGGTGGAAAAACACCGGAATAACAGCCGCTTCAATTCCGGCTTCAGCGAGAAAACGGCCAACGCCACCACGAGTGCACGATAAGACCAGGTAGGCGTTGAATCTTTCCCACAGTGCCGGTTCTCTTCGGGTCAGGGAGTAAGGGAGCAGAACGGAAGGCTGCTCACACCGCTAAGCTAGCGGTCGCCATCTTGCCTCAGTGAGTCTGAGGCTTCCATGGCTTTCGAGGAGCGCAACTGAGTTGGGGTCGGTGAGGTACTCTAAGTAAGAGTTTAGTTCTTGTAGAAGGATGAATACACTGATATTGATTACTAGTGGAGCAATGAATTCTGTGATGTTGCTGGTGACGTTGGTGTGGGCACCTGGGGTTTGGTAGACCAGGTTGCTTCATGTGAAGTTGACGGTGAACTGCAGTTTAAAGTTGAGTTGCTCCATGCAGTTGGTTTTAATGTCTGAGGAGAAAGTACAGCTGATGGTGTCCCTGAAGATGATGGCGATTCATTCTCTGGGCTTGAGTTGGTTCTCTTGTCTGGCAGTCTTATATCCGGCAGAGATGGCTGTTGTGATGTTCGGTGCCGATGCTGGGGTTAGCCATGTTTCTCTGAAGAAAAGCAAGTCCAAGGCAGTCATCCAGAAGGTCTCAGGTCTTTGTGGAATGTTTGTGGGAATTTAAGCGGGTGGGGTGCTGTGGGTACGACCGTGGTGGGTGTTGGAGTAATGAGTGTGGGTGCAGTCGGGCACGTGTGGAGGCAGAAAGTGCAGGGAAAGGCTTCTTCCTTGTTGTGTGGTGCTGCACAGTAGCAGCGCAGTGAGCGGTGGATGGGTTAGAGAGCTTGGAGAAATACAGCGGGGTAGTGGTGGGTTAGAAAGGACCAGGATTTTTGGTACCAGGCACGATCCAGGCGAAGATGGGCATAGATAGGCTTGCCTTTGGCATGTCTCAGTGCCACAGTGGTGCGTCCGCTACGCATCAGCGATGCAGCCACCATTAAGTAGGTCTTGCGAGGGGGGAGGAGCACATGTGGCGATGGCCTGGGCTAGAAGGGGCATAGGAGAGCTGTAGGAGTAGAGCATGGAGCAAGTAAGGCGTGATGGGGAGGAGGGAGAGGAAGCCAGTCACGGCCCGCACGACTCACGGGTGGGGGAAGGGGGTGGTCACGGGGTCACCCAGGGAGTGAGGGGGGTAATTTAATTTAAAAAATAGAAAATTAAACTAACCTTTCCTACTGCCCGGTGCCGGGTCCCGCGACTTCTCTGCTCTCCTCCCCTCAGCCAATCATAAAATCATAACGCTGCTCAAGCAGTGTTGTGATTGGTCGGGACACCAACCAGCCAGGCTCTAATGGGGAGGCCATTTTCTGCATGTAGGCTGCATGCAGCCTACATGGAGAAAAGGCAGGACTGGTTTGGGCAGCCCCAGGGGGCCGACCAAACAGTCTTTGCGCTCTCTGGATTGGGCAGGCACATCACTCCTCCCCTCCCCTGCTCTCAAAGCAGCCCTGCAAACCCGTCACCAAACATAAAAAGGTAATAACGGAAAATTATTACAATTTTATGTTTTTGCTTCTCGCACTGCGAGAAGCAGTGGGGCGACGCTCCTCTGCCCTAGTGGAGGAGCCCCCCCTGGAGGAAGCGAAAAGGACAGGAAAGGGCACAAAAGAGCAAACATTAAAGGGCACAAAGAGAAAGAAAGTCAGAAACAAAGGGCACAAAAGAAAATGGAGACACAAAGAGAGGGCATAAAAGAGAAAACGTAGCCAAGACAGTGGGCACACAAGAGAACAAGCATTGGCATAGCCAATAGGTCTCGCCTTAGGTATCTAATTCGTTTTTAGCCATGCAGCACATTATCCTGGGTGCTACAACATCTACTGTTCTTTAACATGAACATTTTGACACTAATAGGCATATTATAGGAAAGCATTGTGAAGTAATTAATTAAAGTTTTTTTTTGTACAACTAATATGAGCTTTGTCTGTGCTGTCAAGGTAGGGTAACTCAGTTGTGTAATGCCATAGTTGGAAAGATTTGTTTAACTTGAAATTTGGAGGTCATATTTTGCCAGAATAGCTTGGCCTTACATAGTTTTAAGGTTGATAACATGAGTAGAACTATATAAGGGGAAACAACATTGCAATGCATCAAGGACAAAGCAGTGGGATAGTAAGCAGCATGTAAACGACTAGCCCTTCTAAAAACAATACACCTCTAATTAAATGCCATTCAAAGTTTTTACGAAAAATAAAACAGCTTAAGTAAGTACGTCTGAAGCAAACGAGGCTTCAATATACAGGGCTACCTGCAGGAGACAATACAACATGACTCAGGCCCAGGACCCGCTACTCCAGCTCAAACTGCATTCTGGTCAATGTATTTTTTACCCACCAGGTTTTCTCAGATGTACAACGAGCAGCTCGTCAACTAACCCTTCGTTACTGCCTCTAAAAACCAAGATGAGCTTTTTGATGGCCACTGCGCAATGTCCGTGCCGGGCAACGGCCTGATCAGCCCACCACCCGCTTCCAGCGAGGCTGCAGTGCCTTCGAAGGAGGCGAGCCGCAGTGGGAAGTAGTAGCAGCTTTTGCATATCAGAAGAATAAACCGCAAATGTTTGACAGAAAATGTACAAAACCGCGTTTAAACTGGTGGGCTGCTCTTTGCTCGGGGACTTCACGGGAGCTCCAGAGGGGCTAATTTAAATGCCGGACATGGAAACTGTGGAAGCCGCCATCTTAGGAGAGAAGAGCTGCCGCTATCTTCCGCTTCCCCGTTGCCCCCGCTTGACTGTTAGCAACATAGGCAACGCGGACCACAGGAGGGTGCGGGAGCAAAGGTAACCCGCCACATGCAGGCGGGGAAGGAACAACCTACTCAAGAGCTCGCGTGCAAGCAGTGCATTTCCAACGAGCCGTCATAACGGCATGCGCACATTACCAAGCGCTGAAAAAAAGGAAAGAAACAAAATGTAGGTGTCAAGCAGAGACAACGGGAGGGGCGGGAGTATGGGCAGCGCTTGGAGACAGGAGCAGATCACCTGAACAAAAAGCCGCAGGCAAGCAAGAAACGTCGCGTGTAACCTGACCCACCAGGTATGCAGCTGCCACCCTGAGAGCAAAACGCCGTGGGAGTGAACCTTTGGAGAAGAGGTGGGACATGCACCCGCCTTTGGCCATTTGTGTGCTTTCATTATTGAAAGACACACGCAAAGGCCAATCCAATGTGTGGGAGGAGTCAGTCCCACACAGAGAAGTTTAGAGTGCTCACAAGAAGCCTCCCATAGAGCAACGCATGCGCGCTGCGCTGCGCTAAACTCGACCTAAAAACTGTAGCAAATATAAAGGGTGCAAGAAGCAAGGCAAACACAGCATTAACAAACGGCACAAGGCCGTGTTAATCAAAGGGCACAAAAGATAAACAGTGGCAAACACAAAGGTAGTAAGAGTAGGTAGTATGTCCAGAGGGGAATACAATACAGTAGGTAGTATGTCCACAAGGGCATACAATACAGTAGGTAGTATGTCCACAAGGGCATACGATACAGTAGGTAGTAAGAGTAGGTAGTATGTCCAGAGGCGAATACAATACAGTAGGTTGTATGTCCAGAGGGGCATACAATACAGTAGGTAGTATGTCCACAAGGGCATACAATACAGTAGGTAGTATGTCCACAAGGGCATACGATACAGTAGGTAGTATGTCATCAAGGGCATACAATACAGTAGGTAGTATGTCCACAAGGGCATACAATACAGTAGGTAGTATGTCCACAAGGGCATACAATACAGTAGGTAGTATGTCCAGAAAGGGATACAATACAGTAGGTAGTATGTCCGCAAGGGCATACAATACAGTAGCTAGTATGTCCACAAGGGCATACAATACAGTAGGTAGTATATCCACAAGGACATACAATACAGTAGGTATGTGCACAAGGGCATACAATACAGTAGGTAGTATGTCCACAAGGGTATACAACAGAGCAGGTTGTATGTCCAGAGGGGCATACAATACAGTAGGTTATATGTCCAGAGGGGCATACCACAGAGCAGTTTGTATGTACAGAGGGGCATACAATACAGTAGGTAGTAAGTCCACAAGAGCATTCAATACAGTAGGTAGTATGTCCAGAAGGGCATACAATACAATAGGTAGTATGTCCAGAAGGGCATACAATACAGTAGGTAGTATGTCCAGAGGGGCATACAATACAGTAGGTAGTATGTCCACAAGGGCATACAATACAGTAGGTAGTAAGAGTAGGTAGTATGTCCAGAGGGGAATACAATACAGTAGGTAGTATGTCCACAAGGGCATACAATACAGTAGGTAGTATGTCCACAAGGGCATACGATACAGTAGGTAGTAAGAGTAGGTAGTATGTCCAGAGGGGAATACAATACAGTAGGTAGTATGTCCACAAGGGCATACAATACAGTAGGTAGTATGTCCACAAGGGCATACGATATAGTAGGTAGTAAGAGTAGGTAGTATGTCCAGAGGGGCATACAATACAGTAGGTAGTATATCCACAAGGGCATACAATACAGTAGGTAGTATGTCCACAAGGGCATACAATACAGTAGGTAGTAAGAGTAGGTAGTATGTCCAGAGGGGCATACAATACAGTAGGTAGTATGTCCACAAGGGCATACGATACAGTAGGTAGTATGTCCACAAGGGCATTCAATACAGTAGTTAGTATGTCCACAAGTGTATACAATACAGTAGGTAGTATGTCATCAAGGGCATACAATACAGTAGGTAGTATGTCCTCAAGGGCATACAATACAGTAGCTAGTATGTCCACAAGGGCATACAATACAGTAGGTAGTATATCCACAAGGGCATACAATACAGTAGGTATGTGCACAAGGGCATACAATACAGTAGGTAGTATGTCCACAAGGGCATTCAATACAGTAGTTAGTATGTCCACAAGTGTATACAATACAGTAGGTAGTATGTCATCAAGGGCATACAATACAGTAGGTAGTATGTCCACAAGGGCATACAATACAGTAGGTATTATGTCCACAAGGGCATACAATACAGTAGGTAGTATGTCCTCAAGGGCATACACTACAGTAGGTAGTATATCCACAAGGACATACAATACAGTAGGTATGTGCACAAGGGCATACAATACAGTAGGTAGTATGTCCACAAGGGTATACAATAGAGCAGGTTGCATGTCCAGAGAGACATACAACAGAGCAGGTTGTATGTCCAGAGGGGCATACAACAGAGCAGGTTGTATGTCCAGAGGGGCATACAATACAGTAGGTAGTATGTCCACAAGGGCATACAATACAGTAGGTAGTATGTCCACAAGGGCATACGATACAGTAGGTAGTATGTCATCAAGGGCATACAATACAGTAGGTAGTATGTCCACAAGGGCATACAATACAGTAGGTAGTATGTCCAGAAAGGGATACAATACAGTAGGTAGTATGTCCTCAAGGGCATACAATACAGTAGCTAGTATGTCCACAAGGGCATACAATACAGTAGGTAGTATATCCACAAGGACATACAATACAGTAGGTATGTGCACAAGGGCATACAATACAGTAGGTAGTATGTCCACAAGGGTATACAACAGAGCAGGTTGTATGTCCAGAGGGGCATACAATACAGTAGGTAGTATGTCCAGAGGGGCATACAACAGAGCAGGTTGTATGTCCAGAGGGACATACAATACAGTAGGTTATATGTCCAGAGGGGCATACCACAGAGCAGGTTGTATGTACAGAGGGGCATACAATACAGTAGGTAGTAAGTCCACAAGGGCATTCAATACAGTAGGTAGTATGTCCAGAGGGGCATACAATACAGTAGGTAGTATGTCCACAAGGGCATACAATACAGTAGGTAGTAAGAGTAGGTAGTATGTCCAGAGGGGAATACAATACAGTAGGTAGTATGTCCACAAGGGCATACAATACAGTAGGTAGTATGTCCACAAGGGCATACAATACAGTAGGTAGTAAGAGTAGGTAGTATGTCCAGAGGGGAATACAATACAGTAGGTAGTATGTCCACAAGGGCATACCATACAGTAGGTAGTATGTCCACAAGGGCATATGATATAGTAGGTAGTAAGAGTAGGTAGTATGTCCAGAGGGGCATACAATACAGTAGGTAGTATGTCCACAAGGGCGTACAATACAGTAGGTAGTATGTCCACAAGGGCATACGATACAGTAGGTAGTAAGAGTAGGTAGTATGTCCAGAGGGGCATACAATACAGTAGGTAGTATGTCCACAAGGGCATACGATACAGTAGGTAGTATGTCCACAAGGGCATTCAATACAGTAGTTAGTATGTCCACAAGTGTATACAATACAGTAGGTAGTATGTCATCAAGGGCATACAATACAGTAGGTAGTATGTCCACAAGGGCATACAATACAGTAGGTATTATGCCCACAAGGGCATACAATACAGTAGGTAGTATGTCCAGAAAGGGATACAATACAGTAGGTAGTATGTCCTCAAGGGCATACAATACAGTAGCTAGTATGTCCACAAGGGCATACAATACAGTAGGTAGTATATCCACAAGGACATACAATACAGTAGGTATGTGCACAAGGGCATACAATACAGTAGGTAGTATGTCCACAAGGGTATACAATAGAGCAGGTTGCATGTCCAGAGAGACATACAACAGAGCAGGTTGTATGTCCAGAGGGGCATACAATACAGTAGGTAGTATGTCCAGAGGGGCATACAACAGAGCAGGTTGTATGTCCAGAGGGACATACAATACAGTAGGTTATATGTCCAGAGGGGCATACCACAGAGCAGGTTGTATGTACAGAGGGGCATACAATACAGTAGGTAGTAAGTCCACAAGGGCATTCAATACAGTAGGTAGTATGTCCAGAAGGGCATACAATACAATAGGTAGTATGTCCAGAAGGGCATACAATACAGTAGGTATTATGTCCAGAGGGGCATACAATACAGTAGGTAGTAAGTCCACAAGGGCATTCAATACAGTAGGTAGTATGTCCAGAAGGGCATACAATACAATAGGTAGTATGTCCAGAGGGACATACAATACAGTAGGTTATATGTCCAGAGGGGCATACCACAGAGCAGGTTGTATGTACAGAGGGGCATACAATCAGTAGGTAGTAAGTCCACAAGGGCATTCAATACAGTAGGTAGTATGTCCAGAAGGGCATACAATAAAATAGGTAGTAAGTCCACAAGGGCATTCAATACAGTAGGTAGTATGTCCAGAAGGGCATACAATACAATAGGTAGTATGTCCAGAAGGACATACAATACAGTAGGTAGTATGTCCAGAGGGGCATACAATACAGTAGGTAATAAGTCCACAAGGGCATTCAATACAGTAGGTAGTATGTCCAGAAGGGCATACAATACAATAGGTAGTATGTCCAGAAGGGCATACAATACAGTAGGTAGTATGTCCAGAAGGGCATACAATACAGTAGGTAGTATGTTCAGAAGGGCATACAATACAGTAGGTAGTATGTCCACAAGGGCATACAATTGGATAGGTTGTATGTCCAGGGGGGCATACAATAGAGCAGCTTGTCTGTCCAGAGAGGCATACAACAGAGCAGGTTGTATGTCCAGAGGGACATACAATAGAGCAGGTTGCATGTCCAGAGGGGCATACAATAGAGCAGGTTGGTAGGTTGTAAGAGTGTACATTCTTGCTATGTTTAAATGCTATGCAGCATCCACTTTAGTGAAAAAAGCACATTTTGGGGATTTCACTATGATTGAATGTAATGGATTGCAAGTGACTGGACACTAAACTATCTTTGATGTTCCTATTTCTTCTACATGTTATGGAGAGTGTGTCTTGTAATGCTTGTCCTATTATCAGATCTTTCAGAAGGATATCCCAGTGTCTCTGTAAGATGTTTCCTATATGGGATAATTGATCATAGAAAGTCATTATCATTCCAACCTTACTAACTTTCTGATTAGCTAGTTGAAACTCTACATTATCTTCCTTTTATGGTTTATATGCTAGATCTTCCTTTTGTTCCTGCTGCTTTGTTAACTGTAATGTCCAGTACTCCCTCCGAGTACCCTATCATCCGAAGCCTAGTCAAGGCTT
This sequence comes from Triturus cristatus, assembly GCF_964204655.1. Lineage (NCBI taxonomy): Eukaryota > Metazoa > Chordata > Amphibia > Caudata > Salamandridae > Triturus > Triturus cristatus. The sequence goes on from NC_140586.1 coordinate 215,073,033, forward strand.
CTTTCTTAGATTCCACGTACAATTTGTCTGTGCTAAAGATCCTTTTGAATCCAATCAATCAATATGTATTTGTGGAATGCGGCTACTCACCCATGACTGTCTCAAGGCACTGTGTGGGGGGGTGCAGATCCGTCTGGGTGCTGAGGTTAGTGGTTATTCGAAGAGATCCTTCCAGAACTGGGTCAGCGACTGGGATTGCTTGAGGTGGAAGAGGCAGGGTGTTCCAGGTCTTGGTCGGGGAGGCGGGAGAAAGATCCTACTCTGGTCCTGGTCTTGCAGATCTGTGTGACGGTGGTAAGGGCCAGTTGGGTGGAGCGGAGGTATCTGGTGGGGACGTGGAATGAGAGGCTGTGGTTCAGGTATGCTGGTCTGGCGTTGTGGAGGGCTTTGTAGGCGTGTGTGAGGAGCTTGAAGGTGATTCTTTTGTTTACTGGGAGCTAGTGGAGTTCTCGCAGGTGTTCGGTTATGTGGCTGCTGCAGGGGATGTTAAGAACCAGTCTGTCTGCAACGTTTTGAACGTTCTGTAGTTTCCTGAAAAGTTTCTGGGTGACGCCTGTGCTGGAGCGGAGTTTTCAGTTTGAAAATTCAGTGGCTTTTGAAGCTCTGGCATGTCTATTCGTTGTACTAATTTATTAATAATTAATAATTTGTCTTGTGCAAGAGTGTTTATATTAATCAATCCGTTTGTCTTAACAAGAGAGAGAGTTACACGAGGGTACGCATAAACGTGCTGATTAATTATAATGTGCGTGTTTTCATGTTTAAACGTTGCTATGTGCTGTTTATTTTTGAGCACAAAACGCTTTCCGAATTAATGCTTTTCTATGTTGCAAGAGCTAGATAAATACATACACACAAGGGTATTAGTGGGGTTAACATTGTTTAATCACTATGCTGTAGTAACGATTGTTTTTGTCTCTTTAATTAAGATGGTCTATTGAGGCCTATGATGGCCTAGAAAAGATGGCCGATTTGTAAGCCTGGCTGTGATTTATAATATGAAAACTGTGACGAGGGAGACCCCTGCTGGAAATGGTCCTGAAGCTAACTGACCATGGTCCTTGCTTGCTTGTTTGAAAACTTTCCATGAGGACAGCAGCAGTTTTGGGAGATCTCCAAGTGAAATGAAAATGTCCTTGGCAGCCTTGGGAAACAAAGGAGCCTTAGAGAAAAACTCTGAACTGTGGCTCGATTGCCGAGGAGAAGTAGAACTAACAAGATACATTTTTTATTTCTTGGTTCCTGTTCCGTAGTCTTTATTTTGTGAACTTTTCCTGAGCGGAGATTTTCAAATGTAGCGATGTTACATCCTTTCCTTCTCGCTCTGCTCAGCAGGTCCGGCGGACATTACAGCTTTTTCTATGTTTCCAATGTATCTTTCCATTGTTTTAGACACTATAAGAAATGTTAGCCTAGAGAGGGTTTTTTGCCACTTGCCATTTTGCCTTTGCCGCGTACCAAATCTGCGTTGCTGAGGATCGATGCTGAAGGGACTTCGTCTTGAGAGACATTTACCGAGAGACTTGTCCTGACCCGTTCTGACATTTAGCTAGAATAGGTAACTATGAGAAAATGATTTACTCTGATTGATTTCCTTTGACTAATTTTAGATAAAGCAATATAATTTTAAACATGGTGTTGGATATTCTTTCTTGTCAATTATTGGGTTTACATTTTTGATCATTGCTGTATATGTTGTATAGATTATGTTTGAGGACAGTCACAAAAACCAGGTCTTATCGACCTCGATATAGATGCAGGGTGATTAGGAGTTTTCTTTCCACAGGTTTATTGCTGGTAGAGTATTTGAGCGTATGTTAGTGTAGTGAAATGGGCCCTAGCGTATGATGTATGCATGCGCGTGTAACTGTGAGATTACTCTATCCGTGGTAGTGGGAATATTATACACACCCTGATCTCTATCAATTTCCTGGTAGCAGAGTAGGATGGTTTTTGATGATTGTCTTGATCTGATAAGATTGCTTGTACATTAGTTTATTGATTATTGATTATTGGTTCATGTTGGTATATGTACTAATACTATATGTTGGAGTCGTAATGTTGAGTTATATGTAGTGCTTCTGGAACTTGGAAGCTGGTAGCAGTTTCGTAGTAGGGCAGAGGGAAGTATATGCTGCTCTCGGGAAAGACGGAATTGTGAGGAATAACGTGTGACAATTGAAGTTGCGCGTCACATTGTCTGGGTTCGGAATCAGTGACATTGTCGTATGTTACTATTAGAATATATTTCTAGTATATAAGGAGTGTGTATGATAGTGAAGGTTATCTGTGAAACTCTGGTCTTAAGTCCCAGGGATCCGTAAGGATTTCCGTTAAAGCTTATCGCGGGAGGAGTAATAGGTATTCTCTGAGCTTGTTTGAAGAACTGGGCAAAGAAAGCTTGCTTAGTTGATGTATGTTATAATTCTGTAGTGGGACAGATTGTGCGCTGTTCTCGGGAAGCAGGATTCTGTGTGCATGTACTATATTTTCTTGTATGAATGTGCGTGGATGCATATACATTTATTGACTGTAAGACTCTTTGGACAAGTCCTAGAGGAAACGGTTAGGAGATGTATGAAAGTTTGTTGACTCTTGAGAAATAGACACTCTTTACTGTTCTGTGGTTAGCGAAGCAGACAATGGAGATGTTTTTATGTTGTAACTAATAGATTTTGTAGAAATTTTGACACGAAGTCTACTGAGAGATTTTGTAAAGGAGGGGTAGACGAGTAACAGAAGACAGGAGACAAGCGACTGCAGCGACTGTTGACGTCAGAAAGACTGCGCTCTGATTGGATAGTGGATCAGAATAGGGTTCGCGCTAGGATTGGTGCGTTAGTGTGAGTCGCGCAAGGATTGGAAGAGCTATTTAGTGACGTAGGCGCTCCAGGATTGGTGCGTTAGTGTGAGTCGCGCTGTTATTGGTTGAAAATTTGTATTGTATATTTATAATACGAGAAAGAGTAGAGAGTTTTGGTAAGCGCTAAAATGTATTACCAAGAAGAGAAAAAGAAGAAAACGTTCTTTGGAAAAATTAAAAAGTGGTTTAACAAGGATAAAGATGTTAAGACAAGAGAGGGTGAGTTGCTACCTCCAACGAAAACACCTGCATCCTTCATGGCTGCGAAATATGGGTTTCATACCTGTATATGGTTGGAGAATTGGGTTAGGTACACTAAAGAAGATGGTGTTTTAGCATTTCCAGAACATGGTTCATTTAATCTGGCCGTGTTGAGAAATTTACGGGAAAAGATGTTATGTCTAGACCCGAAACCAAGACCTACACAGTTTGAGGCTTTAGTGGAATGGGAAGAAGAAGTTCATGAGCGAGAAAAACAGAGGTCTGGAGGGTACTATAGGTATATGTTTGGGAGGAGACATGATCGTGAGACTCATCATGATCGAATGAAAAGGTGGCGAGATGCTAGTATGTCAGAGGGATTATATCCGATGAGGACAGTTGAAGGAGGAGCAGAAAGGGTTCCTGAGTCAGAAATGAGAAGATATGGAGAATATGAGGATGAGGTCTTGAATGACATGATTTACAAGAGACCACCTCCATATAGACCAGAACCGGATAAGAGTACACCAGTTGTTTCTCCGATAAGAGATGCAGTTTGTATTATTGAGACAGAAAAAGTGACACCTGAATCTAGAGGTAATAATTCTTTCAGGGAGAGAGAGAATCGAAGTAGTGATGAAAATACCAGACAATTAGCCAGAACCACAACAGAGCTGACTGAGAAAATTAGGGAGTTAACGAAGAATCTGGAAGCTATTACGGTGCCTGTAACTATAGGTCCGGTTATTCCTGTGTTTGATAAACAGAGGACAGGTGAAAATGGACTGGTGGTTCCATATGTTGGGAATAATTTGACAAATTCAGTTGGTCCTTCAGGAGATTCAAGTAAAAGAACAGAAAGAAGTGACCTGAGACGATCCAGACATGACATATGTAGTGAAATACTGGATGCTAGTGAACCTAGTTGTTCAGGGATGCCGATTTTAGAACCGCAAAAAAGAGTGGTTCCAGTGAGAAAAACTGCTGAAATAACGGTTTATGATTTGAATGATTGGATGAAGGTTCTTCAGAAAAAGGATAAAGACTCACAAGCAATTGATGTGGTTAAGTTACGGGTAGAATTAGAAGAGCTTGTTACAGGAACAGTTCCAACAGAAATTTTGAAGAGTCATCATGATGGTGAGCTAATGTTCATGTGTAAAAACATCACCTGGAGAGCAAAGAATACACATGACAGGCTAAGAGCGATAGCAAATGAACAGGGAGTTGACATTGATAAAGTGAAGGCTTTACAAAAAACCTACAGGATGGATTTTACGGAGAAGGATATAGAAAATTTGAATGCTACTGGTAGAACAGGACAGATTAAGGAAATGGTAGCATTATTGCGAAGATGGGGTGATGTAGAAAAGTGGAAGGATAGGTGGTATAAGAAAAGAGAGGAATCTGAAGATAGAACAACTTATTCAGCATTTCCAGTGAGAGAAAAAGAGAAACCAGTGGATAATTATCCTATGAGAGAAATACCTGGAGGAGGATATGTACATGTTCCATGGACTAGACAGGATATTTTATCATTTACGAATGATTTCCCTCGATTGAGAGAAAAGCCCGTCGAGTGGTATAGGCAGGTAGATAGGTTTGTGAAATTGTCAAAAGTGCTGTGGGTTGACCTGAATAGTCTGTTTGATATAATTGTTCCAGCAGACTTGTGGACTGAGTGTAAAATAGTTGTGAGTTGGCCTACTGAGGAATATCCAAGAGATCCAAGAACAGGGGCACCAGATCCAGAGGTAATGAGAAAATATGATCAGGTGATGGTATACCTGAAGAGTAAAGTACCTGCAAAAGAGACAGACTGGGTTAAAATAGATCGAACACAACAGGAAGCGAAAGAATCAGTTCATGCTTTTTACGAGAGGCTGATACTGGCATTTAAACAATTCAGTGGAGATGAACACCTGGGTGACAAAGATTTGAGTCATTTTGTATACAGATTTGTATATGGCCTTAGACCTGAAATTGGTGAGAGAATTCGTGAGCACACAGTGGATTGGCAGAGTAAGAAAGTAGATGAGATCCTGAGGCATGCAAAATACTTCAGTGATGAAATTGAAGCAAAACAAAGAAAGCTGAAAGAGAAAGCAATGTGGGCACAAGTGAAAGTTGCGGAAAGACAGGAAGCACAGTTAGTGGAACAAGCGAATAATCCAGGAAACAATGCAGGGAATAGACCTAGATATGCAGGGAAAGGAAAGGGAAGTCTTGAGGAAGCGAAAAAAAAGTTTCCTTGTCACAACTGTGGCCAATTGGGGCATTGGAGATCGGAATGTCCTAATCCACCATTAGTAAGTAATGAAAATAAACCCTTAAATCAACAGGTGCAGAACGAAGGAAATAATCAACAGCAGCAACAACAGAAAGTTGTGAGACAGCAGAGTCAAGAGCCAAAACCGCCCTTGCCGCAGAATAGAGGGTTACAAAAGTATAATCAGGATTCAGGATTCTACAATGATGAGCAGGTAAACAAACCAAGATGTTCTAACAAAGTACAACAGTACTTGTTAAAGAGTGAGGGGAGTGAGTCTGAGGGTGATTATTGACGGTGCCGAAGAGAGGAGGAAGAGTGCATACTTGGTGCAACTCTAGAAATAGACCAGGCAGGACCATTTGTGGATGGGAAAATAAATGAGGAGAGTGTTACTTTTTTGGTAGACACAGGTGCGACAAGATCAACTGTCAGGTCAACAGATGTTAGAAATCTTCCTCTCTCGGATGAAGCAATCCAAGTAGTTGGTGTAGCCAATACACAAATCAGAACACGTCTTACTGAACCAGTGAGAGTACAGATAGGGAAATTTTCAGATATGCACAGATTTATCGTCTGTGACATGAGTCCAGTGAACTTGTTAGGTAGGGACTTGTTATGCAAAATGAACTGTACAATTTTTTGTACACCGGATGGAATAGCTTTTGAGACACCAGATGAGGATGTTTTGTACCGAGTGACTCTAGAGAATAGAGAAAGTGAGTTAATTGGTGCATTTGCTGTGTTTGATCCGGAGGATTTGCCTAGAGAACTAAGAGACACAGTGAAAAGGGCAGTTTGGGATTTTACTGGAGAGGATGTGGGATTGATGAATAATGTAGATCCAGTGAAAATTGCAGTGAAAGAGGGAATCACATATCCTAACATTCCTCAGTACAAAATGACACCATAAATAATTGAAGGAATAACTCCTATAATTGAGAAAATGATTCAGCAAGGAGTCCTGAGAGAACTACTGAGTAGTCCATGTAATTCACCGATAATGGGACTAAAAAAGCCCAATGGGAAATTTAGGATCGTACAGGATTTGAGAAAAGTTAATCAAATTGTGGTGGCATGTTGTCCTATTGTGCCAAATCCATCAGTGATCCTGTATCAAATTCCACATGATGCTGAGTGGTATACAGTGATTGATTTGTGTCATGCGTTCTTTTCAATTCCATTGCATCATGATAGCCAGCCGATTTTTGCATTTAGGTTTGGCCAGCGTATTTTAGCATGGTGTCGTATCCCACAGGGGTATACGGAGAGTCCTTCGATATTCAATCAGTTATTGAAGAAATCGTTGGAAAGTTTGATCATGCCCGAGAGTTCAGTGCTAGTGCAGTATATTGATGACCTACTGGTGGCATCAAAGACACGTGAAGCTTGTGAAGTAGATACCATAGCTTTACTGAATCATCTGGCAGATGGAGGGTTAAAGGTATCTCCAGCCAAATTGCAATTTTGCAGGAAAGAGGTGCATTATCTTGGACACAATATTGAAAAGGGTCTGAGAAAAGTGACTGATGACAGGATCAGAATAATCAGAGAAATGAAAGCTCCAAAAACCCAGAGAGAAGTGAGAATGTTCCTGGGTATGGTGGGTTATTGTCGTCAGTGGATAGTAAATTTTTCGCTGATAGCAAAGCCATTGATTAGACTGACAAAAAGTGAAATGACAGATCCATTGGATCTAGATGCAGAACAAATGGCAGCATTTGAAGAGCTCAAAAATAAAATGTGTGAGGCTCCAGCCTTGGGTATGCCTGACTATGAGAAATAATTTGAGTTGTACTGCAGTGAGAGGAATGGATGTGCACTTTCAGTGTTAATTCAGAAGCATGGATTACTGAGAAGGCCTATTGCGTACTTCTCATCGACACTTGACCCTGTAGCTGTGGGTTTACCAGGTTGTCTGAAATCTGTGGCAGCAACATGCAGAAGCCTGGAACAGAGTGAGGGAATCATAATGGGATATCCTGTAAGGGTATTCGTACCTCACAATGTGGCAATTCTTTTGACAAGAAGCAGAACTCAGTACATGTCACATAGTCGGTTGACTAAATATGAAAAAGTGATTCTGGGAGCATCAAATGTGACTCTTGAGAGATGTGTAAATGTGAATCCAGCGACACTTTTGCCAGATATTGAAAATGTGGGTGTGAAGATGGAAGATGATCATGATTGTTTGGATGTGCTTGATTACTGTACAAAACCGAGACCAGACATAAGGGATCTACCCTTGGATGAGAGTGATCATGTGTTGTTTGTGGATGGATCATGCCTGAGAAATGATAATGGTGTGCTATGCGCAGCATATGCGGTATGCAAAGTTTCAGAGGTCATGGAAGCATCACCATTGAAAGGAGTGAAATCTGCGCAAGTTGCTGAATTGGTGGCATTGACAAAAGCTTGCGAAATTGGGAAAGATTTGAGGACAACTGTAATGACTGATAGTCAGTATGGATTTGGAGTGGTGCATGATTTTGGCCAGCTTTGGCTACAAAGAGGTTTCTTGACATCGGGTGGAACTCCGATAAAGAATGCTGAAATGATTGGTAAATTGCTTGAGGCGATACAGCTGCCTAAGGAGTTAGCAGTTGTAAAATGTGCTGCCCATGGACAAGGAGAGGATTTTATAACGGTCGGAAACCGTTATGCAAACGATGTTGCGCAATACTGTGCCAAGACAAATCAGTCCATCAATCGGGACAGAGAGGGGGAAATGTCTTTACTCTCTGTGATGTTTACTAATGTCTTAGAGACATGGGATGAAGTGAAACAGTTGCAAGATGAGGCAGGTGAGGAAGAGAAAAAAGATTGGATTAAGGCAGGATGTGCTCCAAGAGAAACAGACCATGTTTGGGTCTACAGAGATGGCAGACCAGTAATGCCCAACTCCATCTTGTCGTCAATGGCAAGGATGTATCATGGCCAGGGACATTTGGGGAGGAATGCGATGGTTAGGTCGTTCAAGCAGACCTGGTACAATGCAAAGTTCAGGACAATTGCAGAAAGCATCTGTCAAAGGTGTTTAGTTTGTCAGCAATTTAACACTGGAAAAAAGACAGTGGTGAGTCTGGGGACAATAGGCAGAGAAGGAGGTCCTTTTACAAGAATGCAGATTGATTTCATTGAAATGCCCCAAGTAAACAGACTGAGGTATGTTCTAGTGGTAGTCTGTTTGTTTTCAAGGTGGGTGGAAGCTTACCCGACTAGAAGAAATGATGGATTAACAGTGGCAAAGTTACTGTTAAGGGAGTTGATTCCTAGGTACGGGTTTCCAGTAACAGTTGAGTCTGATAGAGGTGGACACTTTCAAAATGAGCTTATGGGTTTGATTTGTGAAGCATTGAAAATACAGCAGAAGCTACATTGTGCATACCGACCAGAGGCTTCTGGTGTGGTTGAGCAGATTAATGGCACAATCAAGAATAGGATTGGAAAAATGTGCTTAGCCACTGGCATGAAATGGCCAGACGTTTTACCTCTAGTTCTGATGACTATGAGATCTACTCCAGATAGAACTACTGGTTTGAGTCCGCACAAAATAATCATGGGACGTGCAATGCGCCATGCATTCGTGCCTGTCAATAAATTGGTGACAATAACTGATGACATGATTTTGGATTACTGTAAAGGCCTGGCTGACGCAGTTCATTCTGTGTTTCACCAGGTTGGAGAAGAAGCTACCACACTTGAGAAGAAGCAAGCCCATGATCTGAGTCCAGGAGACTGGGTGAGGATTAAGGTACACAGAAGAAGAAATTGCTTGATTCCAAGGTGGGGAAGGCCGAGACAAGTTATTCTGACTACGACGACTGCAGTAAAGTGTGCTGGAGTGAAGCACTGGGTACATGCAAGTCATACTCTGAGAGTTCCAAACCCAAAAGAAGGGACTGGTAAAGAGTATTTTGAAGAGTCAGATTCCAGTGATGATGAAGATACAGAATCAGTGAGGAAAGAAGCAGAAAAAGCTTCGAATGAATCACTGCGAGTATCAGAGAGAAGATCAGATTCTGTAAGAGAGCCTGAAGTTTCAAACAGCAGTGAAGGAAAAAGAAAAGAAAAGAGAAATCACACAGAGACTACTCCTGAATCAGAAGAGGAGGAGATTGAAGAACCACTTGAGATTATACTTGAAGAAGCAGGGTCAGAAGAAGATAGAGAGGGACAGATTGCGGAAGACCCCCGAGGAGGTGTAGGGAACATTCATGACGAGCTAGGTTAAGGGACAAGTAGACAGCAAGAAGTTTGCGTGTCGGAGACCCGAGGAGGGACAGGAGTAGGGAAGTCTCAAATAGTGGTGAAGAAATCTGTGGAGAAAAAGAAAACTGCTATAAAACGAAAACAGAAGGCACTTGAGACAGAATTGGGTGATGAGAATGAACAAACAGAGGGTCGAGTTCTGAGAAAGAGAACTTGGATTGGAGAAAGAAGCAATAAAGAAATAAAGCCAAAAAAGGTGATAAAAGGAGATCGTTGGCCTAACAACAGAGTTAAGAGGCTGAGATACAGAATAATAAGAGCAAACACATCGAAAGCTGAACAAGTAAATGAAGTATCGAGTCAAAGTTCAAAAGCTGAAGGAGAAGAATCAAAGGAATCAAAAGAACCAGTAGAAATAAAAAGAGTAAGAAGACCCAACCAAAAGTACAGATCACCGGAATGGTCTTATGTGGCACTGTCTGAAGAAGGAAAAGAAGAAACAGTGACTCGAGATAATCCGGAAGAGATCTTGAGAGAAGTGGTTGAGGAAGATACTGGTGAAATCCTGAGAGTACTCTTGACTGATATTGGAGAAGAGTCAGATACTGAGGATTTTGATGTTGGAGACCTAATACAATTTGATGTTGAAGAAATTGAAGTGAAGAATGACAAGTATCCAAACTGAATAAAAGAAAGATTCACTTGGATTGAGTGAACGAGAAGATCTTTTGGAGAAACTGGAGGAGAAAAGAGTTTGAAACAATCGTTGAAGAATTTGAAAGTTCCTATTTCAGTAGTGGAGTAGTAGAGGTTAAAGCAAAATAGTAAAATGGCTAACATAGAGAATAATCAGAATAGATGTGCCTTCTTTAAGAGGTGGTGTAGGATGTGCTGCTGCTGTACTGGATTATTAATGCTTCTATGGGGTGTTTTAATTTTGTTAGTTACTTTTAAAGTTGAATTTGAGATGCATACAGAAAATGTGACAAATATAGAGAAGAATTCACAAAAAATAGTTCCGATTAGAATAAGTAATACTTACATACATAAAGATAGGTCAATTAATAATTTTTCTAGTAATGTTTTTTCAAAATTGTTATATGAATATGTGAAAACAATGGAAATGAGGGATTGCTACGTTTGTATGCAATTACCTGCATCCGTTTCAGAGGGTGTTACTTATCACCATTTACCAGCTACATATGGTATTTCTTGTAGTATTTTAAGTAGTGTTTTTTATTTGTTAGGGAAAGTAGATTATAAGATGTCTAACAGAGATAGTATTTTTGGACATTTGCCAATGAACAAAGAGCTGAATCCAGCTAAAGAAGCTAACACTTTTGGTGAGATTTTTATTGAAGAAAAAGGATTAACATTAGATTACATTTTTAAGAATAATTTAACTTGCAGTCTGAAAGGAGAAGAGAAAGCTTTCCTGGATATGGTAGAGGAAAGGAGATTGAACATGCATGAGAAAGCGGGAAAATATAAAGTGAGTGAGACAATTTGGGACATTGAGATGGGAAAAGAGTTGAAAAATGGGGCTAGTCCAACTTTAGCTCTAGATGCATCGCAAAAGGGTAAACTTTGCATTACGAGAAGGAAATCCCAATATGATACATATTTTGTTGGGACTAGTGAGTGCCATGATACATACTTCATTGCAACAGGTTGGGGTTTCAGAGGTGGAGAAGATACAATTTTTCCAGGAGTGTACTATGTTTGTGGGAACAAGGCTTATTACAAGTTGCCTGACCATTGGTATGGCACGTGTTATGTGGGCCTGGTTTTTCCGAAAATTTTTCATTTAGATAAGATAAGAGATGTAGAAGATATTAACTTACTAATGCGTTTTAAGAGAGAAACTTGGTCTGAAATTGTAGGTGACATTTTTGGGGTTTTGATTCCAGCAGTGGGAATTTCTTTAAATGCTTATGGAATTCGGAAACTGTCCACAGTGGTTGATCGCTTATCGACAAATACCGCAGGAGGGTTTCTTTTGGTGAATACGGAATTAAGTGCCGTACGTGCCATGTCTATGCAAAATCGACTTGCCCTTGATATTCTATTGGCCAAGGAGGGTGGAGTCTGTGGAATGCTGAAAGTTCAACATTGTTGCACTTACATTCCAGACGAAAGTAAAGACCTGAAGGTCTATATCAAAAATATTACTGATTTGCATGGAGAATTAGTACCATTTGAAGCTGAGAGTTTATGGACTAAAATAGCTAATAAAATGATAGCTGTTAAGGATTTTATTGCAAAAATAGGTAGTACTATTATAGGTAGAATATTGTTCCCTTTAACTTGTATAATTGTTGCTTTATTGATACTGAGATTAGTGTGTGTGTGTTGTAAAAACAGGGGAGGGAAAAAGAAATTGGATAAAGAAAAGAAAAACAAGAGGTTGAAAAGAGAACCGCAAGAAATTGAATTAGAAGAATTGAGGGAGAGTGTTTATTTAGAGACAAAGAGGGATGATGAAAGAGTGACTGGTGTGTAATGATGTATGAGGAGAAAAAGACATTTCCGATTTCTCCTAAAATGGGACTAAATTTTCACTAAATTTTTTTTTTGGGTTTATTTGGTGATAAAATCACCAAAGGGGGGATTGCTGGAGCGGAGTTTTCAGTTTGAAAATTCAGTGGCTTTTGAAGCTCTGGCATGTCTATTCGTTGTACTAATTTATTAATAATTATTAATTAATTATTTGTCTTGTGCAAGAGTGTTTATATTAATCAATCCGTTTGTCTTAACAAGAGAGAGAGTTACACGAGGGTACGCATAAACGTGCTGATTAATTATAATGTGTGTGTTTTCATGTTTAAACGTTGCTATGTGCTGTTTATTTTTGAGCACAAAACGCTTTCCGAATTAATGCTTTTCTATGTTGCAAGAGCTAGATAAATACATACACATAAGGGTATTAGTGGGGTTAACACTGTTTAATCACTATGCTGTAGTAACGATTGTTTTTGTCTCTTTAATTAAGATGGTCTATTGAGGCCTATGATGGCCTAGAAAAGATGGCCGATTTGTAAGCCTGGCTGTGATTTATAATATGAAAACTGTGACGAGGGAGACCCCTGCTGGAAATGGTCCTGAAGCTAACTGACCATGGTCCTTGCTTGCTTGTTTGAAAACTTTCCATGAGGACAGCAGCAGTTTTGGGAGATCTCCAAGTGAAATGAAAATGTCCTTGGCAGCCTTGGGAAACAAAGGAGCCTTAGAGAAAAACTCTGAACTGTGGCTCGATTGCCGAGGAGAAGTAGAACTAACAAGATACATTTTTTATTTCTTGGTTCCTGTTCCGTAGTCTTTATTTTGTGAACTTTTCCTGAGCGGAGATTTTCAAATGTAGCGATGTTACATCCTTTCCTTCTCGCTCTGCTCAGCAGGTCCGGCGGACATTACAGCTTTTTCTATGTTTCCAATGTACCTTTCCATTGTTTTAGACACTATAAGAAATGTTAGCCTAGAGAGGGTTTTTTGCCACTTGCCATTTTGCCTTTGCCGCGTACCAAATCTGCGTTGCTGAGGATCGATGCTGAAGGGACTTCGTCTTGAGAGACATTTACCGAGAGACTTGTCCTGACCCGTTCTGACATTTAGCTAGAATAGGTAACTATGAGAAAATGATTTACTCTGATTGATTTCCTTTGACTAATTTTAGATAAAGCAATATAATTTTAAACATGGTGTTGGATATTCTTTCTTGTCAATTATTGGGTTTACATTTTTGATCATTGCTGTATATGTTGTATAGATTATGTTTGAGGACAGTCACAAAAACCAGGTCTTATCGACCTCGATATAGATGCAGGGTGATTAGGAGTTTTCTTTCCACAGGTTTATTGCTGGTAGAGTATTTGAGCGTATGTTAGTGTAGTGAAATGGGCCCTAGCGTATGATGTATGCATGCACGTGTAACTGTGAGATTACTCTATCCGTGGTAGTGGGAATATTATACACACCCTGATCTCTATCACCTGCATAGAGTGCATTGCCGTAGTCGAGTCTGCTGCTGATGAGTGCGTGGACGACCCTCTTTCTCGACTCAGTGGTGATCCATCTGAAGGTCTTTTTCAGCAGGCGGAGAGTGTGGAAGCATGATGGGGAGATGGTGTTTATCTGTTGTTCATAGTGAGCGAGGAGTTCATTATGATGCAGAGGTTTCGTCTGTGGTCCGTGGGGGATTCTAGTGCCACCAGGAGTCATCCCATGCGGAGGTGGTGGGCCTCAGTATGAGGACTTTGGTCTTGTTTGAATTGAGCTTGAGGCAGCTGTCTCTCATCCAGGTGGCGACGGCCTTCATCCCGTCGTGGAAGTTGTTTCTGGCGATTGTGGGCTGGTTGGTGAGAGAGAGGATCAGCTGGGTGTCATCGGCATAGGAGAAAATGTTGAGTCCGTGGTACCTGATGATGGGTGCGAGTGGGGCCATGTAGACGTTGAAGAGGGTGGGGCTCAGGGAGGAGCCCTGGGGGACTCTGCAGCCGATCTCCGTGGGTTCTGAGAGGAACAGTGATAGTCTGACTCACTGTGTTATACCAGTGAGGAAGGAGCGTATCCAGTCCAGGGCTGTCATGGATGCTGGTGTCGTGGAGTCTTGTTTTTAGGGTGCGGTGGGAGACAGTATCGAAGGTGGCTGAGAGGTCCAGGAGGATGAAGGCTGCTGTTTCTCCCCTGTCGAGGAGGAAGTGGATGTCATCGGTGGCGGCGAGGAGGGCAGTCTCGGTGGCCGTGGTTGCTCCGGAAGCCGGATTGGGATATGTCCAGGAAGTGGTTGGCTTCGATGAACTAGGGGAGCGGTGTGGCTTCGATGAACTTCAATGAGCTGGGGAGAGGTGCGGCGCAGCGGCCAGGGTGGCTGACTCCGGAGCACAGGGCTCACGGTTCGATCCCAGGCGGCAACTCAGCCCAGCACCATGTGACTTTTGGCAATAGCTCGCTTAATCTTCCCGACAGCCCCCAGCGCCTTGAGACCCTTAGGAGTGATTACTTTGCGCTTTACAAATACCAGGTTACTTTACTTTACTTACTAGGAGAGTTGGGTGTTGATGGCTTTCTTGATGACCTTGGCTGGTAAGGGGAGCAGGGAGATGGGTCTAAAGTTCTTCAGGTCTGTCAGATCCGCTACATGGCTTCTTCAGCAGGAGGTTGATTTCTGAGTGTTTCCAGTCATAGGGGAAGGTTGCGGTCTCGAAAGAGACCTGACGGAGTGACATAGCTTGGGGGCGATGGAGGTGGTGGTTCTGTGGAAGATGTGGTGCGGGCAGAGGTACGAGGGGGCTTAGGAGTGAGTCATGGTCTTGAGAGTGTCGTCCGCGGTGAGCAGGGTCCAACTAAGCAGAATCTCTTGGGGAGCGCCGTCATTGGGTGCAGTGGTGGCAGGCGTGATGAGAGGGTCTTGGGTGACGAAGCTGTCGTAGATCTGCTTGATCTTGTGGTGGAAGTAGGTGCTGAATTTGTTAAGGAGGTGTTGGGAGGGTGGACTTCTGTGGTCTCGCTGTGGTCTCGTTGTTGGGTTTGGCGAACTCCTTGACAATGGCGAAGAGTTCTTTGCTATTGTGCGCGTTAGCGTTGATTCTGCCTTAGAGGGCTGTTTTCTTTGTGGTTTTGGGGAGGAGGCGATGGGCGGTGACGGCGGCTTTGAACGCTGCGTGGGCTTCCGAAGCTTTGTTGTTCCTCCATCTTTCCTTGAGTCGTCTACAGGGGCGTCTGACTCTTGGAGGGTGGGAGTGAAACAGCGGGTTTTCTTGGAATGTTGCTTGCCGGGTGCTTTCTTGAGGGGCGCAGAGTGTTGAAGCAGTTGGAGATCCATCAGTGGAGGTTGCGTGCTAGGTATTGGCGTTTGTGGATGTCGGTGGTGTGGTTGTGCTGAGGAGGCAGTGAGAAGTTCTTCGGTGACCTTGTTCCAGCTTCAGCGGGGGCGGAGGGTGCGGTGGTGTACAGTGGGTTCGGTGAAAGCAAAATGGACACAGTGGTGGTCAGTCCAGATGAGTTCAGAGGTGTGGCTGAAGGTGATGTTTTCACAGGCAGAGTAGACGGGGTTAACCGTGTGTCCTGCTGGGTGGGTAGGAGAGATGACTAGCTGTTTGAGTCCTACATTTGCGAGGTTCTCCAGGAGGGATGCAGTGTTCTGGTCATTGGGGTTGTCCAGGTGAAAGTTGAGGTCGCTGAGTAGGATGTATTCGGTGGATGCCAGAGCCTGGGGTGCGATGAAGTTGATGATGGCGTAGTTTAAGGGTGGGTGGGGGCCAGGAGGAATGTAGACGAGGGTCCAGTGGAGTGTGGTGTTGGAGTTGGTCTGGACCTGGAAGTGGAAATGTTCCATGGTTGTCGTTGAGCCGACTGAGTGGGTGGACAGGCAGAGGGTGTTTTTGTAGACGATGACAAAGCCTCCTCCTGTTTGTTCAGTGTGGTCCTTACGGGTGATCTTGTAGCTGTCGGGGATGGCGGTGGCGATGTCTGGGGCTGAGCTGGGGTTCGTCCAGGTTTCCGTGAGGAAGCGATGTTGGGAGAGATGAGTCAAGGCGGATCTCCGACTTCTGTGGCGTGTTTGTGGAGGGAGCGCATGTTTTGAAGGATGCAGCTGAGCAGCTCGGTTACACAGTGGGTCGGCCGGACGGCGGGAGGAGCTGGAGTGCAGAGGTGGGTGAGGTTTCAGCTGTAATTTCGGCAGGAGACAGGCCTTTGGGTGTCCTTTGGCGATGCTAAGTGGCAGGCGGCGTGGAGTCCAGTGTTGAGGGTGTGGAGGGTGCTGGCGTTGTAGCAGTGGATAGTCCGAGAGCCTGAGTCCATGGCGCTGGGCACAGTCGGGCTTGCCTTTGGTGCGCCTTCAGCGCGGCCGCCATTAAGTAGTGTGAGGGAAAGGGCTGGACAGCTAGGAGGCTGGAAGTGGGCAATGCAGCGCTGGAAGATGGCGAGCCACGGGGGTTGAGCAGGGGCACGGTGCAGAAAAATAAGAGTGAGGGGTGAAAAGTGAAAAAAGAATGCAAATGGGGGAAAAGTAGTAAGAAGAGCGCAAAGAGGGCAGAGGGGAAAAAGAGGCAGAAAGCCCAAGTACAGAAGGCAGACCAGCAGTAGAGCAATGATGCTCACCACTAGGTCACCAGG
Organism: Triturus cristatus; assembly: GCF_964204655.1. Lineage (NCBI taxonomy): Eukaryota > Metazoa > Chordata > Amphibia > Caudata > Salamandridae > Triturus > Triturus cristatus. The sequence goes on from NC_140586.1 coordinate 215,089,694, forward strand.
GATGAGGCGCAGGTGGGACCTGTGTGTGGAGGAGGGCCTCGAACCACCAACCAGCAAGGGTCAGTGGACCTGCAAGGGGCAGCAGGTATCAGGTTGAGGTGCGAGGGACAGGAAGCAATTCACTGACCAGGTCAGTGAGATTGCTCCTTTCACCGCGCAGTCGCTGCCATTAAGTAGTGTGAGGGAGAGGACTGAACAGCTGGGAGACAGGAAGCGGGAAATGCGGCGCTGGAATGGGGTGGGGCTACAGGGGTCAGACAGGGGCACAGCGCAGAGAAAAGAGATTGAGGAGTGAAAAAAGAATGCAAAAGGGGGAGAAAGTAGAAAAAGAGTGCAAAGAAGGCAGGGGGGGGGGAAGAAAGCACAAGGACAGAAGGCAGACAAGCAGCAGAGCAAAGATGCTCCCCACTAGGCCACTAAGGATGAGGCGCATTCGTGAGCCTGCAAATGGAGGAGTGCATCAAACCACCAACCAGCACATTCAGTGGACCTGAAAGGGGCAGCAGCTACCAGGCGGAGCTGTGCAGGACAGAAAGCAGTTTACTGACAAGGACAATAAATTCACCATACGGAATATTTCATATGGTATTACAAGGATGGTTCCTCCTATCATGCAGGATACTATTTCCCACTGTCTTCTTTCTAAGTACCAAGGTACGCTTATTCCCTCCATCCAACTTCAAATTAATATCCAGTAAGTCTATTTCAGTCCTACTGTGAATCATGGTAAATTTGAGATTCAAATCGTTATCAATGAGTAATTCATAGAATTCCAACAATTATTTTTCATCGCTCGCCATCCCAAATGAGAAAAAGTTTTCTGATGCAACGTAACCACACGACAACCCTATTCTCAAATCTCTCAATATTCACCTGCTCCTCGCACTAGTCCACAAACAAATGTGCGTAGGTGGGGGAAAGCAGGTGCCAATTGCCATTCCCCTTATCTGTTGTTTACAGGGTATCTCCGAAGAAAAAACATTCTCATAAGACATGCATTAATCATCTTGATTGACATCCTTGTGTGTTCGAAGTATCCTAACAGTCTGGTATTCAAACAGAATTTTATGGCTTGATGTATGCTTGTGTACAATGAATTAACATGGAATGCCACCATGGTGTACCTGGTGTACCAAGGAATCTGATTAATCATTTTGATGAAATCCGTGCTGCTCTTAGGAAATGATGGCAGTGTCTCAACTAAAAAATGGTCAATATATTGATGTTTTGTTCCAGAAGACAAACATTAATTTCTATAAATGGTCTTCCAGGGGGATGAACCGGGTCCTTATCCACCTCTGGTAACATGTAAATTGTTGGAATCTTGGAATGTACCTTCTTCAACACAGTGTATTTTTCATGTTCTAAACAACAGATCCCTTCCATTTACTCTAAGTGGAATAAAATATTTGTACCAATCTTTTTTGATAGACGAGATCTACCTTATGTAGCAATCTCCATTTTTCAGCTCGTGCAATGCCTTCCTAATATAATCCCCACTTGATCAAATGACTATGTGTTCTCCCTTATCTGAGGGCTTGATCACCCGTTCCTTAACCTCCCTCAGTTCTTGCAGCACCCTATGTATTGATCATGTTAGGGTATTTTTAGTCTGTGCAAAAGAACATTTTCTCAAATGTTTTAATTATTTAATTGTCAAATTGTGGAACACATCCATTCGGTCAAAGGGCAGGTTGGGCACTGAATGTGACTTTGGTCTAAATCCACTTTGCAGACAAAACCTATCAAATTCAAAATGTGAACAACTTCCACATCATTCTTTACACTGTCAAGTTCACCAACATCAATATTTTGATTCTTAACATTCAGGTCATATGCTGCGTGTAGACCCTCTATGCCCGCAATAGTCCAAACATCAGCCTCCTTTGAAGGATCCATATCTGTGTCTCTCTCTTAGTACTAAGAGTGTGTGTTTTCTTTTTTTTTTTTTAGCTTTCTAACAAACTGAAATAAATCCATCAGGTCTGGACATAATTAAAGTGCTAGACAAAAAGCTAGGACCAGTTTCAAAATATTGCATTCTACATTATTCAATTGTCTACTAGATACATTCATAATAGTTATATTGTCAGTCACCTGTCTATCCAAGTCTCCTCCCATGTTGTTTACTGTGGTGCTGTATTTGTTTCTAATTGTTCCTTGTCATCTGCTGCCTTTTTGTCCCTGTGGCCTCTTTGTTACTGCCTTCACTGTCTCTTGACAGTCTGGGTCTGCTTCCTGTCCTTTCTGACTCGTAGTACGTGATACTCCTCTAAAAAACATAACCTTGTTATATGTACTGGAACTCTCAGATACATCCACAGATTGTGGTTCTGAGCTCACTTCAGACCGCAAGTCTGACACCAATTTATCAGATTTCTGTAAATTAAGGAGCGTGGCTTGGATGGGCAACACGCAACTACCATCTAACCGAGCTCCACGTCGAACCCCTCAGCTCTGTACACAACCTGGATCTGGGTCAGCCATTGACCTACTCTAAGCTGCTCTATCGACCCTGTGTGCAACGGTGGCATTGTCCTTACCTCGGAGACTCACCGTAGGCCGCTCCTGATGCTTAACAGAGTGGCGGGGCCCGCTGTGCCATTTGGGCGAGGTGGCGGCCTGCCTCGAGATGTGTGACTGGCAGGTCCACTCCCTTTCCTGGATTTCCTGGGGGCGAATGGACGCCAGTTATGACTTTCATGCCGTGGTCCTGCTCGGCTGGTCCGGTGGATAGGGGGACCAGCTGGCAGTGTGCGACGTAAGGGGACGGCCTGCAATCCAGCATGGGCCTCTCATCCTCCTCCTTTCTGCGCTGGGGCACGCCGCGGGACACAGCAGTGGCCTTACCCATGCATTTATGGGCTACCTCCTCCCGGGGGCTGGTGATACGAATCCAGCACTGCCGCGCAGGGGTGCAATGAGAGGGTGGAAAAATTCTGTCCCTTAGCGCTATACTTTTCCCGGAACCTGTAATCTGCAGCTCTTTTGCATTCCAGTGCACCCGTGGATGCCTGGCCTTTATGCTACTCATCTCCAGGGTAGCTCATCGGAGACGAACTGCTGTTTCAGCGTTTTGAGAGGTGGGAGTGCCTCGACTGGCGTCTGTTACTGCACTTCTGCATTCATCTGAATGACCTCCTGGCAGTGCTGGACCCACTTATTTTGCCCAGGGTTGCTGACTCAATTGGTGGTGGAGAGTACTGTTGAACCTTCTTCATCCCCTCTGTCCTAGTGACCTGCTCTGGGAGGGAGACTCCTGGTCGATCAATGGAGTGCGCCTAGGGGATAGGGGCCCTTGAGCACCTTCAACGCCACCCATAGAGAAAAGAGATCTCTCTAACCAGTAGGTTAGCTGCTCGTGCTGTTGCGCCTTGGTGGAGAGCGGGCTGTTTCCTCCAGAGTGGAGCCTGGACTTCTTGTGTTCCTGTCAAGAAGGGCGTGGCTCGACCTGCCCAATCTACTACATCACTGACGCATGGACCAATATACTACCGGCCTCATCGATGCACAGCCGGGCCCGCCTGAGGGCTATAAATCTGTCCTACCACCCAATGACCTGGCCACTATTCTTCAGGCCATCTAGAACTCACAAGTGGCGCTGGAGACCAAAATTGTTGAGGTGCAAATGAATGTGGCGCTGCTTTGTCAGGATCTTCTAGATGCTTCAGCGCACATTACGGAGGCAGAATCACAGATCTCCGCGGTTGAGGATGATGTCTCCACTCTCAGGTGCCAGGTCTTGACTTTGTTCACCTAGACAGCAGACTCTATTGGCGCGCCGAGGATGCAGAGGACTGCTCTTGGTGGAACAATGTGCGCATAATCAGGGTTCTGGAGGGGACAACACCTCAACAACAGGTAGCAGACTTCTTTGAGCACTGGATTAAAGCCTGGATACCCTCCAAACACTTGTCCTCCGGGTTCGCAATAGAACGGGCACACTGAGCACATACTCTTAAAGCTCCACCCAGAGCCGCCCCCAGACCAATTATTGCTCATATCCTTAACTACCGGGATAGGGATGCTGTCCTTAGAGTAGCTTGGATACAACCGGAACTCCTATGTGGTGACACCAAAGTTCTCCTCTTTCCGGACTATACCCGGGAGGTACAGCAGCGCCGGCATTCATACGCGGACATGAAGCAAAAACTCAGAGCCATGGTACTTCAGTATCGTTTGCTATTTCCAGCTCAACTCTGCATCATTAAAGCTAATAAGTCCAATTTCTTTGACACTCCTGAGTAGGCTTTGCATGGGGCGGCACGCTCTGATTCAATTCGGTGATCCCCTCGGAGGTGACTGCCATCACCATCTCTGCCTGCTTCACGCCCCGCCTCTGAGGGGAAGGAGAGGGAGCCTGATGTCAGTGAGCTCCCGAACTCACCCTCGTCCGCACCTGCAGCTTCCCATTCCAACACTGATCTCTTTTGCAGTCTCACGATTTGCCTAGACCCGAGTCCCAGATGGCTGCATGGCTTAGATTTGGCATGTTCTTTACCTATATTCCATGCTTAGCTGTTTAGCTGCTTTATATGTTTAGATTCCGCCAAACATAATGGCAGCCACCATCCTATACTATATGGTGATGAAGTTCCTTTCCTTTGATGATTCTAAATTGTTGTGTATATTGTTTCTCTCTATGTTTCCTCTCAGAGCGACAGATACTTCTGGGGTAGAAGTGTGAGGTGGGGATTTATTTGTTGGTTGCTGATGTTTTACTATGATGTTACACAATGTACGTATGTTTACTCTTCATTCTCCTTTCTAGGTTTTGGCACACACCTTCACAATATGCACAGCGGCGAAATTCTAGTCTCGACCCCACATGGTGCCTTAGTGGCATGTTCCCAGCTTCACCGCTGGGCCCCCATAGGCCCCCCTATACTGTCCATTGCATCTGATTACACTCACCCCAATAATGGTGTACTTTCGAGTACTGTCCTGAAATGTTAACGGTCTCCTGGACCGTGTGAAGCATGCAGCGGTCCTTGCCTTTGCCAACCACCACCACCCTGAGGGTCTCCTGCTCCATGAAACCAATTTTATGGGGGATTCGTTGCCATTTCCTAGCGTGCAGAAGGTATGACAGGGTCTTGCATGCAGGTTCTACTAGTGGGTCTCGAGGGGTTGCTATCCTCCTGCACCACTCCTTTCTCTCATGTAACACGTGACCAGCAGGTCCGCTTTCTTACTCTGACAGGAACCTTGGAGGTTCTCTGCACCGTGCAAGTTCCCAGGAACACCTATAAACCATGAAAACATGTTTTAAAGGTAACTTTCAAAAACTTGTTTTAACTTAAAAATGCATCCAAATTAGTCAAATTTAGCAAAGCAGTACATTTTGCTGAAAACACTAATTTCTAGAATGGAAAAAAGGAAATGTAGCCTGTGAAAAGGCATTTCATATACTCAAACACCCGAACCTCTAAAGTGACAATACATTTTTAAGAATCTGAGAAGGCGTGTCAGCTTTCCCATCATGCGCGCAGGGTCAGTGAGGCTTATCTTTTCTTTAAAGTAACACTTTTGAAGGCTCATAACACCCTTAATATTTCCAGGGCACATAGCGAGGCTAGAAGGTTGTTCATAGATTCAAAGAGAATGCCCAAGGCTGAGAACCAGGATTAAAGCTAAGTAATTGTTCTTTCACTGACACAAAATACGGTGTGATATTCATGAGCGGTATAAAAGAGTAGTAAGATCACAGAGCTAAGACACAAAGGGGTAGAAACTGGAAGCTTACTTGATGAAGCAAATATCAAGCAGTGAGAAGCCTGGCCCATTGGGGTATAAATCAGTACTCAGAATCAATATGGTAATGGTTGACAAATGATGAACGGGCCTCTAGGTAGATGCTCTGCAAAGGTCTAAAATAGGTACATTCCTCAAAAGCATTAGCTATTGTGCCTCTTGTTGAATTGTCTTTAGATGCATTCGTTGAACCTATTTTCACCTTAAGAGGTCATGCAAATATGCGAAACACTATCTCAATAACAGTGGGGCATATCAACAATAACCGGCGATAATTATCGCTAAGCGCACTTAGCGCTTGGATAATTATCGCCGGCTAGCGTTGATTTTTATCGCTGAGATAGCGTGCTATTAGCAACGCTTATCTCAATAGCGATAAAAATCCTCACGCTAAGTGGCTAACATGAGATTATCGCTGGAAACCCAGCGATAATCTCACGTTAGCTTGTTGATAGGGACAGACAAACTTAGCCATGATATCCTCCTTCCATAGTCAGAAAAATACCAGACGTAAAAAAGCAGCGTTAACCGCGGTTAGCGCTGCTTTTTTTGTCTCTAACAGGATTAGCGATATTCTTGATAATAGGAGAAATGTCGCTTAGCGACATTTCTCCTATTATTTTACTCTGGAACGCCCCCTTTGCATCTCATTAGAGATGCAAGGGGAAGCGTAGAGTAAATGGGTGCTAACATGCAAATTTGCATGTTAGCACCCTGTTGTTGATAGGGCGCTAGTTTTATCTCTGCTTTTTTGGCTTTTAAAGCCAAAAAAGCAGAGATAAAGCCCTTGTTGATATGCCCCTATATATTCTTTAAGTTATTTTGTCTTCTTTGCTAGTATCTCTAAAATTTAAACATCTAACCCTGGAAGTGACTTTGCTGCTGGAAAAGCGTCAGAACGAAGTTTGGAAGGGAAATTTTTTTATTGAGATGCAAGTCCTGAAATAACTTTAGGAACGAAAGGAGAACCAGTAAGTAAGGATACTTTATTGTTACTGAACGCCAAATTATGTCTTTTTTCCAGAGCTCACTCACCCTTTTGGCTGACGTTATGGCCACAAGAAAGTTAATTACATGACAGATGTTGGAGACATGATTTTGCTTGAGTTAAAAAGGAGGTCCCACTACCTAATAAGGGCAATATTCAGTTTCCAGAGAGGAGGTCTTCTAATCAAATGAATAAGTTTCATAAGGCCATCTAAGAAAACCTTAGTCACAGGATTCATGAAAAATATAAGGCCTATTGGCAGTCAGATTCAGTTTTATAGATGAAAATGGAAAGCGAAGTTTAGCAACATAAAGAATGTGTATACAGTAGTACCATCTGTGGAGTCCAGACACCAGATGCAGAATATCTTCTACTTTAAATCGAGTGGAAGGTTTGGATTACCTTTGAATGTTAATGCAGTTCTCAGGTAGGTTCTGGTGGGCTTACTGAAGGTATTCAGATGCCATGCAGTCAAGCTCAGTGATTACAGGCTGGGCTGGACAATCTGGCCTGACATTCTACACAAAAGCCTCATGTGTTGTTGTAGCAACAGGGGAGCAGATCTGAAGGCCACCAATGTCTTGGCCAAGAGCTAGCAATCAGAACAATTAGCATATAACATTGTGTCATCTTAGAAATCACCTTGGAAAGCAAGGGGATCAGAGGACAGGCATTGATTAATTTCCCTGACCATTGTATAAAGGGTCATTCCTGATGGATAAAGGTCCTGGAAATCTGGACCAGTAACACTTTTTTTGTTTTTGACTATGGGAATAAGTCGACCAGGGGGATACTCCAGAACTGAAAGATGTCTTGCAGGACAGCATGGAGGAGCTCTTCTACTAGAGAGCTGCTGAGCTCATCTTCTATCCAGTTCTGGGGATGTATTCCTGTCACAATAGTGTTTTAAGCCAAAGACAGGGGCCAAATTGTCTGTGCTTCTCCTGACAGAATTCTGAGAATTCTGGCTCTAGTCCCCCCTTCCTTATTGAACTATTGGATCATGGTTAGATTCTCTGGCTGAAGGGGAATGCATGAAGTTAGGTATTGATGAAAGAAAGGATTTGAAGGCTAGCTGAACTTCCCTGACCTCCAGCAACCAAGTATGGAAGAGCTTTACTGCTGATGACCATGTGAGGTTCCTAAGGCTTAGACCCGCCGACACCACTGATGTCCTAAATCCTTGTGCGGCAGTATTGGGCAGCTGATACGCCTGTCGAAAAAAAAAGAGAAAACAGGGAAAAATGTTAAAAGAAACCTGAGACTAGATTGTCTTCTAGGTGGATTCACAAACGGTAAAGGTGCCATTTGAGACTTCCTATCAAGTGGACTCTAACCCTTGGAGCAATAATGACTATCTGTGGTCTAGGTACATATACAAATGTTAGGATTTGTGAATGTGACAGAGAGAATAAACCAGAAACTCTAGTTAAATGGATGGAAATGGGCTTGCCAATCGTACTGGTGGAGTGAGCGCTGATGAGTCCCTATCAGACCTGGATACCAGAACGTCGGTAGCCCGACAGGTCACTAGTAGAGAATCAAGGTACCTGTCACGGAACCACAGGAAAACCACAATGCCAGGAGTACCAATGAAAGGGGCTGCAGGGGAGACCTAACTGCTGGAAAAAGGTAAGGGAGAAAATAACAATGGTGCAAAGATGACAAACTGTGGATATTGTCAGAAAGTGGGAAAACCACAGCAGCTATTCAACACACTGCCATTTTGAAGTGGCTGAAATACGGACTCTCACATTAATGCACCCTAAGTGATTGACTGAACCAGGAAGTGAGGGTGTGCACTGGAACTAACTTGTGCAGTCAGCTATTTACTTGAGCCCAGTCTCCTCTGTTGTCCAAACTCTCTTTCTGAACCATGCAAGTGACTTGCAATGTGTGACCCTTCAGAATCCTGACAGACCATTTCCCTTGAGAAGAGATCCATACATGGGCTTCCCATCCATTCACTGATTCCTTCTGTATACCTCTCTGACCAAGAGGAGGAGTGGCAATCCTTGAAGCATATTCAGTTTTTGCATCGCCACAAAGTTAGAATAGGTGGACACATGAATCTCCACACATTCTCCTATTTATGAGACTACTTATTCTCAAGCAGTCCTGAAGGGGACACTGGTGCAGCCTGGTTTGGGTACAGGGACGAAGCAGCAGACAAGACCAAGAGGAAACTTATTTGACAGATGAAGTCTGTTTCAGAGAAGGACTATTCACATGGGCAGTTGACAGTCTTTCCTCTGAAGGACACACTACAGCATGATTTATTGCCTATTATTATTATTATATGACATTTGATTAAGCGCACGGCTACCCCCAACGGGGGTGTCCCGGCGCTGCGGACTACAGCGGAGAGGAGCAGAAAGGCTAGCAGCTAGCAAATAGCCAGTCCTTCAGGTTCCGTCTAAAAAGGGATTCGGAGTCAATCATACGGATGTGGAGAGGGAGGAAATTCCAAAGCCTTGCCGTGATTACTGCAAAGGCTCTTCCACCTCTCCTTGCTCTAAGGTATCCGGGGGGAAGCAGTAGTCGAAGGTGATTAGATCTGAGCGTCCGGAAGGAGTGAACTTGCTTCAGCCTGTGTCTAAGATATCCTGGCCCCCTACCATTCAAGGCCCTGAAGGTAAAGACCAGGGCCTTAAAATGAATCCGAGAAGAGATCGGGAGCCAGTGAAGTTTCTTAAGATGAGGAGAGATTGAATGGCGGTAAGGGATATTACAGATCAACCTGGCTGCTGCGTTTTGAACCAATTGAAGTCGGTGGAGGAGATAAACTGGTGTCCCCACATAGAGGCTATTACAATAGTCCAGGTGGGATGTAATGAGAGCATGTACAATAGTTTTCAAGGAATCCCGAGGTAGATAAGGGGACATCTTTTTTATCATGCGTAGTTTGCCAAAGCAGGCTGATGTGACTTTAAGGATTTGGGTCTTACCAGATAGCTCATTATCCAATTGGAAGCCCAGATTGCGGGCCGACTTGATCGGGGAAGGGGGAGGGTTTAGTTCCGAAGGCCACCATAGAGATGGGGGAAGAGGAGATTTTTGGTTAAAGAAAAGCACCTCGGTTTTGCCCGTATTAAGCTTCAGAGTATTGGAAGTCATCCAGGATACAATGTTAGAGAGGCAGGTTTTGAAATTGGAGAGTCTTTTGTCAGAGTGGTCTCTGAAGGAAAAGATAAGCTGAGTATCATCCGCATAGGAGACCACTCTGACTCCAGAGGTCTCTACCACGTTTGCCAAGTAAACACCTGAGCTGGAACTGGGTCGAGAGGAGAACTTGATTTACACTGCTGTATTTTTAATAAAGCAGTGTCAACTGTAATTGCTTTGAAGGCATGAAACAGTGTATCTCCAGAAAGGATGGGATCCTGGTACAGAGTATCCATTTCCGTTCTCTCCAAGGGATTGAAAGCGGAGAAAATATCGATTATTTTAGTATGAAAAAAGTTGGAAAGGCCATCACAAAGCTCTTGACTGGATTTAGTGGGACAAGTAAGGGCAGTAGGATTAGTAAAGTTTCTCACCATTTGATAAAGTGTTTTGGTAGAATTTTTTGCCGTGGAAATTTTAATGGAGAAGTATTCTTTCATAGTAGCCTTTTTAAGTATGTGGAATTTTTTCACTGCAGCTCTATAGATGGTTTTAGCCGAGGGGTCGTATGTTAGTCTCCATCGACGTTCAAGCTTTTTACATTTGCTTTTTTCTTCTCGGAGCTTAGGAGAGAACCAGGGGGCCGAGGGAGTCACCGCGTCGAGGAGAAAGGTAGGAGGGGGCGATGGTGTCCACAGCTGAAGAGAGGTAACTATTGAATTTCTCCACATTTGAGTTAGGGTCAGCCGATGAGAGTTCGTTCAGATTGTTCAATATGGGCTTGATTTTATCACAGGTGACTTTATACCATTTTCTACCCAACCCCTCTTTACGGCTGTCATTAGACAGCTGGGGGCTGAAGTTAAATTAAATGGTATAAGAAAATGGTCAGACCAAAGCAAGGGTTACGGCTCTAGGGTGGTGAGGGTCGATAAGTTAGTAAATATAAGGTCAAGGGTGTGCCCCGCCTTATGCGTAGGACCATGGATTCTTTGGTCTAGGTTTAGACCTTCGAGAGTTTCAAGTAAAGATCTTGCTTTAGGGCATGAACTTTCATCTACATGGAGATTGAAATCACCTAGAATGATGAAATGGGGGTGTTTTAGTGATAAGTCGGCTAAGGTCACTAGTAGCTCCGAGAGATGTGAAGAAAGTGTGCCGGGAGGATTATAAATCAAGACTCCCGCCAGAATCAAGTGAGAAGCATCAGATATGCTAAAATACATGGCTTCAATGGGGCCTGAGTTCGTTAATTTTCTTGATGTGATGTTCCATTCTTTTCGCAGAATTATGGCAATCCCCCCCCGCCCTTTAGTGCCTGGCCGGCTGATCCCTACAAGGTAGTATTCCCCGGGAATAGCTATTGCGATATCCAGTTTAGAAGTGTCTTTAAGCCAAGTTTCGGTTAGAAACATCAGGTCCCATGCGTGAGACGTGAGAAATAGCCAGATATCATTGGCATGTTTTGGGAAGGACCGGCAGTTTAGTAGACAATCGTTTATTTGTCTGGGTGGCATCCGATAGGGATTCAGAGAGCTACGATCTTGCAAGTTGTTAGGCACATAGGCGAGTGAGCAAGAGCAGTATTTACATAAGAAACGCCTGGTTATTAGTTGCATAGGGTTGCATTTTTTCCATTGCAGGGCAGGGGTCTCAGTGATAACAGTTGTGACCTTGACAGGCATAGCCGCCTGAGTGGGGGGGCCAATGACAGAATTTCCCGCGCTGGTCGCGGTACAGGCACGGACGGGCGCAGACGGGCTTGCCTTCGGCGCGCCAGCAGCGCGCCCACTGCGCGTCCGCTGCGCGTCCGGAAGTGCATCTTTTTAAGTGGCTGGCGCGCTGACCCCTGGCTCCGCCATCCCAGCGTCGTGATTGGCCGCCCTACCCTCCACAACAATCGGGCAAGCCCGTGGTGGACCGGGGTAGGAGCGGAGTTACAGCAGAGCAACAGAGGTAAAATTACAATGTATACAAACAAGGCAATGTTAAAAAGTTAAAAATACTTTAAAACACTTTTTTAAGCAGCAAGAGCGAACAGCGGCACACCTGTAGCTGCTAGCGCGTCTAAGATTCACCGCGCGTGTCCACAGCGAACAGGAGGCAGCCTTCCCTTAAGTGGCTGGCGCACTGACCCCTTGCTCCACCCTCCCAGCGTCGTGATTGGCCGCCCTACCCTCCACAACAATCGGGCAAGCCCGTGGTGGACCGGGGTAGGAGCGGAGTTACAGCAGAGCAACAGAGGTAAAATTACAATGTATACAAACGAGGCAATGTTAAAAAGTTAAAAATACTTTAAAACACTTTTTTAAGCAGCAAGAGCGAACAGCGGCACACCTGTAGCTGCTAGCGCGTCTAAGATTCACCGCGCGTGTCTACTGTGGCCCATAGATGGAATATGCTCCAAACAAGTTCAAGGACTGATTTAACAGTTGATCTGCTGGGTTATATCTACAAAAGGTTTATCATTGATAGGAGATCGTGTGAAATTTCACCACTGAATTGGATTTTACCGGCCATCCATCATTATCCATGTAGAAAATATGCCTTTATGCCCTAGGACGGCTATTATCACTACCGTGCAGTGGAACACCCGAGGGGCTGACTTAAGGCCGCATGCAAAACTCAAAAATGAAAGTGGGAGCCCCTTATCTAGAACCTGAGAATTGTTTTGTGATCCCTGGGAAAAGGCATATAGAAGCAAGATTCTAGTATATCTATATATACCATCCAGTTTCCTTGTTGGAGGCAAGATCTGTAAGAGTGCTAACATCCTATTCACTCATTTCTTGGTTAATTTCAGGTCGATCATGCAATGATCATGGACTTGGCTCTCTTGCTTTACCAAGACGTAGTTCTTTTAGAGTCTACTGCATTCCTGTGAAAAAGGGCTTGCACCTCCAGTACCAGTGGGTTACTAAAAATAGATTTCAACAGCAGTGTTGATTGGTGAAGATTGGAATCGGATTTGGTATCCTTTCTTGACTATATTTAGCATCTAGTTCGAAGTCCTTTGTTATGTCTGAAACAAGGGGAAATGGCCAAAATTCCCCATTAAGTTGCTATTAAAAAGTGGCAGAGTGAGGTGGGCCATGGTTTGGAGGGGAGTGTTATCCTCATACGCTGAAGGCTGTGGAGAACCTTGGACCCTCTGTAATTTGTTTCTTAAAATATTGCCTCCAATTACTTTCCTGATGTTGTTGGATGTCACTGATGTGGAAGCCTTGTTAACCTTTATCATACCTTCTGAAATGCCCCTTGAAGAGCTCCTTATCCTTCTTAACACCCTCAACTTTGAGGTGGAGGCAGCGGCGGCTCCTCCATTTTGGCAGAGGAGCGTTGCCCCACTGCATGTAAACGTAAAATAAAATTATATTAAAGCAATTAATACAACTGCTTTATTATCATTTAATTTTACAATACAGAGCCAGAGCTGAGTCTTGAGGGCGGGGCCATCCTCTGACAGCAGCGGGAGGAGTGGTGAGCACAGGGCACTGCACGTGTGCATGACGGTTTGGCTGGCTGTCTTTTTTTGTTGTTGGGATAAACAATTTTATTGGTTTTTATGAACAAAATGAACAATGCATCACTGTGACATACAAAACATTTCAGTGCATTTTCAGAATTTTCCCCCCATCTGGTCTCGTGACGGACACGCCCTGTGTAGCTCCCCAAGACGTACAAACATTTTCTGCGGAAGATCAACCCAGCAAGCCCAACCACTTGCCCCAGATGCGTTCGTGTTACAGATTTTTCTTGGATGGCGCACCAGTCCACTCCTTTACGCCACTTCGTGATAAAGGGAGATGCCGAGTCCTTCCACGCCGCTGCAGTGTTTCTTTTGGCTGTCAAGATGGCAGTCCCTAGGAACAATTTATCAGTACGGGAACCATCCATTCCCTCCATCACCGCCAGGAGAAGGGCGAGAGGACTAAGAGAAACTACCCTGCCCAGTACGTCACTCAGTTCAGCCACAATTGACACCCAGTATTTGGATAGGGTGGCGCAGAAAATGTGATAAAAATCGTCTGGCTCCGCTTCACAACATAGCCACTTTGGAGTCAGGAGGAATCCTGCTTTGTGTAGCCGCACAGGAGTAAGATATGCAGAATGGAGATAATAGAATTGAATGAGGTGGAGTCTGGCCATTATGGTTAGCACCCTAGGGGCCATCAATGCATCCCTCCAGTCCTCCTCCTCTAAAGGGCCTATCCAATGTTCCGAACGAGTCCTAAGGTAGTCCAGTGGGGACGTGGTATTGTTTATCAGGGATCAGTAGAATTAGGATATACCCCCCTGCCCCAGGTTCCCCATGTGGAGCTTAGCTTCCAGTGGACTCAATTTTGGGATTGCTGTGTCATCAGGAATGTGGAAGGCGAGTGTGTGTCCCAATTGGAGATATTTAAAAAATTGAGTGGGGTGTAGAGAGAATGTTTGTTGTAGGTAAAGTCCCAACCTCCTGCAGCCAAGTACCGTGCCAGAGGGGCGTTTGTAGTGTGATTTTAGCATCCCTTTGAGTGTGTCGCAGTGCGGAGCGCCACGCAAGGAGGGCCGTTCGGATTACTGCTGGTAAAGTGTGAGAAATTGGAGCCCCATAGAGCAAGCCATGGACCTGGGAGAACCCTAGGCTCTCCAGTTCCAGTCGGTTAGCCGGATCCGACCATCCGCTGTTGAACCAGTTGTGGATCACCAGGAGACGAGTGGCCAGATAGTACAAGAAGGGGTTTGTCATCCCCATTCCCTCATCGTATGGGGCCTGTTGGCAATGCTTAAGGGCCAGCCGCAATCTCGAGCCACCCCAGGGGAAAGTCGTCGTCACCACATCCAGCCCACGGAACCAACAACGAGGAAGGTGGAGTGGGCGATTCTGGAGTACATATAGGAGATGGGGCAGAACCATCATTTTGAACAGGGCAATCCTACTGAAGGGGTTGAGTGGAAGTGATTGCCAACGACGAAGGTCGTCTTTTGTGCATTTGAGCAATAGGTTGACATTTAGGAACCAGGTCAGCTCCGGAAGAAGCGCTACCCAGATACTGAGATATTTGAACGAAAGTCTTCGTAGGGGGATAGTTGTTTTCCAGTCCACACATTCTCTTGAAGCATGAAGGGGCACCAAAGTGGATTTAGCCGGGTTAAGGCGTAAGCCCGATGCTCTCTCAAAGGAGTGGAGGATCTGGAGGCATCTCAGTCCGGATAGGGCCGGGTCAGCCAGAAAGAACAGGACATCGTCTGCATATAGGGCAACCCGGTCTTCGTGGGAGCCCTGCCAGTGCCATCCCTGTACCTGATCATCGGTCTGAATGAGACAAGCCAAAGGCTCTACTGCAATAGCAAATAAGAGAGGGGAGAGTGGGCACCCTCGTCGGGTTCCCCTCCTAAATAGGGAATACTTCTGATAATGCTCCCTTAATGTGGACCCTGACTGATGAGTCGCACGTTTCCGGAGCCAGTTAGGTAGTGGAGACTCTGGCACTTCCCATGGCGGTTCGCTATGTCTCGCGGCACTCACACTGCAAACCTCCCTGGTACCAGCTACTCTGCTGCCATTTTGTCACAACCCGGGCTGTTCCGCAGGTCGCCGCCGGCCACCTTCTAAATCCCTGTTGGTACCTGTTTTGGGGTCAGGACTGCTGTAGGTGTAGGTGCCCCAAGGACAGGGGTGCCCCAACTGGATGTTTTACTCTGGCGGAGAGTCAGGATGTTAATGGATATTAGAGGGGTCCGGAGCACTCTTAGAGTGCAACCACAAACTTGGCTCGCCGAGGCACACCTATTCCCATGCCAATTCTATTCTTGGCTTGCTGTCTTAGCATGACCAAACTGCCATGCACACTTGGCTATCTCCTTGCTGTGGAGCGTGAATCCAGCCAGTTCTGGCCAATCCTGGCACTTCTCTCCTGCTGGGTAATACCAGCATGAGAGAAGCGTCTGGATTGGCACAGGGGAGTCTGGGAGCCTGTGCATCAGGAGCTGAGCACCAAGGCAGCAAGTATGTTTTCTTATCTCTTTCTTATTTTTTGAATGCCAAGACATTGAGTCCCTCAATGTCGAATAAGCAGGTGGGCAGGTAAGACCTGGTGAGGAAAGTGAAGAAATGAGTAACTTACCTGTAACTCCAGTTCTTTAGCACTGGCATCTTTCTAATACTCATATAACTGAATTTTTCTCTGTCACCAGGCTAGGAATAACCAGTAATGTGAACAGTGTTAAAATAACAGTGTTTACTTAGTAGCACATTCACTCCATTTGAAACATTACAAACTTCAGCCAATTAAGTTGAAGTGCTGATCTCTCCTATTCCCCATACAGGTCACAACAGCTCAAATGTCATAACTTGAGTGGAAAGAGTACATAAAACAGAAGTGATGC
Source organism: Triturus cristatus (assembly GCF_964204655.1). NCBI lineage: Eukaryota > Metazoa > Chordata > Amphibia > Caudata > Salamandridae > Triturus > Triturus cristatus. Next base: position 215,105,913 of record NC_140586.1, read on the forward strand.
TCTCACCCGGGGGAGGAAAGGTAACGTGAATATATGAAAGATACCAATCAGGGATAACCATCTTGGACTGTCTCATCACTATCAACTTCGCTCACTCTCCCCGAAAGGACGGTACTTCGCATATTCTTCATCCCATCGGTCTATCCTCCACTAATCAAGTGTTACCTACACTATGGAGCGTACCAGTAACTTCACCTATTCCATCACTTACCACCCAAAACTCTAAAAAAAAGCAGCTAAAGGTTTTAAACACACCTTTTTAAAATCTCATCCTGAAACCCCAATCTCTGACACATACTTCTCAATGAACAAAGGGCTCATTAAGAATGATATCTTCTATACTAAAAGAAGAGCGCAAAGGAGAAAAGCCTTTCTCGCTCTCTTTAAGGTCTCTCTCATGAAGAAAACAGCGCACAGATTCACACTATCTATCCTACCATCCCTATTCTTTAATGCAGCAGCCACCATCAATATCTATCATAACGGAATCATCCTCATCCAATCGGCCAACCGCAACCTACATTTGATAGATCACATCTTTCCGCTCATCAAGGAAAGAGTCACTACAACACACCCCTCCTCTCCACCCAATCGCTCCGAAATCTACAACTCCCAACCTGATCCCGAAGTAAATCAAGATTCCCAGCTGTCCCCATCGGCTTCGTCACTAACTCTAGACCTGAACGACACCCCAGTTAACAACTCATCCCTACTAATAACCGCCTCACACCTTAACACCACTAACACACTCACTATCCCCCCTCACCTTGCACCACCACCCCCACCTTCCCTCTGCACCATTACTCCCAGCACCCTACTCACCCCCCTTAGCCTAGCCTTCAACCATCCTCTTAACGCCACTCATCTCCCCTTTTCCTACTCTTCCCCAACTCCAAAACTAATCTTTCAGCTCTATCCCCACATACAACCACCACCTCCCATCAGCCCCACTGCCCCCCCTATCCTCACATATACCTCCACAGATACTGGCATAGCCGACTCTCACTCCCCTCCCCATCCTGCTTCTTCACTCCCCCCCCCTCCATTGACATACACACAGAAAGAGCTCTTAGCATTAATGCCGACCATGACTCCCCCTTAAACAACAATAAAGATGCTACTACTCCGCCTTCTCCCACAGTCCATCCATCTAATAAGGCCACTCTCACGCCCGACCCCAGACTGGACCTGATACTATCAGCCCTTCAGCAAGTCAAAACTGACATCCGAAACCTACACAACCTCATTATTCAGGAAAACCAAGTTCACACGCTCTAAACAGGAATACAGATCTGTCCCACACTCCAAGAACTCTAGTAGCACCCAACATCTACCTGCAAGCTCCCAGGATCAGGGGTCCCCACGTTAGAGCACAGTGCCTCTCCCTAACGCCATATCCCGCCCAATCAGGAGGACAAACCCTTTATCTGCTAAAGAATTAGGGGCCTTCCTTCGCTCCTACGATCCACCTCACCCTCCACATAATGCTGGGCATCCAGTTAACCTACATACAGACTCCTAAATACAATCTATCCCAACCAACTCTTACAGAGCCACTAGACACAACTCCAGAGGCATAGTTGAAAATAACCTCAATAGAATCCCCCTCACAATCAAACCCCCCACAGTTTCCAACAAGACGCGGCTAAATTGTATTCTCCTAAACTGCAGATCCGCATCTAAACATGCAGCCGATATAGCTGACCTACTAATCACTAACGAACCAGACATTCTAATCCTAACGGAAACTTGGTTAAATGAAGCATCTACTCCCATCATGGACATTTTGCTACCCCCTAACTATGACATCACCAGACTAGACAGAGCGGATAGGCCAGGCGATGGGATAGCCTGCATACATCAGCCTAACAGTGACCAACTCCAATGCCCCCACATTATCCTCTTGTGAATACTTCTGCTTAAACATCGCCAGCAATAACAAACAAATATGTTCCTTACACACTTTCTACCACCCTCCTGGCGATAACCTCACATTCATAGAACACCTCATGGATATTCTAGCGTCAAATGACAGCCAACTAAATAAACAAATATTCCTGGGGGACTTCAACCTTCACTGGGATGACCAGAACGACCCAGGGGTAAACAGCCTCAAAGCTTTCCTTGCTGACCTTAATCGTAACCAAATATGTAACAGCCCAACACACGGCAAAGGCGCAATTCTCAACCTAGTAATCTCCAAAGTGGACTCCCCACAGCTCGATTCGATCCTCCCCTACGACTGGTCAGACCATCACGTCATTACATTCCAAGTCTTGGAAACGGTTAAACAACTTCCAACACAACCCCTGAGACCTAAAATATGGAAGAGAAACCTGAAAAACGTCAGATCTGACCTTCTAGCACCATCTAATTCAAACCTACTATGTCCCCCGGAAGACCTAGCCGATGTCCAGGGGCTGACCAATCACTACCTTCACTCCATGAACATCCTACTAGACACAATAGCCCCTCTTCAACTGAAAAGAACCTCCACAAAAGACTCAAAACCTTGGTATGATGGGAGGCTAAATGAAGACAGACGCTCTCTTAGAGTAATTGAACGACGTTGGAGAGCCGCACCCTCAGCTGACCACCTAAGCTACTAAGAACATCCAGAAACTTCTACTTTAGAAAGATCAGAAAATCTAAATCCGACTTCTTCAGGACTCAACTAGACCAATCCAAGAACCGCACCAAAAAGCTATTCGATCTTATCAAAGCTCAAACCAAGAGCGCACCCATTCTCCCTAAGGCTATCCCATTCAGTCTACCCAACTGTGATGAATTTTCTTCCTTCTTCGCATCTAAAACTGAATCTATAAAATCAGACCTACGCAAGGACCTCTTATCACTCTCAGACATGCAAAAGAATTCATCACTGCCCCCTGCAGATGCCCAAGCTAATGAACTCCCAAAATTCAACCTTAAAAACAACGCAACTTAGTCCCACTTCTACACTTACAGTGAAGATACCATATTAAAGATGCTAAACGCTCTGAAACCTTCCAACCATTTCTCAGACCCGCTCCCGGCCAACTTCTTAAAAGAGTTAATTCCTCTGTTACTACCTATCTGGACCAAGATCATAAATTCTTCCCTACTGCAAGGATCCATTCCAGACATCCTGAAAACAGGTTAGGTATCCCCTATCCTAAAGAAAACAACAACTGACCCTTTGGATCTAAATAACTATCGTCCAATTTCTAACATCCCTACACTAGCCAAACTCCTGGAAAAATGTGTTAACATGCAGCTGAACAGTTACATTGACCAATTCAACCTGCTTATCCAATTTCAATCAGGCTTCTGAGCAGGTCACAGCGCCGAATCAGCCATGACACATGTAATTGACGACGCTCTAAAAATCCTGGACCAAAATGAAGCCTGTTTACTAATCCTACTCGATCTGTCATCAGCATTTGACACCGTCAAACATGACAACTTGATAGAACTCCTGAAACACAGAATGGAACTGTCTGGAACTGTATTTAACTGGTTCGCCTCTTTCCTTCAAAACAGATCCCAAAGATTCAAGGTCAGTCAATCCCTGTCCAACCCCATGCCAGTCTCGTTAGGAGTTCCGCAAGGCTCCTCCCTCTCACCCACCCTTTTCAACCTTCTCATGGACCCTCCCACCGAACTTCTCAGCCTCGCCAAGATTCACTTCCACATGTATGCAGACGACACCCAAATCTACATCAAAATCCACTCACTTGATGACATCAAAGCACTCAACACCACTCTACAAAAAACCCAAACATGGCTGGCCTGAAACCATTTGAAACTAAACTCCCTCAAAACGGAATTCCTCTTACTCACTCCCCCTAACAAATCACCCACTATCCTGTAGTGGCTGAAACACTTAACAGCTCTCAAAGGTCAACCTCTCATCGTCGACTCAGCGAAATCGCTAGGTGTAACTCTGGACAGTTACCTAAAGATGCAGAAGCATATCAGCGCGTCCACAAAAGGAGCTAACTTCCACATGAAGAACCTGCGAAAACTGAAACCCTTTCTGCCAGCCTATGATTTCAAACAAGCAGGTCAAGCCCTAGTAATCCTGAGAGTGGAATATGGGGAGGTAACCTTATGCGGCCTCCCAAGGTCGTCGACAGCCCCGCCAAGAGCCGCTATCAACTCAGCTGCAAGACTCATCACGGGTTCAAAGAGAACCTCTCACATCTCCCCAGACCTGAGAGACCTCAACTGTCTACCGTTTGAAGCTAGAATTCATCTGAAAATAGCCTGTATGACGCACAAGGCCCTACACCACAACTCCCCGCACTACCTAGCCCAGAAACTGGTGCTCTCTGCGGGCATCAGAGCCTCCAGAAGTGCCAAGACTCTTCTACTAAAACCACAATGATTTGCCAAGAAAAAAACTTATAACCGATCCTTCTCTGGAATGGCTCCTAGGATCTGGAACGCTTTGCCCAGTGAAACAAAAATGAACCCTTCCTTTGCCTCCTTCAAAAAAGGAGTGAAAGCGATCCTCATGGCTAAATTCACATGAATACTCTGACTTATTACTGTATTTTATTACTAGTTCTGTTTTTGTGCTACATACTGTTTTTTATCCTTTGTTTCGCTAGTTTTTCACGTTTATTAGTTTTGCATATCTGTCCCACTGATATCTTGGTGTGCTATGCCTTCCCTCATTTTCTACATAAGACTTGTAAAGCACTCTGATACTCGCAAGGGTCTTGTTCACGCTATATAAAACCTTCAAAATAAAATAAATAAAATAATGGAAATCTGGAGTCATATGTAAATAACTAATTTCTTCTCTAGCATTGCATCTTTCATGTATTACAGTGTACACTGTATTCTGAATCTCAAACACACCTCAACTCCTTGAGCAAGCCTTGCACTGCTCTGTCTCCCTACTTTAAGAGATTCAATTGTTGGAGAGGAGTACTTGGTTATCCAGTTTAGGGCCCAGTAGTAATGTGGTCCCAGGACACCAGCTGTGAACAGCTCCAATTGATGCAACTGGAGCCCAGTAATACCTGACTGTGTTAGTGCCCCAGGAAACCAGTCATCACACTGGTGGGCAAGCGATGTTGGAGCACTAGACTTTGGACTCAGTGGACACTGAAAGTAGTTGATAAGTCCAGTAGATACCCATAAGGTATATATAAAGTGGCAGATAATATTGGAAATTAATCTGAACTGCAGGACCTGTCCGTAAGTGCTTACAGGGGGTAGAGGGTCCCAAGGTCTAAAGACAGGGAACATTTGGTTAGCCACATAGGAAAATGCCTTCCGGGAGAGGCCATTGCAGTGCAGAGTGAGGAGGAGGTGGGAAACATACAGGAGAGCACTGATGTCAAAGTCATTTAGTGCGGGTTTGCCCTATACCTGCCTCTATGCTTTCCTCTAGCCCTTGCCTCAGGCATTCCCCTAGATCCACCCCTAAGCTTTTTCTTTCCCTATTTCTAGAGCTTACTTTTCACCTGCCCCAGGATTCACCTCCTTTGGGGGGACTGACCTAGCAGAGACCCGGAAATTCCAGCTGAAACTCCAGGAAGCTAAGTATTTAGTGGAGGAGAAGAAGAGGGGATTAGTGAGGGAGCAGCTAAGGAAGGCCCACCAGGCAGATGGGTAGCGGCAAAGGGACAGACAAGGGCTTAGAAAGAGAAGGAAAGGAAGAGGGAGAGGCAGAAGAAGGAGACAGAGAGGCAGATGGAGAGAGACAGGGAATTGGAGAAGGAACAGATAGCCCGGGAGAAAGAGAGCCTCAAGTTGGCAGCAGGGAAAGGATTCAGATCTGGTGATAGTAAGTCCCCCTTCAAGTCTGAGGAAAATACCACCAAGTCACCAAAAGAATTGAGACATGTATATATCCCAGGCATGGATATTCTTGGCTGGAGCCATACTTTGAAATTTGCTTGTAAAGCTCAATGTCTAAACAATCAGTCCATGGCAGCAACTCTACTGAATCACCTCCCTCGGGAAGGGACTGAGGTCACTGAAAGGATGCTTGAAAAGGACAATCTGATATATGAGTGTATGAAGAATGATCTGAATAAAAGGTTTGGGTTGAAGCCAGCTCAGTACTTCCCAGAGGTTCTATGAGAACAAGAAGGTGGATGGTGTTCCATTTGAGAATTGGATTACCAGTCCCTGAATCAGGTAATGATAGTGGAACTTCTCAGGGAAGGGTGCTCTAACCATCTCAAATAGTACTTGTCTGACCTTACTGAGAGGGATCCAGAAAAACATGCAGAGTGAACAAGGGACAGGAGCACCACAGTTCCAAGCCCAAGCGGGTGAAGACCTTTCAGCAGCCTGGCCCTAAACCAGAGGGAAAGGGCCAGAATAGCTCCCAAGGCTCTCAGCCAGGACAGACGTCCAATGGGAACAGGGTCCCTAGTAAGCTCTAGAAGGTAAGTGGAGGGAAGGCTTCTTTGACACCCACGGTAGTGAAATGCTTACGTACAACCAAGAGGAACACATGAGGAAGGACTTGTCAAGTGAAGGATGCAGTGCCAGAGGCGCCCATGATAGTGAGTATGCTTTCAGTGGGGCCAGACATAAAGGGAGGCTCATCTGAGTTTAACTTAGTCAACCAAGGATATCTGGAAACTAGACCCAGAGGCCCTTAAGCATATTCACGCAAACTCAAGGGTGACATGAGTGTGTCGGGTATCAATGGGAGGAAAGTTCCTGCCATAAGGGATACTGGTGCCTACAGAACTATCACTGAGTGGAAATATCTTGAACCCGAGGAGATCATCCTTGATTCCAGGGGCTCTGATCTGGAAGCTGGCGACGATAACATGAGTATCCTCTTGCCTGAGTAGAGGCAGAGTTGAATGGTAAGAAGGCGATGGTTGACATGGGGTTCCAAGAGAAGCAGGGTGCTGGATGCTTTCTGGGGAATGATCTTGTTGACCCCAGACCATTTACCAGGCCTGAGGCCTATAAGGCCTGGACTTCATCAGCTGTGCTCACCAGGGCACAGGCTGTAAATTACCTTCCTAGTGAGAAAATGAACTCTTTAGAGGAAGAGAGACCAGAGGGGAGTAGGCCAGAACCAAGGGTAGACTCTGAGAAGGCACCTGTCCAGGTGTTCGTACCTCGAGCTGCAGGGGCTGCTAGTAGCAGGAGGACTGTCCTGAGAGTTCTGAAAGTCACAACCAGCGTGTCCTACGCTTGCAGGCCTGTGGAAAATTGCCTAGGACTCCACTGGAAGGGTTGGAAAGCACAAGGTGCCTTGGGAAGTTGAACGAAGTTACAGTGAGCTGCTACCCTGAACCAGGAGCCAGAAAAAGGGTGTGGTTCCTCCAGTGAACAGGAATTTCCTGTTGCAGTTAGCCCATGAAGTACCCTTACCAGGTCATCTGGGCATCAAAAAAACAACAGGCAGGTTAGCACCTCTGCTTTACTGGCCAGGAGTTGGTCGAAATGTGGAGGGGTTTTGCCAGACCTGCCTGGTCAGTGGCAAGTCTGGCAGTCAGACCAAGGAACCTTTACCCCTACCCATGGCGGAGGTACCCTTTGAGCGGGTTGGGGCGGATATATTTGGTTCCCTTGACCCTCCATTATCTTCAGGTAACAAGTACATATTTGTTGTGGTGGATAATGCAGCCAGGTACCCTGTGGCAGTGGCCTTGAGAAGCACTACTGCCAATGTGGTAGCTAGAACTCTTCTAGAGATCTTTTCCAGGGTTGGCTTCCCCCAGACTGATTTCGGACAGAGGTACAAACTTCACATTCTCGTATATGATGGCAATGTGGGAAGAAGTAGGAGTGACTTACCAATTCTCCACTACGTTCAACCGCCAAACCAATGGATTGGTGGAGTGCTTCAATAAGACACTACAGAGCATGATGGGGACTCTCTTGGGACTCTCTCTGATCCCCTCAAGAGGAAGTGGGATTTCCTCTACCCATGCCTTTTGTTTGCTAACAAGGAGATACCACAGACAGTGTTAGGGTTCAGTCCCTTTGAACTTATTTTTGCACATCCTTGTTCAGAGTTCCTTGACACTGGTCAAAGTGGGTTGTGAGGGCCACCCTAAATGTAATGTGGTGGACTATGTCCTAGGCATCTGGAGGCTGATGACCCAGCTCATAAATAAAGCAAAGGACAATCTTCTAGTGAACCAGAAGCTCATGGAGTGATATGACCAGAAGGCTCAAAGGACAATCTTCAAGCGAACCAGAAGCGCATGGAGTGATATGACCAGAAGGCTATGTTGACTGGGTACCAGGAGGTTTGGGTCCTGAGGTCAATCTGTTCCAGGGCTCTGGAAGACAAGTAGTGTGGCCCTTACAAAGTTGTCAGGAAGATTTCTAATGAAAACTATTTAGTTGATACAGGTGCCACATGAGACCCTCAGAGGGTGTTCCATGTTAATTGGCTGAACCTGTGTCTCTGCAGGGATTAAGTCAGTTTCCATACTTGCAATGGCTGAAGAAGTAGAGGAGAAGAGGGAGTCATTCTCTGACTTCTTGAAGGCGATGAATAAGATGGTTCAGTTCAAGGAGTTAAGCTCTTCTCTAAACTGATACCTGAACAGCAAGCAGGGTGTAAAGAGCTACTGGGGCGATTTACCCGTCTGCTCTTGCTTACCCCAGGACTGACACTTGTCTGTGTCCATGACATAGACACTAGGGCCACTCTGCCTGTTAAGAGCAAGACATCTAGGATGTCAGACTGTGTCCAAGAGTGAATCAACACTGAAGAGGCCATGATGCTGGACCTGGGAGTTATATTGGGGCATATGCATCAACATTAGCATTTGCGATTCCTTATTAGCGAAAAATAAGGAATCGCTAATAAGGAATAGCAAAAGGCTATGCATGTAGGAATCGCTATTCAAATAGCGATTCCTTAACATTCCTTATTACCGAATCGGTAATACCGAATCGGTAATAAGGAATACCTACCCATTCATTCCTATGGGCTTGGAGGCCCATAGGAATGAATGTAAAGCCATTCTGTATTAGCGATTCGGTATTACCGAATCGCTAATAGCTGGAGCACTTTCAAGGGTGCCAGGGTGTCAAAAGGACACCCTGTTGCACCCCTGAAAATGATATGTGCACATATGTTGCACACACACATGCTCTAAGGGCATGTGTGTGCGCAACATGACACTTTGAAAAATGCACAAAAGTGCATTTTTCAAAGTTTTTGCAAATTACCATGCAGTTCATCTTCATGGTAATTTGCTCCCCTTATTAGCGAAATCGCTAATTTTTTAACTTTGATGCATTGCATTTAAGGAATCTCACTTTGGGATTCCTTAAATGCAAGAGCTATTTAAGGAATCGGTATTTAAGGAATCCCTATTTAAAGAATCGCTATTTAAGGATTCCTTAAATACCGATTTCTGCTTTTGGGTTGATGCATTGGGATTGGGTATTTTTTACTTAATAACGGGAGCTAATAAGGAATCGGTATTTTACCGACTGGATTTTGGCTTGATGCATAAGGGTGTGAGTCTTTACATGGTCCCTGGGCCAACCCAGTGGTCTTGGTTACCTGCGCTTCTGGTCCACACACAAGAAGTACATAACATTGGAGCTAAGGGGGGCAGCAGGCTCACCTTTATTGAAACAGGTTGCAGAGAACTTCCTAACCCACTACTGAGTCGATTACTGTGTTCATGTCCACTGAGTAGTGCTTGGTGAAAGTGCACCTGCACTTTCAAGTTGCTGCCCAACAAATGTCTTACAAAGGCACACCAGCATTGAGCTCAGCAGTTGTCACCATACTCCTGGTGGAATGTGCCCTCACTCGCCCTGGAGCGGATGCTTTGCTTTGTTGTGATAGCCAATGTGCTTTTCCCTGTTTTGACAGAAGTTGGCTTCTTCCCAGATGGTCAAAGGACACACAAAGCTTTTTGAAAGACCATTTGGCTTGTGCCTTGTCGATATAAAATCTAATGCAGTTTTGCACAATCTAGTGAGCACAAAGATTTTTCTGCTGAAGCTGCAGGATTTGGGAATAATGAACAGAGTGATGGGTTCATTCAGATGAAAGTCAGCAGGAACCTTAGGCATCAATTTAGGATTAGTCTGCAGGATAACTTTCTCCCTTGTGAAGTGGTGAAAGAGTTCCTTTACAGTAAATGTTTGCGATTATCCCACTCTCTTTGATGATGTAAGTGCTAGGAGAAGTTCTGTCTTCCAAAAGATAAACTTTAGATGTGCTTTGTGGGTTGTTGGTTCAGCTTTAGATGTGCTTTGTGGGTTGTTGGTTCAGTGGGAGGCAACATGAGTTGGCTTAAAACAGTATTCAGTTTCTAAAGCACTAGAGGGCACCTTCTTGTAGGAAATGCCCTAATAAGTTCGTTCAGGAATTGTTTCATGATTCTTTATTTTGTGAAAATAGAGTTGAGGAAGAGTCTTTTGTTCTTATAATTCTCACTATTGTAGCCTAGTAGACAATAGGTGGCCTAGTCTCAGGCTGACAGGAGCCTGGAGTTTATCGTCAGGGGCAATGCAGGAGCAATGCAGAAGCTTGCTATAACAATACTGGTGTGGCCACCCTGGGGCAATGCAAATCATGGTACAGTGGTCTGCCTTAACCTTCCTCAGTGACCTGGGGATCAGGGGATATGGTGGAAAGGCATATGCAAAGGCATTTGAGCATTTGATTAAAAAGATTTTGCTCTCGGTTGTCAAAACCTGCTGGCATAGTAGTCAACTTGATCTTGATAGAGCTCTCACTCATGACAGTCTGATGGTGCTCCCCTCAGTGCTAGGTATGGTGTTCCGGTAGATGTTCCACCAAGATGTCAACCTGGCTGGCGATGAATCAGTGTCAAAACAGTTGTGCCTCTTGCAACAGAACACGGGATATTGTTCCTTCTTGTTTTGCAATGTAAAATATCAAAGTTGTGTTCTCCGTCTTGATGAGGACTTCTTGTCCTGCTAATCTCCGTACTGGTTGAAACCCCTTCCTGTATGCTTGGGACCTTCTTGAGCCATGAACAGTAGAATCCGGTCATCCGTATAGTAAAGCTCTGAAGGATTATGCAATGTCTGTATCAATTTTTATGTTTTGTAGGACATCATCTGGGTGTTTTCTAAACAGTATATACCTGTCAAAGGGCATGTCCATGATCTTGTTCTGAACTTCTGGACAGAAGGCTATAGACAATATCCTTCCTTACCTTCTTAAAACCATTACCCCTGACAGCTGATGGAAGTCCATGTTGAACACATTTATGACTGTTTCTATCATGGCTGCGGATGTGCTTGCACCACTCAAGCAACTTCCGTGTTGTCCTCAAGAATTAGGTAATTCAGTTGAACCAAAATTGCGAGGGCATGTGCAGCTATGATTGAGGTTTCTGTCATGGGACCAACCATAAGGGCAAATTGTCTGATGATGGTAAACTAACCTACATTGAGCTACTGACACTATCACAGAGTCTGCTTGTTGGTATTTTATAAGACAGACTGGAGATGAATTTGTTACCCTGTATCTTAAACATAGTACAACTGCCAGAAGCATAGCCTGCATTTTTCTTCGGACCATACCAAGTCTAATGGGGAATCAACCTCATGGCTTGCTTTGTGTGGCTGTTCCATGAAATCATAGAGGAAACATTCTATTCCTCCAAAGCCAATCGGAAAATGTAATTTATTAGCTGCCCTTTCCATCAATGTATGAAAGCTGGCTAGATCATCCAGAGGGGATCTGGTTGGACATGGGATTAGTCTGTTTCCCTGGGTACAATGTAATCAGCCCATTCTGCATTGCCTTTGTGGTCCCCCTGTTGGTGCTCACCCTCTTCTTCCAAGTCTGAGTGCTGGTTTGAATCAAAGACTCTTGTTCTGATGAACAAATTACTTACCTTCTGTAATGATGTATCTGTAAGAGACATATTTTAGTTATAGATTCTTTACCTTAGAATTACCTCCATGCGTCAGACTGGATCCGGAGAACTTTTTTCGTAGCAGTACCCCTGCAAGTCGATAGGTGGCGTCGGTCAACTCCACGTTCGTCGTAGTGGTCACTGGGATGATGTCACGGTATCTACTTAGACGCTGCCCTCGTGAGCTGACGTCAGTTCTTTTTTTTATTTTTTTTTTTTTATAAACCTTTATTGGTACATAAGGCAGTTACAAACCCGGGCCTGAAACCATCACAGTCGGCCAGTAGTACAGAGTCGATCAAAGCAAATCAGTCAATCCACAAGAGTACAACAACCCGCCTCCCAAATGCCCCGTCGTAACTCAGGATAGTATCGGTACCATATCGGCACCAGGATGAAAGAGGTTTCTTTTAGAGTTTTAAGAAAGAACAGGATCTAATGCCGCACAATCCAATAATACAAAGGACAGGGGTTACCACAGCTCAGGATATTCACAGGCGGGACTACTGTAGGCAGGACGTTGGCGGTGACGCACCTTAAACAGGATAGACAATGAGCTATACAATTCGCCCACCAATACAGATTCATGCCCGCTGCAATATAAAAACGACGTATAGAGAGGAACCTGTGAGACAGTTCCCAAAAGAAATAAAAAAGAAAGAGGAGAAGTAAGAGAAAGCCAAGAGAGACAAAGAATAAGAAAGAGGCCCTAGGAACATAAAAGGAAAGAACAGTAGTACCCCTCCCCCCTAACCCCCCACCCTGCACCTCTGCCAATGGCTACGGCCTCCCCCTTAACAGCGTGCCTGTCGCCCGGTGTACGGAACCCGAAATATAGAAGAAAGGAGAAATATAAAAGAAGGAAATATAAAAGAGAAAGATATATTGGGGGGTTCACCAGTACAGGCCCCCGGCCCCTCCGCGTAACTTACAGGTATATCCGTTCCGCTGCAGGACAGCCGAGGAACCCATCGACTCAGAATAGCAGTCGCCCCGCCAGCCCCCCCAGTTACCCCCCTGTCAGCATCTGAGGGAAACAATCACTATTTCGTAACCCAGCCCCACCCGGCCATTATCAGAAACATGTCCCAGTCCACACAAAACGTAGCCAACAAAGCACCAAGAGTACAATAGACAAGGATAACCAAAGAAGAGTAGGAGTTCTTCCAATACGCCAGGACACAACACATTTCACAACCGTTCACAGCCCACAACCGCCTCCCACGCAGCAAGACATAGTCCGGTTCAGGAAGAGTAGGCAGTTCAATTTAAATGGGTTGCGCGACGATGTCTGCCACAAGGGAGAGGGCAATAAAGGAGTCCCCACAGTCTCACATCCGATGGAATCCCCGAACACTCCATTAGTCCATGGACCAAGTTCCATTCCGACGATGCCCTTTGTAGCGATCAAGTAGACCCCAGTCTCCAACGTCCACTCATCAGCAACGTATAGGGTCCCGTAGAGATACCCATCCGGGACATACCACAGATCGTAGAGGGAGTCACCAGGCAAAGGCACACAGTGAAAATACCGCATCAGGCTCTCTCATACTTCCACTTATGCCGGGGACTAATCGCCATGCGAACCAAACCCACTCGCTGTGCTTCCAAAACACGGGAAGGGGCTTCCGAACTCCACACTCCTTTTGAAATGCGCATCGCCATCGACTCGGGCGGGCAGGGTTCCATGAGGGTATCACTACCAAATGGGGCGCACAGCATTAAAGCCACCAGAGTTCACACTAGAGCCTCCATCATTTGTGCCATCCGGACGTCTCCCCGGTGGCACCCGTTATGATAGCCATCGCAACTGCCCCCCAGAGGTCTCATCTGCGCCATCCAGTGTGTCCGAACGACTCCAAATCGCCATGCAGCAATCGGCCCCGATCCGCCGAATCGCGGGATACAGGCAGCAGCTAGCGGGTCGTACCAATCTCCAGCAGAGAGACACAGAGCAGCGTCACACGTCCACATTTAGCGAGGCAGCGTTCGGGTGGGTGGGGGTGGGGGGGCCTGTCCGGCATGAGGGGACGGCACTCAGCAATGGGCGCTAGGATGTTGTTCAGAGCGGGTTCGAGCGCCCCCGCGGGTGACCGTGTTTTCCCGGCCGTTGTTGTTCCACTCACCACCGGCTACAGTATCACGTGAGGTCCCGGCTCCGGGACCCGCGTAGGCCACACCAACCGGGAAGCATATCTTCGTCCCTGAAGCTCGGAGAGCCGCCGGAGCGACTCTCGGTGAAATCGGTCCTTCTCCAACATCCAGGAGAGTGTCGGCAGAGCTGCCCCGACAGCTAGGTCCAGCAGCAAAAAGAGAGAGTCGACGGAGCCGGGAGCCCGGGCGGCCATCTTGGCCGCCGGCCTGGCTCCGCCTCCCTGACGTCAGTTCTTAACACGACATTCCACACCAGAAGCACAGAACCATGCAAGACACTGACCACTGGTGCACAAAACTAGGGCCCTGAAAGAAAGGCCTTAACCCTAGAAGTCAGTTCACAGAATGGGGAGGATGGGTGGGGCGGGAAGGAATCTATAACTAATATATGTCTCTTACAGATATATCGTTACCGAAGGTAAGTAACTTGTTCATCTAGAAGAGACTATTAGTTATAGATTCCTTACCTTAGAATAGATACCCCAACAATACCAACCCCGGTGGTGGGTCTGCGAACCAAGTTCACACCAGGAAGTCCTGGAGAACAGAACGGCCAAAGAAGCTGTCTCTCCAGACTTGAGAATCCAGGCAGTAGTGTTTGTTGAACGTGTGCAGAGATCTCACTTGGCTGCCTGGCAGATATCATGAAGGGGAACTCCACGTCCCAAAGCAGTAGTGGCTGCCGCCGCCCTGGTGGAATGGGCACGCAATCCTACTGGAGGCTCCTTCTTTGCCAAAGAGTAACAAATTTTAATGCAAAGAACGACACACCGAGAGATGGTCCGTTTTTGCGCGGCTAAATCTTTTTGGCACCCACACAGCCAACAAAGAGTTGGTCATCCACCCGGAATAGTCTTGTGCGATCAGATAAAAAGATAGCGCATGTTTTGGATCCAGATGGTGGAGCCACTATTCCTCTTTCGAAGGATGAGGAGGCGGAAAGAAGGTGGGCAAAGTGATGGTTTGACCAACGTGGAAAGAAGTAACCACTTTGGGAAGAAAAGAAGGTCTGGTTTTTAGGACAACCTTGTCCGGGTGAACAGCAAGACAAGGAGGCTAAGAGGACAGAGCCTGAAGCTCACTCACCCTGCGAGCAGAGGTGATGGCCACTAGGAAAGCAGTCTTTAAAGTTAAAAGTCTGAGAGGACAGTTATGTAGTGGCTCGAAAGGAGCGCACAAAAGGTATGTCAGAACTAAGTTCAAGTCCCACTGAGGCATTACGAAAGGAATAGGAGGAAAGAGGTGAGTAATGCCCTTAAGGAATCTATTTACAATGGGGGACTTGAAAAGAGAAGGCTGAGATGGCTGAAAGATAGCCCTTAAGTGTGCCCAGAGCAAAGCCCTGCTGGGCCAAAGAAAGGAGAAACAAAAGAACTTCAGAAAGAAGGGCAGAGAGGGGATCCACAGCCTTTGCTGTGCACCAAGCTACAAATATGTTCCATCTACAGGCGTATACAGTCATGGAGGAGGGACACCTGGCTGCCCAGATAACATTACAGACTTTGGGAGAAAGGTCAAAAGCCGTCAACTGCCGCTCAACCTGCACGCAAGGAGGTGGAGGCTGGACAGGTTTGGGTGGAGGACCATCCCCTGCTGCTGCGACAGAAGATCCTCCCGAAGAGGCAGTCGGATCGGAGGATCGATGGCCAGATGTAACAGCTCGGCATACCAGACTCTTCGTGCCCAATCTGGAGCAACAAGAATGACTTGAGCCCGGTCGCGCTTGATCTTCTTCAGCACTCTGGGCAGAAGTGGTATAGGCGGAAAGGCGTATAGAAGACCGCAACTCCACTCCCGACGAAAAGCATCGCCGAGCGAGTGGCGCCTTCAAAATTCCAACGCGTAGAACTGCTGACATTGCTCGTTCTCTTTGGTGGCGAATAGATGTAACCAATGCTCTCACCACTGCTGAAAGAGACCTTGCACCACCTCTGAGTGAAGACACCATTTGTGATCCATCGTGCACCTGCGGCTGAGTTCGTCCGCCCTGGCGTTCAATTAACCTGCCAGGTGTTTAACCACCAGAAATATGCCCTGATGCTTCAGCCATGTCCAGAGGCGGAGGGCCTCTTTACATAGGGTCCACGACCCCAGCCCATCCTGTTTGTTGCAGTACCACATGGCGATGGTGTTGTCCGTGAACACCTGCCCTATTCTTCCCTGGACAGAGGGAAGGAATGTCTTCAGTGCAAGACGAATCACCCGGAGCTCCAGAAGGTTGATGTGGAGCCCGGACTCCGTGGAGACCAGAGGCCTCTGATCTCCACCTCTCCCATGTGGCCTCCCCATCCCAGAAATGATGCCTATGTCACCACTGTGAACTCCGGTTGGGGAAGGGAGAGGGATCTGTCGTTGACCCGATCCTGGTTCGTTAGCCACCACTGCAGTTGGTGTGCAGTGCCCTCCGAGATCTGGACGCAATCGGAAAGATTCCCCTGATGCAGTGTCCACTGGAACTTCAGGTCCCACTGCAGAGCCCGCATATGCCACCTGGCATGATCCACCAGCAGGATGCCGGAGGCCATGAGGCCCAGCAGCCTCAGGGTCATTTTGACCAAAACCCGGGATAGAAGCTGAAAGATCGGAATCATAGCCCGAATATCCCGGATTCGCTGCACGGGAGGATAGGCACAAAACTGTGTCGTACCCAGAACCGCTCCGATGAACAGGAGCTGCTGAGAGGGACTTAGGTGTGACTTCTGCACGTGGATAGAGAACCCCAGCAAATGCAGGAGGTCTGCCGTAGTCTGGAGGTGGGAGACGACAGCCTGGGGCGAGCCCGCCTTCAACAACCAGTCGTCGAGATAGGGGAAGACTGGAACCCCAGATCTGCGCAGATGAGCTGCGACCACCGCCATCACTTTTGTAAACACCCGAGTGGCGCTGGTAAAGCCAAAGAGGAGCACGGTGAACTGAAAATGTTCGTGGCCTACCGTGAACCGTAGGTAACGCCTGTGGGCTGGCAGGACGGGGATGTGGAAGTAGGTATCCTGCAAGTCCAATGCTACCATTCAGTCTCCAGGGTGAGAGCAGACAGGACCTGAGCCAGAGTCAACATCTTGAACTTCTCCTTCCGGAGGAAGCGGCTGACGTTCCTGAGATCCAAGATAGGATGCAGGCCCTTGTCCTTCTTGGGCACCAGAAAGTAGTGGGAATAACAACCACAACCTACTTCTGGGACAGGAACGCGCTCGATGTATCCCTTGGCCAAGGGAGCCGAAACTTCCAGTTGGAGAAAGGCCAGGTGATCCTCCGACATGCGATGGAATTGAGGTGGCATGGATGGAGGGGTAGTCTTGAAGGGGAGGGAGTAGCCCCTTCGGACTATCTGCAAAACCCACCCGTCCGACGTGATGTTTTGCCAGTGGTGGAGGTGATGGCGAATCTTGCTGCCCACTGGCGAGTGATGGGCCTGAAAGGCCGGACTAGGAGGGTTTGGAGGCTGCTGCAGAGGGGGCGCTAGTGGACTGGCCCGCCCACTGGCCCCCGGCAGTGGGATCCACATCCCCGCAGAGGCTGGACAGCTTGCGCAGGCCTGTGACTCTGGGCGCAAAGTGGTGGGGCACCCCTTCCGTAGCCACGAAAGGGGCGAAAAGCAGGCTGCGCTGGGCGGGAGGTGGAAGCGAGGCCTAAGGATCTGGCCGTAGCCCTAGATTCCTTAAAAAGCTCCAGCACGTTGTCTGCCTTGTTGCCAAACAGGTGACGGCCATCAAAGGGCATGTCCGAAAGCGTTACTTGGACATCATCTAAGAAGCCAGTGGACCTCAACCAGGCATAGCGTCTCAGTGCTACCGATGTGGAAATCGTCCTGTCCAGTGAGTCGGCGGTGTCCAGCCCACACCGGAAAGCGAACTTCGCTGCGTCTCTCCCTTCGGCAACAGCATGGGAGAGCATGGCCTGGGCCTCCTCAGGGCACTGTGGCAGCACCAGCGCAACCATGTCCCACACCGAGTCAGAGTAACGGCCCAATAGACATGCGGTGTTCACCGACAGCAGTCCCAAGAAAACATCTTCCTCCCAAGGTAGTCCAGCTTCTTGGATTCCCTATCAGGTAGTGTGTTAGGAAATGCGCCTTTAGACGTGGAGGCTTGGGCTACCAAGCTCTCTGGGGTAGGATGGGAAGAGAGGAAAATGGGGTCACCTGGGACGAGCTGTGGCGTCCGCAATCATCCTGTCCACAGGAGCCCCTGTGTTGGGCCTGGACCAAGTGCCCAAAAGGATGTCTGTAAGGGTCTCATTGAACGGCAGCAGGGGCTCCGAAGAGGCCGCTGCGGCTGCAGCACCTCGGTCAGGATATTTTTCCTGACTGCCACCGTAGGAAGCGCGAGGTTTAGGCCCCGGCTCCCCTACGCAGCACCACTGCATAAGACACACCCTCCTCCGTAGCCACGGTAGGGGGAGAAAGCATGCCAAGGTCAAGGTCTGGGGAGGTATCCAGGCCACTGGGGTCACCCAACTCCTCTCTCTAGTCTGGTTCCTCTAACTGGTCTGCAAGAGGGTCCCCAGACCCCTCCCAGTCCTCCTCACCCTCTCCTGATAGCCACTCAGGGTGGTAAGAAATATCAGAGGAGGACAGGGGTACAAAAGTACCGGTCGCCGTTGGTCCCATCATCGGACAACGTCAGTCCTGCTCTGTGTCCTCATTGAGGGGGAGGCCATGGCCGACGCCGGCTGGGGACACAACAGGCGGCGGAGGTGTCGTCACTGGATTCGGCGCCGGAGGAGGTGTCATGAGGTCGACCGGCGCTGATTCGGATCCAGGTCTGGATTCTTGGGGACCCTGCAGTGCCAGAGCCGAAGCCACCGGCATCGAAGGCCTAGAGCCCCGAACCGGGTCCGAGGGGCCCAAGGGCGCGGAGTCGGGCTGCCCAAAGATGAAGTGCAAGGCTTTGTAAAAGCTTCAAAGCTGGGCAGGGGTTGCTCCAGCTCCCGGAAAAGGAGGGAAGGTCGCAGTCAGCCCAACAGTCTCCGTAGGCGGAGCCGGACGACTACCTTCCACTTCCCTCGTCGGCCAACGGACGGGGAGAACGCAAAGGGCAACCGTGCTTCTTTGCCTTCTTCTTATGCTGCGACTTACCCGAAGACAAAGACTTTGATGACGAGTGGTGGTGGTGGCTCAGCGACCGGTCCCTTGACCTCCCTCTCGACCGGGACCTCGAACGGCGCAGACGGTCTGCCGGGCCTCGAGAAGCTTTCGGGACCGCTCCCGCAAAGACTTTGGGTTCATTACCCGGCAGTTGGAGCACAACTTCGGGTTGTGGTCGTGCTCCAGGCACCAAAAGCACATGAGGTGCGAGTTTGTGACCGACATCAATTAGTGACAGGAGTCACAAGCCTTGAAGACGGTCCGACATGACATCCCTCTGTGCACCAGGAGTTGAAAAGTCTCAAAAACAGAGGCAAAAAGTGACTTGAGGTACCGCTATCTCCGGATCTGCGCTGGCTGGCACAGAAAAAGAAAGAACTGACATCAGCGCGAGAGGGCGACGTCTAAGTAGATACCGCGACGTCATACCGGCGACCACGAGGCCGACGACAAACGCGAAGTCGACCGACGCCACCTATCAAGGCACAGGGGTACTGCTACGAAAAAAAATCTCCAGATCCAGTCTGACGCCTGGGGGTAATTCTAAGGTAAGGAATCTATAACTAATAGTCTCTTTCAGATATGTTCTTATTTGTTGGCGGGACTAGCGGCAGGAAGTTATTCCTTAGAGGAGTCTTTGCTAGTGCAAGAAGTGAAGGTGGTTGAGCAGGTGGAGGAAGTATACATGGAGAAGACAGTGGTGTAATAGCTGTTTGCCCGGCTGACGGTTGAGGAAGCAACCTTAAAAAAAGAGTTCACCATCTGACGCAGTGTTGTCATTAACACAGTGCGTACTTGCACTAACTCAGGTTCTCTCTAATAAGAATGGTCCAATGAATGGAGCGGGTTGTCAGCTACAATGGTTTGTGACTGCTATTGATATTCTTAGTAGCCTTTCTCTTCTTCCAAAGAATCTTCCTCATATTTGTGAAAGTTACACACATCTCGCTACAAAGGCATGTATACAGTTTCTGGGGTGATATCATGGTCACTGAAAACAGCTTCCGGCTTAGATTCCAGAATCAGGGTAGGTAAACCTGCTGTCACTTTCATTAGTAAAAAGGAGACTGCAGCAGAAAATGTAAGTGTCAACGAGGCTCTCATCTGTTAGTTTTATGTTCCATATAGGTATCCTAATATAGGCTCAGGTAGTCATCTAACCCTTCACCTATATTCTCCCTACCATTACACTACATAACGATTCTTAGAACGGACCTTTTACCTAGTTACGGTAATGTCAAAAAATGACATAGGGTTTTCTCTGAAAAGCTTAAGCCTCATTCATTATGCATGAGGATTCTTGGAATCACAGCAGGACAGCTGGCCTAACATCTCCTCCATAATAACTATGTACAAGGTTCATTGCTTCTGTCATCCTAGCCCGACATGACACAGCAAGGTATATCCCCAGGATGTACCACTTTGTGTATATATACATCATCTCTTGCTGAGATTGTCAGAGGAGAAAAGGACTTCCATGCCGACATACTGGCCCAAGACGCTGAGGCTCCTGCATGCAGACACTCCAGATCTCAGTGGTCTGACATCCCTTGCGGGGTGTTCATCTTGAGACCAAGACGGGGTCCCACAGTCTCTCACTTCAGGTAATGGGGTTGACTTTATCCTAGAGGGAGTCTTGGCTTTACACCCACATATATGCTAGGTACACTTAGGTACATCTAGTTAGGGACGTATCATAGGAGTGTGCATTTTACTACTGTCATGTATTTTATGAACTTGCCTGTATTCATTGTTTTAGCACGATGGTAGAAATCTACCATCCTTTTACTTTGTTAGTGCTTATAATCATTTACATCTGTTACTGTCTAATGGTTGTTTCAGCACACCTATTTTACACTAGAATGATGTTGGTTCAATAAATACTTATTGAAAAACGTCCCCACCGTTTATTCTGTGTATTTCTCTGAGACAAAGTGAGCACGAGTGACTGAGCGAAAAGTAGTTTACTGTTTCCGCAATTCTGAGGGATCAGGGTTGTCATGTTCGATAGCTGCCAAGAACTATTCTCTCCTTGGTAAGAGTAGTTTCTAGTGGCACTGTGAGCTAGCTGGTAGACAGACTGACGTATTCGGTAGGGGTGTCCAGAATCAGTCTGACTCCAATCCTACACTATATGTCGTCTAAATACGCAGATTCTATTTAGGTTTAAAGGAACTACACAACACTAGGTACTAAGCATTAGTTTTGAACTGCACATCAAAGGTCATAGGAGTCTTGGTATTGATGCACAAGTTACTACTTGTGAAACGATATATCTGTAGACATTAGTTAGTGATAGATTCCTTACCTTAAAATATCCCCAGGCGTCAGACTGGATCCGGAAAGTTTTTTCGCTAGCAGTACCCCTGGGCATCAGTAGGTGGCTTCGTGCGGCTCTGCGTCCGTCGCTGGCGTCATATACGCCGAGATGCCGTCACGGAGACTACCTAGGCGCCACCCATGAGCTCTGACGTCAGTTCTGTACACGACTTTCTGCGCCAGGAATGCAGAGCCATGCAAGAAACTGACCACTGGTGCCATGAAACTAGGGCCCTGAAAGGGATGACCTTAACCCTAGAATCAGTTCGCAGAATGGGCAGGATGGGTGGGGCGGTAAGGAATCTATCACTAATGTCTCTTACAGATATTTCGTTACACAAGTAGTAACTTGTGCATCTGAAAGAGACACGTCAGTGATAGATTCCTTACCTCAGAATAGATACCCCAGCAATACCAACCCCGGTGGTGGGTCTGCGAACAGATTACACCAGAAAGTCATGGAGAACAGAACGGCCAAAGAAGCCGACTCTCCGGACTTGACTGTCAAGGCACTAATGCTTGATAAACGTGTGCAGCGAGGCCCACGTAGCTGCCTGACAAATGTCCTGCAAAGGAAAGCCATGTCCAAAGGCAGTAGTGGCTGCAGTTGACCTGGTAGAATGGGTACGTAACCCCACAGGAGGCTCCTTCTTAGCCAAGGAGTAACAGGCTTTGATGCACAAAACGACCCACCGAGAGATGGTTTGTTTGTGCACGGCCCGACCTTTTTTGGTGCTCAGGTAGTCAACAAAGAGCTGGTCATCCACCCGGAACTGCTGTGTACACGTCAGATAGAACGAGAGCGCACGTTTCGGGACCAGACGGTGGAGCCTTTCTTCTTCCCTCGAAGGATGCGGAGGCGGAAAGAAGGTGGGCAATGTGATGGTCTGCCCGATATGGAAGGGCGTGACAACCTTTGTCAAAAAAGAAGGACGGGTCCTTAACACCACCTTGTCTGGATGAACAGAAACAGAAAGGAAAGGAGGTTTAGAAGAAAGAGCCTGGAGCTCACTTACTCTTCTGGCAGAGGTGATAGCTACCAGGAAAGCCGTCTTGAGAGTGAGAAGACGTAAAGGACAGTTATGAAGGGGCTCAAAAGGAGCGCACATCAGAAAGGTCAAGACAAGATTTAAGTCCCATTGAGGCATTATGAAAGGCACGGGAGTAAACATGTGCGTAATGCCTTTTAGGAAACAGTTAACATCCAGGGACTTAAAAAGAGAAAGCTGATCTGGAAGCCGCAGAAAGGCGGAGATAGCCAAAAGATAACCTTTGACAGTGCCCAGAGCAGAACCCTGCTGGGCCAAAGAAAGAAGGAACAGAAGGACTCCGGAAAGAGGGGCAGAATGGGGATCCACAGCCGCAGCTGTGCACCATGCCACAAACTTGTTCCACCGGCAGGCGTATACCGCTTAAGTGGAGGGACGCCTGGCTGCCAGAATAACATCACAGACTTCGGGAGGAAGATCGAAAGCCGTCAACTGTCGCCGCTCAATCTCCACGCATGGAGGTGGAGACTGGACAGGTTCGGGTGGAGGACCATCCCCTGCTGCTGCAACAGAAGATCCTCTCGAAGAGGCAGACGGATCGGGGGAGCGATCGCCATGCTGAGTAGCTCGGGATAGCAGTATCTTTGTGCCCAATCCGGAGCCACAAGGATGACTTGGGCCTGGTCGCGCCGAATCTTCTTCAGCACTCTGGGCAGAAGTGGTATAGGCGGAAAGGCGTACAACAGACCGCAACTCCACTTGCGACGAAAAGCGTCGCCGAGCGAGTGCCGCCTTGAAAATTCCAACGCGCAGAACTGAGGCCACTGCACGTTCTCTTTGGTGGCGAATAGATCTAACCAAGGCTCTCTCCACTGCAGAAAGAGACCTTGCGCCACGTCCGAGTGCAGACGCCATTCGTGAACCATCAAGCACCGGCGGCTGAGCTCATCCACCCTGACGTTCAGAGAACCTGACAGGTGTTGAACCACCAAGGTAATGCCTTGATGTTCCAGCCATGTCCAGAGGCGCAGAGCCTCCTGACATAGGGTCCACCACCCCACCCCGCCCTGTTTGTTGCAATACCACATAGTGGTGGTGTTGTCCGTGAACACCTGCACCACATTTCCCCGGACAAAGGGAAGGAATGCCTTCAGTGCCAGTCAGATCGCCCGATGCTCCAAAAGGTTGATATGGAGCCAGGACTCCGCCAGAGACCAGAGGCCTCTGATCTCCGCCTCTCCCAAGTGGCCACCCCATCCCAGAAGGGACGCATCCGTCACCACTGTGTGCTCCGGTTGGGGAAGGGAGAGGGATCTGCCATTGACCCAATCGTGATTCGTGAGCCACCACTGCAACTGTCGTGCAGTGCCCTCTGAGATCTGGACATGCTCAGACAGGCTGCCCTGATGCTGCGCCCACTGGAACTTCAGGTCCCACTGCAGAGCCCGCATATGCCATCTAGCATGTTGCACCAGCAGGATGCAGGAGGCCATCAGGCCCAGGAGCCTGAGAGTCATCCTGACTGAAACCCGGAATAGAGGCTGAAAGATCGGAATCATAGCCTGAATATCCCGGACTCGCTGCTCGGGGAGGATAAACCCGAAACCGCGTCGAATCCAGAACCGCTCCGATGAAGGAGAGCTTCTGAGAGGGACTCAGGTGCGACTTCAGCACGTTGATGGAGAACCCCAGCAAAAGCAGGAGGTCGGCCGTAGTCTCAAGGGGGTTGACGACTGCCTGGGGCGAGCTCGTCTTCAGCAACCAGTCGTCGAGGTAAGGGAAGATTGACACCCCTGACCTGCGCAGGTGAGCTGCGACCACCGCCATCACCTTTGTGAACACCCGAGGGGCGCTGGTAAGGCAGAAGGGGAGCACGGCAAACTGAAAATGCTCCTGGCCTACCGTGAACCGCAGGTAACGCCGGTGGGCCGGCAGGACGGGGATGTGAAAATATGCGTCCTGCAAGTCCAAAGCTACCATCCAGTCTCCAGGGTCGAGGGCAACCAAGACCTGAGCCAGAGTCAGCATTTTGAACTTCTCCTTCCGGAGGAAGCAGTTGACGTTCCGGAGGTCCAAGATGGGATGCAGACCCCCTTTGTCCTTCTTGGGGACCAGAAAATAGTGGGAATAACAACCACTGCCTACTCCGGCCCAGGAACGCACTCAATGGCCCCCTTGGCTAAGAGGGCCGTAACTTCCTGCTGGAGAGTTGCCAAGTGTTCCCCCGACATGCGGTGGTACTGAGGTGGCATGGCTGGAGGGGCGGACTGAAAGGGAAGGGAGTAACCCTTGCGGATGATCTGCAACACTCACTTGTCCGATGTGAGAGCGAGCCAGTGGAGGAGGTGATGGCGGATCCTGCCACCCACCGGCGTGGGGTGCTCCACAAAGCTTGGATTAGGAAGGTTTGGAAGTAGAAGCAGCGGGGGCGGGAGTGGAGGGAGTGGCTGGGCTTTTCGTGGAAAGACCCAAGGACTTGGCTGTAGCCCAAGAGTCCTTAAAATGCTCCAGCGCACTGTCGGCCGTATCGCCAAACAAACGGGTGCCATCAAAGGGCATGTCCATGAGTGAGCTTTGTACATTTGGCGAGAACCCGATAGACCTCAACCAGGCGTGGTGACGAAGCGCCACCGTCGTAGAAATGGCTCGACATAGGGAGTCCGCGGGGTCCAAACCACACCAAATGGCGAACTTAGCCGCATCTTTACCCTCGGCAACAGCCTGAGACAGCACAGCTTGGGCCTCCTCAGGACACTGAGGCAACAACTGTGCAACGGCATCCCACACCCCTTGGGAATAGCGGCCCAAGAGGCAAGCGGTGTTCACCGACCGCAGCCCTAAGCTGGCCGAAGAGAACAGCCACTTGCTGAACTGCTCCAGCTTCTTAGAGTCCTTAGCCGGCGGAGCCGTGTGAAAGGCACTGTGCGACGTCGAAGCTTGGATGACCAGGCTCTCAGGCATAGGATGAGTGGTCAGAAAGGCAGGGTGTCCTGGCGCCGGGCAATGACGCCTGGTGACATTCTTATCCACCAGGGCCACCGTGGCAGGCCGCGACCAAGTGCCCAGTAAGACGTCAGTAAGGGCGTCGTTAAACGGCAGCAGGGGCTCCGACGAAGTGGACGCTGTCTGGAGCACCGCACCTCAGTGAGGAGATTAGTCTTTAGGGCCACCGTAGGGAGATCAAGGTGGAGGACCTCAGCGGCCCAACGAAGCACCATCGTGTACGAAGCGCCATACTCCATGGTATGCGGAGGAGAGGCAAACCCCGGGTCAGAGGAGAGATCGAGGCCGCCGGTCTCCTCTAACTCATCCGCCCAGTCCTGCTCGGAGTCACACTGACGAGCAAGAGGATCCTCGGACCCCTCCCAGTCATCCTCCGCCGTATGTAGGACAGGCTGCGGCGGCAGGGCAGGGACCGGGAAAGGAACAAATGGCGCAGGGAACTGTGCCGGACGGGGCCGAACCGGCGCCGTGTCCCAGTGCGGATCCCGGGTAGGGACAAAATTGTCAGAGAACCGGGGCAGGTGCGGAACAAATGGCACCCACTACGGTGCCGGAGGCGGAGCAGAGGGCAGCGCTGGGGCTGGAGCCGGCAGCACGGGACCTTGGGGCACCCTGGCTGGAGCCAGCGGCGCAGGATCCTATGGCACCGGGGCCGAAGCCGCCGGCCCAACAGGATCCTGACATGGGACCGTGGGGCCCGAGGGCGCACCGGCCGGAGCCCAAAGCCTATACAGGTGGTCCAAAGTGGCAAGAAATTCTTGCACCTGAGCTGGAGTCGCTGACGGACCCGGGTAACGTGGGTAGGCCGCGGGTCTCCCGGGCTCCGAAGGAGCTGCAGGGGCAGAACCTCTGTCCCCCTCGTCCGCATTCGGGGACCGACGGGGGGACGTCAGAGAGCGACAACTCTTGTTCGACTTTTTTTTGTGTCGTCTCTTACCCGAATCCTAGGGTGAAGACTTGGAGCCCGAGGAACGATATGATGATGGCCCAGCGAGCGTTCCCTGCAGCGGCCCCTGGACCGGGAACGGCGCGGGGACGAGTGCTGGACTTCAAACAGCTTCCGGCGCCGCTCCCGCAAGGCTTTCGGGGCCATGGCCAAACAGTCCAAACAGACCCGGGAGTCATGGTCGCTCTCCAGGCAGTAGAGACAGACGTCGTAGGGGTCCGCCACCGACATGTTGCGACGGCAGGCCCCACAAGACTTAAAAACAGACATCACTACGTGCACCAGAGTAGACAACTGACAGGAGACAAAAAGTCTCAAAAGGATAGTCAGAAAGTGAATGAGGTACGTGCTCTAACCGGATCTGCGCTTACTGGTGCGGAAAAAGGAAGAACTGACATCAGCGCGCATGGGTGGCGCCTAAGTAGTCTCTGTGACGTCATCTCGGCGCATACGACGCCAGCAACGGACGCCGAGCCGCACAACGCCACCTACTGACGCGCAGGGGTACTGCTAGCGAAAAAACTTTCCGGATCCAGTCTGACACCTGGGGATATTCTAAGGTAAGGAATCTATCACTAACTTGTCTCTTTCAGATATATTTATCATGGAAGAAACCGTCAATGGTTGGAGGGGAGATATCCTCGGAATCGTTGTTGAAGATGGATTTGTCACGGAAGGGGTCGTCAATCAGTGCCTGGTCATTGAAGGGGTCCTTATCGACGAGGATCTTTTCATGATTGTCCACAAGGCTTGTCCCCCAGATATGTTGTCAACAAGGTGGTTGACAACGATGGAGGTTTCTTTGCCATCAATGAGGATGACTGCACCGTCAACAGCTCAGACAACAGGTCAGTCAGGGTTTCAAGGAAGCTGGATTTTTGTGCAATTCTTTGCGCAGGCTGATGTTCGCTCTTTCTGGAATGTTTTTTTGCGGAATCTCCTTTCTTATCTTTTGAGGAGGTGACTACAGGCACTTTTGGTAGTTAGGTCCTGCTCTGTAAACTCCATGTTTTCTTTTCCGCTGTACCTTCGTGGAAGTGTTTGGTGGAGTATTCTTCAACAAATCATTCCCAGAAGAGGGGGCATCCCTCCTGGAAGTGGGTATTTCTTTTTCTTCTGTAAATATAGTGCCAAACATCTCTCCTATCTTTCAGAGTCCTGGAAGGAAAAGTTTTACAAATGTCATACTATGAAGACTTGTGCGCTGGATGAATGCAATAAATACACTGCTCTTTTGGATTTCCATTATAGATCTCCTTCTGACCACAGAACGAGCAAGATTTGAAGAAAAAAAAATCTCTACCTCAGTCGTGATGGGAGTTGGTGTCACAAAAAGTGTCTCACTGGACCAGAAAGTTTGGATGTTTCCTAAGAATTACCCCAAAACAACTTATTGTGGTCCGAAAGCGAAAATAGGGCTAGTTCAGGTACAGGATAGACAGGGAAATTATCAGGATAAAGTCACAGAGAGGTTAGAGTAGAGCTCTACCTTTAGGTCTCTCTCACACATGCCATGCAATAGAAATCTGAAGCATAATAGTTTCTTCTGGAGCAGTGGAGCTCAGACTTTGACCTCCTAGACTGAAATTTAACTTCTTTCAAATGAGGTAGATGTACTGCTAAACAAACACTGTTTTTGATGCCTATGGCCATCTTAACACTGTTCACTGCTAATTGAAGTTACCAGGCTTTCCCAGCCTGATAAGGAATGATTCATGCATGTAAATTTATGAGAGATACAAAGCTCCCTTGTCCTGTTAGTAGATCCCAGAGCGGCTTGTTCCACTTCTCCATGGTTAGCCCTTACACACAGTCCCTCTCTATCCTCCAGCTTAATGCAAGGCATCTCCAAACAGATCTCACACTTATTAATAGAGTGAGTCTGCAAGGCAGTTGACACAGATACCATGCTCATTGTTCCCGAACTGCTCCCACAAAATTGGCAGTTGTCAAAAAGAGCTGCCACTGTGGTTAAGGGTGGAGGATGAACAATTAACGCTTCAGAAAAAAGCATCTAGTTTAGAGGAAAATATAAGGGAACGCCTAAAGAGAGGAAATGAGGGCAATCACCCCCACCAAAAACTGTGTTTGGCCAAAATTTAGGGACTGATTCCCAAACTGCACTTTGTAGTACATTTTGTAATACTACAAGCACACATAAGTATAGGTTTTAGTAGTAAATGTGGAAGGGACACAGGAGTGGACGGGAAAAGGGGAAGACTTACTACTATAGGGGAGGGGCTTAGGGACGAGTAAGAGGAGTTAGGGAGGTACAGGGAAGGATTTAGGGAGAGACGTCACCCACCCACAAAAGGGTAAGCCAATTGCTTTACTCTGGGGGTGGAGACATGTAACTTACACTTTTGCAGTAAGTTTACACTCAGAGTTTGTGAATACTGAAAGTAGTAAACGTACTCCAAAGCGTAAACTTACTCCAAAGTGCAAGTTGCATTTGTGAAACCGGCCTATAGTCTTTAAGGGCACCACAGTTCAACCTTTTTGGAGAGCTGGAAAATACAAACTGCCTCATGGACCTGGCAATGCAATGGAATGCAATCCGTCTGGAATTTGTGAAGATGCAGTGCCATTTTAAAACTGTGTTTGTAGCACTAGATATAAGGTCCATTCAAATGCCACTTTCCTTTATTTTCTCATTTTCCTTTATTTTCTCATTTGAAAAGTGATAAAGCAGTAGTGCTTTCAGTCACATGTACCATTTGTTTAATTTGGCTCTTTGGGCACTTTTTACAGATAAAAAGGTAGACATTTTTACCTCATGATAGGAATGTTTTCTTGTTTTTTAATGTTTTTTCTAATAAAAGACGTTCTATAAAAGGTGATACCGTTACGTTCAATCAGGGCCGGCTCTAGGGCCGTGCGATCGGTGCCATTGCACTGGGCGCTGACTCGGGGTGGGGACGTCATGTTCATTGTTTTAGAAACAGCTGGTGCCACGTTCCTAGTTCCGCAATAAAAATGTCAAGATAACTCATCTCATTAATGTTCTTCCTGAAGAGGGACCGGAGCTTGTCTAAGAAATGTTGACTCGTAGTGCAGAGGGTTCATATGTCTGCTGCAAATAACGTGTCCTATTCATATCACAAAGTGCATAAAATATAAATTGGTCAATGGGTTTCCACTTTTGTCAGAGTGATCCTGTTGTTACTTGTATAAGTTAAAATCCTAATATATTAACGGTCATCAAAGAGCTGCATGCAAACTGCAAGGAATGTGTTAGAGCTATGTGTGTTTTTTTGCCAGTCTTTTGTTATCCTAATATTGCAAAAAGGGATCATTTATGTAGAAATCAATTCTTATTATAAAAGAAAACCCAACATTGGTGTAACATTTAAAATTTTGAATTTTTGTTTTTCCAGACCAAGGACTCTTAAACTATACTGCCTACCAGAATGGATTACATTTTAATACTACACCTTGTAGGCCCTTCTTCAAGAAGAGGGGAGAAAGGTCCCAGATCCCTTACTCGCCAGGTATTAAGCGTATGTCATGATGGTGCTGGTTCTTGCCCGATGACAGGGGGAGACCCCTATCCCCCTAATTTGAGCAAAAGTTCTGTAGGTTTGTCTGGGCAAGGTTTATATTTCTTATTCTTGATGGAAATAAATTCCAATTCAATACAGATTGATCCAAAGGTGAGTAATCATTTATTTGCACTCTCAACATAGGAGTGGGTATGAAGGATAAAGAAAGAGGTGGCACAGCCAACACGTGTTTCGCCCCCTACATGGCCTATCGGCCTGGGGCTTCTTCAGGGCGGGTGTCTCTGTAATGAATGATCTCAAACGAAGTAACTGGTAATAATACCGAGGGATTCTCAAGTCGTAGCTAATACCTAATGCGACTGTTCTGGTCTGTTTGGAGTTCTGTGCAAACAGAATTGGAATTTTTTTCCATCAAGAATAAGAAATATAAACCTTGCCCAGACAAACCTACAGAACCTTGTAGGCCTTTGCCTTCTGTAACATTTCCTATACACTCATTTATGATTGTGCAGTGTGTGTTTTGTAAAGTGTTCTGACACCTTAAACTGGTATGAGTAGCGCTATAAAACTAAATTAATCTAAGAGACAGTGGCTATGGAGACTTGCGGACCACTGTCAATTGGTGGTAGTGTGTGAATCTGTGGCGGAGGTAGTCATTTGGGGGGGCACCAACAAACATTGTCGCACAAGTCGCCACCAGCAGGGGCGTAACAAAGACCCCCGCAGCCCTCGCGGTGCGGAGGGGCCCCCACTCTTTGGTAGGTGAAGGGGGCCCCCTCAGCTCTTTGGTAAAGAGCTGTGAGAGAAAGGCTTGCTCTAGAAAGCAGGTGCAGTCTGCAGCCTGATCTGCGCTCCTCACGCTGACCCAGGACTGAAGAGAAACAACCTAACAAGTTACATTGTTTCTCTTCAGTCAGAGAGGGCCGGAAAAAGGATGGGGGTGGGGGCCCCAGAGAGAGCATTCCCCACAAGGCACAGCCTCTGAAAAGGGAGGAGGCAACACAGAGCTGACAGGAGAAGGTTTGCAGCTCCAGGAACAGGACTCTGCTGGGACGCATTGGAAGGTAAGCAAGCATTGGAAATGCAATTGGCATCGCATTTGTTTGAGTTGAGCGTCTCCCGGGATGTCACAGAGTGTTTCCTCAGTGGCCTGCACTGTCCTTGATGCTGATAGTGAACATGGAAACGTTCCCAGGTCTCCACAGAAGAGATTAAAAAAAAAATGGCTCAAGAATGTTTGAAAATGGATGTACGTGTAGAAAATGACAGAGTACTTTTTTTAATAGTTCAATATAGCGCAGGCTCGCCCCTAAGGTATTGGAGCACTTTACATGAGCACAAGTTATATTACACAAGGCCACACTTATTTTTTAGGCACAGGATATTAAGTGATTTGCCCAGAATCACAGGATGTTGAACCAACGCTGAGACTCGAGCATGATCCCCCAGTTCCAAAGCCAGCATCTCTGGCTGTTATGCCACATTTAATTTGTATCAGTGGTCTTCACAGTTGCAAAGGAAGGGAGAACATGTCTGTGGTTGTTGCACATTTTTGAGCGACATTTGAGACCAAGTGCAAAACTATCTGGAGCCTTATTCAAAATTCTATTTTTAATTTGTTGCTCCCTCCTTGGAATAACTTGGTAATATTTGATGCTTTTGGTGTCAATTTGGCACTGTCTAGTGCTAGCACCCTAGGCACCTGCCTAGTATTATTGACTCGCTTTATCATCAGCCCTTTATTTACATTTAGACTCTGTCCATGGGCGTAGGTACCAATGGTTCAGCATGTGCAGTGGCATCGGGTCCTAGGAATGGGAGGGGCACACTGACTATAGCTGTCTTTCACTACCCAACCAGGCGCCAGGGGGCCATTTTCACCACCTTAAATGAGGGCACGTGAGGCTCGTGCTACGCCACTGACTCCAGTTTAACTGAAAAACTCACATTTTAGGGGCCTCTGGAGTACTATAGAGTTGGGGAAAGTCATTCCCAGGTTCCACAGCACAGAACCTTCATTTTCCCTTTTGTTTAATACATTTTAGGTATTCAGTTTCCGCCCATGCTGTGCACTTTTTATTTTATGTTTGTTTTCCTATGAATTCTATTTCTTGTTATTCACATAGGTAATATTTTTTATTGAAGAATCCAATAAAGAGCATGTTATAAATTGGTACTTAAAGTCTAATGAAGCATAGAATGAGCCCCCAGAACAGCAATAAAATGCCAAAAATAATAGATATATTCAGGGAAATAAATGGGACTGGAGTGTAGCAAACTATCACCAGAGTCATATGGGAGAGAGTAGGACACACATAAGAAGGGAAGGACATTGTGGGGCGGAAGGGGAGAATCCATGTAAGATGTCATATCTAATAAGCGTTGGCAAAGCCAAAAGGTCTGACGTTGGTTGCATAACTTTTGGGCTGTACCAACGTATGTTTCTTTTGCTGTAGTTTATTATGACTTTATTGCTCCAAGATGGCTAATGGAGGCTGAGAGAAGAAAGACATAAAGAAATCATTGAAATACTACAGGGTGTAAATACAGTGGGTGGACAGTGGTGTATGAGAGACATTGAAACACTACAGGGTGTAAATACAGCGGGTGGGCAGTTGTGTATGAGAGACAATGAAATACTACAGGGTGTAAATACAGTAGGTGGACAGTGGTGTATGAGAGGCATTAAAACACTACAGGGTGTAAATACAGCGTGTGGACAGTTGTGAATGAGAGACAATTAAATACTACAGGGTGTAAATACAGTGGGTGGACAGCGGTGTATGAGCGACAATGGAATACAGGGTGTAAATACTGTAGGTGGACAGTGGTGAATAAGAGACAATGAAATACTACAGGGTGTAAATACAGTGGGTGGACAGCGGTATATGAGAGACCATGAAATACAGGGTGTAAATACAGTGGGGGGACAGCGGTGTATGAGAGACAATGAATTACAGGCTTTAAATACAGTAGGTGGACAGTGGTGAATGAGAGAAAATGAAATACTACAGGGTGTAAATACAGTAGGAGGACAGTGGTGAATGAGACGATGAAATACTACAGGGTGTAAATAAGGTTGCATGACATAGACCATGAATTAACACAGGGCAGGGAGTAAACTCAATGGGCTCTGAAGTCGTGACCCTCAGCTGCCCTGCAGAGAACTGTATGTCAGTGCCCCATTGCCAATTACAGACCCTGCATCATGCATAAAAGTCAAGCTATTTTTATTCTCTAAAATTTCTTCCCATACTTTCCTAAATAAGTAACCAATCCAGGATGGTTGATATGCAGTTGACCTGTAGAAGGAGGACAGATGGGTGTCCTTGTGTACTGTGGGAAGGGCTATGACGAGAGTGGGTGGACTGTTAGACACAAACAAGGAAGCCGTTCCTATCTTGTTCTCTCTTTTCCATAGTGCCTGCGGCATGCCTTTGAGTAGAAAAAACTATCACTAGGTAAAGAGGGGAGCTTGCCACGGCCACTAGTGAGATTCTACAGAGCTACCCCATTTCAACACCAGCAATGTTCCATGATTCTGTACTTAATAAATAAAATAGCATGACATAATGTTGGCCATGCCATAATGGTGGTACATATCGGCCTAATTTGCTCACCCATGGTATAATGGTGCCCAACCCAGGTAAAATGCGGGCCCTGGCATAATAGTGGTAATTCCTGTCTTATTGCGTGGTGGTGCACAGACCTCATGCTAGCTTCGGCATAATGGTGGTAATTCTTGGCATAAGATTGGCGCATATGACATGCAACTATGAGACATAGATATTCAAGGCAGAATCTATCCATGTGTTGCAGAGGTTCATGACAATAATTGAACTTTTTCACAAAGAAGATAACTTCTTCATTTAGGGAATTTAAATTATTTTTCAATAATGCAAAGCTAGTATTTAATAGCAAAACGTGTCTGCTTTCATAAACCGAAAGGCTGATGTTTTGGAAACAAATGACTGAATTTATTTAAAGCTGAAATGTGAGTGGTTAAAGGGCCCACTTGGGAAGGCCAACCCCGAACACTCCTCTTTCGCTTTGGTATGCTTGCTTTACTCACTTCCTCCTTCAACTTGCATCTCAGCTTTTCGTTTCACTACTTTTAGGATCCACCAGCCGCCACTGGTGCATGCGCAGCAGGCCCCTGACCTGAGAGCTCCTGACTGAATCTGGAGCGTGGGGGGCCCCCTCCATATTCTTTGCAGGGGTGCCCCCTCAAGTTTCGTTACGCCACTGGCCACCAGTGCTAAAGCCGGCCCTGCGTCCGATCGTGATATTCTACTGTTTATGAGTACGAGAAACAATCCTGCCACAGTGCCACTCCCACGCGGTGAGCCAGAGGAGATCTGGTCATGCCACGAGGCGGTGGGAAATCCTCACCCAGGCTTTCAGAGAAAGCTGAATGTTATCCCCTTTCAAACCACCTCCCAAGCGGACTCCTTTCTGGCCCGTGAGCGTCCTGTTAAAATGTGTTCGATGCAAAACGGACTCTCCTCGACCAATGGACTGTCTAGGAAACACTCTATTCACGGGACATGGGGATCTTTTGGCAATTTCTTGCTGCCACATGAAGGGCCCCTTACAAAGAGATGGGGCGTTGCTTTTCTCTTGGAAAATGAGGGTGAAAAACGCAGGCGTTTCCTCTGGTGGGTCTGTCTCATTCAAGTTGAAACGCTGAGTGTTGAACTTGTGAAAACAAAGTCCAACAATACTTCAGATAGAAAAAGGTCACGTTAGCGCCCAGTCAGCGCTAAAGGATCCTGTTCCTTTAGAGTGGAAGCTGATAGTGGAGCTACTCATTGGCGCACTTAAAGGGGCCGTGCATGTTTTGGGTCTTATGGAAGTATACTGCCTATCTGCATTATTTTATTCCTACTGTTTTCTTTCTCTTTCTGAAAAGAAAAGTCACACCATATATAGCAGCCTGTATTTTATTTATTGAACATAATTCAGAGAAACAAAAGAACAACGTTCTACGGGATATGCATTATAAAAAGGACAGTTAATCTCATTTACAGAAGTGTTCCAGGAGCCGAGACAGTCGGACTTTGAGTATCAAAGAGGATTCCATGATGGAGGAATTGTCTTACCCTTGAACTTTGGATGTGTGTAATCTACTGGTTAATCTTCAAGGCAATAACCTGCAGCCTGACTGATAGGAGCTCAGAGTTTTATGACTGATGTGCTATCGCAGAATGTGACTTACCAGAAATGAAGTGCCTGTAAATGAATACTGGAACAGTTCACCCCTTTAAGAGGCAGCCACTGCTAGAGAAAAGTTAACTTGGAGGACAGTGTTGTGTCTTATTGGGACCGGAAGTGCTTCTGTAACACTGCCCCTGCTGAGGGAGTCGGGTACTGCTACTACAGTGACACTGGACCCAGGCCGGGAAGGCGAAGCTGGACCAATAAGGGCCTGGGTAGAACGCCCTCCGGAGGCGGGAGCCCCACCCTCTGCCCACATCAACATGCCGGCCAACACGACGGGGGGCCAGGATCGGATTGGCCCTAATTTAAACAAGGCAAGCTCCTTCCCCCCCCAATGAGGGGGCGAGGGAGGAAATGGGAGGAAATGCGAGGAGGAGGATAAGAAGGGGCAACGGCCCGAAGAAAACACATTTCCCTCCCTCGCAGGAAGAACGAAAGGAATGAAGACGTGGGCATACCTGGAGGCGACCATCGCCCCCCCCCCTTTTTGGCGCCAAGAAACCAGCGCGGCAAAGACTCGGGAGGCTCCAGCGGCGTTCCATCCCACGCTTGCCAAGAGACGGCGTCTTCAGGAGCGACGGGGGGAGATCGTGAGCGGCGGAAGACCGGGGGAGCGTGCACAAACGTGGTCCAGACTAAAAGGGGCCCGGGCATCGGCTTTCCCTCCCCAACGGCAGCGCCGGCAGCGGGCGTTCACAGCGCTTTTTACAAGGAAGCGAATCAGCTGGCCGCCAAGTACCGCCGGACGACTCGGTGCCGGAAAAGTACGGGAGGTGTGGAGCCGCCTCCGCCGTAAGCAGCACAAACCGAGAGGTGTAAGCGGGGGCCTACAAGTGGCGACAGACACTGCCTGCTTTCCAGAGAAGTACCCTGTTACCCGCACATGCCGGAGGCAGGAAGTATGAAGGGAACAACGGCATCGGGGGTTTCGCGCCTTAGCAGAGAAGACGGAAAGGAAGGCCACGCCATCGCACAGAGGGCAGAGAAAGAAAGGAATGCCGGGGAAGCTGACCGACCTGACCGGAGAGGAGGACGACGCAGGGACGCTATGTGGCATTTCGCGCCTTTGGTCGGAAAGAAGAAATGCGGCTTTCACCCCCGCCTCATCTGTTGTCGAGGATACGGGCAGGGTCCACCACAGAGTCAGGACTCGCGGGCACCTGGAGCCAATACGGCAGTGCCCGGATCAACAGGGACACCGGCCGGTGGTTTGCGAAAAGTTGGATCAATGCTGGGCAGTATGCCGGTACCGCCACCACGGAGGCACCTGGAGTCAGAATAGCGGTGCTCGCAAAGACGGTCCCCGGGGCGGTTTGCAGATTTTGATTGAGCAAGCAGCTGGTGTAGGATCACGGCAGTACACGAACCACGCGGGGGTCGGTGCGGGCGGCGGTGCCCCCGAACGGAGGAAGACTGGTGCGGGCGTCAGTGCCCCCATAGCGAGCCCGGAAGCAAAATTAAAAGAAAAAGGTAAGGAGCGGGGCTGCGCGAAACAGGGGTACGGCCGACTCAATTTGGGAAGAAAGGGTTGCGGCCAGCCTACTAACAATCGCGGAGCACCCCAACCCGGCATTGATCGCAGAAAGAATGTAACCTTACGGTGGGGGGCCGACCGAGAAAGGGCGGAACAGGGTTCGAGCCCGGTAAACAGTCCAGAGCCTTCGCGGCCTGGGTCCAATCTCTGTAAACTGCTCTGGGAAGAAGACAGGGCCGGTTTTAGTGCTGGCGGCGCCCTGTGCAACAATGTTTGTTGGCGCCCCCAACACGGATTCTCTCACTAGCACCCTGTAACAATAGGTGTGTAAATCCGTATATAGGAAATGATACATGAGCCACAGGTCTGAGAGTGTAGAAGTCACATGTCACCCATACTGGTAGGCAGTATAGTTTAAGAGTGAGTGGCGTGGAGAAGCACGAACGCAGAGTCGGAAAAGAAACAGCATATTTGGGAGGTTTTCTTTAATAATAGGGATCGATTTCTAGCCAAAGTAACCCTTTTGTGCGGCATTAATGATTGTGCTAATGTATATTTTGCGGTTTATATGCAGTTCTGGGACGAAAGTCAATAGCTCACTATTCTATATTGGGACCTTTAAGTTATAAATTGCAAGTAACAAAAGATGTCTCTTTTGAAAGCAGTAATCTGCTGAGCTGTTTTACATCATATGCAGGCGGTAATCTACTGGGTACGCGTTCGTTGCAGCGGGCACATTAAACCTCTGCACTAACTTCACTAAGGCAAAACCTCAACCTTACAAGACACTGATCTCTCTCCAGGAAGATAATTACTCACACGAGTTTTTCTTGACTTTCAAGTGAGGCCGGGTAAATGGGAATGGGACTGGTATATTTTGCGGTGTGTATACAGTTCTGGGATGAAAGTTAATAGCTCACTATTCTATATTGGGACTTTAAGTTATAAATTGCAAGTAACAAAAAGATGTCTCTTTGGAAAGCAGTAATCTGCTGAGCGGTTTACATCAGAGGCAGTCGGTAATCTACTTGTACGCGTTATTGGCAGTGGGCACATTAAACCCCGGCACTAACTTTACTGAGGCAAAACCTCAACCTTACAAAACAATGATCTCTCTCCAGGAAGATAACTAATCACACAAGTTTTTTCTTGACATTCATGTGAGGCCGGGTAAATAGGAATGGGACTTGTATATTTTGCGGTGTACATGCATTTCTGGGATGAAAGTTAATAGCTCACTATTCTATAGTAGGACTTTACGTTATAAATTGCAAGTAACAAAAAGATGTCTCTTTTGGATGCAGTAATCTGCTGATCTGGCTACATCATAGGCAGTCGGTAATCTACTTGGTACACGTCCTTTGCAGCGGGCACAATAAACATCTGCACTACCTCACTAAGTCAAAACCTCAACCTTCCAAAACACTGAGCGCTCTCCTGGAAGATAGTTAATCGCACGAGTTTTTTCTTGACATTTAGGGAGGCCGGGTAATTGTCGGCGGGAAGAAACGCTGCAGCAGGTGCTTCAAAAGCTTAATAAACTTTAAAACACGGCGCCCTCAGGAAGCCAGCACCCGGTGCGGTGGCACCGGCCGCACCGCACTGAAAGCCGGCCCTGTAAGACGATAGAGTTCAGGGCGGCCGATTTGTGCTTCGACTGCACACCTGCGAACGCTTCCCTCTTAAATGTAAAACTCGCGGCATAGTGAGGGGTGTATAATTAATTTTCAGGTCAAAGGACGTCGCCCGATTCTGAGGCTTGCAATTGTCGTAAGGTTTTGCATGGCGACACTAGAATCACCAGGTAAAATGTTGCATTATCTCATGCAAGGCAAGTCACTGTCGCTTATGTTAGAGCACGTAGCTACGGCACCGCTGCCTCCCATGTAGGTATAGGGGGGCGTATGTGTGCAGGTGTATACATACGTATGCGGGTATAGATGGATATATACTTTTTGGGGTCCCTCTGCAAAGCGATCAAAGGGGCAGGCCCAATTTTCAGGGACAAAGACAGGTCGCAATACTCAGACAGCTAGGATGTGTAACAAAGGCAGAATTTTCAGGGTTGAATCTAATGGAAAAAGGGGTCCGGGGCTTTAGTTGCCGGTAACATCAACACGCACTCACGCGGCACCCCGGATCAGATACCCTTAAGTCGAGTTTGCGCGGACTTGAGCAAATAAAAGAAATACACCATGTTTCGAAGGGATAGGCATAGGGGCAGGCCCAATTTTCAGGGACAAAGACAGGTTGCAATACTCAGACAACTAAGTGGTGTAGCAAAGGCAGAATTTTCAGGGTTGAATTTAATGGTAAAAGTGGTCCGGGGCTTTAGTTGCCGGTAACATCGACACGCACTCATGCGGCACCCCGGACCGAGAAATACGTAAGAGTTACCGAGTTAAGAGCGTATATACTGGCTGCACGATCTTCAGCTCCAGGCCGGCGCTAGGGCAGGGCACCCCCACCGAGCGCCGACCGGGCATGGGGGCGCAGGTTGCCCTAGGCTAGGTGGCGCTTTAAAGCTTCCCGTCCGCCTGCAAACTTCAGGAGACACTTAAATTATCAGGGCACTCCGGGGACTAGCTTCAGCCATGCCCAGATCGGGATTTGGTTAGTAGGAGTCACGATTCAGGGCAGCGTTTCGTAGTTATAGTAGGCAGCGCCAAGGTCAACAGGTTATCGTGTCTCAGTAATGATGGCCAGGAACCCCCCCCCCCCCCGTATTTGGGAGGACCAGGGAAAGGACATCTTATAGGTGGACGGGGGCTGAGGGTAATTTGAATAACAACAATATACTGCACAGTTGCTGTTCATTAAGGAACAGAAGGAGTAAAGGGGGAAGTTCCACTACTGCCCCAAAAAATAATAGGGGATGGGGAAGGGGGATCGGGGCTTAGAAACTTGGACAAATGATCGACCTTAAACACAGACAGAGCCCATCCCCCTAGCCGGAATAGGGCACCCGACAACCGAAAGGATGGTGAAGCATGAGGGGGAGGGCTACATGTCCCTAGGTTAAAATACACGCAAAGCGTTGGCTCTGACCACGGAAAAGGAATGCGGGGCACCGGGCGGTAGGTATTTCACACCCCGGGGAGATTGAAATTGAGCTTAGACAGACCAGTGCCACAGCAGGGCGCAAGGGCACGAACTGGAGCAAGCGTGTGGCTACATGGGCTACCGCAACACGTGGGAGGCCTAGAGCAGGGGGGTTTTCTCTCGAGGAAGAGGGCGAAGGGGGAAGGGGGGGAGCTCCCTCCGATCGAAGAACCGTAGGTAGCGTGGCGGGACAAGCACGAGGAAGCCAGTAGAAAGAGAAATGTACTAGAAGATAGATAGAAGACTCTCCCAGTGTCCTTGAGATGCCTCACGGCAGGGGCACCGAGGGAACCAAGGGGCGGCGTGCCGCCATAAAAAGAAGAAAGGTGATGCTCCCGCAGGACCCTTGGGATGCCTCACGGCAGGGGTACCTAGGGAGAAGATGGCAAGGACTCAGCCTCAGGAAAGGTAGAGTAGATGCCCAAGTAAGGTCCTTGGGATGCCTTAGACGGCAGGGATCCCTGGGAAAAGGGAGGGCCCCACAAAAGGTTTACAGGGCGAGCGGGACGGCACTTGCAGCCCGGGTAGGTCCAGACGGACCCCCTCCAAATCGGTAGCAAGCTGAAGCCTAGACCCGCGAATCGGAAACCCAGAGAAAAAAGGGGCCCCTCCCCTCCCAGGAAATAAAGGAAGCTGGGTCCATAATGCAAGAGAAAGAATTTCAAAGGACTATAGATGGAAAGAAACGACATGTACAACATGGACATCAAATGACGCAATGACCACGAACCTTTGAAATGGAGAACAAAATGTATTGTATGTAAGAAATTAAATATTGACGTGATAAATAAACTGCGACCTTTTCAGGCACCAAAGAAAGTTGTCAGTGGTGATTCTAAGGTAAAGGTGCGCAGCGATGGTAACAGTGGAGGAAGCGGGACGACTAGACGCCTGGAGGGGGTTTGGATAGGCTGAGAGCGCTACTGAAGTAACACAGGCCAAACACTGGTCTTAAAACAACTGTTAGCCTGGGCTAGAAGAGCTGCTAAAGTAATTTAATTAAAACGACTAACTTAATTCCCTGTGGGTAGTGCATGTATTTTTTTAAATTTAATAATAACGATTTAGACCTTTATAAAAAAGTACACATTTCATGGTCGTGTTATTTTCGGTACAGCACATAACTTTCAAGTATTTTTCTGGATTTTTTGGGGGAGAAAATGTCATCAATTTTCTACAATTTTGGCAAAACTAAGGTTGAATGGTTAAAAGAGCAATATCTTTCGAAGTTCTACCTTCTAAGTTATAACTTATTTTGTAGAGTAGAAAAGTGTTAGTTGATTGAGGTTGAGAACAAAACTAATACATGTTTTTTTGTTTCATCCTGCACAGTTTTTTTATATAATGACGGGTAAAGAAGTGCAAACGTACAAGCTGATTTTGAGTTTGGCGGGGGGAGGTAAGTCAATTGGTACGGCAGATTACTTCACTCCCACCATACCGAGGGTCCTCCACCCGCAATATTTAGAGGTGTTCCTCAGACATATGGACAACTTTAAACTTTGTCAGGAACTGCCATCACTGTGGTTCCTATTAAAGTTGTAAGAGTTTGACGGATGGCTCCGGCAAACATGATGGCCGCCAGCCAAACTTTTACAATGCTTTACTTTCTCCCAAAACAAACTCCCAAACTGAGTTTGTTTTTGGAAAAAGTAAATCAAATAGCTCCCACACCACAGGTGTTGTCTTCCATGGGGTGAGGGTTAGTATTTTTCTGTTTCTGTTTCTCATCGCCACATAGCTAAAAAAGAAAAAAAATAGAACACCGTCTACTCTAAATCAGGAGGATGGTGATACAGGTGACCCTTCGAGAACCTGTACTCTGCAGGGGCGGCTCCTCTGGTAAGGTGGAGGAGCATCGCCCCACTGCTCTTTCAGCAGGAAATATAAAATGATAATAACTTAGTTATTATCATATTATTATTTGCAGGTTCTCGGCTGGATTAGGACGCGGCTGGAGGCACAGGGGGAGGAGTCGTTTGAACTCTACAAGTGGGCATGACTACTTGGCTGGCCGTCTTGACCCGGCCAAACAGTCATGCACACTGCATGGTCCCCATCAGGTTGCATTACACAGCCTGGAGGGGAACATGCCGAGGCACCCAGTCCCCATCTGAGCGCCCATCCACGGGACTCATACCAATCCCAACCCTGCATTGCTGCCTTCCTGTGATTGGCTATGGGGAGCATGGGTGCTTCCTGGTTTCAGAGCGGCGGGGGAAGAGACGCTGCCGGTGGACGATGGAAGAGGTATTTTTTTTAAACATTATTTTGTCCCTCCCCCCTACCTCATTCCCTGCCAGCCGCTACTGATACTCCATCGGTCTGCAGAGAACTGTAGGGCTTCCCGTAAATCAGGCGGGAAGCCCTACAGTTTGGCTGAGCAGGCACTTCGCCACCGTTGTGACAGATTAGCCTCTTCGCCAAACCCTAAATCAGTCAAACTTAAATCAGCCCCTTAGAAATGCTTTGCTCTTGGATTTATTGAACCTCGATGTTGCTAAAACTGTAGAAAATTTATGATATTTTCAAAACAAGAGGTTTGTGGAAAAATATTCCAATGTTATATATTGAATAGAGCATGAAAGGATGACATTTTTGTTCCTAAAACTGGACAGAAATTATTTTAGTTAACTAATGAAAGAACCTGGGCTACCAAGGGGAAACTGATTGCTTTCTTGAACTATACAAATGCATATATACCCACATGGCAGTCATGGGGTATGTCAGGCGTGAAACATTGTAAAGTTACAAGTGAGAATTGAAACAGGAGATATTTCGAGAGAGCATGTTACAGCAGAGTGCTGCTGAACTAACCCAGCGCAACGAGGCGGAGAGTCACGTCCTGCTCTTCAAGT
Organism: Triturus cristatus; assembly: GCF_964204655.1. Lineage (NCBI taxonomy): Eukaryota > Metazoa > Chordata > Amphibia > Caudata > Salamandridae > Triturus > Triturus cristatus. The sequence goes on from NC_140586.1 coordinate 215,148,410, forward strand.
TACACCTGCTAGCCGGGGCTAGGAGAGATAGTGAAGTAACAGCCCCGGAGGAGGGAGAGTGAAGTACTACTCCTAGAGGAAGCCCTCTTGAGGGCTGGGTGGGGGGTTCGGAGTGCTGCTGCAGTAACACAGCCTCTGAGACGGGCGGCCATGCACTACTATTACGGTGTGTGTACTGCTGAAGTCCAACAGCCCTTGAGGGAGAGTCACGTGCTGCTCTTACAGCGACACATGCTGGCTAGCACTGGGACTGCTGCTGCAATAATACAGCCCCATAGAAAACAATAATACAGCCTCTAGGAAAAGCCAGTGCCCCTACAGTGAAACCTGCTGGAGGGGCTGGGGCAGCTGCTGGATTAACACAGTCTCACTGGGTGGGGGGGGAGGGACACACACAAGTATTACTCTTACAGGGACCCTTGGTGGTCAAGGGTGGAACTGTAATACCAGAAAGTGGCGGACTGAAAATGAGACATGGAGAGAGCTATACAAATTATCTGCTTATAAATAATGTCCAATGTGTATGCGCTAGTTTCCCAAATGTCAGCAGGACGTCTGAGGTACTCTTTGTCCGGTTGGCACCCTTCTTCTTGTAGGTTAGATGGCTAACACATCACATTTGTGCGCTCAGACATCACCGATTGACATTCTCCACATAGTTGACAGGGAAGAGGCCCTCGCGCCCACGGAAGCGACCATGCCACCAGGAGGGATCTGAGCTGTTGAGCACTTCAATGATATCATTACAATGGAATCCCAACTCGTCGTCCTCAAGCGCTTCAAAGTCGTAGAGGGCACGAACCAGACGCTAGAAAGAAAGAGGGGAGAAAAGGCATGTTAGGTTCTCTGATGGTGGGAAGTGGAACAACAGCAAAAGGTCTCAATGCATTTCCTGTAGTGGAAGGAGGAGCATGCTGTGTCCTCAGACTGTAGGGCCTGGAACTGTAGCTGAAGACGATTTCACGACTATCGGCAGAAAGGGACTTGTACATTCTCTGACCTATGGAGGAGAAAATAGTAGGCACAGCTATAAGTGCTGTAAGAGGTCTCAAAGCTTCCTTTTTGCTCTGCTCTCTGGTGCTCCAGCTAAGGCAGAGATCACTGTTGCATAGCTTGAATAAGTGCCACGGTCACCTCTGCTTTTGAATTGCAGCTGTAGATGGAATTGCTACCTTTCTGTACTGATTCTGTTCTACCCATGGTAGTGTGAAGTAGAACTGAAGCTGCAGAGGATTTTATAGCACCCTCTGCAGCAGGGAAGATGTCATGCACGGGCATCTGGTGGTTGAAAAGTGGAACTGCATCCATGGAAAATTATACACTCCCTTCAGCGGCGTGGGGAAGTGCCGCATTGTACGTAGTAGTGAGATGGTGACAGTGGCGGCTGCCACTGTACGGGGTTGTGGGGTGGGAGAGGGAAAGCCAAGATATCATTATTTTTTTTAACTTACCTTCTTTGCCGCAGCCGCACATCCCTCCTCAGCCCTCGCAGAGTACCGGAAGCATCCAGTCTCCCGGACTTTCCCAGCCAAACATGACGCTGCAGGAGCAGCGTCGTGATTGATCTGAGTGGCAGAAAAGGCTGCTCAGGTAGTAACTGGGAGGCTGGACATGTTCTCCACTGGGCTGTGCAACACAGCCCAGTGGAGAACCTGCCAAGTGTGCATGACGGTTTGGACGGCCCCAGAGGGCCAACCAAGCCATCATGCGCAATTAGCGAGGGAGTTCAAACCACTTCTGCTGCCTCTGACGGTGGGGAGCCTAGTCCCGCCCTGCCTGACCTTGCTGGAGTCGGAGTCCTGCAAAGAAAAATAAAATGATAATAACTTCTTGATATTATCATTTTCTTTTGCACTGCTCAACGAGCAGTGAGGCGACGCTCCTCCGCCTTAGCGTTGGAGCCGCCACTGGATGGTGATATGTAGCCTTAAGTAATCTCACTACCCCTCCTGTATTAGCAACGATCTATCACCCAGCCTCATGGTGGCAAAGAGAGCAAATGCAGCAATAAAGAATTTCATAGCGTTCCCTAGAGAGAGAAAATGTCCACGGGCTGCCCTCTGGTAGCATGAACTGGAACTGCAGGCCTAGAATTGATTACATCAATCAATCATGGTTTGTAAAGCACAGCTGCTTCACCCGTAAGGGTTTGGAGGCGCTGTGGGGTTCACGCTGCTTAATCATGTGCCTATTGGTTGAACATTCAGGACTTGAGGTCCTTCCAGAACTGCTGGAGTGATGGTCAGGCTCTGCGGTGCAGGGGAGGGTGTTCCAGGTCTTCACTGCCCAGTGGTAAAAGGAGCGGGCTCCGCTGTTTGATTGGCAGATGCGTTCTATGGGGTTTAGGAAGAAGTCGGGCATGGAGTTTTCTGGAAGGTTGGTGAAAATTCACTTGTTTGTTGAGGTAGGCCGGTCTTTTGTTTGGTAGTGCTTTGTAGGCATGGGTAAGCAGCTTCAACTGGCATCTCTTTGTGACTGGTAGAGAATGGAGTTTCCTGAGGCAAGGGGTGATGTGGGCTTGTCTGGGGAGGGCAAGGATGAGTCTAGCTGCTGTGTTCTGGATTGTCTGGCGTTTCCTAATGATTTGGGCAGCGATTCCTACATAGAGGGAATTGCTGTAGCAGAGTCTGCTGGTGACTAGAGCTTGAGTGACTGTTCGCCTGGTGTTGGGTCGGAGTCATCTGAAGACTTTCCTGAGCATTTGGAGGGTGATGAAGTAAGCGGAGGAGACGGCGCTAACCTGCTTCTTCATGGATAGCTGGCTGTCACGGATAATGCCAAGGTTACGGGAGTGTTCAGTGGGTTTGGGGGTAGGTCCCAGCTCAGGTGGCCACCATTCGTTGTTCCAAAGGGTGTCCTTGCCTTTCTTGAAGATGGGTTCTTCTGTCTTGTCTGTGTTGAATTTGAGACAGTTGGTCATCCAGATGGCCACGTCCTTCATGCATCTTTGGAACTTGTCTTTTATGGTGGGTCGTTTGTTAGGTAGAGGAAGAGTTGGGTGTCATCCACGTAGGAGATGATGTTGAATTCGTGGCTCCTGAGGATGTTGGCCAGGGGTGTCATGTATATGTTAAAAAGGGTTGGGCTGAGGGATGAGCCTTGAGGTACATCGCAGGTGATGTTCTTAGGGAGCATGGAGTAGGGAGGGAGTTTGATCTTCTGCATTCTTCCTGTGAGGTAGGAAGCGATCTATTTGAGGACTGCTCCTTGGATTCTGATCTGGTGTAGACTGTTGATCAGAGTGTGTTGGGATACTGTGTCGAAGGCTGCTGAGAGGTCAAGGAGGATGAGAGCTGCTGTTTCTCCGTAGTCTGGCAGCATTCTGATGTCGTCTGTGGCTGCAACTAGAGCTTTCTTGGAGCAGTGGTTTGCTCTGAAGCTGGCTTAAGAGAGGTCCAGAGGGTTGTGGTTCTCCAGATGTCTGGTTAGCTGGATGTTGATAGCTTTTTCAATGACCTTGGCTGGGTAGGGGAGCAGGGAGATGGGTCAGTAGTTCTTGGTATCTTCTGGATCAGCGGATGGTTTGTACAGCAGCGACTTCATGTCGGCATGTTTCCATTTCTGGGAGAAATGGGCCGTGGTGATCAACAAGTTGGGGACCTTGGTGAGTTCTTTGCTGACGGGTTGATTGCTGAGGTTGAATATGTGGTGGGGACAGGGATCAGCTGCAGCTCCGGAGTAGATGGATCTCATGATGGACCCTGTTTCTTTCTCATTGAAGGCGTTCTATGAGGTGAGATGGTGTGGGTGGGCGTCAGTTGGCATAAGGAGGTTGTGTTGTCCTCGGTGGGGGGATTGGGGTGCAAAAACTTGGTAGATGGTGCTGATTTTGTTGTGAAAGAAGTCAGAGAGGGTGTCGCAGAGAGTTTGCGAGTGTATGATGATATTTCTGGTTGCAGAGGGGTTGGTAAACTTCTTGACTATGTTGAACAGTTCCTTGCTGTTGTAGTTGTTGTTGATGTGGGTGGCTTGGGCATTTTTCTTGGTGTTCTTCAGGAGGTGGTGGTATTGGTTGAGGGTGTCTTTGAATTGTTTTCAGTCCTTGAGGGTCCAACTGGCACGCCATTTTCTTTACTTTTGTCTGCAGTCACCTTTCAGTGTTTTCAGTTCTGCAGTGAATCAGTTAGTGTATCGTGTTTGTTTCTTGGGGTTAGAGGCCTTCCTTGGTGTGACTTCGCCAGTGCTTACTGTGATCCAGTGCGCAAGGTTTTCCTCTACTTGTTCTGATGACAAAATTAACACAGTGGTGATTGGTCCGGGTGAGCATCTCGGTGTGGGTGTATTTTACTCTGTTGCTGGCTGAGAAGCTGGGGGTCGAACGTGTGTTCTGCTGTGTGGGTGGGGTCGGTGAAAAGGTGCTTGAGTCCGAGGTTAGCCATGCTTTAAGATCCACCTTCAGAAGTGAGAGAATTGGCATAGTGCCCACAAGTGGTTGAACTGCAACTATAGAGGATTTTCCTTCTGCCATTGTATGGGGAAGGAAATGTTAATCCGCACTCTGGTTGCGTGAGGTGGAATTGCAGGTACAAAGGGTCAGATCTCTAGAGCTGGAGAAATGTCATGCTCTATCTTCAAGCAGTGAGTTGTTGAACATCTGCTACAAAGGTTCCCACACTTTTACCTACAGATGGAGAGGGATCATACCCTGATCTTTGGTGGTGAGAAAAGGAACTGCAAGTACAGACCAGATCACATCTCCTCTACCAATGGCAGACGGAGAATGTGCCTTATAGGAGTGACGATAATGCTGAGCAGCACATAATACAACGCCACAAGCCTTCTTGAGTGTCCTGGTTTCTTCTTCAACAGCAGAGTAATTTTGATCTGCACTCCTGTAGTAAGAGGTGGAGCTGCGGTCATTGGGGGTTCACAACTCCTCCTGCAGCAGAAGTGTTGTTACAGTCGAGTGGTGTAAATTTGAACTGCGGGTACAGATGGATTACAGCCCCAGCTGCAATGGGAGCAGTGCCACAGTGCACTCTAGAAAGTGAATGTAAGGAGCAATCAGGGCGGGCTCTAGGGCGGTGCGGCCTGTGCCACCGCACTGGGTGGTGACTTCAGGGGGCGCCGTGTTTGCAAGTTTATTTTGGTTTTAAAAGCACCCGCTGCCGCGATTCTTGCCTCCAGAAATGTCCAGGTCAAAAATAACAATTTCAAGATAACTTCGGTAATTCATGTTTTTCCTGGAGAGAGAGATCAGTTTTTTGTCTAGCTAAGGTTTTGACTGATCATAAAATAACACAGAGGGTTAATATGACTGATGCAGATCACAAAGTGCTTATTATGTAAATAGGTCAGTGGATTACTGCTTTGCTAAGAGACATCCTTTTGTTACTTACAGTTTATAAGTTAAAATCCTAATTTAGAAAGGTGAATTATTAACTGTCTCAAAGAACTGCATGAACACTGCAAAGTATCGATTAGAGCATAGATTAATGTTGCAAATAGGGTTCATTTGGGTAGAAATTGATTCTTATTATTAAAGAGAACCCTGAACTACGGTGTTCTTTTTTCAATTCTGACTTTGTGCTTGTCCAGACCAAGCACTGCTATGCTATCCTGCCTACCAGTATGGATGACATGTCACTCCTACACCTTGTAGTCCTCTGGCTTAAGTAACATTTCCTATACGCTGATTTACACATTTATGAATGATTGTCTCTGTGTAATATGTGTGTGATGCAAAATGCTCTGACACCCTACACTAGCATGAGTGGCGCTTTCTAACTAATTAAATGCTTCTGAAAGAGAGTGGTTGTGGGGACTTGAGGGGCACTGTTAGAGGGCGGTGGTGAGGGAATCCGTGGTGGAGGTGGTCACTGCCTCCACCATGGATGGGCAGGCACTAACAAACACTGTCTCACCTGGCGCCACCAGTGCTAACGTTGGCCCAGGGAGCCATGCTTTTTAAAACTACAAAAGCCTTAGTGGGTCTGCAACAGCAGAGTCGCTATGATTGGCCCTTTCACGGTAAGAGGTGATATAATAGCTTTAGAGGAGGCCTCACAGCTCCATTGCGGCGCCACAGCCGTTCGCCCCTTGTGGTCATGAGTGGGACTGCAGTAACTGGGAGCCAAACAACTAGCCCTTCAGTGGGGAGAGAACACACAGGGCGGTGTAGAAGCGGAAGGGAGGCAGCAGCCCTGGCAGTACCTGGGGTTGGCTGTGTGCAGGTGTGTCGGGTGGCCGCCGATACCCAGATGCCATGCTGCTCTCATCCCCGATAGAGAAACAAGGGCTGCCCGATGTCTTTTGTTCCGAAGTCCCGAGTCGCCTGTCCTGGAGGAAAGGGGAGAGAAGAGGAAAACTGATGAAAAAAACATAATCTGTGAAGAACTGGAATGGGGGACAGTACGCCAGGCTTGAAGTGCACGGGCAGAGCAGTGTTTGGGCCCCATACTGGTAAAAACAGTGGGTGCTGCGCATGCATTATGAAGTGCACTGGACATAGCTGGGCGTGTTGCAGGTGAGGACAGAGGTGCACTGGCAGATGTGCTTATAGGTGTCAGTACTGGAATAGCATGAGGGTCATAGGTCTCGGAGGAGGAGCACTGGGAGAGTTGTAAGTGGCATCCTGTACTGGAGTAGCAGTGCACTGTACAGTTCAGGATTGAGGTGTAATGTCAGAGCTATGTGTAAGCTTCAGTACTAAATGACAATGCAGTGCTGTGTGCGTAATTAGGTGCACAGGCAGAAATGTGAAAGGGTCACTGGACTGGAAAGGCAGGGATGCTGTAGGGCAGGGCTGAGGTACACAGGCAGAAATGTGCACGATTCGCTGGACTGGAAAGGCAGAGATGTTGTAGGGCAGGGCTGAGGTACACAGGCAGAAATGTGCATGGGTCGCTAGACTGGAATGGCAGGGGTGCAGTAGGGCAGGGCTGAGGTACACAGGCAGAAACGTGCATGGGTCGCGGGACTGGAAAGGCAGAGATGCTGTAGGGCAGGGCTGAGGTTCAAAGGCAGAAATGTGCATGGGTCGCTGGACTGGAAAGGCAGGGATGCTGTAGGGCAGGGCTGAGTTACACGGGCAGAAATGTGCATGGGTCGCTGGACTGGAAAGGCAGAGATGCTGTAGGGCAGGGCTGAGGTACACAGGACAGAAATGTGCATGAGTCGTTGGACTGGAAAGGCAGGGATGCTGTAGGGCAGGGCTGAGTTACACAGGCAGAAATGTGCATGGGTCGCGGGACTGGAAAGGCAGGGATGCTGTAGGGCAGGGCTGAGATGCACAGGCAGAAATGTGTATGGGTCGCTGGAATAGAAAGGCAGAGATGCTGTAGGGCAGGGCTGAGGTGCACAAGCAGAAATGTGCATGGGTCGCTGGACTGGAAAGGCAGGGGTGCTGTAGGGCAGGGCTGAGGAACACAGTCAGAAATGTGCATGGGTCGCGGGACTGGAAAGGCAGGGATGCTGTAGGGCAGGGCTGAGGTGCACAGGCAGAAATGTGTATGGGTCGCTGGAATAGAAAGGCAGAGATGCTGTAGGGCAGGGCTGAGGTGCACAAGCAGAAATGTGCATGGGTCGCGGGACTGGAAAGGCAGAGATGTTGTAGGACAGGGCTGAGGTACACCGGTAGAAATGTGCATGGATCGCGGAACTGGAAAGGCAGGGATGCTGTAAGGCAGGCCTGGGGTACACAGACAAAAATGTCCATGGGCCGTGGACTGGAAAGGCAGAGATCCTGTAGGGGAGGGCTGAGGTACACAGGCAGCAATGTGCATCGGTCGCTGGACTGGAAAGGCAGGGATGCTGTAGGGCAGGGTTGAGGAGCGCAGGCAGAAATGTGCACGGTTCTCTGGACTGGAAAGTCAGGGATTCTGTAGGACAGGGCTGAGGGACACAGGCAGAAATGTGTATGGGTTCGTGGACCTGAAAGGCAGGGATGCTGTAGGGCAGGGCTGAGGTGCACAGGCTGAAATGTGTATGGGTCGCTGGACTGGAAAGGCAGGGATGCTGTAGGGCAGGGCTGAGGTGCACAGGCAGAAATGTGTATGGGTCGCTGGACTGGAAAGGCAGGGATGCTGTAGGGTAGGGCTAAGGTGCACAAGCAGAAATGTGCGTGGATCGCGGGACTGGAAAGGCAGAGATGCTGTAGGGCAGGGCTGAGGTGCACAGGCAGAAATGTGCATGGGTCGCTGGACTGGAAAGGCAGGGATGCTGCAGGGCAGGGCTGAGGTACACATGTAGAAACGTGCAGGATTCGCTGGACTGGAAAGGCAGCGATGCTATAAGGCAGGGCTGAGGTACACAGGCAGAAATGTGCATAGGTCGCTGGACTGGAAAGGCAGGGATGCTGTAGGGCAGGGTTGAGGAGCGCAGGTAGAAATGTGCACGGTTCTCTGGACTGGAAAGTCAGGGATTCTGTAGGGCAGGGCTGAGGGGCACAGGCAGAAATGTGTATGGGTTCGTGGACCTGAAAGGCAGGGATGCTGTAGGGCAGGCCTGAGGTACACAGGCAGAAATGTGCATGGGTCGCTGGACTGGAAAGGCAGAGATGCTGTAGGGCAGGGCTGAGGTACACAGGCAGAAATGTGCATGGGTCGCTGGACTGGAAAGGCAGGGATGCTGCAGGGCAGGGCTGAGGTACACAGGCGGAAACGTGCAGGATTCGCTGGACTGGAAAGGCAGCGATGCTGTAAGGCAGGGTTGAGGTACACAGGCAGAAATGTGCATAGGTCGCTGGACTGGAAAGGCAGGATTGTTGTAGGGCAGTGCTGAGGCGTACTGGCAGGGTTGTGTGTATGCTCGTGCACAGAAAAGATGCAGGGAGGGATTGAAGCAGAATGAAGAGCTGTGTATTAGTCTCCAAATTAGATTACAGGACATCAATATTTGTAGGCCTTATTTCTGTAATAAGAGGGGTATGAAGGTCAGAGTTCGGGTGAAATTGCAAAGTTGTGTGTGGGTCTCTGGTGGAGTAACAGGGGTGCCGAAGGAAGAAGTGAGGCGCAGGGTCAAAGGTTTGTGCGGGCCTCAGCAGTAAAATTGCAAGGAATGCTGGAGGTTTATGTCAGGTACCGCTTGAGCTTCGACATATCCAGTATCCGCCTGGTTCGATCGTCTCCAAGATGTGCCCGGTGGCATCCTGTCCAGGCTGACCACACGCCTATCCTGAAAGACAAGCATACCAGCTCAAAAAGCAAGCATGTCAAAATGATTCACAGTAAAAAGAATCTCAAAATACTATTGAGAATTTGGGTTTCGCAGTAAAGGTTACCTGTCCGTAATTCTAGTTCCCCAGCGTGGATGTATGACGTTACAACGCACACTTTTACAACGCATGCACTTACAACGCATTTTTTACAACGCATAATCCATTACAACGCACTACACTTACAACGCATGACACTACAACGCATTTTTAAAAAATACCATTACAACGCATACCATTACAACGCATAATATTTAATTGCATTTAAGGTAAGTATTAGATAGTATAGGGGTAAAAATTACTTTTCTAACTCCAGGGGGTGCAACAGTAGGGTAAGTGTTGGGTAGTATAGGGGTAAAAATTACTATTCTAACTCCAGGGGGTGCAACAGTAGGGTAAGTGTTGGATAGTATAGGGGTAAAAATTACTATTCTAACTCCAGGGGGTGCAACAGTAGGGTAAGTGTTGGATAGTATAGGGGTAAAAATTACTATTCTAACTCCAGGGGGTGCAACAGTAGGGTAAGTGTTGGATAGTATAGGGGTAAAAATTGCTATTCTAACTCCATGGGGTGCAACAGTAGGGTAAGTGTTGGGTAGTATAGGGGTAAAAATTACTATTCTAACTCAAGGGGGTGCAACAGTAGGGTAAGTGTTGGATAGTATAGGGGTAACAATTACTATTCTAACTCCAGGGGGTGCAACAGTAGGGTAAGTGTTGGATAGTATAGGGGTAAAAATTACTATTCTAACTCCAGGGGGTGCAACAGTAGGGTAAGTGTTGGATAGTATAGGGGTAAAAATTACTATTCTAACTCCAGGGGGTGCAACAGTAGGGTAAGTGTTGGATAGTATAGGGGTAAAAATTACTATTCTAACTCCAGGGGGTGCAACAGTAGGGTAAGAGTTGGATAGTATAGGGGTAAAACTTACTATTCTAACTCCAGGGGGTGCAACAGTAGGGTAAGTGTTGGATAGTATAGGGGTAAAAATTACTATTCTAACTCCAGGGGGTGCAACAGTAGGGTAAGTGTTGGATAGTATAGGGGTAAAAATTACTATTCTAACTCCAGGGGGTGCAACAGTAGGGTAAGTGTTGGATAGTATAGGGTAAAAATTACTATTCTAACTCCAGGGGGTGCAACAGTAGGGTAAGTGTTGGATAGTATAGGGGTAAAAATTACTATTCTAACTCCAGGGGGTGCAACAGTAGGGTAAGTGTTGGATAGTATAGGGGTAAAAATTACTATTCTAACTCCAGGGGGTGCAACAGTAGGGTAAGTGTTGGATAGTGTAGTGTAATATTATGCGTTGTATTGGTAGGCGTTGTAATGGTATGCGTTGTAAAGGTATTTTTTAAAAATGCGTTGTAGTGTCATGCGTTGTAAGTGTAGTGCGTTGTAATGGATTATGCGTTGTAAAAAATGCGTTGTAAGTGTAGTGCGTTGTAACAGTTGCGTTGTAAAGGTTGTTCCCCCCCCAGCGTTAGTATTTTTACTACAGGTAAATGCTTTTGTACGTCAGGTGGGGAACTTGGTACCAAATACCATCACAGTAATGGTCATGTTTGTCACCTAAGGTGGGCACTTTAAGAAAGTAGTGCTGCTGCTAAATCAGCCATCTTAAATGCTCTCAAAGGCCAATGTAATAATATAAGAAGTAATAATTAGGAAGTCAACACATTACCAAAGGGTCTTCGCTCTGGGAGGCTATGAAAGATGCCAATGCAAGAGAAGTGGCATTACAGCCAAATAACTTCTCTTCTGCATTCACGTTTGTGCAGAATCGCATCCTTTAAATAGAGTTTCAAGGCGCGATAACCTGGGGAGAGACAGAAGGGACCACTGGTACCGCTCACAGCAATATGTTTAGTGAGTGAAATTCATTTTCACCTCAATGGTTTTTAGACCACTTTTGACCCTCCCCGGGAAAGATCCAGAAACTGGTGTAGGGAGCATCATTAGCAGCATTTTCACCGCACCCGATTTATAACTACGTCTGGTTGGTACCATCAGGACTGACATTGAAACACATGCTATCAAGGCTTCAATGTCTATGCCAATCGCACCATCTAGGAATTTCATCCAATGTGAGATTTTTCATTTCCAGTCTGGAAAGTAGGAGAGTGGGAAGGAAGACAAGCAAGAGAACACTTGCCTTCCACACCACAAGGACAACATGTCCACAAACACCGATCCGCTTCAACGTTCTCCACCCGACTAAAGGACAGTAGATATTAAGCTTTACTTCTGCTTGAAAAATTCCCTATCTATGGTTATCTACAGAGGTGTAGATTCCAGAAACATTTTCATGATCTCTCTTAGTGGAGATTCCTGCAGGCAGCAGAAATAGTCTAATTTAGTACTGGCGGTAAAAGAAAATCCTCTAATTTCTAAATCTGAAGGACAATCCATCGGTGCCGGTTCTTCCACCGCAGGAATGTGTCCTCTGCATTTAGCACCTCCTTCAGTCATAAGAGGCTTCTCCATTACGATCCCACCTTAAATTGTGCTTTGGTTCTTGTTCAATGCCCCGAGATAGTGGACTGCATTTTGGGTTGAACCGGGAATTTCAAATCCGAAACCCTTGGCAGAGTAGTTTTCTTGGACTCCTCTTAGTTTGCCTCTTGTTATTTCATATTCATATGGTACAGATTCCCGCAGGTATTTATGTATTTTACCATGCTGAAGGGGTCTGGTGGGCCTCAGTCTCCAGTGGTGCTCTGTTTCTTACAAGAAGATTTTTTGAGGATATTTGCAAGTTCAAATATGACTTTATACACCTAGTACAACACAGGGCACATTGCCCCATGCCGTACAATATTGACATGCAAGTGGTAGGTGTCTACAGACATCCCTTTTACCGCCTCAGTCTTCTCATATAGGTGAATATGTAGAAGCACTTCAACATATTGCAAGGATACAATGTGTTGAGAGCCCAAGCAGTCAAGGAAGGAGTCCTGTGTGGTATATAGACTGCACATCTCAAGCAAGTAGAAGAATTAGCTTTTTATGGAACCTCCATGGTGGAATTAAACACTGTCCCATAAAGGTGATGTTTTGAGCCAGCATAAAGTATGACTGTTTCTGGGATGCAGATAGGTAGCCATCTTCAACATTCCTTTGAATCCGCAAGTCTAATTTACCTTGCGAATAGAGTGATGACAAAGGAAATATTCCAACCTGGGCACTGCCACCAGACAAGCATGAAGGCCATTTGGAAAGCCAAGTCAGCACAAATTAAAATATTACTCACCTGTAACACTAGTACTCCATCAAGAGTATCTTAATTAAATGAATAAACATTAAAATATCTCTGAACATGTGGGGGATCCAGGGATCCCACATTCGTACAGATTCAGAGTGACTCCAGTGAAGGAGAAAGAAATGTTACCTTTATTCCTAGTTCCCCATCATGGGTATTCTATCTTAAACTACAAACAGCGAAGTATCTCCACACACACACTGGAAACTCGATGTAATAAATGTGCAGAGATATTCTAATGTTTAGGAATATCAAATAAGATCCCATAATGAAAAAACTCTGATATAAATTTACCCAAGCACATTCACTCCAAACTTGTAGTCATTAGCACTTGGGAAATGAAAATCTTCGAACTAGTACCTGTAAGTCTTCATGCCTTAAGACATGTGAGTTGCATGTTCTAGTCACTTTCTTATTTTTTGGCACCTGCATGTGGGCTTTGACCTCTTTCTATTTCTATATGGATTTAGTAGGGGAGAGAGTCTCAAATTTGAAATGACTTTTGCTCACTAATATTAAATTAGATGAAATTGTTTTGATTACTTATAAGAACGTGTAAATATTATAACTATAAATTATAAAGGATTGTTTTTTAAACATTTATATGTTTATAATAATGTATGGGATTTTTGCATTTATTATTTATCCTTCATAGAAAAAAAAAGACAACTTCGAGATTTTTCTGTATATGAATGTATTTTGTCTTGAAGAAGGTGGGATGCACTGTTTGGAGTTCAATGAAATATGTGTTGATTTTTTTTTCTGGGTTTGCTTGACATGGCAAAAAGAACAATTGACGGACAGAATGCAGAACAATGTCATACATTCACCCCAGTACAGAGATCTGAGCCTAAATCCATCGTTTTATTGCTGACCATGCCATTCCAGTTTGGACCCAGCCATATGCAAATCAGTCTTGACCCTGCGCTCAATGGGAACAAACCAGCCCGAACTGCCAGGCCAGGTCCTCCTTGGACTGGAAACAAGCATGCTAGGACCGGTTTCGGCTTTCAGCCCTCATCAGCCAGGATAGCTTGACTCCTGTGGCATGGAGAGCACGGGATCCACGTCTGGGCATACCCATCCCACTCGGGGGACAAATGCAAAAGGAACAATTGATGGACAGAATGCAGAACAATGTCATACATTCACCCCAGTACAGAGATCTGGGCCTAAATCCATCATTTGTTTGCTGACCATGCCATTCTAGTTTGGACCCAGCCATATGCAAATCAGTCCTGACCCTGCACCCAATGGGGACAGTCCAGCCCGATCTGCCAGGCCAGGTCCTCCTTGAACTGGAAACAAGTATCCCAGGACCGGTTTCGGGCTTTCAGCCCTCATCAGCCAGGATAGCTTGACTACAGTGGCATGGCGAGCATGGGACCCACGTTTGGGCATACCCGTCCCACTCGGGTGACAAATGCAAAAAGAACAATTGATGGACAGAATGCAGAACAATGTCATACATTCACCCCAGTACAGAGAACTGGGCCTAAATCCATTGTTTTTTTGCTGACCATGCCATTCTAGTTTGGACCCAGCCATATGCAAATCAGTCTTGACCCTGCGCCCAATGGTAACACTCCAGCCCGAACTGCCAGGCCAGGTCCTCCTTGGACTGGAAACAAGCATCCCCAGTACAGAGAACTGGGCCTAAATCCATTGTTTTTTTGCTGACAATGCCATTCCAGTTTGGACCCAGCCATATGCAAATCAGCCTTGACCTTGCGCGCAATGGGATCAGTCCAGCCCGAACTGCCAGGCCAGGTCCTCCTTGGACTGGAAACAAGCATCCCAGGACCGGTTTCGGGCTTTCAGCCCTCATCAGCCAGGATAGCTTGACTCCAGTGACATGGAGAGCGCGGGACCCACGTCTGGGCATACCCGTCCCACTCGGGGTGACAAATGCAAAAAGAACAATTGATGGACAGAATACAGAACAATGTCATACATTCACCCCAGTACAGAGGACTGGGCCTAAATGCATCGTTCTTTTGCTGACAATTCCATTCCAGTTTGGACCCAGCCATATGCAAATCAGTCTGGACCCTGCGCCCAATGGGAACAATCCAGCCCGAACTGCCAGGCCAGGTCCTCCTTGGACTGGAAACAAGCATCCCAGGACCGGTTCGGGCTTTCAGCCCTCATCAGCCTGGATAGCTTGACTCCAGTGGCATGGAGAGCACGGGATCCACGTCTGGGCATACCCGTCCCACTCGGGTGACAAATGCAAAAAGAACAATTGATGGACAGAATGCAGAACAATGTCATACATTCACCCCAGTCCAGAGATCTGGGCCTAAATCCATCGTTTTTTTGCTGACCATGTCATTCTAGTTTGGAACCAGCCATATGCAAATCAGTCTTGACCCTGCGCCCAATGGTAACACTCCAGCCCGAACTGCCAGGCCAGGTCCTCCTTGGACTGGAAAAAAGCATGCTAGGACCGGTTTAAAGCTTTCAGCCCTCATCAGCCAGGATAGCTTGACTACAGTGACATGGAGAGCACGGGACCCACGTCTGGGCATACCCGTCCCACTCAGGGGACAAATGCAAAAAGAACAATTGATGGACAGAATGCAGAACAATGTTATACATTCACCCCAGAACAGAGAACTGGGCCTATCCATTGTTGTTTTGCTGACAATGCCATTCCAGTTTGGACCCAGCCATATGCAAATCAGTCTTGACCCTGCGCCCAATGGGATCAGTACAGCCTGAACTGCCAGGCCAGGTCCTCCTTGGACTGGAAACAAGCCTCCCAGGACCGGTTTCGGGCTTTCAGCCCTCAACAGCCAGGATAGCTTGACTCCAGTGGCATGGAGAGCGCGGGACCCACGTCTGGGCATACCCGTCCCACTCAGGGTGACAAATGCAAGAAGAATACACAACAATGTCATACATTCACCCCAGTACAGAGGACTGGGCCTAAATCCGTCGTTTTTTTGCTGAACATGCTATTCCAGTTTGGAACCAGCCATATGCAAATCAGTCCTGAACCTGCGCCCAATGGGAACAGTCCAGTCCGAACTGCCAGGCCAGGTCCTCCTTGGACTGTAAACAAGCATCTAGGACCGGTTTCGGGCTTTCAGCCCTCATCAGCCAGGATACATTGACTCCAGTGGCATAAAGAGCATGGGACCCACGTCTGGGCATACCCGTCCCACTCGGGGTGACAAATGCAAAAAGAAAAAATGATGGACAGAATGTAGAACAATGTCATACATTCACCCCAGTACAGAGATCTGGGCCTAAATCCATAGTTTTTTTGCTGACCATGCCATTCCAGTTTGGATCCAGCCATATGCAAATCAGTCTTGACCCTGCGCCCAATGAGGTGGTGAAGTGAGCTAAAGAATGATTATGGATTCAACCCAGATCTGTGACTGGGGGGTGAGTGTCTGAAAAGGTTCAGCGCTCCGTCCATCATCTCTTTGAGTTTGCTTTGTTTGCCCTAAGTTGGCAGGGTATGCCCAGACGTGGGTCCCTTGCTCACTTTGCCACTGGATTCAAGCTAGCCAGGCTGATGAAGGGGGTTACCCAGAAACTGGTCCCAGGATGCTTATTTCCGGTTCAGGGAAGACCTGGCTTGGCAGTTCAGGCTGGACTGTTCCCATGAGGCACAGGGTCAAGACGGATTTGCATATAGCTGGGTCTGAACTGAGGTGGTCAAGTGAGCTAAAGAATGATGATGGATTCAACCCAGATCTGTGATTGGGGGTGAGTGTCTGAAAAGTTTCAGCGCTCCGTCCATCATCTCTTTAAGTTTGCTTTGTTCGCCCTAAGTTGGCAGGGTATGCCCAGACGTGGGTCCCTTGCTTACTTTGCCACTGGATTCAAGATAGCCTGGCTGATGAGGGTTATGAACCCGCAACCGGTCCCAGGATGCTTGTTTCCAGTCCAGGGCAGACATGGCTTGGCAGTTCGGGCTGGACTGTTCCCATGAGACACAGGGTCAGACTGATTTGCATATTGCCATGTCTGAACTGGGGTGGTGGAGTGAGCTTAAGAATGATGATGGATTAAACCCAGATCTGTGACTGGGGGTGAGTGTCTGAAAAGTTTCAGCGCTACGTCCATCATCTCTTTGAGTTTGCTTTGCTTGACATGGACCAAAGTGCCTCCGAGTCTTGTAATCAAGGACCGTTTACTGTATATGATCCTCTCTGTACTAGAAACTTTACTGTAATAAGTGTGTGAGCATGTAAGTATGGGTGTGTGTTGGATATGGGGTTTTGTATTGATGCAAATAATTATACTTTTGTACATTTGTAATAATAGTGTGGAAAGCAAGCTATATATTTACCAGCTGCTAAATATGAGTTGGAGGTGGGAACTTTTTTAATGTTTTGAGATATTGGTATTCCTACTTTCTATCAGTAGTCCGAGCCCCCCTTTGCTTTTTAATTCAAACAATATTGTGTTATGAAATTGTGTTGGCTCTTCCATGTGACCGCTGTGCTTTACATCTGAGTACAGATTCAATGTTGCTGCATGCCCCGCCTCGAATGAGCTGTAACTCTTCTCCAAAGAGTGCAGCTAGCTTTGATATGACAGAAAGTGATGACAGCAATTACGCAAATTGTGATCTCTTACTAGGACAGGAGAAGGCCTTTCCTTAGTTAATCAAAGTGTTCACCTGGAGCTTCACGTCTTTTGTCCTTTCTATATAGGATCCACGGCATCTACAAATGTCCAGTGAATACAGAGGTATCCATAGCAGACATCCGTGGGATAGTCCTTGTTGACGACCATTAGATCTTAGACAACAAAACCATAATTCGTGGTGAAACGATCATTGACGACAACACTGCTGACTATCACTCCAAGGATGTCCCTTCCTTCTTCACTCAATGACACCATTGACGATGATACCATTAACGTTGACGATGATACGGTTGATACCTTGACATCCAGGAACAGTGCAAACCAAACCAGCACTGTTATCAAAATTTATACAATGTACACACCCTTATGATAATTTACTGAGTGGCGCCACACTCCTATCTCCAACCACTACCCTGCAATTGTCACAACATAGACAGTGGATTTTCCAATGCAAGTTACCTTGCTAAGTATAAAGGTGACAGCAAGCCTACCGTCTCAGATAGTGGACATGAACTGGAGACAGACCGCAGCGACCAAGATGCCTGGGAGACTGCCTACAGTCTTACTCAACTGGATGTGCGTTACATTCCAGAGTTTGAGGTCGAAGCCCTAGAAAACATCTATCAGGACTAAGAGTATTAACCCCAGATCTTCATAGTTGGCAACTCTCCTCTTTCTTATTGACCTCCATGTTATAGCAGACAGCCAATGGTCATGCAGGTGTTTGTCACATTTTTGTCAAAATTTCAACACATGATGGACATTTTTCAAAATGTACTTCTTTTGCAACCTACAGGGCAACCTACGCCTGCCCCACCCTTAGTACCTACTGCACCTATTCTACCTCCGCCTCCGCCCCCAGCTCCACTACCTATATTTCAAACAACCACTGGTCCCGCCGACTCAAAGTCTTGAGGGATGAAGACTCATCAGATTCTGTGTTTTCAGATTTGGAGGAAGACTGTGAGCTCCCACAGGTAGATGACAGAAGTGATTCGGAATGGGACGAATACTTCTTACACAAGGAATGCGATAAATCACCCCCAACCGGATTCCCATCTGGACGACTTACTTAGCCCAGTTTTATGCTCCAATGGAGAGAGTTGCTAAAAAGTTCAATCTCCCAATGGCTTCAGTGGAGCAGTAATGCTTTCTTTATGATTTTTAACAGCAAACCAAATCCACACAGTCCATACCTATTCTGGGCCACGACTAGACTAAAGGCCTAAAAATGATGAGGACATCTGCTATGGTTCAAGCAGTGGTTCCATGTCTGGAGAAAAAGTACAGGGCCCAGATTCAGCGTCTGCCTGCTTCATAGGTCACCCAAAGCAAAACCCGTAAACAAAAGCAACACAGATCAAAGTACCTGATCACCCCATCATCAGCCCCTCTAGACAGAGATGGCCTCCAAATTGATAATTTTGGCCAGAGAGAGTTAGTTCAATGGTGTCAACATCAATCAAAGCTGCCAATGCTTTAGCTATATTGGACCATTTAGATCGTCAGCAGTGGCATGTCATCTCATCACTATTAAACCTCGTTCCTGAGGACGAGAAGGAAGCTGTAATCGCAATAATCAAGGAAGGAGCAATAACCTCTGTAGCAGTCATTGATGCAGCAATAAACTATTCCAAAGCAGGCTTCTGTCAGCTGGCAGGAGCAGTGGTGTTAAGACAGTAGGGATGGGTGGGATCTACAGTTTTCCATCCAGAGGTCCAAGCAAAGATCCTTGATATGCCCTTTGATGGTCTCACCCTTTTTGGGAAACATGTGGATTACGCCCCAGAGAATATTAACATAGATACGGACATGTCTCGGTCCATCCACTTTCCGTGGCTCAAGTAGATCCCACGCTTACAGGGGAGCCTTCAATCAGTATTGGGATCAAAACAGGCCCTATTACCACACTCGACAAATTGGATATGAGCAAGGGTACACAATCAATCGGATCCAAGGCGAGGGTATTGCAGACCATCCAGGTGGAAAAGGAGCCCCGCTAAAAGGCATTCCTACAACAACCAAAACAGAGCTTTACTTCCTGCAACTGCCCACCACCCCTCTCAGTCTCAGCAGCTTGGGGGTAGAATTTTCCTTTTATCCCCTCATGGGAGTCCATAACATCGACTCCATAGGTGTGACAAATTATACACTCAGGACATGCATTGGAATTTGTACAGAAGCCACCGGTCTGCCCGCCCAAGAAAGAACATCATCTTCACTTGAGGGAGCTAAAACTGAAAATTTGCCCCCAGAAGTTAGTGATAGAGATGGTCCCAAGATCCCAGACAAACCAAGGATTTCACTCCAGGTAATTTATTATAAGAACAGGACAATGGAGGCTGATTCTAGACCTCTGAGAACTGAACAAGTTCTTGAAAAAACTGTTTTTTCGCATGGTTACCACCCAAGAAGTCGTCCTGTTGATCCAGGAAGGAGACAACCTGACTTCCCTGGATTTTTAAGATGTGGTTATCCATATCCCACACCGGACACAGAAATGCCTCTGCTTTTCAGTGGCAGGGCAGCACTACCAATTCAAGGCCCTTCCCTTTGAGCTCAGATCAGCATTTTCGGATATTTACCAAATGCCTAGTGCTGATTGCTGCTTTCCACAGGCAAGGGGGTCATAAAGTGTACCCGTAGTTGGATGAATGAATGGTCAAGGCTCCATCAAGGAAAGAAGCAAAAACTACTATGATCACATGCATAAGCCTGTTTCACAGATTGGGACTGACACTAAACATTGACACAAATACTTTATGGAACCAAATTAAAACTTCAATTCCTAGGAGCTATACTAGACAGCCAATTAGGAAAGGTTTTTCCCTCATAGGACAAAGCAAGGAAGCTCAAAGTCATAGGAAAGGATTTCTAAACCAGACAATGAGTCGTGGTCAGGCAGTACAAGTCTCTGCTGGGCCTGATGCCATCTTGCATAGTCATTTTATTCTTTTGCAGGTTCCAAATAAGACCCATCCAACAAGAGCTGGATGGCTAATGGAAACAAAATATAAGGCTCATGAATGGCACAGTCCAATCTACAAGATGACACAAGCAGGCTGCTATTGTGGAGATTCCCTACAAATCTCAATACAGTCCTCTTTTTCCATCCTTATTTAGACAGGGTGGTGCTCACAACTAACGCATTCATGGATGGCTGGGGAGCTCATACTCAAGAGCTGTCCACCCCAAAGTTCTCTGCTCAAACAGAAAGAAGATGCTCCATTTCAATGTCCTGGACCTTTGGGCCCTATGACTCGGACAAAAAGTATTTTTCTAAAAACTGGCAGGTCAAGCGGTCATCTTCCGATGGACAATGGTTTACATTGCCAAGCAAGGAGGAAGAGAGTGTCAACCTCTCTCGGAAGAGCCCTAACAGCTTTGGGGCTAGACTATTTCTCATCACCTGTACATGGCTGTGGAGCACCTCCCTGGATGTCGAAATGATCAGCTGAAAACACGCAGCCATACATAGTCAACAAAAAATTCCAGTGTTACGCCAGCAGGTCCCATTGCAATGCCTTTTCGATCAAATGGTCCATCGCCTTTGCATACACCTTTTTGCCATTTCCCCTGAGCCCCAGGGCCCCAAGAACTGTACCCATATTCTCACTGCCCTGGCCTCACCAGTAATGGTTCACTGAGCTCCTGAATCTATTTGTACACCCATCAATACCACTGAAGATGCACCCCAATCTCCTCTTCAGACACAACGGAGAAATTCTACATCATGACATCCTATTGTTAAACCTAACGTCGTGGTGCCTGACGATCTAGGATTGGTTATCTTGATCTCACACCAGAATGTAGAAACTTCCTGGCACAAGCCCAGGTGCCAGCTACCACAACATCTATAACAGCAGATGGAAATGTTTCTGTGTTTGGTGCAGAACCAAAGAATTCCACTCAGCGACTATAACTCTTCACCGAATACTTACATATTTACCGAGGCTAGCCAAAAGTGGTCTTAAATACTTGTCAGTGTGAGTCCGTCTGGCAGAAGTCTCATGATTTCAAAGAACGGAGGATAATTTGACCACTCTTCTCACACCAAGGATAACAAAACAATTTAAGAAGGGACTTTTAAGAGCATTTCCTCCTGTTTAGTGCCCACCAGTACCCTGGTAGTTTAATACTATCCTGAGTAAGGTCATGATGCTTCCATTCGAGCCAATCCATAGATTGATTTCCTAGAAAACCGCTTTTCTCTTGGCGCGTATATCAGCTCAAAAATCTCACTCACAGTTTTTCTAAACTAATTCACTTGATGTCCTTTAGGGCGTAGAGCATTTGTAGATAATTCCTAACAGGAAATGTATCTATTTTTTTGCAAATGCCATCCTTTTTTGTGAACCGCCAGAAAAATGGCGAACACAAACCTGCACAGGATCGGTATCCTATGTTTGCAAAACTCTTATGACCCCTGGACATGTGCACTTTGAGGGAGAGAGAGAAAGTGTGCCTCCATGGCTAACTGGAGCACTGCAGATGGCAAGATTCCTGGGCTGGGGAGGCTTATGATGGACAAGGAGAGACTGCGCCCTCTACCTGTGCCCCTAAGTCGAGCTCTGAGGTCTCTTGCAGGGGGGCGATCCATAAAGAGAATATCTGGAGGAAGACATCACTCCCGTTCGACACCGAGAAGAGGTACTGAACCTACTTGCTTACCTTCAAGAGCTGGTTCAACGTCAAGAACTCTTATGACGTCGAGGAGGAGGCCACCATCGATGTCTAGGGGGACTTCGATGCAGAGACACCATACAACGGCAAGAACTTCAATGTTGAGACACTGCTCGACATCGAGCCATCAGGCACCTGCCTTGACCAAGACAGCAGAGTGGCTTTCATGGATGAAAATGCGCAGACTTCCTTCAGACTCTGATTCGGAGTACTCTAGCTTAGTGACCATTCTGGATTCACCAACATTGCCTCATCTTGCAGCTGAATCTACTCCTCGGCCTTCACATCCTCCTCCTCAGCTCACTATTCCAGCTCTCCCTCCAGTGCCATTTGTGCCAGTCTCTCTGCCACCACAAGCTGCTGAAAGGGTGACACATACACCAAGGTGCCCTATATCTTCACACTAATGATTCCAAACCTCACTCCTATAGATCTAGGTCAAGGTCAACATCAGATCGTTGGCATCGTTCAAGACACCATCATTCAAGATGGAGAAGATACTCTACATCTAGATCAACATCTTCCCGATATCGCCATACGTTATCTTCAGGATTGTATTAACCTACCTTAATGGATTCTCCGCCACTGAGAATATCACCAACAGATGATATTAACACCTTCTAGGAAATTCTTATCAGGGAAGCTAACAAATTGAATACAGATTTACTGACTACTACAACATCCATGTTGGTAATCTTCAGACACTACATCAAAGGCCCGCATCTAGACCACTACTACCTTTGGTTCTAGGACTTCTTGAACGAACTATGGAGCTTTACCTGACTCTGGCTACTGTAAAGCGTTCTCCTTCATGCCTCCAAAAGAAATACAGACCACAGTACCAAGATCCGTCCTTTCTTCACACAGACCCAATTCCAGACTCAGTCGTTCTTTCAGCAGCTTGGAATCGTCATGCCACTGCGCCATCTTCTACGGTACCTCCAGATAAGGAGAGCAAGCAACTGGATTCAGTGGGAAGGAACGTCTGTGAAAGCTCTGCAGTTTCCATGGAAGCTGCTAGTGCTACTGCTCTCCTACAACACTATGACAGGCTCTCTTTGGAACTCCATTCAACAATTCATAGGCGATCTTCCCAGAGAAAAGCGTCAGGATTTCTAAGAGACTGTCAATAAAGGCATGATGATGTTGAACCAGGTTATCAGTGCTGCAGCAGATTCCTCCACTGTAGCAGTGTATGGCTACTGTCATGGCCTGGCTCTTTGGCGCCCTTCTTGGTTGAGACTAACAAGCTTGAAACCCGAAGCCCAACATGGTATTTTCAACCTGCCTTTTTCTGGTAATACCTTGTTTGGCTCTCATGCTGACAATGAGATGCCTAGGGTGAGTTTGAATTTGTCACCCTTAAAGCAGTTGGATTGGAAAAAAGGAGAGCATATAGAAGACATTCCTATAGGTCTTATAACTGCTGCTTTTTCCACCAGACAGCTCAAATCCCTCATTGGTCTTCAGGACAGTAGTAACTACAAACATCTCAGCCACAAAGGCCTCAACAACAGCGCCGTCAGTCAAGAAGCAGAGGAGGACAGATATCATCGGCCCAAGTCACTAAAACAATGAGTGGCAAACAATGAGTAATACTCAGGTAAGGGGAAGCATGATGTCTATCTTGCAAGAGTGGCAAAAGATAACTACCAATAAATAGTGCTGAATATTGTAGAGCAAGGATACTGTCTCAGATTCAAGTGTCCATCACCATCTATTCCACTGAAGAAAATTTCCCTTTTCCAACGGGATCAACTACAACAAGATCCATCTTTTTACAGAAACAGGCGATGGAAAAGGACCACCCTCATTTGAAAGGAACGGGAATTGTTTCCCGTTATTTTCTGGTGAAGAAGAAAAAGGGACCCAAAAACGAATACAGACCCATTTTGGACCTCAAAAAGCGAACAAATGAGTTTGCAAATAAAAATTCATAATGCTGGCTCTTCATCAGATCTATCCACAACTCCATCAAGGGGACTGGCTTTGCTCGATAGACCTGCAAGAGGCTAATTTTCACATCTCAATAGCTAAAAAACGTCGAAAATTCCACAGCTTCGTTGTAGGCAAAGACCACTATCAATACAAGGTCCTTCTCTTCGGCCTCAAGTGTGCACCGCAAACTTTTTCCAAATGCATGGCAGTTGTAGCAGCCCACCTTAGGAAAATGAGGATCTTCGTCTGTCCATATCAGGGCGATTGCTCATTGAGGCATCTACCTATCAGCAAGCAAGCCAACATTATCACCTAACCGTCATGACTCTCATCGACTAGGTCTGCATGTGAATCACAACAAGTCCCTCTCAACACTGTTCAATTTCTTCATTACCTGAGTGCAGTTATAGACACACTACACACAAAAATGTGTCCTTCGGAGGAGAGTTCATTATCTATCCTTCAGAAATGTTGCAATATGAAGAAAACATCCCATCCAACAGTTAGACAAGTCTCTTCTCTCCTGGGTTTAGTGGCGTTGTGCATGTTCATAGTCTCTTTATGCGGCCTCTCCAACAATGCCTGGAAGATCAATCGGATCAGACCTCAGGAAGATGGGAAGACAGAGTGCTTTTCGCCACTCAAACAATCTCTCACATAGTGTCGCCAGTCAGAGAATCTCTTCAAAGGGATGACTTTCCACCAAGACATTCCAGCCCAAACCATAGTGAAGGATGCCTCCTTGACAGGTTAGGGTGCCCATATGGACAATCTACAGATTCAAGGCAAGTGGTCACAAGCAACAGCCTTAACACATGAACCTTCTGGAACTGAGGGCAGTACATCTAGTCCTGAAGGCTTTCCTTCCGTCATTCAGAACAGAACAGACTCTCTCCTTGTTCAGGCGAACAATACGAAAACCATGCATTATCTGAACAAGCAGAGTGGGATAAGATCCAGATAGCTGTCCCTCAAAACACAAGCAATCTGGAACTGGCTCATTTCCAGGAATCTCAAGATTACAGTGGTCCATCTTACGGGAACCCAGAATTCTCAAGCAGACGCTCTCAGCAGAATTATTCCAGAAAACTACAAACGGGTTCTAAACAACGCTGTACTTCACACCATCTTCTCCGATTGGAGTTTTCCCCAAATAGATCTTTTTGCAAACTGAGAAAACAGGAAATGCCTAAGCTTCGTCACGAGGTTCCACCAACCAGGCACACTGGGGAATGCCCTATGCATCGACTGGTCAGGCAAATTTCTTTACACATTTCCTCCAGTTCCCCTACTGCTAACAGTGATCATCGAGTTCTCACACTCGAAAGGCAGAATTATTCTCATTGCTCTGGAATGGCCTCTATAGTGGTGGTACATGGATCTCCTTCACAAGTGTCGACACAAGAAGCTGCAGTGCAGACCGGATCTTCTTCATAAGTTCAAAGGCCAGATTCAACATCCCAACCTTCCATTTCTGAACTTGGCTGCATGGCTCCTGAACTCATACAATATGGCCACTTAAACGTTCCTCAGGAATGCATGGATGTGCTAACAGAAGCCAAGAGACCATCTACAAGGACTTCCTATTCCTTCAAATGGAAGAGGTTCTTCGTCTGGGGTTCTGAGAACAATGTTAACCTTCTTGAATGTCAGGAAGAGGCTATTCTTCCATATCTTCTCCATCTCACTAAAGCGAAATTGAATTTCTCGTCAATTAGAATACATCTTGCAGCTATCACAGCTTATCGAAAAATGTCCTTCACAAGGTGCCTTTTTCACAATGCCTGTCATTAAAGATTTTCTGGAAGGCATTAAGAGGATATATTCTCCCCTCAGGAGACCATCTGCTCTATGGGAACTAAACATTGTCCTCTCTCACCTGATGGGCCCTCCCTTCAAGCCCATTCATAAAGCATCTCACCAACACCTCTCTTGGAAGGCTTACTTCTTGGTAGCCATTATTTCAGCTTGCAGAGTTAGCAAAATACAGGCTCTCTGTTCACATAAACCTTACACAGTATTCCATAGCAACAGGATATTGATGAGGACCCATCCTAAATTCCTCCTGGACGTAGCCTTAGATTTCCATGTCAATCAGAACACTACTTTACCTACATTCTTTCAAAACCTCTTTTCTTCTGCAGAGAGATCTATCCACACTCTCGATGTTAAGAGAGTGTGAGGTTCTATATAGATAGGATAAAATGTTTGAGAAAATCAAACTATGGTACTCTAGGGACAGGATAGGCCACTTTCAAACAGTCCTTATGTAGATGGATTGTCTACTGCATAATACTTTGTTATTAAAAAGCAAACAAAACTCTATATGGCAAACCTAAGGCCCAACCCACCAGGGGTAAATCAGCTACGGCTGCTTTGCTTAGGAACATCTCAATTGCTGAGATTTACAAGGCTGCAAATTGGAGATCAGTTCACACCTTTACGAGATACTATTGTGTATAGGCTTGATGTCCATATGGGGCAAGCATCTCTAAAGAATCTGTTTGCCTAATTTTACTTTTCTCCGTTTGGGGATCATTTTGTGAATCTATTCAGTGATTATGATTATCAAAGGAGATCCCTGAGAGAGAAGGAATTTTTTCTCACCTGTAATCCTAGTTATCTCTCAGGAGAATCTCCACTGAAATCATAAGCAACCCTCCCTCCTCCTCTACGGAACAGATAATACATACATACCACTATACTACTGTGTAGCTTATCTAAAAGAAATGAGAAAACTGCCATCTTCAGGGCATGATGGGACACTGGTGGTCAGAAGGCTCTTAATGGCACATGTCCTATTTACATTGTTTCAATGCGGCAGTCTATACAGGCTACATTGCTATGTATTATTCCTTAGCTTACTTTAAAAAAAAGTAAAAAGAGTTTGTAAGGATATTTTTTAAAAGATCACTTTTCAATTTTGTTTTTGTGATTTTTAATAGCTGACCCTTTTTTCCTTCTAAATTTTAAAGTAAGTCCATAAACATTGGCAATATAGCCTCTTTTTAAGGCTGCAAAAATATAGCATGTTAAAATATCTGTCACATATGTTCCCTGGCCTTTCCGAAGTAAGGCAAAGTAGATGTGACTTTGAAAGAACTGCAACGGGATCCCGGCACGTAGGTGGGACTATTCAGTGCTAATGATTTCAAGGAGATAACCCTGAGAGAGTACTAGAATTACAGGCAAGAAACCATTCCTTTCTATTCATATTCACCTAAATAAACCTATCATTCTGCTGTCTTTCGTCCCAAATCAACCAACATCAGCAGAAAAGCAATTGTACTTGGTTGTTGTGCGCAGGAGCCTCAGGTTTCACATAGACAAGATAAAAAAAAATTGATTTTCGGACCAACTGTTTGTATCTTTCAGCCACCCAAGGACTGGGTGCCCCCTGTCCAAAACAGGGAATAGCATGTTGGCTATCAGCATCTCACACCTTCTGCCACAACAAGGTGAAGTGTCTATACCAGTGGAGAGCTTGGGCACATTCTATCAGAAGCATACTGTAGCACTCTATGCTAATGCGCCTTTGCAAGGAATATGCAGTGCAGCTACCTGGAGGAGCAGACACTTTCACAAATCAAGTCAGCAGTGGTACAGTCTGCCCTCTGTAACCTGTGTGCCTGATTTCCGTTTCCTTATATTTCTTATGATTATTGTGTACTGCTTACTATTCTGATTGAAGCATGTGAATATGTATAAGATATAGAGATGGAAAAAAACTAGTTACTTATCTGTAACTCGGTTCTCCAACGTCGGTATCTTTCATATATTCACATGCAACCCTCCCTCTTCCCTGTCAGAAGCTCATTTATTATATGCTTTTCTCACACTTTGTCCTATGAAATCTGAGCTATGGTGGCCTCTGGGAGGGGGGGGGGGGGAGTAGGAGAACTAGCACTTTCATCTCATTGGTTGGAGCTTGGGTTACTTAAAATTACGTGGATGCGCTACTAAACAAACATTGTTATTGAGGCCTATGGCCATTTTAGCACAGGTTACCGTTATTTAAGATTACCGGGGATTCCCAGCCGGATGACAGGGAATGAATGATTCAAGCATATAAATATATAAAATATCCATGCTAGAGAAGTATGATATTATAAAGAAAAAGCCCACTTGTCACTTGTCAAACCTATGATATCCAAGTGGTTTACATTCAAAGAATGACATCACCTCAGATAAGGGATCAAAAAGAGAGACATGTCTATTGTACCTGCACAGTACAGTCCTAGACTATTGAGATTAGACTAAGTTTGCAGTCATGGCTTGATTTTAGCTTACGGAAAAATACATACCCCCGATTTATTTTCAAAATCTCCCACTTCCCAGTTTTAAAATGCTGGCATGTGTGAGGAAGTTCTCTGTGTCTTTAGTGGAAGTCAATAGATTGAATCTCTTAGAGGCTATTTCGGCCAGACTATAGGACTTTGCTGTGTCATCTGGTGACAAGCAGCTGTGCCCCCCCTCATTAGGGAGGAGGAGTTACGCTCCCCAGCAGCCAGTGCAGAAAAAGTGAAAAATAAAACGGAAATAAAATGAATTACCGTTTTCTTTTTCACTGCTCCCAGCCTGAGCACTGATTGGGGGCGGGGCACTGCTGCTGATTGGAAGCATGGGAGTTTTGCTCACTCCACCAGTTTACACTGTGCAAGTCACTTTGGCCAGCTGTTTTGCGACGGCCAGCCTGACACGTGCAGTGTAAACCTCTCCACATATCTGTCTCAGGGAGCTGGGTGGCGGGCATGCATAGGCCCCCTGTGCCTGCTGGAGCATCGAGGCAGCCGGCTCCAGTCAATCCTGGAGCTGCTCTCATGCTTCTCTTCTGCAGCATGTGAGTAGAGTCGGGATTTGCAGAAAGGGGTTGCCGAGGCTCCACAAGGTGCTGTTGTGGTCCATGAATAAAGAAGAAAAAGAAGGAGGAGAGTGTAACACAGGTAAGTACATTTTAAATTTCTTTTAAATCTTTTTGACCCCCACTGGGTTTCGCTCTTGGTCCCCTCAACACTCTTCCAGTGTTGAGGGTCACCGCTAGCCACTGGTGACAAGACTGATGGGGGTGGATGTAGGGAAAGGTTTGCATGCCTCCCCTGAAGCAATGCAGCTCCTATTTGGAGCAATGTAATGCATCCATTTGCTTCCTGGAGTGCTCTTTGGTACCTCATTTGCTCATACTAAGCTTCATTATCCTCTGTAGTATCAGCTTCTACAGGCTGAGATTGGCTGTGGAGAGGCATGTTGTACTAGTGCTGTTATCTGTGGTGGTGGTGGTGCTAGTGTTGAAGAAGGCTGTGGTAATGAAAAAGGTTATTGAGGGACTGGAAAACATGTGCTGAAGTCCTGCATCATAGCTTGCAGGTCCTTGAGGATGTCATGCAGAAGTTGGGATGTGTTATCATATTAACTGTCATAACTTTCCCGTTACCTTGGCCTGTCCTAATGCCATTTTGGCCCCCCTCCTGGAATTCTGGGTGATGTAACAGGCATCCCAAAGCATGTGCGGACTGAAGGTAATACAGCCAAAAAGCCATTGATGACTCCGCCATCCACAAGCAAGTCTTCCAGAAGAATATAGTAATTTACCTGCAACTGTGGTTCTCCAGCGATGGTATCTTCAATAGATTCACATACTTAATTTCCTGTTTTCTAAGTGGGAGTCACTCAGTAACTTTGCCATAGCAGTGTAAGGCACGACGCTACAGGAGACATACTTCCACTTTGGATTGTTTCAGTAGTTGTCTTGATAGTGCAGTGAGAGCTAGTTGTCTTTCTGTCGATGGATATGCCTTTGCCTTCTTTGCGCCTGTTACTTCTCCAAAGTGAAACTTTGAAGATTTGCTGCTATTGAACTCAAGACATCGTGATTTGAAAAGTCAGATACAGACTGCTATTGAGTTGTTGTAGAGGCCTTTTGATCCCTATTATCGAAGAATCTTGGATGACCTAATCAGTGGTCACACCCACATCGTCTTCTCATTCTCCTTGGGCTGTAGGCTGGCCACAGGGATCTGCATCTCATGGGTCCCATGCTCGCTGTGCCACTGGATTCAAGCTAGTCTGGCTGATAAGGTGTGATACCCTGAAACCAGTCCCAAGATGCCTGTTTCCGGTCCAGGGAGGACCTGGCCTGGTAGTTCGGACTGGACTGTTAGCAGGATCAAGACTGATTTGCATATGGCGGGGTCAAACTGGAGTGGCATAGTGAGGAAAATAACGATGGATTCGAACCAGATCTCTTGACTGGAGGTGAGTGGTTGAAAAGTTTCACACTCCGTCCATCATCTAGTTGTGTTTGCGAGCTGCATCTCTGTCACATTCTGCCACATCCTCCTGTATAATGAATATCTTTGCCAGAGGTTCACCAGTGACCTTGGCGCGCGATTTATGAACCAATAGCAGTGACACAGTGACACCCATGGACAAAACGAGTATGGTGTAGGTAACCTGTTTCCTTCTAATCTGTGACACTCTTTTCTGGGTCATAATTGGGGTGTTCATCGTTGGACAGGTCGGCGATGAAAATGCAGCCGTTGATGTAGGAGCAGTTATTGAAAGGATCTGAACTGAGGATGTAGCCACACACAGGATGATCGACGGTGTAAGCACTGATAATGCAAAAGCAAAGAAGATAAAAGGAGAGGTAGATAGGTGGATATTTGGTCAACGACAATGCCGGTTGCAGATAAGGAAGAAAATGCCTTCTAACAGTCACAATAAGAAATACAATGTTGCCCTGGCTCAACAATCTGAAAACATTACTCCTCAGCTAAGAGTCTGCTAGAGGGTTTATTGACCCCAAATCTCAGGTTGAAGTGAGGAAAATGTAGGTCAATAAAAGACTTCTGAATCTGTGGTGAAATATGTGCTACAGTGGCCTCTAGGGGGAGTGAAGTGCAGAGCATTTTCACCTCATTGAGTGAAGTCTCTGTGAATATGCTACTAAACAACAAGCATTGGCATAGCCAATAGGTCTCGCTTTTGGGACCTTATAAGTATTTAGTTATGCAACTGTTGCATAGTTAAACACTTATAAGGTCCCAAAAGCGAGACCTATTGGCTATGCCAATGCTTGTTTTTAAGTCGGAAAGCAATCTGGGTTACATTAGAAGAAGCGGCCGTGAAAGTGAAAGTGATCGCGCGATCGCGATCAAACATCAAAGCGGCCGTGCGGCCGCAAAAGTGAAAGCAAATGGTGTGCAGGTTGCCAAATGGTGCGCGCGCCCGTCGCACATGCACTGTATTTGGAGGCCTGGAAGCACTCGTTTGCACTTCCAGATCCCCCATTTACAAAAGCTCTCACGAGAGCAGCGCTAAAGCGCTAGCTCAGGCGAGACCTAAAAACACTATTCCATTGCTTTTTGTGCATATTAATGGTGTTAATATGGTTCACTGCTATTGACAAGAACCATAGGACTTCCAACATGAGGACAGGGAATGATTCAAGCATGTACATCTATAAAAGCTTTTTGCAACAATAGCGATCGTAGAGCCTTTTCTGCATCCCTTTGAGGCCCAATGTTGATCACGGGGCAAAGGAGGAATAGCAAGGGTATCACAGGTGACTACTGAGGCGCAGTGATACAGATATTTATTAGCAACCTTTGAACCATAAGGTGCTTGTTGGTGTTTGAAATATAGTATTTTGATGGAGTTACCTGCAGGGGGGCTGGTACATATCGGCCAATCTCTGCTTCAGTGTGCCGTCGACTTGGGGTAGGTTGCGGGGGTCTATCGGCCACAGTACTGAAACCCCGGGTGGCAGGCGGCCGGTCGAGGCTCCCCACACGTCTGTCCTGGAAGATGGTGTACATGTTAAATATTTACCAGTCACGTAAAATCATGCCAGTTCATCAATTCAAATATTTTAATATTTAGATCCCCCTCTCCAGACCTGTGACGCTCCTAGTTTTGCCCAGAGAGTACTGCACTTGGTGCTCACTCCCCCAGAGCTATGTTATTTCTGTAGCCCCTCCTGCAGGTGTTACTGTAAGAATAGGACTTATCTTTCCTGTCAGAGATCAAGTTACTTCACAGTTCTCCCCTCCATCCCCAAGCAAGGTCAGTGCTTTACTCTATCTGCCCAGTAGCTGTTTTACTTCAGCAGCACTCAAAGTCCCTTCCAGTAAGTTTTGCTCCAAAATAATTACTTAGCTTTAAATACCCCAAATTGCTGTGTTGCTTCAGCATTACTCCATACAGTGGCCGTGTAACATTTTGTACCACATTTTCTAGGCACTTTATTATGGTCAGTTTGATTGTCTGATCATACCTCTATCACGTTGCCAGCTTAATGATTAAGTTACTTACACCGGTAACGCCTTATCTGGTAGAGACAGGATCTAGCTGCAGATTCCTTCCTTACCTTTGAGTAATCCCCCGGCGCCAGACTGGATCCAGAATTTTTTTCCACAGCAGTACCTCTGTGCGTTGGTAAAGGGCGTAGAGCAACTTGTAGCGACGTCGTCCACTGGATGTGACATCAATAGAGTCCATATTAGCCCTTCCTTGACACGCTGATGTCAGTTTCTTCCATGATCACTTTCTGCACTAAAAAGCGGAGCCACTTATAGAAAATGATAGGAAACAGTGTGCCCAAACATAAATTTCTTTATGTAAAACGTTTGTTATTTTATTTTATATATATTTTGTTTAAACTGAAAGGCACAAGACTGCCAGAAGAGATCTGGGAACAGAAAGGACAACCCACTTCTCAGAGCGGCGGGGAGGGCGGGTGGTAAGGAATCTGCGGCTAGATCCTGTCTTTACCAGATAAGGCGTTACCGAAGGTAAGTAACTTATTCATCTGATAGACATCTAACCACAGATTCCTTACCTTTAAATTAGAAACCCAAGCAATACCATCCCCGGAGGAGGGTCTGCAAACTGGTCCACAACTAGGACTAGCCAGCCTTGATAAGAGAGAGAGAGTGACCGGCTGTCAGAGTGGTAGATGAGAGAGAAGACGCCCCACCAGAAATACTGGAGAAATTTTTTAGAAAAGACACCTACGTCAGAAGAATAAGGATGGGTTAGAAGAACACTTCAGATAAATCCAACACCATAAAAGAGAAAAAGAAAAAAACACCCTGCAGAAAATATCGTCTTTTTTCAGACATTTTCCTCTTCCAAAGTGCAGCCTCGGGACAGAAAACAAAAGAAAGAAAATAATGTTAAAACAAGACAAAGTAGTAGGAAAGTGACCGGTTTGGTTTTATTCACACCTAAACACATTAACGCCACCTTAGCGAGTTTGCCAATAAAGCGCTACTTTTGTTTTCCCATCTTTCTTTCAAAGCACTGTTTTCCCCTTTGTTCTGTGAGGTGGGCGCAGCTGAGAATGCAGACTCTCAATGTGTGCAATTGTGTCAATGGGCAGGGCCCACTGACACGATTGTACTTTTGCTTCTGTAATCCCGTATGCGGCAGGAGGAGGCAGGCAGCTTTTATGGTCCTAGGGCATCGCTCAGTGGCGTGTGTGTACGTACAGCCAATAAGATGGAACCATTTTTTTTTCATATCTGATGGAGACCTTTTTTGCGGCCAAAGAGAGAAATATTGCAGCAATCGTGCTCCTCAGCTGATTTCGCGATTATTTTGAGAATCGCAAAATTGGGAAATGCTGGAGGGTCTGACCATAGAG
The DNA here is from genome assembly GCF_964204655.1 of Triturus cristatus. Taxonomy (NCBI): domain Eukaryota; kingdom Metazoa; phylum Chordata; class Amphibia; order Caudata; family Salamandridae; genus Triturus; species Triturus cristatus. The sequence continues at coordinate 215,181,705 of NC_140586.1, forward strand.
CGCCCCTAATGGTAGCCGAACCATTAGTGGTCGGAGCTGAAGGCCAAGGATAATGGCTAATACCACCGAGTGCAAGCTCCTTGCCATAGACGCAAGTGATGCAAAAACACCACCCAAGCCGGAAGAAAGCCTGGCAAACAACAATAACGGCCATAGACGATCAGCGGCCATAGGAGACACTCCGAGAGAAAAGCAAGCCCTCTGGGACCATGTAACGGAGAACCATAGATGAGGAAGGTTTGCGACTGCAAAGCAACGAATAAGTGAAGGCACTGTGGGACACAAGGAAAAACGCAGCAACGTAAACAAAAACGCGTGCCCTCCTAGAAAGGTAGCAAAACATGACTGTCTATAGAGATAAACAGGTTGTATGACTACAAACACAACAGAGTAATAGATATGGGCATATATGTATAGTATATACAATACATAGAAATGCACCATATACATTATACAATAAAATATACCCGATAAGGGAACATAGAAACGTGCACAACAGTGGACATTGACCGAGATGTGATAGAAGCGGGCCGGCAACACCATACGGTACCATATAAAGGAATAGAGGCTAAGGAAGATATCACACACCCCAGAAAAAGAAAGGCAGTCGGCCATAAAACAACACAACTGACTGAATGGTGACAATAAGATGGCTGAGAGATGACAGAAGGGAAAAACAGCAGGTGAAAAACAACCTGCTAGAATAGAGCAACGAAGACCACTATCCGGGACTGTAAAAAGCAAGCTGAACAAAGGCCAACACAGGGGAGCTTATTCAGACAACCAGTCTCCATTTCAGAAGAAAAAAATATCAGAGAGTAAAAAAAAGGGGGAGGGGGGCTAGTTGAAGCCACGGAGAAAGACAGAATAAGAGTGGGAAGACCAACACCTCAAGAGGAGGTCCACAACCAACTGATCAGGAGAAGAACTGGAGTAAATGACGGAGTGGCAGCGCACATAGCATAACAACTACGAAGGCCACAAAAGAAATGTGTTCATAGGAGACAGGACCCTTAAAAAGGGTCAGAAGGTTTAACTGAAACACAGCAAGAAACCCATAGTATATGACGACTATGAAGGAGAAAGAATCTCACCTCTTCCAGAAGAAGAGAAGGGAGAAAAGTCCACAAGCAAAAGAAAATCTCCAGTGTCCATGGGACAATCTGTGTCCAGCCAACAATTCCTGTGACATCAAAAATGAGGATCTCAGCATCACCTGACAGCTTTATTTTCCCACTCATGAGTACAAGGGATAACGAACCCCCAAGGAGTTGGAACGTTATCCTTGCTCACGAGAAGGGAAGGAAAGTCCCCAGAAGAATCTGAAAGGAGTACCAAACCACACATGCAAACCAACTCCAGAGAGGGTGCTCAAGGAACACAGGTTTGAGAAGAACAAACAGTTAGTAACTAAGGGTTGGGGTTGGTATAGGAAGAGTCATGGGAATGTTTCCAACAAAGCACTAAAACATTGCCCAAAGCGAAAATCAATAACAGCTTCATGCAGGGCAGAAGCAGAGTAAAAACAGACAATGCAGTGGCATAGATGAGAAAGAGTCAGTAGATTAGACCACCATGCCAATAAACGGACAAGGTACATCCACAAGGAACCTTGAGAGAAGAAGAAACGACACGAGTCCTTTGTACGCGTGCATAACGGAAACTAGCACAAAAATGCGCTAAGCAAGAAAGAAAGAAAGAAAGAAAAAAAGAACATTGTCTAGGGCACGAGCTGACAATGCTCCCTAGGTCAAGACGTATGCGCTCTTACTTTGTGTCTGCTAGGAAAGAAGGGCACCATATAACGTGTAAGGAAAAGAGCAAGGAGAAACCCCATGCACTATTACAGCAAGCACACACTGTGATGTCCCCATATAAGGGGTATCAAAGTGCTAGAAACATATGGTGGAATTACCGTAGGACATACCGACAAAGTACCCTGGAGGACAGGGAAAAAGGCAACTGTGCATCCGCACAAGAGAAGCAGAATATTCCAATAGAACCTGGGTAGAAAAAACAAAAGAACACCTTACATTAACAGGAGTGGAAGCGAATAGGACCATAAAACAAAATGCCTTAAATAATGGGGACCGTAACTAGTCATTGACAGGTCAGAAAGCAATAAAAATACTTGCAGGATGCAGGAGCACATCACCAGGTGCCACTCATAGGTGAAGTGTGAAAGAAAAGAACTATTGCACAGTTCCAAAAGGGCTCACATGTAAAAGAAAAACAAGGTGGCTGTAACCTGTACAAGCTCAGTACAGGGTAAAAAGAGGAACAGACGGTATAGCAAGCAGGACTTAAGATTTCGCTCCACCTCGACTATCCCAAAAACAGTGTAAAACGGAGTTAGCTTGAACACCAAACAGATGTTTACCATCGAAAGGCATGTCCACCAAGGTGGATTGAACTGCCTCTGAATAACCAGAGGTGCGTAGCCAGGCACGCCGGCGAAGAGCTACCGAATGAGCCCGACAGACTCTGTGGTATCCATGCCACTGCGAATCATCAATTTAGCAGCCTGATGGCCATCCAGGAGCCACTGAGTAAGAGTGTCCCGGGTGTCATCAGAGACGGAGGGGAGAAGACATGAGACCAAATCCCACAACATGTGAGCGAAACGGCCCAAAACACATGAGGTATTAAGGGATCGCAATGCGGAACTGGTGGCAGAAAAGATATATCGACCAAGAGCATCCAGACACTTATGCTCCCTGTCTGGAGGGATGTCAGGCTGGGCGCCGATGTCAGGGGAGGCTGCAGTAGCCTGAACCACAAAGCTGCATGGAGTAGGCTGTCAGAAGTGGCAGGTCGGGTCTCCAGGGGCAGGACGGTCCCTCTAAACGTTAGACAGGTCCACGGAGGCCTTTGAAATGGATTTAACCCAAGAGTTCAACAGAATATCAAAGAGGCCTTTACCGAAGGGGAGCACAGGCTCAACCCACATCTGGCCCTGATGAAGCACCCCAATTAGGGAATAATGGTCACCTCTACAGAAGGGATCTGCAGCTACAGAACCACAGCAACCCTCCACAGAAGCTCAGCTAAAGCAGAGCTAGCCTCAGTAGTGAGGCTATGAGGAGAAAACAAGCAAGTGGATGGGGAAGATTCAGACACCTGATGAAATTCCAGAGAAGGCTGAGGGTCACTTATGTCATCACAGACACCACCAAAATACTTGTCTCCCGAGGAGAAAATAGCAGGGGGCTCCTCCGAAGGAAAACGAAGGTAGTCCAAAAAGAACTGGACCACCGACGCTGCTCCCAACGTCGACCAGCGTCGAAGAGGCGACACCTCAGCGTCTGGTAGGAGAGATATAGTAGCGGCGATCGGCGTCATCGACGCCAATATCAGCGGATCCAACACTGGCGTCACAGGTGGGACCCCCAAAGGGCTGTGCATCGGAGCCGATATGGATTCGATCATGGCTTGGAGTCAGTCAAAGCTTCTCCGACCTCCTTAAGGCCGAGACGAGCATCAAAGGGAGGTGGAGAACCAAAAATAGCATGATGGGAGGGATAGTTTTCCCTCATCTGATCCAGAACCGCCTCAGCACTGGTGAATACCGGAAGGCGCAGGGCAGATTCTTGTTCCAACTCCGCAACCAGAGGAATAGAAGGCATGTCAGAAACACCACGTGTACACAGTAAAGTCGGGGAAGAGCGTGACTGCGATCGCCTACAGTGCAACTTACCAGCAAACAGCGAAGATGAAGGACTTTGGGAGCAGACCCCTGAGCGGTCCTCAGTGGGAGAAGAGGGCCGTGACTGATGAGGGACCTTCGATCACGGCACCGCTAACAGTGTAATGCGGCACTCCTGCAACGCCGACGACCGAAGCTGAAGACATGAGCCGCACCCTTCGGAGTCATGGTGGATGCCCAGACACCACATGCAACTAGAATGAGGGTCTGGGGTCCAAGTCCACAGGACCCCTAAACATCAAGAAAAAGGCACACTGTGTCGTCGAGAAACATCGAGATAGACGAAAAATGGGCAGATGTACCACTCTCCGGATCCGCATGGAAGCGCAGAAAGGAAGAAACTGACGTCAGGGAAGGGCTTATATGGACTCTGTCGACATCACATCCGGTAGACGGCGTTGCTAAGGAGTCGATCGACACCCTCTACAGATGTGCAGAGGTACTGCTGTGGAAATAATTTCCGGATCCAGTATGGCACCTGGGGACAATTCAAAGGTAAGGAATCTGCGGCTAGATGTCTCTATCAGATTAGATTTTACCAGTGTGCTGTGCATATCAATAACAAAGAGAATGGCAGCATCTCGCTCAAAGATTATGGTAACATAATTAAACAGGATAAACTATAACAAGGAAAGTAAGTGACACCAAGGCATGAGAGCATGAACTGCTGGTTGAGAAGACATGCACATGAAAAGTGGAAAATACTCCATAGATAGAAGATAAAGGGAGAGGGTAAGGAAATTAAGGGGTCCTTGGAAGAGAATGGAGAAAGTATAATTGAGGCAGGAAGGAGCACAGTGGAAGGATGAAGACTGAGAGATTGACGGGAGGGCAAGAAAAGGAGATGAGTTGTGGCAAGCGGACCTTCAGTGGAAGCACACATGAACCATTTCAGTCTAAGTTAAAATTGTTTATAGCTCTCTTCAAAAGGACATTAGGGTCTCAGGACACCTCTGATCAACTGGGAGTGTGTTCTACAGAGAAAGTACTGAACAGAAGAATGATTACATTTCAGCTTTATTTTGGGATTTCCAAAAAGTGGTGGTATAATCTCCATGTGTGTTTTTCTGTACCAGACAGATTAACTAGGACAGACTGTCTGGCTGTTGTAGTCCAAATGATTTAAAGGTACAGAATGCTAGCCAGAATTTTACTCTTGTTTCCAGACAAAGCCAATGAAGATCTTTAGTGGCAGTAGTATTATGTTAATATTTCTTGAGCTAGAAATTAGCCTTGCAGCTGAATGAAGGACACCTTTAACTGAGGTTAGTGAAGCGTTAGGTGTGCTCACTAATATGGAGTTCACATAATTGATCCTTGATTCACCAGTACTTGCACAACCTGGCAAAAATCAGTGGGCTGAAGAAATGGTTTAATCTCTTTTCATGACACAAGGCATGTCCCTGGCATTCAAGACAGCGTGGTCAATATGTGCAGACATGAACAAATTTAAGGCCAGCCACATACCTAGAGGTTTGTCATCCTTGGATATTGAAAGTGTGATGCCTTTGGTATGAAGCTCTTTAAGCCACTCTTTGTAAGGATTAGCTTCTTGAGTTCTTCTGATAATGATAAATTCTTTTTTCTCTGGGTTACGCTTTTTTCTCTGGGTTACGCTTTAGGCGATTAGAGGACATCCAGACTTGTTTATTTGAGGCATTTTTTCAGTGTAAGAATGTCTTGAATGGAGGAGATCTTCAAGTAGATCTGAGTATGAGCTTCACGCTGGTGTACCACATGTCTCTATGTTATAATTGGCAACAGCTTCATATAAGTGGTTGCATTGCTCATCAAGACTCCTTTTGGCATAGCCAGTCCTACTACATGCCAGTTTGAGGATAGCGATCGCGACCTAAGCCTTCCGACGACATAATCTCTCCAGTCGCTTTACTTCTTTGCAATGAAATTCTGCTGCAGAACTATTTGCACTGCTGCCACACCCCTAGGATACCCTTATTGGAATGCACGACCCAGGACCTAATCCCTCTAAGCTGTACTGCCATTAGAAGCCACACCTTTTTAGAGACAGAATTTATTGCTCTCTTCATCAGGTTTTCCGCAGCTACACTTCAGACCAACTTTGGTATGGCTCAAACTTTACAGTCTTCTATAACCAGTCAGATGCTTGAGTTATAGTTGTTCCGCTTTGTCCTGAAGAGGCCTGAAAGTACAAGGCCAAAACACGTCGACCCACATCACCCAGGATAAAAAAACATACAAGAAGAATACATATAGAATATGAATTGTGTTATGGACTACTGCTAAAATTGTTGATTCATGCAATGTATTTGTATGCCAGATTCTACTGTATTTAGGCAATCTTACCTGGAGACAGTACCTTCCTCCCATCATTCCACGTGGACCAATACGTCAGCTTGCCCAATTTCTACGCTCCTCCACATCCCTCAAAAGAAGATGAGCAACTCCACCGTCTCAACCCAAAAAGAGCGTTGTCGTTACACTGTGACCACACAAGAGAGTCCCGGGTGGACGACCAACTCTCCGTGGGGTTAACCCCTTCTGTGCCACGCCCTTTCCCCTTCCTGTGCCGGGCGTTACATTAGCGGGCGGGGTTCATGACGAAATAGTCTCGTCATGGGCACAGCGCGACCGTGCTCCATGACGAGACTATCTCGTCATGGGCACAGAAGAGGTTAAGTTGGAGCAAAAAAAGGATCAGGCGGAATAGAAAAGAACCATTTCTCACTGGGTAGTTCTCTGTATAAAAATCTGCAACACACTGTTCAAGAAGCAGCCCCCTGAGTGCTTATGGGATCATTCCACCAGGGCTAAAGCTGCTACCACTGCATTAGCACATGGTGTCCCAGTCCTGGACATCTGCCAGGCAGTAACATGGGCGTCCCTGCACACGTTTGCCAAATACTAGTGCCTGGACAGTCATATCCACAGGGATGGGCCATTCGCCCATTTGGTCCTGCAGGATTTTTTAGTTCAGAATTTGAACGCAGCCCAACATTGGCGTTAGTATTGCTTGGATATCTATTCAAAGGTAAGGAATCTGCGGCTAGATGTCTCTATCAGATGAACAAGTTACTTACCTTTAAAAACGCATTATCTGGTAGAGACAAGATCTAGTCACAGATTCCTTACCGACCTCCCATCCGCCAAGCTCTGCAGAAAAGCTTTCTGGGTTAGGGCTGATCCCTTTCAGGGCCCTGGTTAGGGAAAACTTGAAAAGTAACTAACATCAGCACACTGAGGCGGCACCTATATAGTAGACGTGGACGTCACTTTCGGTGCAGGCGCTGCAGCCGATGCCATGCACAGCTGACTGATGCCACTTACCAGCACACAGGGATACTGCTCAAAGAAAAACCTTCCGGATCCCGTCTGACACCTGGGAAATTCAAAGGTAAGGACTCTGCGGCTAGATGTCTCTATCAGATGTAGTTGTCAGTTGCCATCTTGACTGAGGGACAGCAATGCCTCTAACAGAAACCGAACACAGATTATTGTAATAATTGTGATTTAATTCTAAAGGGTGATTCTAGCAACACTGAAATAACAAATAATAAGTTTGCTCCTTTCTCTATTGAATTTATCCTGCTATATCTCTTTTTACAGTTACTCTCAAGCCTCTACAGATCAGTTGCATTGACTCATTAACATGGCTGAATTTCTTTTTTTTAACTCGGTATGGAAAAAGGAAATAGCCAGATGGACTAGGCAAGGCATCATCGGACTAGAAAGGGGGCTTGCTCAACACTAATGAGATTGCATGGAAAATGTAACACATGTTGGGGGTGGGTGTTATCTCAGTGGTGGGGGGTGGTTCGCGAGATTAACAAGATTCCTCAACGGAATGGCCCTGTTGAAGGGAAGTGTGGCTCATAAAGAGTCAACAACATGATGTTGATCTGTCAGGAAACTTTACAGTGTTTGTGACAGGAATGAGGATATGAGGATCTGGAACTGTCCTTGATAGCAATCAAAGAATTTTCCCTACCGGCAGTTTGAGTGGGGGGTGCCATGTCTACTTTTCCGTTGACAGCATTCATCACAGGCTCTCGCTTTCCTTTCAAATGTCACCAGGGGTGCAACTGGACCCGAACCTCAGGGGGGCTAAAACTTCCAGCAATGGGCCAGGAGAAGCATTTCAAGCAGTGGGCATGGAGCTATCCTGATAGCTAATATGAGAAAAAGAAGTGACAAACTGTGCAATTTAAACATAGTGGACAAACTCAATACAATTACTACAAATATGTTTTGTGGATTTAACGCTGCTTATAGGCTACTACCAGTGATCTTTGAAAAGGTGATTAACTGTATTGACAACTTAAAAGAAGCTTCTGTAGATTTTAATCTAAAGCAAGTTAAATGGGTTTATTTCAATACAACAACCCTTTTTGCCAATTAGATGATTACTTCTGTGGCAGACAATTTGCTTGTGAAATATTTATCATTGCAAGCCCAGAAAAATGATTTCTTTTTAGACGATTTGTCCAATTCCAAATCTAGGTAGAAGCTTGGTATGATGAACAGAATCAAATGCAAGGGAGGTTCAGGGACGCAAGTTGTCAACTGTAGCTCAGGTACAGCTGTGGCCCAGCAGAGGCATAGAGGTTCAAGGATGCAAGGGGTCCATTGTCCCTCAGATATGGCTGTGGCGCAACAGAGGCACAGAAGATGAGGGATGTAAATGGCTCACTGTACCCAAGTTATAGCTGTGGCACAGCTGCTTTCTGGTACTTAATTTGAATCCATTAGTTTGAAAATCAACCCATGTGGAAATCAGTGCTGCTTCATGCCACCACCATACCAACAATTATTTTGATAATCTGAGAAAAGGTTATTTTGTTTGATGAATTAAGATATTTCTCTTGAGGCAGATCTATCAAACTTTTTGACTAGAAACAGTTGATTATTAGCTGTAAGTTAGTACACGCCCTTGGTTGAAGCCCTGTTTGTTCTAGGCAACATAGGCTCATTTAAATTGAAATCAAATGGGACTGCAGGTATAATACAAGGATTCTTTCTTAAAATGATTCTACCGTCACATAATTTTAGGAAGGTACTCCCCCCTGTAAAGGCTTGAATTTCATGTACTTGTCTCACAGATGTTAAAACCCGTATAAGAGCAAGTTTCCAGGATAGAAATGTTATGCATGCTTTTTGTATTTGTTCAAAAATAACTTTTCGTAAGTTGAGAAAGTATTGTATCAAATCGCAATGGAATTGGTGGTTATTTCACGAGTGGAAAAACTCCAAAGAGCGCTTTAGGGAATTCCTTTCTAATTCTTTTTGACCAGAGGGCAGTTTGAGATATTCTGTATTATGAGATAGTCCCAATGTGGAGTCTCACTGATGCATAACTAAGACCTGATTAGGATAACTACAGTAGGAACAGAAGGATCTGATTCAGGACAGAGGAAAAAACATGTAAATCCTGTTCGGTACACCAAACACAGAAATGTTTCCACTTTGCTCTGTAGAACTTATTTGTAGAAACAGCTCTATCTTTAGCTAGAATTTCTCTGCAGTCATGTGACATTTCTAAACAGGGAATCTCATTGTGTTTAGAAGTCATGCTAATAAACGTAGAGATGATGGGTCCAGATGGAGTACTTGGAAGTTGCTAGCAGAAAGAAGATTTGGGAGAGATGGCAACGTTATGTGCGGGTGCTCTGATATGAGAAGAAGCTCTGTGAACCAGTACTGCCTTGGGCACCACAATATTATTTAACATGGTTCTTTCATTATTTTGTGTAGGGCTTTTGCAACTAGGAGAAGAAGGGGGAAGCATTTGGAAAAGTCCCTGACCAGGCTATTAAAAACGCATTCTCTCACAACCCCAGTAGAGCATGCTTGCTGGCTCAGTAATGCATTTCCTTTTCTCATTGGTTGTAAACAGGTCCAAATTCAGTTTCCCCCAGCCACTGCAGATCTTGTTCAACTGGATCAGATGTAGTTCCCATTCATGGCATTCTTTGTATGTTATGCTTAGGGCATCCTCCTAGGTGTTGCCCACTTCCGGAACATGCTCGGCAGTCAACCAAATACAGTGTTTGATAGACCAAACCCATATCCTTTGGGCTTCTTCAGATAGGGGAAGAGATTGACCCTCACCCCCCTTGCTTATGTAATGTAATGAAGTTGTATTGCCCATGCAGGTCAATATAGGGCTTCCTTTTATTTTTGGGAGAAGAGACTGCAGACCTAGGGCAATGGCTCTCATCTCCAGAATATTGATATGAAGGTGGGCTTCATACATTGAACACACACTCTCATTGGCAGGTCTTGAAGATGCACTCCCCAATCATCCAGGAAAGCATCCGTAGTCATAACAAAGCTAGACCTCTGTTGAAGGAAAGTCAATCTTACTGTGGTATTTTTGTATTGGAACCACCATGATAGAGCTTGTCTTATCCTTGATCTCATGGTAATCAGATCGTCAAACGATCCTTGTGCTGTAACCACTATTTGTCCAACTCCTCCTGGAACGAATGCATATCACAGAATCTGCATGTGGATGTGCGATCAGGACACCGATGTATGGTCAAGGGCTTTATACTTTTCATCCTGTCTTGGAGGAACAGCTGCTACGGTTGTCGGATTAGTCATTGTTTTGAGGCCTTCTAACCAAACACAGCCTATTATTGTGATTGCTCGGACTCCTAGATAATTCTTTGAAGAAATACAAAAAGCAATATGTTTCCTTAGCTGAAATGGGACGGTTGAATCTTTTAGATGCCCTTTCTATTAGACTGTGGAATCAACCTAAATGATCCTAGGTGGATTCTAATGGAGTTGGCTCCATAACCCCTTCCACCAGAGTGATATAGTCCCATTTAGGGCTGGTGGCACCTGAAGAAAAAGATGGATAAGTTTGCCTTTCACCTGCAAATTGTCCATAGAGATATCATCATTGTCAGGCTGTCTGACTGTAATACGTGGAAAGCCGCTGGTGAGTGAACCAGCATAGGGAATCTGAGTGGTACTCCTGAAGGTGTGCAAGGAGTGGTAGGTTGGGTTTGTGGTAGCGCAGCTGCTGGTGAACCTGGCAGGGGAATTGGCTTCCTTTGAGCCAGTGGTGGTGGTTCAGGGAATCTAGAGTAAGAATCTGCTAGAATCAGAGGTCTTTAACTAGGTTAATTATACCTTGCATCATGGGTTTATTAGGGACCTGCATGCAACTCTCATACAGGCTGGCCCTGCAGTGCCATTATTGTTGTGGATGATCCTGGAAGGTTTGAAAAGGAACTCAGGATACAGGAGTATCTGCCTCTCTTTCATACATATAGGGGGAATGCTTATCATCATGACTGTCATCATCTGGATCCTTATAGTTTACATTTAGCTGCATAGTGGCTATATGCTGGCCCAATCATCCCATCTTTATGTCTTAGGACTCAAAAGGGTGTTAAGGAGAGTATAGCGACCCCTTCCTGGAAGACGTGTGCTCTGGTATTAAATTATTTGGAGTACCTGTCTCCGAGATTAGTAGGACCTTAGGCTTCTTTTAGGAGCTGATGACAGCTTTTTCATCATCAATGATGTTGTTGGTATCGTCGACAATGCACTTGTCGACGGTAAAGTTGGCAAAGATGATGTATACTTCAACGGCACTGTTCTCAACAATGTTGTCAATGGTAGTAAAGTCAAAGAGATAGTGGTTGGTCAGTAAGGATTAGTTACTTACCTGTAATCCTAGTTCTCATCCAGGGGTATACTCATCAAAGTCATAATCTATGAATAATCCCCGCCCATGTGCGGGATCCCGGAGCATATAGAAAATACATATATATAAATATATATATATATACATATGTGAAAACATATAAATGCAGCCTAATAATGTTCAAAACATGGCAATGCTGTAAATTACATATTTTTGCATAGTAGTGCCCCCGTAACCCGTAAGGAAAAAAGGAAGCATCAGGCAAATTATAACACAGCACTGCTTTATTGCCATAAAGCAACATGTAATTGTAGGCATTCGCCAGTAGGCTGCAGTAGAGTATCAAGAATCCAAGAAAACTGACACCTTGCCTTTAAGGCATTAGAGTAGGGGGACCGTGCCTTTAAGGCCTGCCCGTGACCCCCTGCTCCCATGATGCACTACAGGTGACAGTTGGGCCAGTTCTTTTTGGCGGTGCCTCCGCACCTGAGTAGATCTGCCTTCCATACATCACTTATTTAAAGAGAAAACATTGCTCGTCCGGGGAGGTGGGTGGGTCGCTTATGACTTTGATGAGTATACCCCTGGATGAGAACTAGGATTACAGGTAAGTAACTAATCCTTCTCATCCAGGGGATACTCATCAATAGTCATAATCTATGAATAGAGTAGCAAGCCCATACCCAAAGTCTCGCGGACGAGCAACAAAGCAGTTAAAACATACATTAAAAGACACATCTTGCATTACAGTTATGCGAATAGGTTCCTCAAAGAGGCCTGCCCCACCTGGGCGTCGGCCTGTGCGTCTGAATCTAGGCAATAATGGCGCGTGAAAGTATGGACTGTGCGCCATGTAGCCGCTTTACAGATCTCAGACATGGGAACGTTGCGAAGGAGTGCTACCGTAGAAGCCTTCCCCCGAGTAGAGTGTGCTCTAGGTTTACCCTGCAGAACTTTGTGGGACAGTTGGTAAGCCAAAGCTATACAAGAGACAATCCATCTAGAGATAGATCTCTTGGCCGCAGCCAGCCCGGTATTAGTGGGTCCATAGTTAACAAAGAGCCTGTCTGACTTTCTAAGAGTAAGGGTCTTAGCTAGATAGAATTTCAAAACCCTCCGGAGGTCAAGAGAGTGTAGAGCTCTCTCCGGGGGTGTGGTCGGCTGAGGAAAGAAGGTGGGCAACGTGATCACCTGATTAATATGGAAGTCCGAAACCACCTTGGGCAGGAAGCTCGGATGAGTACGGAGCACCACCCTATTAGCATGAAACACCGTGTAAGGTTCCTTGCAGCAGAGGGCCTGAATTTCACTAACCCTACGGGCCGAAGTGATGGCTACTAAGAAGGCAGCCTTCCAGGTCAGATGTTGCAAGGAGGCCTTATGAATCGGCTCAAAAGGACTTCCCATCAGTTTAGAGAGAACGATGTTCAGTTCCCAGGAAGGGGAAGGAGACCTCACAGGTGGGTAAACTTTCTTAAGCCCTTCTAAGAAATCCTTTACCACTGGCATCTGAAAGAATGAGGTCTGGGTAGGAGACTTCCTATAGGCTGTAATAGCAGCTAAGTGTACTCTGATGGAAGAGTACTTTAACCCAGACTTCGCCAAGTACAGTAAGTAGGGGAGAATAACCTGTTCTTGACCCCGGATCGGATCAAGGGTGTTATCTCTACACCAGAAGCAGAATCTTTTCCATTTAAAGCCATACGACTTCCTCGTGGAGGGCCTCTTCGCCTCCCGAAGAATGCTCATACAGTCCGGTGGAAGATCTAGATGTCCGTACTGGATGAATTCAGGAGCCATGCCGTCAAGCGGAGGGAGGGGAGATTGGGGTGGAACACTCTCCCCTTGTCCTTGGTCAGCAAGTTCGGCAGGCATGGCAACCTCCTCTGTGGTACCTCCGACAGCTGGAGTAGATCCGGGTACCACCACTGCCGGGGCCACTCTGGTGCTATTAGGATCATCCGAGTTCTGGCCCTGTAGAACTTCTGAATCACAGCCGGGATGAGAGGGAGAGGAGGAAAAGCGTAAAGCAATGTCCTCGACCAGCTGATCAAAAGCGCGTTCCCCTGCGACCCCCGTTGAGGGAACCTGGAGGCGAAGACGGGGCATTTTTTGTTGTCCGCGTCTGCGAACAGATCGATGTCTGGTATGCCCCACAAGCGGAAGATGTCTTGAGCGACGCCTTCGTTGAGCACCCAGTCGTGCGCTTCGACGAAGTCTCTGCTGAGGCCGTCCGCCTGCACGTTCAGGGTCCCTGGCAGGTGAACAGCGACGATCGTCAGGTTTCTCGCCAGAAGCCATTTCCAGATTGACTGGGCCTCCAGAGACAGGACCCGTGATCTGGTCCCTCCTTGCTTGTTCAGATAGAACATAGTTGTGGTGTTGTCCGTCTGAACCTGAACATAGTCGGTCTGCAGGGATGGGTACAGGGACTTGAGAGCGAGATGGACTGCTCGTAGCTCCAAGAAGTTGATGTGATAGCTCTGCTCGGTAGCGGACCAGAGACCTTGTACTTGAAGCCGGCCCATATGAGCCCCCCAGCCCTGCATGGAGGCGTCTGTGACCACCGTCTGTGTCGGAGGCGCCTGATGGAATGGGACGCCGTGAAGCAGATGGGAGCGCTTCATCCACCACCGGATGGAATCTTTGGCGGCTTGATGAAGGGTAATGTGATCTTCCCAGCGGCCGGTCCTCTGCGACCACTGATCCTCTAGGTCTTGTTGCAGAGGACGCATGTGCAGACGTGCGTTGGGCACGATGTAGATGCACGAGGCCATGGATCCCAGGAGAGATGACACTTGTCTGGCTGTGGGATATTCCGTGCTGAGAAGCGTGCAGCTTTTTTGCAGCATGGAGGATAACCTCTCCTCCGAAGGACACACGCTTGCGCTTGAGGAGTCTAGAGAGGCGCCCAGGTAGTGGATCCGCTGAGTTGGATTGAGGATCGACTTCCGGTAGTTGACCTGAAGGCCCAACGAGTGTAGAAGGTTTAGGCAGAACGAGAGATGACTCTGGAGTTGAACCGGGGTGGAACTTTTTAAGAGCCAGTCGTCTAGATATGGGTAGACGAATATCTTCCGTTTGCGGAGAAATGCAGCCACCACCGCCATGCACTTTGAGAACGTTCGTGGCGCGGACTTGAGGCCGAATGGCAGGACCTTGTATTGATAATGTTGGTGAAAGATGCGAAATCTGAGAAACTTCCGATGTTTCGCTGAGACAGGAATGTGGAAGTATGCATCCTGTAAATCGATGGCACACATCCAGTCCCCTTGGTGTAGATGTGGGAAGATCTGGTGCAGTGCTAGCATCCTGAATTTTTCCCTTCTGAGAAATCTGTTGAGTAGGCGGAGATCGAGGATGGGTCTGTAGTCTCCGATCGCTCCTCTTTTCTGAACAAGAAAATACCGGGAGTACACTCCCCGATTTCTCTGCCTGTTTGGAACCTCCTCTATGGCGTTTTTGGAGAGGAGAGTGGCAACTTCGTCCTTTAAAAGCTTGTTTTGGCTGAGAGGGAGTGGCTGTTTCCGTGGGGGTACCTGCGGAGGGGGAGATTTGAACCTCAGCAAGTAGCCACGCTCTACAATACTCAGCACCCATTTGTCGTTTGTAATTGTATTCCACTCTGCCAGGTGAGCGGTGACACTTCCTCCCACCGGAGTGGCGAACGAGTGCGGAGGAAGTAAGTTTTCACTGCTTGGGAGGTTGCTTGTTAGAGGACTGCTGCTGTTTAGCATTTCCTCTTCCTCTGCCCCGGCCCCTTTGCTGAAACTGGGACCTCTGTTGGTTTTGAGAGGACCATTGGGGCGTTTGAACGCGCTGGTGAAAGGCACGTTTGTCGCCCTGGCGAAAGCGCTTGCGGAACTCTTTGCGTTTTTCCAGTCCCACAGCCTTTACAGTGTCCAATTCCGTTTTCATCTTGCTCATTTGGTCGTCCGCATGAGCTCCAAATAGCGATGATCCATTAAACGGCAGGTTAAGAATCCTTTTCTGCGCATCTGGTTTGAGGGCTGTTAATCTGAGCCAGGCCGAACGGCGGGAGCAGATGCCATGGGAGTAGCCATGCGCGGCTAGGTCTGATGCATCCGCCGCTGCGCTTATTACTTGGTTTGCCACCAGTCCGCCTTCATGTAGGATCTCCGTGAAGTCCTGCCTGTCCTCCCTAGGCAATCTCTCCACGAATCTGGCCAGGGAATCCCATAGGGAACGATCATACCTCCCTAGCAGGGCTGAAGCGCTAGCGACCTTCATATGCGCGGCAGATGTGTTGCACATTCTCCTGCCGTAGGAGTCCATCAGCTTGCTGTCCTTCTCAGGGGGGACAGAAGCAGATATTGAGGCTGAGTGAGACTTCATGGCCGCCGCCACTATCACCGAATCCGCTGGCGGGTCCGCCCTCAAGAATAAAGGGTCCTCGGCCGGAGCCTTGTACTTCTTTGCTATTCTCGAGGGGACCGAGCCCACTGTAGCCGGTGTAAGGAACGTGGCCATCGCTGGTTCTAACAATCCTGGCACCAACGGGAGCAGAGGTCTGGGAGCTGACCGATGGTGTAAAGTGTCAAAGATCACAGAAGTGGGTGCCTGAGGGGCGTGCAGTGCGATGTTCAACTTTTGCGCCCCTCTACCCAGGACGTCCGAGAAAGTTATAATGTCATCCACCGGGGACACTCGCGATGGAGGCGTGGATGAAAAAGTCGGAGAGTAGTCCCGGACTGAGGATCTTGTGGATGCAGTCCCAGTGGACGACCTGGTGCGTCGCCTCTTGTGGGAGCGTTCGCTTTGGTGAGCCCTTGATCCTGATCTGCGCTTGGACGGAGATCTTGGACGTTTTGGCGCGGTGCGACGGTCCCTGGAACGAGACCGGCGTGGTGAAATTGGCCGTGGATCCCTCGGAGGCGATTTACTCCTGCGCGGTGGGGAATACATGCGGGAGTAGTCCGATCCCGGACTCCGACATGCGGCAGCGCCCACATCTCGTAACCAGCGCGGTGACAGTCCAAACCGCTCTGGAGCCTCGGGTGATCTTTCTGGAGATATTTGCACGATGTGCAGTCCCGGAGATGATGACTGTTCTCCTGGGGACCTCTCCGCGGGCGGTCCAGTCTTCGCCCTCGACGTCGAATCCCTTGACGTCGACGACGTCTGCGTCACCATCGGCAAGTGTGAGGTATGCCGTTCTGGTCTCGACGCCGGTCGTGGAGACCTCGATGTCGATCTCCTCTTCTCTGGCACCTGACGTCGGCTAGATGATCTCGACGTCGGCCGTGTCTTCGACGTCGACCTCTCTCGCCGTCGACTGGGCGACTTCGACGTCGACCTCTCTCGACGTCGACTGGGCGACTTCGACGTCGACCTCTCTCGACGTCGACTCTTCGACGTCGACCTCTCTCGACGTCGACTGGGCGACTTCGACGGCGACCTCTCTCGACGTCGACGTGGTGATCTTGACGGCGACCTCTCTCGACGTCGACTTCTTGACGTCGATCTTCCTCTCGACGTCGACCTTCTATGTCGCCGAGTGGGGGTAACCATCGACGGCGACCGGCCCACTCGCGGCGGAATGTACGTCGCCGCATCTCTCGACGTCGACCCCCTCGAGGGTGGCGGAGAGTGTCTCGACGTCGACGGAAGCCTCGACGTCGACGGAGACAGTTCAGATGTCACCAGACTAGCAGCCTTCGAGCCCGAAGGGCCGCCTCTCGACGCCGACTTACTTTTGCGCGGCGGAGACTCTTGATGGTGGGATGAATCCCTTGACGCCGAAGTTCTCTGCCTCTTCGCCGGCATCCTCGACGTCGACGGCGAACCTCTTGGACTCCTGGTCTTCTTGGAGCCCGGGGAGCTGGTATGTCGCCGTTTCTGTACTTGCGTAGCTGAAGAAGGTGGTCTTGATGAGGAATGCTCGCCTTCACGACGGCTTCGTTCCTTCTCCAGTCTTGCATGCAGTTTAATGCGCTCTCTGTCCCTCAGAGTGCGCTTTGAGAACTTCTGGCAGTGGGGACACTGGTCAGGATCGTGTTTTGATGGTAAACACACAATACACACCGAGTGTGGATCCAACAGTGCCATTTTATTACCACAAGAAGGGCATTTCCTAAATAAAGGAGACATTCTGACTGGAAAAAAATTGGAAAATTCACTGGAACCAGCAGAATTAGCCCTTATAAGCCAGAAAACGTCGAAAAAAGCTAGAAAAAGCTGTAATTCAAAATTTCAGTCAAAAAACTGAAGAGCTCAAGCTCCAGGATCCTCACAGAAGGAGCCGGAAAAAAGAACTGGCCCAACTGTCACCTGTAGTGCATCATGGGAGCAGGGGGTCACGGGCAGGCCTTAAAGGCACGGTCCCCCTACTCTAATGCCTTAAAGGCAAGGTGTCAGTTTTCTTGGATTCTTGATACTCTACTGCAGCCTACTGGCGAATGCCTACAATTACATGTTGCTTTATGGCAATAAAGCAGTGCTGTGTTATAATTTGCCTGATGCTTCCTTTTTTCCTTACGGGTTACGGGGGCACTACTATGCAAAAATATGTAATTTACAGCATTGCCATGTTTTGAACATTATTAGGCTGCATTTATATGTTTTCACATATGTATATATATATATATTTATATATATGTATTTTCTATATGCTCCGGGATCCCGCACATGGGCGGGGATTATTCATAGATTATGACTATTGATGAGTATCCCCTGGATGAGAAACAATTGTCAACAGTACAATAGACAATGCTGTTGGTTACGTTATTTTCGTTGCCGTTGTCACTACTGCAGAAGTTGCCTTTTCTGGGTGTAAAGTCTTTCTTGGCAATGTTTCATATCTCTTCAACTATGGTATTGTCATTGATGTCACAAGGCGCTGATCTCAGGGAGTGCCGTGTTTACAAATACCACAGGTTTAAAAAGTACTGACTGTAGTTCCTCATGTGTCCATCAGTTTTCAAGCAACAATAAAAATGTCAAGATAACTCTGGTGATTAATGTTCCTGCAGAAGAAAGGTCAGAGTTTTGTCTAGTAGCAGTTTCCACTCATCATAAAGTAGTGCAGAGGGTCAAGTACTCCTGCTGAAAAGAATGTGTACCTCGCAAATCACCAAACTGTATTTTAGGTGGATCGGTCAGCAAGGTACTGCTTCTCTCACAGAGATGTTTTTGTTACTTGTAGTTCATAAGTTACAACACTAATATAGCACAGTGAGCTATGAACTGTCATTAAAGACCTTGCACGCAAACTGCATGGTATGGGGTAGAATGTTGTCTTTTTCCCCAATGTTTCATTATCCTACTGCTGCTAAAAAGGGTTACTTTGGGTAGAAATACATTCTTATTAGTAAAGCCAACCACTGTGGTACGTTTTTAATCCTGAGTTTGTGCTTCTCTAGACCAAATGCTCTGAAAATATACTGCCTACTAATATCGTTGACAAGTGACTACTACACCTTGTAATCCTCATTGTTTTATGTAACATTTCTTATAAATTGAGTTACACACATATGCTTAATTGGCTCTCTATAACGTGTGTGTGATGTAAAGCGCTCTGATGCTTTACAGTGGTATGAGTGGGGCTATAAAACAAATGAAATGTATGTGAGAGGGGCTATAGAGATGAGTGGCGCTCATGGAGAAGCAGCTTTTTGGAGGAAGAGCGCCAACATAGATTGTTGCACTGGGCATAGACCAGCGCTAAAGCCTGCCCTGGATGGCAGTCTCATCAATGATAAGTCTTTGCCAAGATTCTGAAGAGTTTTTGTCTTGCCGTTGATCATTCAGACACGGATATGCGTCTTGAATTCTCAATTCAATTTATATTCTCTGAAAGAGGACATCTCTTGACATCTTTTGAACCTTTTTGGAGGTTCTTTGAAATATATTTTTCTAGTCTCGGGATTCAGGTTGTTTCTTGAGTCTCAATTATGGTTTTTAAGCTATTCTGAAGTATTATTTAGTTTTCTTCAGAAGATGGTGTGTCCTTACATTTCACTATCTGTAACAGATTTAAAAGTCTTCCCTCTCTGTCTTTTAGGGTTTTAGTTGACAAAGTGCATCATATTTTGCACTCCTTGGTCTTATGATTAGGGTGTAAGGGTCTTCAGAGTGTAATCTTTTCTTACCACAGATATGAAAATACTTTTTGTAGATATATCAGACATTGTCGGATTTTAGATGGTAATTCTACTGAAATGTGAATATATCTTCATTAAATACTAAAAGTGGAAGTTGAAAGAAAAGTCTTTTATCTGTGAGAAAAATTAACAGCGCTCAAGGGACTCCCTTCACACCTGATGGACAACAGAAATCTTACTGATGGTGGTCTCACAGGGTGTGATCTTCATACAGGTTGTCTCCGATTGATGTTTGGTTATTTTTAAAGGATGTGATAAGGCTACTAAACAATCTTTGTTTCAGTCTTAGGGTTACTTTAACACAGAACTGCTGTTAGGACGCTCTAGTGGGACTTTCAGCTTGACGTTGGGGTTGATTAAAGCATGCAGCTCTATGAAAGATCTAAATTATGGAGAAGATACCTTTATCAAAGGAGCTGTTGATAGTGCTGGCAGTATTATTTAATTTAATTTAATTTAAAAAATATTTCTAAAGCGCAGCGTACACCTTGCGGTTTCTTGGCGCTAAGGGAATTGGCAACAGAGGGGGAAAACCAGAAGAAAAGATAAGAAGAGATATTAAGAGAGTTTAAGAGGGGAAGGCCTGGCTGAAGAGGAACGTTTTCAAATCTCTACGAAAGGGGAGGTACTGAGTGGCAAAGCGGAGATGGTCAGGGAGTGAGTTCCAAAAAGTTGGAGCCAGGGTGGAAAAGCTGGCCCCGCCCCACTTTTTACGTGTGAAACGAGGGATCTGAAGAAGGGATTTAGAGGAAGACCGAAGTACTCTTGTAGGTACATACGGATTGATTAATGAAGAGATAAAAGCGGGGGCAGTGCCCTGACGGGCCTGGAAGGCCATGCAGCCGATCTTAAAAAGGGAGCGTTCTTTTACAGGGAGCCAGTGAAGCTCCCTGAGAAGGGGGGTGGAATGGTGATAGCGAGGAAGGCCATACACCAGCCGAGCTGCCTGGTTCTGGATAATCTGGAGTCTACGCAAGCTGTACGCGGGGATACCATGGTAAAGAGCGTTTGCGTAGTCCAGTCGCGATATCACTAGTGCGGCCATGATGATCTTAAGTGCCTGGGGGGAAAAAAAACGGGAAACAGTGCGGATCGTGCGGAGAGTGAGGAAACAAGAGGATACCACAGAACTAATTTGTGAATGGAGAGTGAGCTGGTTGTTTATTTTGACACCGAGTGTTTTGACCGTGGTGGAGGGGGTAGGTGCGGGACCGAGAGAGGGGGGCCAGAAGAAAGAGTTCCAGGGGCTGGGTGAACCACCAGTGAGAACCAGCTCGGTTTTATCCGGGTTCAGCTTAAGGTGGTTGTGGTTCATCCAGTCCCTGATGAATGTCATAGTTGACTGGAAGTTAGAGACAGAAAGATGAGAGGGGGATAGATCAAAGATGAGCTGGAGGTCATCCGCGTAATTATAAACGGTGACCTCCAGCTGTTGGAGTGCGAAAATGAGAGGAAAGATATAGAGATTGAAAAGCAACGGGGAGAGAGAGGAACCCTGGGGAACACCGCAAGTGACAGGGAGAGGGGTGGCCGTGAAGTCGCCTAGCCGAACCGCCTGAGTGCGGTCCCGCAGAAAGGAGGAGAGCCAGACCAGAGCTGATCCCCCGATACCAGCCGCCTTGACACGGGTAAGTAAGATGGTATGGTCCACCGTGTCAAAGGCGGCGGAGAGATCAAGGAGGACCAGTGCCTGGTGTTTGTTCTCATCCATGCCCCTTCTGAGTTTGTCTAAGACTGCGACCACGACTGATTCGGTCGAATGCCTGGGGCGGAACCCGGCTTGGCGGGATGCTAATCCTCCATTTGCCTCGACATGGGCGCTAAGTGCCGCGGTGACGTGGCGTTCCATCACCTTGCTCAGAAAGGGTAGCAGGGAGATGGGGCGGTAGTTGGCCGAGATGGACGGATCCGCGCCAGGTTTTTTCAGGATGGGCACTATTGTAGCTGCCTTTAGCACAGAGGGCACTACGCCCTGTGCCAGAGAGCTGTTGAGGAAGGCGATGGGGGGGTCAGGGCAGCCGAGGTAAATTTGCTGCAGGACTCGTGCCGGGCAGACGTCCGCAGGAGACCCCGACTTCACTTTGGGAAGTATCTCTAAAAAAGAGTCCTGAGTGAGAGGGGGGATGGAGGTAAAGGGGCGTAGGACGGGAGGGGGGGAGGTATCAACGAAGACAGACGAGGGTGGTGGGATGTTGGTCTTGATGGTAGCAATTTTCTCTAAGAAGTAGGTATTAAGTTGGTCGCAGAGAAGCTGGGAAGGAGGAATTCGGGACGAGGTTCGGTCTGAGAATGCCAGGTCATTCACTATGCCGAAGATTTCCCTGGGTTTATTTTTTGCAGAAGTTATTTTTGAAGAAAAGTAGGAGGTTTTTGCAGCCAGGATTTCTGTTTTGTATTTAGCCAGTGTTGATAAGAAGTGGGTTTTTGATAAGGGACTGTAATTTTTCCTCCATTGCCTCTCCGCCCGACGGGCGCTCAGTTTGAGATCTTTTAGGTGGTCATTGAACCATCTATTGGAGTCCTTAGGTCGGCGGATGGAAATGCGGCGTAAGGGCGCCACTGAGTCGCAGCCTCCAGCCAGCCAGGTGTTAATGGCCTTGGCTTGAGAGGCGGATGATAAGCCCGCGAGAATGGGAGTGGAGTTGCAGAGTGAGGAGGTCAAGGAGGGATAATCCAGTCTATTCCAATTCCGCGCCCAGGTGTTTTTGGTGTGCGGGGTTTTGGGCATCAGGTTTCGGAGAATGGAGAGGGAGATGAGGGTATGGTCAGACCATGGGCACGGCGAGACCGCAGCCGAAGCCACAGGGAGGTTAAGGGACCAGACCTGGTCCAGTGTGTGCCCATGGGAATGAGTGGGGACGGATATGTGTGACACGAAGTTGAGGGATGAAAGATAATCTGTAAATTCTTTGGAGGCTGAGCACTCGTGTGGGTCTGAGGGCCAGTAATTGAAGTCCCCTAGCACCAAGACCGAGGTGTAGTTGACCACCAGGTTAGCCAACAGGTCCTGAAATGCCGGCAAGAATAAGGGCGAGGGCTGAGGGGGGCGGTACATAAGAAGGCAAGTTATGGGGGGGGGGAAATGAAAGAGAGCGGACTGCCAGGAAGTCAGCAGGGGGAATAGGGGGAAAAGGGAGTGGTTGAAAGTTCAACTCCGACCGAGCGATTAGGGCGACCCCACCGCCAGCCTTGCCAGTCGGCCGGTCGGCCCGCAGGGCCACATAGGAGGGGGGTAGGGTGGCCAAGAGAACAGGGAGGGAAGAATCACAGTACCAGGTTTCGGTCAGGAGCAGAATGTCAGGTTTCTCTGAGTCGAGTAAGACAAACAGCTCGTGGTGGTGCTTGACCGCTGACCTGGTATTGAGTAGGAAAATAGACAATGCCGGAGAGCGGGGGGGGGGGGGGGGGGGGGGGTCAAGGGAGGGGGGGCAAGGTGACGGGGGGACGAGCGGCAGGGGATAGGGTGCAGTGGGGGAAGAAGGAGCAAGGCCTAGTGAGGAAATCAGACTGCGGATGGGATCCGGGAGTGGCCAATGGCCTTGGAGGGCAGTAAGGTCCTTGGTAGAATAAGACGTAGTTTTGGCATGGAATCGTGCCCCTAGCCCCGTCCGGCCGCGGACGGGCGCAGACGGGCTTGCCTTCGGCGCGCAAAAGTCGCGCCCGCTGCGCTTCCTGGCCAGACACATGTTTTATGCCGGTGGGTCAAGAGGTTGGAGGGGCGTGGCCAGCCGAGGGGGCGTATTAACTGAAGAGTTATTCATCAGGATGTTCTTGAATATATGAGCAGCGCATGGGTCTGCTGGTGATCATGCTGGCTTACAAGTTTTTGCATTCAAATGTTTCACCTCTATCTTAATAAGAGCCTTCAAAAAGAAAATGATTTCCTCTACTGTAACTCTGTATATTACAGATGACACTTCTGTAAGTGTATATACAAATATAATAATACTACAAGTTTCTCATTATAAAATGGCTCCATTACATTTCACACATCCACCTATATTAAAAAAGACAAAGTACATACACACTTCTTCCCCTCTCATAAAACATTCATTACAGTTCATATTTACAATTATTCTTTTCAATTTGATATGATGGGAAAATATCAAACTGTTGACTCAGCATTTTGCTGAAATCACAAGCCTACACCACCTGCTTCAGGACATATATTGCATATACATCTCATCCTGCCGAATCCAATCAATACACTCAATCATCGAGTTTGAATATTTTAGAGCCTCTGTATTTATATATTAATTCATACATGTGGCGTCACCAAATGTCACCTCACCACTGAGGTTCCCTTTTGTCAATATAACACTTGTTTTCTCCTTTTCCGCTTAATATACTTAAAGCATTTATATCAGGCAAATTTTTTGGAATGTGAAAAACCCGGAGCATGCATTTGGAGAACATCACTATTGCTAACGGAAGTCCCAGAGGGGTAAAATATCAGAAAGAGGAATTCTGAGCTAGTGTCATTACTGTTTACATCTTTTATAAATGCTTTAAGCAATATCATGCGAAGAAGAAGATTGAACAATATATTCCTGTCACTTTCAGTGCACAGGGGCTATTCTGTTTTTATAGTGGCTACAAACCTTTGTAGGCTTGGTGATGTCATGAGTGGTCAGGGGGGGTAAAGGTGAGGAACTGTGGTAGTTTTTATTTTTCTAGCCTAGTGAACTGTGCTGCATTACAAGAGATGTGTTAAAGCAGTCTAGCGGGACATAGGGAGTCTGAAACAGGAGGGCTGGAAGTAATAAAGGTGTGCCATGCATACAGCAATGACCAGTGGAGAGGCCTTCTGCTGTTCAGCCAAGTCATCGAGAAGTCCTAAGAACTACCACTTCAGGTACTGAGGGTACTTTGGCTGGACTACCCTTTTTCCTCTGAATTCTGCTACTTTGGGTACAGTGGCTGGATGACCTTTTTTTTTGCTCTGAATTCTTCCAGCAGGACTGTTGTAACTGATCTCCTGGCCCCTAATCAGCTCTCCTAGTTCAGATGTCCTGTCTCATGTTCAGGAGAGTGGAGAGTGAGTTGCATGAGTTCAGTGTGAGAGGTAAGAATGAATAGTAAGCTTTGCGAGGGACAGGTGAGCAGTGTTTGTGTGAGAGCAGGGTAAGTGGTGTGCCTATATGAGCTCATGGTAGAGGAGTGAGTGCAGGATAAGTGCTGTGAATGATGTAGTCATTTGAGCATGAGTGCAGGGTGAGCTGAGTGTCCCTGGGGGTTCCAGTAAACCATTGTGTCCGTGTGAGTGCAAGGTGAGGGTAAAGGGTGAGCTGTGTACTGGATGGCTGAGTGGTGTGCCCATGTAATCACAGGATGAGCAGTGTGCCTGTGTGAGTGAAGGGTGAGAGGAGTAAGTGCAGTGTGAGTGATTTGAGTGCAGAGTGAGAGGTGTGCCCATGTGAACGTCAGACGACTGTGCCCATGTGAGTGCAGACTGAGCAGTGAGAATGAAGGGCAAGCTGTGTGAGTGGTAGTGAGGGGATTGCCCATGTTAGTGCAGGGAGAACCGCGTGCTTATGTGAGTGCAGACTGAAAGTAGTGAGTGCAGAATGAGTGCTGTGAATGTTGGGTGAGCTATGCCAGCAGATGGTTGTGCCCATGTAAGTGCAGGGTGAGCGTGAAGGGTGAGCTATGTGAGTGAGGGGTGAGTTGTTTGACTGTAGTGTTTTCTATCCCCACTTAATCAGGGATTGAGGGTGGAGCAAATAAATTATCAGCTGATACTGCAACAAACTGTCTCTTGAACATGCCTAAAGTTACTTTTCTCGAAATAGATTCTCCCACTGTGGCAGCACATGCCATTCACAAATGGAAGGTGTAGGCAGACTGGGCAAGGCAGGGAGCATGAAAGACTGTGAAAAATACAACACAAACCTCATTAACCAGGAAATGGTCTTTTGAAGAGCTGTGAAATACTTGGATAAGGCCGAGACTGTGGCGCCAGCCGAGCCCACAGCAGTACATTAACTCACTAACTCTGTGTGTCATTGAAGCTGAAGCTGGGCAGCACAGGCCAAGGCTCACAAGGGGTGTGGTGGGTTGGGAGGGAGGGAGGTCGAATGCCCTTTCAGCTCAATAGGCGTTGTACGTCTGTCTGCCACTCAATTTATCACAGGATTTGAAGTTAATTTAAAGGATGGTGGTAAAGGGACAAAAACATAAAACCGACAGATACTGCGTCCCCGCACTTCCATATTCCTCAGAGTGTGGGCAGAGTTTCCGATGGTGAAGCCGCCTTTGGCTCTGCCATTGATGTCTCCCTTTAGGTAGGACAGACGCCATTAAAAAAAAACATTACAGAGGCTGCCCAATTTAGGAAGGCCCCTAAAATGCCATTCCCATTACTGTCCTTTTTGTCAAAATCCAACATGTAAGACATGGCAGACCAGGACACAAAGACGATGGGATGTTCTCCATTCAAAATCCTAGCATGTGGGAGACATTAGTTATATTACTTCTGACGAATGACACCCATTTTGGGGTCAAACTCATGGATATTGGTAGTGTCAAGTCAGCCGTGCCAGCAGGACACGGTAGACCAGATGTGTCTTCCCAGATCATTTTCTCACCAAAGTGAATCCCACAAAGGACGGCATTGCAGAGAAAACAAGCTTTTGCAATGTAATAGGTCTCGCATTACTGAAAGTTTGAGCTATTGGCGTTTCATTATTATTTGCAACGCCATTAGGTCAAATTTTCAGTAATGCGTGACCTATTGCATTGCAAATGCTTGTTTAATCTTGATCTTACCTCCAGGATCCTATGACGTTGTTCAACAGACCAGCGGTCTGTAGAAAAATAAAAAAAATGTTCCCTCTCAAGATAACGACATGGATGGACGATGCATTTGTGTGTGCCGGGGGGGAGGGTGTGCGAGCGAGGAGTCAAGAGATGGCCAGAGATGGCCAACCAAAAGACTCAATAGGTAATGTCCGCTGGGAGGGAACCAAACACCAAAGGACGGGACAGATGCACAATAGTAACCAACCAGAGAAAAGGAATTTTAAAAAGCAGCTCAACTAACCAATAAAAAGCGGTGGGCGTGTCCAAAGTCCCTGATAGTTCATATACCAAATACAGCATGCCTCGCAGAGCAGCCCATGCACTGCCCAGGCTTGACCTAAAAAGAGATACCTGAACACGCTAGGAGTATTCTCCTTGCTGGCACGTGCATTCGAATAACTGACTCTGGCGATTTTTACCTCCACTGGACTCTAGCATTATTGTGCTTAATATTGATATTGATTATGTGGATGAATTGACACACACCGATATACCAGCCCTGAAGAAGTCGAGGTGTTACTGACCCATCGACGAAACACGTGTTGGCTGATTAGTGTTAAGCTGATTGTATCATCTGCCCCTCGCTTGGAAAATTGTATTGGATTGTTTCTCTTTTGGAATACGAACTGGCAGTGATATGTACTACAAGCCTAATGTGAAGACTTGGATTGTACCTCTTGGGCCTGAACTGAAAACTTGGATTAAAGTGGACTATTACTACGAGATTATTGTATCCATGACTATCTTTTAAACACCTGAGTGCTCGGATGTGAGAAAGTGGCTCTGTATATACTGTTCCCAAATAGGTACAGTGTGTACAGAGTCCACAGTCCCCAGAGGTTTGGCAGAGGCTAAAGTTAGATATAACCTTACTCTCTAACGTGGTAGCTTGGTCGAGCAGTTAGCCAGTATCAGAGGACAGTGTAAAGCATTTGTTGCACACACTCAATCAGCAAATGGTCTCACACACTCAATAACTGAACTCTAGGCCAACGGTTTATATATAAAAAATATATGCTTGTTTTATTTTAGAATCAACAATAGGTATCAAAATATACTTTCTCAGAATGAGATGCTTTAGTTAAATGCTTTTGCAATATGCAATTGGCTTTTGTAGAAAGTTACAGGTTGTTGCAATAGGCAACACAATTTTAAACACAATAATGCATTGAGTTCAATGGAAGTTTCAAGTTATTTGCAATAGATTACTTTCAGGATTACTTTTGGTAATTCCAGGACTGGATCCTAGATTCAGTCCTGGGTCAGTTCTTAGGAACAAGTGATAAAAGTCGACTTGGTTACTGTTATGATTTTTAGACAATATTTTGCTATTTTAAAAGTTGACACTTAGAAAATATTTCATAGAAAACAGTCAATGATTCCCTATGGAAGAAAATTCAAGTTGCAGGTATAGTATGTTCTCGTTACTTTTGTAATCCAGTACTGGGTACCTAGACTCAGTACTGGGACCTCTATCTAAAACAGGTAAGTAATTACGTTTTCACAGTTTGTACGATTTTTAAAGAATATTTGAAGTTTGCAAAAATCGACACATAGAAGAAATTTCATAGAAAAACAGTCAATGATTTCCTATGGAAGAAAATTGGGTTACTGGTAAGTACGGTTGTGAATATTTTTCAGGGTCAGTGCTGGGCACCAAGATCCAGCATTGGGAGCTCACCTAATAGCAGGTGAGTATTTTCGTTTTCGTTACTTGGCTGATTTTTGGTGAATATTTAAAGTTTTGAAAACTCCACACTTAGAAGGAATTTCAGGAGAAACCAGTCAATGTTACCCTATGGAGAAAATTGAGTTATCGGCTTTCATGTAAGTACTCGACTGGCAAAGTTAAGGTTCTGGGCACAGACTCAGGGGTCTCCCAGGGTCAGGTAGGTGTAGTTGGTACACCCTCAGTGGCACAGGGGCAGCCGGGTGCA
Source organism: Triturus cristatus (assembly GCF_964204655.1). Classification (NCBI taxonomy): domain Eukaryota; kingdom Metazoa; phylum Chordata; class Amphibia; order Caudata; family Salamandridae; genus Triturus; species Triturus cristatus. Next base: position 215,209,911 of record NC_140586.1, read on the forward strand.
GAGTGAGTTGGCCCAATGTTATCCTATGGGAGGCAGGGGGGCCTTGGTTGGTGGCTGCTGACTAGCAGGCCACGCGGCAGTGGGAGCTGGGCTCCTGGTCACTTGCTCAGGGCAAATGTGGAAGTAGATAGGTGCAAAGGTTACACTGCCGGGGCAACTCGGGCGGCTGGGTGCAGGGTGCTTTTCAGTCTTCGGGCGCTCAATTGATTTCAATGGGAAAGCTCCGATTTAGAAAAAGGCTGCAAGCTCGGGGACGAAGATTCTTCAGGTGCCACCACCACTTCGAGAGGTAAGTTGGGTAGTTAGAGGATAGGTAGGTACCCAGGAGTTGGGCACAGGGGGCCGCAGGGCGCCGGGGTGCCTTTTGGTGTCGGGAAATCTTACCCTCTGTTGATCGCGGTTGGGGGGGTACCTGGTTGTGAGACTGCAGGCGTCGTCAGGAGCATCGAGGGAAGTCCTTGGGTGCCGGACTCGGGATCACAGTCGCCGGGGGCTCGTCCTCGTGGTCTTTGTTCACTCCGGCAAAGGCCAGGCTTGGCGGTTGCAGAGTGTGCAGGGTTCGCGGTTCCGGGCTGATGCCAGGGAGTAGATGCTGAGGTTGAGCAGAGCCTCTGCTCATGGGAGTCCCAGGGGCTTAGAGCCAAAAGGTAGCCAGGTCCTCCGGGGTCTGTGAGGTTGCTAGCCACAAGACGTGCTGGGTTGTAGCAGGAGCAGGTTCAAGTGTCGACAGGCCGGTAGGGCTGGGGCCAAAGCAGTTGATGTCTTCCTCTTCTTAGCAGCTGCAGGGCAGGTCTTCTTTCTTCTTGCTCTTCTTTGTATTTCGGAATCTGGAATCTGGGGAAGGAAGGTTCAGGGTGCCCCTAAATACTAGATTTAGGGGCGTTACAGGTAGGTGAAGGGCAGGGACCAATGGGTCCATGTCCTGGGGTGGGTACACCCCCTATCCTGCCTCTCTCCTGTGGGAGTGGGGCAGTAGCCTAGTCCTGATTGGGTAGGGCCTCCCATCTTCAAGATGGCGAGCGCCCGGAGATGTGCTTCACCTCACCTCCCCCACCTGAGGGGTGGGGTTGGCAGGCTGGCACATCCCCTGTCCTTATTTGGGGTTTCCGGCCAGGCTTCCCGCCAGAGTGGGGGCTGCCAGTGGCCTGGGGAAGCTCACAGAGGCAGCATACCTTTGAAGCTTCCCCCTGCCCATCCTGGGGGAGGAGATCTAGCACCTCGCCCAGGATGTGCATTGTTGCAGGCCCAGGAGAGCAGGGGCTCTCCTACCCAGGGGTCCAGCAACATGTCTGCTGTGTGGCAGCCTAGGCAGCCTCTCAGACCAGACGTGGATTGTAGGTTAGGTTTCAGGGGGCATCTCTAAGATGCCCTCTGGGGTGCTTGGTACATTAAATCCCACACTGGCATCAGTGGAGAGAAGTGTGGCTCAATGGTTAGAGAGACAGACCCTGATGCAGAGGTCTGGCCCGGGACAGGGTTCAATTCCCCGCCTCGGCGGGTCTTGGGCTCAAAATTCCACGGACCTGACAATTCTCGCCTCGGTGCCTATTCCAATCATGGAGTCCCACTCTGCAACTCTGGGCAATAGCTTGCTTAATCTCCACAACGGCCCCCACAACGCTAAGGATGCCTGGCCTCCACCTTGGGGGTGCCCAGGAGTGGACACCTCACAGGGAAAGCCAGGATGGGTTCCACAGCGGTATTCGTACAAGCGTCTTGAGACCCTTGCGGGTGAGTAGTGCGCTATACAAGTATCAATTTACAGTGCGGGTTTAATGTGCTGAGAAGTTTGATACCAAACTTCTCAGTCTTCAGTGTTGGCATTATGGTGCTGTGGAGTTCGTGTTTGACGAGCTCTCAGCACCATGTACTCTTAAATGGCAGCACTGCACTTACAGTGCCCAGGAATGGACCTGGGTACTGTAGGGGCTCAGGGCTCATGCTCCTGTGCCCACACCACTAGCATAGGGCACCCAGCTAGAGGGGTGGCTGATGTATGCCAGGGCAGTGTAGGTGGTGGGCATGGCACACAGGGATGTGTGCCATGTCGACTCTTTGTTTTGTCTTGTACCCAGACACTCAGCCTGCAAGGGCAGTGTGTGTGTGTTAGGGTACAGGGCCTCTAAGGGTGGCACAATGTGTGCTGCAGTCCTTAGAGGCCTTCCCTGGTCACAAGGCCCTGGGTACCTAGGGTACCATTTACCAGGGGCTGACATGTGGCCAGGGTTTGCCAATTTGGGTTTAAGGTTTTTAGGGAAGGAACATAGACCCTGGGCACCTGATTGGCACACTCAGTCAAAGTACATTCAGCAAAAAGTGGGGGCATACCATGCAAGAAAGATGGCACTTTCTCACATCGGATTTGTATATTTATATTTCTTGATCTTCATTTGGAGGGCATTATAGGGTTGTGGATGGTAACCGATTCTCTTTTCCTAGGAGCACCTCTCATATATAGTATTTGCTGTTTACTCCCCCTTAAACAAGATTGCAGTGCGCCCTCATTTGCTATGTACCTGGTGAACAAGTTACTTACCTTCGGTAACGATATATCTGTAAGAAACATTAGTGTTAGATTCCTTACCTTAGAATATCCCCAGGCGTCAGACTGGATCCGGAAAGTTTTCGCTAGCAGGACCTCTGCGCGTCAGTAGGCGGCGTCGTGCAGCTCCGCGTCCGTCGCTGGCATCGTATGCACTGAGATGACGTCACGGAGACTACTTAGGCGCCACCCATGCGCGCTGACGTTAGTTCTGTACACGACTTTCCGCACCAGGAACGCAGAGCCATGCAAGACACTGACCACTGGTGCATGAAACTAGGGCCCTAAAAGGGATGACCTTAACCCTAGAAATCAGTTCGCAGAATGGGGAGGATGGGTGGGGCGGTAAGGAATCTAACACTAACTAATGTTTCTTAAAGATATATCGTTACCGAAGGTAAGTAACTTGTTTATCTGAAAGAAACACGTTAGTGTTAGATTCCTTACCTTAGAATAGATACCCCAGCAATGCCAACCCCGGTGGTGGGTCTGCGAACAAAGATCAAACCAGAAAATCCCGGAGAACAGAACGGCCAAAGAAGCAGTTTCTCCGGACTTGGCTGTTAAGGCAATAATGCTTGGTAAAGGTATGCAGCGAGGACCACGTAGCTGCCTGACAGCTATCCTGCAAAGGGACTCCCCGTCCCAGAGCAGTAGTGGCTGCTGTCGCCCGAGTAGAATGGGCACGCAGCCCCACAGGGGGCTCCTTTTTAGTCAAGGAGTAACAGGCTTTAATACACAGAACGACCCACCGAGAGATGGGTCCAGATGGTGGAGCCTCTCTTCCCCTTTCGAAGGATGCGGAAAGAAGGTGGGCAAAGTGATGGTCTGCCTGATGTGGAAGGGCGTGAAAACCTTGGGCAGAAAAGAAGGACGGGTCCTTAACACCACATTGTCCGGAAGAACAGAAAGGAAAGGAGGTTTAAAAGAAAGAGCCTGGAGCTCACTCACTCTTCTGGCAGAGGTGATAGCAACCAGGAAAGCAGTATTTAAGGTGAGAAGATGTAAAGGACAGTTGTGAAGCAGCTCAAAGGAAGCGCACATCAAATAAGTCAACACAAGATTGAAGTCCCACTGAGGCATTATAAAGGGGACCGGAGGGAACGTGTGTGTAATGCCTTTCAAGAAACGACTAACAACAGGGGACTTGAAAAGAGAAGGCTGATCTGGAAGCCTTATAAAGGCAGAAATGGCCGAGAGATAGCCCTTGATAGTGCCCAGAGCAGAGCCCTGCTGGGCCAGAGAAAGGAGGAACAGAAGAATTTCTGAAAGAGGAGCAGAAAGGGGATCCACAGCCTTCGCTGTGCACCATGCCACAAATGTATTCCACCTGCAGGCGTATACTGTTTTAGTGGAGGGACACCTGGCTGCCAAAATAACATCACAGACTTCGTCAGGAAGGACAAAAACTGTCAACTGTCGCCGCTCAATCTCCACGCATGGAGGTGGAGGCTGGACAAGTTCGGGTGAAGGACCATCCCCTGCTGCTGCGACAGAAGATCCTCCCGAAGAGGCAGTCATATCGGAGGACAGATTGCCAGACTGAGTAGCTCTGGATACCACACTCTTCTTGCCCAATCCGGAGCCACAAGAATGACTTGGGCCCGGTCGCGCCTGATCTTCTTCAGCACTCTGGGCAGAAGTGGTATAGGCGGAAAGGCGCCACTCCACTCGCGTCGAAAAGTGTCTCCGAGCGAGTGCCGCCTTGGAAATTCCAACGCGAAGAATTGATGACATTGCGTGTTCTCTTCGGTTGCGAATAGATCTAACCAAGGCTCTCCCCACTGCAGAAAGAGACCTTGCACCACGTCTGAGGTCAGACACCAGTTGTGATCCAACATGCATCTGCGGCTGAGTTAGTCCGCTGTGGCATTCAGGGAGCCTGAAAGGTGTTGAACCACCAGAGACATGCCCCGATGTTCCAGCCATGTCCAGAGGCGCAGAGCCTCCTGACAAAGGGTCCACGACCCCACCCCGCCCTGTTTGGGTGCAATACCACATGGCGGTGGTGTTGTCTGTGAACACCTGCACTACCTGTCCCCGGACAGAGGGAAGGAAGGCTTTCAGAGCAAGTCGGATCACCCGCAGCTCCAGAAGGTTGATATGGAGCCGGGATTCCGCCGGAGACCAGAGGCCCCTGATCTCCGCCTCTCCCATGTGACCACCCCATCCCAGGAGGGATGCATCAGTCACCACTGTGAACTTCGGTTGGGGAAGGGAGAGGGATCTGCCATTGACCCAATCGCGATTCATGAGCCACCACTGCAATTGACGTGCAGTGCCCTCCGAGATCTGGATGTGATCGGACAGGTTGCCCTGATGCTGTACCCACTGAAACTTCAGGTCCCACTGCAGAGCCCGCATATGCCATCTGGCATGTTGCACTAGCAGGATGCAGGAGGCCATCAGGCCCAGGAGCCGGAGGGTCATCCTGACTGAAACCCGGGATCGAGGCTGAAAGATCGGATTCGTAGCATAAATATCCTGGATCCGCTGTTCGGGAGAATAGACCCGAAACTGCGCCAAATCCAGAACCGCTCAGATGAATTGGAGCTTCTGAGAGGGATTCAGGTGCAACTTCGGCACATTGATGGAAAACCCCAGCAAATGCAGGGGGTTGGCCGTAGTCTGGAGGTGGGAGACGACCGTTTGGGGCGAGCACGCCTTCAACAACCAGTCGTCTGGTTAGGGGAAGACTGAGACCCCCGATCTGCGCAGATGAGCTGCGACCACCGCCATCACTTTCGTGAACACCCGAGGGGCGCTGGTAAGGCCAAAGGGGAGCACAGTAAAGTGAAAGTGCTCGTGGCCTACCATGAACCGCAGGTAACGCCGGTGGGCCGGAAGGACGGGAACATGAAAATAGGCGTCCTGCAAGTCCAATGCTACCATCCAGCCTCCTGGATCGAGAGCAGGCAAGACCTGAGCCAAAGTCAACATCTTGAACTTCTCCTTCCGGAGGAAGCGGTTGACGTTCCGGAGGTCCAAGATGGGACGCAGACCCCCTTTGCCCTTTTTGAGGCCAGAAAGTAGTGGGAATAACAACCACTCCCTACTTCTGGCCCAGGAACGCACTTGATGGCCCCCTTGGACAAGAGGGCTGTGACTTCCTGCTTGAGAAGTGCCAAGTGTTCCCCCGACATGCGGTGGTACTGAGGTGGCATGGCTGGAGGGGTGGACTGAAAGGGAAGGGAGTAACCTTAGCGGATGATCTGTAACACCCACTTGTCCGATGTGATAGCGTGCCAGTGGGGGAGGTGATGGCGGATCCTGCCACCCACTGGCGTGGGGTGCCCCCAAAGCTCGGATTAGGAAGGTTTGGAGGTAGGAGCAGCGGGGGTGGAGGTGGACTGACCCCCATGCTGATTCCCAGACCCGCCCCTGCGGAAACCGCGTTAACGGCCGCGTCTGCACAGGCTTGCCAAAGGAACGTGCCTGGGCGCCCCGTCCGTGGCCACGAAAGGAACGAAAACCAGGAGTGTCTGGGCTTTTCGTGGAAAGACCTAAGGACTTGGACGTGGCCCGCGAGTCTTTAAAACACTCCAGCGCACTGTCGGTTTTATTGCCAAACAGGCGAGTGCCATCAAAGGGCATGTCCATGAGTGAGCTTTGGACATCTGGCGAGAACCCTGTAGATCTCAACCAGGTGTGGCGACGAAGCACCACAGTCGTAGCAATCGCTCTACCTAGTGAGTCCGCGGTGTTCAAACCACACCGAATGGCGAACATAGCCGCATCTTTAACCTCAGCAACAGCTTGGGACAGCACAGCTTGGGTCACTTCAGGACCTGTGCAACTGTATCCCACACCGCGTGGGAATAGCGGCCTAAAAGGCAGGTGGTGTTCACCGACCGCAGCCCTAAGCTGGCCGAAGAGAGCAACCGCTTGCCAAACTGCTCCAGCTTCTTAGAGTCCTTATCGGGCGGAGCCGTGGGAAAGGCACTCTGGGACGTCGAAGCTTGGATGACCAGGCTCTCGGGCGTAGGATGAGTGGTCAAAAAGACAGGGTCACCCGGCGCCGGGCAATGACGCCTGGCGACGTTCTTATCCAGAGTGGCCCCTGTGGCTGGCTGCGACCAAGTGCCCAGTAAGATATCAGTGAGGGCGTCATTAAATGGCAGCAGGGGCTCCGACGAAGTGGACGCCCTCTGGAGCACCTCAGTGAGGAGATTAGTTTTTAGGGCCACCGTAGGGAGATCAAGGTTGAGGACCTCAGCTCCCCGACGGAGCACCACCGTGTAAGAAGCGCCCTCCTCCATGGTAGGGGGAGGAGAGGCAAACCCCGGGTCAGAGGAGACATCAAGGCCGCCGGCCTCCTCTAACTCGTCGGACCAGTCCTGCTCAGAGTCACACTGACGAGCAAGAGGGTCCTCGGACCCCTCCCAGTCGTCCTCCACCTCCGCCGTATGTGATACAGACCGCGGTGGCAGGGCAGGGACCGGGGAAGGAACAAACAGCGCCAGGACGGCGCTGGACTGGGCCGAACCGTCGCCGTGTCCCAATGCGGATCCCAGGTAGGGATAAAATTGTCCTGGAACCTGGGCAGGGGCAGAACAAATGGCACCCACTGTGGCGCCGGAGGCGGAGCCGAGGGTGGTGCTGGGGCCGGAGCCGGCAGCGTGGGACCTTGTGGCACCGTGGCCGGAGCCAGCGGCGCAGGATCCTGTGGCGCCGGGGCCACCGACGGTACGAGAGGATCGAGACACGGGACCGCGGGGCCCAAGGGCGCACCTGCGGTAGCCCGAGGCCTAAACAGGTGGTCCAAGGTAGCAAGAAATTCTTGCACTTGTGCGGGAGTCGCCGATGGACCCGGATAAGGTGGGTAGGCCGCAGGACTCCCGGGCTCCGAAGGAGTCGCTGGGGCAGAACCCCTGTCCCCCTCGTCCGCATCCGGGGACCGACGGGAGGACGTCGGAGAGCTACAACGCTTCTTTGACTTCTTTTTGTGTCGTCTCTTACCCGAATCCGAGGGTGAAGACTTGGAGCCCGAGGAGCGATGATGGTGGCACCGCGAGTGTTCTCTGGAGCGGCCCCTGGACCGTGAACGGCGCTGGGACGAGTGCCGGACCTCAAGCAGCTTCCGGCGCCGCTCCCTCAAGGCCTTCGGGACCATGGCCAGACAGTCCATACAAGACCGGGAGTCGTGGTCGCTCTTCAGGCAGTAGAGACAGACGTCGTGGGGGTCCGCCACCGGCATATTGCGACAACAGGCCACACAAGACTTAAAATCAGGCATCCCTACGTGCACCAGAGCAGACTCAAACTTACAGGAGACAAAAGTTGCAAAAAGATAGTCAAAAAGTGAATAAGGTACGTGCTCTAACCGGATCTGCGCTTACTGGAGCGGAAAAAGAATGAACTGATGTCAGCGCGCATGGGTGGCAACTAAGTAGGCTCCGTGACGTCATCTCGGCGCATACAATACCAGCGACGGACGCGGAGCCGCACGACGCCACCTACTGACGCGCAGAGGTACTGCTAGCAAAAACTTTCCGGATCCAGTCTGTCGCCTGGGGATATTCTAAGGTAAGGAATCTAACACTAACATATTTCTTTCAGATTACCATATTTTCTTACATATCGACCTAAAAAGAGATTCCCTGAGAGGGCCATGGTTAACAAGCCCAGAGGGCGCAGCAGCGATCCAGGGAGCAAGGGGTACAGGGCGGTGGAGTATCGGGTTTCCTCATCTTACTCACCCGCCTCTCGTTCATCTTGTGGCTTCCCGCTTCTACAGCTTTGGCGAACATGGGAAAATCTACACGTGCTATTGGTTGAGGCCAGAGCAAGTGGTCAATGGCGTCGTGGGGCATAGCATCCAACCATTCTAAGAAGGAAAAGCCGGGTTAATGGTATCTGCTCTGCCATTCGCGATCTTTGTCCCACCTACCCAAACCTAGCAAGCCGGTGGGCGTTGCAGCCACGGGCAGCAGCAAAGGGACAGGAAATTTGGTGGGCGGCAACACCGTTTAACTTGCATCAATAATTCTGAAGGGCGGCCGGTAGGCCAGTGGAGGGTAAACAGTTGCTAGAATGTTAGCCCTTGGGTGCCTCGTGGCAGGGAGACTGAGGGCCAATGGAAAAAGTCCACATGGAGATGCACAGAGCTGACACTGCACTGGCAGCCCGAGCATGGCCGGTGAAGGCCTTGTCTGTCGCACACTGGTAGCAAGGGAAGCCTAGATCTGCAGCACAAAACACAGTGAGCCCTCACACCCAGCGCATGGTCAGGAACTTGAGCAGGATGGTGCTGTCAAAGAAGATTTATGGTTTGACGATATGGGGAGAGCTTTTTTCCGATCACAAACAAACCGATTTGCGAAATTGTCCGGTTTGAGACTACAAAAAAGCATTTTGGTATGTATCAAACCTAAACAGCGTTTCAGTAGTACGTAACCACATCACATACCGATTCAGTATTTGGAAGGGGTATCCCTTCAAAACACTGAATCAGAATGGTATATATTAATGTTTTGTGATCAAATTCCGGTCGCAAAAAATTAATAATTTATCAACTACCGAAGTGTAGTGGTAATGAATTCGCAAATGGGAAGGGGCCCCATGGTGACCCCTTTACATTTGTGAATGAAAAAAAAAAAGTTTGATTAAGATACGGCAGTGGTCCACGCATCTTCTTAAACAAACAACATTTAAAAAAAATAAACTTCTTTTTAAATGCATTCCATTTTCCTTAAGGAAAAAGGGTTGCATTTTAATTAAAAAAAAGAGTGCTTTGTTTAAAAGCAATAACAGCCATGGTCGTCTGCTGACCTCAGCAGGCCACTATCCCTGTGATGGCCTTAATTCCTTAGGCGGCAAATGCAACCTATCTCATTGATATTCATGAGGTAGGTCGATTTGTGACCCACTAGAAATAGCTAAATGAAACTCAATGAGTTTCATACATTAGGAGTAGCGATTTCCTAATTGCGATTCGGAGAGAATCACAATTAGGAAATCGGAATTCCTAATATTGATACATCTGGCCCATAGTCCCTTCCAAGGGAACAGCGAGCTAGAATTGTTGAATGATTTTGATTGACAGTAATGCAAGAGCTATGGTTAGATGAATGATTATTGTCGTGATGATTTATGACCACAGTTCAATCATATAACATATTGCTAATGAATTGCGGCCTTTTATCACCACCCCAAGGTGTGGTGATCTGTTTGTTGGGGTAGAAGCTGGAAGAGGTAGTGGTGTGTCAGAGACCCTGAGGCCTGGGGAGAAGCGAGTTGCGCGTCTGGGGCAGGTGAATGCCCCCCCCCCCCCGACACAATGGACAACTTTAAATGGGACGACAAGCTTGGATACTGTTGTGGAAGCGCTGCTTCATCTCACACAAATTGTATGGTAGCAAGGCCTACACACTCTCAATGAAACCCTTTTTGTTCTCTACTGGGCTATCAGTTCCTCCCGTCCTCCTCATCTCTCCTCTGTCATTGTGCCCATTATTTTATCACAGGATCAGTCGTGCTTCTTTCTCTCCCCATATTAATTTATTGCATACTCTGGCTCTGATGTCCCTTGTGTCTTCATCACAAGTCTGTGCATGTTCCAGATCCTTATCCCCTGTCAAGCTATCATCCACTTTGTCCCACCATTCCTCAAGGCCCCCTATGTCTGCTCTTTATTTAATGCACGGTTTTTCCTTCCACTGCCCCCTGTGTTGCCTCTCTGATTATTTAGGCCCTACAGGTCTGCTTCTCCGTAGCCTTTGCTCCCTCACAACCCTTCTGCAGACCTGCCAACTAACAAAAACGTTAATAAAAAAGCATTGGCAAAGCCAATAAGTTTAGCCTATGTGAGTTCTATTGGCTTTGTCAATGTTTTTTTAGCCATGTTTTACAAGAGCGTGGCTGCTGTGCAGCATGGTTGAAAGTAAAAAAAAGAACTCACTATGATGCGGTGAACTCTAGCCATGTGCTGCTGTACAACATGACTTAAAAAAGCATTGACAAAGCCCGATAGTAGAAAAAATTCTATGGCGTGGCCAGTTTTCACAGCGCCATAGCGCTTTTTTTTCCTTTCACCCGGTGAGCCTAACCAATCGTCAGCACCCAAAGAAACCGAGCAAGGGTGGCAGGGGTGGGGGTTACAGGATAAGCAACACAAAAAAGAGCTATGAAGCGGCAAGCAGCATTGTTAAACGGAGACAGAATGTAAACACATGATCTCTTATGGAGTGCTAAAACTAAAGTGAAAAAAAGTACCTCCGAAAGTGCACAGCCAGTTGAAGGACTTAGGCCGCCACTAGGCAGCCATACTTGTTCCATGCTCCAAAGAAGAGACAAACATACAAAGAGAAAGTGAAACCGGCATGCACTGACCAATGAGAAGCAAAGAAATTAGATTAATGATGGAGCCAACAAATTGTAAGTAATGGGCAGGCACTTAGCCCCTTTTAAGTTTTATTAAGTTAACAAAAGATCTTGCAAGTGAAAGCACATGCACTGTCTCAGACAAGACCTAAGAACAAGAACACACAACCTACCTGCTGTGGCTGTGCCAAAATCACACCAGAGTTTCCAGAAAGGTTCTATTACCTTTGCTTTGCCTATTCGCTATCGACTGGCTTTGTTAAGGTTTTTTTTGTTGTTGTTATGTTGTATAGTATGGTATGACCAGTCATTGTATAAAATGGTATTACTTGACATTATATAGTATGGTATCATATGCCCGGTTATGACACGGCTTGCTATTTTATAGTATGCTATGGTATGGCTTGTTATTGCACAGCAAGGTATGGAATGGCCTTCTATTGTAAGGTGTGGTATGTCCTGTCATTGTACAGTATAGCATGGACTGGTATTGCACAGCATGGTATGATGTAGCTTGTCATGGTATAGTGTGGCATGGTATGGGATGGCTTGTTACTGTATAGCATGCTATGGTACCGTATGGCTTGTTATGGTAGGGGCTGTTATTGAACAGTATGGTATGGCCTTTTTGTATAGCATGGTATGGGCTATTATTATGTACTATGGTATGGTATGACCTGTCATTGTATAGTGTGATATGGTAGGCTATGGTATTCCTTATCCGTGCATGGGTGGCCAAGAGCTACTTCCCAATGGTGGCACAAGGTGAGAAGAGATGGGGATGTGAGTGTGCCTAGGTAATCAGCGAACCAGTGGGTCAAGTGTGTGCCCGCTCCCATGACGTGTAGATATTGTATGGTGAGATACGATACATAGGACATTCTTGTTGTATGGCACCCCAGCTATTCCCCAGTACTACTACCAGTGAATTATAAAGGAGGAACTGACCTGGCGACAGTCCCTCTTCCTCTAGCAGAGACTTCAGTGGTACAGGCCGCCACATCAGTACAAGTTTTCAAATGTATGGACCCCTGCAGCGTGCCAAGTGGTCAGTTCAGCTTGCAATGTATTCAGCCCTCTGTGTTGTATTCCAAGTAATGGAAGCGTTGGCACATATGGGTGAATATTTTTGGTGATGAAAAGGTAACATTTGTAACAACGATAAGCAACCTTTAGGAGTGTGGGGCTAGGCATCTGGGTCTGTGTGCAGGGGTGGAATAAGTGAAGTAGTGTTGACTTGTCTCAAGCTGGGGATGCAGTGGCTGTATTGGTTAGGTATAAGCCAGCCCTCCATTGCACTACCCATTGATGTTGAGAGGCCAAATAGTATTGTTCGAAGTGGGGGTCGGCCACCCCCCTCCCCAATCAATGGGCAGATTTAGTTTCTGCAGCACCACTCGGCAGCATGTAATGTGCCAGATCAGTGATCACACCAACCCCTCAATTGTGGTGAAAAAGGGCTTTGAAACATAGAGGGGATGGTTAGTAAAATAGTATAGGAACTTGGATAACATAATCATTTTAATTAGGGTGATGTGGCCTGCCACCAAGAGTGAGCATGCACTGTCAGTGCCTTGGTGAGTTTCTAGCCATAGAGGTCAGTAGGTGAATGGTAGATGCGAATGCCCAGATATCGAAACGTGAGGTTGTCAAGGCAGGCAAATATCGTTTAGTGTGGACGCTGGGGTTGAATGGGATGATGTGTAGAGAACAAGGGTACCCCAGTAGTAGGACCAGGGGTCATAAGTGTAGTAGAAAGAACAAAGGTCTGGGAGAGGCCACAGAGGTCTTCAGGTAGCCTGGGCTACTATTATTTAAAGTATAGTTTACGTCTAGGTTTTAGTAATGAAGAGGGAGTCCCGGTAAGACCGGAAAGACAACATAACTTAATATTTTAGGAGTTTTGTACAATGTTCTCAATGCAATGTAAATTTTAAGTCACCAGCACCTATCACTTCAAGCACTTTCACTGTAAATGTGTGAGCACCAGGACTAGCTACTTAATAGTGGATGATACTCTGTTTATGATGTTAATAAATGTCATGTCATTCATACAATCTTGTGTCCCTTCATACATTGTCTTTCCGGTCCTACCGGGACTCCCTCATCATTACTAAAACCTAGACGTAAGCTATACTTTAAATAATAGTAGTCCAGGCTACCTGCGGACCTCTGTGGCCTCTCCCAGACCTTTGTTTGTTGAATGGGATGAGGCAGGATTTGGTCCAGTTGACCTTCAGTCCCGACAAGGCCGCAAATGTGTTAAAAATGGAGGCTAAGCTGTCCGGTATCACAGTGACATCCCTAAGGTATAAAAGAAGGTCATCAGCATACCGAGATACAGAGTGTAGGGCATCTCCAAGCATAATTTCCCAGGTGTGGCTACCAGCATGGAGTGCTAGTGCCAGCAGTTTGGTGGCTACTGAAACAAGCATTGGCATAGCCAATAGGTCTCGCCTTTGGGACCTTATAAGTGTTTAGCCATGCAACACTTGCATAACTAAATACTTATAAGGTCCCGAAAGTGAGACCTATTGGCTATGCCAAGCGGCCGTGCGGCCGCAGAAGTAAAAGTAATCGCGGTAAAGCACGGCGCGCGCGCCCGCGCACGTGCACTGTACCTCTAGGCTGGCCTGGTAGCACTTTTTAGAGCCCTCTCAATAAGTCTCGCCAGACCAGCGCATGCGCTGGGTCAGGCGAGACCTAAAAACAAAAGGGGAAAGGGGGCAGCCTTGGAGTGTGCCTCTGGAAACCAGAGTGGGCTCAGAGACAAGGGCACCAGTCTTTACGTGTGTCAATGGGAAAGTGTAAAGGAGTTTAACCAGACTAATGAATCGGTATACAGTGCCATAGAACTGTAAAAATGCAACGAGGAAAGACCATTCTAGGGAATCAAATGCCTTCTCTAGATCCAGTACCAGCCCGATTTTGGCCACAGGTCAGGGGCATCCTCCAGGATTCTGAACAATCTGTGAAAACTGAGCGAGGTATTACGAGCTGGGACGAACCCGTTTTATTCGGGTGTACCAATATCAGTACCAAAGGAGCCAGGCGGTTGCCAAGTACCTTGGCCAGGATCTTGTAGTTGGTGTTTCGGAGGGCTAACAGCCTGTAGGAGCCTAGTGCAGTGGGATTCCTGTCCGGTTTGGGGAGAGATGAGTAACACTTCACATAGCGAAGCCGGCAGGCAAGAAGACTGATGTGCATCGTCATAGACTCTTAATAAATGAGGGGCCAATAGCGGTAAATATGTTTCATAGAATTCGGTGGGCAGGCCATTTGGGCCCCGGTGACTTGCCTGTGAATAAGGAGCAAATGGCCTTCAGAATTTCAAAGAGAGTAAAGGGGTTGTTGAGTTCTGTCTTCTGCTCGAGTGTGACTTGTGGAACAGTGATCCTATTGAGGAATATGTCTATGTCAGATGTAATATAAATGATCGGTAAAAATCAGAGTAGCGATAGGTCAGTTCTGCATGTATGTGGCACTGGGGGCAGAGGAGATCCCCTTGGTTAGCACATAGTTCCATTATAGGGTGACAGGGTTGCTCATCGAATGGGCGATGCTAGTAGCGCTCCAGACTCGTCCGCCCCGGCGAGTGTTTCCTGGCCGAGTGCGTCGCACAGTTGAGACAACGTAGTCTCTCCAGCAGGGCTGTATGTTCGTATGTCAGCGAACTCGGTGAGCAGGGGTCTGTAAGGCATGGGTTTCGTGTTTCAGCATGCCACATTTGATCCTCGTGATGTCTGTGTCTAGTTGGTGAAGGATGTTCCAAGTGGTGCCAATACACTGACCCCTTATTGTTTACCTTAAAGACAACCCACTCAATTAGGCGGTATGTGGCGGTGCCAGTGTTGGCCTCAAAATAGTCACCGATGGCAATGTCTAGGAAAGTACAAAAGAGGGGCCTTCTAAAGTTGTGGATGCAAACACCAGGTGGATATAGGTAGGGGACTCCTTTTCTAGTTAAAATGCAGGAGTTGAGGATTGCGATAAGAAAGTGTGCGCCCCAAGTAACCGATGTGTGTGACGTGTGGGAGAAGTTTTGGGGAGCTAACAATGAGGTCAATGCAAACATGTAAGTCATGTGGGCAGGAATAGAAGGAGTATATTGTGGTAATGGCGTTACGCACATGCCAAATATCCACTAAGTGCCAATGCCTGAGCCATTCCTTAAGGTGTTGGACATTTCTCATAGCTACTGTGTTGGGGTGAAGGGGAAACAAACACTGTAGATTAAGCCTCAGGACACTATTGAAATATCTTTCCAACAGCCAGGGCAGTCCGCTCCACACTGACAGCACGCCAGACAGTTTAATTACGAAGGCTGCCTGGTCTGTGTTAGGGGCATATATGCCTCCAATCAATTAATTAATTAGCCGTCTAGTCCGCCCTTGATTAGGACATATCATCCGCCTGGGTCAACCCTGGTATCTTCGGCCTGAAAAGGAACACCCGCCTTAATCCACACTAGTACTCTCCTTGCGTATGTCCAGAAATTAGTGGAGTGTACCTGCCCTCGCCAGCGTCATTGCAGCTTGTTAGCCTCAGTAGTGATCAACGGTGATTCTTGCAAATAAGCAATGAGCTTATTGCAACGGCAGAGGTAGGAATACACAGCATACCTGCGTGATGGGCTGTGCATGCTCCGCCAGTTCCATGTGATTACACTGGTGCCAGGCATGAAGCTGGCTGGCTAGTGACGTTGTCAAGGTAGATATGGTGATAAACAGGGCCGCGTGCACACTAGATGATGCGCAGCACATGCAGCCACGATCGGCCAGCCGATGGTGGAAGCCAGTTCGCCCCTTCAGTTAGCAGCAACAGTTGATCGTGTCAGAGGACTAGATTAGATCTCCAGGTGTTAGATAACTGGTGCCTCAGGTTTACAGTGACCAGTGAGAAAGCCTGGGATTGTTATCTGCATACATCCTGTGTAGAAAACAGGGAGGCGTGTGGATAAGGCCAACACAAAGTAGTAGGGCGCACAAATGAGTATGCTGTGTGAAGTAATGGTATAAGCGTGCCTCAGAGTGTTTATGCAGACTCTGTTTGGGCAGGTCAGTGTGACACTAGTACTCACAGGGACAATGTGCAGGCGGTAGTGTTCACAGCGATTAGGGAAAGCGTAGAAGTCCTTTCAACACAGGGGCATAACCACGAGGTGGCACGCACAAGGGGAATCACACTCACAATGTTTGTCTCAATAGTGGCCAATACAGGGCTCGAGTCGGGGTACCACTTATTTTACTGGGTTTTTATAGGGTGGACATCCCCCCCCCCCTCCCGCCCACGCCTCCAGTCTGCACCTGCACCTGCACGCGCGCTCAGCTCTCACCAAACCTCACCTCCTATTGTCGAGAGAGGGCGAACAGAGCTATTTAAGTTGTTTCATGTTGATGGAGCCGTTCAGTATGACAGACGGGCGCTCGTGGCCGTATATTAGAAAAGGACAGTATGTATTCATGCCTTTCAGACGGAGACCAGCAAATTTACTGGGCAATAAATACGCACCGGACAAGCGCAGCTTTAATTAATTTCTCCGCTCCTGTGAGTGTACATAAGGTGACGAATTCCAACGTAAACATTCTACTTTATCCTTTGGACCTGCCCCCGTCGCCTTGTAACCTTTGCTAATCAGAGGGGACTACATTTCGTGACGTCACTGACGTCACTTTCGGTGATACCACCTAACTTGGAGCGTCCCCCCACTTCTTTTTTAGGACTTGTGCCCTGGGCCAATATCCGTTTTATGTACAATGCATTGTTACAGGCGTCCCAAAGTCTAGTGCTGGGGACAATTGGTATGCCTGGCTCCTCGTTCCGTGTGACGTAAGTGGCTGTTGCAGAATAGTGAGTGTGGATGTTACCGAGCGAGAGTCACAGCGCCACACTCACCTCCGTTTATGGAGATCAGTTCAGGTGTGGGGGCCCCAGTCGCTGCAAGGCCAGCAAGGCAGCTCACCAGGCCCCTGACGGCCCCTAACGGGTCGCCGAAGCTGTGCGGATGCTTCAAGGGCCGCGGTGCTCAACAAATCAGTGCGAGTGGGCTATAATCCTGGCTGCGGGCCCCTTGATGTTGCTGACAGGGCCGGCTCTAGGGCAGTGCGATCGGTGCCACTGCACCGTGCGCTGACTTGGGCTGTGTGCGCCATGTTCTTCGCTTTAAAAGCACCTGATAACGCGTACTTTGTCCCCGCAATAAAAATGACAACTCCAGTGATTAATGTTCTTCCTGGAGAGAGTCCGGAGCTTTATCTACTGAAAGTTTTGACTGATCATGGGGCAGAGGGTTACCATTGCCTGCTGCAAAGAGCGTATCCCAATAACATCACAAAGTGCATATAATATAAATAGGTCAATGGGTTACCGGTTTTGTCAGAGATCCTTTCCTTACTTGCAGTTTATAAGTTAAAATCTTAATATAGAGCAGTGAGCTATTAACTGCCATCCAAAGCTGCATGAAAACTGCAAGGAAAATATTACAACTATATATTTTTTTGCCCAGACTGTCCTTGTCCTAATATTGCAAAAGGGGTTCATTTGGGTAGAAATCAATTCCTATTATTAAAGAAAACCCCTAACAATGGTGTTACATTTTAAATTCTGAATTTGTGTTTTTCCAGTCCAAGCACTCTTAAACTTAACTGCCTACCAGTATGGAGGACATGTGACTCCTACCCCTCTTAGGCCTCTGTCTTATGTAACATTTCCTATACACTGATTTTCACAGCGATGATGGATTGTCTCTGTGCAATGCGTGTGTGATGTAAAGTTTTATGACATCTTAAAATGGCATGAGTGGCACTATAAAACGAACTTAATCTAAGAGGCAGTGGTTATGGAGACTTATGGGGCACTGTCAAAGGTAGTGAGGGAATCTGTGGCGGAGGTGGTCATTGGGGGGGGGTGCAAACAAACATTGTCGCACAGGGCGCCACCAGTGATAAAGCTGGCCCTGGTTGCTGATAAGTGAGTTAGGCCGAATACTGCTCCCATGCTAGCATCAACAACAGGGTGGCACGAGGGTTTTGGTTTGCGGCTGGTCCGCCAGCCACGGAGTGGGTGCTTGGTCCTGGTCGGGCCCTGGGACGTGGAGGCACAGCAGTGAGGACACTGAGCAGGGATGGTAGGGACGCGGAGGCACAGCAGTGAGGACACTGAGCAGGGATGGTAGGGACGCGGAGGCACAGCAGTGAGGACACTGAGCAGGGATGGTAGGGACGCGGAGGCACAGCAGTGAGGACACTGAGCAGGGATGGTAGGGACGCGGAGGCACAGCAGTGAGGACACTGAGCAGGGATGGTAGGGACGCGGAGGCACAGCAGTGAGGACACTGAGCAGGGATGGTGCGGAGGGGGAGCCGATCTGCTCCTGACGGTCCGTTCGGGTCTGTCCCTGGCCTGCTCTCAATGCATCGATGTGTTCGGCTTATGGGGCAGCCCGCCGGCTTTCACAGCGAGCAATCAGTAGCAGAGTGCGTCGGGAGGGAGGGAGAGACAAAGGGCGCAGTGCCCTATCTGAGGCTAGGGTGACCAACCGTCCGTAAATTTCACGGACTGCCCGTTATTTGGGCCCCTTGTCCGTTGTCCGTGAGCATTTCTTTTACGGACGCCTGTTGTCCGTAGTTTTGGGGACGGCAGGCAGCAAGCTGTGCTGTTCCCCTGTGACCCTCGGAGCCAGCTCGCACTTCTCTGAGGCTGCAGCAGCCCCTCCCCTAACCACGCTCCGTCTTTGTACAGGCCCATTGTCATTCTGATGTAGCTGATTATCACCTAAAGAATGACAATGGGCCAAAGGTGTAGGGAAGCACCCGGGGGTCAGATAAGTGTTTCATGGCCCTCCCTAACTCGAAGATCAGCAAAGGGAGATTAACAAACAAAGAAATAAAGCAAGAATAATCACTGTGGTGCAGCTGTGTGTGCGGGGGATGGAGGGGGTTGTAGAGGGGCAGAGGGTGCCGAAGTAGCCAGAAGCGGTGACAGAAAGAGAAATTATGATAATGGTAAATCAAAAAGAAGCACAAGGCAAATGGACAGATAACGCGAAGGAAGAATAGAATGCAAATAATGAAAGAAAGCTGGAAAGAGAGAGAAAGATTTAGATTTAACAATGGAAGGAAGGACAAGAGGATGATCAAATGGAAAAAGAAACGCAAAATTAATGTTAATGTGGAATATGGAAATGTGAAAAGAAAATGAAATATGAATTTAAAGAATACAGAGAGATTGAGAGAAGGAATGAAAGGGTGCACAGACAGAAAGCTGGAAAGAAAAATAAATGGCGGATGTACAGAAGAAAGTACAGAACAAAGGTGGATAGAAAGAAAGACATAAGGAAAGAAAGAAAATGAAAAGACGGGAAGAATAAAAGACAACCGTCAATATAGGGCACAGCATGCTGCTTTTGTGGAGGAGCTGTGCTGGAGGACTAAGTTACATTTTGAAAGACTTCTGGGTGCTTTGCGTGCCTGCAATTTTCGGGCCATAACAAAAATGTCTATTTAACTCTGCTGATTAATGTATCTCTTGGAGAGATCTGAGTTTTCACTAATCCCGGTTTTGACTCATCATAAAGAATCATAGAGGCATAATGCGCCTCTTGTAATGCACAAAGTGTAACATGCAGAGCAAAGTATTCATTTGTATAATAATTGTAAAGACAACCCCAACCACTATGTTAGGGAAGAGGCGTGGTGCAGTGGCCAGGGCAGCTCACTACGGAACACGGGGTCTCATGGTTCGATCCCCGGTGCCGGCGGCAGGGTAGCCCAGCACCTTGTGACTCTGGTCAATAGCTTGCTTAATGTTCCCAATGGGCCCCAGCGCTGGGACACCTCTCCGAGGTAGTTGTGTGCGCTTTACAAATGCTGGTATTTCATTTTTATTTCATATGTTATTTATTTGTTATATCCTTTGTATTTCGGGGTCACTGGAATTATGAGATTGTGCGGCTTCAACAGTTTTCACATGATTATGGATTTGCCGCATGTGCCACATAATCCATCATTAGCTGAATAGATCTGAAGATTCTAATTTAAAAACAGTGTCTACCTCAAATGGTCAAAAAATAACTATGAAGGCAGTGACGTGTTGCAAAGGCCCTTTGTAAAGGTTGACTGGTCACCTTCCTTTGCATATTACTATATTTGGGTGTTATACGGGTACTAATGAGGTGCAACCTATGACCAGAAAGTGTTAAAATTTGCATAAATTCCCTTTTCTTGCCAAATAATTTAGTCAACCCTGCAGCAGAATTTGGCCCTCCCTGCTGCATAATTCCAGTGGCCCTGCATATAGTAGCTACCAAGTATGTAAGCCATGTGACTCCTACACCTTGTAGCCCTCCTTGTCTTAAGTAACATATCCTATATGTTGATTTAAATATTCATGAGTCATTGTCTCTGATCAATAAGTGTATGAGCTAAAGCGCTCAACACCCTACATTGAGCTGAGCAGCACTGTAAAATAAATGACATACACATGAGCGAGGGTCTATATAGAGATGAGGGGCACCATGGGAGGTTGATAGTGGGGGAATCTGTGCAGAGGGAGGTTTTTGGTGAAGGGTTGTAAAGAAGGCTGAAGGCCTCTGCATCCCCTGAGAGCGGGTGGGACAACACTTCAAAGGAACCCCAAACTGTAAACAAAATATCATATGAAATACCACAAAAAGACCTGCACAGTTGCTCAAAGCTGTGCACATACCAAAACAGTGAGGTGCTCGATTCTCCCAACTTAACATAAACTTATTTTGACTGTACTTATTTTGGTTGTCTATTTACTTACTTATACACTATTGTGCGACCTCTGAAAACGTACCTTTTGTCCCAAATTTCTGTCCTGAATTTTGACCTTCTGTCCTGAATTTTTGTCCTGAATTTTGACCCTTTGTCCTGAATTTTTACACTCACTGTCCTGAATTTGCACCTATGCCAGTTGGTCACCCTATCTGAGGCTGTAACGGCAAAGTCCGTGCAGCAAGAACACGCCACCACCGGAGCAGTTCGCCCATTCAGGCAGTGTGGCCCGGCCCTGCAACTCAACACAAGCTGGTCTCCAGGCCATCGGGGAGCTTGAGTCAGCAATAACGGTCCCAGCGCTTCATGTGGGGTGTTGACACCTCGTTTCGATCGGCAATTGAAACCGGTGGGTTGGATAAATGATAGATTTAAGAGGCCTGGCACGGAGCTCCTTTAGTAAATGTCCGCTATCCTGACCTCCGAAGCCACACCCCCTCTGAAAAGTTCAGATAATGAGGGAATTTAACTTGTAGGTAGACAAACCTAACCCTCAAGGCCAGGAAAAACATACCCATTGTGCACGTTACATCCAAAAATTCCAGATCAAATACAAGTCTTATTGCATCAGATCTTGCCAAAATCCCATATTTTTTGAAACATGACTTGAAAAACGAGGCTGTAAGGATAAAACATATACACACTCAAATCATGAACAGAAAAGCAGCGCACTCCTATTCCACAGTTGCAAATCCTCTCCCCATTCCATAACCTAATCTCTCATGCATGCCACAGTAAGTTGCGTTCAGTCCCACTCAAAATCTTAAAACTGCCAGACGCATTGCTGGGTTGTGTAGATTAGATAAATAAGGGTAAGACGATATATTGGACCAGGATTCGAATAAAATAAACCGTGGACTTCTTTGTGCTTTGGTATTACAGGTCCTTTCACCTGGATTCCAACGCACCTCTGTCCCTTAATTCCCTTTTCGATACCTGTAGCTGGACATCAACTTTCTAATCCGGTATTTTAAAGAAATCGGCGAATCTTCCCAGGTGATCTCTTACCAGTCTCACCCAACCTAACTCACTGGTGCATATTTCCTTGGTGCATAGAGCGCACACTTTTGTACTACTTGAGGTTATTTCATTTTTGCCGAATCCATAAACAAAGAGCTGAAGATATTTCAATTACAAGAAATCAATTTAACTTCCACCCTAACTGCTTGGATCATGGAGCATGAGGGAAGATCTAGAAGCTTTTTCAAAGACTCCTTTCAAGTTCTCCCAATTGTGCCTAGATCCTAAGCCTATGCTATCTGCCCCATAGAGAAATTGTGAGTGACCATTGGTTTATGATAGCACAGACATAGGGAGAGGATGTGGTCCATCGGCTTAAACTGCCGACTTTGGTGCTGGAAACCAGAGTTCGAGCCTCGAGGTCACGTCCACATCCTGTGATTCTGGGCAAATCACTTAATCTCCCCGTGCCTGAATGTGTAATGTAAATACGGTGCTCATGTAAAGCGCTCCAAGACAGGTTCCACTGAGGGTACCACAAAGTCCCTTTTGAATTTCTTCAACCTACTAACCGTGGGTAACACCTGGATTTTTAAAGCTTCGAGGTGCATCTTTCGCTACAAATTACTATAAAATATTACCCCTAAACTATTAAATATTACCCCTTAATATTTATAAGGGGATGACTCCTTCATGGTAATTCCTCCTAATTTCCAATTAAACAGCTTGCATCTCTTCCCAAATACCAAAGTATTGGTTCTATCCAAATTAAATGGGAGTATGTCCTCCTGACAATAGTTGTCATAAAGCCTCTTCTATTCTTTGCACACCCACCTGCATTACATCCAAAATGACCAAATAATCTGCATACGGTAGGCAGGGACATGCCTCCCAATATGTGGGGAAAAATAATGGGCTAGTTGTAAAACTGGTGGTAGGTCTGCGCACTACAATGCACTGTCAGTTCCAAGACACATCCCTGTCGTAGTCCAATATTGATAGGTATTTTATGAGAAAAAGTGTCATTATTATCAAGAACCACCCTGGCCAATTTCTCACCATGCAGTGCTTTCAATACTACCAACAGAGCACTAGGTATTTTCACAGTAAGCAATTTTCCCCAAAGAATCGTACAATCTACTAAAACAAAGGCAACATGAACATCCAGAAACAGCAAAAAAGATTGTCTCTATTGTTTTTAGGGCCATAGGCTTAAACAGTGGTCCATTGTCGAGTGCCCTTCGTTACACCACCCTTGTTTGATTGACATTAAAGCATGATCTTCTATCCAGCCCTTCAAATAGGCCAAAATAGCCGACAAGAAGATTTTTACACCCATCTCCGACAAATTTATACAGTGATAAGTTTTAGGATTAGCTAGTTCATCTCTGTTAATATTGCCCTTTTAATTGCACCTTTCCAACTATTAGGGTAGCAGCCTTCCTTAGTAAATAGGTTAAAAGCTAAACTAAAAAAACTTGGCCCGCCACTCCATATTGTTTTTAATAACTATTGCCTGCAGATTATCTGGACTAGCTGCCCTTGTGAAGTTGACTGACGAGTTTATGTTCTTTATGGACCTTACTGTTAAAAACGACAATAACTGTTCTTAGGGCTGGGCTCCTTCCCTGCACAGATTTCCCGAGGCAGCTCTGTATAGTGAAGACAGATAGCTAACCCAGTCCTCACCAGGCACCATTGAAGCAAAAAGTCTATTGTTTCTATAAAACCCTCTTTGCACAAGCAACCAAAACTTTTTCATAACTTTTGAAGCCAGAAACGATAGCATTTTCTCCCAATTAGTCATATGAAGGATCATCTTCTTTCTTTAAATTAATGCAACATTTCCGCCTTGGCTGCAAGAAACATCTGTGCCCACTCTATAAACCTCGTTTTTCTTATCTGATGTCTTAGCTTCCTCAATTGTCTCTTTACATCTTGACACTGGGAATTAAACCATCCAGCTGACTCTGTCTGACCTGTTTACACTGGTTGGTTTATTTTTATGAACTCATTGCAGGCAGTCAATCGCCCTGTTTATTATACCGTAAAACCAATATGATGACCCTTGATGCTCCCCAATCCCCTTATCCAAATTTACTAACAACTGGAATCGTGCCAACAGAGCCAGCAAATAATGACATTATTTGCTAAAACTTTTCTGAAGCATCCTATGTTAGACAGCCTTCTTAAACCATGAACATTCCAAGAGAAGACTGCAAGGTTGTCTGGAGTACTCACATCCTACCCTATATCACTAAGATTTGTCCAGCCTTATTCCTGCAACTTACTAAGAGGGCAAAAGCGACTGTGAAAATTGAGAAGTTGATGAAGCTTACCATTTCTGTTTTGCACAATAGTTTTTCTTAGGTTACCGCTGCTAAAACCCACAGTGCGTTTCTTAACCAGTCTGGTCCCTACACTAGAGAGAGATGAACTTGTCTGCTACTCAATTCGGCGTGTTATTAAGAAAAAACAAATCCTACTCTTACCTTCAGGTACATTTGGTGTTGGGACTGCTTGTTTTTGTAGTGAGAAAAACTCCCAGGAGTTTATTTTCTCAATAAAAAAAAGTTTATCGAGCCAATAGTCACATGCTTGAATCACACGTCTTCACCAGGCTCAGAAAACCGGGTATTTTCATTTACCAATAAATACTATTAAAATACCAGCGGTGTTGGTTTAGTAGCACATTATCTGATGTGGACGCCCCCCTCATCAGCCACTGATTCTGTTCGCAGTGCCCCACCAAGCAATTCCATGAAAGAAGGACACAAAGGGAAGCATCTGGGGTTTCTAGAATTGGACTTTTCAAAAGTAGTGCCTACCAAAGTACAAGCGAAAAGACGCATCCACATGACAGCAAGACATCGGAAAATAAGCTTTAAAGTATTCTTGTCATAAAATGGCGCAGAAATATAGCTCATCTGACTTCCAGCCATCTTTTCCACGTAAACTGTTATCAACGGCGGGCCTTCAATCAACTTGCAAGTAGGAGAGACTATCAAGGAAGTGCGTCATTTGTTTGAATAACAACGCCACGTCCGCTGCGTCACTGTCAGCTGCGTTGCCAGGACCCGCAGCCGGAGGTCCTCCGTTAGGCACCGTCAGCTGTCTCTCCTACAGCAATCACACAACTGCCGAATCTTTCAGTGCTCCTTATGCACACACCGCACCGGCTATTTCACGATTGCTGACAGTGACCCTATCAGCAGTCATCTTGTCAGCAGTCACGTCAGGGACTGCTCGGTCATGAGCAGCGCACTCTGTCAGTATCTCGTCTGCTGTCTCATCAGCAGTGTACTCCGGCAGCACCTCGTTGGCTTTCCTGTCAGTTGTTGGGCAGCAGTCACTTCCATCAAGGGAAATGTTGACAGCACCAAAAACAACTACTGAAAAGCCTATTCAGGAGAATATTACCGTAGACACAGAGGAAGAAACTGATGCATAAGAAAACGTCAGTGACAGACTACAGTCGGTACCACCTGAATGTGCGGTATAAACTAGACTATGATCCAGGCGAAGAAGAGGACGTGCCACCAAATGATAACCACCCTCAACGGAGGGGCCAGCCAATGGAAGTGGGAGTTCCTAGGCAGTACACAAAGGATTAGCCAGAAGGATACCACGTTCCATGTTATGAATCTCCTACACCCCACTATGATTGGGATTTCCAAAGGGACTAACAATTTTTCTATGACTCTATAGACTGTACCCTGGCAATCTGATAGAGTCTTCTAGCCGCAGGTTCTTTACCTTAGACTACCCCCAAGCATCAGACTGGGTCCGGAAGATTTTCGAGCAGTACCCCTGTGCACTGGTAGGTGGCGTCGTTTGTTCTGCATCAGCATTATTTGTTTGGTAGGCCTGGGCAGGGAGATTAATGGGAAGGGTCTATGGACTCTTGTGGTTACCAGCTCACTGAAGAGGAACAGGAACAGGATAACTGGTATGAGGAACAGGTGGAAGCGAGTGGGTTATGCACCTCAACGACACTAACCTAGCCTCTCCTCCTACAGTCCTACCGTGGCTACGGAGGAGGGAGCTTCTTTCTCAATGGTGATGCGCAGGGCGGCTGAGGTCCTGAACATTGTGCTACCGTAAGTTGCAGTCAAGACAAACATCTTGATGGAGGTGCTTCAGTCGGGAGTCTCCCCTTCTGAACCTCCCCTTAAATAAAGCATTTACAGATGTCCATCCTACTTGGGGCCTGGTCCAAGCCTTGCACAGGGGCTCCTGTGCATAGGACAATTTCCCGCCGCCATCGCCCCACTCCTGGGGACCCAGGTTTCCATGCCCAGAACCCCACCTCGGAGAGCTTGGTGGTCCAAGACTCCTCATCCAGAATTCATCCCAGCGCCTTACCTACTATTCCACCGGATAGATTTGGCAAGAGTATGCTCTCTTCCACCAGCCTAGCATTGCAGTCGGTGAACACTGCATGCCTATTTTGCCGTTATTCCCATATGATATGGGACTCCGTTGCACAACTGCTGCCCATGGTCTCGGAGCAGGCCCGAGCCGTACTCACTCACGCTATTGCCTATGGGCGAGATGAAGCTAAGTTCACCATTAGGTGTAGGCTCGACACAACCGACTCACTGGGCAGTGTGATTACATCGCAGTGACCTTGTGGCGTCTCACCTGACTGAGAACTGGCTTTTCAGGGGATGTCCAGACCTCCCTCAAGGACTTGCCTTTTGATGGCCCTCACCTTTTTGGAGAGAAGGGGGATTCAGCTCTGGAGTGCTGCAGCCAAGTCCTCGGGCTTGTCTGTGGTCACTTGTTGTCCTCAGTCCCCTTTCCACCCTTTTCGTGGCCACGGAAGTTTCCTCCAACCGCATCCATACCCTCTCAGCCACTATGGCCTTAGGCTTCCCAGCCTATTTGTGTCCAAGGACGTGGGTCGCATAAACCATGGAACAGGTAGCCACTGGTTGGGTCAGCCCCTAGACCTCTGCCGCCGAGCCTCTTTAGTTTTTCCTCCATCATGACAACCTAGTGGGAGGCAGGATACATCATCACCTGCGCCACTGGTGGTCAGTGACATCAGACCGCTGGGTCCTACGGATCATCCAAATGGGTTACTCCCTTTCCTTTGTGACTACCCCACCACACACTTACAATCGGCTAACGGAGGACCATCTCTCTTTTCCCCATCAAGAAGTGCAGGTTCTCTTGACCAAGGAAGCCATTGAGATGCTCCCTGCAACAGAACTTGTGGATGTTATTCCCGCAACTTTCTGGTGCCAAAGAAGAATGGAGGATTTTGCTCTATCCTAGATCTGCACCTTCTCAACCTCTTTTGAAAAAGGAGAAGTTCAAAATGCTCACGCTCGCCCAATTATGTATTCCCTGAACCCAGGAGACTGCACTGTGGCACTGGACTTGCAAGACGAATATTTCTACATTTACGTCCTGCCTGTCCACAGATGTTACCTGCGGTTCATGATGGGCCAAAAGCACTTTCAGTTTGCCATAATCCCTTTCGGCCTTGCCAGCACAGCTCGGGTTTTCACAAAAGCAAAGGGAATGGTTGCACCTCATCTGCAGAGGTCAGGGGTTCAAGTCTTGCCTTACCTCAATGATTGGCTGTTGAAGGTGGGCTCATCCCAAGCAGTCGCCTACCACCTCCGCACTACAGGGAACCTCCTGCATTTGCTGGGGTTTACTATCAACGTGCTGAAGTCACACCTGACTCCGTCTCAGATGCTCTTTTTCATCTGGGCTGTTCTGGACAGAGCGCAGCTTTGGGTCTAGTCCAGTAAATTCAGGCTATGATTCCAATGTTTCAGGCTTTAACCTGGATTTTGTGAAACTGACTCTGAGGCTGCTAGGCCTTATGGCCTCCTGCATCCTGCCGGTTACTCATGCCCGCTGGAATTTGCAGGCTGTGCAGTGGGACCTAAAGTCCCAGTGGGTGCAGCATCAGGGGAATCTCTCCAACATGGTCCAGATCTTGGAGGAAACTGGAAAAGAGCTGCTGCGGTGGCAACAAACAGCGATTGGGTCAGTGGCAGACCCCTCTCCCTTATCCAACCTGAGCTTACTGTAGTGACAGACTCATCACTACTGAGCTGGGGCGGCCATCTGGGAGAGGTGGAGGACAGGTACACATTAACATGTTGGAGCTTCGGACGATTCACTTGGCATTAAAAGCCTTTCTCTCTTCGATCAGGGGAAGGCTTGTGCAGGTGTTCACAGACAACACCACCACCATGTGGTACTGCAACAAACAGGGCGGGGTGAGGTTGGGGACCCTTTGTCAAAAGGCTCCGACTCTCTGGACATGACTGAAAGTCAGGGCATTTCCCTGGTGGTTCACCACCTGACAGGCTCTCTAAATGTCAGAGTGGTTAAACTCAGCCGAAGATGCCTAGCGGACCACAAATGGTGTCTCCATCTTACTGCAAGGTTTCTTTCAGGAGTGGGAAGAGCCTTGATTAGATTTGTTCAGCACTGCCAAGAACGCGCAATGTCAGCAGTTTTGTGCACTCGAGTTTCCAAGGCGACTCTCACTCGGAGACGCCTTTGGTCCTTTCAGCCAATACTAATCTTGCCCAGAGTTATCAAGAAGAGCAGGAACGACCTGGCCTAAATCAATCTTATGGCTAAGAATTGGGCTCGGAGAGTCTGATATCCTGAGCATGACCATCAGTCCTTCAGTCAGGCAGCCTTTTGAGAGGATCTTCTGTCCCAGCAACAGGGATGGGTCCTGCACTCAAAACTACATACCCACCACCTTCATACATCTTTTGACCTTCCTCCCGAAGTCTGTATTGTTATTCTGGCAGTCAGGCGTCCCTCCACCAAGTAGGTATATGCCTGCCGTTGGAACAAGTTTGTGTCATGTTGTGCTTCCCACAACGTTGATCCCCTTTCTGCACCTTTATCAAAGGTTCTATTGTTTGCTTTATCTTTGCCTCAGCAGGACTCTGCTCTGGGCCGGGAGACATCGTTTACATTGAATGCGCAACAACGCATTCCATTACAACGCAGTCGTTACAACAACCACGTTGTTGCAACGCGAACCATTACATCCAAAGTCGTTTCAAAGACTTGCTGTACTGGTCGTGCTGGTGTTGGATTTACAATCCAACACCTTCCCTGCTGTTGCACAAACTGGAGTAGGAATAGTAAATTATACTATTCCTAAGTCCAGCGCGCCCCCTACAGCAAGACGTTGTGACGACTTGCGATGTAATGGTTCGCGTTGTAACAACTGCGTTGTAATGAAATGCATTATAGAGCATTCGTTGTAAAGAGATATATTCCTCTGGGCCTATATGCCTGCCATTGGCACAAGTCTGTGTCATGGTGTGCTTCCCACAACGTTGACCCCCCTCGCTGCACCTTTATCAAAGGTTCTATTGTTTGCTTTGTCGTTGCCTCTGCTCTGAACACAGTTAAAGGTTATCCCTCTGCCATCTTGGTTGTGACTAGATTTTTTAAAGGCCTGCAGCATGACTCCCCCTACACCATTCATTATGCCTTAATGAGACCTCAAACTGGCTCTCACCTTTCTCAAGTGTGCACCATTCGAGCCTCTACCGAATTGTCCTCTTAGGGCTCTTGAGAATTAAAACTGCTTTCTTACTGGCCAAAACATCAGTCAGGAGGGGCAGCGAATTGCAGGCACCCTCTGTGCACCCTCCTTATAACCACCTTCTATCCAGACAAGCTTGGTCTCCGGACACGTACCTCCTTCCTTCCGAAGGTTCTGACTCCTTTCCATGTAGGCCAGAGCATCACCCTGACGACTTTAATTGCTCTGCCTCATCCCTCCAAAGAGGACGACAGACTCGACTGTCTGGACCCAAAAAGAGCACTTTTGTTCTATCTTGACCATACAAAAGAGTTCTGGGTGAACGATCAACTCTTCATGGGCTAAGTCATAGCCAAAAAAAGGGATGGCGGTGCAGAAAAGAACCATCTCACAATGGACTGTCCTATGCATTAAGATCTGCTATGCACTGGCCAGGAAGCAGCCCCCTGAGGGCTTGTGGGCTCATTCTACCAGAGTTAAGGCTGCGACTACTGCATTAGAGCGAAGCACCCTGGTCCTGGACATTAGTCAGGCAGCAACATGGGGATCCTGGCACATGTTCACTAAGTACTACTGCCTGGACAGTCAGGTCAGTCGTGACAGGCACTTTGCCCATTCTGTCCTGCAGAACTTTCCAAATGAATTGGCTTTGTAGTCCCACCTCCAGGGGAGATATTGCTTCGGTATCTTTTCTAAGGTAAGGAATCTGCGGCTAGAAGTCTATATCAGATCAACACGTTACTTATCTTCAGTAACACCTCATCTGGTAGAGTCTCTATCTAGCCAAAGATTCCTTACTGACCCTCCCATCCTCCCTGCTCTGCGGACCGATTACACTGTAAGGGACACCCTTCTCAGGGCCTAAGCTTGTCACACTAGTGGTCAGTGCTCATCATGGCTCCTTGCTCCTGCATGGAAAGTCAGAAAAGTAACTGAGGTCAGCGCATCGAGGTAGCACCTATATAGGTACTGATGTTGAGCCGAACGACGCCACCTTCCAGCGCACAGGGGTACTGCTGGTAGATCTTTCGGATCCACTCTGATGCCTGAGGATATTATAAGGTAAGGAATCTACGACCAGATAGAGTCTCTACCAGATGAGGCGTTACCATAGGCAATTAACTTGTTTTTTAGGATCATACAAAAGGCCATGATATATGTTACTGTATAATTCGGACATCTCTGCAACAGATTGAAGACACCTGTCACTCAAGATTGTAAACTACAATTGCCACTGCCCCTACCTCTGCCACCACAATAACCTCTGCTTCCTCCTACACCACCAGCATCACCCCCAATCCCACATCACTTCATGCCCAAGCCGTAGAATTTTGTTGAAGGGAAGGAGAAAGAGAATAATGAGGGAGAGGAGGCCAATGAGGAAAAGGAAGGAGAAGTTCACAGCACTGACAAATATATAGAGGTTAACTAAGCCAATGTGCACCGGTGAGACTGTGTTATTCCACAAGAAAGCCAGAAGATGCTGTATCTGGCAGAATTATCCCTATATGACATGGAGCACTTCACTGTTTCCTTGAAAGACCAGCAAAACTCTTCAACTTACTAATGATTTCTGTGGAAAAACAGTGCTTAAGAAGCAATCAAGACAATCAGTAAAGTCAATTCTTAGTTTAAAATACACATGAGAGGGAGTTAAGCTGATGAAAGCACCAGATATGGTACATGCTACAGTCATCTGCCTAGAAAACAAAGATATATCTACAGACTTGGTGCTGGCGTGCCTCAAGGGCCACCTCAAGGTTGATTCTGTTATCAATACAGTAGCTCAAAGGAGATCAAGAATGCTGCTATCTCATTCCGACAGAGGAGGAATGGGAAAATGATCTGGACTGGTGCTGGCAAGTGGAACTCACGACATATAAAAGAAGAGGGTGCCCTAAAAAAGGGAAGAAAATTTGGGGGGCCTGGCACACATATCAGGGTTTATAAGATGGACACTGAGATGTAACATGATTATTGCTAGCTAAGATTGATGTAAGTCATAACCTGTACAGTACTCAGAATGTGAAAATAGGGAATGATGTTATAATATATTTGCTCCTTGAATGTTCAAATTATCGTACACATACCAATAAATAGAGTTAAAAAAAGAAAAAGAACGCTGTTACCTTCAGCTTGGCTTCTCTGGACAGATATTACAGGCATTTTAACAACCAGGTCGGAAGTAGGAGTTCTACAAAGGTGGTCAATGCATTGGCTATTCTAGGCTGCTATGGCGGCCAAATGTCAAATGATGTCTCACCCGTGATCAAACTCATTTTTGAAAAAAAGGCGCGCAGAAGCGAAGGAGATTGTAAAAGACTGAGTCAATGCTCAACAGCAATCATAGATACAGTGATAAATGTTTCCAATGTTGGATTCCATCAAGTGAATGAGCAGCGATCCTGCAGAAGAAGCAGTGGCTGAAGAGGACGTCATTCCACCCTTGACCCCAAAGAATGATTCTCGGCTTGACCTTCAATTGCAAGACATTCTTTGGGAAGCGTGTGGACAAGGCCATGTGAAACATTAAGATCTGATCAGACACTGCTCGTTCATTGGGAGTACTTCAGTACCTGGGTCCAGACACCTTTTGAGGTTCCAGATGATCCTAGTCCTACAAAGGTTTTTCTCACCACCATATGGATGCTTGGTAGTACTACTGTCTCCCACAGTTATTATAACCAGGCTTACTCCTCAAATGAGGTTCCAAAAACAGCCTTACACCAGGACCGTGGACAAAAAGTGGGGAATATACCAACTTCACACCCAGGATACCAACAATTGAGCCTGAATTCCTAGCTGACCACTCCACAGCCCTCTTGCTGTTGGGAAGGATCTCTGATTTTGCCTCCGAATAGAAGATGATTACATCCCGCCATTGGGCACTGTTGACAGTGGAGTTCATTAAAGCACTGGGGTCCTTGAACAACCCTCTCTGCTGCCCACCTTTGCCCGGCGACCACATAGCCTCCTAGCAAATATCCAGGACCGGCTCCCTGACTCTAGTAGAATGAGCTCACAAGCCTTCAGAAGGCTGCTTTTTCTGCAAATGTGTAGAAGATCTTTAATGCAGAGCATATTCCAATGAGAGAGGGTTCTCTTCAGCACAGCTTTGCCTTTTTTGCTCCAGTAAATATGAGAAAGAGCTGATCATTCACGTGGTGTTCACTAGTACGATCAATACAGAAGCTCAGAGGCCTTTTTGGACCCAGCCAGTGGAGTCTCGACTCCTCCTTAGAAGGGTTAGGCGGAGCAAAGAACAACAGAAGGATGATATTCGGATCTACATCATAGGCAGTCACAACATTTGGAAGGAAGGATGCTTGGGTTAGCAAATCTAGCTTATCTGGGTAGAAAGTGGGATAAGGTGGGTGGACAGACAGTAGCTGTAACTCACTCACTAGACTTGCTGCTCTTATGGCAACAACAAACATTATCTTGAGAGTGAGGAGCCGAAGAGAACAACTGTGTAAAGTCTCAAAGGGCGCACACTTGACGAATGTGAAGCCCACATTTAGATCCCTCTGAGGCAGGCAAAGATATATTGTAACCCTTTCTAAAAATGTATCATAACAGGTGACTTGAACAATGAGGGCTAATCGAACAACCGTAAAAAAGCCAAAAGAGTTGACAGGTGTTCTTTAACAGCTCCTAAAGCAAGGCTTTCTGGGCTAGGGAAAACGCACACAACAAAACTTAGCACAGCTTGGCATGGAGTGGATCGATCCATTTAGAAGTGCACCAGGCAACAAACGTATCCAAACTGCAGGTGTACACAGATGCAGATTTGGCTAAGGGATGCCTGGCTGCCAATATGACGGTGACAACTTCAGGAGGAAGGTCCAAGGCACTGAACAGTCACAACTGAACCTCCAAGCAAGGAGATGCAGGGTGTGCAGGTTTGTTTGCAGAACTGTGCCCTACTGCTGCAGAAGGAGATCCTCAAGAAGGGGCAGCCTGATCTGAGGAAAGATACTCATGCCCAGGAGTATGGGATAACATACTCTCTTTGCCCAATCCAGAGCCAATAGGATGGCTTGGTCGTTACTGATCTTCTTCAGAACTCAGGGAAGGAGTGAATTCAGCATGAAGGCGTACAGGAGTCCCAAGTTCCACTCTAAGAAGAACCCATCTCCGACCGAGAGCCGTTTTGGAAACTCCAACGTACAGAAATGTTGACATTGCTTCATTCTCAGAGATGGCAAACAGATTGAACCAAGGTTCTCCCATTCATGGAAGAAACCTTGTGCCACCTCCGGGTGCATTCATGATCTGCTAGACATTGATGGATAAGTTGGTCTATCCTGGCGTTTAAAGGTCCCACCAGGTGCTGCACCAACAGGAAAATCCCTTAGTATTCCAGCCATGTCCAGAGGCGCAGGGACTCCTGGCACATGTCCCATGACCCCACTTCACCCTGCTGACTGTTCTCCCCTTCAACAACCAAGCAGCATTTCACTTGGAGTGGAGGAGCCATCCCCCTGCGCCTGCAGGCACCAACAGCATCGACCTGGTACTTTGTCTTGCTGGCCATTGCACCAAGAAAGGGATCAACTCAACAGGAAGAGGTTGTTATGAGCCCAGGAGGTCAGCCCCGTTGCTTTCACCAAGTCTTGAGCCGCAGACCCCTCATGGAGCCTCTCAGCACCACTACCATGGGCACTGGAGCGCTTGCCTGTACCAAGGCTTGTTGCGTGTCGAATCCAGACACCACCGACGCTGACACCGACCTGAAATCAAGGGACTTCATGATTCATGAGGCCTTTGTACAGAGTGGCCCTGCTGCCCTGTTTTCTCTCCCTCTCCTGGTCACCAAAGCCAAGTGAGAGCCTCAAAATACAGCGACCCGCTAGACAAAACACCTCTGCACGTGAGCCCTCAACCTGGGTTCATATAAACTGACTATGTCCCTGTGCTCTAGACACCCTCAAGAGCTGAGCCCCCCTTTGGGTTCTGCTAGACTTGTCCCCAAGTCCCCACTTGCCTTTATTTTGCCGGTGCTTCTTCCATAAACTAACGTGTATCACTTGAGGCTATCAACACGACCATCATCTCGGACCTGGCAAACCAGTGCAGGTAAAATAGAACTGCTAGTGGGTTTCTTGGACCTTGGCCCCGAAGAACCTTAACTCCTAGAAGGTACCCTCCAAAAACGTTTGCAAGTATATCTATGCAGACTATATTTCCTCCATATGATAAGATTACCGCGTTCGAGGCTCATACCTCAAAACCGTTATTCAACTATATTTTTTATTTATAAAAAAATCTACAACTCCGAGAGTGCTTACTTGATTACAATGATCTGTGTGTCTAAATACATTACAATCTGTGTTATTTTTCTAAACTAGTCTCGGATTTCCTTCTTGGGCGTGTGTATCATTTATTGACTCTGTCTGTACAACAAATGCTTAACACTACTCTCTGATAAGCCTAAAATGCTCGATCACACTACCACAAATAGAGCACTTGGGATTATTAATTTAAGACCTGTAAACTAATAAGGGTCGACTGTACTTTTTGCATGGTGTGCTTTTACATTGGCACTAACACATAAAAAGCCAGCTTCCTACAATTACCCATCAAACCCTTCAAGAACCTAAAACACAGAGGTGGCTCTGTAGCAGAGTAAGTTCTAACCCTGTCGAATGTACTGAACCCGACCCCGAATCTAGGAACCAATTAGGAACCATCTAAAATGGTGTTCTTCAGTATGGCTTTTGAGCATATCACGGAAATTATACTAAAGACTGAGGAATATTGACTATGGGTTTCCTAACATTTGCCCACACAGGTTCGAAAAAGCAAAATTGTCATGCCCATATCTCACTCTGTTTTATTCTGCTACAAGTTAAGTCCAGAAAAACAAAGACTGAGTTCTTCTATACATCATGCACGAGACAAAAAACACTTTCCAAACAGACCACGATTGCAACTCACCCCCTTCAAACAGAGACAGATGTACTGTACTTTACTGCTACCACTCCTTGAACATACTTCCACTGTAACTAGATCCACGAACATCACTGTCTAAGTCTCTCACTACCTACCAGAGGTAGATATGCGCTCTACTTTCCCTCTCACCATAGCCTAGTATTTTAACAGGTTACTCGTCTGACAAATCAAAAATATACAAAATAGTAAGCCCAGCTATCTCAAACTTTCATCGCAGGAGACCCTATGACATCTCAATTACAATCGTCCATGCACTTC
This sequence comes from Triturus cristatus, assembly GCF_964204655.1. Classification (NCBI taxonomy): domain Eukaryota; kingdom Metazoa; phylum Chordata; class Amphibia; order Caudata; family Salamandridae; genus Triturus; species Triturus cristatus. The sequence continues at coordinate 215,245,290 of NC_140586.1, forward strand.
CTGAGTGCAAAATGCATGTTGGCTGTCGCCACTTACCTGTCAATGAGGACAAAGAAACAAGCATTTGCAATGCACTAGGTCTCGCATTTATGAAACTCTTGTAAATGCGAGACCTATTGCTTTGCAAATGCTTGTTTGTAAAAAGGTCCATGCGCGCGCCCCTTTCCTTAGGCAAGCCGTATCAAAACAAAGGGGCACGGCTGCCAATAAAGGGAAAGCGCGGTTTGGGGGCGCTTTTACAACAAAAAAGCATTGGTTTGCCAAATTGCTGCTTTTTTTTTGTAGAAGTGCCCATGCCGAGAATTCACTTTAATGGCGGCCACGGCCCTTTCCTTAGACGCGGCTCGTCTAAGTAAAGTGGCGCGGCCGCCATTAAAGTGAGAGTGCGGCATGGTGCGTTCGGTGCCACAAATAAACCAAAAGCACAACCGCCACTGTACAAGCGTGGCGTGCTATGAAAAAAAAAAATATAAAGCGATGGGGGACATCGTGTCGCAGGCAGGAGAAAACCATGTAAGCAAATAGTGCTTGGAGGCTGTAATTAAAGCCTACCGAGTAACAACACATGTAACAGGGGGTGTCCTCAAGGGAGGTTACAAAATGAGACAAGACGATACTAAGGAGGGACTACTAAGCCAATTGACTAATGAAAAGCAACAGTCTCCAAAGGACAATGACACACGCCAATGAAAAATATGGGCGGAGCTTCAAGTCCATACCTGAATACAGCATGCCTCGCTGAGCAGCTCATGTGTTGCCCAGGCTCGACATCATAAAAGCATCAGAAGAAGAAAAGACACCTTGCTAAGAACACAACCAGAGTGTCAATTCATGAATGATCCTTTATTTTGTTACTATTAATAATACTAAAAAGTGAACACACTGTTAGTACTGTGGTGTCAGCATTCCTTATCTGAATGTATGTTTCAGTTTAGGTCAGTGGCCCTCCACACACAGTCTGGAATGCACACACGCACAAGATAAACATTTCAATCATCCAGAAGTAGGCATTATAGTGGGCTATCACAGCTTTGAGGCCCTGCTTCTTACCTATTATGACTGTAAGAAATGTAAAACATGCACAATTTATCCCTCACTTATCTTCTCTTTGCTACAAGCTTAGATGTTGCAAGCTAAGTCAGGATAAGAGCACTACAACAGTCAATCAAGTACAACACCAAAACACAACCCTCATAGGTCATAATGCAATTCAAAACTCTTTCAACCAAGCACTTCCCCACAGTGGAGTGTGCCAACAGTCTAGCACTGTGCGTTGGTGTCGCGTCAGGGGTGTGAGGCAATATGTAAATAAAATGTTAAAATAATAGAATACATTAAACCACTGAGTCATCTCACTGGCTTTTGACACATCCCTCATGGTCTGTACCGCAGGCCATACTGTACGGGGGGCGGGTGTGTGTGTGTGTGCGGTGAAGTGCTGCTAAATGTGCCTGTTCTCTCTGTGACTATGTGTTTATACGTGGAACTTGAAGTGGTACTGCTTGTGAGGCACGTGGTCTGTCTGTGAGTAAAGCTTACAGTCCAGATGACCATTCTGTGGTGTGAGGGAGGCTTGCATTGCTGTTGCCTGTGCTGTATTGGTTCCGAGTATGAGGGAATCTTGCACTACTGTTAATTATGTGATATCTGTTCTCTGTTTCCAAGTGGTATTGTCTGTACTTTTCCTTTAATGTGTGGGAGTGAAGTCTACACTGCTAAACAGTACTTGTTTTATACATAAGTGAAGTTTGAACAACATTTTCCATTATTGGGATTGTTGCAGTTATAAACACGTTTTAATCTGGTACGTTACACAAGTAAAAAAGTGCTTTAAAAAATCTATAGATTCAGTGAAAGTTGGAAGCAGAGTGCGAAAGATGCATTGAAAACCCAACTCTGTCTAAGCAACAATCTCACGAACGCCCACTTCAAATTTCCAATAACAGCAACACATTTTGCAAGCATCCCATGGAATGTAGCCCTCTGTTCTGGGCCCAAGTATGTTCAAAATAGTATTCACTAGGGCTTAATGCTACTCAGCAATACAAAAAGCAAAAGAGCTTCCGATCTTGTCAGTAGTAAATACATTTATAAAGTGTCATAACTGTGCCTTTTCTCTATGACAAAATAAAAATAATAAAAATAAAAAAAAGTGTCTCTGTGAATCACATAACGCTAAACAACACAAGGACAGTCTAAGCCTACACAGTTGCATGTAAACATGGGAAAATGCTTAACTAACATAGGTGCCAGATGAACAAGTTATTTACCTTTGCTAACTCTATTTCTGGTAGATACTCTAAAACCAGATTTCTCCCCAGGTGCCAGAATGGATCTGGAAGATTTAAACAGCATTGCTTTCGAGTGCCAGTAAGTGGTGCTGTGTGGCTCTTGGTTAACTTTGTTCTGACCTGGATACGATTATGGATATGCATATAAGTGCCACCCCTGTGCTTTGACATCAGTCTCTTTCTTTACTCTTTCAGCTCCCTCGGACACACATCCCAACAATAATCAGAGGAGCCAGTGTGCAGAGCTCTAATTTGGGACCATTTAGATGGAAAAAGAGATTATTCCACAGTATGGGAGTTGGGAGGACTGTGAGGAATCGGAGGTTAGACAGAGCATCCACCAGAAAAAGCGTTACTGAATGTACAGTTGTTCTTGTGATGGATTCTTCTAAGAACAGATTACTAGCCTTTAGAAAAGATACCAAAGCAGTACCTCCCAATATGATGAGTCTGTGGAAAGTCATAGACCAAAAATCCCAGCAGGACCAAACAGGCAAAATGGACGATGCCCCTCCTAAGACCTGCCCATCAAGGGAGTACTGCTTTGTGAATGTGTGTAATGACAGCCTTGTTGTGGCCTGACTGATTCAAGTACAGGCACACCTCATACAAGTGCAGTTGTAACAGCCTTAGCCATGGTGAAACGGATCCTGAATCCCTCAGGAAGCTTCTTCTTGGTCAGTGTGTGGCGGATATTAATGCAAAGGAGTATCCACCTTGACACCCAGAGATCCCCACACAGAGCTGATCGTCCACCCAATGGTCTTTCGTGTGATCAATGTAAAAGCCTAAAACTCAAATAGAATCCAGCCGATGGAGTCTCTCCTCTGCTTTTGAGGGGTGAGGCAGAGCAAAGAACACTGGCAGAGTGATGAATTACCCAACGTGAAAAGCAGTCATGACTTTTGGCAAAAAAGGTTGGCCTGGTCCCCAACACCACTTTACCTGGGAAAAAGGTGGTGTAAGGTGGCTGCGCTGAAAGAGTTTGAAGTTCACACATGTGACGAGTCGAAGTTACCGCAGGCAGAAACAGTCTTCAGAGTCGGGAGACGTAACTGACAGCTGAGCATTGTTTTGAATGAATGCAGGTGAGGAAAGCGAGGACCAAATTAAGGTCCCACTGAGGCATCACAAAGGGTTTGGGAGGATATAGATGTGTGAAACCTTTTAGAAAGCTCACCATAGCAGGTGATTTGCACAAGGATGGTTGGTTCAATGTAATAAGGCCAAAACAAAGACAAATAACCTTTAACGATGTCCACTGCAAGTCCTTTGTTCGGCCACAGTTAAAACTAACAAGACATCGGACAGTTTAGCCTGTTACGGGTCACTATTGCGGTTGTCACCCCAGGCTAAAAACTCATCCCAACAAACCTGCGTAAACAGACTTTGCAGAGGGACACCCAGCAGCCAGGATGACATCCACAACTCCGGGAGAAAGATCAAACCCAGTCAACTGCCGCCAATCAGTCTCCATACATGGAGGTACAGTTTGCCCCGGTTTGGGTGCAAGACTCTGCCCTGTTGCTGCAACCGAAGATCCTCCAGAAGCTTTAGCCTGATTGAACGACAGATGCTCATGCCCAGAATTTCTGGGTACCACACTCTACTTACCCTATCCAGAGCCACTAGTATGACTTGAGCCCAGTAGTTCCTAAGCTTCTTCAAAACTCGGGGCAGGAAACGCAGCATGGGAACGGCATACAGGACTTGCATGCTCCACTCTAACCAGAATGCATCTATGCCAGACAGCTTCCTTGAATCTCCAGCATGCAAACGTTTTGTCACTGCGAGTTCCCAGCAGTGGCAAAAGATCGATCCAGGATCGCTGGAAGATGGCCTGTGCCATCTAGGGGTGTAACTGCCATTCGTGATCTGCCATACGCTGGCAACTGAGTTTGTCCACCCTAGCATTTAAAGAGCTCGGCTAGGTGGATCACAACCAGGGAAATGCCTTGAGGCTCTAGCCACCTTCAGAGGCAAGTGTCACCTGGCACAGGACCCACTCTTTTTTACAGTACCACATGGCAGTGGTACCGACTGTGAGAACCTGAACCAGCCTCCCATTGATGGACAATAGGAAGACTTTCAGGGCTAGGTGAATAGCCCACAACTCTCACAGACTGATGTGGAGACGGGTCTCTGCCGGAAGCTAGAGTACTTTGATCTCCTGATCTCCCAGATGTCCTTCCCGTTCCAGCAACAACACATCCATCATCACCCTCCTTCCTTAACAACCATGTTGTTAAGGAAGGAGGGGCCAAAACTGCACCATATCCAGGATGGCTCCAATGAAAGGCAGCCTCTGCGAAAAAGTCAGATAAGACTTCGACAAGTTTTAAAAATGAAAATCTTTCTTTATTCCTTTTCTCTAAAATATGTCAGACAATAGGCAGGTGCTGCAGCAATATTGTGACAATGTGTGCATATTTACAAATGACAGTGCATAAAACAACAGTTGACATTTAAAGGTGTTAAGTCAGGAAAAATAACTATAAATGAACGTAGTGCGGGATCTGCACAGGGCTTTAATAGGTAGGTGGGGAGGGGTTAAGGTAGGCGCACCGCAAGAACTAGCAATCTTTAAACTATTCACATAGGGATGACACTACTATACTCCGTAAGTTTATCAAATGAGTCAGGTAGTGGTTTAAATCTTGGCAAACTTCTTGTCACGCAACAAAAACGACACAGCAGGCCCGGGGTATCTCTGAGGTATCAGATTTATTATGTACATCTACTATGGAGGGGTGATTGACTGGGCTGGCGGTCCGGCCCGGATTATTCTCTAGTGTTCCGGCCCGGGTCTTCGGTCCGTCTCTCCTACAGGTCTTCCCCTCGGGAAACAGAAGGGAGAGGCTATTAATAACAGGCCTGTTATTATCCTTAGCTGGTGAAACAGGGTTGTTACTCCCACCCTTTATTGTGCAGTAGGATTAGCTTATTTTAATCATCTGTGTTGCTTCGCACGGTATAGGAGATGTGAGGGAGGGGGACCCGCCCACGTGAGGAAAAGGAAAAAGGACGGAGAGATAACTCCTCTCTATTTCTGTGTGCCCTTTTCTTTTAATCCCGACTTTGCTCGCACTCCGGTCGGTCAGCCCTTCAAGAACAATGGCTTAAGCCAACGTGCCCAGTTTTAGCCTCACAGGACACCTAGTCAGGCGCTCTCTGGTTGCTGTACCTTAACACATCAGAAACACCACTTGGGTGAACACCCAACCCCTCAGCAACCACCTGACCGTACAAGTCACTTGCCTGAAACCCTGACCCTACAATGGGGTCACGGCTGTCTCGTCCTCAGCGCCTTCCCGCAGGTAGACCTCTCTCTCTCTCTCTCTCTCAGCGGCTGACCGATGTCCCCGCAGGGGGCCACTAAAGAAGGCAGCCCTCTAGTATCATCAGGGCAACCCACACCACCCCCTTGGGGGCAGGGACTCAGGGAGGAGTCCCCCCAGCCTCGTTGTGGCACGCTAGGGAGTGTCACTTCCTGGGCGCCAGGACTGGGGTATGAGTATATAGGCCTCCCCCACCATCTTGGCGTCCTCTTTGGCGCGCCCGACACGCAGTCTCAACTTGTTGTCTCGCATTGGGTTTGCTTTGCTCGAGGACAGCTGGTGCGCTGGGGAAGGTTGACGGTGAGTCGTTCATTCCCGCTCCCACTTCCATACATCCACCAATGGCGGGTTAGCGGTGGTACCCTGGGCTGCCCTTGGGGGCGCGGGCTCGGGATTGCTGGCTAGCTGGTGAGCTGCGGCATGGCACCCCGGTGGAGTGGGGCGTGAGCCTTTGGCTGCCTAAAGTCCCTTGTCCCCGGCGCTCCCCAGTTCCCCCACAGGGTCTTGCTGTGTGAGGCACGGTGGCTGTCCGAGCGGGGGTCCACTTGGGGCTCCGGACTTGCTGGGCCCCTGGGCGCGGGGCCCGGGTGGGTGTCCCAGCGTGCAGAGTCATGTGGCGTAGTGTCTGGGTTCCGTCGCCAGGGGCGGTTTGCGCCTCGTTATGTCCACATTTTTGCAGGTGATCTCTCCGGTTCGCTCGTTTCTACCATACGTATATGGTGATTTGCCCCTGGGGAGGCCTCACGCTGGTCGCGCGTCAGGCAGGATGCCGCGCAGCCAAGTATTCGGCGTGGTCTGGCGGGAGGTGGGCTCTCCGATGTCTCTGCTTTGGGCGCTGAGCGGGATTCAGGGAAACAAGGGTGGTTATTTCTTGCGGAATGGTGGAGGATGGTGCCCGGGCAACAGCGGCAGCAGTAGCGAGGGAGTAGAGTCCTCACTCACCCGCAGCCAGGCATCAAGTGGTCCCGCTAGGGTGGTGATTCACGGTGTTGGCAAGGTCGGGCACCGAGATAGAAAACATGGTGCTGTGGCTTGGTTCTTGGTAACCGTTATGAACAAAGCCTTAGCACGGCCGAGTATAAGAAGAAGTCTATACATTGTTATTGATTCTGGAAAGTGTATATTCATCGTGGTTTCCAACCTGTAACTTTATCCTGGGACCCTGCCCAGATCAAGCTCAAGATAGTCTTGATCGGTGGAAAGGAGCGGAGCGATGATCATTTAAGAAAAGGAACGATGCTGGGAATGGCGCCCCTTATGAGTAACGACTGCTCCTCCCCCTTCCCGCACCCCCTCCGCCATCCATGTCTTGTTGGGCCGGTGTCTTACACTGACAAAAAGGCGAAGCCAATTAACAAAATTAATTAAGTTAATTTTCCCTCTTTTGCACCAACATTCCCAACTCTAATGTAATGATCCCTGTTTATTGTTTAGTTTGACATGTACATAGCATGGATTTGACTTTGCCCTGCAAACTCTGATTCTTTACTCACGGCGTTTGCCTCTTTTCAGATCTGGTTTTCTGGTTCTGAAATGGGTGGGTGTGATTTATGTTGTCCCGGTCAGCACAGAAAGGGTGATCGCTAATTTCTCGTATGATTGATGAGCAGGCCGGGGCCGTGAAGGGCGGCCAGACCTGCTTCCAGGATGGGCCCGCCTCGGAAGTGCCCAGGGTGCAGCCAGTGACGTCACGCTGTTTCTCCAGGATGGCTCTGCTTACAGCTTGACTGGCAACCAGCTTTGGGCTCCTGTTTGCGTTGGGTGGGAAGCGGGTGTTATCCGCGCACTGAGCAAACAAATCTGATTTGTTGGTCACATTGGAGTTGCTGGCTCCGCGGGGTTTTGATTTTCGTGGGTTGTTTGAAAGCTATCACATTGTAGTCTCAATATGTGATCGCCAGCTGTTGCGCAGTCGGCGAAAGGGAATACATCAGCTTTGGCGGGTGTTTATCTACATTGTAGAGCACTGTCACCTGAAGAAAGCTTCTTGGAGCTTGCTGTCAAATAACATTTTCCAGGGGTGCGGTTGGAACACTATTAGCCTGCGCTCTTCCTTAATGAAATAAAAGTGGATGGATATTACTGATGCTATGCCCATTGACCGCCTCCAGCGGAGATCGCTGTAGGACCGAGTCGGAGAGAGTAACTCGGGTGGTTATTGCGAGTGCTGCCTAGATTTGACTTGCAGGTCGGCATATAACAACCTTCCTCTTTTTAAGATGAAGGAAAATAACTTAGTTGGGTAATACACCTATTCTTAAAGCGCCAAGGGATAATTACATTTGTAAAGTGCATTTTAGGAATAAGCCATAGTATCAGGATTATATTTCACTCTATATTCACAGGCATTTCGGTTTTTTGCCAATATGGAGTTACTAGGAAATATTTCGCTGCGTGGTTTCCATTTAAGCCATCAGATGTTTAGGGCAGTGCAGCAACATTGGCATGGTGTCAGCGGCGTTAAGGGAAAGCTTTTCAATATTATATACAAGCCACAGTGTTGCTTATTTACCTTAGGCAACTAACAACATGTGACAAAGCCAAAAACACTGACATGTTGCAGATATGATGTTCTTGCTGTATCATATACCTGGAATGCAAGGGCAGAAACAGCAACATACTAGTCGGGCGACACAACGTGCTATGCAAAGACGTTTGCTTGCACGGGTTAGTAATACCCTTTACCCTCGTTATGGAAGGGAGAAGGTTTTGGGTTTACTGCCGCCGAGGGGCTTTTGATGTGTAGTTATCGTATCGCAGCAAATGTTGATGGTCGGCTGGGGAAACAAAGACGTGCCTGATGTTGCCGGGGCGCACATTGATTGATTAATACCTTCTCTCTGGTGGCAATGCACAGCCTTCTTCAGGATGCGCAGGCACAGCATTTTAAAGGTTTAAGGTCAGGAGTGCATTCTCGTGCACAACAGCACATGCGGTAGTATTAGCAGCTGCCCTTGTTAGAAACTTATTTGGGGGTTCCCTGTTTGGAACAGCGTTGAATTTGATACAGTCCAGCTCTTTTATGCCCACTTTGGGAAAGTTACTGACAGTGCACGGACACACTCTTCCAATTTCTAAATGGGTTTGCATACAATATTCGGGGATTGTGACGTGTTTTCATTACTGTAACACAGCAGCAGCTCACTAATATTACTGAAAATAATAGGTGACTCTACCACTTGGCATGTAGGAGGTTCTGTTTTGATCTAAAAGAAACCTTTTAGTGATGTTGTAAGTGTGGAACACATGGCCAAAGCGGCGCATGGTGAAGCTTTGCAGGGAGGCATACCGTGGTCGGTAATCGGAGCGCTGTTGGTCGGTAGTGCGACCATTGGTGTTAGTTTTGCTCTCACAGGTTGAGAAGAATAAAAAGAAACTTGTACTTGGTTGGTGCAGGGGCGTAACAAAGGCCCCTGCAGTGCGGCATGGGGCCCTCAGCAAAGTATGCAGGCCTGAGAGCTCCTGAGTGAGCCAGAAGGGGACCCCTCCATGTACTTTGCTGGGGAGCCCCCTCGAGTTTCGTTACGCCACTGGGTTGGCACCAATTTGATAAGGGAATTTGTTCTTCGCAAGCACATGGAGCTTACCCCGAAATGTGTGGATTGTCTCATGACTTCAGCTTTGCGAGGATAAACTCCTGAGGAGTTGCCTCAGTTCAGTGGTTTTCATTTAATTAGCCTTCATGGCTGCAGTTCCAGAGTTTTCATTTTCCGTTATGTTCAGGTATAGCTCGCCACCAGTCAAGGTCACATGATTGCAGATGATGCGAAGGCAGGTAAAGAAAGCACCTTATTGGAGGTTCCCTCTTACAGCAAGAGCTTTTGCACCGCGTGGAACTGTTACAGTTGATATGCCTCTTTTTAAGTCACTTGGCATCCTGTTAATGATATCGAGCCAAGCCAAGGTCACATGACTGCAGATTATGCGAAGGCAGGTAAAGAAAGCACCGTATTTGAGGTCCCCTCTTATAGCAAGAGCCTTTGCACCGCGTGGAGCTGTACAGTTGATATGCCTCTTTTTATGTCACTTGGCATTCTGTTAATGATTATTGAGTTTCAGATAGAAGGGACAGGTTGTCTAGTATCTGATACGTCTCTACAATGCCCCAGATAAACTGCTTCTAATGGTTTCGTCGGGCTATGGCTGGGTTTTACACACATTTACCTGTTTTACAGGGGGGTATGGTTGATTTCAGATGATTGGTGGTGTTGATTAGTGTAATGGTCCCATTTGCGGTTGAACTTGCTATTCATTGACGGGAGACATTTAATCCAATGTTCAACACATAAAGGAGACAGTTTCACCATTTCAGAATGAAAGCATTTTCAATATGCTACGCAGCCAAGCCAGAATTGTGGCTTCAGTTATCTCATACAACTAACAAGCATTGTTGAAGCCAATGGTACTGGCGTGTTGTAGGTGTAGTGTGGTTTTGTAGTATATATCCGGAGGCAATGACAGATGCCGCAAAACACCAGCCGGCAGCACACTAAGCTTAGCACGAAACGTCAGCGTACGGGTCAGCCATGCCAGATTGCATTGACCGAGCAAACAGGAGGTAGCCTGTGGGGCACTGTGCTGCCAGATGACCGAGGCTGAGGTGGGAGACAACCGTTGCCCATGTAAAGTGGTCTCATAAGCGGGGCATGCCTACCATCGACAGTGAGGGCTTAAGAAGCGGTGAACGCTTGGTCCTCTCGCATTGGCAGGCGAATTCTGGGTGGGCTTACCTCGGCATGTCACCTTGCAGTGGTTGCACTGACCCTGGTGATAATGGCTGGCGCAGCGCTTGGTCATCAGTCTGTACCCTTGTACAGGGGATCATCCTGGGACATTAGGGCTTAGTCACCCTAGAATGATACGCACAACTGGCACACGGCACGTCAGGGTTTGTGTCACACAGAACTGGGGGATGTTTCAGGAGGCACACTAACTGCCTGTGGTCATGGTGCGGGATTATTATTGTTTTTCTCTAGAAAATTGCTCTTATGCCCAGGGTCTGTCTGCCTTTGCCACCGGCTACCAGCCCAATGGTGGGAAGTATAATTTTACACGTATTCTGGAAATTACAATGCATCGAGAGGCGCTGCAAAATGCTGAGCTGCATTGGGCACGAGGGCCTTTATGAGGAACATCTGCTGGCACCATATAGAGACAGGTACCATGTACTCTGGTTGGGCATCCCTCTGCAACCATGGGCAGGTTTTAGGTCACTTCAGTAAGACATATTCACCCGCGCTTTAGCCAGGGCAGCAGGCGGGTGGTGGAGGTTGTCATCTAACAAGTGTGCTGCGGTGCATAAAAAGTTTGGTAAACACTGCATTAGAGCCAAATGGCGACGTGGTATTATTCACCTTGGCATTACATTTATTCAGTTGCTCATCGCAATAGATGAGATCTTTAATCCAGTACTTGAATTTCAGTGCCCTCCATGCCCCAGCGGTAGGCAACTGTTCTCTTCGCTAATGATAGAGCCAGCTCCACACACTTCCTGTAACTAGAATCCAGCTCATGTGTGTGACCCACAAGTGCCAGGAATGGGGACAATGATAGAGCTTGTCCTATCATAGTAGAGACCCCAGCACTTACCTCACAACAGAAGGCCTGTACCGGTCCACAGGACCACGCTAAATGAAGGAATCCCGCCCCGGCCAATCCTGATCTGGTAACATACATCATCCGGCCTAAGTCTGTATCAATGTAATCAGGCGGGAGTATAGTATACTGTGTGAAGGAATTTATAATGAATGATGCAGAGCCTGCTACTGGGCAGTACCTACCTAGTTTGTACACAATTTGCCCACTGCTCATCTATGAGGACAACATAAAGGTCTCTCTCCCAGTGAGACCAGGCCTGGCCTTGAGGGCCAGGATATTCAGCTTGCGCATTGCGATTCAGTAGGGAGACTAGGTGTCGAGTGTAAACAACTTGGAGCATGGCATGCAGAGTGTTAAAGATGGGAGGTTCAGCTGGGAGGTCTGGCGTTGCCACCCTAACGTTACATCTCAAACAGATATAAGTGAAGATTTCTAATGGGGAAGCCGCTGCACTGCCTATAAATTCAACCTGAAGGAGGAAGACACCATCTTGATACAAGTTCCCACAGGGTTTGAAGCCGCGCCTTTCAAGCTGGAGCCTGCATAAGGATTTATGACAGGCAGGGAGGGATGATAAAGTGGAATCAAAGGGGAATATAGGAGTGTCTTACCCATTTTACGACACAATCTGTGCCATGCATTCAAGCTGCAGGCCACTGTGGAGCCGTCAATAGAAGGAGTTCTCGAGGAAGTGCTCAGAAAGGAGGAATCAGGGACTTGTATCCCTGTTACACCGCCAGGTGAGGAAGCAACGGAGAAGGTTGGTATCAGTGAATGGCGTGGTGAGCCTGAGCGCATAGGTAGTACAGCTTCATATCTGGAGCTTCAGACCCCACCCCTCCTTGGAGAAAGGTAAGGTCAGAATATCCCACTGTAAGCGTGTTTGCTCCCTGCCCATGCCAATTGTATCAACGTTGTTTTCAGTGCTTGAATGAAGGAGCGGCTCAATGTGTTTAAAAAAGGTATAAGAATTTGGGCAGTTTCTCCATTTGTATTAGGGCAATACAGCCTGCCAGTGACAATGGCAGAGAAGTTTAGGTAATACGATCAGTGAGTGTGGACAGAGCCCCTTCATAGTTGGTTCGTATCACTTCCTTTCTATCTCCAGATATAGCTACACCCAAATATTTTAGGTCTGCCTGACACCACTGCAATGGAAACTCCGGGGTAAAGGAGTTAGTGGCCTGTGTAAGAGGGGAAAAGCGGCAACTTCTCCCAATTGATCTGAACACCCGATAGCACCCTGGACCGGACTAATTCCTAGAGGGTATCATTTAGACTGAGATATGGATGCCGGAGCAAGAGGGTCATGTCATCTGCGTATAAAAAGATCCAAAGATGATGAATAGAGTAGCGCGGTGCGTATGCACGATGATGTTGTCTCAACTTGGCAGCAAGTGGCTCCACCGCTAGTGCAGTAAGGGTGGCAGAGGGCAGTCCTGTTGTGTGCCTCATGTTATTGAGAAGGGAGAGGAGATTGCTCCATTAACACGATCCCTAGTGATCCGAGTTGGAATAATGGAGTGCAATCCAGAACAGGAAAGAGCGAGGAAGCCCCATCTGACGTAGAACGGCCATTAAGAAGTCCCACTAAATAGAGGTCATAGTAGCTTCTAAAAAACAATGCTTCTGCAGCTCGTGTTTGTAGGTTATAGGATGTGGCTCAACCAGGGATAAAGCCTGATTGATCTGGGTGGATCAGAAACGCCATGGGGCGGGACAAGCAATTAGGTAGTGCTTTGGTTAAGATCTGAACATCGCAGTTGAAAAGGGATCTAGGCATGCAGGACTCACAGCGTTCTGTGGGGAGGGGGGTTGTCGGGTTTGAGCGGTGTGATGATCAGGTCTTCGCGCACAGAAGGGGAAAGTCACCCTTTCTGCTTTGCCTCGTGAAAGACAGAAACCAACATAGCCAGGGTTCAACATACACCTTGTAAAAATCCCCTGGTAACCCATCGGGCCCCAGCGCCTTACCAGTCTGTAATTGCTGTATCGCTTCCCTTACCTCATTGACTGTGAGACCTGATCTAGGAGGTTTCTCTGTGTGTCGTTTAGTCAGATCAATAACATAACATGACAGGTGTATTTGTAAAGCGCACGATTACCCATAGGTGTCCTGGTGCTGAATAACAGATGTTTATTGTTACCCAACTCAATGGTACTCATTTTATCGACCTCAGAAGGATGAAAGGCTGAGTAGACCCGCCTGGATTTGAACCTGTGACCATGACGTCGTACACAGGCCCCTGCAGTGGCTGCTTTAGTCCACTGAGCCACCAGACCCGGCACTGATCCAGTGTTTCTGGTAAAGAAGTCAGATATTTCTTGCCTAAGCTCTTCCCACAATTGGTGGTCAAGAGGCGAGCATGGGGAAAGGCACCAGGTAATGCTCAGAAGCCCTGGGCCGGGATGGACAGGACAAGTAGAACTTGGAAATGATTGGAGTATGTGCACATCAGATGTGCAACCTCCTGCACCCAGGGTGCCATCCCCATTGAGATCAGCCAGTAATCCAGCCTAGCCCAACTTCCACGTACTACTGATTAAAAAGTGCCTTCCCTAGCCAGCGGGTTGTGATTGCTCCAAATGTCAATCAGATCATGATTCTCAATGTTACCTTGAAGGTGGCTGGAGGCAATGATGCGGTAGGTGGGCATTATGTGTGAGCAGTCCATGTCTGCAGATATAACTGTGTTACAGTCACCGTCCTACACTAGCAGAGACGGTCCTATAGATGTAAAGTGGCCCAGAGGCATTCAAAGTGAGTGGGGTAATCTGTGTTAGGCCCATAGCAATTTACAAGTGTAATAGCATGGGAGAGTAACTTCCCCAACATTATCGTGCAGCAGCCTTGTGCATCGCATATGGAACCCTGGAGTATGTATGGTACTCTCTTGCGTATAAGCGTAACTGTTCAGTGTGCATAGGTGGAATTCATGGAAAATAGCCTGTAAGAAGCCCATCTGTCTACAAAGGTCGTACCAGTGGCGATACTCAAAAAAGTCTCTTGTAAAAAAGCTACGTGAATGCCATGTCTGTCGAAATATGACAAAATGTGCCGCGCCTGCGTGGGTCTCCCAGCCCCTGATTGTTCCATGTGATGCATTTATAGGGTGCTTGGGGGAGGGTGGTGTCGACTCTGGTTGAGTGAGTCATGCTAATACGTGAGAAGGAAGTAGACGCAGCTCATAGTGAGGTGCAAGTCCGTAGGCCCAAGGTGGCAGCTCTGCACAAAATCAGTAGCAAAGTAGTCAGTACAACAAAAACACATCAAACATTCCCCTTGCCCTTCCACTCCAACAACTTCTGTAAGGGGTATCCTGCAGGGCACATCCAGAGAGGCAGCAAGGGCCATCATCTTCAGAGCAAGGGCGTCTAGAGATACCCAGTACAGTCTCATCAAGTTTAACACGATAATGATGCAGTAACCCTTGTGAACCATAAGAGATATGGACAGAACAAAGGATAAAAAGAAACATCAGTGGAATGTTAGGGAAGGAGCATGGTCATCCCAAGTCTGTTGCTGCCGAAGAGGCATGTGGCGAAGTGGTCTCAGGAGGCTCAAGAGCATGGTGCTGGTGCAAGAAATCTACAACTAAGTGAGGGTTGGTAAAGAAGTAATCCTTGCCCTGAACGATTATGCATACTTTGATCGGGTAAAGCAGGACAGCCTCGCACAGCTTCTGTTTGATCGGAACAAACTTATGTCTTCCCTCCTGGACCGCCATTGTAAAATATGGGTAGAGTGTTACTTTATGGCCGTCAAATGGTAGGGGGCATTTTTCTCTGGTCAAGCAGAGAGCGGAGTCACAGTCACGATAATTAAGGAGTCTGGCAAAGATCGGGCATTCCGGGGCCCCTAGCAGCAGCTGGGCCTCCAGGGTGCGACGCACACATTCTACAATGAGATCTGAGCAGGATTCAGCACCTACAAGGTAATGAGTAGCTTCTCCATATAATCTTCCAACTTGCCTGTATTGGCGGATTCTGGCACTCCCAAAATGTGAAGATAGTTACGGCGGGATCTCGCCTCAGGTCTTCGTTGTTCGCCACTATGAGCTTTGAGACTTTCTCCATGATGAGCAAAGTGTCCCCCTCCAGATGAGATAATATCCTCCACTGCGGGAATATGGTGTTCTGTCTCCTGCAACCAACCATCATGTTCTCCAGTTTGCGTGTGATGGCATCCATTCTGCAACACATGGTATCCATCTTTGACACAGCAGATGTCAAGCTTTGCTGCATTGCCACCAAAAGCGTTTTCATGTCCGTGAAGTCAGGAGTTACATATGTGGCTTCTCAGCATGGACCTACGTTTCCCACTGGACTCACGGAGAGTCGAATTGGAGTTTGGCTTGGTGGCCCTCAGATTTGCCCATCGAGTTCAAAGTTATGCAGCACCAGAGGGAGCCAGGCTAATATCAGCTTCGAGGGCAGGGCACCTCCTCGAGGAGAGCGCAGGATGCAGCAGCAGAGGGCGCTCAGATGTCAACAGGGGGAGGGGATCAAGGAGTGTATATGTACAGGGCCCACCTCCTCCATGGGCCAAAGAGACAATGCGCAGGCAGGAATGCATGTGCCAGTAAGCAGGCACTATGTGTGACCCAGAGCTCGGTTAGGTCCTCCTGGCATCTATCCCAGCCACGTGTAGGCACTACAACTTGGGAGAAAACAGTTCACTGGGCGTCTCTCCTACCTGTTCAGGACTGGGCACCCCCGTCAGGAGAGGGCAATCACACAACCATGAAGGCCAGCTGGATCTGCAACTGGGTCTCATGTCCTCATAGTTAATCCATGAAAGGAATGCTGGGATTTTCTGCAACAAGAGAGGGAGAGCCCGGGTCCTGCCTCACCACCACTAGCAGAGCAAGCGTCGGGGGCACGAGCAGACACAGCACAATCGGCAACTCACGAGCAGACACAGCACAATCGGCAACTCACTATGTCCAGAGGGTTAGGGCCACATGTACATCTATGGAGAGGGGCCCGCCTTCTTCCTGTACCTCCAAGTAAGGGCCTCACCAGCGGGCATACTGGCGATGAACAAGTTATTTACCTTCAGTAACGATATATTTGTAAGAAACATTAGTTAATTACAGATTCCTTACCTTAGAATTACCACCAGGCGTCAGACTGGATCCGGAAAGTTTTTTCGTCAGCAGTACCTCTACGCGTCGGAAGATGGGGTCGGTCGGCTCCGTGTTCGTCGTCGGCGTTGTGGTCGCCGAGATGACGACGCGGAAGCTACTTAGATGCCGCCCTCGTGCGCTGATGTCAGTTCTGTACACGACTTTCCGCACTAGAAACGCAGAGCCATGAAAAACACTGACCATTGGTGCACAAAACTAGGGCCCTGAAAGGATGTCCTTAACCCTAGAAATCAGTTCGCAAAACGGGGAGGATGGGTGGGGCGGTAAGGAATCTATACCTTACTAATGTTTCTTACCGATATATCGTTATTGAAGGTAAGTGAGCTGTTCATCTGAACGAAACACGTTAGTTATAGATTCCTTACCTTAGAATAGATACCCCAGCAATACCAACCGCAGTGGTGGGTCTGCGAACCAAGATCACACCAGAAAATCCTGGCGAATAGAACGGCCAAAGAAGCCGTCTCTCCGGACTTGGTTGTCCAGGCAGTAGTGTTTGGTGAACGTGTGCAGCGATACCCACGTGTCCGCCTGACAGATGTCATTCAGAGACACTCCTCTTCCCAAGGCAGTAGTGGCTGCCGTCACCCTGGTGGAGTGAGCGCGTAGCCCGACTGGGGGCTACTTTTTAGCCAAAGAGTAACAATCCTTAATACACAACACGACCCATTGTGAAATGGTGCTCTAGTGTATGGCCCGACCCTTCTTTGCACCCACGTAGCCAACAAAAAGTTGATCATCCACCCAGAACTGTTTTGTGCGATCCAGATAGAAGGAGAGTGCAGTTTTCGGTCCAGACAGTGGAGCCTCTCCTCCTCCTTTGAAGGATGCGGAGGCGGAAAGAAGGTGGGCAAAGTAATGGTCTGCCCGATATGGAAGGCAGTGACCACCTTAAGAAGAAAGGATGGACGGGTCCTGAGAACCACCTTGTCCGGCTGAACAGACAAGAAAGGAGGTTTTGAAGAAAGAGCCTGGAGCTCACTCACCCTTCTAGCAGAAGTGATGGCTACCAGGAAAGCAGTCTTAAGAGTCAAGTGACGTAAAGGACAGTTATGAAGCGGATCGAAGGGAGCGCACATTAAATAAGTCAGCACAAGATTCAAGTCCCACTGAGGCATAATGAAGGGGATTGGAGGAAAAAGATGTGTTAAGCCTTTAAAGAAACAGTTAACTACCGGGGACTTGAAAAGAGAATGCTGATCTGGCAGCCGAAGGAAGGCACAGATGGCTGAGAGGTAGCCCTTGATAGTGCCCACTGCAGGGCCCTGCTGGGCTAAAGAGAGGAGAAACAAGAGTACTTCAGAAAGAGGGGTAGAAAGGGGATCCACAGCCTTTGATGTGCACCATGCCACAAATTTGTTCCACTGGCAGGCGTATACCGTCTTAGTGGAGGGACGCCTGGCTGCCAAGATTACATCACAAACTTCGGGAGGCAGGTCAAAAGACGTCAACTGCTGCCGTTCAATCTCCACGCAAGGAGGTGGAGACTGGACAGGTTCGGGTGGAGGACCGTCCCCTGCTGCTGTTACAGAAGATCCTTCCGAAGAGGCAGTCTGATCGGAGGATCGATGGCCATGTTGAGCAGCTCCGGATACCAGACTCTTCATGCCCAATCCAGAGCCAGAAGAATGACTAGGGCCTGGTCGTGCCTGATCTTCTTCAGCACTCTGGGCAGAAGTGGTATAGGTGGAAAGGCGTACAACAGACCGCAACTTTACTTGCGAAGAAAAGCGTTGCAGAGCGAGTGCCGCCTTGGAAATTCAAATGCGCAGAATTGCTGACATTGCGCGTTCTCTTCCGTGGCGAATAGATCTAACCAAGGCTCTCCCCGCTGTTGAAAGAGACCTTGCACCACCTCGAAGACGCCATTCGATATCCATCATGCACCTGTGGTTGAGTTTGTCCGCCCTGGCGTTCAGAGAACCTGCCAGGTGTTGAACCACCAGGGAAATGCCCTGATGTTCCAGCCATGTCCAGAGGTGGAGGGCCTCCTGACATAGGGTCCATGACCCCACCCCGCCCCGTTTGTTGCAGTACGACATGGCGGTGGTGTTGTCTGGGAACACCTGCACTACTCTTTCCCGGACAGAGGGAAGGAATGCTTTCAGTACCAGAAAAATCGCCCGGAGCTCCAGAAGGTTGATGTGAAGCCCGGACTCCGCCTGAGACCAGAGGCCTCTGATCTCCGCCTCGCTCATGTGGCCGCCGAATCCCAGAAGGGATGCATCCGTCACCACAGTGTGGTCTGGTTGGGGAAGGGAGAGGGATCTGCCATTGACTCGATCCTGGTTCGTGAGTCACCACTGCAGTTGCTGTGCAGTGCCCTCCGAGATCTGAACGCAATCGGAAAGATTCCCCTGATGCTGCGTCCACTGGAGCTTCAGGTCCCACTGTAGAGCCTGCATATGCCACCTGGCATGATCGACCAGCAGGATGCAGGAGGCCATGAGGCCCAGCAGTCTCAGGGTCATTCTGACAGAAACCAGGGATAGAGGCTGAAAGATCGGCATCATAGCCCGAATATCCCGGACTCGCTGTTCGGGGGGATAGACCCGAAACCGTGTCCAGAACCGCTCCGATGAAGAGCACCTTCTGAAAGGGAATCAGGTGCGACTTTGGCACATTGATGGAGAACCCCAGCGAATGCAGGAAGTCGGCCGTAGTCTGGAGGTCAGAGACAACTGCCTGGGGCGAGCACGCCTTCAACAGCCAGTCGTTGAGATAGGGGAAGACTGAAACCCCTGATCTGCGCAGATGAGCTGCGACCATCACCATCACTTTCGTGAACATCCGAGGGGCGCTGCTAAGGCCAGAGGGGAGCACGGTAAACTTAAAGTGCTCGTGGCCTACCGTGAACCATAGGTAACGCCGGTGGGCCGGCAGGACGGGGATGTGAAAATAAGCGTACTGCGAGTCCAACGCTACCATCCAGTCTTGGGGGTCGATGGCAGACAAGACCTGAGCAAGAGTCAACATCTTGAACTTCTCCTTTCGGAGGAAGCGAGTGACGTCCCTGAGGTCCAAGATAAGAAGCAGGCCCTTGCCCTTCTTGGGAACCAGAAAGTAGTGGGAGTAACAACCACAACCTACTTCTGAGACAGGAACGTCCTCAATGGCTCCCTTGGCCAAGAGAGCCATAACTTCCTGCTGGAGAAGGGCCAGATGATCCTCCGACATGCGGTGGTATCACGGTGGCATGGCTGGAGGGGTAGTCTCAAAGGGGAGGGAGTAGTCCCTTCGGACTATCTGCAAAACCCACCTGTCGGATGTGATGGTGCGCCAGTGGGGGAGGTGATGGCGAATCCTGCCGCCCAGTAGCGTTTGAAAAGTTGGACTAGGAGGGTTTGGAGGCTGCTGCAGAGGGGGAGGGTTGGTGGACTGGCCCGCCCACTGGCCCTCAGAACCACAACAGTTGTTTCCACGTCCCCGGCCGCACGAAGGTTGGGTAACTTGCTGCGGCCTGTGGCCCTGGATGGGAATTAGCAGGGCTCCCCTTCCGTAGCCCGAAAGGGGCGAAAATCAGACTGCGGGTGGAGAGGCCCAAGGACTTGGCCCTAGCCCATGAGTCCTTGAAGCGCTTTAGGGAGTTGTCTGCTTTGTCGCCAAAAAGGTGACGGCCATCAAGGTGTTCTGGACATCCCCTGAAAAGCCAGTGGACCTCATCCAGGCGTAAAGACGAAGCGCTACCGACGTTGAAATGGTCCTGCCCAGAGAGTCGGCGGTGTCCAGCCCACAACATATTGTAAACTTAGCTGCATCCCTCCCGGTGGCAACAGCCTGGGAGAGCACTGCCCGGTCCTCCTTCGGACACTGAGGCAGCACTTGCGCCACCATATCCCACAGTGTGTGCGAATAATGGCCCAAGAGACATACATGTTTACGGACCGCAGTCCTAAGCTGGCGGAAGAGAAAATGCTCTTGCCAAGGTGGTCCAGCTTCTTGGATTCCCTTTCCGGTGGAGTGGTAGGGAAGGCGCTCTTGGAGGTAGAAGCTTGAACTACCAAGCTTTCCAGGGTGGGATGTTGGGAGAGGAAAGTGGGGTCGCCCGGAGCTGGGCGGTGGCGTTGGGCAATCATCCTATCCACGGGAGCCCCCGTATTGGGCCTGGACCACGTGCCCAAAAGGACGTCTGTGAGGACGTCATTAAACGGCAGCAAGGGCTCCAAAGAGCTCCCAGTCGGTTGAAGCACCTCTGTCAGGAGGTTAGTCCTGACCGCCACCGTAGGAAGCTCGAGGTTGAGTGCCTCGGCCACCCTACTCAACATCACTGCGTATGACTCCGTCCTCCATGGCCACGGTAGGAGGAGACAACATGCCAAGTTCAGTGGAGGTGTCCAAACCACTGGCATGCCCCAGTTCCTCTCTCCAGTCCTGCTCAGTGTCTAACTGGTCAGTTGGTCACCTGACCCCTCCCAGTCCTCCTCATCATCCTCTCGGTGCCACTGTTGTTGAAAAGAGACCCCATGAGTTAAAAGGGGCATAAAAACTCCACCTGGCGTCAGACGATGCCGATCCGGCTCCGTGTCCACGTCGGGATGGAGGCCGGGGTCAACGCCGGCAGGGGAGCCAACCGGCGCTGAACGTGGTAGTGGTGCCGTGAGAAGCGGCGCTGTTGGAGGTGTAACCAAGTCAACCGGCACCGATCTGGATCCAGACCTGGATCCAAGGGGGGCCTGCGGCACCGGGGCCAGAGCCACCAGCAGCGAAGACCTAGGCCCCCCAACGGAGTCTGCGGGGCCCGAAGTTGCGCCAGCAGTGTCGGTCCGCTCAAAGATGGCATGCATCGCCTCGTAGAACGTAGGAAGCTGGGCGGGGGTCGCTCCGGGTCCCGGAAAGGGAGGAAAACTCAGAGTCGACTCTTCGGGCTCTGCGCGTGGAGCCGCAGGAGGGGCACCATCCGCATGCGTCGTCGGAACGGCTGACCGACGAGAAGTCAAAAAGCGACGATTCTTCTTCGACTTCTTCTCATGATTCAACTTACCCGATCCAGAGTGCAAAGACTTAGATGATTTCGAACCGGAATGTCGGCGTTCAAGCAGCTTTCGGGACCACTCCCGCAAAGCCTTCGGCGCCATCAACCGGCAGTCGGAGCACGACTTGGGGTCATGGTCGCGCTCCAGGCAAGAGAATCACATGCGGTGCGGATCCGTCCACGACATCAGTCGGTTACAGGAACCGCAGGCCTTGAAACCGGGCATCCCTCGTGCACCTATCCGGAGTCGGAGACTCAAAACAAGAAGTCGACATAAAGTTAGTCAAAAGAGGTACCGCTCTTCCCGGATCTGCGCTGGCTGGCACGGAAAAAGAAAGAACTGACGTCAGCACACGAGGGCAGCGCCTAAGTAGCTGCTGCGACGTCATCCCAGCGACCAAGACGCCGATGATGGACGTGGAGCCGCCCGACGCCACCTTCCGACGTGCAGACGTACTGCTGATGAAAAGAATTTCTGGATCCAGTCTGACGCCTGGGGGTAATTCTAAGGTAAGGAATCTATAACTAACATGTTTCTTTCAGATTATCTGTTTAAAATGCCGCCTAGGTGTAGGAGATCAGGGCCCACTATTTCACAAGATCAATGCCTCCTTATATATGGCAGAACGGTCAAATCATGGCTCTCTGACAGGTGGGTGGCCCCAGCAGTGCCAAATATGACGGAGGGGCTGGTTGCACCAGTCGGCACCCCGTCCGTTAAAGTAGGGCAGTAGAGCATCGGTCTCAGAGGCAGTCTTCACCGCCTCCAGCGCACTACAGCGGAAGGTGCAGACACAGGCTGCAGATCACGGAGCCTCTAGCCCTCAGCTCAGCAGCCCGGATGCCAAGCCCCTAGCCTAGGGCCACACATCGCTCTCCAATGTCAGTTGCTATTCACCTGCCACGGGCTGTCCCCCAATCATGCGTCGAGTCATCCGGCGGTCAGCCGACCGAAGGCACAAGCCCCCAGGGGGCTAGAGGTGGATGTTGCACAGTCTCTCCCAGCTGCAGCCAGCTGCCATTAGCAGCGCAGTCCTGGGCCGCGATATGAATAAACACACAGTTTGCGACTGTAGGGGAATACAATCAGTTCACAGGGGAGAGAGAGCCCCCTGAGCAACTCAAAGGAAACTTGAAGAGGCAGGATGATGGTGGATTGTTTCGCCGAACTGTTGGAGCCTCATGGGAGTGCAGCTGTTATGCGAGCCGGCTCTCTGGCAACCCCACCTATTGGGACAGGTTGTCCTCCAGCACCAGCGACACTGGGATGGTGTAGATGTTGGTGCCAGATTGGAAGTCGACTCTGGCGATAGAGTGGAACCCGAGACGGGTGCAGGAGGCACAGACAGCGAAAAGGGCGGACTCCCTGGTGGTAACCTGGCTGGTGCGCAAGAGGGAGCCAGTAAAGTGCCAAAGATGTGCAACATGGCCTCTTTAAAAGCCTACATCTGTGGAAATATTGCCTACAAACCCGAAAACTCGGAGTGCATCGGGATCAGCTGTGGAAATAGCTCCTCTGTAGAGGACTGGGAATGAGACTCAGAGGCTGCCATGTGACCATGCGGCTTCTCAGGCTGAGAGTGGGTGGTCTGGGACGAATTTCGCTAATCCTCTAGTGCTTCCACTCCAACATTACGTAAGACTTGTTGTGGCAGCAGCCTTGAGAGTGGCAACGAGTCCGGGCCTTTGACTTCGAGTGGGACTGCCATGACTTCTTCTGGTGCTCTGCGACATATAGCTTCACTTCACATTTCCGAATAAACCTTCAGCTTCATAATGGCATGCTCCTCGCCGGACTTGGAGTCATACCCTGAAGCCAAATATTAGAAGCACACCTCATGGGGGTTTGTCACAAATATGTGTTTACCGCGTTTCCTACAAGGCTTAAACCCTGTCGTTTTCGAAGAGGACATGCACAGAGAGAAACACTTTTTTAAAGCAAAAAACCTATCAACTGATGAGAAAAAAGTTGGCTCTAGATCTGTGAAGGTGCAGAAAAAAAGGAACTGATGTCGATATGCAATGGTGGTGCTTATATGCGGCTCCATCATCACTTGCAGGGCGGAACTAACGCAACACAGAGCCTCTCGGCGCCACCTACCAGTGTGCCGGAGCAATGCTGTCCAAATCTTCCGAATCTATTCGGCGCCGGGTGACATTCTAATCTGTGATCAGAAGTATCCTTCAGAAGTACTATTTTTCACTTTTTAAAAAGTAGTAGAAAATTGCACACCAACATTTTGCTAATGGAATAAGATTTTACGGTCCGACCTGTGTCCTAATTGGTAAGTTCACAAAGTAACAAATCGCTGGGGGTCACAGAATGACCTCCCTAATTAATATGCATTAGGCTTTTCGCAAGGTGCGACCCAATGTGATTAGATTCACTTACAGGGACGATGGCCTGTAAGGGACAGCAGACCAGCATCCATTCCAAAATGGAAAACTTTATTCCCCAAAGAAACCTGTGTTCCTTAAGGAACCGTGATGCTGCAAAAGAAGGGAAAAAAGTGTTCCGTTTTGGAAAAGTATCTCCCACACCAAATCAGTTACCATCTCCCTTGAAGAGTCTGTTAATGGTCAACTGATACATTCAATACTGCCTCGCAATTTAGAAGTAGCCCCTTTCACACCCCTTCCAAACTGCAATTTGGTATGGGTCACAGACCCCATTTTATGAGTTGGGAAAACAGTTCTAACTTGCAAAATGGGTTTTGTGCATAAGAAAGGACCCTTTTGTGATTCGAACCCTGAGTTTGTGAATCTCAGAGTTTGCAACCATAAAAGGGCTTAGTACACCTGGCCCATAGCTACAGAGTGAGATGAAAGAGCACTGAGCCCTCCTTTAAAGCCCAACTGAGAAAAGTACAATAGGCTGAAGAAACAAAATATCACGCCAATGTCCAGCACTATAACATGTACCGGTAGCGACTCACTGTTCCATCCAATCCCTGATGCAATCTTGTTGCGTTGTACGCATGATACACAAATCCTTGAGTGGGGCTGAAACATGGGTGAGTATCCTTGGAGTCATTATCCTTCTTTGTCATGCTGGTATGTTTTCCTCAAAATATTTCCCTCCTTTTGGTCAACCCTGTTGCCGTATGGGAAGGAAGGTTTAGTAAATGGTTCCAGAGTCCTGCTTAGAGAAACACATATCACCCTGGGGCAAAGGGTGCTGGCCAGTGCTCACACCCCTACCTATACACAACAGCTCTTTCGTCACAGTTTGGCACTAATACATAATGAAGGAAACGGAAGAGATTAGGATGGGACTGGAACCGTGGAGCCATAGAATAAAAAAAAAGGGACATAGGGAAATGCAAGGCCAAAATGAAAAAGGCAAAATATTCAGTGACTGGTCACTGGTCAAAAACAGAAATGGATATACTCAACACAGTTTATGACTAATAACATTACGAAGAGAAAACCAAAAACTTCAGAAAAGTTCAGACAACTTCTTACTAATCATCCTCATGATACAACATCTAAATAGATTCGTCCAGAGAGTACCCAGGATATGACTTTTGCCCCTGCACAGCGCGAAATTCCTTCTGAATGTTTAGTATAGTGTACTAGTCTAATTCCTCAACATTATGCTGTGCTCGGCCCCCTCCCACTACAAATTTAGATGGATGAGAAAGGCATCGATGAGAATCTATCCCACTTAGTAACGTCTTCTGCTCAAGACAATGACAATCTTTTAGTTGTTGTTCATAGAAGCTGCAAGCCAAGGTGATAAGAAGGAGGGGTACCTGCTCATTATGGCTGCCATCCCTCAGAAAGATCTGCTTTTGTCGCGAGATGGAGATGGTTTTGTAGTATGCTACCAGGGCGTTGACGGACTGGAACTTCTCTGACCACAGGTAGTAGTTGCCTCTGGTGTCTCGCATGACCTTAAAGTGCTGGACGTCGTCTTCATGCCTGATAACAGGAAGGGGCAACCATCAAACAATGACTATATTTGTTGAAGAAGATTCACCAAGCATGAAAATACCCAAGTGTATGACCACCGTAAGTGTGTAGGCTACATCTCTATGGCCACAGGGCAGACCCCATTTACCTTAGGCGGTGATTCTATCATTCCAAAGCTGAGGCTTGGATCTTTGGCTATCCCTCTATGACTGTAGGTAACCACTGTAAGTGATCACCACTCAGAACTTATGATACCATTAACTTGCACTTCTCTCATACCTCAAGTCCATCCTTGGCCAATTAATTGCCGGACATCTCAATGTGATCATGCTCAAAGACTGACAACACTGGATGTTTCTAAAAAGTCTTTTAATGCATTTAACATGTCAATTATTTTTTTTAAATGAAAGGCAATTAATCCTTGATTCAAACACTGCCTCGTCCCACCTGCAACTTTCCCAACTCCAGAAAGACTTTTCAGTGGGATCTCCGATTCAGATAACCCGATGACATGGAAGCAGGAAAGGATCCACATGGGATACCCACTCACGGAAGAGATATGAGTTCCAGAAACTATATGCCCAGGACACTGGGCAGAAGAACCCACCCGGTGAGCTTCTTCTATCGTTAACACCGGGGGCACCTTTCCCAACCATGAGCTTTTTCACTGCCACAAGCGCCCTTTACCGAAGGCTCCTGCCAAGGAGATTCGAAGCTAGGCACCGACAAAGCTCTGGAACCTTCCTTGGCTGAGGCTTGCAACTAACTCTGGCTTGGTTGGTCTTTACGAGAGTTTGAAGCTGAAAAGTAACTTTTATTACCAGTTCATGTAGCATACCCATGTACTCGAGTCATAGCTTGGCCCGCCCACAGATCCCTAAAAGGCCGCTATGTGCACTTTGAATATAGCTGCACACTTCTTGAACTCCTGTAGATATTAACTGGCCTCTGTTAACTTCCATTCTAAAAAACTTCCTACTAACCTTAATAGAAAGTGCTTTCGTTTATTTTTGATCAGTCTTTCTCTTTTTAGAGCCCCATGTTGAGTGGTGCTGAGTGGTATCTCAAGAAGATATAAAAAAATGAATGATCCCAAGTTTTAATAGGTGCGGGAATGCAACTGGTAAATTCAAAAGCTCTTCCACCAAGATTTTACACCTGCTGAAAGCAGAAAGGGCCCAGAATCAGGGGCTCATATACAATGACGGACTGGGTAATTCAAGGCCCAGTATGTTATTCACCATCCAGGGCCCAGAAACTGGTGATGGGCGGTAACTGAGGTGGAGATACCACCTGGACCAGTCCCTGCTCCTCTAGTTACCATCCATCTATTAATACTCCCTTAGTGGCTGTTTTTTAATACATGCTCACTATTTTTATGCTCGCTGTGCCACAGGATTCAATCTGTCCCGGCTGAAGAGGGGTGATACCCTGAAACCGTTCCCTGGATGCTTGTTTCCGGTCCAGACAGGACCTGGCCTGACAATTCAGGCTGGACTTTTCCCATGAGGGGCAGGGTCAAGACTGATTTGCATATGGCTAGGTCCAAACTGGGGTGGCATAGTGAACAAAAGAACGATAGATTCAACCCAGATCTCTTGACTGAGGGTGAGCGGTTAAAAAGTTTCCGCACTCCGTCCGACATCTTGTGCTTTCTATGTTCACTATTTTTATAGCACACAATTGTCTGGGCTTCAAGCTCTTTATCTCTTAGCTGAGTGGTGTTGTGCTTGTTCATTCTGAAATCCCCCGGCACATCTGCTCAACTCGGCCTGCAGTGCGATGGGTGACCGAGATAAATGTCAGTGGAACATTTTGAAACATCTATCTGCAAACCTGTAGACATGGACCTGTGGGAGCTCAGTTAAAGTAAGTCCAAACGTAAGCTACTATTCGAGGCCTGCCAGCCGTCTTCACACAAACACCCTACCGGCTGGGCATCATTCTGTAAACCCGGACCATCATGCTGTGAAGCCGGGGATATCATTCTGTAACACCGGACCATCATGCTGTATAGCTCCCCATCATTCTGTCAGTCAGTGAATTTTGGATAACATACTGTAAACCCAGGCGAAAATTCTGTGACCTTTGGCCACCATTCTTTGAGCTTCGGCTATCATTGTGTAAACCTGGGTCATCATTCTGTAACCTTTAGCCATCATTTTGTAACATGTAACCATTATTGTGTAACAGGAAGAAGAATAAGATGTAATTTTGTGATCTGAGCCCAGAAACCTCTAAAAGGTATTCCTCATTCGATTCTGCGTTAACTGTTAGAATTACTTTTGTTTGTAATACAGTGTGAATGAATCCAATTGGGTGAGTGCAAACAATTCCAAAATAAAAGAACTTATCACTCTTTTTGATAAATTCGTTTTAACGCATTTCTGTTCGAAATCCAAATTCTGCAATCCACCCTTGCTCACTAACCTGCTCTAACTTGGCTCCCTAACCCCACAATTCTTTCCTGCTGTGTGTCTTAGATTTAAAATTAATAGACGTTAATATTTTTAAAGTAAAGTTATTGGTAATCCATGCAGTTCCACAATCAAACAGCAGGGGTCAGTATTGCACCACATATCCCACAATCTCAGGCGAGAAGTGTTCAATGGACAAGCATTTTGCAAGGATTAAAACAACGGCTTTATTAACAACCAGTTCGTTCGCTGCACCAGCTCACAAGAAGCACCACATTTTTCTTTTATGTTTGAGGAGTTTTTGCTGTTCCATAATTCTCTTTCATGTTAGAGGAGTTTTAAAACGTAGGAATGTGTTTGAGACTAAAACTTTGCGACCGAACCGTAAATACCGGAGTGTCGGTCCTACTCCTTTGCAAAAAAAAATTCCTAGTCACCTGGAGCTCTGTGCCTTTCCCAAACAGGGCAGGACCTGTATACCTCCGTGACATGTGTTTTTTTGCTCCTGATACCTTTAATACCGGCATGCCTCACTGACCGGGAGCACTCTGCTTTTCCCACCTTTCATGTTAGAATTGCACGAATATGTCTCAGTGACCTGGACCGCTAGTTCCTGGCTTATTCTGGCAGCCTGGATTTTTCTGCTGCACGCTGGGAGTAGTGGTTCCTGGTCATCCCTAATGACCAGGAAATCTTTCTAACTCCGCCCTCGCACCCGTTTTAGGTCTCGGCTACAACTGTTTGTAATCAGACCTGTTGTTTCCTATCAGGCCAGACTTCAGTATTTGGGATATGGGAGGCCATAAAGAAGAATGGGCAGGCTATAAAGACGAGTGGGGTTGTCCAGAAACTCCCAGGTGTCTGTGAACTGGGTCTGTGCATGCTGGGTGGTTTTGTATGGGTGTGAGCTGCATACCATACCAACTGCTGGGTTCTGTCAACTAGGGTTGGCTGTTAAATTCTAGAGGATAAAACCTATAGGCTTCAACTCCTCTGCTCTCTCCACCTCGCCCTCCTTTCTGTCTGTGTCCCCCTCCTTTCTCCTGACTTCACCCGCCTTTCTCTCAGACTTCATCCTGCTGTCCCGCCAACTTCACCCTCTACTGCCTTCCACCTCATTCTCTTCACTTCAACCTACTCTCTCTCCACCTTATCCACCTCTTTATCTGTGTCCCTTCATTTTCTCCACTTCACTGTCATATTTCTCTCACCTCACCCTCCTCTCTTTCCACCTTATCCAACTTTCTCACTCCTAATCTTGCTATCCTGTGACTGAGTGCCAACTTACTCTCACTACACTTCACCCTTCTATTTCCACCTCACCCTTCTATCTCCACCTCACCCTTCTCTCTATTCCTCTACCCTTTCTCTGTTCTGCATCCTCCTCTCACTCTTGCTTACCCTCCTGTCTTTACAACTCACCCTTGTTCTCTCCCCATGAACTTTCTCCTTTTTTTCCTCACTAACCTCCCCTCTGCCTCAGCCTCCTCCTTATTACCCTCCCGTCTCTAGGCTTCACCTTTAAATTTCTCTCCACCTCTCCCTTCTCTCTCTAATCAGTTTAGGATGTAAGTAGTAGCAGCACTATAATCAAGGCCTCTGGAATTACGCAACAGGGAAGGCCCAAATTATGCAGCAATGTTCACTAAATTATGCAGCATAAGAAAATAAGTTACTTACCTGTAACTACGGTTATCCAGTATTGGTATCTTTCATAGATTCACATGCCTGAATCATTCCCCGTCCTCGAGATGGGAGTCCCACGGTAAAATATACAAGCAGTGTCATAAATAATACATAGGCTAAAATGGCCCAAGGCCCTCTAATAGACGCCTATCTATGTCCTTTTTAAAAAAAGGACCAAATGTTGGCTTCAGCCAATCAGCTGGTAGCATCCTCTAGAACACTCCCAGCAGAGGCAAGTTCTCTTCAGATTTTCTAATCACAAGTGGGAAGTAAGGATCCCAAAATTCAAAGAGAACTGACTCCACAGGGAGGAGGGTGGGTTGCATGTGAATCTATGAAAGATACCAATAATGGATAACCGTAGTTACAGGTAAGTAACTTATTTTTTTATCCAGTATTGGGGTATCTTTCATAGATTCACAAGCCTGAATCAGAATAGCAAGCAGTGCCCTGAAACTGTACTGTCGTTAGCGGACGGTGGGAGACATATAATCTTAAAGTCCCAATATGTTAGCCATATACCAGAAACATTTCTTGTAGTCATAAATCTAATCTGAATTGTATACATTAAATATTTTAGTGAAGCAAAATGCTAAAAATAAAACCATCCCTGGTGAGATAATTCCTTCATGATACATGAACGTTTGAATGTATTGGGCGAATTGGTTTACTGAATTTGGGGGCAATTTGGGGAAGCATCATTTAAAAAGAAAACCTTGCTGCTATTTTTTAACCTTGTATTTGAATCTTGAATTTGGGGGCAATTTGGGGAAGCATTATCTTTTAAAATAACCTTGCTGCTATTTTTCTAAATCTTGTATTCGAATCTTAAATTTGGGGGCATTTTGGGGATGTATTATCTTTAAAAAACCTTGCTGCTACTTTTTAATCTTCGGCGCCAGGACGCGCGCAGCGGGCGCACCGTGGGCGCGCCGAAGGAGCGCCTAAGGCAAGCCCTTCTGGGCCCGTCCGTGCCTGTCCAAGCCAAGGGGCGAGGAGTCCTGCCCAAACTGGAAAGTTTGTTATACAATACTCCTGTGAGCAGCTTTTAGCGCTACGTCCTATTCCTCTAAGCGAATGCTCGATAATGCATCCAGTACGCTGCGGACATAGCTGTAGTAATTGCCAGTATGTCTTAAGTACATAAACTGCGTTTACTAAGTCTATTTCCCCTAACATATTTGACTTTAAGACTCATATTAAGCAACCTAATGCTGCCAACAAAGTAGGGGTTTCTGCCTTTTCTTTTTTAAATATTAATTGCCGCTCGCTACCTAAGCATAAAGAGGAGATCTTTGATTTATTGCTTATTGAGCAGCCAGACGCCATGTTTCTTACTGAAACCTGGCTAAAGGATAGCTCTGGACCCGACATAGCTTCTGCTCTTCCAGCTAATTACATAATAAAGAGAAAGGATAGGAAAGAGAAATCAGGTGGTGGCATTGCTATTATTTATAAAAACATTTATACCTGTAAATTTGAAGACTTAATCTTTTCAGGCTGTGAAGCTGCTCTATTTAGATTGAATATTAATCCCCAATTCACTTTTTCTATTTTTTTAATTTATCGTCCTCCGGGGCCGGCTGGTCTGTGGGCCGCCACCCTTCCCGATTTAACGGCCCCTTATCCTTTAAATTCTGCTAACTTTTCCATTTTGGGTGACCTTAATCTGCTTCTGGATGACTCTACTTGTGGGGTCAGTTCTACTTTGATCCCAGATCTAGTGGCAATGAACATATTACTTCATAACTCAGGCGCCACTCACTTAGCTGGGCACTTACTTGACCCTATTTTCTCTAATCTTTTAAACATTGAGTGTTCCCCAGCTCTTCCGCTAACATGGTCACACCATTATTTAACAGGTTTCAGCTGTAAGCAAACTTTGTTTCACCCTTCGACTTCTGTTTTGAGCGGCAAAACTAAGGGTAGAAATTGGGGGAAGCTGAATCAGGTACATCTCAATCAGGTTTTGGCAAAAAATATGTCTGACATTAGTCAGGTTTCTTGGGCCGATATGCAAAACATTTGACACTGTTTTGAGAAATCTATTGATACATTTCTTCCTCTTTCTACAAAAAAATTAAACAAGCATCGCCCACCTGCCCCCTGGTTTTCAGAGAAATTAAAGAAAGAAAAAAGTAAATGCAAAGTCCTTGAAAGGCGTTGGAGGAAGGACTATTTTGACAACTCTAAGATCGCCTATAAAACAGCAATACGAGCATATCACTCTCTGTGCAACATTGCCAAAGCGGAATTTTTGAACAATACTATAATAAATGCACAAAATAATTCCAAAACTCTATTTAAAGTTGTCAGAAATTTGTCTGGCACTGATAACCTTCCTAGTCCTCCTACTCTTACTGAAACTCAATGTGAGAATTTGGCTGGTTTCTTCCTTGACAAAATAGAAAAAATGTATGCTGCTTTTAAGACGAAACAAGACATTTCTCCAGTGACATCTAATTCTGCGAAACAGTTGAAGGAGAATCAAGGACACTCTAGCTCTCTACTTGAAACTTGGGCATTTCTTGATGTTATCACTTTTAAGCAAATTTTAAACAGTCTCAGATCTGGTTCACCAAACGACTTATTTCCTGTTCCAGTAATGCAAAAACTGGATGTACCTATACTGAGTGTGATCATGGAGCTACTGAATGCTTCCATTCGTGAATTTACTATACCTGCTGAGTGGAAGCATGCCATGGTTCTCCCTCTTTTAAAAAAAGCTAATGCTGATCCAGAGCAGTTATCCAACTTCCTCCCTAACTCTCTGCTTCCAGTGTACTCCAAAAGTTTGGAAAAACACATTAATATTCAGCTAACTAAATTTGTTGCCACCCATCATTTTTTACATCCTTCGCAGTCAGGTTTTCGGGAAGGTTTCTCGACCGAGACAGCGCTTTTGGGGGTCACAGAGAAATTACGTGGACATCTGGACGCTGGGGAGACAGCGGCGCTTATTCTACTTGACTTAAGCGCCGCCTTTGACACGGTGTCTCATCCAGTGTTATTGATGGCTTTGCGTTCATTGGGGATAGCTGGCCCAGCACTTAGCTGGCTTAGTGATTTCCTGACCAACCAAACTTTTCAGGTTTTTTCATCTGAGGCAGCGCCGAAAACTCATTTAGCCCCCTATGGTGTTCCCCAGGGCTCTATTTTGAGTCCTTTATTATTTAATATTTATGTTAAGCCACTAGTTGTGATCGCAGAAGAAGTAGGGTTGTCTATTTTCTCCTATGCCGACGATACCCAAATAATTTTTTCTTTGTCGGCAAATAGGTTTTCGGAATCATCTTCTCTTCAGATAGGGCTTAGGAAAATTGCGGATTGGATGGCGGTTAACTCATTGAAGCTCAATGGGGAGAAGACAGAGGTTCTTATCTTGGGTAACAATGTAGACCTCTGGGGCCCCCAGCACTGGCCACCTGAAATGGGGACTCTCCCTACACCTGCCACTCAAGTCCGCAATCTGGGTGTGATTATTGATAATCAACTCTCAATGAAGCAGCAAGTGGCAAAAGTAGCTTCTGTCTGCTTCATAAT
The DNA here is from genome assembly GCF_964204655.1 of Triturus cristatus. Taxonomy (NCBI): domain Eukaryota; kingdom Metazoa; phylum Chordata; class Amphibia; order Caudata; family Salamandridae; genus Triturus; species Triturus cristatus. The sequence goes on from NC_140586.1 coordinate 215,278,200, forward strand.
CCTGAAATGGCTCAGGAAGATCCTTTGGATGTTGCCAAGTCCCACTCAAAAAACAGTAATTCAAGCACTTATTACATCTAGATTGGACTATGGCAACATCCTATATTTGGGAGCCAATAAGGAGGTGACTCGCAGACTGCAATTGGTACAGCATGCAGCGGCTAGGCTGCTATGCCAGATTACCCGAATGACTCCTGTCTCCAGCTCTCTTCGTGAACTCCATTGGCTCAGGGACGAGAGCCGTATAAAGTTCAAGACCCTGAACTATATGTTCAAGGTGAAGTCTGGTAGTGTCCCTCAATATCTAAAGGCCATTGTTCACTCATATCTTCCTTCACGGTCCCTCCGTTCTGCTACCCAGGCCAAGTTTGTAGTACCTAGGATCAAACGTTCCCGTCTGGGTGGTCCATCCTTTGCTTATCTAGGTCCTCTCCTTTGGAATTCTCTTCCTTTATTCCTTAGGAAAGAAACTGTTTTCAGTGACTTTCGTAGACACCTAAAGGCTTGGTTGTTCAATCAATAGGTTCGTGACAGTTTGATTACTTGTAATTTTTCCTGTACAGCGGCGCTGGGAAACCTTTTTGGTAGCTATGCGCCTTATAAGATCAATAGTAAATAAATAAACGTTCACCTATAAATACAGTCCTGCACAGTCATCTATACATATAAATACCTTTTGTCTATACATTTTCATATTAACGCCATACTTTAAAACACACAAGTTAGATAGTGGACCAAAAACAACCAATAAGGCACCAATCACATACAATCACCAACTGAAGTCAGGAAAAACAAAAAAATATAAATTCTTGTGTGCAAATCTCCAAACGTGCCCCCTGTCCAAGAGCACTCCCCTATTGCCAGGGGCAACACAATGAAAAAGCTAAATCAGAGCTGGACCACTTTGCGAAAATGTTCAAATTCATATGAATAGTGGATTTTTTTTCAAAGCCACGAAGCAGTTGAACATAGATCAAGTTTTCTTTTTTCATTCATTTTTACAAGACAAACAGCCAACGCGTTTTGTTTCCCTTAGATACAGGACTTCTTCAGGGCAATGTTGAATATATTTAGAACCTTAAGGTGTTAATGGATACGGTAGTAACCTTGAGCATATGTATAGTTCGGCAGAGGTGAAAGTCACACCCATATGTCGGGCTCATTTGTTTGAGCAAGCAAATAATCCACTTGGAAAAAGAAGATAAAAGGTTAAATGTCCATCGTATTCTTGGTGTGTCTTGGCGATGTGCAGCACAATTCGGAGCACCTGTGGTATGATAGCCACAATGGTGTATTATAACTTTATATTCGGTGCTCCATAAGACATATCCAGAGCTTGGAAAGGTACTTAGTTTAAAGGAATATCCCGCCGCATGGTAGATGGCGTTCTCCTGCTGCCCGACAATTCTAACTGCGGTGAGAGACATACCTTTATTAGAATAAAGGATAGATTTCCTCTTCTGTTAAACATAGAGGCTGATCTTATTTGAAGAGATGCCGCAGTACCGCCTGACCAACCGCTGCATCTTCTTGTTGTGTAGATTGTAAACAATAATGCTTCGTAAACGTGTGGACATTCTTCCATGTCGCAGCACGGCATATCTTGTCTAACGTCACTCCAGCAAATAAAGCTGCTGATGACGAAACAGTTCTTGTGGAGTGTGCTTTGGTTCTTGCTGTTAGAGGCTTGGTAGACTTTTCATGACAGAACTGAATCGCGGCTGAGACCCATCTGTTGATCGTAGCCTTTGTTACAGATGTTTCCTTTTTTCCTTGTCCATAAGCGACCAGGAGCTGATTGGTTTTCCTTATTTCCTTCGTCTTGTGTAGATAGAATTTCAGACACCTTTTGATATCCAATGTATCCAACGTATGCAATGCCTGTTCTGCTGGGCTAGATGGATATGGAAAGAAGGATTGCAATATCACAGGTTCATTGAGGTGAAATTGTGTTGGTACCTTAGGAATAAATGTCGGGTTTGTTCGTAAAGTTACGTATTTTTCAGTAAAATGTAGAAAATGTTCCTTTACTGTAAAAGCTTGTATTTCATTCACCCTCCTTGAAGAGGTAAGAGCTAATAAAAGGGATACCTTCAATTTGAGGAACTTGAGCTCCTCCATGTGAATTGGCTCAAACATTTTTCTCATCAACTGCGCTAGGACCACATTAAGCTTCCATTCTGGAGGAGGTGCACGCACCGGGGGAAATGAGCGGAAAAGGCCTCTCATGAATTGCTTTATGAGACTAGATGCACAGAGAGAAAGTGCTTGAGGAGATTTCCTATAGCGGGAAATTGCAGCAAGGTAAACCTTCACTGAAGAGAAAGTGAGACCTGATTTAGCCAGAGAGAGGAGGTACGGCAAAATAGGCTCAGCAGGGGCTTGCAGAGGATGAACGTTATTTCTTTCACACCAGCAACAGAATCTTTTCCATTTCAAACGATATGTTTTGATAGTGCTTTCAGCACGGGATTTAGCAATGAGTTCTCCACAGCCTTGCGGAATATTAAGTTCTCTAAATCCTAGGAATTCAGCAGCCATGCGTGCAAGTGAAGAGAGTGTGGATCCGTATGAATCACTTGGCCCTTGTTCCTCGATAACGTAGTTGAGGACGGTTGTAGACAAACTGGCTTCACTTGCGACAACAGGAGCAGCTCCGGGAACCAGTATAGCCTGGGCCAACTTGGTGCTATCAGGATTAAGCGGCAACCTTCCAATTTCATTTTGATTGGCACCCTGCGAATTAACGGGATGGGGGGAAAAGCGTAGGCATATATCCCTGATCATCGCATTAAAAGGCATTCTCCCTGGACCCTGGCAGTGGGAATCTGTTGGCATAATACTGGCATTCGGTGTTCTCCTCTGTTGCAAAGAGGTTCTCCCATCTTTGGAGGACCTTGTCCAACTGGGATTGTTCTAGCTCCCACTCGTGGCAACTGGACTGAGACCTGCTTAACGTGTCTGCTAGGTTATTGTGCAGACCCCTGACATGCTCGGCCTTCAGCAAGATTCCATGGTACGTTGTCCATTCCCATAAATTCCTGCACTTCTTGAGATAGCGTAATGGATTTTATTCCTCCTTGCTTGTTTATATAGTACATGCTGATCGTATTGTTTGTACGGACCAACACTGAGGAGCCTGCTATTACCGGCAGGAAAGCTTGAAGAGATAGGAATATGGCTTTGAGCTTCAAACTGCTGATGTGCTGCCTTTTCTGTACCGAAGACCATTTGCCTTCGATTTGAAAGTCCTGCAGATGACCTCCTCAGCCCTCCATGGAGGCGTCTGTTGGTAGAATGAAGTCTGGGGTGTTTTGTAGAAAGGTTAGGCCTTGAAAGAGATTTGTCGCTTAGACCACCACTCTAGCGTTTCCACCATCAGTGATGTGATTCGAATTACATCTTCGAAGAATCCCAAAGCTTGTTGCTACTGTTTCTGCAGCTCTTTCTGAAGAGGCCTCATCTTAAGTCTAGCTAGAGGTACCAGGCTTATTGCTGAAGAGCACATTCCCAGAAGCGATATGAACATTTGTACAGAAACTGACCCTTTTTAAAAAAATGGTCTTAGCCAGCCTTTGTAGATGTATCTGTCTCTCTTGAGACAAGATCGCCTTGCATTGAACGGTGTCCAAGGATTCTCCCAGAAAAGATATTACTTGAGTTGGACGTAAAACTGATTTTTCCCTGTTTAGGGTGAGTCCCAATGTGTTTTACAAACGGAGGCAAGCTCTCATTGTTTGATCGGCCCCCTGCGCTGTTGCTGCTTTGAGAAGCTAATCGTCGAGGTATGGAAAAGCTTGAAACCCCTGAAACCTGCTACTGGTGCCAGGCACTTGGTGAAAATCCGTGGTGCTGATTTTAGGCCAAATGGGAGCACCTTGAATTGATAGTGGGTACCAGCCACTGTGAACCGCAGCTATTTCCGGTGCTTTGGGTGGATTGGGATATGGAAATATGCGTCTTCCATGTGGCGCGAAGTCATTAAATCTCCTTTGTTTAAGCATCTCAAAATATCAAAGTGTTACCATCCTGAACGTCTGTTACTTGAGAAACTTGTTGTTTCCTTAGGTCCAGAATCGGTCTCCATTCTCCTGACTTCTTTCCTATTAGGAAGAAACGAGAATAAAAACCTCTTCCCTCCTGAGCGAATGGTACTTCTTCTATTGCTTCCTTGAGGAGCATGGTCAAGACTTCCTTTCGTAATAAGTGAAGACGAGGGGGAGGGGGAACCCTGGGTGGAATGATCAGTGGCTGTTGAATAAATTCTAGAGTGTGGCCCCTGGTGGCTAGGTCCAGCACCCAGCGGTCTGATGTTATTTTGTGCCACCGCTGTACATAAGCAGAAATTTTCGCACCCACGTGCAGGGAGGGAAGCTGGGCTGGTACCCTGACATACTCATTGTTTTCTGCCTGAGTCACAGCCTTGTTGGGGTGCACGCTTGCCGCCTCCCTGGCGAGAGAAACCAGCCGTTGATGATTGACGTTAAGATGGAGGGCGGTAAGATTGTAATATTGAGATTGGTATGCCTGATATTGTTGAGCCCTCTGATATCCTCCTTTGTAAGTGGCGAATCCTCGCCCTCTAGCACCTCTGAATGGTACTCTCCTGTACTGCAGAGCTCCCAAAGACTTTGTGATGTCCGTATCAATTTTTATCGCCAGTAGAGCTTCATCGATGTGCTTTCTGAAGAGCGATTCTGCGTCGAAAGCCATATCAAGAACTTATGTTTGTTCCTCAGGTCTGACGGTAGTAACTTTTAGCCACCCATAGCATTGAAGTACAGCCGCTCCAGCCAATTGCCTAAAACCAGTATTTGCTATGTCAAGAGCACAGTCAATTGTTTCTGAAGCTGCACACTCCCCCTCCAACAGGATGTTGCGTGCATCTTGTCTGTTTTCCTCTGGGATGAGGTCTATCAGTCCTGCCATATTGGACCACATCTGACGGTCATAGCGACCTAAAATGGCTAGAGCATGTGCTGCTCGGATTGTTACAGCTGCCATTGATGAAAACCTTTTCGCCAGAATGTCCATCCGGCGGTCTTCTTTGTCTGGGGGGTAGTAATCGGGGTGGCCGGATTCTTCGAGTTTCTCTGTGCAGCCTGGGAGATGACGGAATCTGGCTTCGGATGCCCAATAAGGCAAGATGGAGAGTCATCTGGAGCCCTATATTTCTTTTCTACACAAGGCAGTACCGGTGGTATGGATGCCGGTGTTTTCATGATCCTTATGCCCTCCTGCCATATATGGTTGATGGTAGGAATTGTTATGTTAGTCATGTTATGTTATGTTAGTCATTTTTATAAGGCGCGCAGCTGCCCCAGCCAAGGGGCGTCCCGGCCCCTGATCAGGTACCACAACACAACAAATCGATGCTGGGAAGGAGAGGAAGGAATCAGTCAGCAGTTGGGAACAAAAAAGTTTTTATGGCGCGCCTAAAAGAAGTAAGGCTGTTCAGGGCTCGAATATGGACAGGGAGAGAATTCCATAATCCTGCCGCTAATACTCGAAAGGAGCGACCTCCCATCCTACTCAGACTAAACCGTGTATTGGCCACCAGATGGAGAAATTCCGATCTAAGAGACCGCATAGGAACATAGGAGGAGACAAGCTTAGCGAGGGCTGGAGGAGAGGAAAGCTTCAAGATTTTAAATGTCAGGCAGAGAGCCTTAAATTTAATTCTCTGTCTGACCGGCAGCCAGTGGAGAGAGGTCAAAACTGCAGAGACAGAGCACTGTCTAGGAAGGCCAACAATGGCTCGCGCCGCGGCATTCTGCACCCTTTGCAATCTAGTAGCCTCCGCCTGATTCACCCCGAGCAGCAGCGCACTCCCATAGTCCAGCCGAGAAAGAATGGAGGCTTGGACCACCAGTTGCCGAGTAGGGGGGTCGAAGAATTTGAGGACCGGTCTCAGCCCTCGCAGAATACCATAACAGGTAGCTGCAACCTTCTTCGTGTGGCTGGTGAAGGAGAGTGTAGGATCCAGCCAGACCCCCAAGTTCTTAACTTCGGCAGCTGGGATGGGAGTCACCCCCAATTCTGGAGGCCACCACTGGTCTCCCCAGAGCTCCGCCTGCTTTCCTAAGATCAGGACCTCGTTTTTTTTGGCATTTAACTGCAGACAGTTAGTTCGCATCCAATTTGCCACGGCTATGAGTCCTGCACGGAATCTGGGAGCGTTCACCTCGGGATCACCGCTGAGTGTCACCGCCAGCTGCGTGTCGTCGGCATACGATGTCATGGTTAAGCCACATTGTCTGACGAGTGCAGCCAGCGGTTTCACATATAGGTTGAACAGAGTGGGGCTCAACGCAGAGCCCTGCGGAACCCCCAGCCCCAGTGGATGGAAAGAGGACTGACAAGGTGGAATAGCCACTTTAAAAAACCGGTCCGAGAGGAAAGAGCGAAACCATTGGAGAGCAATCCCCTCAATTCCCACTCCCTCCAAGCGCCGGATCAGAATGTCATGAGACACCGTGTCAAACGCGGCGCTCAGATCTAACAGGAGGAGCGCCGCTGTCTGCCCAGCATCCAGCACCGTTCGCAAGTGCTCGGTCATAAAGAGCAGTGCAGTTTCGGTGCTGTGTTGTGCACGAAAACCATTCTGGCTCTGGTCTAGAATGTTATTTCGAGAAAGGTGGGCGGACAAGATGGAGTTCACATGTGCCTCAGTAACCTTGGCGGTCCAGGGCAGGAGGGAGATGGGACGGTAGTTTTCTGGTAATAGGGGGTCAAGGTTAGGCTTCTTTAAAATTGGGCTGACCACTGCCTGCTTCCAGGAAGAAGGGACCACGCCCGATGTGAGCGATAGATTGATCAGATCCAGTATAGGCTCACGACATAAGGGAGGAAGAAGTCTAAATACCTCTGGCTTCAGCGGATCTAATGGAGAACCGGATTTAATTTTGAGGCTCAGAGTATCGAAGACCTCGTCAGACATTACTGGCAGGGAGGACAGGGTTTCATGAACCGTAGCCATCACACCAGTTTGCTCAGCACCAGGCACAGATGACGTAAATCCTCGGTAAATCGCCTGCACTTTCTCCACGAAAAAGGATGCCAGACTTTCACAGTGAGAGTCCGTGCAGATTTCCACCGAGGTGGCCCGTTTCCCCATAAGGTCTTTAAGAACCTTAAAGATTAATTTAGACGGGTTGGGGCTATTCTGAAACTCGAAAGCATAGTGTGCGGCACGGGTTTGACAGATTGCCCTGTGATAGATCTTAAGCTGGGCAAAATACAAAGATTTCAAGGTAGGATCAAAGGATTTCCTCCACGCCCTCTCAGCTTGCCGGCACGTTCTCTTAAGCTCGGCAAGAGTGTCATTATACCATGGGCTGGGAACTTTAGCATGGCATTTCGACCAGCGCATCGGTATAAGAGAGTCAAGGGCGGCTAGGACCCAGTTACGAAACTGCTCGTATCCTTGTTCCACATTCAGCAGATTGCCCAGGGGCTGCGCCTCCAAGATCTTATAAAACTCCTCCAGTTTGAGCTTATGCCAATTTCTTTTAAGGATCAGTCTATCCACAGGTTTAAATTGTGGGTCATCTATAGGACATGAAACTTTAACCAGCAGATGGTCAGTCCAGCCTACCACCATCGGGTCAGAGACCCTAGCCCGCTCCAGTGTGGTAAAGAAGGGGTCAAGGATATGACCTCCTATGTGGGTAGGGGAGGTAACTAGTTGGATCATTTGCATGGCTTCAAGGTCCGCTAGCAAGGTATTAATAGGTGCTGATGACCCCTGATCAAAATGGATATTGAGGTCGCCTACGATGTTAAAATTGGCACATCTCGGAGCTAAAGAGCTAACCACGTCAGCAAGAGCGGCCTTGAAGACAGTGTCGTTCCCTGGCGGGCGGTAGATAAGCATACCGCTAAGTGTAAACTGATGACTGAAGGCTACCTTAAAAGAAGCGCTCTCACACGCTGGTAAGTCAAGAGCTTTCCATTCAGCCGGGAAGTAAGATTTTATCACCATAGCTTTGCCACCCCCTCTAGAAGTGCGGTTGAGAGTGAACACTGTGTAGTTAGAAGGGAATGCCAGATTGATTATTGCAGTGTCCGCATCCTGAAGCCAAGTCTCAGTGAGGAAGATGAGGTCAGGAGAGTCCTTTCCGATCATGTCACGTAAGGACTGATGGTGCTTGACCAACGATCTCACGTTCAGACTCCAGATGCTAAGCACACGCTCAGAGATATTAGTACGTGTATTTGGGGCATTCCTTTCCACAGAGCGCACCCCAGACCACAGAGCGTACCACTTTCGTTGTGTCCTCTTTAAAATAGTACAGAAAACATTCTGTTTGTTTTACAGTAATGGAAAAGTGGAACCTGTTGGCTGCCCTTTGCATTAAATTGTGAAATCCCCCTATATCTTCTGGGGAAGAGTCTGAAGGCAAGTGCGTAGGAGGGGATGGTGTTGGAATCACATAATCATCCCAAGAATAAAGAACAGATGCCGGGTCTGGTGATTCACCTTACTCTACCTCTTCTTCCAAAGAGGAAGTGTTCTGTTCTTCGGGATAGGCTGTCACCGAGCCCGTTACGTTCACAGGTGTGCTAGGCAGTTGAGGGCCTGGTGCGCCTTTAGGTTCTTCCACTTGAGGAACCTGGTCTTCTGATTGACATTGTTGAGGAGGGAATCTTTGTCTGTAATCTGCTAACATGGCTTGAAGATCTTGTATTAATGATGGTGGTAGATGAGCCATCTCTCTGTGGCGCGGTTCCTGTTGGAGGTTGAATTGATAGCTGGGACGTGGAGCCATATAGTGTTCCTGGTAATATTGTGCCTACTGATAATCTTCTTCCTCCTCATCATCATCCTGGCAATTTACATGGAGCTCAGATGGACTGTGAGCAACCCCATAGAGGCCGTCATCATCATCAGCATCATCCGCTTCTTCCTCGATATACCCTTCCAAAAGATGTGATTTGAGCAAAGGCGACACCTTGCTATAGTCCTGCAAAGACATGTGTAAAAGGTCTTTGTAACTGTAGTGACCTGAGTATTCCTCATTGACGGGGGCGTCGACTGTGCAGAAATGATAATCAAGGGGATTTACTTCGTCGACGGTGTTGTCGTCGTCGACGGTGTTGTCTTCGTCGACGGTGTCTTTGTCGACGGTGTCTTTGTCGACGGTGTCTTCGTCAACATTGTTGCCGTAGACGATGGGACATCGATGGTCTTCAACAACGAAAAAGCTCTCATTGTTGAGCTAGAAACCTTAGTAGATAGAATAGGGGATTGGATCGCCGTCGTTACAGTTGCCGTCGACGATATCGGGGTCTGAGCGTACTTCTGTTCCAGAAGAGGTCTGGATCGTTGCGACCGATCCAGAGGTTTTGTTGTGTCGCAGTCTACGAGCTAGCATGCGGCTGGAGCGGTCACCGCTAATATAGAATTTATACTGGAGGCGCAGCAGGGCATATTCCGCCTTGGCAAGGTCAAGGCGCTGTAGGACCAGACGCTAGGTTTCCAGTTCTCTACACACTCAGGGAGTGCCTGTACGCTGCCGTCTCTATCTGTTTACACTTTTCTGCACGCAGCCTATTCTCTACAGCGGAGATCGCTATTAGCTCCCCCCTTACCACTAGTTTTAATGCCTCCCATACCGAAGCAAGTCATTAAGGCTAGGATAATTTGTGATAGTCGTGTGTATCATGTTTACCATTTGTTCAGATTGTAGCAAGGCATCTCGGAACCGCCACCGAGATGGCCGGGTTCGGAAGGCACTAGGATTCAGCAAAAGCGTATTTGGGGCATGATCAGACAGGGAGCAAGGCTTAATGGTAGTGCCCCCTACATAGTCTTTCAAGGCATCTGTTATGAGTAAATGGTCTATGCAAGCATAGGATTTATGGGCAGCTGAGTAAAATGTGTAATCTCTGGCATCAGGGTGTGTGTGTGTGTCTCCAGATGTCAGTGAGTGAGCTGTTGGCTAACCATTGTATACAAGAAGGTGACACTGTCTTTGTTGTGCACTGGCTCGATCAGTCTAGGTTTGAGTCCATGACAAGGTTGAGATTGCCCCCCGTAACTATGGTCCAATCAGGGGAGGTTAAGACGTGTTCTAGGGCGGAAGTGTTCCTGATTTCCATTTGGATTATACAGGGAGGCGACTGTGAACTGCATGGACCCACATTGAAGCCTAATCCCCAGTGCCCTGCCTTAGATTTTCATGAGTGTGGATATAACCTTCCAGCAAAACCTCTGAACAAGCAGAATGACTACCCCATTCTTTTTAGTCATGCACAGTTGTGGGTACCACCGGGTGCACATGCGGTGAGTGTCTTTGGCTAATAGATGTGTCTCCTGGAGCATACAGATATCGCAGCCTGACCACTCCAGGAGAGACAGGATCGCCTTGCGCTTTACTGGCATATTTTGCTCTCGTATATTGAAGCTCAATACCTGCAAAGATTGTGTAATGTGGCAGTGGGGAGGTGTGTTCCGTCTACCTTGCTATGCATGTGTCGCTCTAAAGGGACAGGAGGGGAGAGCTCGAAGACACTGATCCAGCTGACATAAGAATTCAATGGACAAGGTGGATGGTGCGTAGGAGAGAGAAACAGAAGAGGATAGAAAGATACCGAAAGCTGCAAAAGAAAAAATAATAACAGTAACATCAGAAGACCATAGTTTGTCTGCTCCAGTGGATTGGGGTGGCCTGTGGCCACAAATGGCAGGTCTGCCTTGCATGGCGGTCTGGCGCGGTACCGCAGGATCCATCAGGAGTTGGACGAGAGAGGACAGAGTCCACAATGTCCACAGCCATCCTGCCGCCCCGCAGCCACCATCACACAGCTCTCTCCACGGTTTTATGTCGCTAGGTGGCCCCCCTCTCATGAAGCCTCTGAGAGCAGAATCCACGTAAAGAGCCTGCAGGACCGCCTGCCATTCCTTGCAGATGGTGTCTGGGTCAGGTTTCGTTTTGCGTCGAGCACTCCAGACTAGCTGCCATGCTTCTCGCTGCATTTTGTTAGCACTGGGGAAGGAGGGCCGCTCCCCAATGCCCCCCGGCGTGTCGATGTACAGTAAGGCCAAGGCCTCCATGAGGGATCTAATCTGGTGGAGGATACCCTTGCAGCGGAAGATGATGCAAAAGAGGTGCTCTCATGCATACAGGATGTTTGCTTTTTGTAAATCCTCTTTGAATGGGCGGAAATCTTTTCGTTTTTGCAAAGTGATCCGGGAGAGATCTTGATACAGCACTGGAGTGTGGCCGTTGAACTGGATCGGGTGTGCATCCTGGGCTTTTTTGAGGATGTCCTCCTCGGTTTGAAAATCATGTACACACACCAGGATATCCACTGGAGAATCCTTATCAGACCGTCCGGGTCCTATCCAATGGGCTCGGTCCAGCTGCAGGGTGGGCTCATCTGTATGCCCCAGGAGGTGTCAGAAAAGTTCAGTAACATATGCTCTTAGGTTGGATCCTTCTGCTTTTGATGGCATTCCCCTTATGCCGACGGTGTTTCTTCTTGAATGATTCTCCAGGTCCTCATTATGCGCCTGGAGGTCAAGGTGCTCCTCTTTGAGCCTTAGGACCTCTTGTTGCAGCCATTCGAGTTCCTCTTCACGGCTGGTTTCTCTTTCTTCCAATGCAGCCACTCTTTCGTCCACCTTGTCTATGTCTCGCCGCACCTCCCGGAGATCTGTCGCTAGATCTGTTTTCATAGCCTGTAGATCGGCGCACAGGGAGGTGAAGAGTGATTCCCGGAAGGCTTTAGTCACTGGTCCTTCTCCGTCGCCCAGGTCCGTTTTGGGATCACCGCCTGCATTTGCTTGTCAGTCCTCTATGGCAGGGCTTCCCTGCTTACCAAACATCTCCTTGAGGAAGCGGCCTTTCTTAGACCTATTTACCAACATGCTGCCATGATACAGGAGGTGCCTGGCGCTTGAGTCGTTCTTGCCCCAGGGTCACCTCATAAGAACCCCCTCTTTTCAGATTTGCCCTTGCTTGAAATGGCCTAGTTTCTCAACAGTCCGGTCCCTTGGGAGTCGGTAGCCCAGTGGAGTGGCTCTAGCTTGCACCTCTCTGGCTTCTAAGTTCCTGAGCATGTCCCCTGACCAGGGCATAGCATTAGCTTATGATTGCTCCCCCAGACTGCTGGTCGCAGACTGCTGGGCCCTCCAAGGGTGAAAGGGAGGGGGGGAATCTGCTTCCGCCTAGGTGAATCGCTCCCCCTACATGCTCAGTCCCCGAGGGGCCATATGCTTTTTCTTTGTCACGTCCCCTCTCCTCAGTAGTTCTTTCAGCGAAGGTGGAGTGGCGGGGGAGATAACTTTGCCATTTAATGGTGAGATTTGTTAGCTTTGCCTATGCTTGTTAAAGAGTAGAATGAAATGAGAGGAGAGAAACAGCGAGGCAGAATAGATAGAAGTGAGATAGAGAGGGGTTAGAGAGAGAGAGTAGCTTTAGATAAGAGAATGGAAAGATGGTGGCTAAAGATGGTGTAGATGCAATGGAAAGAAAGTGGGACGAGATGGGATAGAGTAAATGGAAAGTTGTGGGTTAGAGACAAGAGTGAAAGAAAGACAGGTGGGGGAGAGTGTTATACAGACTAAAGATTGACATGGGGAAGAGGAAATGTGCAAAGGAGAGTGAGAAAGGCAGAGCTCAAGAACAGAGCAGGGAAATAGTAGTTAAAGAGGCTGGGAGATGTGTAGGAGAGGAAGGAGAAAGTTGAAGAGACAGAGGCACCAAAAGGACTTGATAAGTCAACAGGCCTAGGAGAACGGCAGGTAAAGGATGTAGGAAATGGCTGCAACTCTCCTCAGGATGGGCAAAGACACTACCAACTCCGCAGAGCAAAATAAATGTCAGATCCTGAGTATACTTGAAGAGTAAGAATTCAGAAGTAGAGAGCGCAAGAGTATCTAGTTCCAGGGTGTCGAAAAGATATCTATCATTGCATTCCTGATGGCATCCTCGTGGTCCCACTGAGTGGCACCAGCCTCACCTTTAGTAAAAGAATTCCCTTCCCCACAAATCAATGTACCACAGATAGGGGAGTACCAATGATCACTTACATAATAGCGAGGCATCCAATATCGAAACACAAAATATCGGAAACCAAAATATCCTCACCTTTAAATAAACATATATTATGCCAAGAATATCGAATCTCATAATATGGACTAAAAAATGGTGTCAAAATAATTACAATATCACTAATAAATATTAAATAAAACACTTTTTAGGTAAAACAATTATTCTACATAAACATAAAACATTTCATACACATTTAGATTACAAATAGACATATTACAGCACCAAAATATTTATGAATCCCCCAAAAGTATATATAACTACATTTATAACAATATAACAAAAGAATATTGCTGTTAACTCCAAACATTAATACATCAACTTAAATATTAATAAATAAATATATATATATATATATATATATATATATATATATATATATATATATATATATATATATATATATATGATTCGGTCTGGCCCAAGGTCGGAGGCTTCCGGGTTCTCTCCGGCGGTGCACGCGAGGTGCAGCAGGACCCGCTGCGGAATAAGGATTCAGTTTCTCCCGTAAGGAAGGTTTGTTCCTCGTGCACTCCCGTGTATAAAGTTCAAGGAAAATACCACCAGGTATTCGTTCGAGTTTTCAAAGCGTTTATTACAGCATCCAGCAAAAGAAAACCTTACGCGTTTCGGTCTCTACGGAGACCTTGTTCACAGGTACAATGTATGATTGTGATTTCGCTCTTTTAATATAAAATAAAAAAACCCCGCGAAAAAGCCCAATTAGGTTACATCACTTCCTGTCTACTATACAGGCATTATGGGACATGTAGTTTTTCAATTAAATAAACAAACTTTATGCAAACAATAGTTAATAACCTAGAACATGAGATGCTTTCATTTTTTGATAATCCTACATTTCACTTGAGCATTGATTCCCAAATCAATAAGTATGAATGATTAAGAATTGAATGCGGATACAAAAATTCAGCCCTCCAGTGGGCAAACTAAATCCACAAGTTTTGTGCAAACGGTAATTATTAACACACCCTAAGACATAAAATGTTCTAATTTTTAGATAATCCCATGTTTTACTTTAAGCATTGATTCACAAAACGATAAGTCGGAGTGATTGGAAATGAATGCAGATGCCAAAAATGAGCCCTCTAGTGGGCAGCATTATTCCACTTTCTAATCTGTGGACTGTCCCGATTTCAACAGTAGATTTAACCAAGTCCCAATTCTAGAGGGGGTTTGTTATATGTATATAAATTAAATAAAGAAAAGAAGAGTCAGCATCATTTACTCTCCGATAAATGTCATTAAAGGTGGCAGTGTAATTCTTCATCTTGATTATGGCCATATGGGCTCAAAGTCCGAAAATTCATGATGTGTTTGGATTCCTTTTGTCTCATTACCAGCTCACGATCTCCTCCTCTTTTGTTTGGTCCAACACTTTCAATGCCATAGAACTTTAGGGTTTTCCAATCCCCTTTGTGTTCCTTCTCCATGTGTCTTGCTATCGCGTTGCTGCGATCAGAATTAATTGTGGCACGAACATGCTCCAAAATTCGTAGTTTGAGTTCTTTTTTTGTGCTTCCAATGTATTTCTTGGAACAAGGGCATTCAAGGGCATACACAACAAACTGAGTTTTACAGTTGATTAGTTGTTCGATTTTCCATGTCTTATTGTTTGCCATTGGCAGTTCTTTCGTTGTTTTGGCGATGCAACAAACTTTGCATCCTGCACATTTATAAAATCCTTTTGGTCTGCCCCATAGTTCTGGTTTTTTGTGTTCCTGAAAATGACTGTGTATCAATTTGTCCTTTAGATTTTTTGCCCTGCGATACGTCACATTGGGATGGTCTCCCACAATTTGGGATATTATGGGGTCCATATGGAGAATGTGCCAGTTCTTTTTCATAATCCTTAAAATTTAGTTGTTGGCAGTTGAGTGGGTGGTGATGAAACGTATTTTTTCAGATTCCTCTTGAGACGATTGTGGTTTATCCATCAATAAATCCGTTCTATTGATCTTAATGGCACGGTTGGAGGCAGTTTGTATCCATGCTGGACTATATTTTCTATTTAAAAACCTAGTTGTAGACCGTTTCTTTTGTTCTTGCCAATCGCTTTCATTGGAACAGATTCTTTTAATCCGGAGAAATTCTCCATACGGGATATTTTGTAGGAGGCAGAGTTGATGGAAGCTCTGAGCATGTAAAACCGCATTTGTTGCGGTGCTTTTACGGTGAAGAGTGGTGTGAAGTACATTATCTTTTACAAAGATCTCAGTGTCCAAAAAAACAACCCTCGAATCACTGATTGTATACGTGAAATGTAAACCAAAGTTGGAATTGTTCAAAATTTCAAAATACTTGGCAAATTCTTCATTTGTTCCTTCCCAAATTAGCAGCAAGTCGTCTATGTATCTTAGCCATGCTATGGTTTTTTGGACTGCTTGATCATTTTCCAATCTCCATGCCCATGTTTTTTCTCAATGTCCCATTGTTAAGCAAGCGTACGAAGGGCTAAAGGAAAAGCCCATAGCAGTACCTTTTGCTTGTCGATAAATTTCATTGCCAAATAGAAAGATATTTTGCTCCAGGCACATTGAGATCATCTCCAACAGCATGTTGTTATGGTCAGTAAGCTGTAGTTAGTCCTTTCTTTGCTCTCTAGTGAGCTGTAAAGATCATCAAATTCCTCATTACAATTGAAGAATGTAAATTAAATAAATTGGGACGACAAAACTAATGCTCACTAGAGAGCAAAGAAAGGACTAACTAAAAAAAACCTTAAGCATCATGAACAAACCATGTTTATCATGAGTCCGCTTACGTAAAATTAAGATTAATTTTTGAGCACTGTTTAATTATAATTTTTCACTGTATATAAACCACACCAACCAGAATGCAACTGGTAACTAAACAGGAAGTGCTAGTATGTTAAACATAAAAGAAAGACACACAATGTAACCATATCCCGTGATCAAGCCTTCGTGAAGAGGCGAAACGCGTTGGGTTTGGCAAGAATAAAAGACCTTTCCATCAAACCACTACGAGTGAGTGCAATCCTTTTCTAGTCCAAAAAACGAAGGGACTAGGAACCCATTTTGATATATTAACGACTGGATCCTGTCGTATGGACTCTGCACCGCGCTAAGAACGGAGCGCCGGCGTCACAAAGGGATCCATCCTGGATATTTCTATTTTCAAGACGCAAGGCAGCCCTCGCTCAGAATAGCTAAAACAAACAACTGGACTTGTGCTATACTGAACACAGGAAAGAAGACGAAACAAATTCACTCGGAATCAAATTAATTAACAGAGACGGCACGGAAACCTGAAGGTTTAAATACACCGGGGACAAAACGATAACCAGCCTTTGCCACAGCGATGATAAACTGAACGGCCACAAAGTATCAAAGCCGAGTATCAGCCGCGGAAGTGAACAGGCAAACAATCGTATTATTGAAAAACCGGGTAAGAAGTCTAACCTCACTTTTCCGCTTTCTCGTCTGTCACAAAGTCTTGACTGTCCATAAATGCACACAGCTGATTATTTAGAGCGAGTAAAAAGCGCACCAAAGCAATTGTGAATTACACATTTTGTTATCCCATTTAAAACTGTGCAATCACTTACCGGAGACGCCAGACATTGAGCCACACAACAAAGCAGATCTTCAGAGAAAGGGTAAGCGCGCAGCAAGGGACTCTGGGACTCGTAGTTAGGAAAGGCGGAGAATAAGGAAATTAAAACCAGCTTGCCATGGAAAGCAGAGAAGCAAAACGAATAGCGGACATGCCTAATCTATTCACATCCCTACCACAGCAACGAATAGAAAGGGGTGAAATAACTGTAACAAACACAAATAAAGACAAACTAAGACACTGGGAAAGACTCTCCAAAAAAGAAATAAATAAATGGTGGGAACTACTAACACTACAGAAGTATGTAGAAGTGAAACGAATCCCACGAGGACTACGCCTGACATTAATGCCCAGCCATCAGGATACAAGTGGAGAACTTCTCCAAGAATGGGGGGAACATCTCTTGGAATCCTCAACAGGCCTGATCATTATCCTAATCAAACACATCGATAAATCCCTCAAAATAATAAGAGATGAATTAAAAAATGTGGAAGAAGAAATTGGGAAATTAACCTTAACCGAGGAACAACAAAAACTCAAATCGGATATCCTAAAAAATCTGGACAAACATGAAGAAAGAGTAAAACTTAGGAAACAGATCAAATTTCAACGTGACAAAGCGGATTTTGAGGAAGGCAGAATATTTACCTTCAATAAGCTATATGAAGGGAGAAAGAAAAAACCACAAGCAGAGGCAAATATCCAAGATACATCCAGCTTTGACTCTTTATCGAGCACGGATATCAGTGAAGGGGAAATGAACACACCCCCTACTGTAGAAACTGGAAAAAAGACCAATTTTTTAATGGAGATGCGTTTGGCCTTAGAACAACAAAACGCCAACAACAAACAAACCAAAAGAGGGAGAGGAAGAGGTTGGAATCGAGGAGGAAGAGGAAAACCCGAAGAGGCCAGAGAGGACAGGGGAGAGGCGAAAAC
Organism: Triturus cristatus; assembly: GCF_964204655.1. Lineage (NCBI taxonomy): Eukaryota > Metazoa > Chordata > Amphibia > Caudata > Salamandridae > Triturus > Triturus cristatus. The sequence goes on from NC_140586.1 coordinate 215,295,791, forward strand.
AAATGTATGGTCAAGAGACAGAATGAGACAATTAAGGAAATAACAGACACAGAGGACACAAACAAAGAATTAAACATCATAAATCTATCCTCGTGTGTCATGACTCCTTTACAAAATGAAGTCCTGAAAAAAGGCCTAAATTTCTGCCCCACATCCCATTTGAACATAGCCGAAACTAGAATAGACCTGTTTAAATATACCAGAAAGTTAAAATTGGCCAAAATCTACGCGGAAAAACGCAAAGGGATTGACCTAACAAACATTGATCAAACATACAATCCCTTATTGGCAGAAGACATTCATGGAGTGGAAACACTAATGACAATATCGACTACCACAGCCTCGCAAGAAACAGAAGCCCTAATAAATTTGTACCAAACATTACCAAAGGCAGGAGCAGGTGAAAGCGGATTAAAACTAAAATCCAAATTCAATCCAATCCTACCCCCTGGTAACAAAATAGACCTCTTCCACGAAACTGTAGTAGAAGAACTCTACAGAATGACACCAAACACACATAAAGGCAACCTCAACACAAAACAAAAGGAGATACTAAAAAACTTACAAAATGATCAGATGATCGAAATTAAACCGGCAGATAAAGGCGGCAATATCGTCATCTTAAATAAGACTGAATATGTGGAGGAAGTCCAGAGACAATTGTCAGATACAGAATGTTACACACTTTTAAACAAAGATCCGACAATGGAACTACAGGACAAACTGAACAAATCACTTCAAGCCTGGCATGAAAAGGGCTTAATTGACAAAGATGAACAAAAATATCTGGACAAAAAACATCCCACGCTACCGACGTTTTATTGTCTGCCAAAGATACATAAAAACAAGGAAAAACCACCGGGGAGACCCATTGTCTCTGCAAACAATTCCCTACTGGAACCCACTTCCAATTATATCGATCACTTTCTGTCACCTCTAGTGAAAAAATTACCATCTTACCTAAAAGATACAACAGATCTACTCCAAAAATTGGAGAAAGTACAATGGAAACCAGGCTATAAACTGATTACAATGGATGTGACATCGCTATATACAAATATCGAACACTCCATAGATACAACAGCCTGTAAACACTATCTAGGTAAACGGAACATCAAATACAGAGAACACAATGAAATGCTCAACGAAATGATCTCATTATGCCTTAACAACAACATCTTTCTGTTTAACAAACAGATATATAAACAAATCCGGGGATGTGCTATGGGATTTTCATTCTCACCAAACTATGCAAACCTAACGATGGGCTGGTTTGAAAGAAACATAGCATGGAACACACAAAACTATGAATGGAGAAATAAAATTGTTTCATGGCTGAGATTCATTGATGATCTCATAATAATTTGGAATGGCACAAAGGAAGATTTTGCAAAATACTTCGAGAGACTAAACAACTCCCCCATGAATCTAAAATTCACTTACGAAATAAGTGATGAAAAAATAACATTCTAGGACACTGAGATTTACATAGAAAACAATGTAATCCAAACCACCCTACACAGAAAAAGCACAGCGACAAATGCAATACTACATGGGCAAAGTTTTCATGATACAAATCTCAAATGGAGCATCCCCTATGGGGAATTTCTGAGACTGAGACGGAATTGCTCAAAAACACAAGACTTCACCAAAAACAGCAATATCGCCAGCAGTCGCTTTTTGGAACGACAATACCCCAAAAAAGTGGTGACAAAATGTCTGGACAGAGTTCTGAATCTAGACAGAAAAATGATACTTCATCAAGAAAAAGAAAAAGGGACAGATGAAAAAATCAGACTAATAACAACGTACAGTGCAGAAAATAAAACACTGAACAAAATCATCAGGAAACATTGGGGCATTTTACGAATGGATACAACACTAGCAGAGATCATAGGAGACCATCCAGAAATCACATACAGAAGAGCGAAAAACATCGGGGACCAATTAGTCCACAGCCACTTCCAAGACAAAAAGAAATTTACATGGCTACAGAGGGAAGGATTCTGGCCGTGCAAACAATGTAAAATCTGTAAAATAGCCACATCATTGAAAGAAGTTCAAATCCAAAAAGGCAAAACCTGGAAGATAAGGCAACATCTAACATGCAAAAGCTCCTATGTGATTTATATGATCGAATGCCCGTGCCACAAAAGATACATTGGCAGCACCATATTTGAAGTCAAAAAACGTATTCTGGAACATATGCGTGCGACAATTCACAAAGATCGAACAAACACAGTCGCCAAACACATGGAAAGACATCATAATAGCGACTGGGAAACATTACGATTTTGGGCTTTGGAACAAATACCAGTTTCTGAAAGAGGTGGCGATCGTCTAAAAACTCTACGACAAAAGGAATCGAAACACATCCTCATGTTCAGGACCTTAGATCCAAGAGGCCTAAATCAAAATGAAGAATTATACACTCATCTGTAAATATTGCCGCTCAGCTCAAGAAAATCTTTTCCCGCATTAAGAACTACAATTAAGTGTGATCACAGGACTTTCACCCCGCACCTACAAAAAACTTAAAAAACTTGAAAAAATACTCACTGGAGAGTACAGAACTGTAAAGATCATCAAATTCCTCATTACAATTGAAGAATGTAAATTAAATAAATTGGGACGACAAAACTAATGCTCACTAGAGAGCAAAGAAAGGACTAACTAAAAAAAAACTTAAGCATCATGAACAAACCATGTTTATCATGAGTCCGCTTACGTAAAATTAAGATTAATTTTTGAGCACTGTTTATTTATAATTTTTCACTGTATATAAACCACACCAACCAGAATGCAACTGGTAACTAAACAGGAAGTGCTAGTATGTTAAACATAAAAGAAAGACACACAATGTAACCATATCCCGTGATCAAGCCTTCGTGAAGAGGCGAAACGCGTTGGGTTTGGCAAGAATAAAAGACCTTTCCATCAAACCACTACGAGTGAGTGCAATCCTTTTCTAGTCCAAAAAACTAAGGGACTAGGAACCCATTTTGATATATATATATATATATATATACATATATTATATATATATATATATATATGACGACGATGACGTGTTGGGATACGCAAACATGTTTATTTGCCGGCCACCACGGTGTCGTCATCTTTTGTTTGGAAGGTTAATGGAAATTGCAAATGGACCTTCCTTGTGTGGTCCGGTGTGGCGACGCGCCCTTTGGTTTGGAGCAGCAGCGGTATAACGCAAGCAGCTTGGCAAAATAAATAAATAAATATATATATAAATATATATATATATATGCAAAAAAGAAGCAGAGAACTCTGGGTTGCTCTCAAGTTTAGGTATAGAGCAGCTCCTGTATAGAGCACTCTCAACTCCAGCGACACTCTAGATCTGCTCACCTCAAATGTTTGCTTTTCTATCAAAGTCTTTAAGCATAGGGTTAGCACAGTGCTATCCACGCCGAGATAGAAATGGACAAAGTCTATATATATATATATATATTCACTGAAAAAACCATAGGTTTCACACACGTTATAGTTAGGAATTAGCATTTAAAAAACCTTGCAAATTCACTGAAAAAAAACATAGGTTTCACACACGTTATAGTTGGCTGGCCATTTCTCTCGTAAAAAACCCTAGAAATTCCCCCGTTATAGTTAGTTCAGCTAACTATAACTCGCGCATCCGCAATCCACTGCTGATGACGTCACATATTACATCACTCATGACATGGTCAGTGACATCACTCATGACATCACTGATGACATCTCAAATGACATCACTGATGACATCATCAATGTGATAAATTACCACATCTTCTCACACCCTTATAAAACCTTTGATATACCAACTCAAAATTACAGAGTTCCATTCTCATATCCATAAATAATGCAATACCAATAACTCCAAACCCACATATTAACTTTTAGGTCTTCATACACCTCCACACACTCACCTGTAAAGTCACTCATAGTTACGGTCACTCCATAAAAAAGTATCATATGAATTTATACACACACCTATATAGACACTCACACACTACCAATCATCCATAGAGGTACTCTCACACCTAGTCATTCATACAAATAATCACACTGCCATTTACTCACCTATGCAGTTATACACACTCAAGTTCCCTTGCTCACAAAAATAGTATCACATTTTTATGCTCTATTAGAATCATTGACAACATCACACACTCATCCATACAGTCACTGTCACAATCACACATTCTCACATCTAGCCACTTATATACTCTTACACACATATATACTGCCTTTCACATATGTAGTTAGTCACAAATGTACCACTGAGATATACATTCAATCCCTAACACACCCATACATACACTCGCTCAACCATACAGTCCATCACAGATGCACTCTTAAAACCATGTACCCATAGAATCACCCACTCACACATCTATGCACAGAGTCACACACAGCCTACCCACACTAACACTCAGGCACCCATACAGATACTCAGACAACCAATCGATAACCCATATATAGACACTCATATAGCTATTCACAAAACCATGCAGCCACTTATACACCAACAGACAGAAACATACAGACATTCACACAGTTTACTCACTAGTCTGCAGTAAGATATATTTAATGACTCACTTATAGAGTCACTTACGCACCAAAGAAAATCATACATTTACACACTTGTACACCCACTCATTCTTCAACAGGCCTTTCCCTATATATATTAAACATATTAAAATTGTTCAGAAACACATACTCAATGGATGATGACATCAGTGATGTCATTTGAGATGTCATCAGTGATGTCATGAGTGATGTCACTGACCATGTCATGAGTGATGTAATATGTGACGTCATCAGCAGTGGATTGCGGGTGCGCGAGTTATAGTTAGCTGAACTAACTATAACGGGGGAATTTCTAGGGTTTTTTACGAGAGAAATGTCCAGCTAACTATAACGTGTGTAAAACCTATGGTTTTTTTCAGTGAATTTGCAAGGTTTTTTAAATGCTAATTCCTAACTATAACGTGTGTGAAACCTATGGTTTTTTCAGTGAATTTGCAAGGTTTTTTAAATGCTCATTCCTAAATATAATGTGTGTGAAACCTATGGTTTTTTCTGTGAATTCCCATGTTTTTTTAAATTCTAATTCCTAACTATAACCTGTGTGAAACCTATGGTTTTTTCAGTGAATTTGCAAGGTTTTTTAAATTGTAATTCCTAACCATAATGTGTGTGAAACCTACGGTTTGTTCATTGAATTTGCTTGGTTTTTTACATCATTTTTTTTCTTTTTCTTTTTTTCCTTTAAACACTATGCTACCTATGTAAATATTCATGGATTTAATGCATTCTTCAATATAGTATGATTCACCTTTTTTAAATAAATGGTTAGATATACTTGTATAACATAGTTAATATCTTCAACAAACCTTTTTTTTTTTTATTTATTTTTTTTATTTTTTTTACCGTGCGCGTACGGTAAGCTTACCGTAAGCGCACGCTTCGCGTTATGTACGGTGAGCGTACGTAATATTTATACTCCGTGTGCGCATGCTTACGCAATTTGCGGACGCGTCCGTACTTCCTACGCGACGCGTAAGCGCATGCCTTATACGCGCACGCGCACGTTACGCGGAAGTGTACGAGTGTGCCTGTAATGCGCATGCGCGTGTGCGTGTGTCTTTCGTACGCGCATGCGTACTTTCACCGTACGCGCTCGGTAAGCTTAACGTGCGCGTACGGGTGGTCATGTGATCAAGAAACAACACTTTTGATTGGTTTAAACTACTTTCAGTTCCAGAATCTTCCTACACCACACCCATTCCCCTCATTACTGCTTGTGATTTCTTAGGAGAAGGAGCTGAATTGTCTTTGGGATACAATGGCAGAGCAGCAGTCCTCTTCTGAGAGTGAGCAGGGCAGCAGCAGCATCAGACAGAGAAGGAGGAAACAGAAGAGTTCTTTTATTTGGGAGTATTTTACATTTCCTGAGGGGCAGAAAAAGGTAAATGCTCCTTTAGTTACCTGCTCACTTTGTGAGCGTGTGTTATCTAGAGGTAATCCTAGGAAGAAGTATTCCTTTGGTAATCACACTATGTTGAGACACCTTAGGGATGTTCATCCAAGGACTTTTGCTCGACATACTGAAGCAAACCCTTCAGTAAGTCACCCGAGCACATCCGCAGAAGCTCAGCCGAGTACATCTTCGGCAGCTCAGCCGAGCACTTCCTCTGCGGTGGGAGCATCACCCTCTTCTGCTCCTCTGGAAACGAACCCTCGATTTCAGAGGGTACAAATGAGGTGCACCAGATGTTATGGTCTAATTGTTCATGGGGAGACGAGTATTTCCCTAATAAACAATAAGATAGACCAGCACATTTGTGGTCCTTGTTAATATTCCCATTCTTTCTTTCCTCTGTCCCTGTATTAACACAACGGCTCTTTTAAGAGCCAACCTTACCTCACAACTTTTTTTTAATTAATTTTTTTTTTTTTTTTTTTTACCGTGCGCTTTTTTCACCCTACAAGGTCCTTGGGGGAGTACAACGGAAATGAGAAAAGCAGAGAGAGGAGAACACAGCAGATTATCAGAGTCAGAATCTCAGAGCTGTACACCTCTTTCCTCTCACCAGAACCAGTAAATGGCAATGTTTCCCTCTCTTTTTTTCACACATATACATGTTGATTACAAATCTCAGTGCTTCCCACATTTTTTCAAATGAAATCACACATTTCTATTGCTTGAAAACTTCAACGCTTTTCCAAATGAACCCTTCCCCCAACTTGACTTCTGCCTGCTACCATAGCAACAGCTCATGGAACACTGGTGTGAGCAGAGAGGTCAGAAGTTCAGCACACAATGTTTCTATTCCAAAGAGCAAGAGTGCTTCACCTGTCAAACCTAACAGCAAATCCAAATTAATCTTCTGTGGGAACACAATTTTCTGAACCAATACAAAACATGCTTCTAAAAATGTACACATACAGCCTAGTTTTAACTGTAAAATGGTTTGAATCAGCCAATGAGTTCTTTTTATTAAAAAAAAATATGTATGCCTCCATTTTACAACTGTCTTTCATTTCATATTGCCATTCTACTGAAAGACACCTTCTGAGTGCATCCAGATCTCCTTGAAAGATGTTCACAGTGTGGATTGTAGGTCACAGCTATGTCTTCTGGAGTGAAAAGTATGCAGAAAAAAGAGGTATGGTGAGAGACCTTGCTTTGCCAAATGTAGACATTAAATGGATTGGTCAGAGAGGGTTAAAGTGGCACCAATTAATGCCTTTGGTGAAATCTTTTCTACACCTCCAGCAGCCTAACCTTATTATTGTGCACTGTGGTGGAAATGACCTAGGCACTTTAACTGGGGTAGGTCTGGAAATGCTTGTTAAGGACACCTTTGTGCAATTAATGTCGCTTTTTCCTCAATCTGCCTTTGTATATTCTAATATATGCCAAAGGCAAAAGTGGAACTGGTCCAACCAATTTTGTCCACAGATCGACAAAGCAAGAAAGCACGTCAACAAATCTATTTCTGCTTTCCTCAGAGACTATGGTATGGGTTCTATATACCACAACAACTTGCGTTACAACATGCAAGGCATTTATAGAGGAGACGGTGTACATTTCACTGATGAAGGCAACAGAGTCTTCCTCTTGAACTTTAGACTCTGCATCGGTACTTACTTGTAGGTACCACAAAAAAAACACTTCATAAACACAACGGCTCTTTTTAGAGCCCCCTAATATCTAAACACTTAAATTTGATTTTTACTTCTATTTTTTTTATTATTTTTTTCTGCCGTGCGCGTACGGTAAGCTTACCGTACGCGCACTCCGTGATTTTTTTAATAAAATTTAAAATGTATTTTTCATACTTTTGGGACCTTCTTGGACCCCCTGACAAACGCTAGGGGGTCTGCAACTCTCTTCGTTGCCCCCTTTTCACGTTCTCCACCTTTGTTTATCAGTGTGAGACACACAAAATGGCGGCCGACACTTCCTGATTTCGACCGATTCGAATGTTTACAGTCATGTAACCACCAATCAGAATTAAGCTCGCGCACGGCAGCGTGCGCGTACGGTAAGCTTACCCTACGCGCTCGGAGCGCGCTTATAGATATATATATTGATTTAAATGCTATTTTCTCAGGAAATACTGAACAGATTTACACCAGACCTGCAAAAGGCACATCCCTGACCTGAGGACTACCTCTCTGCCAAATTTCAAGTAATTCTGTTCAGCCGTTCGGGCTGTAGCTTGGACTAAAGGTCCTATGGAAAAATGCATGGGGAAAACACGTTTTGGGACCCCCCCTTTTTCTCAGCCCCCGCTTGATGAATCACCGCGAGACTTTCAGGGTAGGAGCGGAGCGCCCCACCTATTTTGAAAATTTCGCGAGGATTCAACCGGCGCCAAAGTTATTCCAAATAGAATGTTGCGGATTTCCTATGGAAACACGGTCCTAACTATAACTATCTACTGGCGACCGCTGCAACCGTCGGGGATCCGTGATCCCGGAGAAGTGTTGCAGCGGTCAGAGGCTGAACATTTTACAAGTTGCTTCACAGCGACCTTTTTCACTGCAGTGAGCCCGCCATGGAAAGGGTGGCTGTGAGACAACTCCCCCTGTCGCCTCTGTGCAGGTGGGGCTCATGTTGGGCCCCACTGCATGTTTGCACCCATTGTTCCTGCAAAGGAAGAAATGCACGACATGGTGTATTTCTCCCTGTGCAGGAACATGCTGCCACGCTGCCTTTCTATGGCTCTCCTTTGAGCCTTAGAAAGGCACCTCCGTGGTACAGCTGCAGCAGGGCCGCCCGCAAGGATTAAACTCATAATCCGGTGGGTAGTCTGACTACGGGTTTGGCGATCTTGCAGCGGGGCGCTGGAGTGGTGGCCTGCTGTGAGACTGCCAAATTTGTAGTCAGGCCCTAAGTGTAGAATATGCAACAAACAGCCAATTCGCCTTTGAAATAAAAAAAAAATATAGCACTATTCATTTAATCAGCTTTATTCGGTGCAATACAAGTCACCATAAAAGCAAAACAATTACAATAAAAAGCATGCATAACACATCATTTACACAATTTAAAAAAAATACATTTGTGATATCTGAGCAGACAGTTATGATAAAAGACATGCATAACCCGTCATTTACACAATTTAAAAAAAATACATTTGTGATATCTGAGCAGCTCATAAAATGCATATTTACAAATACAATGGCCATAGCATACTATCCTGCAGAAATGATTTTTAAAAAATACAACTATGTAACAGCTCACGAGAGTGCTGGTATCATGTCTTTAAAAACTTTAGTTAAAATGGCACATATATGTCAATATAACGAGGTAGTCCACGTACAAATCAGTGCATTAAAATCTAAAACACTTCAATACAGTGCCTTCAACCATTATTCAATCCTGGTTGCCCTCTAGTGTTTCTTATTTTCAATGCAACTTTCAGAAAACTTGTTATACATGACAGGGTCAATGGGTCCTCAGCCCTTTGTAAGTACAATAGAGCGGCCCTGGCTTGTCTAAACTTGCCGTTTTTTAATATTCTTACTAAGTAATGACGCCTGGGAAAAGAATAAAAAGGGCATAACAATACAAAATGAAGGGAATCCTGCGGAGATTTACTATCGCAGCCGCAGGGTCCTTTCTGCTCAATCGTGTCGGTTTAACCCACAGGGTCTGCCAACAAATGATGTATGAGGTTGAGCCTAAAACGAGTAAATAAAAACCTGATTTCTGCGTTATATATCAGACTGAGGTATGGTTCCATGCCACCTACTGTTTTGGTGGGGCTGTAAACGCAAGCTAGGGTCTTCCTACCCTCAGACTCAGATCTACAGTCTGCGGCTTTCCTCAGGAGCAAGCTCTTAATTCTGACCTTATCTTGGGGTATGATTGTGGTTGGGTTAGTAAAAAGGTCTAGACATTCTATTCCTTCTAGTGTCAGTTTTACATATTTAAACCACTGGATACGCATCCCTTTATCCCTGCTGATGCAGTCTCTAATAATTTCCCTCCCCAATTCCGCATCTGGATTAGACCAGATCCTCAGCCAAGCCATAACAGGCCTGGCCTTAATGAGATGTTCGATGTATGGCCTCCCTAGTTCGGCATGGGTGATGTAGGCTGGGGAGCTCTGGGGCGTTTTAAGTATTCTCCGCAGGAATTTATTTTCCTCAACTTGTATTTGTCGTACCCCTGCGAAGCCCCAGACTTCTGCGCCGTACATAACTTTGGGGCAGCAAATAGCGCCATAAAGGTGCATAACCTGCTCCGGCGACCACCGACCCAACCTACGGCCATAATTCATTATTGCTCCTGTGGATGAGATCAGTTTTGTGCACCGTTCTTCAATTAAAAATTTAAAATTTAAAAGCCCATCAAATAAAAGACCCAGGTACGAAAATGTTTTTACTTGTTCAAGTGTGTGGGTACCTATCCGATATGTGAATTTTTTACAGGGTTTCTTCCCGGCTATTAACACATAAGACTTAGTTAGATTGGCTGCCAGGTCTAGGGTATCCATAAAGTCAACAAAGCCATCTATCAGACATTGCAGCCCTCTTGGGGTGCGTGCCAGAAGGACCGCATCGTCTGCGTATAACAGCACTGGAATTGGGCGAGACCCTACCCTCGGCGTATCAACATTCAATTTGCACAGTGCCTGTTCCAATTCGTTTATATACAGGGAGAATAAGAAAGGAGCTAGAATACAGCCCTGTCTTACTCCACTCGTGCAATTGAAAGGTGCAGTTGTGTATCCCGCCAAATTGAATCGTACTTTGGCGGAGGTATTCCAATGGAGTGCTCTCATGATATTTACAAGGCCTGGCTCTACTCCTAATCTGATCAACAGACTCCATAATTTTTCCCTGTTCACTCGGTCGAACGCGGCCGAGAGGTCCATGAATCCCAGATATATTGACTGATCACTGGCTATAGTGTATTTTGACACCAGTAAATAGAGATTCAGGCATTGATCCGTAGTTGATCTACCGGTCCTGAACCCATATTGTAAATCCGAGATTATATGGTGCTCCTCTGCCCAGTCCAGTAGGCGATTTAGTAACATTCTACCTAAGATTTTTGCGGTTACGTCAATTAAGGAGATAGGGCGATAGCACTGCGGGTCATCCTTTTTGCCCTTTTTAAAAATAGGCACTATAGTGGCTGTTGACCAAGAGCGTGGCATACCAGTGGCCACAGCTGCATTGATCACACGTGTCAATATTGGGACCCAGAATTCTATGTTGGATAAAAAGAGGTCTGGTGGTATCCCATCAGGGCCTGGGGCCTTATTATGTGATAGTCCCAGGATGCCCGCTTTAGTTTCACCAAGGGTGAATTCAATCACTGTCCTCCACGGGCAAATTTTCTCTTCAACCTCCTGGTATTCATCTAAAAAGTTATATAATTTTTTAAAATGATTAAACCAGCGCTCTGGTAGGATAGTTGTGCCAATTACTGGTGCTGCGGAATCCTGGAAGCATGGGTTGTTTATGGTACTCCAGAAGGTACTTAAATCCCTCCTCTCCGCGGCTTCCCTTAAAGTTTCCCAGGTTTGGGACTGTAAGGCAAGTCTCCTGCACTTAATGGCTTTTTTATAGACAGTCCTACAATGTGCTATATGTGGTTTGTTTCTAGGTCTCAATTTTAGGCTTTCCTTGAGGTCTTTCTGTGCCCGTGAGCAATCTTTATTAAACCATCTAGGCACATTAGTTTGTTTGGGAGGCCGGGAGGTTTTTAGTAGGCTCTCTATGCGAATGGCCATTGATTCAAAAGCTTTAGTCACTGTGCAACCATCAGCCAGGGGATCAGAGCAAATTTCAAGCTCTTTGCCCCCTTCCTTAATTAAGTTCTTGAAAAAGGCGTTTCCATCAATACGAGACCACTTTAAGCGCCTCCCCTGATCTGTAACCTTCTCAAGACTGCCATCCGGCGTACTTCTTATTTCTTTATTGGAGGACCAATTTTTAATCCATAGTGCAAGTGGATTATGGTCACTGAATATACTCCAGTCGACTGTAGCCTCTTTTATCCATTCCCAAAATAAGTTGGAAACTAATATAAAATCTATTGTGGAACTGCACCCCCTCCCTTTAAAAGTTGTTGGAGGGCCGGAGCCTTCATCTACACTCACTAAATCAAGTGTGTGTTTAAGTGAGTGAGTTTTCATCACTTTCTCTAGCTCCCGCCCCTCTTTCGTGTGTTCAAAGTGCAGACCTTTTGTCAGAGTGCAACCGGACCAACCCCCCATGCAAGATTTTAGATGTTGGCACAAATGGCAGTTTAGGTCACCCACCAGGATTATATAGGGAGCCACTGTGGATTTACTCTGCTCTATAACAGCAGACAATTGAATCTGCAAATCATACAATATAGAACCTTCCTTGCTCGATGCTGTAGCGTTATAAAACCTAACAAGGATGAAACTCATTTTATTTCTTTGGTACCTTAAACCCAGGAAGTAGTTGGATTTCCAGTTCAAACTGGACCACACTCCTTCCAGTTGCAGGTCCACATATACAATTAATCCCCCAGTGGGCCTACCTGGAGCTAGTTTTTGTGCGGGGACAGCAAAACAACCATATCCTTCTAGCTGGAAGGGGTTATGGTCCACCACCCACGTTTCCTGGAGACAAATAACATGAAACCTAGTCACATATTCCCTCCATTCATTGTTATCAAATTTGGAGGACAGGCCAGCTATGTTCCAGGATACTAGACCAATGTCACCCAACCTTGGCTTTTCGATGGGAGCAGCAATACTGGGAGAGGGAATATGCAGTCAATCGACCCCCTCCAATCCGGAAAGTGAAGTAAAACGGTTGGAAGTGGGGATATTAAAAGTGGGATCTACCATCAGCTGAGCACTCTGATTTGTTGCGCTCACGTAATTTCCTATCAGAGATCTCGGGTAAAAATAGCTTAAATCGTGGGTGGATATACCACCATCATTCCCCTCTGGAAGCCAGTCTCTGATATAGTTTACCACTCTATGGTCTCTGAAATTGACGATTATAACATCGCCTTTTACATTTTTAGGTCTTTGTCCCACCCAGTTCAGCCTTCTTACATGAAGAATCTCACCGTCTAAGTTGGGGGGTAATGGTCTGTTCACTCTAAGCCAGTGCATTGCTTTGTTCTTAAGAGTATAATACCCTTCAAATTTCCCACATTCTAATTCAGGAACCCCAGTGAGTGCCACAACATATGGAACTGCCTCTGGCGGGAGATCAATGTGTGCAGAAGGGCCCCTAGATTTTTTATCTGTGAGTGCTCTCTCAACGCCTTTACTTGACTCATAGGTTTGACTGTTTGGAACACTGCTACACTTTGACTTCATTGTGTCTGTGTGCTTATTCTGTGGGGCTGTACAATTCTTATTAGGAAAAGAAAGCGTCTCAGCACCTTTTCCGGGGATTGTAGTGTTCGTGGTTGTTTCAGGTGTTGGGCCTGGGGGGTTCAACGTGCAGGTTTTCAATGACAATTCCCTCAACAGATTCGTGTTAGTTGTGCCAGTGTCTTGCAAAGACCCCAACTGCTCTGTTAGTCTCTTAACCCTTTCCACTAAAGGAGCTAATAGGGACTTAACTAGTTGTTCTATGTCCCTCATTAAATCTTTATATGGGTGCGCTGTCGTACTGCCTGAACCAGTATTACATTCTGGTGAATCAGTTATATTCACAGCACTTGTAGCACTATTTGAGGGTTTAGCGTGGCCTCGTTTTCCCTTATTTGCGCCACGTTTCTTATTTTGTTTTGAGAGACCAGGTCCTGGATCTTTTATTTTAATTATACTTTTCTTTTTAATGAGATGTTTATTTACTGGGGTTGCTGACTGTTCCTCGAGGGAGAGTTCATTTTGTGAGCTTATACTGTTATCTACGGTGACTGGTTCCCTAGGACCTAACTGCGAATCAGTTATATCTTGTAGTTGCGGAGGGATACCTATGTCAGCATTTAGTTCTGGATCAACAGTATGTATGTTATGATGTAAGGGGGTATTAGCTAGTTGGATAGCCCCTAACGAGGAGCGTTTCCTCAGTAACTCAGATGATAATCTCCGTTCGGTGTGCACAATTTCTCGTTCTAGCATTGAGGCAGCCCTTGTGATGAACTGATCTAGGGTGCCTCTAACGGAACCCCCCACCGACGATTTTCTTCTCGTACTAGGCCTGGTGTTCATGATAAGCAGTATGATAGTAAGTCTTATATAACAGGCAACTCCAGTGGGGGCTAACAGATAGTGCTCTTAATTGTTCCACAAATGAGTTCAGTGTCCCACAGCGGGATAAGCCTGCTTCTCCACCTTTTGCTCTCACGACACGACTGACTTCAGTTCCTCTTAATGTGCAGGAACCGCAATTAGCAGGACGTAAGGTCTCAGCCTACGTGGTGATTTTGAAGCAACGCCACTCCACCCAGCTCCCAGCAAAGTAGGGTCCACAGACAGACAGGCTCAGGTAAAGGATTTCATCCACACAATGAGGACCAATACTTACTAAATGAAGTCCCACCCTTGATGTTAGAGGGGATGCCCAGCCCAGCCTTATCCGGCCTTTGACGGGCAAGGACGGGCCCGCCCTTGGCCCGGGCTTCGCCCGGGCGCTGCCCGCGCGCGTCCCGCGCTGCGGGAGGCGCACCGGCCTTAAGAAGGCTAACCCGCCTCAGCTGGTGTTGTGGGCGTGACAAACAGAGGGTCGCTGGGTATAGTAGTTCCGGCAAAGCACCGCCGTTCCCCTCACGGCTTGTCGGCAAAGTGGAAATGAAATTGACCAACAGGGACTCAGCCGTTCCCCTCACGGCAGGATTCAGTCTGTTCCAAGCGCGTCCCGCGCTGCGGGAGGCGCACCGGCCTTAAGAAGGCTAACCCGCCTCAGCTGGTGTTGTGGGCGTGACAAACAGAGGGTCGCTGGGTATAGTAGTTCCGGCAAAGCACCGCCGTTCCCCTCACGGCTTGTCGGCAAAGTGGAAATGAAATTGACCAACAGGGACTCAGCCGTTCCCCTCACGGCAGGATTCAGTCTGTTCCAAGCGCGTCCCGCGCTGCGGGAGGCGCACCGGCCTTAAGAAGGCTAACCCGCCTCAGCTGGTGTTGTGGGCGTGTCAAACAGAGGGTCGCTGGGTATAGTAGTTCCGGCAAAGCACCGCCGTTCCCCTCACGGCTTGTCGGCAAAGTGGAAATGAAATTGACCAACAGGGACTCAGCCGTTCCCCTCACGGCAGGATTCAGTCTGTTCCAAGCACTAATTTATGTCCTTGTCACAGAGGTAGCTAACCACTACAATTTACTAAAGAAAGCGCTTCAAAATAAGCCCCCTAATGGATTATTTAAAAGACATTTAGGTTGGCAGACTGCATCGCTGCGATACAGATTCCAATCCACATTTCACATACCATGGTGGAATGTCTATGACAGCACCTTGGCACCAGGAAGCCAAAACAAACAGCACAGTGGAAGAATGGCACAAAGCCTTCCAATCCACACTAGGCAGAACCCAGCCTACACTCTATAAATTCATTGAAGCATTACAAAAAGCGCAAAGCTACCAACAACTACGAATGCAGCAATGTGTTAGACACATTGAATATAAACTCAGCAAACAAAGCAAAAGAATGTACAACATGCTACAATTTAAAGTCAAACTCTTCATAAACAAAAAGGAGTATATTACTTAGAAACAATAGCCAAAGCATATTCTAAAATAATATTAACCTACAAAAGTCCCCCAAAAATTGTCACAAAATCTAAATCAAGATAACAAATTATTTACATAAAAAATGTAAACGCCTGACCAACCAAAAAAGCTCAAAGAACAGACAAAATCAATAACTTAAGTTAAATTCAACACATAAACCATACATTTCCAAATAACAGTCACATAATATTCAGGCGAACAATAAAATATAATATTTGCCACCCCAAAAATAAAATAAATATTACTTCCTGTTCAGTAGCTGTAGACCTTCTTTCGTATACATGTATTCAAAAGCAATAACCCACCAAACTGGAACCAAAAAGCCCCCCAAAAAAGGCAAAAATAAAATGAATACAATACAATAGACATCCCTCAAAGCAATCCACAGTATGTAGAAACCATAAAAAACCTGAAAAGTGTTTTAAAAAAATGAAAAGCTCCTGAAAACCCCAAAAAAGGAAATCAAATTTGTTCTGAACTGAAAGTGAGTTACTTAAAAAAAAAAGAGGTAATCCCCAATACCCATAGGATATGTTCGTTGACAAAAATCTGTAAAGTAAACAAGAAAACCTACCCATAAAACACATAACATTCCCAAAAACACATGTACATTACACTTATTCGTTATAAGAATTGTGTCATAACATAATATAACATAAGGAAACATTACTAAAACATTGATTTAAACCCCAAACTACACATTAATAAAATCCACTACTATTAATACAACTAAGAGGCCTATTTCGATATCGGTTAGAAAGCCTCCGACCTGTGATCTGAGGCTTTCCAACCAATGTCTATGGCTTCACTTCTGACCGCCTAATTAAAATTTAGGCGGTCGAAATTGAAACCAGACGGTCATTCAGGCTGGATTTCAATGGGGTCGGAACCAGTACGTAATCCCTATGGGACAGCGTTTCCATCGTCAGGATTATAGGGCTGAAGAGGGCTGGTGTGCGTCGTCCAGTCGGCTGCCAAGACCCGAGACCCAGAGAGAGCTGGAGGTGAGAGGCAGCACACAACGGATCTGTGCCGGTTGAGTCCCCGGTGCCTGCAGCGGGGCTCCTTGCCGGCCGTGGCACTGTGCTCAGCCTGGGTCCGGAGGTGAGGCCCAAAGCAGCCTGCCATTTTTGGGAAAGCCCAGAGACAGACGGTGCATCCCCCGAAAGGAGAGCAGCGAGGGAAGCCCGATCGGCAGTGGCGGAGGAGCGGCGGAGCATAACTTGGGGGGAGGGGGTGGTCTCTGTGGCCTTGGTGGGGAGATCAGCTAGTGTGTGAGGCAGCGCCACCGGGAGACGAAGTGCAGAGAGGTTGCCTGGGGCAGCTATAGAAGCTGAGGGCAGGAGTCTCGCCAGAGCCCCAACTACAGAACACAGTGATCGCGGATTGGGCCCCGCATGGTCGGGCCGGCCGGATCAGCAGCACGACAAGAGCCTTCCCCTGGGGCAGAGGCCTACATAACCCCACAAAGTAGCAGGCCGGCCCGCCAGGCGGGCCCACAAGCAAGAGCACAAGGCCGCACGGGGAGAGGCTCCTAGAACAGTGGATCTGCACATCACCAGGCACTGAGAGGGAGACCCCTAGACACACCCATAGGGGCCTGGAAGTAACAGAGAACATTTAGGGTGAACAATTTTTTTCTCCCCGCCTATTGCCTACATCTATGAGCCCAGTGTTGGCAAGCTGGTTTTGTTGGCCCGCCACCTCTCTTACCTCTCTTGCCTTTATCTCAGCCCATAGGTCAAGTGCATCAAGTGCATCATCGTGCATCACTTTGATCAGCGTGGTACTTACTTACCTTATGTTCTCCTGCTGGTGCCATTAAGAAACTCTGTCCATAGAGAACGACGACAGGGGTGTTGGGCTAGGCTGGGCTAAGTGACAAAGATTTTCGTCAATGGGGAGACGCAAGGGGGTGATTGGACCCATAAGTAAAGAGCCAGTGAATATGATGAACACTATGGACGCTTTCCTGCAGCGTGCTGTTGGGGTATTGGACAAGGAGATTGAACTGGCTACAAGACGACTAGCTCGCTCCCCTATATATCAGCCCCCACTGGTCTCTTCTGTTTTCCCACCGTTAGGTGCTCAATCACAGCTACACTCCCCCCAAGTAGATTTGGCAGACATGTCACAATGCCAGGCTGGGAGTATTGTTCCCCTATCACCAATTGTTGCCATTCGTGTCGGTGTTCAGTCACCAGCGCCAACTTTAGGGCCTGGCGTGACTACCGGTATTGGGGCAGGTGCAGGAGGAGCCATGAGGAAGAGCCCCTCAGTGGGGGGCCCTTGTAAACGCCAAAAGAACACTGCATCACAGTCAACTGCAGCGGCACATCCAGCGGCGATTAATCCGGAAGCTATTACATTAGAAACGCTCAATGCAGCCTTGCTGTCAGCACTTGATACTAAATTAGACCCCCATCCTAATTCAACTTTCTGCGCTGGAAAATAACCTTGCCGCATTGACAGCATCCGTGCCAAGAGACCGTGCCCCCCTAGTCACAAGCCCCCCTCTTCCACAGCCTATGACCTTGACCTTAGCGGCAGTGGCACGGGGAGTGGAGCTAGAGCAGCGCCTACCACAAAGCAGCTTAGTCCTGTGGCAACTGCAGCGTTATCTGACAAAACAGCACCACCAACAAACAGGATTGACTCTCTGGCCCGAACAGACAATCATGGGGGGGTAAGTGGGGGAGCCCTTTGAACCCTACTTCTTCTCAGTGTCGCCAACCTCTGGGTCTCAAAGCGGGAGATTTGTCCAGACCTGGTTGTGGGGGGGAAGGAAGGGGATGGAGGGAAAGCACACTTCCTGGGGGATTATATAACCATTCTCCCAGTCTCGGCTCTGTTCACCTCCCACCTGAGTCCACGCTGCTTGTTGTGGAGTTAGCTAATATTCCACCCCTTGATCCCGGGACTAAGGAAGACTTCTTTCAGTTGAAGAATAAGGTAGTGTATTGGATCAATTCTAACATCGCACCGGAGCCTAGAGTGGAAAATCAAATTCTCATGGTGCGCAGAACACAGTGGGTGGGAAGTGCTAAGAAAACCTGTCCAGGAGACTGTGACATTATTAATTTTAACAACCCTGTTGTGGTAAACAAAATTTTGAGTACGGTTGTGGAAACAATTTATAGGTGTTGGAACTCAGCAGTCTTGGCCCTTCCGCTGGGATATTTTTACAGACCCAGTTTATACCACTTAGGGCCCCAGCGGGAGCGGCTTTTAGACCTGGACCAGGGGGGTCGAACGGTGGGGGCTATTGGGGTGAGCCTAGCAAATAGGTTTACTCCCCCAAGCTCATTAGAAGATTGCGACTGACGGTGTGCAGGTTGACCCTGCGGCACCTATACAACAGGAAAAGACATGATCCCCGGAATAGGTATCCAGGGTGAATGGAGGGTGTAAATTTCTTTCCTGGAATATTGTGGGGTTGGCGAGTAAAATAGAGGTCCCTGAATGGCTGTCTTTTGTTAAGAGCTTCGACGTGATATGCCTCCAGGAATCTTGGGCTATAGAAAACAGCTATTACTTGGATGGCTATAAGACCCTTTTTGTGCCAGCGATTCCTTCCAGGGTAGGAAGAACTAAGGGGGGGGGGGGGTTGTTACCTTTGTCTCACTAGCAGGCCTTGGCATCTCCGTTACTTCACTACATGTTTCCCCCAATTTACAGGCGATTTTGCTATCTAGCGGCCAAAGCAAGCTTTTGCAGTTACATTTTTATAATGCAGGAGTTGCATATATGGAGGAAGGCACTATCGCGCAGCTAGGGTCTGTTCTTCAGGATATTAATTTGAAAGACCTGAATCACCATCATATTTTTCTAACAGGGGATTTTAATATTCATATGCGTGGAGATATCAGGCGAGGAGGAGTGGAAGCTATGGGTTGTGCACAACAAGCTAGCTTGCATATGGAACACACACCCCAGGGTATTGAACTCAATTCTATCTTGAACGAATTCGATTTAACATCTGTTATGAACAAACTGCCCCCAGGGAAAACTGATATTACTCCTACTTTTATTGGGAGAGGGTGCGAGTCCTTTATTGATTTTGCCTTTATATCCACCCCGTTTGTTTCTCTAGCCATTGTTTTTACTGTCCAGGTGAGTGTACACAGTGACCATAATCCTGTTTGTGTTTTAACAGGTTGATCACAAGCACACAGTAACACCAAGGGGGGGAGGGGGGGTAGGGGAGGCAGGACCCCAAAGAGAAGCAGGAAGAAGCAGTGGGGGCATATAGTACCAGAGCTATTTCATGAGTCCCTCCAAACTCAGTGTCATAGAGAGTTTGCCATCTGTAATGATGGTGAAGCAAGCGCTTCCGACATTATGGATGCATCTGGGGAAATGTGTACTACTATAGGGAAGTTACTACAGGCCCCAGGTGGGGGCCGCAATCAGTTAGGCCCAAGATGGTTCGATTTGGTGTGTTCCCACGCTTCTAGGACCCTGAGAAAGGCTCTGGTTGCTAGACCGCGGAACCAGGTGGCAGTTAAAGGCCTACGAAGAGCATATAAGGATGCTTTAGCTACCCGTAAGTCTGCCCTGAAGGGGGAGGCATGGTCTGATTTAGTCGAGGCTAGCACATTGCGCAATAGCTCAAAGTTCTGGGGCATCGTTAATAGTCCCATTCTATCTGGGGATAATGGACCGATTTGATGCCCACATTACAGAGGACGACTGGGTACACCATTTTAAGGGCATTTTTCGGTCGGATGGCCGCCTAACACAGAGGGAGGAAAGGGAGGTAGGCAAGACTGACCTTGTTTTTACAACGCAGGAGGTGAGGGCTGGTATTCTAGGATTGTCTACAAATAAGGCCCCTGGGCCTTGCGGGATCCCGGCTGATCTCTACATCACCCATGTAGACACCTGGACACCGGTTCTCACATCTGTCATTAATGCTGCACTCCAGGTCGGTCACCCAGACTCTTGGGCCTAGTCGATCATTGTTCGATTTTTAAAAAGGGAGACCGGGATAGTACCCTTCGCTACAGGCCCATTTCTCTTCTGGACTCTGTGATAAAGGTGGTGGGTCGAATTGTTCTGGGTAGACTTGTATCTTGGGGCGATGAAAATAACTTTTTAAGTTACATTCAATATGGTTTCCGCCCATTGTTCTGCAGTTTTTATGATCTTCCCAGAAAATTATTCATTATCCCTCTTAAAAAGGCTGGTTTCAGGAGGGTTAAACCAGCTTTTATCTTTTTACAACTTCTTTCTACAGATACTGTTTTGTACACTCTTAACGTTTTAAGGGCAGCCCTAAGACTCAGGTCAAGTTTTGATTAATTTCTGCACTGTAATCTATGTATTTTAGTTATGAACCCAGTGTAATTTGATGTATTAACAGTTGTTAACCTGTATTGTGGAACACGTTTTTACTCATGTTTGTTTGATTTTTATGGTTTTACTCATAAAACCGAATAGTTTGTTGATGATGATGACTAGAAATGACAAAAATAGACGACAAAAAAAAGGTAGTGGAAACAAAAATGCCCACTAAACCAAAACTAAAGAAAATACTATCTCCCCATAGTAATGAATGGGAGAAAATGTAAAAATTTTGAACTATTAACATTTTTTACAAAAAATATTAAACATGTAAACATGTCAAAAATGTAAAAGAATGAGAAGTACAAATAAAATAATAGTATAAACTATATAAAATTATTTAACATATACAAAAAAACTTAAGTTGAAATGTTGAAAATATGTATATAACAATTTAGGAAAAGTTATGTTATGTTATGTTATGTTATTTATTCTTTTGTATAGCGCAACGGTTACTCAAAAAGAGTGTCCCGGCGCTTTTAGGTAAGGGGAACAGATTTCAGAATAACACAACACAGCTAAAAGAGGTTAAAAGATAAACAAAAAGAAAGCAAAACTACTGGCAGACCTATTGGGAAAACAGCCAGGTTTTGAGACCTCTTCTAAAATCAAGGAGAGTAGACGCCCCCCGCAAAGGGAGCGGTAGTGCATTCCACATCTGTGGGGCCAACAGACTGAAAGAGCGGCCCCCAAGGCGAGCCCTCTTCACACGCGGAACTGCCGCCAAAAGTAGAGATTCTGACCTCAACGAGCGAGTCGGATGGTAAAAGGTCAGTCTCTTTTGGAGATGTTTAGCTCCCACAGCATGGAGCGCTTTGTAGGCCAAGGTCAGAGCCTTAAAGGCAATCCGTTTGCGGATGGGTAGCCAGTGTAACGTCACCAACAACCCAGAGGCGCTGGCCCGTCTACTTAGGCCAAAGATGGCCCTGGCCGCCGCGTTCTGTGCAACTTGAAGCCTTTGTAGCAGATACTCTGGCAGGCCCAGGTAAAGAATGTTGGCATAATCCAACCTGGAGCCTATCAGAGCCTGCACCGTCAACCTCCTGTGCTCCTCGGACAAGAGAGGCAAGAACCTCCGCAGCATTTTTAACAGGCCGAAGCAAGTACCGGTTACCCCCAAGATCTGGGCTTTCATCGTCAGCCCCTTGTCCATCTTAACCCCCAAGTTTCTAGCCATGGGAGAAGAGCCGGACGGAGGGAACATGTCGATGGGCCACCAGGCCTGCCATCTAGGCTCCGTATCGCACCCGAAGAAGAGTACCTCCGATTTGTCGGAATTGCACTTGAGGCTGTTCAGTTGGAACCATGCGAACACAGCCCCAAGGCAATTCTGGATACTCTCCCCGTCAAAGTCAGCCCCTCTCTCGCAAGAGAAGAGGAGCTGGGTGTCGTCGGCATATGACACGATCCGGGCACCAAATGACTCCGCCACCGCCGCCAAAGGGGTCATAAAGATGTTAAAAAGGGTCGGGCTCAATATAGAGCCCTGAGGGACCCCGACTCCCAGAGGCGGCATTACGGCGGTGTCAGATGATGTCCAGATCGTTTGCCGGCGGCCGGCCAAAAAGGAAGAAAACCATTTGAGCACCGTCCCCCGCAGACCAATCTCAAAGAGTCTTGCGAGCAGGCCCTCATGGGGGACGGTGTCGAAAGCCGCCGACAACACCAGCATGACTTTGCCCCCGGTATCCAACACCCCTTTAATGGTTTCAGAAACCTCAAGGAGCGCGGTCTCGGTGCTGCGATGTGAACGGAAGCCCGACTGGGAGTCATGTAAGATCTCATGGGACTCCAGAAAATTGGAGAGCACCGACAGAACGTGCTTCTCCAGAATTTTTACAAGAGCCGGCAGCAACGAAATTGGCCTGTAATTGGCTGGGGCTTTCGGGTCAAGTCCCGGCTTTTTAAGCAACTGGATGACCATTGCCTGCTTCCATACTGGCGGCACCTCTCCCAGACTCAACGAGAGGTTGAGAAGAGGGTGCGCCAGCGGATTAACCACCTCCGCCAGTTTACCCAGGAGCTTAGCAGGGCAGGGGTCAAGCGTAGACCCAGATTTTAAATTGCCCATAAGCGCTAAAGAAGCTGAGGCTGGCAGAGATGGAAACTCGGCCAATAAGGAGCCCTGCGCAACTGGGGGAGGCGAGCCCGCCTCGGGCATCGGCAATGTAACCGGTTCACTCGATAGAAAGGAGTCCTGGATGAGTTTGATCTTGCCTGTGAAAAAACACGCAGGATCCGCCGCCCAAGATTCTACGGGCCCTTCTTCCGAAGCAGTAGTCCGAGGGGAGATGAATTCTCGAACGATGGTAAAGATCTTCTTACTGGAGTTCGAAGCTGCTTCGATTCTCCCCGCAAGATAGGCTTTCTTTTCGAGGCGGATGTCTCGGTGGTAAGCTTTAACCACAGCCTTGTAGGCAGACCTGTCCTTGCTGTCATAATGTGCCCGCCAGGCCCTTTCGGCTACCTTGCACTGCTGCCGCGTAGCCCACAGAGCAGGGGTAAACCAAGGGGCCGAGACCCGCTTAGATGTCAGGCGGGGGGGGCGGGACTGGGGCCAGGTCATTCAGCCTCTCCGTCAGCCATTCTTGCAGGGACTCCAGGTCTCTCTCTAGCTCGCCAGACAGAGGGCAAGGGTGCGTCGCAGCAGCCTGAGCCAGCATCTCAGGGGTCACCCTGCTAAATGCTCTAGAGGCTCGTCCCCGCTGCTGTGAGACAGGGTTAGGCGCCCTGACGTTGCCGCTGATTATAAATTTGGCCAGCCAGTGATCCGACCACAAGACCGGGAGAATCTCTTTCACCACTAAAGGAGAGGTCGAGAAGACCTGGTCTAGAGTGTGCCCCTTGTCATGGGTCGGGCCCTGCAAATGCGGGGTGAGACCCAGCGGAGTCATAGCCTCCAAAAGCTTAATAGCGGCGGGGTCCGACGGATCATCCATCCGGATGTTAAAGTCCCCCGCCACTAAGCAGTGTTCTGCTCTCAGTGCTAGACCCACCAGCACCGAATCAAGGTCAGCAAAAAACGTCCCAAGCGAACCAGGGGGGCGGTAGACTAACAGTCCCTTTACTGATTGATGCGGCGCTAGCACAATTGAAAAAGCCAACGATTCCGAGCCGTGGATGTCCTCAGTGGGCAAGATAGTGCAGGGCGTGCCCTTCTTTACCACCAATGCGACCCCGCCACCCCTGCCCTTTGCTCTGTCCTTCCTGAAGATGTCAAAATCCGGCGGAATGGCCATAGCCACATCGGGATTAGAAGATTCGCCCCACCAAGTCTCCGTCAGCATTAGGCAGAGTGGCTTCTCTGTCTCGAGGAGCTCAAAGATGTGCTGCGCATGGCTGCGAGCTGATCTGGTGTTTAACAGCATGCAGGCATACTCAGCACCAGCTATGTCAATAGGCGGGGCTGATGACAAAACCCGTGTCGGATGCCAGCCACAACCCGGACATCGCGACTTACCCCTATAGCGGCCCGGAAAGACAGTACAACAGCAGCTCTCCCTATGATTCAAGGAGCGCAGCTCCCTAGAAGAGTACCGCACCAAATGAGGGCCCAGATTACTCATTCTCGGTGAACAGAGCCCCGCCCGCCGCCAAGACGCCTCCGGGACGCTGACGGGCGCAGACGGGCAGGACTCTGGCAAGACTCCGGCAAGCGACGGCGTCCTAGCTGCGCGTTCCCGCTACAGCTGTAAAAATGTTACACAATGGGAAAAAAGTGGAGAATGTACAACATGCAATACAATTTAAATATGATTTACATTTTGTATGTAATAATAAAAACGTATGAAAATGCTTCAACTTCTCTATATAAAAATGTTAATTTTTAAGTCTAAGTTTAAAAATGGAAACATAAATAAAATAAACTTTGAAAACAAATAAATTTACAAAAATGTTTTACATGGCTTTATTATATAAAAATATGTAATTAATAATAGTATTTATTGCAAACATTCAACTATTTTTCTTATATTGCTAAATACAAACAATTATATTTAAATCACACAAACTATTTCTACTACATACAAATACAATTAAAATAAAGGATTGCACACTAAAATTATAAAATAAAATGATCACACTCCAACATAAACCATTTTTAGCGTTTGGCACTAAAGGGGTCACATTTACTATTCCCACTCCTATCTATACCAGCTTGGGGAAGGGGTTAGACACTAAAGGTTTGACATATACTATTTCTACTCCAATCTATACCAATTAGGGAAGGTGTTGTACACTAAAAGGGTATTTATTTATTCCACTCCAATTAAGAACAACTTGGGGAAATTGTTAGACACTAAAGTTTTGACATTTACTATTTCTATCCAATCTAAAACAATTTGGGAAAAGTGTTGGAAACTAAAGGGGTGACACTTACTATTCCCACTCCAATCTATACCAATTTTAGGGAGGGGATGGCTACTAGAGGGATGACATTTACTATTCCCACACCATACTAAAACAATTTGGGGAAATTGTTGGACACTACTGGGTTGACATTTACTATTCCCACTCCAATCTATATGAATTTGAGGAAGTTGTTGGACACTAAACAGGTGACATTACTATTCCCACTCCAGTCTAAAACAATTTGGGAAAAGTGTTGGACACTAAAGTGGTGATATTTACTACTCCAACTCCAATCTATACCAATTTGGGGAAAATGGTTGGACACTAAAGGGTAACATTTACTATTACATCACAAATCTGTATGGTAGCTTAAATAGAAGAAACATTTACTGTTTCCCTATTTAGGGGTACAAGTCAGAGTCCAATTAGAGACGTCACAGAAATACTGTTGGGATACGTGGGAAGACCATTCTTATAGAAGAGAAAGTATCACACGTAGTTTGTGTCATGCTTCATCATCAGCAACCTCTCCCCACTCTGGTGGGACAATACCACTAGGGCGGGCACAACCTCCTGATGGACTCGGATGAAGGAGGGAGTTCTTAGATAAAATCTACAGGACAATGGGGAGATCCCGGTAAATTAAAAACACCTTGGGGTTCCCTGGGGTATCACCTTAAATAATGGGGACCTCAGGTCTAAAAACCGAAACAAGATTGTATTTTGAGAGCAATGGCTCAAACATTCTCTCTAAGACAATATGTTTCTTCCCAAATGGTGAGCCATATTTTGTTCCTGATATTTTGTTTTAAACACAGTGTCAAAGTGGTGAAATAGTATGAACACAAAACTGAACACTGCTTCTGTATACTATGCGTAGGAGCTCTGCATCTTTCTTTGGTCATCTAAGTGTATTATGAAAATATTAAATTAAAAATAAAATAAGTAAAGTATCCAGTTTTCCTTTGGTTCACTGCATCACAATTCATGGTATGGTCATGCCAAGCTCTGCCCGATACTGACCATCACATTAAAAAATGGCAAAATAAACTCCCTCTTTTTGGATACGTGATAACCTCAATTAAATAGGTTTCCCTGTATGCATCCACTCATAGCAGTCAATGCCTCTAACGCACTCCTACATGACATGGAGAGCCACTAACCATTCAGGGATATCAGTACATGTGCTGCATAAAGTGTCAGAGACCACAACCAACATTTGGATGAATGAAATAAAGGGGACATGAGAGATAGCACCCATGGGCACAAATGCCACTGTGGCACTAGGGTGTGTGTGCCAAAGAGCATTTAAAGAGGTGCAAAGGGTCACTAGTGGGAATGGAACCATAATACTGTTATCAGAGTATCTTTTAAAAATAACGCCCCATTGGAGTTAATAGAAAATGAGCAAATAGGACAATGTTTTCTTAAACAACATTTAGAATATAATAATTGTCAGAAGATATTTCTTTATGAGACATTCTAGCAGAAAATCGCCTGGTGCTACCAAGCCTTGTGTAAGTTGAAGTTTGCAGGAAAAGACTCACCTGACAGAGATGGAGAAGTCTCCGGGAGAGCTCTGGCTGTCGCGGATAATAAAAAAACCCAGGCCCTTCCTCATGAGGATGTCTTCGGCCTCGTGTCTGGACAGACCCTTGTGATACCACCTTGGGAGGAAAACAGTGATTGGACATTCATTTAATCAATTCAGAAGATTAACATGACTAGTTTCTCATATTGTACTTGATAATTTGGGGTCGTTATGATGAGCATGCAATTGCAAACCAGCTTGTGAGGAAAATCAGGGTTAAACAAAAAATAGCTTACAAACTTACAGATCATTGCAAATATTATACTTTCCTGTCCAAGTTGAGAAAACCGCCTCCATGTCAGTTAACCTACACCTGTGTGGGAGCTACATTTTGGATATTCCAAAACACTATCACATACTAAAGCACATATATTCCTGGTTAGAGCTCAAAGATGTCTCAAAAGCCTATGGAAAGTGTTCTTACTAAATCACAAATTGTAATATTCTGCTGTGTTGATAAAACCCTGCTGCATTTTCCTGCATAAAGAGTATGTTTGTTTCAATGAACAATATTTATGTAGAAATTCCAATGCAATTAATTTACTAGTGGTTATGCTGTGAAATGAATTCACAGAACTTGTAAGGCTGAGAGAGAAATAGGGTGTTATTTAAAGTTTGGCACACAACCTACTGCCTACCTTGGTGGTGGAGGCCATTAGAGAATACCGTCCAGAATATTTAAAGATCTCCGCTAACTTGGCAGGAGACCTCTGTGCTTTCAAAGGAGCCTCCACCATGGCAGCTCCTCTGAAGGCACTGAAAATTTGCTTAGCTTCCACCATGGTTTCATGCAACCACTTACTGAACTTTTTTGTTTTACTAAAACAAACTCAAAAAGCAGGAGATTGTTTTTGTAAAGCAAATAACTAATGATCCCTGACACTCCAGAACTTTATTCCAAGGATGTGGGAGTAATTTTTCAGTTTTGAACCTTCAGGCTTTTCCTAGCGGTCCCAAACAGATATAAAAGTACATCAGACCATCAGGTATAAACAGGACGGACAGTCAGATACACTAACACTGATGGCCCCAAGTCCATAGGGCCATTGACATAAGGGTTCTGGCAGCAGAGCCAGTGGGAATACTGCCATCAGAAACATGATGGTTCGCTTGCCTTCTCAATCAGTTTTGCGGGTAGGGTACTGCACCACATATGCATGTACCATGTCCATTAAACTCTAAATTTAGGCCAATAGTCTTTAATTTAGAAGGTATAAGGAAATCAATCTTTGAAATCTGAGTGATGCTTTCTAGTAGAAATATTCAAAGATGAAGGGTAGACATATCTATCTCTGCCTAAGAAAATGACTCAACATGTTTGTGAATGCTTGAATAACTGGTACTTACTTGGATTTTAAATATTGCCATCTTCACAGTACCCAATAGAATGTTAGGAAGTAGTGGTAATAGTTATCACACCTCGATGAAAGCAACAGAATAAACTATGGGAAAGCTATTGGTTGGGAGAAAAGCCAAGTATTAAGGAGGTGCTGTAATGGTTAGAGCACCATACTACCAAAAGTGCAGAAAGACACTGACAAGAACATCAGTGTGTAAAGCATAAGTCACACATAAAACCAAAAGACATACAATTGATGGACAGAATGCAGAACAAATCAAAACATTCACCCCCAGTCAAGAGATCTGGGTTAAATCCATCATTCTTTTGCTCACCATGCCACCCCAGTTTAGACCTGGCCATATGCAAATCAGTCTTGACCCTGTGCCTCCTGGGAACAGTCCAGCCCGAACTGCCAAGCCAGGTCCTCACTGGACCGGAAACAAGCATCCTAGGACCGGTTTCGGGGTTTCACCCCTCTTCAGCCAGGATAGCTTGATTCCAGTGGCACAGTGAACCCAGGATTCACGTCTGAGCATACCTGGCGCACTTAGGGCGAGAAAGCAAAAGACATACAATTAATACGGAATGCAGAACAAATCAAAACATTCACCCCCAGTCAAGGGATCTGGGTTAAATCCATAATTCTTTTGCTCACCATGCCACCCCAGTTTAGACCTGGCCATATGCAAATCAGTCTTGACCCTGTGCCTCATGGGAACAGTCCAGCCCGAACTGCCAAGCCAGGTCCTCCCTGGACCGGAAACAAGCATCCTAGTGTGGAAATTTAGCTCGCGAACTGAACATTATCTGCGCCATCTTGTCTCTCCCCAGCGCGACACACTGGAAAGCGCACGGCAGCCATTTTAGGCACCCCGGTCTCTCCCTGCTCATTGCCGATCGCCAGCGCGTCCCCCTGGCGCTGCGAGCATTCCCCCGCACGCCGGCCACCCCCGCTCTCTCATACACGGGCCATAAACCCTCTCCTTCTGCGCGACCCTGCCATGGAACCACATCCCACGCCTGACCGACATCCCATACATGGTCATGCATCTCTTTGATAACCCCCTTCCTCTGCGCCCAATTGTCCGAACCGATCCCAGGCCATCACCTAGCCCTGCGGATACAGTTTATTGCCCCTACTGTAAGGGAAACACCCCACATCAAAGGGATTACAGTAGATCAAGACCCCCCACCCCCTGAGACCCGACCGGTCGCACACACCCCCGGGAATTGGCGGAATGTCCAGCTGTGTGATAGCCATCTCCTACTGTGGGTAGGGTGGGGACTTCCACTGTAGATATGTGTGGGAACGAGCTTGAAGTGGGGATTCTGAGGATGTTCTTTCATGTATCAAAGCGATCTCAAGAATGTGCCATGTATGATAAACCTGCAATAAAGTCATAAACCTGTGTATAAGAGGCCAGGCCTCAGAGATGCAGTTAGAGCACCTCGTGACGATACCTCGCTGTCTGATCTGATGTGTTCCACTCCGACGGAATAAAACTTTGTTTCCTGCCTTCCAGTCTCCGGCGCCTGCCTCTTTGTTGGTTTAGCATTGAATGGTATAAGAGGCGATTACCGCCGGGCAATACTTGAAAGGTTATCGACTACGACTGCCGCTACCATTTAACAATTGGCGTCCCAAGCGTGGGGCCCATCAGCGACACGTGGATCCAGTGGGAGAGGTCCCGACGACAGAGTGAACGACTGCAACGATCGGGAGAGCTCCTGCCCGATAGACCCTCGCCTGGCAGCCGATCATCCGAACTTCACTGGTTCCGAGCAGACCTCTCTCGAGTGATCTACGGTCCTGACTGGGAACCATCAGGAGTGCCGCGGCAAATACGGAGAGTAGAGGACGATCGGGCGCTGGAGGCGGAAGACGAGAAACTGTCCATGCGGTCCGGGTAAGGTCGTGAAACACGACAAATTGCGAAACGATTGATTGATTGATTGAAAATACTAGTATTGCTTATTGATTGTTCTCTTTGAGATATTCGCTGTCTACAAACGGAGAAAAGTAGAAATACTCTCTCTTCCTTTGCAGATAGTGAAGGGTAGGTAACGCAGACTTTTGTCCCCATTGTAACCCGTCGTGCCTATCTTTATCTCCCCACTGATTGATTGTCCGAACATTGATTGTTTTGAAGAATAGTGCTCTTTGAGATATTCTCTGTTTGCAAATAACGTAGAATAGAAATATTCTGTCTAGTCTTTGCAAATAGTGAAGGGTAGGTAACGCAGACTTTTGTCCCCATTGTAACCCGTCGTGCCTATCTTTATCTCCCCATTGATTGATTGATTGTCCGAACACCAGTTGTTCGATATTGGTTCTTTGGAGGTATTCTCTGCTTGCAAATAACAAGGAACAGAGATATTCTGTCTAGTCTTTGCAAGCAGTGAAAAGATAGGTAGTGGAGACTTTTGTCCCCGTTGTAACCCGTCATGCCTGTCTTCTCCCCACTGATTGGTAGTTGGTTCTGCCCGGACCGCTTATTAGAGGTGAACGATCCGGCTCCACTGGAAGGCACCCCTAATAAGGACATGTTCACTAAATATGGACTAGTCGCCGTAGCTTATAGCAAGCTATGGCATAAATATACAAAGAAGGACCCCGAGAGTTAGTGGCCACTGATGGGATCCTTCGACGACCATAAAATAGAAATGCTAGAAATAGCTCTGCGTGGTAATAAAACGACGCCTACTATGCTTGACAGTATCGGCATGTGGCGCAAAGAAGCAACACAACGGAAAAAGAGGGAAGAAGTAAAAGCAGAAAAGGAATTACGAAAGGCAGCTCACCTTGCCGCTAGAAAGTTAGAGGAAGAAATAAAGGAGAGAAGGGAAGCTAAACTAAGACAAGAGCCTGAAACATCAAGCCAGTACCCTGTTAGGACCTCCTCTATGCTCTACCCTGAGTTGTCTTCTAAGCAACGAACGAATGACGAATTGCTATTGGGTCCCCCGATCATTTACATGCCCCCTCCATACGCACCCTCCCAACCGATAGTGCAACACCCACAACCCCCAAACACAAGCGAAAGCAGTACCGGGGCCTCGGTCCTCACGGCCTCCGCGCCGGCCGAGCCTCTTGTACTGAACACAACGTTGGCGATAACGTTAGATGACCCTGAGATGAGAAAGAAAGATTCCACCAGAATGAATCGACTAACAAAGGATGAACGAGCAGGAATCGACAAGGTAGTAAGGACACTGGTGGAGCGAAAGGAAAGTGAGGAGTATATAACAGACGTTTATAACTCGTATGCCGACAACCGCAGACGACACTTTGTCGTACGACTTTGTTATCACGTCCTGAATACATATGAGGATAGGTACCACGATAAAGGCCCCGAAGGCTTAGCGGCCTTATATAGGAAGGTAGACATTGGGGAAGAAGGAGAGGGCGATGTGACGGACCTCTTCACTCGTACACTCGAGGTCTACCGGCACCTTAAAGAGCACAGACAGACAACCAAAGCAGAAACCCCCATAGCGACTAAGCCCCAGGCAGGAAGGGCTGATACCATGATGCCCATCAAAGAGGCCGCCCCCTACTGGGTCCCCCCACGAGGTCAGGGAACACATGACGACATCAACCACCAAGATGCGAAGGGAAGGGTTGTATACAATTGGGTCTACCAGCCATGGGACCGACAAGACATTTTGACCTTTAGAAAAACCCTACCCGACTTGAGAAAGAACCCGACTGCCTTCTACACTGAACTAGGTACAGCCTTAGGTTCAACAATAATGACCTTAGCAGATATCAACTTGTTCTTCGGGTTATGTCTGCCGGCTGATGTGTGGAAGCAAATCCGGAAAGTTGACCACGCTGAGCCGTTCGGATATACTTGGGTACAACTTGATACCATAGACAAACAGCGAGAACCGGGACAGAAACCCCCGAAAGCCATATTGGAGCTCCCAGACAAGATTGTACAGAAGTTGAAGACCCTAATCCCAGAAAGAAAGGTAGACTGGTCGATAGTGACGGCTTGTTGCCAGAAACCCCAGGAGGATGTGTCTGAATACTTCTCTCGATTCGAGACCGTGTTTTCCGATTATAGTGGCCAGGACATGACCACTGCAACCGGACATCACCTCTTTGTCCAGAATTATGTGAAGGGTCTGTCACAAGAAGTCTCCCAGAAGCTACAGACCAGCGAGAGTAGTTGGGCAGCCTCCAAACCCGCAGCGATCCTCCAGATGGCCCAATACTATGAAAACCAAAAGAATGAGAACGATAGGGCGTCCGAGAGGAAGAAAAAGGAACTGAAGGAGAGGGTAATGATAGCACAGTTGCAAGGGGTGACCATAGGAAGGGAGCCCCCAAAAGGGAATTACCAACCAACCGCCTCTAGAAAGCTACCCCCTAGAGACCATACACCTGCACCCTACAACGGACGGAGAGATTTAGATGGGAACCAATGTGCGTTTTGTAGAGGGTTCGGACACTGGAAATCCCAGTGCCCGGTCCTTCTGGAAATGAACAAAAATAGGGACCCCAGAGACATAGCATATGACCCCAGAAATAGAGGACAGGGACGAGGGTACACGAACGACACCATCAACGACAGGCCAGGCAGACCAAACACCTTTGATCGCCCCCGACAAAACAAGTGTCAGCAGTCCGACTACGAAAGCACCCATGACTTCGCATAGGACCGCCAGGGGCAAGGGAGGGATCCAGTCGAACTCCGAGTTGACCAGCAAGGTCCTTACGTCACTGCTAAGGTCTTGGGCACAAAGTCTCCATTCCTGGTAGATACTGGGGCGACA
This sequence comes from Triturus cristatus, assembly GCF_964204655.1. Classification (NCBI taxonomy): domain Eukaryota; kingdom Metazoa; phylum Chordata; class Amphibia; order Caudata; family Salamandridae; genus Triturus; species Triturus cristatus. The sequence continues at coordinate 215,328,901 of NC_140586.1, forward strand.
CGTAGTGCGTTATCTAAACGACTGATTCCTAGGGCACCCTTGTCTGGCTCACACGTAACCTCAATAGGCTTCGATGGAACGCCCTCCACTAACCCCTTATCAGCACCAATCTCCTTTGACTTAGAAGATAACGCCACTGACACGACCTTTCTGCTCTCCTCCAACACCCCCGATGCTATTATGGGACTCGATTTGCTAAAACACTTCCGAGCTACCATCAGATGTTCCCCGGACGGAGTTCGAGTCATCCTGCACGATAACCCAGATCTGTTCAGACCTTGTCACACACGACGTATGCTCTCTATAACTGATGCTGACCTGTCCCTACTCGACACGTTACCCTCACATCTATGGGCTAAAACCGACTCAGATGTAGGGCGCATGGTGATCGACCCAGTACACATAACCGTCCGACCGGACGCAGTGCTACCAAAGCTTCCACAGTATCGAATATCGCCCGAAGGTGAGAAGGCATTGGTGGAAATCATCCAGTCCCTAGTCAAAGCAGGAGTAGTAGAAGAAGTAGTCAGTAATGTTTGCAACAGCCCTATCCTACCCATTGTAAAGAAGCAAGGCGAGGGAGATGAGAAAGCATACCGCTTCATTGTTGACTTACGAGAAGTTAACAAATTAGTCATACCTCAGGACCCTGTGGTCTCAGACATCACCACCATCCTCACCCTAATTCCGTCCACTGCCACTACCTTTACTGTTATTGATCTCAAGAACGCATTCTTCTCCATCCCCATCCACCCAGACAGCCGCTACCTGTTCGGCTTCACTTTAAAAGCCCGGTCGTACAGATTCTGTAGGGCACCCCAAGGCTACACTGAGAGTCCCAGCATTTATAGCCAAGCCCTCAAGAGACAACTAGATGCAGTCCAATTACCCGATGGAGTGGTGTTAATACAGTACGTCGACGACATTCTTTTGGCGGCCGACACCACCCCACTTGCTGTCACAGCCACCATTCACCTCCTCCACTTCCTCGCGGAGAACGGTCACAAGGTCTCCAGGAAGAAGTTACAGTTCTGCCAACCCCAAGTGACATACCTAGGCCACCTCCTATCCAAGGACGGGAGGAAACTTACCCCTGACCGAATTCAGACCATCCTAGAAACCCCTGTTCCCAAAACTCAGAAGCAAGTGCGGTCTCTAGTAGGCCTCACCTCCTTTTGTCGACAGTGGTTGCCAAACTTCAGTCTTATTGTAAAACCTCTGCTTTCCCTGTTGGCTAAAGATGTCCCCTTCCCCCTCCCCTGGACACCCGAATGCCAATCCTCCTTCAAAGAATTACGAGACGCCCTCTGCTCGGCCCCAGTCCTAGGAACCCCAGACTACACTAAACCTTTCTCCGTCTTCACCCACGAAAGGGAGGGATGCACATTGTCTGTCTTAACCCAGCCCATAGGTCCTAAACAACGCCCTTGTGCCTACTTCTCTGCCACTCTTGACCCTGTAGCCAGAGCTTTGCCCGCCTGCCTTCGAGCAGTAGCCGCCGCTGCTGTCTCTATTCGGCAAAGTGAGGGGATCGTGCTCTCGAACCCCCTCACTGTATTGGTACCCCATGCGGTGGACACCCTCCTGAACCAGACCAAGACTCAACACCTGACTAGCGCACGACTGACTGGCTATGAACTGACTCTACTTGCACCCCACATCACATTGAAACGATGCACCACTCTGAATCCAGCCACCCTACTACCTCTCTCTGACACTGACCCCAATGCGCCCCCTATACATGACTGCGTGACTCTCACCGACGAACAGACCAAGAGTAGGGTTGACCTTCGAGATACTGCCTTCCCGGACCCTGACGGAGAACTATGGGTGGATGGCTCATGCATCAAGCTCCCCGATGGCACCACTTCAGCTGCCTATGCAGTCACCACAGCCCGAACAGTTGTTGAGACAGCCCGCATCACACAGCGATCCGCACAGGCGGCTGAACTGATTGCTCTCACACGAGCATGCATCCTGGCAGCAGGGACAACCGCAAACATTTACACAGACAGCCAATACGCCTTCGGGGTAGTTCACCACTTTGGGCTCCTTTGGAAGGAGAGGGGATTCTTGACTTCCCATGGCACACCCATCCTGCATGGAGATCTAGTCTCTGCCCTGACCGAAGCAGTCCTCCTCCCCACACGGCTGGCTGTGATCAAATGCCAGGCACACAAGAAAGTGACAGACATTATAGGACAGGGAAATGCACTAGCTGACATTACTGCCCGAACCACAGCCGAGAATAGGTCCACGACCCATATGTACGTAACCAGGTCACAAACTGAGAAATGGAAGGATGCTAGGGAAACGATTAGGGACATCCAATTAGCCAGCTCACCACACGAATTAACTGAATGGGCACGGGTGGGATTGAGGGACGATGACGGTTGCTGGCGAACTAAAGACTCGAGCAAATGGTTGCTACCTGACTCATACTTGATCCCCATGCTGACCATGGCACACTCCCCCGCACACATAGGGTCTGCTCCCATGATCGAACTCATCTCCAAAGTCTGGCACAACGACAAAATCTCAGACTCAGCCAAACGTCTGGTCCAACAATGCCTGGTCTGCCTCCAACACAACCCTGGGAAAGGAACTGCTGTACCCCGGGGAGGGTTTGGGGTTCCCAATCACCCCTTTGAGGTCCTACAAATGGACTACGTCCAGTTAGAAAGGTGCCAAGGTTTGAAGTACGTACTTGTCGTTGTGTGCGCCTTCAGCAAGTGGGTGGAAGCCTACCCAACCCGCGACAACACCGCTATGACTACCGCAAAAGTACTACTGAAAGAATTCTTCCCCCGGTACGGCCTTTGTCGAATTTTGTGGAGCGACAACGGCCCCCACTTTGTAGCCGAGGTTATCCAACTCATCTTAAAGGGGCTGGGTGTAAAACAGAAGTTCCATGCGGTCTTCCATCCCCAATCTGCAGGCTTGGTTGAGCGACATAATGCCACATTGAAGCTTAAGATAGCACAAATAGTTGCCACCACAGGACTGAAATGGCCAGACGCTCTCCCGCTAGCATTGCTATCAATGCGTTCCACCCCCACCAAACACCACTTAACCCCCTACGAGGTCGTCTTCGGGCGGCCCATGAACCTTTGGACTGCACCGAAACCAACATCCATCCACGACGTCCCGGACGTCCTCATGTCTGACTATTTGTACAACCTAACTAAAACGTTGTCTGTTATCCATCAGCAGGTGCTGCAAGCCATTCCCGACGTTTCCAGGGGCCCCGGGCACGACATCCAACCGGGTGACTTTGTCTTAGTGCGTAACTTCCAGCGCACCAAGAGTCTGGAGCCCCGGTGGACGGGCCCTCTGCAAGTCCTGATCACCACCCGAACAGCTCTTCGAATGGAGGGGAAGCGCAATTGGCTGCATGCACACCACTGCAAGAAGGTATCATCGACCCTGACGACCACGGACAACATCACCGCCCAAGAGGAACTTCTGGACAAAGACCGACCATCCCTGAGCCACTGCCCGGATACAGAGACACTAGAATTAACGAAATATCCCGATCCCACTGTGCCATCCAAAGATGGGTATAACCTACGACGAAAGGAGGGAACTTCGGCTAAGCAGACCACACACTAAGTTGAAATCTCAGAGCAGTTGCCTAGCCACCTCAAAGGCCACCAGGAGAGAAACTAAACAAAGTCTGTGGTTCTGCCCGCTACCGAGTCCCTTGAAGGTGATGGAAGCATCCGACATGAAGATGATGGAAGCAACCGGACGCCCAAAGATCCACTACAAAATCCCAAAGACTGACAAAATGCACAGCTCAAAGACTATTGCACTTTTCATTACCCTTCTCTTTTGCCTTCTCCTCATGGTCACCTTCTGGATCATGGAGGAGAGCGCACCCGCCCATAAGACATTGCTGACCACCGTTCCACCTACCACCATGAAAGAACACCATCTGATCTCACTTTCACCCCAACGCCGAGAAAGGCGTAAGGAGTTCTGGAATAACTCTTTTGTGCAGTTGCTCCACCAACACAATCTTGCCTCCAATGCCACTAATTGCTGGATCTGTGGATTGCTACCACATGCCACTGGACACTCTATCCCTTTCATCCCTTCACCTTTTTCGGTCCATGGTTCCTGCCTCGCCTGGCTAATCCTCCTGCAGGAAAGCTACAAGGACAATGCCACTTCTGGCAAAACTGTGTCACACTTCTACCATGGGTTCTGGCTGAACAAAACTGGAAAAACTTCTGCCCCCTTCTGTCCTCTGAGATCAAACACTTCCTTTCACATGGACATCCCTGCCAAAGAACGAGTTGAAATGCAGGTGTTTAACAACCCAGCCAGACCCACCTTCTCTTACCTCCGGAAACGAACGGCCGCCACCCTAACAGTGGCCCTATCCGTCATCAACATCACTGGACTCGTGTGCCTCGAAGGTCTGGGGGCGCAGCTGGTGGGCCACAGCTCCTGCCTCATCACCCGAACATTGGACTCAGTTGATCCACCCTCTTTTGTTGCCTCCCCAAATATGTACTTCGTCTGTGGTACTAAGGCCTACACCTGGCTTCCGAAAGGTTGGGGAGGCACCTGCTACATCGCTTTTGTCCTTCCTCCGACATATGTGGCTCCAGCAAACCATCACCGACAGAAACGTGCCAAAGACATTGTGCAAGCCGACTCCACCGGAGCACAGTTCATGGACGCAGTAAAAGGACTTGTTCCACTCTGGGGTCCAATGGCAAACAGCCGTGCCATCCGCCACTTAACTCAGGCAGTCGAAACGGCGATGAACATTACGGCTGGCATCCTCGTCAACAACACCGCCGAGCTTCAGGCCGTCCGCCTGGTGGCTCTTCAGAACCGCCTCGTTCTAGATGTGGTTCTGGCTGATCGTGGAGGAGCATGCCGCATCATTGGGTCCAGCTGTTGTACCTACATACCGGATAACTCACCCTCAGTCTACAAAGCAATTGAACACATCCACAGACTTTCCGCAGAGGTTCATCAGGAGCAAGAAGAATGGTCACTGGGAAGTTGGTTTTGGGACACTATTAGAAGTTGGGGATGGAGGCTGTTTTCATTTATCCTAATACCAATTGTGATACTATGTGGATGTTGCTTGGGGATTCAGTGTCTGCCACCTTTATGTTCGCTTTTTATGAACTGCATCTGCCCTAAGACTTTGAACTTTGAAGCGGAGCGAATGAAAGCTTTGTATGAGGTGGAAGTTCGTAGTATTATGGGGATAGATCCGAACTAAACAAGCTGGCGAGATATGTTAAAGGGAGGACTGTGGAAATTTAGCTCGCGAACTGAACATTATCTGCGCCATCTTGTCTCTCCCCAGCGCGACACACTGGAAAGTGCACGGCAGCCATTTTAGGCACCCTGGTCTCTGCTCATTGCCGATCGCCAGCGCGTCCCCCTGGCGCTGCGAGCATTCCCCCGCGCGCTGGCCACCCCCGCTCTCTCATACACGGGCCATAAACCCTCTCCTTCTGCGCGACCCTGCCATGGAACCACATCCCACGCCTGACCGACATCCCATACATGGTCATGCATCTCTTTGATAACCCCCTTCCTCTGCGCCCAATTGTCCGAACCGATCCCAGGCCATCACCTAGCCCTGCGGATACAGTTTATTGCCCCTACTGTAAGGGAAACACCCCACATCAAAGGGATTACAGTAGATCAAGGCCCCCCCACCCCCTGAGACCCGACCGGTCGCACACACCCCCGGGAATTGGCGGAATGTCCAGCTGTGTGATAGCCATCTCCTACTGTGGGTGGGGTGGGGACTTCCACTGTAGATATGTGTGGGAACGAGCTTGAAGTGGGGATTCTGAGGATGTTCTTTCATGTATCAAAGCGATCTCAAGAATGTGCCATGTATGATAAACCTGCAATAAAGTTATAAACCTGTGTATAAGAGGCCAGGCCTCAGAGATGCAGTTAGAGCACCTTGTGACGATACCTCGCTGTCTGATCTGATGTGTTCCACTCCGACGGAATAAAACTTTGTTTCCTGCCTTCCAGTCTCCGGCGCCTGCCTCTTTGTTGGTTTAGCATCGAATGGTATAAGAGGCGATTACCGCCGGGCAATACTTGAAAGGTTATCGACTACGACTGCCGCTACCATTTAACACTAGGACCGGTTTCGGGGTTTCACCCCTCTTCAGCCAGGATAGCTTGATTTCAGTGGCAAAGTGAGCCCAGGACTCACGTCTGAGCATACCTGGCGCACTTAGGGCGAGAAAGCAAAAGACATACAATTGATGGACGGATTCAAACTAGAATGGCATGGTGAGCAAAAGAACGATGGATTTAGGCCCAGATATCTGTACTGGGTTGAATATATGACATTGTTCTGCATTCTGTCCATCAACGGTTGTTTTTGCATTTGTCACCCCGAGTGGGACGGGTTTGCTCAGACGCGAGTCCCGTGCTCTCCATGCCACTGGAATCAAGCTATCCTGGCTGAAGAGGGGTGAAACCCTGAAACCGGTCCTAGGAGGCTTGTTTCCAGTCCAGGGAAGACCTGGCTTGGCAGTTCAGACTGGACTGCTCCCATGAGGCACAGGGTCAAGGTTGATTTGCATATGGCTGGGTTCAAACTGGAATGGCATGGTGAGCAAAAGAACGATGGATTTAGGCCCAGATCTCTGTACTGGGGTGAATGTATGACATTGTTCTGCATTCTGTCCATCAACTGTTGTTTGTACACATAAAACCAAAGCGCTCTCAAGCGTATTTGAACAGGAAGTATAATGTCTATTCAGTAAGGACTTTTTAACAAACACAGTCCCTTATTTATTTTAACACATATGTAAAAGTCTAATTTACGAATCCATGTGGCTATTACATATGATTGTCATACAATACAAAATGTAAAGGCAGATAGAATGATGGCCCAAAACTTTGTGAAAAACATACCATAATAGGTGTTCAAAGCCAAAGAATTCTTGAAAATAAAAAAGTGAAAAGTGCTGTATACGATGAAGTGCAATTTTGTGTTGAGTTGAGATACACACTTTATAATCTTCCCTTCTTATCAACCTATGGATTCTTCAGATATTTGGGTGACGGTTCCCCTTTGAGAGTCTTTTTGTCATGGTAAACAGGTGTCTGGTTCTCCTTTGAAGTATCTCAGCTGCCCACAAAATTGCGCTTCATCGTATATAGCACTTTTCACTTCTTCAGTTTTTCAAGAATTCTTTGGCCTTGCGCACCTATTATGGTATCTTTTTCACAAAGGTTTGGGCCATCATTCTATCTGCCTTTACATTTTTCTATTGTGTCTGTTTTTGACATTCATTGCTTATGCTTTGTCTAATTCTCCTTGTGTAAATATTCTGCAGCCTTGAAAAAGTCCCGAAGTGACGAAACGCATGTTGGCTGTGTTTTTTCTGAAGACTATAAGTCTGACAACCATATGTAATAACCATGTGTATTTGTAAATTCAACTTTTACATATATGTTAAAATAAATAAAGAACTGTGTTTGTTAAATAGTCTGTACTGTCTGGAAATAATAGTTCCTGTTCAAATTCGCTTGAGAGTGCTTTGATTTTATGTATGACTTAATCTTCACAGTACCCTTCACATTGACTGCATCCGTATCAAAAGATATATTTCTAACAGTTTCATAAAAAAAGTTACATTGCCACTCTTCTTGCATCCAATATTTTGAGGATAACTTAAATTGCCAGTTTCACTACTGTTTAGCTACAAAAAGACTAAATTGACACTACCTCTTTTTACTAATGCAACTGACTGAACAAATCTGTCCTTAATGATCCCAAACTTTGGTGCTCCCCTATTTATAAAACCCTGAACTGAGCAACCTGCTTCATATGCCGAACAATGCCTCAATGCTTAATTTATAAAACAAAAAAAATAAGGGCAGAGACTCAACGTTTTTCTTAGGGGCCCACAACTGGTGCTTAGGAATGCCAAGGTTGCTGAATGCGAAGGCAAGGTCTTGATTCACCTTCTGTTACTTTCTTTCACCATCTTACACGTCGTTTCTCTTTAACTCTTCTAGGGATTTTTCTTCTCTACCACCTCTAACTATGGGCACAACTCAAGCACTATTTGTCTAGATCCTCCTTTAGTACCAGACACATACCAGCTAGTCTCCAGTGACTTAGAACCCAGATAGCCCCCCCTTCCTATTAGGAGGGGCTATAACTAGCCCTTGTGAACAGGGGCACTGTGCCCTCCTTGCTTAAGAAGCCCAAGGCTATGTGAGCCCTTTCAGAGTGAACTGCACCATTAACTTATTCACTGGAAATATTTCAACCACCCTAGTAGGATAGTTTGTAGGAAACTGGATGTACTCACGTAGGTATGTGTATTTCGATGTATGTCTTAGGGGCACTGCCATAATTGCCCCGTAGCTCGACTTGACACCAGTCCTCTTCAGTGCTCAAGACCTGCAAGCAGACAGTACAAAGAAACATGAGACAACGCAAAAAGAACAATTACATAAATAGCATGGCTTCAATTCTCCTGAATAGGGCAAGTTTACCATGCATTATAGTGGGGTACACTGCAAATTATTTATCTGCCGAGTGGTGATGAGGCAGTGGAATGCAGTCACAAAATGGAAGACTGTGAGACCGGTAAGACAAGGAATCTGGCAAACTTGCTGAAGATAACCTTCAATGAGGTCTCTCAAATTAAGTGGATCGGCAACAAGGTGATTGCAGTGGAGGCTGAGCTCTATGAACCTGGCATACATTCACAATTCTTGGAACCTGTGACTTTCAGGTTTGAAGCAGCAGAGCTACCCAACTGGTGTCTGCTACCAGTCTGACTGCAATGTTTTGGATCATATGGATGCCAAGATTTAATACACTGGTAGTTTGAGCTATAATAAGTGAAGTCAAGCAGGAAATCAAGATGTATCTCGAGATGGAAAAAGGAGTATACCATGAACTTGGGAGGAGAGAAGTGAAGGTGTCTAATGCACACCATGGATCTAATATTGGAATTCACGATGTTACTTGAGAAGTAAGCAGTGGGTGACTCCTGGGCTTCTGGTTTCAGCAGAAGGGTTACTTGGACTGGGCTTGTTTGAGTGAGGGTGTTGGATGGTGGGATGTGGGATGTGGCAGAAGCATTGGGTGCTGAGAACACCACTTCAGTATTGGAACTCACAGGTGCCAGGAAGCTCTTCAAAACCAAGATTCATTGTGGGAAAGCAGGGAGGCAGCAGAGCTATCTCTAGAGTTCTATAGTGGTTATGTACCCGTTACCTGGCCTCAACAGGGTGTTGGACACAGAAGTAGATCTTCACCCACTCTCCAAGGAGAAGTGGATCAGTATGATTTAGGACGTAAAACCTTTGTCACTACTGAATGAGGTCACCTTCTAAATCCTATAACAAAAGTGGCTAATACCTTTGGGGTAATAACGTATGGAAATCTCAGCAGTATATACTTGGCGGGGTTCCACCCTACCTAGTGTTTGTGTGCTATGGGTTGGAAGGGTAACCCACTAATCCATTAAATCTTAGGATCTAGGGGCACATGAAGACCAATCTATTCACAGAAGGAATAAAGTATAAACAAACTTTTATTTCTGCAGTAATACCATACAAGTAAACTCTGGTTAACACTATATACTAGGGAAGAAATCCACTTCAGGGACCCTCGGAATAATATACACGAGGAAAATTCTCAGCTTCAATAATGAGCAATACAAGCAAAACAGAAAACTGATTTTAACAAATGACAGTGAATATAACATCAAACTTGGCAAAATGCACTCCATGGTGAAAGAAAATTAAACCACTGGAATGTAGGTAACTCCTACACCACCAGTCTATGCTTAGGAAAAACTCAATGTCTTGATCTTTATGTGCATACAGCCTTTGAACTTAAGAACAAGTTACTTACCTTTGGTAACACTCTTTCTGATGAATACTCTATCTATCCGCATATTCCTCAGCTTTCGAATATCCCACTAGGTGCCAGACGGGCTCCGGAGAATTTTCCCGCACGCTGATAGGTGGTGTTGTGAGTCTCCACACTTCCCCAGAAAAGACAATGTGGAGCCACATATAAACATCATCCCTGCATGCTGACTAAAGTTTCTTGTCTTATCCATTCAACTTCCCTCAGACAAAGAGCGCAAAACAACTGTTAGTGACAGGGTGCTGATCTCTAACTGGGGCCGACCCCCCTCCCCTCAGACTTTGAACCATGGAAAGTGGTCATGGACTGGTGTCCTGTGATGGAACAGCACATTTACAATAGCCTAAGGTGCCGGAAAAAATGGGAACGAATCTGTCGGTCCTGGAATGCCACACGGGATAGGCCATGAATCTGTAGCCACTAAGGAACAAAATGTGTTTGTGAGGGGAGGGGGCTCCTCGGGGATGAGATCCTTTGTGTATTGCTGTTGGCACGTCAGAGCAGGGGGGATACTGGTTTCCTGCAATATGAGTGGACACTGTATGTGTATTGTTTTGGTGTTTGACTTGCTTAATAAAAAAGAATCTATAAAAAACAGACTGTACGAGAGTGCATGCGTTTCAGCTGTCTCCTTGTGTACTCCCGCCCCCCCCCCCCGATTTCCTCCCACCCGCTGATCCTCTGCAGTCAGTTTGCTGTCCCAGTAGCTCTCTCCCACCTTCCGTTGTCTGTTTCCCCCCATCAACCCTTCCTCCATTGTCCTTGTTGCCCCACGTTTCATACAAAAAAAGTGATACAGCACAAACACCGATGGCCACATCACAGTCCGTTGTCCATGTTGAGTCCTTACCTGCCCTTCATGTTGCCTCCCACTTCGGGATAAAATAGCAATCTTTTAAACCTTTTCTAGGATTACTTCACATTCCCAGTCTGCTGTATGCCACTAAATCTTAGTGCGAGCATGACTTTGTCCGCAGGGAGTGTGAAAGAAAAGAAACTCTGAGGACCACATGTATCATCACTCTGCACCAGTGCCATCACCAGGAGTGATGCAAACTGGCACACACTGTTGATTTGGGATTTACTTTCCAATACAAAATGTGTTTTGAGCTGGAAAGCTGCCTAAAAGTAATGCAAATTTGATATAAGCATTCGTTTGCACTGCTTTGCGTCTAGGTTGCATCTCACTGGTGGTACATGTGCATTCCCATGCTACCACCCATTGTTTCGGAGGCCAAGCTCTATCTACTATCATTTGTAGACAGGGCTTTGCACCAAAAAATGCTCCTCTTTGGGGTATGCACAAAGTAGGAGAAACGTTTTAACAGCACACATACAAAATCAAAACAGTTTTAAAGTTAGTCTAAGCATAGTGTTTTGTAATAGAACAAAACCTAAAATACACCCACACAAACATACAAACATACAAGCTCCTCTTTGCAATACGTTTCAAAGATGTTTGCATAGTGCATGTCAGCTAAGTTGCGCGTCAACACCCGGGAAGAGAGCAGCAGCACCATATCTTAGAAGATATGGGCAGTCCTGCTCGCTCCCTTTCATACAACATAGCACAGCAATTTTGGTTGCGGGGCTGCTTTAAATGAAATAGTACATTTGCACCCTTTTAAATGCCAGAATCCATCATGATTATGAAGGAGGGCTAAATAGAGTCTTCCTGATACTTCCTGACATGTCATACAACTTTTAAAAATGCCTAAAATTACCCGTTAGGCTTCCAGAGAATGGGCAAGTTTAAAAATGTAATACTTTCACCATACTTGAAGGAAATAGAAAAAGATGTTGTTTTTTTTGTAGGACGATGATGAGCATTATTCCTAAAAAGTCCCATCGGGGGGCGTGGCTAAGAGGGCGGCCATGTAAGACGTACAGAAAATGAGCTCTGTGAATATAGCCTGTAAATAAGTATCCTAGACCATGGTATTATTCCCTACGACAAGACATTGGCGGCAGGGGGTTAACCGAGGCTGGGTGGAGAATGCTTGAGTTAATCTCAACCACTGGCAATTACTAGGGCTGTATTCCAGTCCATCATTGTTTGCCCATGCTACAAAGAGTCCAGCCATTTACAAAGCAGCCGTGGTTCTTTCCCATTGGGAACAGCCCAGTCCAAACAGCCAGACCTGGAACCCTACAGATGGGAACACACCTGGACGGGTCTGTGCCTGGCAGTGAGACGAGCAGCAGAGAAAGAATGCCGCTGCCCGCGTCCCACGCAGGGGGACATCAGCAGGGCAGCTCTCTAGTGGCCACCCGTCGGAGCCTCCCCCTCCCCCCCCCGTCCATCTCTCTCGAGAGGCCGCGCCTTGGGGAGGGGAGGCCCCAATAGGCATTGCTGGGGGAGGCGGGCCACTGGGCTGGGCGGGGCCAGGCCCTATTTAAGCCTCCCGCCCCCGTAGATCGCCCTCTGCTTTCTACGTACACTCCTGGCTGCGCGAATTTTGTCACCTCGTCGTTTCTCCAGTCGCGGCCTCGGACACCAGCGGCCTCGTCCTTGCCACGCGCCACGATTCGGGCCCCTCCGTCGATTTTAGAGAAACGACCAACGGTGAGTCTTGCACAACCCCTCCCACCCCGGCCCTGTCCCTGGGCAGTACCAGGTTGACGGGGCCCTGTGGCTCGGATGGCCACGGGTGGGAGGGGGCGCAAGTGGGGTCCTGCGCGTCGGTAAGACGCTGCGGCTGTCTTAGGCCGGTTTCGTGGCGGGAAGAATGAGCGTGGCGGGCTTGCGGGTAAAGGCGCGATTTAGAGCGCTAGTAGGACGCAGGGCCGTCCGGAATGTGGGAATGGGATGTTTGCGTAGTGGGGGCATCGCCCCGGCAGTGCCTGCCGCGTGGGGTCTGCTGAGTCGCTCGATGGAATTGCACGCCTGGGAGTCGCGCGCTGCGACCCCCCACCCCCCGGCCCCTCGTGGCTATAACTGTTAGCGTGCACCGCGCCACCATATAAGGTGTAATTATTTGAAACAACACCGCCAGGGGTTGGGGGGGCCGATCACCGTCCCGGTATGTATACGGGCTGTCCGAGCCCTTGGTTTGTAGCGTTAGGGCCGGTGCGGTTTGATTTGGGAGTTTCCAGCCCCGGCATCCCGATATCTTTTATCTCCGGCAAATCTAGTTACGCGCTGTGCGTTCAAGCAATCCCAAACAGGACACACCTACTGGTGAGGTCTGCCATGGAGTTAGCGCGATTGTGCGATGAGAGCCGTTAGGCTCGTGCGTGGGTCCGGGGCCTCCTCCCCCCCCCCCCAAAACCTCCTCCAGTACTACAATGGCGGGAGTGCATTGGGCTGCGTGCGCACGGCCAGCGTTTGCGTTGCCGTGGGGGGGGGGTGAGCGGAGCAGGAGCAGAATTGCGGGCGGTTTCATTCGGTGACGCGGTTGGGGGGAAATTAGGTTTGGGCCCATAGGTCGCGCCCGGTTTGTGCGTACGGAGCCCGCGGGATCGGGCATTAGAGCATGTCCCGTAAGATAACCCACTCTATCGTCATACTTATGTTGTATGAAATAAACCTGCAGCAGTTCTTCACCCATAACGAATGCGTCAGTGTAATCTTTGGGTGACGTCTGTGCATACATGCCAGGCTCTGGGGCCATATAGGGAGATGTAATGTGAGTACAGTTGGACAGTAACAAAAAGGTTTTGGGTGAAATAGTCTCAGCCACAGGTAAATTACTTGAGCTGCATTCTAATCCATAATTTTATGCCCACTGTACACAAGCTTGGGCGGAGGAACAGGGGTCATAGTTTAATATAACAGCTGACAGCACGCGGCGACATGTGCGAGCAGAAGGCAGCGCTGCAAGCGCCATGATTGCTGCAAACCAGTATCCAGCTGCCCTCCAAAAACAAACTCCTGCACCAGCAGCAGGACATGATGTCCCCCGCAGCGCAAGACTTGTATCTCACAAGCTGACTGGGCTGATGTGACGCGAGGTCAGACTGAGAGCCGTGCCACGGAATCAGTGAATTTCGAGATACATTGCGGCAGTGAGCCTTCTAGCAGCCTACTAGCACACCTGGGAGCCCCAAGCCTGCGGGAGCAGCGCGCGTGCCACAGGCGGCGCGCTGCCAGCTGCCACATTCCAATATATAAGTTTTAGACATCGCTTCAGGGACAGCTGCGGTGCTATGCCTTACTATGTATGATATTGTATTTCAGTGCTGTGATGCTGAGCACCACATTGAAATGCGTAAGTCTAATGCCTAATGCGTGGTACTTGGCATGATTGGCCATGATGTAGGAGCCTCTGGGGCATACTCATTTCCTGCCAGCCCGTTCCTGTAAGTGCTCGAGGGCGGGTGCTGCCCTGAAAAACAAGACGCACCAGCTTATATTTGGTTGCGGCTGCCCGCAGACTGAGAGAGGTGCAGTTGCACAAAAAGACACAACCGCCTATAGACGTGGGCGAGATAAGGGGAGCACTGCCTGCAACCGTGCCAAGGGAACCACTTGGGCGGACATATTTTCCACTGCTGGCCTGTGCCTGTGGTTGTGCGAGGGTGGGTGCGGACCAACGGAAAACAAGGCACCTACCCATATGGGGCTGTGGCCTAGGGTGCGACTGAACGCTGACTAGAAGTGGCATGGCTGAGCCAAAGATGCGACCAGGCCAAGCGCCAAAGATGCTCCCCGAGACAGACCCTTGCTAGAGATACGGTGGAGACAGGAAGCACTGCCTGCAGCTGTTGCGAAGGGACTACCTGCAGCTGTTGCGAAGGGACTGCTTTGGTGGACTCTTACCTGTCGGTATGCATCTGTGACTACTCTTGAATGGATGCGCACCAACAGACACCAGTGCATCTGCCTGGCCTGGGGGCTGTGTCATAGGTTCTGCTTTTCCCAGTGCGAGTCTTTGGGGGCTTGCGACGGTGGAAACGCTGCTTCAGCACTTCTGGGGAGAAGTCGTAGTACTGCCATGAACACTTGGGCCCCACTCTAACCACCAGTAATTCCATATACTGTATTGGCCTAAACCACTGCTACATAGAGCCAACTGACCACCCACTGTGTTGTAAGAGGGCCCGGCGGCCTCTGTCATGAGATTGAGCCATTGCCACACAAAGACTATACCGTTGCCAACATTGGTGCTCTGAACAGGTGTGTGAGAAACAGCGCACACCGACCCTATACACTCTGCTTACCCTGCCACATTGTTGGGGATAGGGAAGCCCCATGGCTCAAAGGCCATTGACCAGGGCGACCATACAGATCCACGCTTGCTGCCAAGTGGACATGCTGAGACCATGGCAACCAGCCTGTGCGGCCACTCAAATGAATCTGAGGCCATTTTACAGTCTATCCACGATGTTAAGGCTACACTGGAACCTAAAATTAACGCTATGGCCACAGACCTGAGTCTGCAACAAACGGACCACAGGAAATTGGCGGACAGGTTCAAAATACGTGAATCAATGCTTGCTGTGATGCGCCCAACCATAAAAGAGATGCAAACCAAAGTACAGGACTTGCAAAACGAAGTTGACTTGTTGAAACTAAAAGTTGCCGAGGCAGAAGGTAGATCATGTAGGAATAACATTCTTATTATTTGATTACCAGAGCGCATAGAGGGTCAAATCATGGAGTTGTGCCTTAAGAAATTGCTTGTTGACATGGTACTAGCTGGTAAGCAGTCAACACTGATTTCAGTAGAACCGGCAGACAGGGTCCTGGGCTATGCCTTGGCGCCGGGTCCACCCCACTCCACGCCAGTGGTGGCGTGTCTATCTTACTGTAGGTGTCAAGGCACATACTATGGACCTCCAGAAGTAAAGGACCATAGACTGTGGAGAACTACGCTGTGAATATATTCCCAGACGATACGTTGGAGGTGCAGGGACAATAGCTTAATTCCTCACAATAAAACATTGTTTGTGCCAACTGAACCTTCGTTACTCCTTACTATATCCAGTTAAACAGAAGATCATTAAAGAAGATTGTACACATCTCTTTACAAAACCTGCAGAGGTGCGCTCAGGGCTAGAATCTAGAGGAAAGACAGCTATACCAGACAAGGGAATGCAGAAGGGCTTCTGGCAACCCCAGAGGTGGCAGCGAAGGACCGACGGAAACTGCTGAGTCTCCCATCTGGGGAACAGACAGCAAAAGAATGAGCCAAGGTGATAGAAGAGATTGAATAGCAGTATGGTCTGGTCATGGGCCTGTTGCAGAACGACACAAATTCCCATGATGGGCAGGACACAGACGACCTGGCTGAGACTGAACTGGAACTATGACAGGAGCCAGACATCACCCCGATGTCAGACTTGGCGCACTGACTCTTTCCTTTTGTATCCTTACTACGTTTAAGTATGGGCGTAAGTGAGGGTGTGGGTTCAATATAGCTGCAGACATGTTCAGACATACTTACACAGGGGGGAGGAGTGGTACATAAGTTTACTCGTTAATGCAATGGGAGATCTCACAAGAGCTCAATTTCACACATACCTGTGTGAATGGGTCCCTCCACACACCGGGATGGAAAATGCATGAAGGCACACTTTCATGATGCTAGTTCGTTGGCAAGGTAGTTTTCAAAACCTGGACCTGGTCTGGGGAGTTGGGTGTTTTATAGTCACTGACCCAAATACTCAAGCTTCCATATTTCAGAGCAATAGTTTCCGACACATGTGGTGTAACTAGATTAGATGGCACTCTTTTTGCCTCTACTTCTCTGATGACTGAACGACTTAGGATGCCATCACGTGGGTACAATATTTTCACCTGGAACATTCGGGGCATGGCCACACCCACCAAGAGAAATAGAATACATGCATACCTCATACCTCAAACGTCGGAATGTTTGTATTGTCCGCCTGCAGAAAACACGCGTCTGCCAACTGAGCTGTGTAAAATGCGCAAGAAATGATGAGGCACAGTAGAGGGGGCTTCATATTCTAATTATGCCAGAGTGTCCTTATTTGGGTTCTGCCTGGAGTTCCTTTCACTGCTTCACGTACTAAGATAGACAGGGCGAGCTGATTTGTGATACTGGGGGTCTCCTGGATGGAGAAATGCTCTCTGTAATTGCAGTACATGCCCCAAATGCTAATCTAGCAGATTTTTTAACCACCCTTACTCTAGTCTGCATTACCCATGTATATGGGGTGCCGACTTTAATAGTGTTTTCGAGGTGGACTTAGATAGATCAACCCCACCCCTGCCGGGAGCACAGTCCCTATTTGCAACATGACATCTGGTCCAGTGGGAGACGTATTCCCTGGAAACAGAAATGTGGAGTGCCCTGCATCCAGTAGATGGAGAGTATTTATTCTACTCAGGGGTGCATTAACTACACACATGAATAGATTTGTTTTACTTCAATGTGGAGGCACCGATGAGAGTTTGTAGTTTGGGATACTTCGGGGGTACTCTGTCAGATCATAACCCCTTTAATCTAACGCTGCTATGGGTGGTTGCGCACCGGCCTGAATACCGACATGACGACTCCCACCAGGGCTTTTATAAGATCCAGTGCTTAGGGACAAGATGGCAGAACATAAACTTTGCACATAATGCCAGGACTCCTTCCAATGGACTAGTTGTTTGGGATGCGTTTAAAGTGGAGATGGAGGGCACTACATTCACACTGACCATGGGGTAAAACGGACCCCGAGGTGTGAGGTAGGTAGACTGGAAGGCTGCATACGCAACAGTGCAATCAATTCCATCTTATAGGAGCAGGTGCGAGAATCACTGGCACAAATGAGAGTCGAATATCGTGCACTGCTAACCCGCTTGGGTACTCTCGAATTCAAAGAATATACTGCCAAGCAACATGCCGAGGGAGATAAGGCGGGTCGCGTGCTTGCCTGGCTGCTCAGATCAGAGATCCCCAGAACTTTGATAGGAGCTATATACAGGATGGCCGGGGACAGATTGTGGACGTACTAAGTGAGATAAATGCGGTCTTTAAAAACTATGACTAACTATATGGTCTACCATGGGAACTGACAACAGAGGAGATACAGCACAACCTAGACCATGTCACACTACTGGTACTGAACACTACATAGCACTCAGAGCTAGATGAACCAATTCACCTACAGGAACTATGACTGGCCATTGCTCAAATAGCCAGGGCTAAAACTCCGGTCCAGATGGCTTCCTGGTAGAATTGTGTGCCACTTACAGTGCCATGCTGGCACTCTGTCTGTTACAGGTATATGAGAAGTCACAACGACTGGGATATGCCATCCTCCATGCAGGATGCTCTAATAACTGCCGTTCCTAAATCTGGGAGAGCCACCTCCTGTTGGGCTCATATAGGCTGTTGTCAGTAGAGAATCTAGACTACAAAATACTGGAGAAGGTACTCACCAACAGACTAATCCCATGGAACAGAGCTTAATACATCGTGGCCAGAATGGATTCCTCCTGGGCAGGAACACATTCCTACATTTGCACTGCCTCTTCAGAGTTATGGACTGGGCCAAGGGTATAGAGGCAGACATTTATGACACCCAGGAGATATAGGGCCTCCTTATGATGTGAGTGGGACAGACATGCCGTCGTTGTCAGTCCCAGCGACATCTATGTCCCCTGTTAGACAGCCGCATTACGATGCAATGGTTCGGACCGCATTGCTCCAGGGACCGATGACAGCTTCGGACAGGCTCAAGGAGCCCATCGGCCCATTGCATTACCCACAATGGAGGCAGTGCGCCTTCTCAGGCACTGCCGTGGGGATTAGGATCCACTGTTCTACCAGCCATTTTATGTCGCTTCTTCTAACGTGAAAAGGCTGGCAGAAAGGCTTTTTTGGGGCCCTAGCAAGGCACGTGTCCCCCGTGGCACTTTGCTATGGGCAAGTGGGGCTAAACATCCCTGCATTGTGTGGCAGGCTCCGCATGGGTATTTTTAGGTAATTTTAGGTACCATTTCTTTGAAGCATCGTTTAACAAAATGTGTTGATGCATGCTAGTATTTCCCAAGAATAGTCATAATGGAAAATCAGTGTAACCAGTTGCAACAAAATTATAGAGAACATGAAAATAAACAAGTATTGGCAAAGTCAATAGGTATGACTGTTGGTCAGGCCTGTGGTTATGTAAATGCGTGCCTTGTTTTGACGTGGGTTTTGTAAAACTTTATTGTTGTGGAAGCTGCCGGGCAATCATCATTATAACAAACATTGGAAATAGCAAAAATATTTTTGGTCTCAAAAGTCAAAACATTGCCACAGTAGTTCCTGTCACTGAACAAAACTACTTTACAGCCAATATGCTTCCTGTGAAAGAGCAGAATGCTGTCACTCACAGTCAAGCCAGCTGTTAAAATGGCAGACCTAAATAGGGGCCCAATTTTGAAAGAAAGTCACAAAAGTTCACCCATGGTATATGTCCTTGCATTAGTACAGATTTACGGCTTTAATGAATTCACAAGAATTTAGAGAAGTTGGTCAGGAAATTGTACTCTTAGAAAATATTTGTGAACTGCATTTTAGCACTGGTAAATAATCACGTGTAAATTTCCTCATGCGAAAATCTGTTGCGCGGTAACAAGTTCACTTTCCCATTCACCACTTTTTTCCCCAACCCTGGAAGAAGTTTTACCTCTGCCCTTGTCAGGAGCAAATTTCCAACCTTTCTCTATATGGGAAAATATTGGAGAAAAGCAGATTAAAACTCCCAAAACATGCAAGATAGTTGGTTTGCACAGACTAAAAACAGCATTCAAACAATGGGGAACTATTGCTTATCGCTACCTCCAGCCCCAGTATGTAGATCTGTGGAGAAGTGGCAAAACCAGAGAATTGCTAGTATTTAAACTCTACTATGGTATGAGCTCTGGCATAATCAGAGAGGCTATTATCAGGGCTCTCATATACGAGATTGCTGCCATAATTTGTCGCCGAACTACATGACATCAAAAGGACAAATGGATTTTATTACAGGACAAGTAGTTTTATGAAGCACCCTGTCCCATGGACAAGTAGATATTTTAATAAACCTGGTCAATTTATGCTACATGGAGCATTGGTATGGCAAGTGAACATTACTTGGAACACTGTGGGGGTTAAGCGGGGGGGGGGGGGGGAGGAAGGCGGGGGGAATCCATTCCCTCACAACCACTTCAAGTTGTACTGACACGTAGGACAGTTAGGCAAGTGACTGCCTACCTATTCTCAGTACTGATACATACAACAGGGTAAAAGACAAGGTTTTTGAAGGATTGGTGGGAACAACGCCTGGGGACAGAATTTAACAAAACTCAATCTCTGGGCAATTTTAAACGTACCTCTAGAAGCTCTACGTTTCGGTATACTCAATGTAATTACATTTATCATACCTACTTTACACCGAAACAGATAAGTCACATGTATCTGGAAGCATCCTCTCGCTGCCTTAGATGTAACGACAATGATGCAGATTTTTAACATAGGGTGTGGCACTGCTCTGTGATTGGCCTGTTCAGGAACGATGTTCTTGAGCTTTTGACTGAGGTACCAGGGAGGCCCATACCTAAAGAGCCACAGACCTGTCTTTTTGGCCAAATGACCTGCCCAAAGCCACTCCAACACGTATACTCCTTCTTTGACTTAGCCCTTATTTTAGTGAAAAGGCCTATTGCCATGATACCAGCGGTTGCACACTCGACTCGAGACTGGTGGAAAGACATCTTAAGATCAACGCATGCAGAGATTACTGTATTATCACACCCATCCGGTAGAGGAGATGGAGGGGAGCGGTTCTCGCAGTAGGAAGCATATCTAGAAGAGGTGGAGGCGAAGTGGGATATACACCCACCCTAGAGAGATGAGTCACTCTGGTTGTACATGAGTGATACCAGACACTTTACTGCATTAATTTACAAGAAATTGTTCATACATACTTCAAGGGGATCGTGGATATTTTGACATTGACAGCAGGAGATGCTGTCGACTATAATAGTGATACTGGCACACATGTTAGGGGTACTAGCATTGATGTATTGAGTCAATTGGGAACATGGACGTAATTTCTTTTAATTTGAGTTTGTTTGTTATTTGTTCTGTTTATATTTGTGACACGTGTATCTCCTCACACAACTGTTTCATAAATGTGCTCCGATTGCTCGCTATTGACTATAATGTTGCTATGTAAGCTGACAAGGTTATATTTAAGATGCTGCAGTACGTGACACTGAGTTCGCCCACGAGTTAGTGCGCAAACTCTGGAGATCCCCTTCAACTTATATGAGTAATGAGTTAAAGCCACAACTGTGCAGTATCGCTTGTTGTCACAGGTATTATGTTTTATGCTGCAGAAAAACTCAATAAAAAAAAGACATCCCAATCAGCATGAGTATTTTGACCTCTATCTTGTTGGAGGTGAGAGGGAGGCCGACACCCTAGCCCTTTAAGACCTTGCTTCGATCTCTGTACCTGCCAAAGACTTGCATGTAGCAGGCAAGAGAGAAATTCAACAACTTTCCTCCCTACTGCACACACACTCTACTGCACCCAGCAGCAGCCAGCAGTACAAAGACAAATAAAAGCAGGATGGCAGCGGTAATTTAGTTCTATAGCAAACCACAAAATTACCAAATGCTGGAGGCTCTGCACTCCATGGACCTTGGTATGAGGACATCCTCCAGTCTCCCAGGTCCAGAACAGATAGAATCTGAGCCAATGAGAGCATTTTAAATGTATTCTTCCACATGAAGGTACTCTTGGGTTGAAGGTCCAGGAGAGGCTTGCAGCCCAAGTCGTTTTTCAGGATGAAGAAGTAGTGTGAATAACAACTCTCACCACGTGTACCCACTCAATTGCACCATTGGAGAATATAGAACAAAAGTTACTTACCTGTAAACTGTGGTTCTCCAGTATTGGTGTCTTTCATAGATTCACATGCTTGAATCATTTCCCGTTGTAGAAATGGGAGTCCCACAGTACATAAAATAGCAATATATATATATATATATATATATATATATATATATATATATATATATATATATATATATCTATATATATATATATATACATACATACATAGTATAGCAATAGTATAGCTTAAAAAAATACATAGGTAGTATTGTAACATAGCAATCAATAGGAAAAAAGCTGTCACTTTATTAGCTCGTCCAATTCATTAGATATAGTCCAAACTCCAGCCAATCAGCACCCTCTAGAACCCTCTCCCCAGAGACTCAGAACCTCAGATTTTCTAGCACGAGAGTGACGTAATAGTCAAGTAAAGGAGGAGAGACTCTATGGGGAGGTGGGTGGGTCGCATGTGAATCTATGAAAGACACCAATACTGGAGAACCACAGTTTACAGGTAAGTAACTTTTGTTCTTCTCCAGTATTGGGGTGTCTTTCATAGATTCACATGCTTGAATCAGAATAGATAGCAGTAACTCCAAAACTGTACATAGTCAGTTATATATACATGTACATATATATATATTCACTGAAAAAACCATAGGTTTCACACAAGTTATAGTTAGCGGACATTTTACTGATAAAAAACCATTGAAATTCCACGTTATAGTTAGTGCAGGCAACTATAACTCACGCGACCGCAATCCTCTGCTGATGCTAATACTGTATTTAGACACTTATTTGCCCATGTCTTCTTCCATTAAATTTTAGCTATACATATATTACAAATATTTTTTTTTCATAAAGACACATATGTCATCAGCAGAGGATTGCGGTCGCGTGAGTTATAGTTGCCTGCACTAACTATAACGTGGAATTTCAATGGTTTTTTATCAGTAAAATGTCCGCTAACTATAACTTGTGTGAAACCTATGGTTTTTTCAGTGAATTTGCAAGGTTTTTTAAATGCTAATTCCTAACTATAACGTGTGTGAAACCTATGGTTTTTTCAGTGAATTTGTATGTTTTTTTAAATGCTAAGTTACTTTACGCCGTTCGTGGCGTGCGCGCCCACTTTACGCAGTTCGTTCCGTGCACGCACGGTGGGCACGCGGTGCGCTACGCGCACCGCGTGCCCACGTTACGCTAGATGGGCCATGTACGCACGATGCGCTTCGCGCACCGTGCGCACATGGAGGACATATGATGCGCTTCGTTGTGAAAGGTAATATTAAATTTTTTTACCAGCTGTAATAAGCCATGCACAAATGGTGACCTTCGGGCACCATTTGCACATGGGGTGGGGAGAGTATGGATATTTTTTTTTTTTTAATAATTTTTACCGTACGCGTACGGTAAGCGTAATCGGCGAAATTATCGAAAAATTTAAAATTCCGTTTTTGACCTTGGGGGATCTTTGAGGACTCCCTCAACATGGCTAGGTGCTTAGGAGCTGTCGAAACAGCCCCTTTACATGTTTTTTGACTTTGTTTTTTAACCCCCTCTCAGAGTGCGAGAGAGAAAATGGCGGCCGCTCCTTCCTGGTTTCGACCGATTCGAATGTTTACTAAGATCTAACAGCCAATCAGAATCGCGCTCGCGCACGTCACCGTACGCGTACGGTAAGCGCACCGTAAGCGCACCGTAAGCTGGCTCAGATATATATATTGATTTAAAGGCTATTTTCTCAGAATCTACTGAACAGATTTACACCAAACCTACAAAAGGCACTTCCTTGACCTGTAGACTACCTCTCTGCCAAATTTCAAGGAACTCTGTTCAGCCGTTCGGGCTGTAGCTGTGTCTAAAGGTCCTATGGAAAAATGCATGGGAAAAACGCGTTTTGGGACCCCCTTTTATCTCAGCCCCCGCTTGACGAATCCCCCCGAGACTTTCAGGGTAGGAGCGGAGCGGAGCGCCCCATTAGTTTTGAAAATTTCGCGAGGATTCGTCGACCGGCGCCAAAGTTATTCAAAATAGAATGTTGCGGTTTTCCTATGGAAACAGGGTCCTAACTATAACTACCTACTGGCGACCGCCAGTAGGTAATATATATATATATTATATATATATATTTTTATACATATACATATATATCATTGCATGATAAAATATGTATTCTGAAACATACATCATAAGTACATTCTATACAGGAGGAGGGAAGAAACAGAGGCTTACCTTATTTAAAAAGATTACGTAGCACTGCTTGCCCCACGGCTGTGTCCGAATTGTCTGCAGCATCAAGAGAGTATTGCTTGGTAAAGGGTGTCTGCTAGACCATGTTGTAGCTCTACAAATTTGATGAAGAGGCACACCGGCAAAAAGTGCAGTCGAAGAGGAGTCTGCTCTGGTAGAGTGTGCCTTGACCGTTCTTTGAAGTGTCTTCCCTGCTTGTTGATGACAGAAAGAAATTGTACTAGATATCCATCTAGCGATAGTCTGTTTGGTTATTGGATGCCCTTATGCATCATGCCATAAGGCAAAAATAGTTGATTAGTTTTTCGAACACTAGCTGTCTTTTGTTAATAAAATTTAAAATACCTTTTGACATCTAAGGAGTGTAAAGCCTTTTCGGCTGGCAACTGAGGATTAGGGAAAAAAGTCTTTAAGATGACCGGCTCATTTAAGTGGAAATCAGAAGGCACCTTTGGGATAAATGCCGGGTTAGTGCGGAGCACCACTGAGTCCTTGGTGAATTGAAGAAAAGGCGGTTTGACAGTAAAAGCCTGTATGTCGCTGACTCGTCAAGCCGAAGTAAGAGCCAAAAGCAATGAAGTCTTCCAAGTGATAAATCTAAGATCAGCCCTATGAATGGGTTCAAATGGGACTTCATAAGTTGAGCTAGCCCAACCTTTAAATGCCAAGACGGAGGAGGGTTTCGTATTGGCGGGAACATCCAAAATAAACCCTTGAAGAATTGTTGAATTATTCTAGAAGAATAAAGAGAATTGGAACCATCTTGTAGAAACCTGGAAATTGCTGCCAGAAAAACTTTAAGGGTAGCATGAGATAACCCAGATTTTGCTAATTGCAAGAAAAAAGGCAAGAGTTGTTCTGGCGGAGAATGAACTGGATGAACATTTGAAGCCTCACACCAAATGCAAAATCGTTTCCACCTAAGTTTGTAGGTCTGGCATTAGCAAGGACCTCCCTGCAGTCCGAAGGAATCACTAAGTTGGCAAACTCATAGTGCTCAGGCGCCAGGCCGCCAATTTCAGAGATGCCGGATCCGAATGGCAGACTTGCCCCTGATCGGTTGTAAGAAGATCTGGAATTGGACGAAGTACTATCAGATCGCCCTCCGACAGAAGGAGTAGCTCTGAAAACCAAATCTGGCGAGGCCACCTGGGGGCTATGAGAAGAATGCGACATGGCTCCCTCCGCATCTTCCGAAGCACCTTTGGGACTAGAGGAATCGGCGGAAAAGCGTAAGCATAGATTTTTGACCAATTCATCAAAAAAGCATTCCCGTACAACCCTGGTTGGGGAAGCCAGCTTGCGTAAATTTGGCATCTGCGGTTCTGACTGGTTGCAAATAGGTCTAGATTGGGCCGTCCACACCACTGAAAGATGCTGTCCAGCGTTAGCTGATGAAGTTCCCACTCGTGGTTGGACGAGATTGGCCTGCTCAGGGAATCAGCCAGAGCGTTGGACACTCCCGGAACATGAAAGGCTAAAAAAGTCATTTGATGTCAAATCACCCAGTTCCAGATCTGCTGCGCTTATAGAGACAGCAGAGTGGACCTTGTACCCCCTTGTTTGTTCACATAATTCATGCTTGTAGTGTTGTCCGTCCGGATCAACACTGAAGCACCTTGAAGGAGGGTGCGACAAGATCGTAATGCCAGGAATATCGCTAGTAATTCTAGAAGGTTTGTGTGCCACGTTCTTTGCAGAGCATTCCATTTGCCCTTGACTGTGAGACCTTGAAGATGTGCCCCCCATCCCTCGAGGGAAGCATCTGTTGTAAGGATGACACTTGGATCGTCTGCTACAAAGGAGCGGCCTGCTGACAACTTTGTTTTGTGAGTCCACCATAGCAACGCTTTGTGCATTCGAGAAGTAATGACGATCACATCGACCCCGAGACCTGATGCCATTGTTTGTCAATTTCCTCTTGTAATGGTCTCATCTTGAGACGGCAGTTGGGAATTAAGTGAATGCAGGAAGATAGCATCCCTAGAAGCGACTTGAACTGTCTAACAGAAACTGACTTTCTTGCCCGTAGAAGAGATGCCAGCTTGGAAATCCGTTGTTGTCTTTCGTTTGAGACATACGCCTTTGTTGTCTGAGAATTTATCCTGGCTCCCAAGTAAGTCCGAAACCTGAGAACGGGTGAAGTGTGACTTATCCAGGTTTATGGACAGGCCCAGTGACTGAAATAGAGACCCGCATATTTGAGTGTGTCTTGTTGCCACTGCAAATGACTGCGCCTTGATAAGGCAGTCGTCTGGTAGGGAAAAATGTGGACGCCCGCTTGACGAAGATGTGCAGCCACCAGTGTCAAAACCTTGGTGAACACTCGGGGCGCAGAGCGGAGGCCAAAGGGAAAGACTTTGAATTGAAAGTCTCTGCTGGCCACTCTGAAGCGCAGGAATTTTCTGTGTCTGGGTAGAATGGGGACATGAAAATAGGCATCTTGAAGATCCAATGTTGTCATGTAATCTCCTTGAGATAGAAACTGAAGTACTTCTTGGAGAGACAACATTCGAAATGATTGCTTTTTGAGAAATTTGTTGAGGGAACGGAGGTCCAGGATGGGGCGCCAATCCCCTGACTTTTTCTTGATGAGGAAGAATCTCGAATAGAAACCTGCACCCCTTTGTAACTTTGTAACCACTTTGATCGCTCCTTTGTGTAACATTACTTTGATTTGGCATAAGAGTTCCTTCAGATGTGCAGGAGGAGGACCTCTGGGAGGAGAATTTGGGGGAGATTTTTACAAATTACAGGTTGTGCCCTCTGGACACTATGTCCAAAACCCATCAATCTGTAGTGATGGCTGACCAGTTTGAGAAGGAATGGGAGATTCGTCCTCCAACTTTGGCTGGGTTGTTGAGCAGAGTGGTAGGCAGGTGGCGGTTGTCACTGCTTTTTTGAAGAAACTCTGCCTCTGTACGAAGATTTTCCTTTGTACTGTTTATAGGAGGCAGCTGGAGGTTGACGATACGTTTACTGCTGCTGCAAAGAAGAGTACCGATTTTGACCCTTACACTGTCTGTTCTGATTGTAGCCTCCTCGAAAGGAATAGGAGGATCCATGACCCCTCGCTGCATGAAAAGGCTGCTTTTTAAATTGTAATATGCCCAGAGCATGTGCAGTATCAGTATCCTTTTTAATTGTTAGGAGGGCATCATCTATGTGTTTTCCAAAAAGCGATTCTCCGTCAAAAGGCATGTCAATAATCTTTGTTTGCACTTCTTGGCGGAAAGAGGTAGCCTTTAACCAACCCTGCCTTTGGAGAACTGCTGCACCTGCCAATTGACGAAACCCTGTGGTTGAGATATCCACTGCACAATCGATGATCTTGGCAGAGATCTTCTCCCCCTCCTGGAGAATCTTTAAAGCTTTGGTCTTTGAATCTTCAGGCAACAGATCAATAAAAGTAAGAAATGTCTGACCATATTTGCCTATCACAGCGGCCGAGAATGGCAAGGGAATTAGCCGCACGGACTGTAGTTACTGCCATGGTTGAACATTTTTTGCCAATATTATCAAGGCGTCTGCCTTCCCGGTCAGGAGGAGCCGACAATGGAGAAGAGGGATTCCTGGCATGACGCTGAGCTGACTGCGAGATAACCCGAATCCGGCTTCGGTTGACCAATTAAACAGGCCGGCTAATTGTCTGGTGCTATGTATTTTTTATCCAAGCGCGGCAGAACCACAGGAATGGAGGCAGGGCTTTTCATAACTTTCAAACCCTCCTGCCAAATGAAATCTATGATAGGAATCGCCCGCACCTGTTTTTGAGGTTGATACTTGAAATCATATAAAAAACAATCCTGATCCTGTGAAACTATAGGGAGCTGAAATCTTTTGGCTGCTCTGTCCATGAGAACATGAAAACCACCTATATCCACAGGCGGAGATTCCACAGGAGTAGGAGCGGTAGGCGGCGGTGTGTCAATCTGATAATTGTCCAATTCAGTAAGTAGGGATCTATCATCCAACTCCCCTTCTTCTCTGTCCTCATCAGTTGAATGAGTGTCCTCTATAACGTGAGCAGTAGATGCCATCGGAGAAATAGGAGGAGGCGGAACAATGATTGAAGAAGTTGGAGGAACAGGTGTTTGAGGAACCGAAGAAGCTGGTTCTGAAGGAGGGAAATGGCAGTAATAGTCATCCAGCATGTGCTGCAAATTTGTAATAAGCGATGAAGGCATTTGCGCAGTCGGATTTTTAGACTGTGGTTGGAATTGTGGTCATATTCATGTTCTTCATCAAGGTCCTGGCACTTAATGAGGAGCTCTGATGGACTGCGAGCTGCTCGAAACCTCTCATCCTCTTCTGAATCTTCTTTGTCTGCCCCATAATCCAAGAGTTGTGCTGGAAGATTTGGAGAGGCTTGAATAGGCAATAAAAGGTCCATTGAAGATTGCCTTCGTTGAAGCAACAAGCTTTTCCTAGATTCAGATGACGGCAGAAGAGATGCTGAAGGCTTTAAAGGCACTAAAAGCATCAAACCTGTAGATGAAACCAATGGTTCCGTCGACAAAGCAGCCGCCGTCGACGAAAAGCATACTTGACCCTCCATATGTAAAGTCTTCAACATCATCGACGAAGCCACCGTCGACGACGCAGGCGTCGACGAAGCAAGCGTCGGCAAAGCAAGCGTCGATGGGCAGGTATCGACGAGGAGCGCGTCGATGGGACTACTCGAATCTTGGAAGTTCCTGTCGTCGGAGAAGCGCCCGTCGAAGAAAGAGTCTTCTTGATCTTCGTCGATGAAGAGAAAGCAGCTGACTTAGGCTTCACCATCACAGAAACCAGCGTCGATGGAGAAGACGTTGTCGACAGCAACATAGCAGGCTTAGGTGACGAGAAAGTAGTCGTCGACGTTGTAGTAGTGACGACGGAGGACTTTGTCGACGGCGGAATTGACAACGAGTCCGTCGACGATAAGCCAATTTTTTGAGGCAAAGAAGACTCTGACAGGGTTTTTGATGCCTGAGACTTAGATCTCGGGGGCATAGATGATGTAGAGTGACCCTTGAGGGAGGCAGAAGTCCCTTTGACGTTGAAGGCTGTCCATCACGTTTGGAAGAGTGATGTATCTTTGGTACATTGGCCTTAGGAGAAGTCAACTCCACCTCACTAACCCTTTTCTTAGAGGCAACAGTCTTAAGAGAGGAATCACTCTCCACATCAGAAACAGGGTCATCCTTATTTTTAAGCTTCTGTAGCCACAGAAGTAGTCGACCTTCTCTATCCCTAAAGGTCTTCTGAGGAAAAGTCCTGCATATTTTACAGTCTCTCACCTGGTGATCAGGGCGAAGGCAGTAAATACATTTCTTGTGAGGATCCTCAGAATGAAGACATAATTTTCCACAAGACTCTAAGTGTCTGAAGAGTGATCTCTTGGTAGTAGACATTGTTGAGAAGTTGTAGGTTGAACTCTGAAGAGAAGAGTTGAAATACTGAGCAGAGCTCAGGGAGACGCCCTTCACACGATGTACGGTAGAAAATCTGACGTTCCGAGTCTCTGGGGAGAGGGTTCTAGAGGTCCTGACACCTGATTGGCTGGAGTTTGGACTATATCTAATGACTTGGACGAGCTAATAAAGTGACAGCTTTTTTCCTATTGATTGCTATGTTACAATACTTCCTATGGAATTTTTTTAGCTATACTATTGCTATACTATGTGTATATATATATATATATTGTTATTTTATGTACCGTGGGACTCCCACTTCCACGACAGGGAATGATTCAAGCATGTGAATCTCTGAAAGACACCCCAATACTGGAGAATAGGTGTTCCTCCTGCAGTAGGATAGACAGATACTCCTCCAAAATTTGACCCTGTGGGAGGAATATGGGGTGGGGTGGAAATGAAAGGCTGAGGTAGCTCCTTTGGATAATATATAAAACCCTTATGTGAGATGTTTTGAAGCGCCAACCTGGGATGAAATATGAAATTGTGCCTCTCGCTGCCACTAAGAATAAACTAAAGCAGCTTGGTGGCCACTGTAGCAGGGGAAGAGGAGCTGAAAGACTGGTGCCCCTGCTGACTTGTAGGATGTCTGCTGATGGAACGTCTGATGTCCTGAAAAGACTGGGCAACACTGGCTGGGAAGGTTGCCATTGTTTATAGGCTAATCCCATGGAGTAGCCTTTACATTTGCATAACTGATGGTGGAATTGTTTTGTAGGAATCAAAAGCCCCAAGGAAGAAGAGCATATCCTGAATATGCCACGCCAAAGTAAATAAATCTCAAACAAAGCACCTCTGGGTAGAAAGATGACAAAAATAAGTACTTGGATGAGAAAGGGAGAATAAGAGCATGAAGATTACCAGTAAGTAACAGAGCCATTACCTCCTCATTCCCTTACACATCCTATTATTTACTCCATGAGGATGTACCCAAGCAGTAATTTTTCCTCATGACCCCCAAACTCATAAAGGGACTACCAGCAAACAGTAGTAATTCATCACCAACAGCATCCCAATGACCAAAACGAAGTGGATAAACCAAACAGGAAGAGACATCAATAGACACAACACTAGATTCAACAATGCCAAAAAACCCAGAAACGACACACATCTATCCTGGGTCACTGCGAAGGGTGACAACCCTTACTGGTACCTCAAAGAGTGCAAGGAAAGGGATCAGTACTGCTGATAGGTCCTGGCGGATACACAAACACACAAAGTTATTAGCGGAATGCTTGAAAATAGTCTAACCACTGGCAATTACTCAGGGTTGCATTCCAACTAATCATTTTTTTGCCCACTCAGCCACCTCAGATCAGCCCTAGCGAAATGCAAATCAGTTCTGATACTGCTCCAAAAGGAACAATCCAGAGTGAACTACCAAGGCAAGTCCTTAGAACTGGAACACAAGCAGCACAAGACTGGTTACTGCCTAGTTGGTCCTCTTCCGTTGAATGCAGTTTGGTTTCAATGGCAAAAATAATGGCTGCAATGCTACCCTGAGTGATTGTCAGTGGTTAGACTATTTGACAGCATTCCTCCTATAACTTTTTGTGTTTCTAAAGAACTGGTGGATGCCATCTCACACACCATGGGACAGGACCAGTCATAGAGCATCCTACCTTTCTCAGAGTATTATAATTGGGGTCAAGAGGGTTGGCATGCTTCTATTTTTGAAAAAAATCGACGACTCACATCTAAAAATTCGGGAATATCAACAAACAAGTATTCTGAATCACAATCACCTACCAGGCACACAAACACAAATGTTGCTGCACCATAAGCAATCCACAAGTGTCACTGCAGTAGCCTTCAGGTTGTCAAAAGTGATATCAAACAAGAACTTTGTCAAGGTCTCCATGAGAGCTATTAATTGCAAGCAACTAACTCATCATGGATAGATGCTGATAAAGACTCAAAATCAGAGGCTTGAAGGCATAGAATGCATAGATTGGCACACTCAGGAACAAACTAAAGCCCACACCAGACCTCTTCAAAGTAGACTCTACCTTCTTATCCACAAAATTTGCAACTACCATATTTCCAGTCATGCAGCCCGAGAAGCCAGCATGGAATCCAAGGACAGGGGACTTTGGAAGATCTGGGTATGCTTTGGTAAAAGAGATAGGCAAACAAGTTACTTACTTTTAGTAACGCCTTATCTCGTAGAAAGTCTATCTAGCAGCAGATTCCTTACCTTAGAATTACCCCAGGTGTCAGACTGGATCCAGATTTGCTTTTTTTGTGAGCAGTATGTCCGCGCGCTGGTAGGTGACATAGTTCCGCTCTGTGTGGCTTTGTTCGCGCTGGAAGTGGCGTGCGAAGTGCCTACATAGGCGCCACCCCAGCATGCTGAAGTCTTTTTTTCGTAACTTTCCACGCCAGGAACGTGGAGCCATGAATGAACACTGACCACTGGTGTGGAAAACTAGGGACCTGAAAGGGGAACAGCCTTGACACTAGAAATCTGTTCACAGAGCAGGGAGGATGGGCGGGTCGGTAAGGAATCTGAAGCTAGATAGAATCTTTACCAGATAAGGCGTAATGGAAGGTAATTAACTTGCTCATCTGATAGAGACTTCCAGCCACAGGTTCCTTACCTTAGATACCCAAGACATACCTTTCCGGAGGTGGGGCTGAGAAACAATTTCACACTAAATCGTCCTGTAGGACCAAACTGGCAAAATGCCCATCCCTACGGACCTGACTGTCCAGGCAGTTGTGCTTTGTTGACGTGTGTAGTAATGCCCATGTTGCTGCTAGGCGGATGTCCAGGACCGAAACTCAGTCTTCTAACACATTAGTTGCAGCCTTTGCTCTGTTGGAATGAGCACGCAAACCCTCAGGGGGTTGCGTCTTGACCAGTGCGTAGCAGATTTTGATGCAGAGCACAATCCATCGAGAAAAATTCTGCTTCTGCACAGTCTTCTCCTTCCTGGCTCCAACATACCCCACGAAGAGTTGGTCGTCCACCCAAAAATCTTTTGTGCAGTCAAGGTAGAACAACGCTTTTTTTGGGTCCAGGCTGGTGGAGTTGCTCCTCTTCCTTAGAGGGATGCGGCAGAGCATAAAAGGTAGGCAGGGTGAAGGACTGATCCACGTGAAAGGGAGTGATAACTTTTGGCAGAAACGAAGATCTAGTGTGAAGAATCAGCTTATCCTGTAAGATGGTTTGCTATGGAGGCGTAGATGACCAGGCCTGGAGCTCACTGACCCTCTGGGCATATGTTTTCACCAATAGGAAGGCCGTCTCTGTGGTAAGGAGCCTGAGAGGACAGTTATGCAATGACTCAAAGTGAGCATACATCAGAAATGTAAGTACAAGATTGAGTTCCCATGAGACATGACAAAGTGTGAAGGTGGAAACATATGTTAGAGACCTTTCAAAAAACTATTTACAACAGGGGATTTGAAGTGGGATGGCTAATCTGGCAACTGCAGGAAGGCTTTTCTGCACACCAGGCCACAAACTTGCCCCAGCAGCAGGCATATACCGTCTTGGTGGAAGGAAGCCTGGCTGCCAAAATAATACTGCACACTTCGGGCGCAAGGTTGAAAGCTGTCAACTGTAGCCCCTCAATCTCCAGGCATGAAGGAGGAGTGTCAACAGGTTCAGATGGAGAACTATCCCCTGAAGCTGCGACAAATGATCCTCCCGAAGGGGCAGTCTGATCAGAGAACTGATGGCCATGCTCAACAGCTTGGAATACTAAACTCTCCAGCCCAGTCCGGAGTCACAAGGATGACTTAGGCCAGGCCGTTTCTGATCTTCTTAGGAACGCTGGGAAGGAGTAGTATGGGAAGGAAAGTCATGCAGGAGGCCTGAGTTTCACTTGAGACAAAATGTCTCAGAGCGAGAGCCGCCTTGGAAACTCCAGCGCGCAGAACCGCTGACATTGCGCATTCTTGGCGGTGGCGAACAGATCTAACCAAGGCTCTCTTCAGTGCTGAAACAGACCTTGCACCACCTTTGATTGAGATGCCATTCGTGATCTACTAAGCACATTTGACTGAGTTAGTCCACCCTGGCGTTTACAGAGCCCGCCAAATGTTGAACCACCAGGAATATGTCCAGACATTCCAGCCATGTCCAGAAGTGCAGGGCGTCTCGACAAAGAGTCCACGACCCCACCCGCCCTGTTTGTTGCAGTATTAATTGGCGCTGGTGTTGTCCATGAACACCTGCACTATCCTTCCATGGACGGAGTGTAAAAAGGCCTTCACTGCCAGCCAGATCGCCTGGAACTCCAGTAGGTTGATGTAGAGTCAGGGAGAGAGGTCTGCAATTGACCCAAAAGCAGTTTGTCAACCATTATTGCAGATCTTTTGCAGCATCTTCTGAGATCTGGACCATTTCAGAGAGATTACTCTGATGCAGTGCCCACTCGAACTTCAGGTCCCACTGCAGAGCCCACATATGCTAGTAGGGATGTGTCACAAGCAGGATGCAGGAGACCATGAGGCCCAGCAGCCTCAGAGTCAGTCCCACCGAAACCCAGAATAGAGGCTGAAACATCGGTATCATAGCCTGAATATCCTGGGCTCGCCAATCGGTAAAATAGAACAGAATAGCTCTGATAAAAGGGAGTGCCTGAGAGGGAGTCAGGTGTGACTTCGGCACATTGATAAATCCCAGTGACTGCAGAAGGTCGGCCATAGTCTGGAGGTGGAAGACTGGGGCTAGCACGTCTTCAACAGCCAGTTGTCGAGATAGGGGAAGATTGGTACCCATGATCTCCGCAGATGAGCTCGAAACACTGCCATCACCAGAGGGGTGCTGGTAAGGCCAAAGGGGAGCACAGTGAACTGGAAGTGCTTGTGGTCCACCTTAAACTGTGGGTAACATCTGTGGGCAGACAATACAGAAATATGGAAATATGCGTACTGAAAGTCCAATGCCACTAGCCAGTCTCCTGGGTTCAGGGCAGATAGGACTTGGCGAGCGTGAACATTTAGAATTTCGACTTTTTGAGGAAGAAGTTGAGGGCACAGGTCTAGGAGAAAAAGGCAGCATTTTCCTTTTTGAACACCAGAAAGTAGCAGTAATAACAACCACGTCCTACTTTTGGTGTCAGCACCCGCTCTACGGTTCCCTTGGCCATGAGACACTCCACTTACTGGCAGAGTAAGTGTAGATGGTCTTCCATCAGCATGTCGCCAGTGGGGGGCTTGGGTGGCGGGGTACTCACAAATGGGAGGGAATAGACCCTTTAGACAGTCTGGAAAACCCAGCAGTCTGATGTTATCAACCTCCAATGGTGCAGGTGATGGTGTATCTTGCCTCCCACTGGTTGCCCATGATGGGTGGAGGGTGAACTAAAGAGGTTTGGAGGCTGCTTCTGCCGAGGGGGTGGACTGGCCCGACTGCTAGCTCTCCGACCCAAGGGATCTGGGGTTACCATGTCTTCGGCCAGGCAGAATCTGAGGAGCTTGCGTGCTGTGGTGGCTTGGCGAGTAAGGACGCAGCTGGAAGCTTCTTTCCATGGCTACAAAAGGAGCAAAAGGTGGACTGGGTTGGCACAGGGCCATGGAAAGGCCCAAGGACCTGGCTGTAGCTCTACTATCCTTGAAGCGCTCCAGCACTGATTATGCCTTATCTCCAAAGAGACAGGACTAATCAAAGGGCATGTCCATTAGTGAAGCTTGGACATTCCCTGAAAAGTCAGTAGTTTGTATCGAGCCAACGTCTGATCATAAACTTGGCTGCATCTCTCCCATCTGCCATAGCTTGGGAGAGTATGGCCCAGGCCTCCTCCAGAACATGAGCAGCACTTGCGCATCTGAATGCCACTGTGCATGGAAGAAATAGCCCAAAAGGCACGCAGTGTTCACTGGCTGCAGTGGTATGATGGTGGAAGAAACATTTTCTTCCCTAAGGTGTCCAGCTTCTTGGATTACCTATCTGGTAGAGTGGTAGTGAATGTGCCAGGGTTTATGCTGGAAGCGGAGGTTTGGAATACCAAGCTCTCTGGAGAAGGGTGTTGCAAAAGGAAATTGAGGTCCCCTAGGCAGGGCAACAACAGTGGGTAATTGTCCTGTTCACAGGTTACCCAGTGCTGGGGATGGACCAGGTCCCAAGCAGGACATCTGTAAGGGCTTCATTAAAAGAGAGAAGTGGCTCCAAGGGGGTCACTCCCGGGTGAAGCAACTCTGTCAAGACCTTAGTCTTGACTGCCACTGAAGGCAGGCTAAGGTCCAGAACCTCAGCTGCCCTTCTCATCACCATAGCAAAAGAAGCTCCCTCTTCCGTAGCCATGGTAGTAGGAGAGACCATGTCAATATCCAGAGAAGTGTGCACTCCACTGGTGTCCGCCAATTCCTCACACCAGTCCATGTTGGGGCCTAGAAGCTGGTATTCCTCTGGGTCTAGGGGCCCCACCCATTCCTCCCCTAGTCCTAGCCCGTAACCATAGGGCTCAGGCTCTGGTCTGGAGGGCAACACTCCAGGCGGTGCCAGAGCTGGCGTCGTACAACACCCCTCCGGCTCCGTGTCAGAGTCAGGGATGAGAATGGGGACGGCACCATCAACATCGGGCCCGACGTTGGGGGAAGGTCGAGAAGGTACGACTGATGCCGGGGGAGGAACCGCCAGCAGGGAACCAGTAGGGGCCCCTCTTGAACATGCGGGGCCCTAAGGTGCGCCTGCGGGGAAAGGCCACTTATATATGAGATGCATGGCCTCATATAATTTGCGGAGTTGGGCGGGGGTCGGCCTGGCTCCCAGAACTCAGGGAATTGCGGAGCTGACTCAGGCGCGACCACAGCACCAGGCGTTGAATGATGACACTCTGTCGCCTCGTGAGAAGACTTCAACGGACAGGGTGAAGATGAAGACCTCTTCGCCTTCTTACTTTGCTTCTTTTCTGTGGGACTTACTCGAATGCCTGAACAACTTCGATGAAGATCAATGGCTCCTTGACCAATCAGGGATCCACACCCTTGCTACGTCGCACATCGAGTGGCCAGGAGCTTTACGGACCACTCCCTCAAGGACTTGGGGTGCATGGCACGGCAGTCAACGCAAGTCTTCATGTCGTGGTTGCGCTCCAGGCACCAGAGACAAACAAGATGCGGGCCCATCATTAACATCTGTTGGTGACAGGTGCCGCAGGGCTTGAAGCCAGCTTTCCTAGTGGTAATCCCTACCACACCAGGAGAAAGATCGCAATAGACTTTGACTAAAAGTCGAAAAGAGGTCAGCCCAAAAAAATGACTGAGTGTAGTTCTCTCTGGATGTACGCTGACTGGTGTGGAAAGAAAATAACTGATGTCAGTGCGCTGGGGTGGCACCTATACAGGCTGTGCGCACGTCACTTCTGGAGCGGATGCCGCCACGCTGAACTGAACAATGCCACGTACCAGCACGCAGGGGTAATGCTCACGACAAAAGTTCCTGATACAGTCTGACACCTGGAGATAATCCCAAGGTAAGGAATCTGCGGATAGAAGTCTTTATCAGATCATGACCTCAGAGACCATTGTTAATTCACAGTCCTTCCACTCTCTTGTTAACTCAATCTCAGCAGAAATCACCAGCCCTGTGGAATATTTTGAACCAGTCTCCAGTAGGACTGGGCTGATCCTCACCCAGAGGCAATATAAAGCTAAGAGTGTTAGGCTGCCACTGCTTGTAAAGCAGCATTTGATCCATATTTGCCAAGCAGGGCACAGCCAACTCCCTCACCCTTCCTCCATTTAAATCCCCATCAGAAAAAAATAATATGAAGGTACCAGAAGGTAAGCAGGAACTGAACTATGGGTGAAATCAGAAGGAACTTTAGAGGTATATTGTTCTCAGATGCCACCTTTAGACTACCCAGCATGGACACAGTAAAGATGTCAATGGGACCTGGGCGAGAGCTTCCCTGGATGCATGTCCCCACAGCTGCCATTCACTCCCTTCAACCCAGGGTAAAGAAGGAGAGGGATGGTCTTGCTTATGTGTGGGTGATTCCCAATAAGGGTAATGAAAAATAAACTACCAGCACAGAAGAGGGCCCAAGCTGTCCACAAGGGAGCAAGCCATATGCCAGCATGAAAATACAGACCAGGGGTGATTAAAACCTCAAAACCACCAGAAAAGACAGTTTTAAATTAGAGAAATCAGGCAGAGCATGTATTACGAAAAGGTTGCTTACATTAGTTAACAATATTTCTGGTGGCTACTATATCTTTCCGTAGATTCCTTGCGTTATGAATATCTTCCACACACCAAATTAAATCCAGAAATGTTTCTACAAGCAAATGTTCTCCAGCACTGTCAGGTGGTGCCATGCAGCCGCTATTCTGCCTGCTCATGATGTGACGACATTGGAGTATATAAGGCACAAACCTGATACACTGGCATTGTTTCCTGAAAAGTTTAGAGACCCCATGGATGCATGAGGAGAGATACCCGTATGGCATTATTGACAGTGATAATACAGCAAATATGCATGCACATCTTGGGACCTTATTAATCACAGCACTAACTCACAGAGGAGAGAGGGTGGTTAGGGAAGTGCTGGACGATATAATACCCACCAGAAATAATGTTACTGAAGGTATGTAACTTTTTCTGCTGGTGGATATTTTTCCAACAGATTTCTTACTTTCTGAATGAGTGCTAAAGCAATATCCTTCAGGAGGTGGGATTAAGTAGTGCTCATTATCCAAGTAAGTAATACAACACAGCTATGGAAAATTATTTATCACCGCATGCCTGAGCAGTTTTATCAGCAATTTTTAGCAAAAGTATGTTAAATAAAGGTGGCTGCTTGGCGGTGGAAGCAAAAGTGGCCCAGGTGGAGTGGGCATGAATGTCTAACAGAGTGTCTTTCCTGACCAAGGCATAACATATTTTAACATAAATGATAACTCAACTTGCAATTGCATGCTTAGACATTGCTTTGCCCTGCTCGGCTCTGGTGAGCCTACACAGAGTTAATCATCCACTGGGTCATGAGTGTGGTTGATGTACTAAGATAACACATGCTTGGGGGCTAGTCTATGTATTTGCTCGTACTCCTTGGTGGGGTGAGGAGAAGGGATGGAAGAGAATTGGTCTAGCCCACATGAAAGGCAAGTTCTACTTTTGTTAAAAATAAAAAAAGACAAGGAAAGTGTGAAGCGTCAGTTTATCTTGATAGAACCCTGTGAATAGTCATCAGATCAAGAGGACCTGGAGTTAACCGATCCTAAGGGCCAAATCCATTGCTACTAGACAGACAGCTTTCAAAGTCAGACGTTAAACCAGGCAACTGTGTATGGGCTCCAATGGTGATGCCATAAGGAATGTGAACACAATATTCTAATTCCACTGGTCAATAATAAATGGCACAGGAGGAAAGTAATGCAAACCTTTTAGGAAAAGTGGTACTAGTTCACACTTAAACAAAGAAGGCTAGTCAGGCAGACACATGAAGGTGGCTACCGCATCCACATAACCCTTCAGAGTAGCTGCTGCCTGGCCCTGCAGTGCAAGAGACAATGCGAAGCAGGGGACGTTGGAATGGTGTCACTGAAAAAAAGATCAAAACCTGTTCCAGCAACCCACATTAATAGATTTTGTGGTGGGTTTCCAATCAGCCAAGAATAACAACCTCAGGTGGACATAAGAAATTGAATTTGCTAAGTCTTCACACATGCAGCAGCAGCATTTAATGGATGGGAAGAAGAACTTGGCAACCCTGTTGTGACAGCAGGTCTGTCCTTTGGAAGAGAGGAAGAAGGGGCTCCGTTGGTATACTAAATCCTTGCCAAGTTCGGGGAGATCAGGATTAGCTGTATTTAATCCTCCTGTAACTTCTACAGCACTCATGACAGAAGTGGGATTGTCAGGAATACGTAGAGCAGGGCCCATGAGCAGTCATACTAAAAGCATCCCCATTGAACCATTCAGAAGGAATAGTATGGCACAAAAGCAATGACATTTCATCTTCTGCCAAGACGAAGAAATGCACACATGTAAACCTCAATGTGGAGAAAATTATTTATCCATTTGGGATGTAGTTCCCACTTGTGTTCCTGCAAGGAGAGTTGACTGTTGGTTCTTATGTTGAGCGTGCCTGTGTGGTGTGCTGCTACCAGGAAAATGCCCCATTGGTGGGCCCACTGTCACAGTTGATTCACCTTCCCAACATAGGTTCCTTAACCCAAAACCATGGTATCTTTTGATGTAATGGATGGTGGTGCTGTTGGAAGACAAAACTCTTCATGGCAAGATGGACTGCCCGAGGTTCCAACACAATTATGCATAAATAGTGCTCCAATCGGACCACTGGCTTCACACTCCAACCCTTAATGTTTTCCAAACAACCGCCCCAATCCAAAGAGGAAGGGTCTGTAACTATTGTAGCCCGCAACTGTGGAGGACTTTAGGCATAGCCCACTGACAAACTGGAGGGCTACAACCCCACAACAAACCCGGTAGGACGGAATCAAAAACCTGCACTCAAGCTGAGGGGCTTCGTGAATGCTGGAACAATTGACTTCTTTAATACCGCTAAACGGTTCCTATTTGCCATCTGGGTTACGGCACCAAAATAAAGCATGAAGTCACAAAGCCTACTAGGTACAGGACTTTCAGAACCATGATGGTGTCTGAACCTGAAACTTCATAATCATATACTGAATAGCTGCAATCCTCTGCTAAGAGGGAAAGGTCTCCATACTGGTTTTGTCTAGCACTGCTCCTATTAAAGGTAGGCTCTGTGTAGGGGTGAAATGGGACTTCTGAGTGTTGATTGTGAAGCCCAAGTTGTGATGAAGTGTTATAGTGATGCTCTGTGACCAGCACAGGATACACGGACTTCACCAAGTGGCAGTTCAAAAACGAAAGGACTCCTGACCTCTGATGGGATGCAACAAACACGGCCATTACCTTAGTAAAAGCTCACAGTGCCGTCATCAGCCCTCAACACCATAACCATGAGCTGATACCTCTAACACCTCATGGTAAAGCTCACATAGCATCTTTCAGCAGGAATGATCAGCAGGTGAAAATGCACATCTTGGAGGCCAAGAGACAGCAGCTATCCCCCTGTACCAAGGACCAAGAGAACGTGGAACAGAGACAGTATCTTGAACTTGTCCTGCTGAATAAAAGCATCCAAGAAGAGAAGGTCCAGGATGGGTCTCAGACCTCTGTACTTCTTGGGAACCAAGAATTAAAGGGAGAAAAAGTCTGTGTCTCTTTCCTCCGTGTGTACTACCTCTATGCCCCCTTTTGTCAGTAGGTCAAGACCATCAGCCTCCGAAATAGACGCATGTAACAGACAGCATATCCTAGTGAAAGGAGGGTGGTCTGGAGGAATGGACAGTGAGTGTATGGTAGCGCTTCATCATGAGTGTCTCCCAATTGGTGGAGAATTGGGAGACCCTTCGGTCACCAGAAGTTGGTGGTGCAGAGGTGGGGGTGCGAGGAGTCAATGAGATTTTAGAGCAGCAGAGCCAGTGGACTGGAGCTACTTCTGTTGGTGGTGATGATATACTTTAGATCGACCAGTGGCAATGTATTTCTTAGAGCTTTTGGGTTGGCTACAAACGTTGGAACTTCCAGTACTGCTGTGTCATGGAATATACCCAAAAAGCCCTGCACTGTGTGTGGGGAGTCCGGGGATAGAGAATGTGCTATGACTCTGCTGTTTTTTAACCGCTACAGGGAAGCGTTCATAGTCTTTCCCAACAGTCGCTCACCATCGAAGGGCATGTCAATAAAGGATGCCTGGACATCTCATGAGAATCCCATTAAAATGTAAGGTGAAAGGTGTGCCCATGAATCATACCAAGATGTCTACAGAGTCCAGATTGAACTTTGGAATCTGTATGGAAGCGATCGGACCATTGTTAAATAGCCCCACGCTATTTAATATATATTTGAAACCTCTGGCAGAGATCGTCCATCCATTTGGCATAAAATTCGTCTCCTATGCAGATGATACCCAGCTCGTGGTGGCTCTCCACCACCCCGAAGGGTCATCTAACACGCTAGGCTGCTGCCTAGAGGAGGTTGCCAAGTGGATGGAACGCTCGTGCCTTAAACTTAATGGGGATAAGACGGAGCTTATGCTCCTGGGCAACTCTCCTGTCTTCGATCCGGCCTTTCTCTGGCCAGACTGCCTAGGCCCGGCTCCGGCCCCTAAAGATCAAATCAAGAGCCTGGACATCTGGATTGATCATTCCCTTACGTTCAGTCACCAGGCAGCAAAACTCTCTGCAACCTGCTTCGGGCTACTAAGGATGCTGCATAAGGTTCTTCCCCTTCTCCCTTTCCACGCTAGAAGGATCATGGTACAAGCCCTGATCTTCTCTTGCCTGGATTATGGAAATGCTTTATATCTGGGAGCCCCGCAGTATACCATTAATAGGCTCCAAGTTATTCAGAATTGTGCTGCCCGTAGACTTCTTCAGATTCCCCGTTGGCATTCTGCCAAACAGGCATTAAAGAGATTGCACTGGCTGCCTATCAAAGAAAGGATCCAGTTTAAAGCTATGTGTTTGGTCCACAAAGCTTTCTGGAAGAATGGCCCTCCCATTCGTGAGTCGTTGATTACCCCTTATCATACGAAGAGAGACCTTCGGTCATCTGGATCTTTTCTTGCCCTTCAACCCAGAATAAGGAGGACCAGATGTGGTGGCCGTTCCTTTTCATATAATGGTGCCACTGGTTGGAATGCTCTTCCGCTTCAACTACGGAAAGAATCTAACCTTCTATCTTTCCGCAGGCTATTAAAAACTTGGCTGTTTTAGTTTCCTTCTTTGTCTACTGTTCTTTGCCTGTCTGTTCACAGCGCTGGGAGGCCTATGGGTAGCCATCGCGCTCTATAAATGTCATTCCATTCCATTGTTGATCAAATGGGCAAAAAGCTTTTTCATGTGGTCAGGGAGACTGTCACGGCGACCCAAGAGGCATGTGGAATTTGCCACACAGAGATGGAGAGCACCTTTGTTTCCAAAAGCAGTGCCAAGACTGGAGCCTATAGAGGTGCAGAGGCAAGTGGAGCCACGTTTGGAGATCCCAAAATCACCAAACCCGCAAGAGCAGGCCCCCCTTTGGGAGAGAGCCAGAGGGTAATAGCCACCTGAAAAGAAATAACAAGGCCTACAGGGAAGGCCTCGAGCTGCACAGAGTCATCGGGTGGTTGCATATTCAAGCTTCATCTTTGTCAACCTCTAAATTGAGTATAACGAAGAGGAAGAGCGCAGAATCAAGGAACAGGACTCTCAACAGTCACGGGGGCTAGGGTTGCAGAGCTTTTGCCGGGGAAAATCGTTTCCAGATCCAGCCTGGCGGATATTCTTATGATGAGGAATCTGCAGGAAAGGGTATCCACCAGCAAAGAAGGCACTACCTGATAGCGATTGCACACCTCCAGATTCTCGTCACGCAGGAGGCCAACACCACTCAAACCCAAAGCGACCATGTAAAAACACAAAGCATAGAACTTTTGCCCTCTAGGCACCTCTTATATCAGGGGGTCAAACTTGTGCTCCCAGCGGCTGTCCAGACCCTGGTGGCATCATAAAGTCTGAAATAAGAGGGGGAGGTGTGATGGTAAGAGACAATGCATCAGAAGAACCGAAACCATGAACAACCTCCACCTCATACCAACCGTACAAACCACTTCATGTACACCATGAAAAAAGGAAGCCTACCACAAGAATATGCCACCACATATCACCTCTGACTTGCAGACAGAGCTCATGCCAAACTTGAAGGGAGGAGGGTACATCGCCCAACCAGCAATGCCGCTACCTCAGACGTGAAGAAGACAAAGATGGAGATAGGCCAAACTCAAGGAAGGGGAGGGGAACCAAGAGTCCTATTTGCCAGGGTGCTTGTCAGATGGTGGGCACAAAACAAAACCTAAAAAGCCAACAGGTCTGGCTTTAATGATCTAGGGCATACAAACAGCATTTGTTTATGTATTTGCAGAAGTTAGCCC
The DNA here is from genome assembly GCF_964204655.1 of Triturus cristatus. Classification (NCBI taxonomy): domain Eukaryota; kingdom Metazoa; phylum Chordata; class Amphibia; order Caudata; family Salamandridae; genus Triturus; species Triturus cristatus. Next base: position 215,372,213 of record NC_140586.1, read on the forward strand.
ATTAAAGCCAGATCTATTGCTTAGGAATCTTTTAAGTCAGCTAGAATGTCTGCCAGAAAGAGCATTGGCAAAGGCAAATAAACTTGTTTTTCTGATGAATTCTTTAAACTGCAGAGTCCTCACCTTGTGAATAGATACCAAAGCAGTACCTACCAAGGTGGTGGGTAAGTAAAAAGATTCAAACCAGGAAATCATGTCAGACCAGGCAAAGTACTCTTCCCACAAGCTGTGGCTTTCAAGGCAATAGTGCTTAGTGAACATATGTAGTTACGCCTATGTTGTGACCTGATGGATGTCTAGAACAGGCACTCCGCATGCCAACACAGTTGTACCAGCCTTTTCTTTGGTCAAATGAGCCCTCAGAACCTCTGGGGGTTGCTTCATATGGTTATTTTCAGAATGACCTTACTCTTTGCCTCAGCAAACCCCACAAAGAGCTGATCATCTACTCTATGGTCTTTGGTACGATCGACGTAAAAACCAAGAGCTTGAAGGGTCCAATCAGTGGAGCCTCTCATTCTTTTGAGGCGTGAGGTGGAGCAAGGAATGCCAGAAAGGTGACTGGTTATCTAACAGGAAATGGCATCAAAACGTTCCAAAAAAAAATGCTGTCTTGGTCCGCAACAGCAGTTTGTCTGGAAAAAAGGTGTTTTATGATTTCCTATTTGAAGGCGTAGTAGCATACAAGTAAGCATAGAGCCTACTCGTTGACGGCTGGATCAACAGGCCTTCAGGCATAGGAAAGGAGGAGCACCTGGATCAGGTCTGTGTCTGTGTCTTCTGGCAACCTGTCTATTGACTGGTGGGCAAGAGCCAGGTTTGGCTTAAGTATTGATCAGTGAGTCCATCAGGGCTTTAATAAAGGGGAGAAGACGTTCTGTGGAAGTTTGCCCAGTTTGTAGAACTTCTATCAGGACACTAGTCTTTTCTTCTACAGAAGGAAGTTGTAGGTCTAAGCCTGTCTGATCATCACAGCAAAAAAAGCTAAACATTCTGTGGAGGGGATGGAGGAAAGTTCAACCCAGTATCCAGGGAACTGTCTAACCCACTGGTGTTCTAAACGTTCATGACAAGACTGTCCTGATCATTATAGTGTGATGCATTATCCCCACCATCTCCATCACCACATTGAGTCTGAAGCAAATAAATGTGTAGGCAGAGTTCTATGCAATACAAAATTAGGTCGGACTGGCTACGCCAATGGTTATGGAGCACCCGAGTTCGGTCGAGGTAGTGTGTGTCTGGTTCACTTCAGAGTCCAATAAAATAATGGGTTCTTCCTCCTGCATTGGTGTGGACATGTGAGGGACCGGCAAAGATCGTGGAACCGGATTCAAAGTCGGGTTGGGTGTCAGCCCTTAAATAGAGGCTGACCCCTCAGTGGAGTCAAGAGGCACATAGCAGATCCACTGATGATAGCCCGACTGGAGGCCTCTTCTCATTCTTGGGGCCTGAAGGCACGCCAGAGGGAGCCGGAAGGGAGTTTCAGATACGTAGCATACCTTCTGTGAAGGCCTTAACTTTATGTGCTTTTGTCAATGGAACAGCAAATTTGGGTTGCATTGGTATAAACTGTGAAATGGGTTCCTCGATGGGGGACCAGGACCAAATTCGGGAGGCACCTTGACATCCATGCAACATCTCCTGACAAGAGTAGCGAGATGATTGAGAGCCATCCTTTAACTTCTTATGTTTCTTTTTGGATTTGGACTTACCTGGCGACTTGGAGTGTGAAGGGGACTTTTCGTACAAAAGGGCCATGAGAACAGGAATGGATCCTTGTCCTTGACCAGGACCGCCCCTTATGTGCCTTCCTGTGGTGTTCAGCGATATAGAGCTTGGCTTTGTGGTCACGGATTGCGGAGTCATGGAAAGACCCTAGGCACCAGAGACATACCTCTTAGGGATCTTTCACAGAGATCTGCTTGTGACAGTCCTGACTAGGTTTACATATTGTAGTCTTCGGAGGGGACATAATCCCTTGCACACTGAGAGAATTGTTTTTATTAAAGCGCATCAATAAGACTATAAAAAGATGAGAGAGTGAGCTCCTGATTCACGTCCAAAGGCATTGAAAGAAAGGAACATAAGTCAGTGCACAGAAGTGGCTTTGGCATCCCTTCTGGGGCGGAACTAAGCCGACATGAAGCTGCACAATGCCATCTACAGGCCCGCAGGAGAAATATTGAGGGTGGTGGTGGAAATAGTAATGGTGGTGATAACAATGGTATTGAGAGCTACAAAGCACATCAAAAGTGTATGCAGCAGTATGGCAGCAAAAGAGCCAGAGCCATGTTGTGCTGGAGCTGGTGAGCCATGCCCACCAATTATAAGCCCGGCCATCGTGTTCGTGATTCCGTGAAAATTAAAAGGTACTTAGGGAGTTATCTTAAGGTTTGCACTCAGGTCCTTAAAAAACATCGCAAAGAGCTGGCTGCAGAAAGAAAAAGATACAAAAGAATTGCTCTCTGCGTACAATGCATGCGTGAGATGAAGAACTGAAAGCATGAATAAGTGTAATTTTTATGTAAAATAGTCCCACAAGCATAGCAATAGCAGCAATCCATGGGAGGCAGAATGAGACTCTAGACCGCCCTGGCGCAGCCCTGTTTATTAATGGAAGAGGGAGGCTACGGCCATAGTACAGCCCTGTTTATTAATGGAAGAGGGAGCATACGGCCATGGCATAGCCCTGTTTATTAATGGAAGAGGAAGCATTCAGCCCTGGCACAGCCCTGTTTATTAATGGAAGAGGGACCATACGGCCCTGGTGCAGCTCTATTTATATATAAAAGAGGAAGCATACCGCCCTGGCGCAGCCCTGTTTATTAATGAAAGAGGGAGGCTAGGGCCATAGTACAGCCCTGTTTATTAATGAAAGAAGGAGCACACGGCCCTGGCGCAGCCCTGTTTATTAATGGAAGAGGAAGCATACCGCCCTGGTGCAGCCCTGTTTATTAATGGAAGAGGGACCATACGGCCCTGGTGCAGCTCTATTTATATATAAAAGAGGAAGCATACCGCCCTGGCGCAGCCCTGTTTATTAATGGAAGAGGGAGGCTACAGCCATAGTACAGCCCTGTTTATTAATGGAAGACAAGAGGGAGCACACGGCCCTGGCGCAGCCCTGTTTATTAATGAAAGAGGGAGCACACGGCCCTGGCGCAGCCCTGTTTATTAATGAAAGCGGGACCACACGGCCCTGGCACAGCCTGCCCTGTTTATTAATAAAAGCGGGACCACACGGCCCTGGCACAGCCTGCCCTGTTTATTAATAAAAGCGGGACCACACGGTCCTGGCACAGCCCGGTTTATTAATGGAAGAGGGAGCATACAGACCTGGCGCAGCCCTGTTCATTACTGAAAGAAGGAGCACACAGCCCTGGCACAGCCCGGTTTATTAATGAAATAGGGAGCAAACGGCCCTGGCACAGTCCTGTTTATTAATGGAAGAGGGAGCATACGGCACTGGCGCAGCCAGTGCAAGGACAGAATATCAAGTAAAAAATATCGATTTGCACAAATATCGTGTCGAAAAAATATCATGGGTCATGAATATCGACAGACAAATTCTCGTGGTAAGAATATCGATTTTAGGTAAGTAATGTTGATTTAAAAAACGTCAAAGTGTTTAATATTGTTTGCAAAAATATAGTTGTTGAAAATATCAATTTTTTATTAATGTTATGTATTTTAGTATATATTTTATATGTATGTGATGTATTTTTTGTATAAGAATTGTTTGTACTTTTTTATATGTGTTAACATTTTAGTAGTTATTAATTTGTTTTATTTGAATTCTGCGTTTTTAGTTCCGTAGCGGTCTGTGGGTTTTTAGGGGAATAGGGTAGGAAGTAATTTCATTATATAAAATGTATTGATTATTTTTAGTAGTTATTACTTTTTTTTATTTGAATTTTGCGGTTTTAGTTGTGTAGCAGGTTGTGGATTGAAAGGTGAATAGGGTGGGAAGAAATTTAATTATATTAAATGTATTGAATAATTTGTATTTATTGATATTTGTTTAATTGAGATGTTATAGTGTTAAATGTGTAAAGTAATTTATTACTAATTATTTAATAATTAGTTGTTAAATAATTGTCATTAATTAATTGGCAATTAATTATGGTAATTGTGTAATTAATCTTAAGTGCGTGTTGTGGTGTTTATATGTGTGAATGGTGGAAAGGGTTGGAAGTTTTATATTTTTAATAGATGAAATAATAATTAGTGGTTACTTAAATTAATGTAAATTAATTAGTAGTTAGTTATGGTAATTGTGTAATTAATTGTAGGTGTGTGTTGGGGTTATTATAGTGTTAAAGAATGTGTATATTTTTTATTAATAATATTTATAAATTCATTATTAATTATGTTAATTATGTAAATAAATGTAAATACAAATGTTGATGTCTATTTATTGGTGTGGTGTTATAGGGTAGAAGATAAAATAAATACATTTACGTTTTAAATAATTTGTTTGTTACTATTTGTGTCTTTAAAAAAAATACTGTTTATAAATGTTTTTATTATTTTGTTTTATATAATATTTGTAACTTTTTGTTATATGTAATTAATATTGTAATAGGTGTTCTTTTTATATGTTTAATACCTCTAGCTCTAGGAGCTCCAAGACTACATCAACACCAGCAAACCCTAGAATGCTTAAACGCATTCCCCACATCTTTGAAAAGCAGACTACAAGTACCTTAAGGCTTGACTACCCAAAATCCACCGATATCAAAGTGGTTAGTCCAGATAGACCTGCTACTGTACAGCTGCATGATCTGTCAGGCCCAGATGTCATCTGTAGTAATAGATTTGCACCACTTATAGCCTTAGTAGATAATCTACAGGTTGAGGTGGCTGGTGTGAAGGGTGAGGGTGAGAGCGCAGTGACGGGGGATGAACATGTACTTCACAAGGAGCAGGCTTTGCCCAATGTTAACGTCTTAACAATTGTTAATGATTTAAGATTAGAAGTTATGGCCCTGAATTCGTTAATACATGAGCTCAAACTCCAGTTTAATCTGATTCTGATTAAAAATGGGAGTCACACTGCTCAATCGATTGCCCAGGATTCACAGATTGCTAATTCCCATGATAAGGATCCCGTTTTGCTCCCTGAAGGTCCACACCAGCGTTTGGCAAGTGCTAGTATTAAAGGTCCAATGCACAACCCTAGAGAAATAGGATGTAATAAAAAGTCTCTGGAAAAGCGGGGGGACACATTGAGCACATCCAAGGGTTTTGGTGGGCATGGTGAAAGACCTTATAGTAGTGATATCCAGCCTAGGAGCAACTGTAGTAACTATCTAGTGAGGGAGGAGAATAAAGTTCCTTTAATCACCAATAGGATTTAGATGATGAACATCCTGAATAAACATTCTGGTTGGAAGGCGAAGATTTACTTAGGTACAAAGTAATTCATTGGAGTAGGCATGTCAGAGGCTGCAGGTCAGTATTTAGGGAGGACATCTTGCGGGGAAGAAGTTTATCTCCTCCCCATAGACTTACAGATTATATTGAACTGACCTTGGCAAATGGCAGGTTGGTTCACAATTTGGTTGCTTTGGAAGCAAGAAACTGCCATTCAGCCTCTATATTTTCACTAAAGGAGAGCTGTGCTACTACAGCTAGTCCAAAGGCTGCAGAGTCTTGGGGTTTAACTACTTCTAGAGAACAGCTCACAGGCATGCTACACTTTCCACACCTTGCTATCACCAGATCTGTGTAGCATCGTCGACCTTGAGACCAAACCCTCCCAAGATCCCCGCTGCGGAGATCACGCATCAGCAACTGATGGTCTCATGGAATGTGGCAGGGGTAAGGTCAAAGATGATACTCCCACACTGGATCCAATTTATGGAAACTTTTGATATCTGCATACTTTAAGAAACCTGGAGCACTACTCCATCATACATGCTGGGATATTTAACATATCACTGTCCCGCTACTCACAGTAAAATAGGCCATCCTGCAAGGGGATTGTTAGTTTGGGGAAGATAGAGCACAATTGCCGGGCCAGAGAGCCGCCCATAATAGCCCGACATCCTGGGTATCCAACTAAAGTACAAATAAGGCCGCACCCTCGACTATAATGTCTATGAGAGAGGAGCCGGGGGGTAGGGGTAGATCACTACCCTCAAGGACCTTGAGGAGATCCTGCGGGCAGGGCGCTTCTCGCATCCCCTGATCTCAGCGGGTGGTTTAACATGACGATTAAACCATTGGGAAAGGAGGCTGTTTGCGAAGAAAGAGAAGAGGATGGCCTTTGGCTAGTCCCCGAACTTGACCTACCACCAATTTGTAAATGGTCCCAAGTGGCTCTACAGCTAAATGCCATTACTTTGGGGACCGGCAGAACAAGTCAGACACATTGGGTGCTAATACCATTAATAGATCCAAGGGAATAAGCTGTATTGGTTATTTTCTACTTGACCTGAGGCTATGGCGACTGCTAATAGATATGATTTTCTTTTTAAACATATTTTATTTGCATTTAAGTATCAGCAATACACACTCATTTCTTATCCTGTTCATAAACGTTTCCGGTTAACAGTTCAAGGTGCTATTCCTAGTAGAGTAGCTGGCTTTCTGTCTATACCCCTTATCTCGTGATAAGTTCCACCGTACTACGCAGTGTCAGTTGCAAGGTACATTCATTCAGTATGATGATCTAACATTTCCTCCCCAACTGTCCCCCCCGCCTTCCCTCCCACCCCTCGCTGCTGTCGACTAACCTGCCGCTTTGGCTCTCGCCTTACGTGTGGTCTGGGTCTCTCCCTCTGTACGCCCCAACTGAGGCCAAACTCACGCAAACCTTCAGGTGTGTAGGTGTTAGGGTGCTGTGGTCGGTTTATGATGCCTCATCACCCCCCTCCTGTTCCTGGTTATTAGGGCTAACCGGTCGAGACCTGGCCTGTGGGGTGCTGGGAGTGGACTCTTGGTCTACATTCTTCAGGTCATCTACTAGAACTCCCCAAGCCTGCGCTCTCTCTGGTCTGCCTATGCCTCGCTGTGCATTCCGGTGCAGTATTCTATGTTCGCAGCCCGCCCACTTCTCCGATTCCCGCTTCCAGCTGAGCACACCAGGACCCGCTGGGGCCTTCCATTTGTTTGTTAGTTTGCGCTTTGCCAATATATATGCTAGGTCCTGGAACCTCGCCGTTACTTTGGTCCGGGCGGCGTGTGGGAACAGGGTGAGCAGCACATGGCTTGTGGTGCATGGTATCTCCTTCCCTGTGACGCACGCTGTTTCCTTAATCACTTCCTGCCAGTACCCTTCAAGCTGTGGGCAGCTCCACATCATGTGGATGTAGTTAGCTCCTATCTCCTGACAGCGTTGGCAGCTCGCATCATCTCGGTAGAAATAGCAATTGATTCTGTCTGGTGTCCCTGCTAATAGATATGATTGTAGGTTGAAGTGTAGATTGCGACCACAAACCTCTGTGTATGAGCCTCACATCACTTTGGGGTGAGACACTCAATAGGCCTAGAACCTTCATAGTGACTAGAGAACTCCTACCAACAAATGATAACCGCCGCCGTAAGTGGCAAAAGGTGATCCTGGACGAGGCCAAGCTTCAGTCCCTTAACCATGAATTGACAGCGCGTCTGGCAGATTTTAGAGCCTTGCTTGAGAAACCAGGAGGATTGGAAGATATAATATACAGACACTCCCGCCTCTTAAAACAGATAGCTGCCCATCTCAGCGATCTTCGGCCAAATCTGAAGCATAACTTTCGGGCACCACCACATACCGCATGGTTTAACCGCAAGTGCAGGCAGCTTAAACGGCAACTAGCGTCTGCCCTTAGATCCCACACAATCAACTTGGTAAGAGTCCTGAGAAGGTCCAACAAAAAAGCTCAAGAAAGAGAAAAAAGGGAGTGGGGTGATAATAGGTGGAGGCTCATTGGCGAGGCATGTGCCTGTAAAGATTCCAAAATGTTTTGGCCTTCAGTAACACAGGGGGGTGCCAAGAGGCCCCCCAACCAGCTACTAATATTGCAATCTGTGCTTGTCATGAGCATTTTAAGCTCCTGTATGTGGTCCCTTTGAATATAGATCTGGAAACATCTCAGTCTGATCTTCCCCAGGCTTATTCTAGGGAGCTCTTCACCAGCAGTGAAATACAGACCTCCATTAATTCAATTGCCCAATCAAAGGCCCCTGGACCCGACGATATTCCAGGCGATTTATTTATTTATTTTAAGACATATTTAATTGAAATTTGTTGGTAATACAATACGGCCTGGATGGCCTGGCTATATGGACAATATCAAGTGTAGCTTAAATCTGAGCAATACCAATATTATAAACCTTCAGAACCCCTAGCACAGACAGAGTACTTCACCCCGAACCCCCCAAAAAAATGGTCCACAGCATTAAAGTAGGAAAGGCTACATGCTATTGTTGTATGTATGGCTGTATGACCGTATCTCCTTGTCTAAGAGGGATTCTGAGGGGTATGTGGGGAGGCAAGTCAATATCCCCATACTCCGCCTACCTTTTCCAGATTCTGCTGTGTTTCTGGGAGCATCCACGTGACTGAAATACTACTAGTTCCAATACCATACATTTGTCTATGGCTCGCTTCCATCCACCCAGCAAGGGTGGGGAAACCTCCCTCCAGTGTTGGGCGACGTCTCGCTTGGGCAGGGTCAGCCCCAAGAAAAAGAGGTGTTGTTTATATCTGTTACAGCCTATCGCCTAGGTCGTGTGCAGGAGAGCTAGTTTATGTTCAAGGGGGATCCGCTAGGACAATACCTGAGCCAAGCAGGAGGCCACCCCCGCCAGAAGGGCAGGTGCACGGAACAACTCCATACCGTATGTTAGAAGGTCCCCTCCTCCCCACCACAACGGAGAAATGCAAGGGAGGATGATACTCCCATATGCCAGAGACGAGACTTTGTAAAGTATGCTCAATGCAAATATTTAAATTTTAATTATGCGTTGGTGTGATGCGATGGCCACACCTTAGGGAATTGCCAGAGCCTCCGTCCAGTCATCGTCATCCAGACCCTCGACATCTCCTTCCCAAGTCACTCATAACGTGTCTAGAGTAGTGTAACTATGTGTAGTCAAGGTTTGGTATACCCGTCTAATTTTATGTGTGCCCATACCAGCTTCCCCTCCAATGGGTTAAACTCTGGTATCTCCGTCAGGTCCTTAATATATGGTGTCAGTGCGTGTCTGATCTGTAAATATTTATAAAATTGACTATGGTGTAGTTGATACTCATCCTGTAGCTGCTGGAATGATTTGAGCACAGTCCCTTTCATAATGTTGCCCAACGTGGATATACCTATAAGATCCCATGCTCGAAACCCTGGAAGTGCAGCTACCTGTCGGGTGAAGGTTCCATGCCATAATGGGGTCGTCTGAGTCGGCCTTCCCCACCAACCCAACCACTAGACTGTCTATAAATGACCACTCAAGCTGCTGGGGGCAGGTAAGCTATTCATTCCTATGTGACTATAGAGAAAGTCTGATAGTGGCTGGTTGCCTACTGCTCGTCTCTCCACTGCATATGCCGGGTCTGTCTGTGCGCTATACCACCATTCATTGATATTATGTAAGTGGGAGGCGAAGTAGTATGCGTACACATCCGCCACAGCTATACTTCTGCAGCAGGTGGACTGTATGCAAGTGCGAAGGGCAACTCTAACTGTGCCACAAGCCTACAGAAAATGATTAAGAACTGCGTTGATCTGCTTAAACCATGATTGTGGAATATCATACGGGAAATTCTCTAATCGATAAAGCTGTACTGGTTTCGAGACCATTTTAAAAATAGCAGACAGTCCAAGCAGGGGCAGGGAAGGCCATGTCTTCGTCTGCTCTGGGATGCCCGGCAGTAGGGGATTTAAGTTGTGCGTCCAGGAGATAGTAGAGCTAGGGGATATGTAGATAACAAGGTACTAAAACTCATCCACGGCACCGGTCAAATGAGTGGCCCAGGTTCCACGGCCCTGATCCCCACAGATGGGAAACAGCACTGACTTCGACAGGTTTGTGCTAAAGCCCAAGGTCTCCCTGAATATTTTTAGAATCTGCAGGATCAGTGGACCTGTGAACTTTGGATCTGTAAGAAAAAGTGTTCAGTGCGATCCGGTCTGCCATCCCGATGAACCACTCAAACCCACGCACCAGGTGGTCTCGCCTTACCCATGTGGCCAAAGGCTCGACTGCAAGTGCAAATAATATGGGGGAAAGTGGGCACCCCTGCCTAGTGCCTCTGAGGATAGGGAATTGGTCCGACCGTGCCCATGCCACTAGCACAGAGACGGAAAGGTCCGTGTAGAGTAGACTGATATACATCAGAAACCGTGGGCCCAAGTTAAGGACTTGTAAGAGAAGGAACAGGTGCTCCCAGCTGAGTGAGTCAAAGGCTTTATCTATATCCGCTAATAGGATGGCCGCAGGGTGGCCAAGTTCTGACGCTTTTGCTAGGGTATTATGGACCTGTCTGATGTTATGGCGTGTGAATAGGTGTGGCATGAAACCTGCCTGGTCAGGGTGGACGAGATCAGATATGTGTGGAAGGAGACGGTCTGTGAGGATCTTACCCAGCAGCTTGGCTTCTTAATTCAACAATGAAATAGGTCTATAAAAAGAGGGGACTTCATGGGGATGCCCTGGTTTATGGAACACCACGATAGCTGCATGTCGTCAATCTGGTGGGAGGATTACGATTCGAAAGCCTCTTGTAGTGCCTTTAGTAAGTGTATGCCTAATTTGGGACTGTATAGTTTCAGGAATTCGCATGAGAACCCATTGAGTTTCGGGGCTGGGTCAGAGCGCAGGCCTGACAGTGCATTTGGGAGTTCCTCCTCAGTGATTGACATGTCAAGTTGTGCACAAGAGTAATCCGTGATCGTTTTCTGTGGAATAACATTTAGGAATACTTTGATTTGATCCTGGGACAAGACTTCTCGCTTAGCATATAACTCTGAGTAATACGCAGCGAAAGCCTGGGCAATGTGGGTCAGTATGTTGCCTGCCCAATGTGTCGCGTAACACTGGCACCGGAGTCAGCGCTGGCGCGATTTGGCACAAGCGGTGCAGCACCTTACTCGATTTGTCTCACCACTGATAGATCCTACGGTGGGTTGCCTGCCACGCCGTCCGAGCCTCATTCATGAGTAGTTGATGTAGTTGTGGTTGGGAGAGAACCAGATTACGTCTAGCCAGAGTTCCGCCCCCATCTCTGATCTCGGCCTCGAGGGCCCTTTTTCGGGTTTCCAACTCTACCACCTGCGGCACAGACACTGATATCCCCGCAGTGTGGGCTTTAAGGCTTCCCACAAGAGTACACCAGAGGGGGCAGTGTCTACGTTGGATGCCAGATAGTCAGTAATCCCTTGATGTAACGTGCATTTGTAAGCTGGTTTACGCAGTTGCCAAGGTGACATGCACCATAGGAAAGCAGATCTCCTGGGCCCTATGTGCAGCTGAAATGTCCCTGGAGAATGATCTGACAGCCCCCGCGGTAGTATAGACACCGCGCGGCCTTATGTATCTTGGGACCTGGAAGAAATAAGTAGTCCAATCGGGAGAAGAACCCATGGACCGTTGAGAAGAAGGTATATCCCGATTCCGACAGGTGACAGGCTCTCCATGTGTCTATCCACCCTAGGGAAGCCACCAGAGAATGCAGCTTGGACGCCTCCACACCACGGCAGGGTCCTTCCGCATGCCATCTGACCTCCGGCGCAAGGTGTCGTTCCAGTCACCCCCAATTACTGACAGACCGTCTGGTAGTTCCCCCCAGGGGTATAAGACCTTGTCAACAAAGGCTTGGCTCAGGGGGCGCATAGAAACTGCATAACGTTAATGATTCCCCAAATAGTGATCCTTTCACAACAGTATATCGCCCACCCAGGTCCATCCAGGTCCTGGTATGTCTATAGGGGACTCTAGGGTGGGTCAGGATAGCTGTGCCATGGGAGCCCTGGTTGAAACCAGAGTGAAAGATCTAAACAAACCCAAAGCAAGCTAAGCATCTGGCCCTTGTTCCCATCAAGTGGGTTTCTTGAAGTAGTAATACATCAATTTCTAGTCGTTTGGCTTGTTTCAGGATTGCCCCCGTTTGAATTTGTCGAGGATACCCCGCACATTCCATGTCATGATACGGATCCCTCTGAGTTGATCACTAGATATATTGGCAGTCATCTTCCGGGGAATGCCATTTGAGGGTGTGTTCGAGAGTAGCAGTACCCCTATGCCTGTGCCGTTAACAGTATAAACAAGCATTGGCATAGCCAGTAGCTCTCACCTTTGTGATCTTATAAGTGTTTAGCCATGCAACACTTGATGTTGTTGCACCAAGGATATTGCGCTGTATAACTAAACACTTATAAGGTCCCAAAGGAGAGACCTATTGGCTATGCCAATGCTTGTTGATAAATACCACCATCCAGTTTTAAAGTCTTCTTAGAGTTTCTCATTGCCCAAATGGGTTCAATTACTGTTATGTATATATGTTTGCCTCATATTCATTGCTTGAGTTTTGCTCGCAAAAAAGTGTCACTCCTAGTTGTTGAAATGTCACTCATAATTAAACTTTAAATATGAAAATGTCACACATAGCAATCTGAAACCTTGGCAGCTATGGGTATCACAAACAAACACATACATCAGGCTGGGGTACAAAGGCATGCAGCAAGGTTACAAAGGCATACAGCAGGAGTACACAGCAGGTACTAACTGGCTCTGTTGCGTCTGTGTTGCAAGTCCCTCTAGAACAGTTCCTGATAGCACCGGTTTTTCCGAAGCAGTAAGGAGCTGAGCAGTGAGGAACTCAGTGGCTGCAGATCGGGACCCATTGTGCTGCTCTGCCCAGGCCTAGCTCTTAAGAAGACTGGCATCCATTGTACAGAGGCGGGCGCCTACTCTCGCATCAGCTGGTAGAAGATTAGTGCCGGTGACGTCACTGAGAGGGTCGTGCATCACAGTGAGGACTGAGCCTGCCGCCCCCCCCACCCACCCCCCGGAATTGGGAGGAGCGAAGGAAGTCTAGAAATTGCACGTTGAGAACTGAGGAGCCTCCTCTCGGGTGCACGCGCGTCTCACTCCGAATTGAGTTGCCGGTAGAAAGGCCTGGTGCGACAGATGAGAGCGCCAGGGGTTGATAACTGCCTAAAATGGGTGCACATGAGATTCCGCTCATTAACAAAAACCCAGAGGGAGGGATGGATTTGTGTCGACGGAAGAGGCAGTGGCGCATCCAGTGGCAAACTGCTGCGCATACAGAGGGAGGGAGGGTGCACGCAGAGAAATCCGTGGTCGAGCATCAGAGTGGAAAGGGGGAGAGGCAAATGAGGGTAGCGCAGCGGGAGATGAGCGGAAGAGAAGCAGAGTGCAGACTGGACAGTGAGAGGCAGCGTAGAGGTGAGACGAGTTTAGAGATTGGGAGGAAAGGTAGACTTGAAGAGGCATGGGCAGGGATATAGTGAGATGTAACAAAAAACAGACGTAATTAAAGAGCGAAAGATGGTAATGAAATGTACAGATGAGGAAAGAGCCCACAGCTAAAAGTGTAACAGCAGCTGGTTTCAGGAGAGAGAGCCGTGCACGAGGGAATGACTAATGCAGCTGTTTTCAAGCACACTCGTGCTTGTGGCACCATCCACCTTGCGGGAGAGAGCAACAGCCAATTAGCATGCCCGCCGCTGCTTGCTCCCGCAAGGTGGATGCCGCCACAAGCACGAGTGTGTGCTTGAAAATGAGAATAGCGACGGCAAAAGGCCCTCCTATGCAGCGCATGCGCACTGTGTAGGCGAGACCTAAAAATGTAACATCGAAATTCCACCCTGCCCACCCCAATACCTCAGTATTGTCGCAGCAGGAGTATCCCTGGAGCCCCAACGGGTGCCCAGAGGGATCCCACGCCAATGGTTCCCCAACCTCCCAACTCCTTTAACCATGAGTCTTTAGAAACTTCAGGTATAACTCATTAGGGCCCCAACCGGACTATGTACCCCACGAGAGCGGGCCAAGCAGATTGTCACTGGATGCAGTAAGCGGGGCTGGTTAGCACCCCTCCATGGAGACTCGATCACTCAGTCAGGAGTCTTCACTCTGCATCTGAGAGTGCCAGTTGGAGTGCGATCTGTGCCGTCGCTTCAATGTGGATTTCTTCAGGTGGATCCGACTGTTTCCCTGGGAGAAATTTGATTCCAGTGGTGGTGGTGTAGGCATCCTAAGATGTACAGTCTCATCAGTTCATGCAAAAATCGCCTCAGGTGTATTGAAGAACAGAGACTGCGACTTGTAGATGACTCGCATCCGAGCAGGGTAAAGAAGCATGTATTGGAGATTAAGTTCTTAGAGTCGGTGTTTGGTTTCCACAAACGATTGGCGCTGCTGCTGAACTATTTTAGTGTATTTGGGGAATATCATAATATCCCAGGAGTTGTATGTGAGCTTGGCTTTGCAGTCCGAGGAATTTCAGAATAGCATCCCTATCATGGTAGTTCAAAAGCTTGGCGATCACACAACGGGGCCTTGCTCTGGGGGGTGGGGAGGCTTTATCGTGAGGGCCCTGTAGGCACATTCCACGAGAAATCAAGGGAGAGCATATCTCCAAGGCGTAACCACTGCGCCAGGAATGTCTCCATGAAGGCGCCTTGACAGCCCTCAGGAAATACCACGAAGCGCAGGTTATTTTGCCGGCACGGCCCTCACATCTTCCACCTGCACCACTAGTTCCTGGGTCACCATGGTCAATTTGTTGAATTGTTGTTGGAGTGTCGTGACAGTGTCTTCTAATGTTGTCACTCTGACTTCAGTCTCAGTGATGTGGTCCACTGCCTTCCTGAGAGCTTGTCGAAGAAACGATACCTCCGACCCAACTGAGCCAATCTTGCGTGATGGCAGCGAGCAAGGCGGCACTGTCGGTGGCAGTGCCTGCACCATCTGATCCTCCAACCACCCCAGTATTTGTGGTACTATATTGGTCTAAGGTGTTTTGCTTTGTTGGAGGGGCTAGAGATTTTTCTTCGTCATGGCAATGCGGGGATCCCCCCTGGGTCAGGCGGAGGTTCAGCGCTGTATGGCTCCACGCTGGGATCACTGGATTGCCACAAATGTGCTGTCAGGCCTCTCTGCGTGTCTCTCTGCCGGTTGGGTCTTCACGGGCTGGACCTCCTGGGGCAAGTTTCACCGGGCCTAGCTCGGCCGCTTCTCCCACCCAGGGCCGACAGCAATGCGGCCCCTTTAACAGGATCACTCGTGCCAGACCACTGGCCCGCAGCGCCCCCCCCCGGCTCCAACCAGGCCTCTTCACCGTCAGCGCCCTTCTCACAATATTCAAGTCCCAGGCACAATCACAGGCCAACGCACCACCGGGGCGGCCCAGGTAGTAATGTGAGTCCAAGTGCTGCAGATAGGGTTCTGAGCAAATCAAGGGGAGCAGACTATCTTAATAGCCTATTAGCTCACAGCAGGCCTACCTTCTCAGGTCTGAAGCGGTGCAGTTGGGTGCCACCAGGGCCCGCTGCCGCCTAATGGTGGACTCCAGGTCGCGACCCTGATGTATCGAGGGAGCCGCCGCATGGTTGCAGCCCCCCGGGTCCCCCAGGAACAGCGTGGCTGCCGGTCTCTCAGCCTCCCAGCTTTGTGGGAAATGTGGTCACCAGGGAACCCCTGGGGGCAGCCCTTGGTAGTAATGTGTGAGTCCAAGTGCTGCAGAGAGGTTTCCGGGTGAATCAAGAAGAAAGGGTCTGACTCCCTCAAAAGCGCGGTAGCCCACAGCAGGCCTTCTTTCTCAGGTCTGAAGCAGTGCAGGTGGGTGCGTCTGGGGTCCGCTGCCACCTGAGGCAGGCTCCAGGTCACTGCCCTGATGTGCCGCGGGTGCCGCCCACACAATGGCAGCCCCTCAGGTCCCCCAGGGGAATAGCATGGCTGCTGGTCACTCAGTCTCCCAGTGTCACAGGCAGTGCGGTCGCTATAAAGCCCCGGCCCTCTTCCAGGCTGCACGCCCACCTCGTGTCACGCATGATCCCTGCTTCACAGTCAGGATTCCAGGTGCGGCTCTGGCTGACTCCAGGCCTTACAGGCTAGGGCTCCACCCCAACGGCAAAGCAGCTACGTCGTGTCGTCTTGCAGGCCCTCTCCGGCGGGCTCCTAGTGCCCCTGTCGGACCTATCCCTTTCAGGCGTTGGTATGGCCACCGGGTCGCGGGATATGCTGGGCCGCGGCTGGCACGGGGAAACGAGGATGTCAGCAGAAGCGGGAACCAGTCCGACCAGGTACACCACAAGGCCACGCACCCAGGCGATGTCACTCAAAGCCACAACATCGAACTCCCAGGTATGTTTCCGCCAGCCCCAGACCCAGACTGGCTCACTCTTGGGGTGTTTTGATGGATGATGCCGGATTTTGAAGGCCAGATGGACCGAAGCGCACGTAGTTGGAGTCCACCATGTTGGCTTGCCAGGCCACGCCACCCCTGGTGATTTGGTTTTATATAAGGAAAACTGGTCGGCCCATATTTTTACTTTGTCTAATGCCATCGCAGGGGGCACTCCAGTACCCCAATCATGGAAGGGCGCAGAGGTGAACCCTATTTTTAAAAAAGGCGATAGATCTTCCCCTAGCAACTATAGATCGATTAGCCTTATTGATTCAATCCAAAAAGTGGTAAGCCGAACGCTTCTGAATAAGATACAGAATTGGATCAGTGAGAACAATTTTTTAACTCCATTCCAAGTAGGCTTTAGAGCCAAGACGAGAACAATTGACCAGGTGTTTCGCCTCCTTTTACTCTCTTGGAAGACCATGGTTACTGGAGGGGGAAGCTTATGCGTGGCTTTTATCGATCTTAAAACTGCGTTTGACCTCGTCTCCAGACGTAGCAATGTCTATCAGATATGGGGATGCCGCCCCAGATTCTGTCCCTAGTAATCCGCCTTCATGTTGTGAGCTTTGCTAAAGTCCGTGGGGGTGATCAGGGACAGCATACTGATCCAATAAACATTAACAGGGGGTCCGCCAAGGGTGTGTTTTGGCTACCACACTTTTTTCTCTTTTATGAATGATACCATACAGTACTTACAGCAAGATCCCTCTTATGCACCAATGTTGGGGGACGAAAGGATTGTGACGCTCCTGTTTGCGAACGACACCCTGCTGGTGTCAAATGCCCCGGGAGGCTACAATAATTGCTGAATCGTTTTAAATATTTTTGTAACATGCGTGGTCTCAAGATCAACACCTCTAAAATGAAATTGTTGATGATCAATCCCCATAAGTCCTACAAGGGTAGACCAACTCTGGGTGGCATTCCGCTGGAGAGAGCCACCACTTTCGAATATCTGGGATTTACTCTAAGTGAATGTATGTTGTGGAAGCCCTAAGTGGCTGAATCTACTCTGAAGCTCTCTCAAAAAGTTGGGGCTTTGAGTAAAAAACAGAGATTTTCTTACAGTAAACTAGTGGCGGCACCTTTACAGATATATACGAATCCAAAGCGGTGAACCCAGCCCTTTATGGTGCAGAGCTGTGGGGCTTAGATAGGGTGGATGATCTCTCCAGTGTTGAGAATACAATTTTGACAAGCATAGTACAACTTCCACAGAGTGCCCCTCTCCACCCCTTAAGGCTTGACCTGGGTAGAGAACGATTGCTGATAAGGCTAAGCTTCGACCATTGTTATTTTGACTAAGAATTTGGTCAACCCCTGAGTTAAGCCCCTATGCAAGGCCCTAGATGAAGTTATCTCCTTAGATAAGCAGAGCAAGCTAGGGTGGCTAAAGAATATAAAGCACCTGTTAGCTAATATAGGGCTAGAGGATTATTGGCAAAATAGGGACCCAGCCTCATTCCCCATATAAGATCAAATTAAATCACAGTACTGGGTCATCCAGCTAGCTGCTGCTAATGCTAATGAGGGTCGGCTAAGTTCAGAGTTCACAGATTTTAAATCTGTTCCCTTCCTGGAACCCTATCTAGATATTATTCAGTCTTCATTGGATAGAAAATTGTATATGCAGTTCAGGTTTGGTACGCTTCCCCTTAATGCACACACTAGTTCATGGCGCAATTCCTCAGTATCATCACGATTCTGCCCTCTTTGTACTGCATGACCTGAAACACCAGCGCATGTTTTATTTGCCTGCCCTGATTACTCTCACCCTAGAGCAAAGTGGCTCACACCCCTATGTAAACAGCTGGAGATGTGTGATCACGCTGAAGCTTTGCGCATACTTAGAGCTGATCCTAGACAAGTGATAGTTTGTGCAGTCGCAAAGTATCTGGGCCACACGTGGGGCATAAGGAGGAAGTAGTTGCATATAGGAGGAGATTGATTACTATGCACTTTATCTGAACTAAAGTATCAGCTGTATATAATTTTATGATGAACATGTTCAGGTTTGAGTAGTTCGCATGCTAAAAGCCTCTTGGCAACATAGTGGTCCCTGACAGAAGTTCTTGTACCATGGAGGTTCATGTGGTTTGAGGTGCACTTGATAGAGGGCTGTCCAGAATGTGAATAATGAACCAAGCTTTTACTTTCGGGGTTGTTACTTAGGATATATTTTTATTATTTTCTTTTTAAATGTTTTACTTCTTCTAATAAATTGTATATTGTATTTCCATGAATGTTGCTATGTATTTTATGCTTTATTTAATCTCTTCAAATCCAACGCATTTGAGCTAAATTGTACATTGCACTTTTATGGTCATATGATAGAAAAAAGTTTGACTGACTGACTGGCAGACAGCTATGTCCCGGGGGTGTGCACCCCGGTACATAGCAGCAGGCGACCCACGGTGGTAGCGGTCCCCAGGGCCATGCATGGTTCTAGGAAAGGGACCGCGCTGTCCCCTCCAGTCTTTACTTCAACCCCAGGGAATTGGTTGTCCCCGTGGCCCGCAACGTACCCCCTCCATTATAATATTTGAGCCCCGCAGCGGTGGCGATCCCCAGGGCTATGGGGGAGCGCACAGGCCTCTGTATTTCTATAAATGAATTGTTCCATGGAGGGAGCAGTCAGTTGGTCTGCGGGGGGCACACAGGCCCTCGCACTTCTATATTTGATTGCGCATGTAATGGTATTTTTCCCTTAGGTCCGCCTAATTCACTTTACTCGTGCGAGTTTGTAAAGGTAATCAAAACATTTTTCCACAAATAGATTTATTCACCTATTGTAGACATTTTTAGTCACTCAGTGGTCATTCACCTTTGTCACTTACCATGATCCTTCAACCAAAAACGGTTCTAGTAAATACTATGTGGGGCTGATCAGCACAAATCTCTCAATTAAAAAAATAATAAAATTTCACCCAATCTGCAGGGACAATAACTGGGATAAATAGGGCCCAACATTTGGTGTTTAGATGCTGTGGCTTGGAGACGAGTTACCAATAGTCCACCACAATTATGAAGTCTCTCATCCGCAAGGCCAAATGTGAAAAAATCTAATAGACGTAATAACTCCAGCTGGTAAAGAGGAACATTAAGATCGAGAAGAGATAAATTTAACGGAAGACTCCGGCAACTAGTGAAGCAGAAATCAGCGGAGGGTACTCTGGTTCAGACTGCATTATTTAAAAAATAATAGTAAAAAACGTAGTCCCTATAAAATAAAGGGAATACTATGGAAAACAATGGGCAAAACTACTTGACGTCTGCAAGTCCAGAGAATGCAGCAGATTTTGGAAATTTGTAAAGAAACCTGATGCGGTCAATCAAAAAACACAGGGTAACATTGTTCAGGCAGAGCTCTGGCATTCCCACATATCAACATGGATAAGGAGATTGCAGTTCCACCGCCACAACTGTGTTATAAAGGAGTATGGGTTTCTCACATACAGTAGGAGCTAAACTGATGGGAGAGAATGTGGCCTAACTGCTAGTGCGGTGGACCTCGAAGTTGGGGAACCAGGTTCGAGTCTAGGCAGGGACGCTCAACATCCTGTGATTTTGGGCAAATCACTTAATTTCCACGCGCCTAACAAAACAAGCATTGGCAAAGCCAATGGTCTCGCCTTTGGGATCTTGTAAGTATTTAGCTATGCAGCACATTATTCTGGGTGCTACAACATCTACTGATACTTCACTAGCCACTGGTGAAAGGGGGAGCCACAGCCGCCAGTGAAGGCAGGAGGGGCTTGTATGGGGCACAAGAGAGTGACAAGCTGCGAGGGTCAGGCACTACACCATAGAAGGTGGGCAGTGCCCTTGAGATTGTAGAGTGTGAGAAAAAATGAACTAAGAGTAGAACGAGCTACGGTCAAGAGGTTTGAGCAGAAGTAAGGGTGCAAACAGTGAGAGAGAAACTCAGACAAAAGTAAAAGAACGATTTAAGAGAAAAAGACTGAAAAGCTGAGCAAAGAGGAGAGTGCAAAGATTAAGCAGAAACAAGTGCGCAGTAAGGCTCAATAAAAACACACATTTACTTGTAGCTAAAATATCTGCTCTTCAAATACTGCATTTAATAATACTAAGGAGGGAACAGACAACAGGCGCCACGGGGCTCGAAGCCAGACAGCCATCCAGCTTCATTAATAGCTTAGCATTTGCACGTGTTACAAGTAAACAAACCACGAGCGCCAGTACAGCAGAATAAAAGTAGTATCTCCCTGTGACCACGTAAACAGTTCTATTTTGGATGTCATTGTTTAAAAATGTGAAGCTTTTCCTGCATAAAAGATTTGTATTTCTACAAGTACACAGGGTTTGACATAGCGTGAAAGAAATTTTTCCAAGTGTTTCCTTACGTTTAAGGCTGAAACTCTTCCGTGCAGTAAGGGAGGGGGAAGAGCGGGTGAGAGAGGGGGAGGAAAGCCGGCAATGCGAGGAATGCTAGAAACCAGGATAGCAGCTGTGCGCGGAACAGACAACAGGCGCCACGGGGCTCGAAGCCAGACAGAGCCATCCAGCTTCATTAATAGCTTAGCATTTGCACGTGTTACAAGTAAACAAACCACGAGCGCCAGTACAGCAGAATAAAAGTAGTGTCTCCCTGTGACCACGTAAACAGTTCTGTTTTGGATGTCATTGTTTAAAAATGTGAAGCTTTTCCTGCGTAAAAGATTTGTATTTCTACAAGTACACAGGGTTTGACATAGTGTGAAAGAAACGTTTCCAAGTGTTTCCTTATGTTTAAGGCTGAAACTCTTCCGTGCAGTAAGGAAGGGGGAGGCGCGGGTGAGAGAGGGGGAGGAAAGCCGGCCATGCGAGGAATGCTAGAAACCAGGATAGCAGCTGTGCGCGTGCATGACATCGCGAACGCAAGCTGGAGGCCTGAAAAAAGCCACTAGGTTAGCACTTCCAAAACCCGCTTACTAAAACTCTCGCCAGAGCAGCACTTTAAGCGCTGGCTCAGGCGAGACCTACAAATTAATGTGTCAGTCTGTAACACAGCTATATAAAACTCCAAAAATAAATAACAGACATCAGAACCTATGACGACCATGGCCTTAATGGTTTACCAACTGCCCTGTTTAGATTAGGTACAGGAATCTGGTCCCACTACTTGGTACTCCAATATAGATCATGCCAGGAGGCATGGAAGGGATCGATTGAGTGGCCTTTGTTTAGGAAAGGGGATTCCACTATCCTAAGTAAGTATTGGATGATCGCTAGATGTAGAATCTAAAAGTGATGCCAGTAATCTTCTAAATGACCGGCAGATGAATCTGAGGATAAATGCTTGATCTCACAGCCTCAGATGGGGTTTCACCCCTGATGTGGTACACAGTAGCATCCATGATGTTGTTTGTCCCCAAGTATGAATATTAGCTCTATGATGCGATCTGCTTCCTTTGTAGATTTCAAAGTGGCTTTCATTGGCATTTGTAGTTCTCTATAGAGCAAATAAATGGGCAAGCCGTCTGTTGTATTAAAGGCCACTGCGTCATTAAATGAAAACACCTGGGTTCATGTTACATTAGGCACCGGTGCCTTCATTTCACCAAAGATGTCAAATAACTATGGTCTGAAGAAGGTGCAAGCTTGTCCTCCTGATACCCAGTCCATGCCATGCAGGAACTTGCTTTGGCGCTCCCTCAGCGCTGCATTTCTCAGACTCAAACTGCCAAAGTTGCAATCAGGCCCCAAATTTCTCATTGCTCTCACTCATGCACATGAGGCAGCATCAGGTAGGTTCCGGAACAGGCTAGATTTTGCATTGTAATCTTTGTTTAGGTCAACTTTTGTATAACCGCGCTCGTCGAGGCAATGCAAGACCAAAATGGAATTTAGCTGTTAAACAATCCTTGGAAGCACTGACAAATTAATGCTAAATCCTGTTTCAGGACCAGAGCTGCTCCATGGGGTTCTATTCAAGCTCAAATTTAGAGCAGCAGCAACAATGTTTAAACCAAGAGAGCTTACGGCCTAGGACCTATTATCTAATCGACTTTTTAAACACTATAGGTGTATTGGAGGCTTGGTCTGGTAAAATTAAATATGAAATATTTAACATTTAAATGCATAATTATGTACAACTTTCGTCAGTTGTCGCACATCTTGGATGTTATCCAATGTCGACAGTTTCAATCCGCACTTTGTATCATTGAGAGTTATTTCAACTTTGTCACAGAAATAATGACTAAAGTCAATATGAAAAAACCTGCGCCACATGTTTCTCCAGATATGCTATCACCATTCCATTCTATGAGTTTAGGCAAGGCATCAGAGGCGGCTCCTCTGCTATGGCAGAGGTGCGTCTCCCCCACCCCCGCACCCTCAAAAACGTGAAAAATAAAACAATAATAAAATGGGTTTCAAACCAGTTTTATTGTTGTTTTATTTTTCTTGTGAAGAGTCTTGGTGGCGGGGCCAGTGTGACAACAGGCACTGCGGGGGAGTGGCAGGTGTACTGCCTTTATTCGGCATGTGGGTTTGGCAGGCTGTCTCATGCCGGCCAAACTGGCATGCGCAGTGAAGCGCTCAGGCCAATCCTAAAGCTGCTCTCATTCATGAGAGCAGCTTCAGGATTGGCTGCAGTGCAGTCTGGGAGCCTGTGCCTGCCTGCAGTGGGGAGGAGAAGAGAGGAGCAGAAGAGCGCAGTGCTGAAGCGTGGTAGCTGCAGGTAAGTTATTTTTTATTTTTTATAGTTCTCTACCTTGTCCCCATTTACCTCCGCCTTCCTCGGGCTGCTCCTGCAAGGCGTTCAGTCTCATGAAAAAATGTCAGGTGTCAGCTTTTGATGCGGCTTGAAGAAAGAATCACCTCACAACACTTACTATTAAAACCTCCCTTTTGGATGGCAAGTACGCAATCTCAATTGAATTCAGATGTTTGCTTGAACACCCTGGATTTTCAACTCGTGGTTAGAGTAGGAAATATTTTGATTGTGTAATTTAGTTACTGAGGGTAAATGAACTACAAACTGATTTGTAATGGCTGACTGGTTGAGAAGTACACATTGTGCAGATATGACCCTTTTAACGTCAATATTCAACTGAAATCTATTTATTTTAATTACTAGTCAAGCATTTAATTCATTTTTTTAAAATAGAAGTTTCTCTGTTTATCCCTTAATGTCTTTACACTGACGGATTAATCACGTTTTTTAGCTTCTGTAAATGTTAGGCCTGTGACTGTACACAATCTTAGGAATTTGCTGGGCTTGTAAAGGTTTAAATAAATCATACAGTAAACTCTATGGGCCTTATTATGACTTTGGCGGTGTAGCAGTGAGCCGCCACGCCAGCACCCTGCTGCCACACCACCAAAGCTATAATGCGACCGCTGAAATCCAACAGGAATCCTGGACAGGTGGTCCTGCGGCGGCTGGCCCACTGCGGTGCAGTGCTAAGGCTCATATGTGAGCCTTAGCAAGACACCACAATGGGAATGCCATTGCACTTTCCTGCAAGGCATGGACTGTCAAGGCTATGCCCTGCAGGAACTGGGGGTGATTGTGTGCCCCCTGCATGCAGGCCCCCTTTGTTTCCTCACTACTATACTTTTCATGGCAGGTTCACCGCTATGAAAACTGTGGCAGTGATGAAACTCCTAATATGCTTAGCGGTGCCGCAGAGAGCCTGCCAGCATGTTGGGGGTCTCAGACAACTGCAAAACTGCCAGGGATCGTGGACCCCAGGCGGCAGCAGCGGTCCCATAGCAGTTCAGCCACCCAACTTGTTATACGGCGGTCGGACTACCAGTGAGGCAGAAGCCGCACCGCCACCGTGGGTTTGGCAGTCCATCGGACCGCCAAACTCAAAATAAGGCCCTATGTCTATTCTAGTCTTTAAATATATTATAAATATTCAGTTCATTTGTTAAAACTAGTATTGATACTCTTTTTGCACATTAAGTGAGACTCATTGTTGACTGACTGCTTCAATGGTAGGAGTCAGTGTGCAATCTTTAACTGAGGATATAAATAAACAGGCATGGCAGACGTTTGTGCAGGGCACAGGTTTATTCCATACTGGCTGCACATACTACAAGCACTTGTTTCTAAGTTTTAAAAAAACTATAAGGAGAGTGAAAATAAGGCAGCTCCATTATCTGCCACTATATATTACTGTTGCCATTTCAGCTGTCTAACCATCAGTGCCACTGAAATTATGTGGCAGAAGCGGACCAAATTATGTGACTGAGTTGACTACATTATGCGACAAGAAAAAGCAAATTATTTAGTGTAATGCAGCACATTTTGTGACAGTATTATATGTTTATTTTGTCATTTTCATCCACGCTAACATCTGTCTTAAGTAAAGGTTTCACCTCATTAGTACCACTTTAACACTCAAATATAGCAATAAGGCACTAAAAGGTGGCCAGTCGACCATTGGAAAAGGCCTTCCACTGCACAGCAACTTGTCGCTGCATTTTCAAGTAACTTTTGATTCGCTTGAGCCAGAAACAAATTGTTTTTTTGTTAAAATTTGCAAATTATGTAGAAGATGATGGATTATGTAGTGTATGTGGCAAAATGCAAATGCAAAAAATGCTGCAGCTGCAGAATCGCATAATTCATGTGGCCCTGTTTACCATTAATAAACAGGGCAAGCTTTCTTTAAAATCTATAAATACATTATACAGCACAAACCTGAAGCCCTGACAATGAGAGGGGTTGGTGAGCCTTTATTAGTTTTCTCAATTTTAGAAAAATATAGAATAATTGTTATCACTTTTTAAACAAGTCTTCAATATCTAAAATTTCAAAAAAACTCACACATGAAATCAAAACAGGCACAACAACTTTATCTGTAAATAAAACCAATAGTCCATCGCTGTCCTGAAAACATCATCTTGCTTTAAAAATGGTTATATTTGTCTGTACTGTGAAACTGCTATCTGTGTTGGCTATAAAAATTCATGGGGCATTATATTTTCTATTTTGCCACTGACCGATTTTTAATTTTTATCTTAACAGTATTTGCCATGAGTGCTTTTCAAGGAGCACCTTGTCTGCCCTTTTGTATCCTATGGGATTTATATTTCAGCAGACGGTAGATCTGTCACTGCTGTGATTGTGTCACCGATCCGCCGAGATCCAAATCAGGCCTTTAGTCATAAAGGTGCTCCTTCATGAACAACATTAACATAAGAAACATTAGATCTAACAATTTTATCTGCACCAATTAACTTTTACACACTTCTTATTGCAGAGCATGCCCCCAGTGAATAAAATGAAAATGCGATCTTCATTTCTTACTATTGGCTGGGATCTACTTTAAGTCTGTCTGTACCAGGCTCATGTCAGGTAGCCTTCCACAGGCATAAGTGATAAAAGTAGGATACTTGCCACCCTTACATTAAAATGTCACTATGTGATCATACAGGTGGAGGAGGCAAGTCATAGAAAGGGGGCAGGTCCATGGAAAGTGGGGCTTCTGACCATCTGCACTGCCCAAACACAATCATCTGAAGCCATCTCCGTGGTGCTGGGGAGGTTTTTATTGGAGATTAGCTGTACAGAGAATTTATTTAGTTATGCGTTTTTATATAGTGTAACCTTTACCCGAAGGTGTCAGAGCGCTTTACAATAGAACCAGTTACATTACATAAGGACTTCAGAGTACATGATACAAACAGATAAACTCTAAATTCACATAAGAATGGTACTAAGTACACAAGTTTACTACGGATACTAGTTGTTAAGAGTTACATGCATACAAGTTGCAAATTCACTCATGGTTATATTTTAAGAAAGATAGAAGTGATTTGGGTTGGACATATATATATGACATATTTACACGGCATGATCTTCATGCCATTGCTGGGGTTCCTATTTTCAGCTCGGCCTTAAGGGTTTTGTTGCACTGAAGGGCAGTGATATTGGGCATGGAGGGATCAACAAGCTGGTGATGTCCAGATGTCCTCCACGCTTGTTAAGATGGTGGCTTACCAGCCGGGCCCTAGAAGAATGAAGTGGCCGCCAGTCCTCCTCAGCAGCTCCGTCGGCCAAGGTCGACTACCAGCAATACTTGGGTGGGCCTTGCAGCACCCCCTCTTGCTGCGCGGCCTCCAGTTGAGAAGGCCTATCCTTGTGCCCAAACCTCACTTCGGGGTCTCACTATGGCACAGGTGTCTACTGGTAGTGAGAGCCCTGTGTTCTCACAGACTCAAGAGGGGTCACTCCCCTTGGCAGTTGTTGCGTGTGGTTTAGTGCGGCGTCTTGCAACGGAGGCCACACTGCTGATCGTAGGCTCCAATTAATATCCCTGGGGCTCCACAATAGCGGTAGGTGACAGGAGCCTCTCTCTCCAGGCTTCAAGGACTCATTCCAGCAGGTCTCAACTCTCCAAATCTCACCAGGGAGATGCGAGGCTCAGAAACTACATCGCGGATCGACTATCAGCCACGTCAGCCACCCAGGCCTGCTGTGCCCATACTTGGGGTAGGGGGATTCTCTCACCCCGACTGGTGAGGCCCCAACAGCTGGACCCAGGAGTCGGCAACACTGTTAGAGTCAGCCCAGGAGCCACCATCTTGTCTTCGACTTGTGGCAGAGCCAAGGGCGGGCTTCGTAGCAAAGCAGAAGCTGGCCCTACCTTCGCCACTCCACCAAACAGGGTACTGGCAAGGTGATCAGCTCCAGGGGTCCCACTGGCAGCAGAATGGTTATTTAGTTCCGAATGGGGCCGGATGCAGGAGCCCCGCTGGGGGCTCCTGCAGCCTGCGACCTATCCCATTGGCAGCCAGAATTCGAGCCTGAGCTGGAAACATATTCTGTACAAGGGTTTCCAGCTCACTGTGACACAGTGGCTCATCACCGGATGATTAGTGAACAAACTGTATGTCACACAAAGGCACCGGTTCATGTAGCAGGCCTTTAGTATGAACGGTCACACTACCAATGAAAGGAGCTAACCTACACAAGGCCTAGGTTTCAGTCATGGATCTGGTTCTCGCTGCCCTCAAACACCAATCAGTTTTTGATTGTGTTGTGATACCTTTCCTTGTTTTTTCACCGTTTCCCTTTCAACGAGAAGTCTCTAAAAGGATTACATTTTGACATAGAACATTAAAATATTTTATTTATGTAGCTTGGCCTAACTAGATTGAAGTCAATTGCTATGGCACTGAATGCTTTTCTGCGTAGAAGGATTACAATACATTACGTAATCACAATGTTTTTTTAAGGGCATAACGTTACTTAAATTATTCCATAATGTAGGTAGGAATTAAAAATGGTATTTACAGAAGAGTTTGGTTGATCCCGTATTCTTCAGACAGACTTTAAAGTGCATTAAAGATTAGGCCAGGTCATGGGCACATTTAACATACATCTGCTTGATGCACTTCACAGATATTAAAGGTTCAAGTAATCTTGCTGAAGTCATGTATGTATTATTGTTTTTGAGTCGTTAAGCAAGATTTGTATTCTATGTTTGATGTTGTAGTTCATGTCAGTAACTGTGCGTTCGTGCCCTTGTAAGGGGTGCTCCCTCTACAACATCTGGGCCTTACATACCAAAGCAATCCCTGGTAGAGACTGTTAGTGGTGTTGGATAATCATCAGCACGAACAATAACTTTACACAAATGGCAACTAACTCTCCACAAATACACTGTTGTTAAAATAAACACGCAGAGCATTAGTATTATAGATTAACCATATGTAAAACAAAAAAGGACTTATTTAGTAAAAAACGGTGAAAATGTAATAATGTTGATGTTTTGAAAATATGCAAAGCATAATTTTACAAAATACACAAAAATGTGGAAAAGTATTATTTTTTTGATTGAATAATATGTATTTTATATAAATATTTTTTATGAAAGATTTATACTAGGATGAACTCTATGGAAACCACTATTTTGGTCCTTTTGTTGAAAAATGCTGCAATGAGTTTTCTGCTGACATACTGTCAATCGATCAATCAATCAGGGGATTGTGAAACGCGCTACTCACTCGTGAGGGCCTCAAGGCTGGTGGGGGGGGGGGACGGGGGAAGGAGGTTTTGCAGCTCTGTTCAGTCAAAGAGCCAGGTCTTCAGCATCTTCCTGAAGTTCCTGGGGTTTCGGAGACGGCGCAGTTGGCGGATCGGAGGTTTCTCTTGGGTATGTGGAAGGAGATTCTCTTGTTGAGGTATTGGGGTCCGATGTTGTGGAGGCATTTGAAAGCGTGTGTGAGTATCCTGAACGTGACTCTCTTCTCTATGGCAAGCCAGTGGATGTAGCGCAGGTGTTGGGTGATGTGTTCCTGTCGAGGGATGACGAGGACAAGTCTGGCTGCGGTGTTCTGTATGGTCTGTAGCTTGTGGATTAGAGACTTGTTGATCCCGGGGTAGAGGGCATTACCGTAGTCCAGTCTTCTGGTTATGAGTGCGTGGGTGACAGTCTTCCTTGATTCGGGGGGGGATGGTTTTTCGGAGGATGCGGAGGGTGTTGAAGCAGCTGGAGGCGACGGCGTTGACCTGTTGGGTCATGGAGAGGGAGGAGTAAAGTATGATGCCGAGGTTTCGGGCGTGGTCCGTGGGTGTGGGAGGGCTGCCGAGGGCGGTGTGCCACCAGGTGTTGTCTCATGCGGAGGGGGAGGGTCCGAGAATGAGGACTTCTGTCTTCTCAGAGTTGAGTTTCAGGCAGCTGTTGCTCATCCATGATGCAACGTCCTTCATTGCTTTCTGGAAATTGAGTCTGGTAGTCACGGGGTCCTTGGTGAGGGAGAGTATCAGCTGGGTGTTTGCGGCATAGGATACTAAGCTGAGTCCGTGGTGTCTGACGATGGTGGTGAGGGGGGACATGTAGATGTTGAAGAGAGTGGGGCTGAGTGACTATCCTTGGGGTACTCCGCAGCTGATTTCCGTGGGTTTGGAGAGGAAGTGTGGCAGTCTGATTATTTGGGTTCTGCCGGTGAGGAAGGAGCTGATCCATTTGAGGGTGGTTCCCTGTATGTTGGCGTCGTGGAGTCTGGTGGGGAGTGTGCGGTGGGAGATGGTGTTGAACGCTGCCAAGAGGTCAAGTAGGATCAGGGCCGCAGTGTGTCCTTGGTCGAGGAGGTGCGCATGTCGTCTGTGGAGGCGAGTAGGGCAGTCTCAGTGCTGTGGTTGCTTTGGAATCCAGATTGGGAGGAGTTGAGGATGGAGTTTTCTTCGATGAATGTTGTTAGCTGGGTATTGACGACCTTCTCTGTGACTTTGGCCGTGAAAGGGAGGAGGGAGATGGGTCGGGAGTTCTTGAGGTCTGTGGGGTCTGCCGACGGTTTCTTCAGCAGGAGTCTGACTTCTGCTCGTTTCCAGTCGTCAGGGAAGGTGCCGGTCTTGAAGGTGGTGTTGATTGTGTGTCGAAGTTTGGGCGCGATGGCGGCGGCTCTGTGGTAGATGTGAAGTGGTCAGGGGTCCATGGGGGCTCCAGAGTGGATGCCTTTCATGGTCGAGTTGGTGCCCTCGGTGGTGGCTGGGGTCCAGGAGGAGACGGTGGGCCCGTTGGCTTTGCTGTGGAGGGTGGTGGTTTCGGTGTCAGGTGTTTGACCGTTATAATGGTCGTAGAGGCTCTTGATACTGTTACAAAGTATTTAAAAAACCTCTGTTTTGAGAATGTTGTTGAAAAAGTGGTATACATATATTGTTTTTGAAAAAAGTTTAAAATGTCTAACTATTTGATATCTTGGACAAACAACTTCTACAGATTATTATTTCTATAATTAACAAATGGGGCCCGATTACAATGAGGGTCAGAAAGCCTCCAACTGCAGGTGGGTGGCTTTCCGAACCTCATCGTGGTTTCAGTTTCGACCGCTGCATTACAATGCAGCGGTCAAAACAGAAACCGGACAGTCTTTCCGGCTGGATTCTGAAAGGCTAAAGGAGCCCGTCCGCCAGTCGGAGACTGGCGCGTAATCCCAATGGACGGCGTTTACGCCGTTGGGATTATGATGTCGGTTTCCGACAGGCTTTCCATGCCAGGCTTTCCAACATGGAAAACCAGTCTGAAACCGACATTGGGTTCCCCTAGCAGGGCCCACTAGACACTGCGGCCTCCGGTTCGGGGCCAAGGGAACACCTATGGTGCCCCCCTGTGAATCCCTGCACTGTGTGGCAGACAAAAACGCCCATTTCACTATGGGAGCTTGCACTATCGTGGGTTTGCGGCAGCAACACAAGCTTCCATAGGGAAACAGAAGTTTCCAACCACACCATGTCCGGTCGCATTGTAATTAGGTATGCAGGAACCGCTGACCCATGGTTTTAAGCAGTTGGCAAGAGCGTACTGAATTAATTCTTTACATTTTTCTCCAAAAAATTATTTGAAAAAAATGTTACATTCTGTTAAGAGTCAGGCCTACTTAGTGATAGTTTTTTTTCCTAGTAACTTTTGCTGTCTGATTAATAAAAATCATCACAAAAAATGATAGTACATATTTAGCATTTAACATAAAATATTTTTTGTTTTTAAATTTATTAATTGAATTTTCCATGAACACATATAAACAAACAAAACACATTGCAAGAGATGTCGAAATACCGGCATGCTCGCATTACACAGATCACAACAAATGCCTATGTGGCAGAAAGAGATAGGCGATAACAAAATGACATGACCATAAGGAGAGGAGGGAGGGGAATGGTAAAAAGGACAGAAACGCGGGTTTGAAATGAAATACTTCATATTAGGTAAGGCATGCAAGAAATAAGCACTGGTATGTGGTGAATGAATACATGATGTGAGGAATGGACATCTCAATCCGTATCGTTTTACTCTAATGAAAGTAAGTAAGAGCAAAGGGGCTGCCAAATAGCTCTAGGCCTAGACGTGGGGGGTTGGAGTTGTGCGTAGTCATAACTGATTTTGTCACAATAGGACATGGATTTGAGCCAGACCTTGCTGAAGGAACAGCATCTGCTGCCCCAATGAAGAGCGATCTCCAGTTTAGCAAGTAATACCGCTAAGGAAGTGAATCAACAGAAGGATTTAGGAAGATCATGAGTGTACCCCAGTAGCGTCATTGCAGGGTCAGGTTGGAGTGTGATATCCGTCATCTTTGTAAGGAGGGACAAAATGGTAATCCAATAATTGTTGATGGCGGGGCACGACCAGGTTAGGTGCGCAAAATCAGTGTCAGGGGCCTGGCATTTGAGGTAATAGGAAGAGTGCGCAGAATTGAATTTGGCGAGATCTTTGGGGGTGACATATACTTTGTGTACTTGAAATGTAAAAGTTTGTGTCTAGGGTTGGTGGCCACCAATTTTGTTTGAGAGCTGCAAAAGGCCCAGACTTTGCCAGATACAGGATATCTAAGATCCGTTCTTCCAGACTCTCTGAGACGTGTAGTGGAGTCAGGTTTCAGGGCCAGGCATGAGTGATGCAACCTGGAAGTCAAGTGGATGCTGTCATCAATCGAGGTAAGTGTAAGGGGCGAAAACTCATCCAGAGCGATGGGGTACAAGGGTATACAAGAATGCTGGGTGTTATATAGTCCTCACAAAATAAAATGAGCCATGTATGTGGCTTGCTGGAAGCGGGTGTCATCAGCATATGCGAGGGCATGTCCATCGGGGAAGTTATCACCCAGGGTGTAAAGGTCATGACATAGACGCATGCATTGGACGAGCTATTCCTGTGTGAGGAGGAACCATGGATTTTCAGAAAGTGAAATGGCAAGGGAGTATGGGGTACCACTACCTAAGGAGCAATTAAGTCGCTTCCAGGCTCAGTAGGTGGTAGACAGGGTCTGGATATCAGTTGGATCAATGGGGGTACCCTTTGGTAAGAGAAAGGAGAGTTACCACTGCCCTGCCTGATCACGCTTGAGTTTAAGATATGGTATGCAGACACCTGGATGGTACCGGTGGTATGAATACTGACACTGTGCGGCCAGGTAATAAAGATAGAAATTGAGGACACCGAGCCCATCGCATTCATAAGGGAGGGTCAGGGTGTCTCATCTGACATGAGGTGCGGCATTCGGCACAGTCCAGTCGCATCAGGAGACTGCACAGTGTGGTGAAGAACTGTTGTGTAAGCAGGATAGGAATGTTTAAGAACAAGTATAAAAAACAGGGAAGTATCACCATTTTGATTATAGCCACTCGTCGGGCCATGGAGGGCTGGAGCCTATCCAATGTTCCTCTTGGGACGTGAGCCTAGCGATGGCTGGGCCGTAATTAAGTTTCAATATTAGCTATTTTTCTAAGTGTAAATGGATGCCTAGATATTTGGTGGAGTCAGAAGTCTAGGTCAAGGGATATTCGACATCGGTGGGGTATGTGCATTTGGCCAGAGGGAAAAGTTTGGAATTGGCCTAACTTATCTGCAGGCCTCAGAGGGTACCAAAACACACGAACTCCCGAATCAGTGGGGGGAGATTCTTAGAAGGGTGCCGGACAAATAATAATATATCTTCAGCATATAGGAATGCTCGAAGTGGGTCATGTTAAAGTTGAAGTCTGCGATGTATATGCTGCTCCGGAATATGATGGATTAGGGAATCCATCACGATTATGAAAAGAAGGGGAGAAAGAGGGCAGCCTAGTCTGGTTCCTCTAGTGACAGGGAATCAGTCAGTAAGTGAGCCATTCACCCTCATACATGCCCTCTGGTTGCTCTCAGGAACATCCACTCTAAGAAGTCGAACTCTTTTTCCGCATCAAGCAATGCCGCCACTGCAGGAGTTGTCAGGGAGATACTTCTGAATATGACAAAGATTGTTCTTAGGTTAAAGGAAGTGGATCTATGGGGGACAAATCCCAACTGCACTGGAGAGATGATTTGTTCCATTAACAGTTAAAGTCGAGTGGCCATAACCATAGCAAAGATTTTATTGTCCACATTATGGAGAGATAATGGTCTATAGGAGGAGCAGAGGTGCGGGTCTTTGCTGGGTTTCAATAATAGTGTTAGTAAGCCATCGTATAGAGTGGGGGGAGCCTATGTCAAGGGCCTCTGTATCCATTGCGCATAAACGTGGGGCAAGAAGGTGTTTGAATGCTTTATTAAAGGCCTCGGTGAGTCCATCAATAGCCATCCATAGCATCTATCGCATTCATGACTTTGTTATTTGAGATGGGCTCTGTCAGAAAGCTACACTGGCCATCTGTATTTTGCAATGTCAGATTCTACTCCAGAAGAGCGAGATGTATAAAGCTGCTCATAATATCGCTGCAGTTCAGAGAGAATGCCCTCATTATCCATGGCTGCAGTTACCGTGGGTGTGTGGAGATCAGTTATAAACCCATTGAGGCGATTAGGGAGAAGTAAGCAAGCAAGTGTGTGGCATGGCCTTTCCCCTTTGCTATAGCCTTGGGCCGTGGCATATGTCCCCATGTATTCCACCTCTCTTTCAGCAAGACCTTGGAATTCAGTCAGTAAAGTCAATCTGGCATGTAACTGGGGAGGGTCATCGGAATGGGAATCAACCTGACCTATATCGCCAAGGGCTGACTCAATCCGGTTTATGCTGGCAAGAATATCTCTGAGAACTCCTCTGTGTTTGGAGATACAGACACCACGTATGTAGGCCTTGAAGGCCTCTCAAAGAGTGACCTGGGATGATACCGTACCCACATTTATAGCAAAGTACTCAACAACGGCATCACTTAATTCAGAATGGAAGACTTAGTCATGTTGGGCCTCGCCCGGAAACCGCCAAGGGGGCCGCAGGATAAATCTACTGGGAATGCTTACCGGCCAGTGGTCTGACAGGGTGCATGGTAGGTGCTTAACATCAATGGTCCATAGGGAGATGTTAGCAGACACCAGCCAATAATGTAGCCATATCCATACTCCATGAGGGGATGATTAAAAAGTATATTCTTTAACAGTGGGATGACATATTCACCATAATGTCTGTGAGGCTGTACGTGTCCATGATTTGATGGTCATTCTAGCATTCGATTTGCAATCCGTTAGTGTGCTAATAGAGTCAGATGTGGGGTTGAGAACTAAATTGAAGTCACCACCCATGATAAGTAGTTTGGCTTCTATTTGCTCCATGTGTGTGTATATGGAGTTAAAGAAATTCAGGGAAGTCGACATTCGGGCGTAAATGTGGACCAATAGGGCATCTCTGCCCGCCAATTAGCCAGACAGTAAAATATAGCGGTCATTCGGGTCTTCCAGGGATGTGTGGAGAGTGAAAGGGACACACTTATGAATAAGGATGCAGACCCCCCTCGAGTATGTGCTATAACTGGAGAAATATTGGTAAGCGTCCCGTGTGTGCGAACGACAGAGAGTCTCGGGGTAAAAGATGGGTCTCTTGGAGGAAGACTACCTTGATGCCATGTCGTGACAGGTATGCGAGGATCTGTTTGCCCTTGTGTGGGCTGTTGAGACCCCAGATATTCCAAGAGAAGAGTGGGGTATCTATCTCCCCCTTTGGGTGTCATGAGGTAACATGCAGTAGTTTCAAGTATGATGGTGAGAACCATGGTGGTGTACAATCCAGCAGGTGCTGAGGTTGCAATGATAAACAAACTATATGATAACATACCATAAAAACCCAGACAATACCTCCACCCACACTATTCATTAAACCATCCAGTGAATCCCTAACACATACAACAAACTAAACAATCCCATCTGTAACAGGTCGGTGTACACCGTTGAGGGGAGGCAATGCCTCGGAGGGTGCAGATGAGTGGATGCAGAAACTAGCATGAATCACATAAGCAAGGAAAGATGTATATATGTCCAGGGGGTTTAGCTGAAGGGCGATCAAGGAGGCACCACCAGTATGCCAGTTCCATGCCCCAACAATCCCAGACCCATCAATACCGGGAAGGGCACAACAGTGAGATGCATCGGATCGCAGTGGAATCAACAAGCAGGGCCAGGTGTGGAGAAGGAGTACGTTCAGGAGTGCTCCATTGAGAGCCCAGAGGGCCCGTGTTGTAATGCTTGCAGAAACTCACAGCATTGCCCAGCACAGTGGGGGTAAAATTGGTGAAGAATGAGAATGTGGACCCCTGATAGTGTATGGGACCCCTCTCACATTCCAATTGGAGCACAGTGTCTCTGTCTTTGTAATTCAAAGGATGAGCAAGCTATGGTCTTGAAGAAGTTCCCAATGGTAGACAAGGGCCAAGAGATCTGTGCCTGGGCTCCACCACGAACGTAGAGGAGAAGTTGGTGCGTTCGAAGAGTTCAGCAAGAGTCTCTGAGAGCATTGAAGCGAACGTCAATAGAGCAAAATCCAGCCCAGATTTCCGACAATAGCCACCGTGTCCGCTGGGCACCCGGGATTCACTGCTCTGAGAGGTGGTTCATTTGTGTCGGATTGAGATCCTCTATGGCACGGGGTTTTGGACTATTCAAATTGCAGGCTGCCCGGGGTCCACGAAGGGGACCCTCCGAAGAGGGCGGCCGCCTTAGTGCCACATGAGGGCACATGAGGGAGCCGCCCAGTGTTGGGAACCCCCTAGGGGTCCATGCGCCCGTGTCACATCCGGGCAGGAATGGGCGGGGGCGAGGTACAAATGCCTCTCCCATCCACCTGGCATCCTCTTTGTCCACAACCCTGACGCCGTTTAGACGTGGCCCGCGGAGCTGCTGGCATCTTTTAGCGTGGTGAGTGCATACCCCCACCTCCCCACCAGTTTCCCCCGCACTGTCTCCCAATTATCTGGGCAGCATCTAGGGCTGGGCTGCCCAGCCTCGGCCCGCCTTGGGGGGACAGGAGGGGGGGGGGGCTGTGGGTCAGCTCCCAGTGTACTAGGGTGGTGGCATAAAAGCTTTTCCCCCATCTGTGGAATGGGGGCGCGGGCGGGCACCTAGCCATCACGGCTATGGAGGCTTCCGGGGCTGCGGTGTAGGTGCCTGTCTCCCAGGGGCCGTCTACGGCCTCCGATGCCGACCTGGTAGGAGGGAGACTAACCTAGGCCCGCCTGTTTGTGCAACGGCGGGGCTGGGTCTCTGCATGGTCACTGGCCCCACCTCTACTGCTGGTGGGGGATATCTGGAGTAATGGGGAGTCCCCGTACAGGCCCATGGGTCTGTGGGGCAAAGGGTCGCCGGTGGCCTTGTATGCATCCGCTCATTGAGATCATGCGATGGAACACTGCCAGAGGTGCCTCCAACCACCTTAACACCCTGCACAGTCTCAGCCCCCTGGGTAAGGAGGTGGTAGCCTGCCTCCCGCCCTGCCCATATTGCTCTGTGCCCCGGAACCGGCCGGGATCCGCATTGGCCTAATAGTTTAGGTACTGCGAGTCGAGTGCGGGCCTCTGATGGGGTGAGTCGGAGGGGGGGGGACAATGGAGCAGCACACTGGCTGGACACGCTGTGCCCATGTCTCCCTATTAGTGTTGTGTTGCGCCGAGCCCAGTTGTGGCTCGAATGCGTCGGGAATCCTGGAGAGTCTGCCCCCCCCCCGCCCTTGTACTTCCCAGGGGGATAGGTGCCGCCTCCGTCACGTGCAAGGCACTGCATGGCGGGGTACTAGGTTAGCCTTCCCGGTCCCTCTTCCTAAATTCTGACATACCCGTCTAGGGCGCGTGCCTGTAGCTTCAGAACGTTGACCACGAAGCACGCATGAAATTCGGGTATCGTGGTGCGGGCAGTGCGTCAAATCGCTAGGCAGATGGCCAAAATGAGTGAGCGGGCTTGGGGTAGGGTGTCGTTAGCGCTAGTAGCTGCTTTCAGCACTAAAATGACCTGCTTCACCACAAGGCCGGAAGCAGCCGATCTCCATCGCAATTTTCCTGCTCCCCACCCCCACCTCATGGTCAGGCTGTTGTTGTGTTCTCCGGCTCCCGTCACTGCTCGAATAGGGAAGGCGACTGCCGGGTAGTCGCGACTAAGGGCCTACGTGGGACATAAAACTCAGGAGCCAGGGATGTGTGGTACTTGGTCCGGCGTCGTAGCCCTAGTGGCGTACGTACGCGCATACCTGTATTTTATTAACTCATACCACGTGACTGGACGCGTACGCATAGAGCGTATCGCGTCACTGTCACGACACTACATTCCTCCCCAAACAACAAAAAGAACAACTTTAGCTGCTATGTTTCCAGCATTGGACTACCCACTCAATGTTCACCTTTAGCTCGACATTTCAACATTCTCAAATAACAAAAGTGGAACAGTCTTATGTGAGGTAGTCCTTAAGACGGCAGGAGGGCTCAGGATTGTTCCGCAGGCTGTACTGCGATGCGCCCGGCTTTGTGAGCCCCCAGTATCTCCACCATGCTCCTCAACAGGAGGCCTCGCTTCGGGACTCGGTCGCCCCGGACTCGCAGCCATATCAGACATCTCTCCCAGTGGAAGTGACCAGGGACTGTCAGATTCTCCTGCGTCCTCTCGGGATAGTTCCAACTTTCCGCTACCAGCTTCGGCGCTGTCCACTCGCAGGGCGTTCCGGATGTCATCCCCCTGGTCGGGAGGTAGCTCTGCTTGTCGTGGATGATATCTTTTAAAATGCGACACATTTCGGGTTATTTTCTCTCTCCCGCGGATGGCAGTGATGCAAGTTCCTTTGACGGACACTACCGTCCAGGGTTCCTTTTCAAAGGTCAAACGGAATTTACCTCCTGGGGCTCGGTTCTTGAGCAGTACAGTATCCCCTCGGATGATATCTGGCACGACTGCTCTCCGCCTTGCACTGACATGGGCATGGGTTTTTTGTCTCCTGGCGTCAATGGTACTGTCCTCAGGAAGTTCCGGCCTCCACTCAGGGTGATAAGGAATAGAATCAGTAACTATTCTCCCCATTAGTAGGTGTGCAGGGGCCACCCCGGTGGTGGTGTGGGGCGTCTGGCGATAACTCCGCAGAAACGTAAATATAGCCAACTCTACTGATTGGGCTTTGTCATGTGCAATGCAAATTACTTTGTTAAGTGTTCGCATGAACCTTTCGGCTTCCCCATTCGCCTGCGGCCAACGGGGGGTAATTCGGCGATGACGGAATTACCCCCCGTGGTGGATTCTTCCACGTGGTGGATTCCTTGGTCAGCTCCCTCAGTGGCGCCGTCAGGTTGGCCAAATCTTGGATGAATCTTCCACAGTAATTGACCATCCCAAGGAACCTGCGGACTTCTGTAATGTTGGTGGGGGCAACAGCTTCTTTAACGTCCCGCACTTTCTCGGGGTCTGGGTTGACTCCGTCCGCCGAGAAAGTATAGCCGAAGAATTGCAGTTTTGTGCATAGAAATTCGAATTTCTCTCGGTGAAGAGTGAGACCAGCATCTCATATCCGGCGTAATACTTGGAGCAGCCGCTCATTGTGTTCTTGGATAGTTTTGGCGTGAATCATGATGTCATCGCTGACATTGATTGCTCCAGGGATGCCGGTAATTAACTCCTGTATCACATTTTGGAAAAACTCTGCAGCACTGGAAACCCCAAAGCTCAGCCTGGTCTATCTCCGGAGTCCCACGCGTGTAGAAAAAGTGGTGATATTGCGGGAAGCTTCGTCCAATACCAGCTGGTGATATCCGGACCTAAGATCCAGTTTTGAAAACCAACAGGCTCCTGCCATTTCTCCGATGAGATCATCTATTGTTGGAGTTATGTGGCGTTCCCGCTTGATCGCGACGTTGGGGAGTCGCATGTCGACACAGATCCTCACCGCGCCTGGCTGTTTGGGCTTCCGGGCAACAACAATGGGAGAAACCCACGGCGTGGGACCGGACACTTTTTCGATTATCCCCGCTGCCTCTAGCTTCTTGAGTTCCTCCTCCACCAATGGCCTTAGGTGAAATGCTATCCGCCGATGTCGTAGAGCGACGGGCTGGACCGTGGGGTCAACGTGGAGATGGATTTCTTTGCCTCGGAATTTTCCGATCCCCCGGAAGACATCCTCAAACTCGCCTAGGATGTGCTGCAGGGATTCCTGATGTACTCCGAACGCAAATGTCACGACTCCTAAATCTTCAGCTTCTCGGCAACCCAGCAGCATCCCTTGACCATCTTCGGTGACGTACACGTTGATGGTGACTGACTGCGTGTCGTGGGATATTACCGTCTTGAAACGCCCTCGTATTTTCAAGGGATCTTCCTGGCCATACGCAAATACCGTGATCGTCGAGGGGTGAAGAGCTGGCTGCGGGTGCATGGTGCTGTGTAGAGCGGCAGCCATGATGTTAATGGTGGCGCCCGTATCCACGACTGCGGTGACCTCCTGCGACCCCACTCGGATGCTGCATTGTGGGAGACGGTGGTGCCTTACGGGTGGCGGTGCCAATCATGTGGATTTTGTGCACCACTCTCTCCTCCTCTTCATCGTCATCCATGTCGCTGGGTGCTGGATCTTCTTCCTTTGAGAGTGTTCGCCGTTTGTTGGGGTCTGCGGTATTTCTTTGACCGGCATACCTTTTCGAAGTGATTAAACCTTCCGCACCCCGAGCACCTTTTGCCTTTCGCGGGGCACTCCGCTGCTGCGTGCGGCGACCCTCCGCAGTATCCACATGACTTTTGCTGCCCTGGGGACTGGGGTCCTGCTCCTTTCTTACTCCCCCTCTGTGTTGGTCTGGTCGACACCGCATTCACTGGTTCGGTCTTCACTGGCGCCGGAAGAGCGGCTTCCATGTGCGCCGCCCGCGCTTTCGACAACTCTTTAGTCCGACCCATCATTAGAATCTCCGCCAGCGGCTTCCCGGACTCTTCCAGTATACGCTCTCGCAACTTGGCCGAGGCGCA
Organism: Triturus cristatus; assembly: GCF_964204655.1. Classification (NCBI taxonomy): domain Eukaryota; kingdom Metazoa; phylum Chordata; class Amphibia; order Caudata; family Salamandridae; genus Triturus; species Triturus cristatus. Next base: position 215,412,212 of record NC_140586.1, read on the forward strand.
GCCCTGGATAATCTGCCCTCTGATTTCCTCGGTCTCATCCCGGAACCCGCACGTGGCGGCGAGATTCTTCAGACGGGCGTGAAACGTGTCTAGCGATTCTTCCGGAAGCTGGCGCGCTTGCCGGAAGATGAACCTCTCATAATCGCGGTTGGCCATCGGCTCGAAGTGTTCATTAAGGGCTGTTATCAATGTTAGGTGCGTTTTAGGAGTGGCCTCCGCTAGCGTTTTGACGATATTGTGAATGTCTTTTCTACCCAGGTGTATGATCATTGCCCTTTTCTGGTCCCTATGGACCTTGGTGGCCTCGAAGAAGATGCGCAACCGATCTTCCCAGTCCTTCCACTTGGCCGCAATCGTCGAGGGTGGCCCCTCCACGATGAATAGTTCAATTGACGGTATTGTGGCCATGGCTATCGCTCTGCACCGTGTGTGGACCTCCCTGGTCTATGCAGGTGTGTGTGTGCTGTCCGTTGGGCTCCTCGTGCTGGTGGGCCTTTCCTTCCTCTGGGGCGCTCCCCTGGCGTCCTTGTGCACGTGTGCTCAGGGTCGTCTACTGCGCGCTGGACATGCACTTGACTGATGAGCCTCCCCCCTACGTGAGGTCGTGAAGACTAGGCCTCAATGCCTGGAAAAGACCCTTGTTCCGGAATGTCTTCGCCGTTTTTGGTTGTTGCTCTGACCTCCCAGCAGGTGGGGCCCCAATCACAAATTCATTGGTACTCACAGGCCCAGCACGCGTTGGGGCTCCACAACCGGCACCCTTGAGGGCCTGGACCACGTGGCTGGCAGGCCGATGGACCGCGCGCGTCGTGCGCGAGCACTGTAGCGGTTTTGCCGGGCGGTGCAAGGGCACCACGCACAAGGCTCCTCGCGATGCACGGGGGCCCGCACTCCACGCCGCACCGGGCACGAGCGCCGCGAGCCACGAGCAGCACGCGCGGCCGCCACACCAGTGCGCGACGCGTCGGCGAGGGTATGCTCGCCCTCGTCGCCAGTTTGTTGTGTTCTCCGGCTCCTGTCACTGCTCGACGGGAAGGCGACTGCCGGGTAGTCGCGACTAAGGGCCTACGTGGGACATAAAAGTCAGGAGGCAGGGATGTGTGGTACTTGGTCCGGAGCCGTAGCCCTTGTGGCGTACGTACGCGCGTACCTGTATTTTATTCGCTCAAACCACGTGACTGGACGCGTACGCATAGAGTGTATCGCGTCACTGTCACGACACTACAGCTGTGGTGTAAGGCCAACGCGGCCGAGCTGCGAGTGCAGGTCGAGCCTGACGTAGGCTCAACAGTCTGTGATGCTACAAATAAATATGGGCTTGGGTAATGTAACTGAACTGGTGCCTAAGTAAATGCACCAATATCTCCGGCCGAGATTGCGCTATACAAAGCTAATAGAAAATAAATCAGTACATTAAACAATTAATATAGTTTAGTCACATGCGGTTCTCCGCCGCCCACGCCGCATCAGTTATGCAGCACCGTGCGAGGAGCATGCGCTGTGTGGGAGCTGGGCCTCAAAGAACTTCCATCGGAGCGGCGAGGTCTTCTGCTACTGGGGTATTGGGTGTTGTCTGCAATTATAATTGTTGGGTTTTGGGTCTGCTGTGTGCCCTGTGGCGTCTTTCACCAGCGAGGTCACGGCGAAAGAGGGTTGCACCAAAGGGAGGGGCTGGGCGGACTAGCCCCGACAGTCCAGCTCCTGTGTTGTGAGTTGTGCGGTTTCTGGACACGGCGCGGGCAGTCAGTTGTTCACGTGGGACAGCGCAGCCCTGGACAGACAGTGCGTTTCTGTTGCCTCGGCCAAGCACTCATTCTTCCGGGGCGAGTTAAAATATCACAATGCGACAGAAGGTATGGCATGGTCAGACCTCCGAGTGTAAAGCAGGAGGATCCTCGGACCATTTTACCAACAAGCATTCTCCGGTTTGTGCGAGGCGGCTGTGAGTTTGGGAAATGGCGCAAGTTGTTATACTTCTGCAGGGCTTTAAGTGGGATGAAAAAACTGGGGGGTCTCTCAAAGGGGCGTGGTCAATGTAATTAGGGGCGTGGCTTACAAACACCGTAAGCTAAAAATCTGTGTTTAGCACAGTGTGCCGCCCGACTTGTATTTTGCTGTTCCTGTCATCACGTGCAGATATGATACAAGTCACATCATACCTACAAGTCAGGACTATTGGCTTTGTCAATTGTTGTTAGTTGCATCAGACAAATAAGCAGCAACTATATGTATATAATATTGAAAAAACTTCCACTTAACGCCCTGGTGACACCACCACAATGTTGCTGCTTCTGAGTTTCAAAAATAGAAGGGAAATCCAGAGAGAAAATGACTCCCTTTAAAGGATTTCGCTTCCTCTACAACGCTCACCACGCGCACATCAATGTGCCTGCTGACACTGCAGTCCGGGGAAAAAAACGGACCGCCTGTGCCAGGGCACAAAACAGAGCCCGATAGAGACCCGTTTCGAGGCCCCCTTAAAAAAAACTGCCAGTGCTCAGACCCGGTGAGACCCGGCCCACTTAAAGCCCTGTACTTCTGCAGTAGTGGGGAATGGAGGGGGAGCATGACTGCACAATAGTGCTGCCCTGTACCTGGCCCACGCACAGAGGTGGCATTGCCATGGTCTGAGGGGCATCCCCTTCTCACACGATTCACTTTGCAGTGTGCAGGATATAGCTGTCTTTTTGGCCAGGCTCGCTGTATACGAAGGCCACATACAGGCATGTATAACATTCATTAAACTGGACTGGGCAGTTTATGTACCTGGTATGAACGTTTTGAGCCGTTCTTTTATAAGAATGTAGCCAGGCTAGCGAATGAGTTGGAAGCACGGCACACATGAATGTTAAATAAGGTAATATAATTTAATTTTAGTCAACCCCCTCTGCGTCTTAATGTAAATGGATTTTCTGTCCAAAATCTGTGATATTGATTCCCTGACCACGTTAATTAGGTTTGGGAACAGTTTTCTCATCTCGCCGACATTTCTGTTCGACTGGGGCATATTGTACAGAAACCATAAAATACACATATATATCAATGATATTCATATTAATGGGGCCTAACTCTAACAGACAGTAATGTGCACCGTGCATACACCACTTTTGGTAAGATGTAGGACCATGGTGGAAAAAAGGAGCTGTTTTGACTGTGCTGTCTTGTCCTTTCAAACACTAATTTTAGTATACAAGGAACTATGGGCCTCATGTAGGTACCTCAATACCGGTCGGTAACGGCCGAAAATCGGTAAATATCCCGTTACCGACCGGTATTGAGGCACTTGAGATGTAGGTGGCTGATTTCTGGATTCGGTATTTACCGAATTGGAATTTTGAGAAATTGGTAAAATACCGATTCGGTAAATTACCGAATCCAGAAATGCTATGTAGGGGGCACTGAAGTGAGTGCATTATTGGTGTCTGGATTCGTTATTTACCACCAACTACAAGTTGATGGTAAATGACGAATACCTTTCAAAAAGCATTTTTGTGCTATTTGTAAAGTGCCATGTGGCAGACATACATGCCCTTAGGGCATGTATGTGCGCCACATGTGCACACATGCACGAATCATGGGTGCAACAGGGTGTCAATGTGACACCCTGCCACCCATGATAATGCCTCCCCTATTACCGATTCGGTATTTACCGAATCGGTAATAGTAACTGGCTTCCCATTCATTCCTATGGGCCTCCAGGCCCATAGGAATGAATGGGAAGGGATGCATTATTACCGATTCAGTAAATACCGATTCATAAATACCGATATTTACCGAATCGGTAATAATTACCGATTATTTACCTACATACTATTTACCGATTCATAAATACCGAATCGGTAAAATTCGGTATTTATGAATCGGTAAATAGTATGTTACCTACATATGGCCCTATGTGTTTTACGCTTCTCCACAAATTGGATTACTTTTGCATTCCCCACATTGTACAAACGAATTAGGCCCATTGTTGCCCTGGTTGGTCCTTGTTAATTATAATGTGATTATTAGATTCGGATCCTGCTCGTTTTGTGGTAGCTTGCATTAATCCACCCACAACTGCGGCGGGCTGGTCGCTTTGCAGCTTGTTTCTTTCTGCCCGTTCCACAGTGAGGCAGTCGGGCAGCAGCGGTGACTAAGAGCTACGCATTCTGCGGCCTGGTTTGGCCTAGGCATCCCAATGGATGGCCAGATGGAAAGCAGCTCTGTCGCAGGCTCCTAAAATCGGGTGGTGGGCGAGTTAAATGGTTTGATTGCATGGGACAGCCCATGACCGGCATCAGCGTGCTTGCCCGTCAAACCAGGTTTAGCAAGGAGAATGTCCCGGAAAAAAACATATTTTTTTTCTTTCAGTGCCCTCTACATTATCGGTTATCATTGCGTTGCAGTGCCTGCTGCCCAAGCCATCCTTATAGTTTTGAGGCCTGGAATAGACTGCATTGTCACACTTGCAGAAGTGCAGGGTTAGTGGTTGCGATGTTACCAGGATTGGCAGCACGGCAGGAGCAATGTGTGGTGCAAACTGAAATGGCCGCCTGACGTCAGTACTGGCAGAAAGTTTCCTACAAATTATGCACTTAATGTGTAAATCTGTGAGGTCTTGGGGCACAGCTGGGCCGCTGTTAGGGCAAATATATCTGGGTGGGTCCTCTCCTGCCCGGGTCTCGAATTACGTGGGCAGTTACTTGGGCAGAGCTCCCCGCTGTATTCAGCGCATGAATCTAATGCGAGTTTTGGAAGGCATGGCATAGCACTAGACCTGCAATATTACAAACATCCTCCAGTCACCTGCAATATACCAGCACACCCATTTCTCACACTTCCATGACATCCCCCCGGGTGCTGCACCACAAGATGAGGTTACCCTTCCAAGGGTCGGGGTCCTCTTTGTAAGATGGGGCTTCAATTGGTGTGAGTCAAAGAGGAAAATCAGTGTTCTTGAAGCGAAATAATTAATTGGGGTGGCTTGTTTCGACTTGAGGGGTCCGGATGTGGACAGTGCAGTTTTCTTCTATGTGCATAAATTCTTTGTATGATGAACAAGGTTGAGATTCAATTTGGAGAGCCACTTCAAGGGTGTTCATGGGCTACAATTAGATAATGCATTACCTGTTTGAGACCAGTTATCAAAAATAATGTGCACTTCACACAAAGTGAACACCACGTCGCACCAAGCAAGGATGGGAGGGGAGCTTTAAACATCTGGAAAAGTACCTTGCTGGTGGCTAATGGAAGGATTGTTGAAAGTAAGTTGCCTTCCCATAAGTTAGGTTGGATAATACAATAGTTAATGCTACTACAGGTAGGTTAATATAAGGTAATTACACAAATAATCAAGAATTGGCATACTAGGGAGGGTTAGGTTCAGAGAAAGTGATGGCCACTGATTACCAGTAAGTGGCAGGGCTATGAGGAACCAATTCAAAGTGACACAGATAGAGTACTGGCAGGACTATCTTGTCTGGGTTAACTTGCATGAATGAACGGCTAAAACAGCTTGAGCTTCACATGTTATCGATGCATGTGTCTGTGCACTCCCACAAGCTTTCCAGGTAGGACGCACCACACCTTCCCAGGTAATAGGATATGTTAGTACCGGGGCATCCAAGCTCAAGTTAAATAAAGGGGCCTTTTAACTCTGTATTTGCCACGTTGCTGCGCTTCAAAGACACAGTTTGAATGGGAGGCTATGTCTCCTGACAAGTTCTGCTTGTATTTTAGTTGTTGTAACAATGGGACTGGGCTTACACCGTCCCTTCATCTTGAAGTCAAAGAAAGAAAACAATAGGTAAACACAAATAGCAGTGTATGAACTGGGCACACGCTTAGCAGTAAGGCCGGAAAATATGAAGCCCATAAATATATATATCCTGAAGTGGGATGCAGAAGTTTCAGCAGGACCAGCTAGAAGGAACGCGTTACTTACCTGTAACTGCGGTTATCCAGTATTGGTATCTTTCATAGATTCACATGCCTAAATCATACCCCGTCATCGGGATGGGAGTCCCCGGTAAATAAACAAAGCAATGTCTCAGTAGACATATAGAGTAATAGGCCAAAGGCCTCACCTTAGTAACATATCCACATCCTTTTGTAAAAAAGGACAAAACTTTGGAGAGTAGCCAATCAGCTAGTACCACCCTCTAGAACCTTCCTGGAAGGAGCTCTAGTCCCTCAGATTTTCATAAGCACAGTGCTAAGTAGTTGTATCACTGAGAGATCCAAGAGAGCCCTTCCAGGGGAGGTGGGTGGGTTGCATGTGAATCTATGAAAGATACCAATACTGGATAACCGCAGTTACAGGTAAGTAACGCGTTCCTTATCCAGTATTAGGGTATCTTTCATAGATTCACATGCATGAATCAGAATAGTAAGCAATGAAAAGCACATTTCGAAAGGTACAGTATATAAATATTCACCAGTTAAAACAACATATCAATTTGAAAAATAGAAAGTACCAAAAACAATGACATAGCAGAGGCATAAATCACAGCAGAGAAATGTGCGTATAGAAGAAAGGATGGTGGGATGAAAGGAAGGGCTCACCTCTAATGAAATAGATGACGGAGCACCGCTTGACCCACTGCAGCGTCTTTCATGAGTTCCGTATCCAGACAGTAATGCTTGGTAAATGTATTCGGCGTCTTCCATGTGGCCGCTCTGCAAATGTCCACAATGGGCACTCCTGCAAAAAGTGCCATGGAAGTAGACATTGCCCTCGTGGAATGGGCACGAACTGTGGAGAGCAGGAGACGCCCTGCTTGCTGGTGACAGAAAGTAATGGCTGAAGAGATCCAGCGGGAGATACTTTGCTTGGTGAGTGGTAGACCTTTTCTAGGCCGACTGTACACCACGAAGAGCTGGTTAGATTTACGAAATGTCTTCGTTCTGTCGATGTAGAACTTTAGGCAGCGCTGAAGATCCAAGGAATGCAGGGTCTTTTCTGTCACTGTTTGCGGATTTGAAAAGAATGAACGCAGCACAATAGGCTCATTAAGATGGAACTGTGAAGGAACTTTAGGGATAAACTTCGGATTTGTACAAAGAATGACCTTGTCATGCTTGAATTGAAGGAAAGGGTCTTGGATTGAGAAAGCCTGGAGTTCCCCCATTCGCCTTTCCGAGGTAAGGGCTAGAAGGAGCGCTGTTTTCCAGGAGAGATACTTAAGATCCGCTCTGTGTATTGGCTCAAAAGGGTGTTTCATAAGTTGAGCCACAACTGTGTTGAGATGCCAAGCAGGAGGTACGGGTTTCACCGGAGGGAATGTTCTTAACAGTCCTTTAAGGAATTGCTTAATGAGCCGATGAGACCACAGAGAAGGACCTGCGGAGGATCTCCTGAAGCGCGATATTGCTGCCAGGTGGACTTTAATGGAGGCATGCGCAAGACCAGATTTTGCCAGGTGAAGAAGGTATGGCAGTATTTGCTCCGGAGTGGAAGAAAGAGGGTGTATTTTGTTTGATTTGCACCAGATACAAAACCTCTTCCATTTTAATGAGTACGTTCTGTTGGTACTATCTGCTCGGGCCCGAGCTAGAACTTGTCTCCAGTCCGGAGGAATGTCTAAACTCTGAAACTCTCTGAACTCAGGAGCCAAGCTGATAATTTGAGAGATGCCGGCTCCGGATGCTGGACTGGTTGGTTGTTGAGCGTAAGGAGAGATGGAAACGGTTTCAACCTGATCGGCGGTTCCAGGGAAAGAAGGTGAAGCTCTGTGAACCAATGTTGGCGTGGCCAAGCTACAGCTATCAAGATGAGTGTGCAAGGTTCCGCTTTCAACTTCCGGAGCACCCTGGGAATCAGGGGAATTGGCGGAAAGGCGTACGCAAAGACGTTGCACCATGCGATCGAAAATGCATTCCCCAGAGACCCTTGCTGGGGATGCCAGCTTGCAAAGTGTTGGCATTTGGCGTTCTGCTGAGTAGCGAAGAGGTCCAGAACAGGGGTGCCCCATCGAGCAAATATGCTGTTGAGGATCCGCTGGTCCAACTCCCACTCGTGACATGCTGCCTGCCGTCTGCTCAAAGAATCTGCCAACACGTTGTGGGTGCCTAGAACATACTCTGCTCGAAGAGAGATGTTGTGACTGAGCAGCCAGTTCCAAATTTTTTGCGACTCGTGAGAGAGTGTCAGAGAACGAGTTCCACTTTGCTTGATCAAATAGTGCATTGTCATGGTGTTGTCGGTCCGGACAAGCACTAGAGAGTTTCTGATTCGTGGAAGGAAAGCCACAAGAGCGAGATACACTGCGCACAGCTCCAGAAGATTTATGTGAAATTTCTTCTCGGAAAGGGACCATTTTCCGCTTATCTGCAGTTCTTGAAGGAAATCTCCCCAGCCCTCTGAAGAGGCGTCCGTGGTGATGATATGTGGAGCAGCAGGAAGCAAGAAAGGCAAGCCTTGAGAAAGGTTCTGTGGGCAAGTCCACCTCCGCAGAGTCTTTTTGATCACAGGGGTCACCTGGATGACGTCGTCCAAGGACCCCGTACACTGGACCCATTGATCCAAAAGCGCTTCTTGAAGAGGCCGCATGTGAAGGCGACAGTGCGGAACTAACAGGATGCAAGAAGACATCATCCCGAGTAGGGATTTGAAGATGCGCACTGACAGCGTCTTCTTGGAACTTATATGGAGCGCCAAGGAATGAAGTTTGTCTTTGCGTTCCTGTGATGGAAACGCCTTCCTCTGTATGGTGTCGAGGGTAGCACCCAGAAAACTTATGCGCTGGGAAGGCTGCAGGACGGACTTGTCCTGATTGAGAGTCAGTCCCAGACAATTGAAAAGCCTCAGACAGGCGCTGGAAGACCTGGATGCGCCTTCTAGAGAGGGTGATTTGACGAGCCAGTCGTCCAGATATGGGAAGACTTGATGGTGATGTTGTCGTAGGTATGCAGCTACCGGAGCTAGACATTTGGTAAAAATGCGAGGCGCTGATTTGAGTCCGAACGACAGGACCCAAAACTGGTAATGCCTGCCCGCCACCATGAATCTCAGGAATTTCTTGTGGTTGCGGTGTATTTGAATATGAAAATAGGCGTCTTGCAGGTCTAAAGACACCATGTAGTTGTCCGCATTGAGAAGCTGTAGCACCTCCTGAATGGTGACCATACGAAACAACTGTTTTTTCAAGAACTTGTTTAGATTCCTCAAGTCCAATATCGGTCTCCATTTTATCTCCTTTTTTCGAATGAGGAAAAAACGGGAGTAAAACCCCTTTTCCCTTTGACCTGGGGGAACCCTCTCTATAGCTCTCTTCTGGAGCATGAGTGCCACCTCCAGGAGTAAAGCACGCACATTTTTGTGAAGCATAGGATGGGGAGGGGTTTGGGGAGGAATTTGGATGAACTCTAGAGAATGTCCGAATTGAACTAATTGTAGAACCCAGCGGTCTATAGTTATTTTCTTCCAATTTGTGAGAAAGTGGGAAATTCTTCCTCCAACTTTGGAGGGCAGAGAGGAGTTGGAGACCGGCGGTAGTTGAAAGTCATTGTCGCCGAGCGGCGTCCTTCTGTCTCCCTCCCTTGCCACGAAAGGAAGATTTAGTGTAGGAGGAGTGTTGTTGACGCTGCTGATACTGTGGACGATATTGCTGAGAGGAAGGGAAGAAAGATCGGTGTTGGAAATCTCCTCTAGTAGATGTTTGACCTCTCCCTCTTGAGCCTCGAAAAGAGGGGTTCCGGAATTGCAGGGTACCCAAAGCCCTAGCGGTGTCGGTATCCTTCTTAATACCTTGTAATGCCTCATCTATATGTGTGCCAAAGAGAAGTTGGCCATCATATGGCATGTCCAATACCTTGGTTTGTACTTTCGGTCTTAAGGAAGTTGCCTTCAACCAACCCTGGCGCCGTAACACAGATGCGCCCGCGAGTTGGCGAAATCCGTTAGAGGCAATATTCATTGCACAGTCTATAATTTCAGAGGCAGATCTCTCCCCCCTCCAATAAGATCTTCTTTGCCTCTTCCTTCGACTCTTCAGGTAAGTTCGTTAGGTATGGCGCAATATCTGCCCACATCTGCCGATTATAACGTCCCAACAGTGCTAAAGAGTTGGGAAGCACGCACTGTCAACGCAGACATGGACGAAAAGCGCTTACCAATGTGGTCTAGTCGCCTACCCTCTTTATCCGGCGGAGCAGTCAGCAAAGCAGATTAATTTTTTGACTTTCTCTGAGTGGCTTGGGTAATGACGGAGTCCGGTTTTGGATGGCCTGTGAGGCAAGCTGGAGCGGTATCTGGCACTTTATATTTCTTATCCAGCCGAGGCAAAACTGGAGGGACCGAGGAAGGGTTCTGCATAATCTTTATCCCTTGTTCCCAAATATAGTCTATAATAGGGATAGATCTAACCGACTTTTTGTAAGGCTCTTTAAAATCGTAGAGGAAACAATCCTGTTGGTGCGAAGGCATAGGAATTTGAAAGCGCTGCGCCGCTCTCTCTACGATGTTATGAAAGCCTCCAATGTCCTCCGGTGGCGAGTCAGCTGTGGTAGAAACGGGAGAAGCTGGACAGGGAAGAATGTAATCATCCCATTCGTCCCGATTAGATTGGGTATCCTGAAGCTCTCCTTCTTTCTGTTCCTCATCATCTTTGTCATCTGTAGAGAGACGAGGTGGTGATGTGACAGGCTCAGACTGCAAAATCAGTGGAGGGGGTCGTGGCCTTGGTGTTGGAGGCACAACCGGCATCGGAGAAGGTGCCGACGTTGGAAACTGCTGCTTATAGTCGGAGATAAGGAATTGTAGAACAGAGACCAGGGACGCAGGCAGACACACCATGGAAGGTGGAGGCGGATGATATTCCTCAGGTGAAACCTCCAGATATTCCTGTCCATGATCTTCGTAGTCGGAGCTATCTTGGTACTTAACATGCAGCTGCGACGGACTTGTCGCTGTACGGAACATACTGCCATTGTCAGTCTTCCTCCTCCAAAAGCTGAACTGGAGGCAGGAGCTGGACCCTACTAGGTGAATTTAGGGCCGGTGTCAGTGCACGTTTTGTAATTTTGAGGTGCACATATGTACTTTGTACATCAGAGTCCATAGCCGTCGATGGGCCCGTCGACGGTAGAGTCGTCGACGGTGGAGTGTGGACAGGCATCATTGAAAGTTGAGATGCCGTCGTCAGGGCCCTCGTCGACGGTGTCGTCATCGTCGACGACGAAGGTTTCGTCGACGATGTCGTCGACGATGAAGGCTTCGTCGACGGAGCCGTCGTTGACGGGGTCCTCGTCGACGATGATGTCGACGAGGCACCTGTAGTCGATGGAGTCATCGACGACGCCGTCGTCGGCGATCGCAGCGTCGACGGCAGCTTGGATGACGACGATGTCTTTTTAATTTTCAGTGTCTACGAGACAGACCTACCGGCCGTTGACGATGGAGTTGTCGTCGTCGATGAAGACGAGGAATGAGACGCGACAGAAGGAGACACTGTCGTCGACGAGGTGACATAAACTGCCGTCGATGGAGATTTCCTCATCGATGAAGCCACCGTCGACGAGGTCGTCGTCGTCGACGGGGTGGAAGAAGGCTTCTTAAAGGCATGTGGAACTTCCTGAGGAGAAACTTTCACTGGCAGAGTCTTAGGAGGGACCTCTGAAGACTTTTTATGCGTCTTCTTTTGAGGTGGCTGCGACGAAGGACCCGGAGATGCCAGCCTTGGTCTCTTCTGAGAGGACTGAGAGGAGATGGAAGAGCCCTCACTTTCCTCAGAGGAAAAACTGTATCCTTATCCTTAAGCCTCTGCAGCCAAATTAAGAGGCCCCCTTCACGGTCTTTAAGGGTTTTGGAAGAGAAGGTACGACATACCTTACAATCCTTTGAAGAGTGGTTAGGATAAAGGCAGTAGAGACAGTACTTACGTTGATCGTCCACATGAAGCCTCTTTTTCCCACAGGAAGCACAAGACCTGAAAAGGCCTTTCTTCGGCATGTCTGCCATGAGGAACTAAAAAACTCCTCACAGAAAATATAAATTTGTAGCAAGAAACACTGGAAATCCAGAAAACGAGAAGTAATGAGCAAAGCTCAGTGGAGACTCCCTTAGCACGACGTGCGGTAGAAAATCTGAGGGACTAGAGCTCCTTCCAGGAAGGTTCTAGAGGGTGGTACTAGCTGATTGGCTACTCTCCAAAGTTTGGTCCTTTTTTACATAAGGACGTGGATATGTTACTAAGGTAAGGCCTTTTGGACCTATTACTCTATATGTCTACTGAGACATTGCTTTGTTTATTTACCGGGGACTCCCATCCCGACGACGGGGAATGATTCAGGCATGTGAATCTATGAAAGATACCCTAATTCTGGATAAGCTGATTTTGGGGTCAGCTTGGTTTACCCCCAAGAGCTGTTTTTGGAGCTGTTGGGCCTTTTTAACATCGAGGGCTGCTTGTGGCATCTTAAGTCTTTGGCATTTTGCCCCTCTGGGGTCATCCAATGCCGTCACCTCAGAGCCATTATAGGTATGTCTATGGTTCATTGCGTGGGTTATTAGGTTTGCATGACTAAAGACATACATTGCTCTTGGCCACATGCTCCGAATTCCATCTGTAGCTGGGCAGGCACGTATCATAGTGGGGACAGTCACCAACGAATATATAGTCTTTTGGTTTTCGAGAGACACGTACGCACTCTGTATACTAACTGGAGTGATAGCGGAAATGTCTGGGATAACGGGGTTTCTTTAAGTTGGCGAGTAGGAAGTGGCCTCCCAGTTGAGCCTCATTGTGGGGGAAAAGGAGCACACGGTGAGGGACGATTAGAGTCTAAGCCTGTCAGCTGTCTCCCAGCCAAGTATGTCCACTTAGCCCCTCTTGTTTTGTTTGCTCCACTCCAGTAGTGTTTCTACACACAGGCCTGCATTCTGATATACGTCAGCAGGAGTCTGGCCCTGGGCTACTCACGGGAGGGTGGGGAGCTGGGCCTACAAATGGGGACAACTTGATCGGCATGCTCCCTGCAGTAGTTTCCACCGACTATGGTGACGCAGGGGAAAGGTTGCAGGCATGCGCAGAGGAATGGGTCCTTCGACACAATCCATAATGTTAACCTGGGTAGTATTCAGGCCAAGGAGCGAGTGCATGACCCCAGGGTGCCTGAGAGGGGTTTGGGGTGGCAGGTTTCCCGAAGCTTGCACAGGTTGTGGTTTCTGCAGAGTTTGGGGGCAGGTTAGCAGGTCTCATCTTGTCGCTGCAAGTTTGAGGGGTCTGTCGGGTCACTTGACCGAGCACGAATAGGCTCTATTTAGTTAACGGGGCATGAGTTTGCCATTCCCAGAAGGGTGCTGTTACCCCAGTAGTGCAGAAATAGAGGGTTGGGACCACAAAGACGGACAACTATCAGAGCACATTTTGCATTCATAGTTTAGAAGGTACAGGTACATTGCTCATGGTTTACTAAATGTCCTCAGATCCAAAAGCTTTGCATGATATAGGTTGCTTCAGATAAGCAAAATACCCTTGGGAGTGGTCGGCTAACAAGGGGACTACCGTCCCAAATTTTGGCCCAGGAATGCGGGCCGAGGTGGTACACCCTTACAGGGGTGTAGGGAGAAGGGCAAAATCCGACCAGGCTCGGCTGAAGGCTATTCTGGTTGCACCAAGCCGGGGATAGATGTATGATCCAGTGGGTCTTGTCGTCTCCTACCTGGCCCTTTGCCCTTTCTGGAGAGGGTTATTCTCTGGTTCATGCTGTCAGCACGCCCATTACCAATTTGGGGTTGAACGGGTATGGAAGGAGTAATTAAATATGTCAGGCAATGCGGGTCCTAACAGTCACTTTTGCAGTCACTCTTTTTTTGCAGGGGCAGCAAACCCAGCGCTCTGGGCAGGTCTGTCAGTGGAGCACATAATGCAGGTGGGACGATGGGAATCCCAAGGTGTTATAAGGTACATCCATCCGCAGCCAGCCAGGGGAGTGGCCGGAAGACAGGTTAAGTGTTTTATGTACAGCGAATGTTGAGTACACCATAGGCACCCCGGTGAGGCACCTGAGGTTTGTGGGGGTCCAGGGTTATTAGGTTAATTATGTGCAAGCTGGATTAGTTGGATGGAATGGTGTGCAGTGCTCAACGAAGGGTGTTTAGCAACCTAGCATTTCTTCCAGCTGCCAGGATCAACAGTCTGGGGGGGAGGGCCTTCCGGGCGTCCTGTGAGTGGGGGTCCCAGGCATGCACTGGTACCACTTGCTGTAGAGGGTGTCATAGGCTTAGGGGGGTGTCTCCCCTCCCAACAATTTGGGCCATACACCTGGGAGGCAATGACTTGACTTGACACTGAGGGCACGGCTGCCAGAAATGAACCCCCCCTGGGTAAGTTAAGCAACCAATTGTGGGCTTGTGTGTTATGATGGCCAGAGATATCCCCACTGTTAGTGTGGCGAGGGACCGGTCAGGGGTTGCCGCGGGAACCCTCGCAGGAGAGTTAACAGTGCCGGACGCAGAGTCACTGAACAAAAGGGGTTTGGGTGATCAGGCATGGCCTGCTGCATTCTAAACTCGAAAGGGAATTTTTTAGAGTTTGGGGTGCACTTGTCCAGAGGGTCAGCAGAGTGGGGGGCCCTGGTTGTGACGGTGGCCACACCCAGAGCTGTGGCGGAGTTACAGGGTGATCCAGAGGGTACACCCACCAGGGCTGGATGTGCGATTGGATGCGGGAGCTTCAATACCCCTGTAGTGGAGAACTCAAGACAAAGATGTGATCAAAGGGCAGCAGAATTTCAGTCAGGGGCCGAAAGGTTTAGTGTGCAAGGTCCTGATATGAGCCCAGTATGGAACGGTAAGAGGTTTCAGAGGGAGCGTGGTTCTGGCGCAACAGCAGATACTCCAGGCCATGGGAGATGACAGCAGCCATAGCAATGGCAGTAGGTCAGCTGAGGGAGTGAGGGGCACCTCAGTTCCAATGGGCCCTTGCAGTCCCAGATAGTTCGAGTGGGTGAGCCAAGGGTTCCGCAGCATAATTCGGGGGAGTTGCCAATATCGCAGTGCAGGGACAAGCATATGGCGCAAATGCAGAGTCAAAGCGGCCCTGCTTGAGCACAGTATCCCCTGCAGGTTATGTTATGTTATAAGGGATTTGTAGAGCGCACGGACACCAAGAGGTTTCATGGCGCTAGACTTGAGCAATGTTGGCAGCGAGAGGACCTATGCATAAGCTTGCTTGATTAACCACGTTTTGAGTGCCTTTCTGAAACCTAACAGATTGTCACAACTCCTGATTGCTAGGGGTAGAGTGTTCCAGAATTTAGGGGCAAGGTAGGAGAACCTGCGGCCACCTTGACGTTTGAGCTTGAAGAGGGGGAGAGTTAGTAGATGGAGATGGGCAGAGCGCAAGTTGCGCCGTGGGGTATGTTTAGAAATCATTTGGGACTCCTGCAATGTAGTGCTTTGAATATCAGACAGCCAGTCTTGAATGCTGTACGTTGGGCTATTGGGAGCCAGTGAAGTTTAGATAGCCAAGGTCTGGCAGATTGCCAGTTAGGTTGTTTAAAGATTAATCTTGCAGCCTGGTTCTGCACCAGTTGGAGACGGTTCAGTAGGAACAGGGGCAGGCCAAGATAAATGGAGTTGGAGAAGTCGATACGTGCGAGGACCAAGGCGATGACAACTTGTATAAGTGCTGAGTGAGATGGGCGATCTTGCGAATTTTACGCAGTTGAAAGAAACAGGAAGAGACCACTGCACTTACCTGTCCCTTGAGAGATAGGTCAGAGTTAATGGTAACCCCCAGACTCTTCACAGCGGATGAAGGGTTGGGGGGGGGGCGCCTAGTTCGGTAGGCTAATAATGGTGGCCCCACAGAGTCTCACTCTTCCCGGGCAGGACCAGTTCAGTCTTGCCCGGGTTAAGTTTGAGGTGATTGAGATCCATCCAGCGCTGGATATGAAGCATAGTGGCTTGAAATTCAGCAGCCGAGTCGACAGAGTCCAAGGTGAACACCAGCTGAAGGTCGTCAGCATAGTTAAAAGTCGTTACCGTTCTATGTGTTAGTCTCCAACTAAAGAGCCTCGATGCAGTCGTCTGCGTGGAATGAGGAACACTCCTACGCGGCCCCAGGTGCCAGATGGGACCCCTCCCAGGATGCAAGACGGGGGGCGACAATAGATGCAACAGGAAAAGGCAGCGGAGGGAAGGGCACCACTGCCGTGATCACTGGCGGGCCTTCAGGGGAAGGCCTCAGCCCCCAGTGCAACGAGGCTCACCTTCACAAGATGGCGGGCGGTTATCAGGTGCTGCGGGTGAGACCCCAGTCAGGGCCTCTGATGCAGGGGGTGGATGAGTCAGCAAGCGTGTGTGGGCATCGCGGCTGTATCACAGGTGAGGGGCCCGCAGCCCAGTGAGACTCGGTAGTCTCGGCCTCAGGCTAGCCCGCGGCCCCTGTCACTGTGAGGCCTTTGACGCTGTGCTGGGCTGTGCGGGCCGGTTGCCATCACCGCTTGCATTCAGGTGTGTCAGGGTCTCCAGAAAGGCATTCGGTGACAGGGCACTCCGTACCCTATGAGCCCCAGGCCAGTGGAGAAAGTTATGGGAGGGTTCTGCGGCGAATCGTGACGGTTTTCAGACTGCTAGCTCTGGAGCTTTACAGGAAGAGCAGCCATTCCAGTCGCTGCCGTGGCCACGGCACCAACATAAAATATTCCTATTTAGACAATAGAACATTATGAGAACATACTGCTATTCAACTAAAACCAATATACATAAAAATGTATCAAATTTAAAAGTAAAGTTGCATTTATCATATCCTGTAGAAAGCCATACAGGTTACATCAAAGTGCCAACAGCTAGTATACACTATATGGCCATAGTTGTCGGAACGTGCAACCTATTCAGACAGGGACAAAACGATCATCACAAAATCTACATGACAATACATATCCAGAAGTTTGAAATAAAATATTCTTGCTTGGGCCATACAACATTAAAAAGAACATACTGTTATGCAAGTAAAGCCTATATGCATAAAAATTAATCACAGTTAAGAATAGAACTGCATTTATCCTAACCCTCAGAAAACCATACAGGATACTTCAAAGTGCCAAGTGCTTGTATACAATGTATGACTGTAATTGACAAACATATGGATATATTAATCACATTGTTGGCCAAGTCCCTTCTTCCAAAGGTCATTAACCACCAGGAAAGGTCCCTCCCTGGCAGTATTCACTGCCTGATGACATAACTTTCACAACTCTTCCTGCCCCAAATTGAAGCAATTTTACCTTTAAGATGTCACCCTTCTTAAAGCTCAGCTCATCCTCGCCATTCGCGATGAAGTCACACTTTGCCACAGCCTCCATTTTGTTTTGTTTTGTTTAGAGGTAGAGCTGGTCTAGGCTGGGCTGATGAGCTCCTAAATGAACACATGAGAGTAAGAATAGTGTAAGACCAAAGACATAGCTGGAGATTACATATACCTGTTATACACCTGTTATAGGTACCACCAAAACTGCAGCCATGGACAATGTGCACTCTCAATAAAAGTGCTTCAACCCAATACCCACACTTTGTTTTACATGTATTGATTTTTCTTTAAAGAAAACATAGCTGTGCTAATGTAATTCTTCACACTGCCATTATGTCTTCGCCTGTAAGGATTTGGGATACATGCCGGGGACGAAGTGCATTAAAAATAGTATGGGAATTGCAATGCTTCACACAATGGTGGCGCGGTCAAAGGCGTGGCTAAAAAAATCAAAATATTCTGTTACTTTTTTCACCTTCAAGTAGCTACGTATAAGATAATGCACTATCGTACATTATGAGACCTTTATTAGTTAATGTAGTGCAGAGGTCTGTGTGAGTAACCAGAGAACCACAGAATTGAAAGCTGTTGGTGCAGTGGAGAATAATGACTTGGGTATGTTTAGTGCTGCGAGGTCAGTCTGTGACAGAAAGCACTGTGAATATATGTCATTATTTTAGACTTGCATTATACACATAATAGTGATACTCAGGGGCGCTGGAGGCCCTCTTGACCTTTACATGCTACCCCACTGGTGAACAGCAGCACAAGCTGCTCTTTACTTGCTGAGCACTAATATTCAGAATCTTAAATAAACAGGCAAGCATTCATTTGCAGATTAAATGAAGTTATAAAGTAACTACGGTGGTGTACTGCACCACTTAACTTTAGTTAACCTGTTAATAAATGCTTGCCCGTTTATTTAACATTTTGTTTTAGACCTCCTTACACAATCACTGACCCACCCAGACCCCCCCCACCACCACCCTGCTGCCATCAAGGGGGCTCTTGGTCACACCACAGACCATAATTTGTGGCCCCTGGGCAAATGTTTACGAGTACCCATGCATTAGAAGCTAGGCTGCTACAAAATGCGCAAAAAGATTTAAGATAGAAAAGTCCTTCCAAAATAAAAAATTTAGTAATACCCAGACTGTATGTAGTGCAATTTTTTTATAACTGTTTTTTAAAAGCACACACTTCACATCGCAGATGGTAACTCCTTTGCAATACCACTCAAATATAAAAAATCTGTGTCATCAGAAAGCTTCATGTGTTTCTGTTAATAAAGCCAATACTGCCTCATAAACATCCTTTACATTTTCAGATTGGCCAGTTGCGCATAGTTACATTTTTTTCAGGGAAGAGGGCACCCTTGCAAGAAGACTTGTGCGCGTATCTGTCCTTCCCTCGGTTTCACAGCACAAGACACCCTACTTTATACTTTAACTGAAGCATTTCACCTCTCAGAATTTACCGTCTCGGGACGGTTGTCTTTCCACAAAAGGCAATTATGGAACTGATCTTCTTTAAAAAAACAAAAAAAAGTGTGGGCACGTCCTGCCCCTCAGATCCTCCTATTTTGACCTCTCCATGCATGCTCAGTGACTCACTAACAATAAAAGACTTCAGGGTAACAAAGTGGAACCTTATAGGCGGAGGGATACATTGGCGGTGTGAGGCGCTGGATGAGGAGCATAACGATTTGGTACACGCGTTTCGGGCCAGGAACATAGAGCCAGGCTGTTAGAGTGAAGTCTGAGCAACATCCCTCTTGGAATTTGAGGAATCAAAATCAAGAAAAGTTACTGCTTCACTTCTGGGGCAGCGTGACTTTAATCTGTTTTTAACCAAACCTCTTTCCTCTTTGCCTGGCAAAATGTGTTTCGCCGCCGCCAGCAATTCCTTCCCCTCAATCACTCACTTTTTAGGTCGAGCCTAGGCAGCGCGCATGCGCTGTCTGGAAGACCTGGTGGATCAGTTTTTGGCAAAGCAGCACCACCTAAGTTCAGTTTCCTTTTGCTGTAATTCATGATGTCTTGTTTTGGAGAAATCTTTTTTTCTAATTAGTTTAGCATGTCAAAGCTTTTCTTCAAATATGGCGACGCGCCTTTTATTTGCCTTGGCTTGCCTTCAAACAGACTTTCACTCTCCAGCTCTTGAAATGGGAGCCGCGCTTTTTTTGCTACAGAGTAATGCCATTCACTATGTGGAGAGTAACATTTGGAGTCAGAGCGGAGCACATTCAGTACTAGAAGGTGCAGTGGCAGACGTGCATCCCAGAGTTCCTGTACCCCAGGTGCTTCTGTCCGCTGAAGGTGCCTGACCTGCCTTTCTTTGCACTAGGCGATGGTTCTGTGTCCCTCCCCGCTGTGGTGTAGGTCTCCCCCTGGGCTCATGGCAAACTCCGAACGCCAGCTTCGCCTCATTTTTACACCCTGCTGGTGTCTATGGTCAGTATGGGGGAGATTACGTGATTTGCCCAAAATCACACAGTATGTTGTGCCGACGCCACAACTCAAACTTAGTTACCCAATTTTAAAGTCAACAGCTCCTGGTATGCTTTGGGGTTAGCTCAGAGTCTGCAGCTCTAGCTGCTACTCCGGTACAGTGTAGTATTTAGAACAGGACCACACGGCCTTGACACATATGTGAGCCAGACATGATGGCTCACACACTCAGATAGCCAAGGCGGGACTTCCTACTGCTGCTGCCAGCGGCATGCTTCAGATCATCATAAGAAAGTTTAACAAACAGGGGGGTGTTATTTGTTCTGTCAGGTTATTTCTGAGCGCTCTCTTTATTTACGTTCTTGTGTGAGCTTAAATATATCTGAAACGGTGCATCAGGAGAGGGAGAAATACCCCTAAACCCTCTAGTGGTGGGCCACGGCCCACTATACAAACAGAACACAAACTGTGCACACATTAAATTCAGTGTATAATGCGTAATAGCATATTGTTTCAAAACAAATCCATATAACAAAACAACTGAAGAAAGCGAGGGACCACAAGACAAAGACTGAATTTACCTCTTTGTCTTGTGGTCCCTCGCTTTCTTCAGTTGTTTTGTTATATGGATTTGTTTTGAAACAATATACTATTACGCATTATACACTGAATTTAACGTGTGCACAATCATAAGAAAGTTGCAGGCTGCGTTGGCAATAACAGCGCAGCTTGTGCACATTACTTTAAATGCAGATCCTGTGACCCGAAGAGCCACCAGCTGCTGAGTGAATCGCGTGACCGCACTGATCGATGCTGCAGTGGTTTCTCTGTAGGCCAGGGAACACACCACCAATCCACTTCACTTCTGTCTGCAGCTTCTGCAGGGCTGCCCCGGACCCACGAAGGGGGCCCTCCTAAGAGGGCAGCCCCCCTTAGTGCCACAGGATGGCACACAACAGTCAGCCTCCCAGTGGTGGGGACCCTCGAGGGTCCCCCTGGCACGGGTCACTTTTGGGCAAGATGGAGCGGGGGAGAGGTAATACCTCTCCTGCCCTCTGCTCGCCCTCTTTCTTGCTGCCCTGAAACCTCCACCTCTTTATTTGCCAGGAAAGAAGGTCTGGGTGATGGGACACTCTGGAGTCCTAAGGGTGTCACGGTGGGCGGAAAGCAGGAAATGGAGGCACGGCTTCACAGCCAGAGATTATTTGGCTGGGGATACCAGACATGCGATGGAATCTCTTGATGAAGAAACTCCAACAGAGACTGGGAGGGGGGGGGGGGAACTCTCCGCCCGATGTGTTGGTGATTCACCTCGGAGGGAATAATCTGGTCTCCCTGGGTTGAAGGGCCTTGCTCCAAGATATGAGAGCCACTATGTGTGAGTTGAGCAACAAACTAGGGACTTGTGAATTATTGTGGTCGGAAATAACCCCCCGGCAGGTGTGTGAGGGGGCGTGTTCAGGGGAAGCCAAGGAGACCTAACGCAGGAGGGTGACCAGCGCCATGCGTAAGTTCACCGACCAAAGGGGTTTTGGTTTTATCCGGCATGGGTTGCTACACGCTAAGTCCACAGGGTGTTTTGATACAGATGGGATACACCTGTCCAAAGTGGGAATGAACATATTCTTGCTTGATCTGAGGGAGGCCTTGGAATCAGCAGGGTCTAGGTAACTAGGTCTATTGTGGTGGGGGGCCCTGGGTTTACGGTGGCCACACCCAGTGCTGTGGCGGAGTTACAGGGCGATCCAGAGGCTGTAAGGTACAAAACGGTATCTTCTGCAGGACCACAGTAAGGGGGCTAAAGCCTAATATCCCCAGGGAGGTCCTTGCGTTGGACTCTGGAGGAGCGACGGCACCCCGTTAGTCCTACGGACGGTTGTGGACCTGAGCAACCGGGGGTTGCCTGCAACGCTCCGCCCCCCTTAGCAGGGGGGGCGTGAGTAAGAGGGTGGACTCGTGGTCCACCGGTGGGAGGGGCTATCACCTCCCCCAAATTCGACAAACACCGGTTGGCTAAGGCCACAGTGTAATTTGGCTCATCAGGCGGGCAGGCGGCGAGGGGCTGCCTGCCCTGGGATCGCCCGTAAGATAACCCACCATGTTGGCATATTTGTTATGCAAATAAACCTGCAGCAATTTTCTCCACTAAGAATGTATCATGTCTGATTATTTATCCAAAGTATTGATGTGGGAGGTATGGGGAGTGTTGCCGATATTGGCACTAAGAGTCACTGAGAACTTAAGGCTGCCCATTACTGAATTGCTCGCCGGCCTCGCTAAGTAAGTGCTTCATTCCTAGCTACCTGCCATGGCCCTATATGTTTCTCTCATCTTCATTGCTTGATTTTTGCTCTTAATAAAGTATCACTCATAGTCGTTAATTCCCTGCTGGTGTCCCTGGCCTGCCTTTCCTTGAACTAGGCAATGGATCTGTGTCCCTCCCCGCTGTGGTGTATGTCACCCTGGGTAGGGTGACCAGATCGTGGGACCCAAAAACCAGGACATTTCACAAAAATAGGGGAAGGACTACAAATTTACGTCAATAAAGTGGCAAAGAATAACAGCCCTCATCCCCATAGAAACACAGAGAAGGCACTAAGAAAATAAATGAAATGTAATTTTTAAAACCAGCATCATGTCTGTTAATTAAATTGTTTACTCATAACAGCTGCTTACTAGCCCTGCTTTGGAACACCTAAAAAAGTGCCTCTCACTGTTTTCAGTTTAACCTCTCCAAAAACCGGGACATGAGCCACTTTTACCGAAATCTACCGGGACAACTGTTGGAAAACCGGGACCGTCCGGGCAAATCCGGCACGCCTGGTCACCCTACCCCGGGGCTCATGTAAAATTCTGAACGCCGGCATAGCAGCATTTTAACCCCCTGCTGGTGCCCCAGGTCAGTATGGGGAGATTAAGTGATTTTCCCATAATCACACAGTATGTTGAGCCAACGCAGAGATTCGGACGTGGTTACCCGGTTTCAACGTCCGCAGCTCTGGTACCAATTGACTGTTTGATTGATGGTCTTCTAACCCCTCCTTCCTCCGCTGGTCTGTTATTCACGTTACTCCCACGCACCAATGCTACAGAATAGGGCAATTGGACAGACATCCCACCAATGCTATTGACTCCCTTCACTTTAAGTAACAATATTTTGCTTGAGCATATTATGCACCCCGCCTTACAAGTAGTTGTATTGTAATACAAATACAAGTAGTTCCCTTCTTTATATTTCAAAGCCTTTTTCATTTCTTTGATTCTTTGTATATTTAGTTTTATTGTCCTCAATCGAATAGCCCAGCTTTACTTTAATTCTCATAGCAGTCCTGGCAGCTTCTTTTCCCTTTGTCTCCTTCTTTCGGGTATCCTGTTGGTAACGGCATCTTCTCTGCCCCCACCCTTCCCCTCCCAATGACGGAAGTCACAGCAGAGTGTCTGCATTTTTTCTTTACTAGGCATGTTAAAGCTACAGCTTACATCATTGTAATTCCACCTACAGTTTGCACAGGCAATCTATGCAAAGTTTTAAATTTTAATGTATTTCGTGATGTTGTATTTCCCCAGCCTCTAAGCTCATATCCTCACCACTATCACACTCCCTTCCACTGAGTAGAAAACAACCCTGCTCCTGATAGAACTTTCCTATAATATGAAAGAATTTCAGTTCATTTATATACCTAATACATTGTTGTAACATAAATATAGCCAATTTAGAAATTGCGTTCGGTAATCTTGTGCTCTTTTTATAGTATTACACAATATTGTTTTTTTTGTTTGTTCTTTTGGAGTGTTATAAAGCGCAAACTCGGCCCGAAGGTATCAAAGCGCTTTACATGAGCTCCATTTGCATTTTTGTTTTACCAGGCATGTATTTCCCAGCATTTTTATTGACAGCCGTCTATATGTGCCTGCAAACAAATGAATACAGCATTTGTTAGTTGTATGAGAATTGACATAAACAAAGACCTTTGAATTTGATCAAAGATGTTTTGAAATATTTAAAGAGTAACTTTTGCTACTCGGTAGGCTCTGCACTGCACTGTTATGCGGGCGTGGTTGAGACAGTTCTGGAGAGGGCCTTTGACATAAGGAGGAAAGGTATGTTTACATGACAGGCAGAGGCCTTGTCATTTACAAAGCCAATAGCTCTAACTCTCGCAAATGCGAGACCTATTGTATTGCAAATGCTTGTTTTTTTTGTTGTCTCCCTTCCACAGTTGCAGACCACGGAGGTCTGTGTCTCACTTTTTGCTCCTGCTTATCTGGTTTCATCCCTGACAGCAGGTGGATATGTTTGGTATTTATTAAGTCAGTAAAGCTGCTACAATATTGATGTCTATTTCTACACAATGAGGGTCACTTCAGCATCTACTTATTCTAAATTTCAATTTGATACAATACAGAGACTGAACTCGTTGATATTGTTAAAGCACTCCATGAATATTGACCCCTACGGTATTTGTCGCAGGAACTTGTTGTAATTCCCCGACTTTCACAATTTTGTTAACGCTTCTCTTGGAACAAAAAATCTTCCAATACACACAGGGACGCAACACTCTTTTTGTCTTTGCCCACTGTCAATGTTGAATACCGATGTAACGATGCCATGCAAAACACTGGCAAATAGGGTATTAGTGACAGAGAGAATGGGTTTTGGTTCAATATTTCTTAGCTGGATCAAATTATTATACATAAAAAACACAGCGCAGGTCTCGCATACAAGAGCTTTTGGGTTTGGCAATGATTTGTAGCCATATTGTACAGCATGCTGCGGAAACAAGCTGACACCATAAGGTGGGCTGGAAGGGATGGGGCAGTAAGCAGCCAATGGAGGGTGGGCAGAAGGTGGATGGAGCAGTAAGCAAACAGTGGAAGGTGGGGTGGACAGGAGAGTATGGGGCAGCAAGCAGAAAATGGAGGGTGGGCGGTAGGGGATGGGGAAGCATGCTGGCAACAGAAGGTGGACGGAAGGGGATGGAGAAGCAAGCAGACCATAAAGAGTGAGCGGGAGGGGATGGGGCAGCAAGCAGACCACAAAGGATGGGCGTGAGGGGATGGGGCAGCAAGCAGACCACAAAGGGTGGGCGAAAAGGGATCGGGAAGCAAGCATACCATAAAGAGTGGGCGTGAGGGGATGGGGCAGCAAGCAGACCACAAAGGGTGGGCGTGAGGGGATGGGGCAGCAAGCAGACCACAAAGGGTGGGCGAAAAGGGATCGGGAAGCAAGCATACCATAAAGGGTGGGCGTGAGGGGATGGGGCAGCAAGCAGACCACAAAGGGTGGGCGTGAGGGGATGGGGCAGCAAGCAGACCACAAAGGGTGGGCAAAAGGAGATGGGGAAGCAAGCAGACCACAAAGGGTGGGCGAGAGGGGATGGGGAAGCAAGCAGACCATAAAGGGTGGGTGGGAGGGGATGGGGCAGCAAGCAGACCACAAAGGGTGGGTGGGAGGGGATGGGGCAGCAAGCAGACAACAAAGGGTGGGCAAGAGCGATGGGGAAGAAAGCATACAATGAATGGTGAGCAGGAAGGAATGGGGAAGCAAGCTGATAATGGAGAGTTGAAGGGAGAAGATAGGGCCAGAACAGACAATGGAAGGTGGGCAGGAGGGGATGGGGCAGCAAGTAAACAATGGAGGGTGGGTGGGAGGGTATGGAGCAGAAAAACAGACAATGGAGGATCGGCAAGAGGGGATGGTGAAGCAAGTTGATAATAGAGGACAGGCAGGAGGGTATGAGTAAGCCAGCTAACAACAGAGTGGGCGGGAAACAGGAGCGGCTTGTGCAGGAAAGAGCTGTGGGGTAGGGGGGATTTGACAGATGACGATGAGGGAAAATTAATTAATTATTTAATTTTCCCTCTGCGTCGTCTGTCGAATCCCCCCCCCCACCCTGCCCCATCGCTCTTACCTGCATGAGCCTCTCCTGGTGGGAAAGACTGGCAGAGCAAGCTAACAAGAGGGTGGGCAGGGTGGGCGGGGTGGGGCTGGGTCAGCAAGCTGACAATGGAGGGTGTAGAGCAGGAGGGGCTGGGGAAGCAAGATGATAATGCAGGGTGGACAGCAGCAGCTGATGAAGCAAGTTGACAACAAAAGGTGGGCTGGAAGGAGGGGATGGGTCAGGACAAGAACAATGGGATGGGGAAGTACACAGACAATGACAGGGAAATACACAGACAAAAGGGGTGGCTAAGAGGGGCTGAGGAGCAAACAGACAACAGAGGAAGGGCAGGCAGTGCTGGGGGATCAAATGTACAAGGGGTGCTGGGGAAGCAAGTACGCAAGAACAGCAAGGCAAGTTAGACAGAGATGGGATGGGGCAGCAAGCTGACAAAAAAGGGTGGACGTGTGGGTTGGGGAAGCAAGCTGAGAGTGGACGGTAGAAAAGATGGGCTGGGAAAGCAATCTGACAATGGAGTGTGGGTGGAATTTGCTGGGGAAGCAAGCTGACAACGGACACTGTGGCTAGAGGTGATGGAGTAGGGGAGAGAGAAAAAGAGGGTAGTGGGGAAGCAAGAACGGCAAGGGACTCCGAGGGGAAGAAGGAACAACTGAGGGAGGGAGAGACAGAGGAACAAGGGGGGTGGGAGTACCCAAGAGAAAGAGCTGGAAAACACACGCACTCTCGTACTGTGCTTAACCTCTTCAGTGCCCATGACGAGATAGTCTCGTCATGGAGCACGGTCGCGCTGTGCCCATGACGAGACTATCTCGTCATGAACCCCACCCACTAATACAACGCCCGGCACAGAAGGGGTTAAACAAAAAGAAATCCATAGTGTTGTAAAGCCCACTGTAAGCTAACGACATGTCTTGCAGCAGACAACATATGCACTGTCTTAGGGTATGTTTAGACAAAACAATGGATAAAAAATATTGTGTTGCAGACTATTGGGACCCCATATATATATCATT
Organism: Triturus cristatus; assembly: GCF_964204655.1. Lineage (NCBI taxonomy): Eukaryota > Metazoa > Chordata > Amphibia > Caudata > Salamandridae > Triturus > Triturus cristatus. Next base: position 215,438,812 of record NC_140586.1, read on the forward strand.
GACAGGATTATCATTGGTAAACATATTATTTTAAGGGTTGTTTTTATTATCGATGTAGAAATATTAATGTAGTAAATCTTGTTGGGTATAATATATTTTTTGTGTAAAATAGTATGTAATGTATTTTTTTATTCTATGTGGTTACATTTTTTTTTAATAGTTTTAATTCGAGAATAATTGTTAATTTTTAAATTGTTATGACTTGTAAATTTCTTTTTCTAAGAATCAGCTTTTTTTGTAGCGGGATGTTGGGTTAGTAGGGGTAAAAAGTGGAGACATTTAAAAAATGTGTATTAGCATTTTTAATTTCAAGTTAATAAACTTTTAAAGATGCATTTTTAAGAAAAATTTAAAATGTCTTTCATTATATTATATTTTTATTTTATTTTTACATGTAATGTGAAATAAGATATATTTTAATGTCTTTTTTAATACAAGATTAAATATTTTTATATCGAAATTATGTTACTGATCCATTTTAGGGGAGACTGAAGAATTCCCTCACTTTCACCAAGGGCCAAGAGGTATTCACGGTGGGTCCGGGCAATATCTTCAGTTAACAAAAGTTGCTGACACATGAGAGATCTGAACAATATTTGCAGAAGCGCCTATAATAATAGATAAAATTACAATATTAAGTTGGACGAGCAGCAGTAAACAAATTACAAATGTATGCAAGGCACAGGTGAGGCATATGGACAATGGCACATTGCTGGTGCACGAGAGATGGTCACAAGACTGTTCTGTTCACTGCTTCCACAAAACATATACCACCTAAAAAAACATGCCAATAGATACCCCAGAAGATTGTGAGCCTGTTCTAGGCTCTATCAAGTTCATCCTCCAAATATCATATTTCAGGCTCCTCAGGCTCACCCAGTGGATTACTATCCACATCATGGGCAGTACTGTACCCAGTGCCAAACAAATATCTCCAAATAACATTCATTACTACACGTAAAAAGAAATCCAACTAAGATGGGAGAGAATTCTGGAGTTATTGTCTTAAGCATCTCATAACTCTAAAAATTTGGAACAGACTAAGAGCAATCTATTCCAGTGACATATCAAATCATGTGTCTACCTTTAAACATTTGCCATCTGCTTTCCAACTTGAGAGGGGCACTCAGCCATTACAAAGATGATTAGCAACAATTTTGCGATTTATGACTCCAGTCAGGCCACCCCATTTTCATGAACCGTTTGCTACCATAGACCACATATTCTTGTTGACTCCCTTATAAATTGTGGAAGTTGTGTTGGGAGTGCAAAGGTATAGATTACATTCGTCTTCACAAATTGTCAGTGATGTTATTTCACAATAGTGTTCCATTACCATTGAGCTCCTTGGGAATTCTGCCTTCCTCCCTCAATAATCAACATTTACACGCAGTCTCGACCCTTCTTGTTGCTAGACCAAAGACTCCCACCTTAGAATACATGCAGGTGATACTAACAGTTACAGGCAGTGTCGTAACACAAAATGTTGGGGCAGCCCGCAAAAATTGATGAGGGGATCCTGAGTCTCCTGTGTCTCACAGATATTCATTTACCATGGGCTGAATGGGTTTACCTTCAAGGGTTAGCACCCCCCGGAGGATTGGGGGTCCCCCTTGTGCCCCAGGGGATGCAGGGCCTGTGTTATGCCCATGGTCACACTCACATTTTTAAATGATACATCATGATTTACACCATCCACAGGGAGTCATCCAGATGGAGAGGCAGATGAACCTGTGCAGTCTAATAGATCAGAACATGGGTACCCCTTGCATGAGAAGAAACACATGCTTGCTAAAAAAAAGTGCCAGCTGGTGCTTTGGTTTAGATGAAAAAAAAGTCAGAAACAGGAAAAGGACACATTCACCAAGGTGGCCACATCAAAGGACAAATTCCTGCCTCAAAATGGTTAGCTGGCTTAGAACGATTTGCCTAGTGACCTTCTGATACTCAATGGAATACAGGGAATAAGTCTCCCTGGGTGGTAAAAAAAAACCCCAGGACAGCTATTTCACATTGTAATTGGTTCTGGTTCTGGAGCAACTGTCCAGAGGTTTTGTAGTGCATGGATCTATGCTGTCATGTCCTGTGGGTGTTTGGTGATCTTGGTCAATATAGAAGAAAAACGTTGATATTGCGTTATTCAACACTGATATGTTTGAATGAAATCTGTTTTTAAACGTAATAATCAGTGCATGTTTTGATGCTAATAAAGAGATCTTGTTTTATATCAGCTTCAAAAGTTATAAATGATTGAATGGCATTATGTCTAAAGGGCCACTAGTCTTCATTTGATTATTATGGTGGCACCCCATCAAAGCCAGTAGGCCTGATTATAAATTATGGACCCAGTGTTGTTTTAAGCTCATGGGTGGAGCATAGACTTTTCAGGGTTTGTGGCTTAATGATGCGCAGACCGTTGGAGGTTCCAACATGGCAGAGGGTTGCTACATGTTTGACTTTTCCTTTTTGAAGGTTGTGACCCTTTACACACTCTCAGTGAGTCTCCAGAGAACATGTGACCTCAGCTTCAGCTTTAAAGCTGAACAAGCATTGGCTAAGCCAATAATTTTCACCTGTGCAAAATCTATTGGCTTTCTCAATGTGTTTTTACATGTTGAACAGCAGTTGAGCTTCTGTGCAACATGGCTTAAAGTAAAAAAAAAAAAAGGCTATGACGAGGTCAGCATTGACTGCGTCAAAGCAACTTTTTTTTTTTTACTTCAAGCCACGTTGCACAGCAGCTCAAATGCTGTGCAACATGTAAAAAGACATTGACAAAGCCAATACATTCAGGCAGAGAAGTAATGTGTTCTTTATAGCAGGGGGAGCAATTGATCTACAGTGAGTAAAAGTTTAACAAGGTAACTATTGTTTCCAGATAAAACGACTTATCAACTATCCTAAAATGGTAATACAGTTTTTTTAACTAAAAGATGTTTGAACTCTTAAACAGGATAAAAGGCAATCTAAAATTCACTGAAAGTTTCTCATGAAATGCGTAGAGGATTTTTAATAGAGCTGCATGCAGCATGTCAGTTATTACTGATGGCAGCGAAGCACAAGGGAGTTAAGGAACTAGACAGCCCCCTTTCTCATATTGCTTAAGTGACAGAAACACATACATCAACCTGGTGGGTAATCAAACAAAAGCGCACATGTACAGACTTCAATTTTCAAATGTTATTCTAAGTAAACACGTGAGAACGACATCCAAGTGTTTTGTGAACATTTATGTAGCAGACAAAAGGAAAGGGGAGGGTGTAGCCTGGAAGTTATTTAAACTGAATTGTTTTAGGAAAGACAACAGACACATGCACTCTCAGTGCATGTGCAAAAGAAAATTAAAAAAAAAGAGTACCTGCTGGCCAGTAAAAGGACACTGGCCAAAGGAAGCAGAATGGAAAAATCCGAACAGTAGGAGGAAGCTGGAGGCCAGGAGGAGCAGCTGACCAATAGGAATGTGGAAATAAGACCTGCGTGGGAGCCAGCCAATGGTAAGCAAAGAGCTGCTGACCAATAGGAAGCAAGGAAATGAGACCCACGTAAGTGCCAGTCAATAGTAAGTAAAGTGGCATAGGAGCCGGCCAATGGTAAGTAGAGGTAAGTAATGGGCGGACTCTGAGACCCTTTTAAGATGTTTTTGAAAATACAATTGATTTTGCAAGCACTGTGCAAGCGAAACCTAAAAAAACAGTTGCCTGCAGCCTGAATGATTGCTTCTCCAAACTGTGGCCTGCTTCTTAAGTCCCTGGAAATACAGACAGCTCATTAAAATGCTCAAAATAAGCTGTAGTTTATAGTCATTCAACTACAGCATCACTGCAGATACGTTTACTCTGCATTTAGATTTACTCTGCGTATTGCTAATAAACGTTAGCCCTCATGCATGTTGGGTTAAATGAATATCTGTATATATGTCTTCTTAATTGTAATGAGCTCTGTCATTAACATGGACACAGTCTGGGCTACATAACACTTAAAAATAAATAAATAAAATATCTGTAAGGTTTAAAAGACCGTGTTCTGGTTCAAGGCCATCCATCCACAACTCATGTTGCGTGTTGCACTTGCCATCTTGGCATCGCAAGTTCAACGGGTATCGTCCCATGCTCATTGTGCCATAGGACGGTGTTTACAAAACTGTCGGTCACAACCCACTGGTTGATCGCTAATCAAATTTTGGTGGTTTGCGATAGTCCAAGCAATAAATAAAGATGCTCTTCACAGACAGAGGTCAGATGTCAGGCTATGTCTTCTGACAAAGTTCTGCTTTTTGTTTTAATATGGGGATTGATGTTTAAAACTCCAATTACTATGTGACAATCTTGCTGTGAAAAGAAAGGCTGTAGGATGTCATTGTTTGTAGCACAAGACAAAATGTAAATGAACTGTACACATTCAAAAGTTAGTAAAGCAAAAACAAAACACTTTTTTGTGTAAATTTGACATGTGATGGAAACAAATATTTTAATAAGATCAAAAAAATCAAGACATTTTACCTGGTGAGGCACAAATGAAATATTCTCACTGAATCTCGATTTCCACACATTATTATGTGTGGGCAATATAGTGTTATCAGTAAAACTGTATGTCTATGCACATGTATTGGCCATTTCAAAGGAAAACGTGCTGTCTGTAAATAATAGGGCTCTACCGCATGATGCTTTAGTTAAATAAAAAAAAATTGCCTGCCTCATGTCCTTTAAAGCAAGATGGGTCACAAACATTTGTTGTTCTAGAAACTGGGTTGTGGTTCTAAAAAGTTTGAAAAGCACTGCCATATGATTTGAATTGTACCTTACTGACAAAGCCGAAATAGATTGAAACTGGTTTGGAGTTTCTTGTTTTTTCTTCTGGATATAGTCTCATCTAGCAGTTCAGGATGAACTGATCCCACAAGTGGCAAGGGCAGTACTGATTTGCCTATGATGGGCATCTCACTAGAATGACATGGTGGGTGAAGAACGATGGACTGGAACATGGCCCGTGTAATAGTCAGTGTTGGGACGGAAAAGTCCTCTGCTTGGTGATGGACAAGTCCTCCTGAGCCTTGTGCCCATCTGTACTGTTATCTGGATCCCTAATGCTGATTTTTGCTGTCTTGTTGGAGTGGAAAGGGCGCCCAAAGCACTATCCTCATAGTGGTGGAAAGTAACTGCCTTCACCAGGAGATAAGCAGCAAAAGTGCGGTGATGGCAGCATACAGTGTAGTAATCAGTAGGGGTGAAAAGATCCTTTTTAACCTGTGTCAATGGAGTAAGGCCTACAGGTTCATAAACCTTTTTAAGTTCTGCAGCTGTGTATTTAACTTGCTTTGGCCTTCATCAGTTATATGTGAATTGCTGTGTAGCGCTTGAGTTGTTACTCTGCGTTGGATGAATGTGTGCCTGTGAAGGGTACAATACAGGGATAGAGCAGTGCTGTGCAGTGCATGCATGGTGAGTGCATGTACTGGGTGTATGTGAGGAGCGCAGTAAATGAAGATGTAGTGCTCTGAAGTGCATGTATGGTAAAGTGCCGGTACTGGGTGTATGTGTACATGTGAGGAGTACAGTACATGAAGAGAGTAATGATGTACATTGTGCGCATGGTGAATGCGTGAGCTGGGTGTATGTGTGCCTGCAAGTGGCAAAATACAGAAATGCTACAGTACTGAGGGGAAACAGCCTTTACAACGAGGTTTTTAGCTCATTAAGCCTTTACAAGTCATTTTTTAGCGCAGGTATTTTTACCGCGAACATGCATTTGAAACGCATGCCAATACAACGCATTTAAGGTAAGTTGGGGGTCTCCCCCCACAAATACATTGTTTTTAAATGGAAAAACAATGATTGGTATTGGCATGCGTTTTAAATGCATTTTCGCGGTAAAAACATGTGCGCTAAAAAAAGTGTGTAAATGTAATTGCATTCGATGTACCGTCGTACAACTGTACTGAGCAGTGTGTGCTGAATGTATGTGTGCCTGCAGTGGCACAATACATGGAGGTAACAGTTCTCACCGTGTGTGTGCTGTGTACATACACTGAGTGCAAGTGTGCCTCTTATTGTACAATACATGAAGGACTCTGGGGTCCATCTTGGTCCAGGCCTTTTTAGTGAAGACCTGAGAATGCAGAGGCATCCCCCTAGACAGATTTGTGCATTGCTTCATTCCTGTGAGATGGGTGAGACACACTGAAGTGTACAGTGGAAGCCTCACTCTCCCTTCTCCAATGGATACTCTGCGATTCAGTGAGCGATCACAAGAAAGGAACCTAGACACATCTAAGAAAGGAGATGGTGCTGATTAGGGAATCATAAATAGTGGGCTGAGGGTAATGGTGCTCCTGCAGCTATACCAACTGATGCCCCACCCCAAATAAAAAAAACTATGGATTTAGGCCCAGATCTCTGTACTGGGGTGAGTGTGCGACATTGTTCTGCATTCTGTCCATCAATTGTTCTTTTTGCATTTGTCACCCCGAATGGGACTGGTATGCCCAGGCGTGGGTCCCGTGCTCTCCATGCCACTGGAGTCAAGCTATCCTGGCTGATGAGAAGTGAAACCCGGAAACCGGTCCTAGGATGCTTGTTTCCAGCCCAGAGAAGACCTGGCCTGGCAGTTCGGGCTGGACTGTTCCCATTAGGTGCAGGGTCAAGACTGATTTGCATATGGCTGGGTACAAACTGGAATGGTATGGGGAGCAAAAAACGAGGGATTTAGGCCTATATCTCTGTACTGAGGTGAGTGTGCGGCATTGTTTTTTTGTTTTGGCATTTTGCTTATACACATTTTCATCATCACATTTTCAGTAAGTGCATATTTCTAGCTTACAGTTCTGTCTTCTCTGTTCTGTTGCAGCAAGAAATAAACTCCCTCTCCCCCCTCCCCTTAACGAGTCACTTAATTGCAGTTTAGCCTCTCCACCTGTGTATGTTCGCGTCTTCTATTCTGTCTTTTGCTCTCACTTGGGGTCCACGTGTAGTGAGGAAGTTTGTGTGCTACTCTTCCTATCTTATTCTATTGGGGCCGTCATCCCTGTCCAGTGATGGTGGGTTTGATGGGGCATCTGCTGTGTCATCTAGGTCTGGTGCTCGTATACCATCTAGCAGCCTAGCCCAAGCCCTTGCAGTTTCCAGGTTCCCTATACCTCGTTCTGCTTCTCTTAGTGGGATTCTACTTTCTGCGCCCGCAGACGTCTCTAATTCTCTTTTCCCGGTCTCCATTCTCGGCCCCCCTGTCGACTTCCAATTCTTGGTGATTTCCCGCTTAGCTAATACATATGTAAGGTCCTGAAACCTCCTAGTAACTTTCGTCTTGGACGTATGTGGGAACCAGCTCAGTATGCAGTGACCCGGTGCATGTGGTATGTCTTTATCTATAACACTTTCCATTATGCTTATCACCTCCTCCCAAAAGACATGTGCAGTACATGCACCTCTTTTTCCCCGCATCAGGGGCAGGCCGCCTCCTCTACCTGGAAATATCATCTGATTTGCGCTGGTGTAAGATACGTTCTATGTAAGACATAATAATTTATCAGCTTAATCTGTGCATTCCTGGATATCTTGAGGGTTCTTTCCACAATGGTTTCCCAACTCTCTTCTGTAAACGGTACCCCCAGATCCTCCTCCCATTGAAGCCTCAATCGCTCCATGGGCCTCTGGATGTCACTCCTGATTGCCCTGTAAATGCAGGAGGCCGTTTTAATTCTACCCGCCGATAGGACCACGTAACTACAGCAGTCTAGTGCCCTTGGTTCTACCGATCCAGTGCCCCAGTGTTTCTTGAACGCCGTGTGAGGGCTCTATGCATCAAGAAATGGCCTCGTGGGAAGTCAAACTCCTCTCGGAAGTCCTTGAAAGGAAGCAGCTGGGAGTCTCTAAAGAGGTCTCCAACTACAGTCGCTCCCGCTTCCCACCAGTTGTTTAGTCCCGCAGTTCCCTCCATGCGGCAAGTATCTGAGCATTTCCATAGGGAGGTCTGGAGAGTAAGGGATTCTGCATATGGCATGCTGCAGCCATCTGGCCCAGCATCGCGCTACTGTTTTTCTTTCTTCGGTTCCTGCGTGCGGCAGTCGCTTCAGTCTTAATAGGATTCTGGCCAGATCTGGGGTCTCTGGAGCACATGGGCATTGCGCCCCTCCCGGGTTCCTACTGGCCGCCAGCGACTTCACTAGCCATTGGAACTGCGCTGTGAGGTAATAAGCCTCGAGGTCTGGGACCACCAATCTCCCCATCGCTGTGCAGCACTGCATCGTGGTTAGGGATACTTGCCTGCATTTCGCCCCCATATAAACGTTATTATTTGTGAGTTCAGGGCTCGGGATCCATATCGCGAGAGTTCCAAAGATATATAGTAAACGTGGGAGCACCACCATTTTCAACAGGGCCACTCTGCCTGCCACGGACAGTGGCAGGGAGCCCCAGAATTCCATAGAGGAGCGGAGGGATCTTATTCCCTTACCCACATTGCCCTCTACTAAGTCCGTAACTCTGTGGTATATTTTCACCCCCAGATACTCTAGGCAGGCGGGCTCCCATTGTAAGCATCCCAGTCCCTTCAGAGGAAGCCTATCTGGTGTTGTGGGGAACAGTCTAGATTTTTGACAGTTCACCCTCAGTCCCGCGGGGTTGACCAAATTCTTCTAGCATATTTTTGGCAACACATAAGTCCTCCTCTGTATCTCGGAGAAAGAGGAGTAGATCGTCTGCATACGTGGCGATATAATGTCGTGTTTCCCTTACCTTCAGCCCTACATAGTCCCGCCCCATCCGGGTGCGACACACCAATGGCTCCATGGCCAGGGCAAATAACAGTGGGGATAGAGGGTACCCCAGTCTTGCATACGTGGCGATATAATGTCGTGTTTCCCTTACCTTCAGCCCTACATAGTCCCGCCCCATCCGGGTGCGACACACCAATGGCTCCATGGCCAGGGCAAATAACAGTGGGGATAGAGGGTACCCCAGTCTTGTACCCCTCTCCACCTTCTGACAGTGGGATATAACCTTCCGGTAGGCACTCTGGCCCTCAGGTCTGCATATAATAATTCCACCCATCTCACGAACCCCTCGCCCAAGCCCATCTGCTCCAGTACTTTGTACAGGTATTGCCACTCTAAGCTGTCAAACGCCTTTTCTATATCCACCGTAAACACTGCGGCCTCTTCTTTAGAATAGTCTCATGCGTCCAGTATGGCCGTGAGGCATCTGACGTTAATGGCAGTGTTCCTTTGCGGAATAAAGCCTACCTGGTCTGCATGTACCAGCTTGGACATATGAGGTAACAACCTGGTCGCTATTATCTTGCTCAATATTTTATAGTCCGTATTCAGCATGGACAGCGGTCTATAGGCTGTTCTGTCATGAGCTGGCATCCCTGGTTTAAGGACCGGGACTATAAGGACTTCCCTAGTGCTGTCCGGTAGTGTTTGCAGTTCTCTAGCTGTCTCCTACAGCGCGACGAACCTAGGGGTTAACGCGGCCGCATAGGTCAAGTAGAATTCGGAAGGTAATCCGTCCGTTCCTGGCGTTTTAATATGTGTCATGGGTTTTATAGCTACTTTCACCTCTTGTAAGGAGATAGCCTCCCCTCGGTCCTCCGCCTCCTTTGGTTCTAGTCACGGCAATCTCAGCCCCTCTAAATATTGCCCTACTGTCTCATCCCCGCACTGGGAGGCCCTGTGGTATAGTCTAGTCTGGTGTAGTACTGGGCAAAAACTTTGTTGATCCCCTTCTGAGTATATTGTCTGTTCCCATCTTCATCCTCCATTTCCACTATTGGGGACCCCCTACTATTTGGGTTAGCCAGCCATGCAAGCATGGAGCCTGACTTGTCTCTTTCCGCATGCATGCGGTTTAGGTACTGCCGATAGTCAAAGCAGTGCAGTCTCTCAGTCTGTCGGGCTACCGTCTCCCGCATCTCCTGAAGTTCCATATGCAGCTCTGGGTGCCCCTGTCGACTCCATTCCACCTCTCCAAGCTCCTTTCCAGCCGTCAGAACTTCCGATGTGAGTGTGCATCTGACCTCCGCAGTCTCTGCTATACAATGGCCTCTTAGCACAACCTTGAAGGCATCAGTTGCCATCCCATCATTATCCTGGAAATATTGTGTGATCTTTTCCTGGACTCCTTCTCTAAAAACCTGGTCTTCCAACGCCTCTGGGCGGAGTCTCCAGGTAAGGATTACCCGGTTAAGGCCTGTCCACCTAAGCCCCATGGGGACGGGATTATGATATGAGATCATCCTGGCCAGGTATTCAACTGTGTGGACCTGGCCGCACATATCTACGGTGCACAGGAATGTGTCCAGTCGCGCATATACCTCATGTATTGCTGAGAAGATTGAGTAGTCCGTGTCGATGTCCCTGCCATTCTCTGAATGCCCGTGCACTACGAGCTGCCAGGGTGTCCCGCAGTGGGGGGTGAGACCTGTCGAGGGTGGTGTATGCCAAAATATTAAAGTCTCCACCTATGATCGCTGCGGAAGTCAAGTATGGAGCTAGTTGTCGGGTCAGTCGGGCCATGAAATGTACCTGATCTACATTTGGGGCACATATGTTTACTACACTCAGCACTCTGCCTTCCAGTCTCCCTCGCACTACAAAATATCTGCCTTCAGGGTCAATCGCGTATCTGTTATCTGGAAAAGCACTCCAGCCCTTACCCAGACCAGTACTCCCCTAGCATAGGCCAAGTATGTAGTGCAGAATGCCTGCCCTCGCCATTGTCTCTGGAGGGCCTGTCCTTCTTTGGAAGCAAGGTGGGTTTCCTGGAGGAGTGCTATTTGTACTCCCCTTCTATTAAGATAGGAGAACACCTTGTAGCACAAAAAAACAACAACATTCCCAACGCCCCTTCCCCAGGACAAGCAGGTAGTACCCTCCCATCCATTCTATCAGTCTGTGTCCGTGAAGAACTCGCTCTCTGGTGTGTAAGTGAGGCAGGTGATGCTTCAGGTGCATCCGCCCGCTAGCACGCTGCCCGGCTCATCAACTGCATCCAATGTAATTTAACATAACCCCGCTATAATTGGATTCGCCTCTTTGCCCTATTGTCCTGCTCCTGCTCTGCGCATCTCTCCTGTCCCCCTACCTGCTCCATCAGATGATCTCATCAGCTGTTCTCTGTGTCACTTTGGGGAGTTCACTGCTCAGGGCCTCAGAAAGACTTGAGTCCTGCTCCAAACCCGAGTCCCCTTCAGACCCGCTGGCCTCTGAATTAGCGCGGTCTGGTCCTTTTCCGCTGATCAAAGCCACCACCTGCATTGTGCTTCGCAGCTCCATCTGCACCTCTGCCTGTGTTGGCTCCAGCGTGTCTCTTTTGGGCGCTCTGCTGTGGGATCTTCTGCCTCGGCCCCAACTACGCCTTGGGTCTCTGGGTGAGGATATTCCACGGTGTTGTTCCAGCCAATTCCATTCCTCCACTGGGGTGGCTAAAAACTCAGTTCCCTCAGGTGTGGACACCTGCAGCTTTGCGGCGTATTGCATTGCATATTTATAGTCCAGCTGTCGGAGTTTTAGCTTGACGCTCTGGAAAGAGCTCCTTTGCTGCTGCACCTCCCTGGCGAAGTCTGGGAATATTCACACTACCACATTGTTGACTCTGATTTCTCCTTTCCGTTGGGCCTGCAACAGTATATTGGGCCAGATGTACGATCCTAGTAAATTGCGACTCATAATTTGTGCTCAATTGCGAGTCGAAATTTACTATGTACAACAGTGTCAGAGACATTGATTGCGATTCCCTAAGGGGTCACAAAATGCAAGGCTCAATAATTATAATGAGGCACTCACATTTAGCGACCCCATTGGGAATGGTTGGCCCTCCCAGGGATGGTGGCCTGCTGGGCTTAGCAGACCACTATGTCTGGGACTGCGTTTGAATAAAGCAGCTTTTTTTTTTTTTTTAAATGCAGCCAGTTTTCCTTAAAGGAAAACAGGATGCATTTAAAGAAATAAAAATGAAACTTTTTTGTTTCGATTTTTCAGGTCAGGCAGTGGTCCCTGGGACCACTGCCTGCCCTTAAAAAATATTTTTGCATGCATTTGCAAAGGAAGGGGTTCCCTGGGGACCCCTTCCCATTTGCGAATGCATTACCACCTACTTGAAGTAGGTGGTAATTGCGAGTGTTTTGCGATCGCAATTGTGGTTCCAAAACATTAGTACATGGGTTAGAGAGTCGCTATTTGGAAGGGAATGCCTCTTCCAAATAGCGAGTCTCTAAACACTTTTTGACGGGTCGCAATTCATTTGCGACTTGCAAAATTGTGTTAGAACATGGCCATACCAATTTTAGCATTCGCAAACGGGTGGCTAACCCATTTGTGCATGCTACAATTGATCGTACATTTGGCCCATGGTCTCTATCTCCGTAGTGCAGGAGCCTCACTATCACCAGTTGTGGCGGGGCTCCTGGGGCAGGCGATCTCGCCGGGACTCATGGGCTCTCTCGAGGGCACAGAACGATGAGAGACTCTCTGGTGCCACTGTCGCGCGGAGCCACTATTCTAGGTATCCTATCATGCTTGTTCCCTCCACTTTCTCGGGCAGGCCAAAAACTCTGATGTTATTTCTTCTTGAGCGATTTTTGGCATCTTCAGCCCGGAGCTCCAGCACTCGCACTATCAATTCCAGTACTTTAAATTGAACCTTCAGTTTTGTCAGTGCAGGGGCGGATTCAGAGATCTGGCACTCATTTGCTGTGACTCTCTCCGTTAAGCGTCTGTGGTTGTCCCTCAGCAGGCCCAAATCCACTCCTATTGAGTCGATTTTAGTCTCCAGCCTCTCGCTAGAGGCATTTATGGCTTGTAAAATGTCCTGAAGGGTCGGGTTGCCAGAGATGTCCGCTGAGTAAGGTTTGTACACTTCGCTCTCCTCTAAGGGGATGTTGATCTGCGTGTCCTCACGATCTCTCCTCCTGGTCTGCTTCCCCATTGTTATTCGTGATGTCTCTGCCGTTCCTGCACGTCCCCCTGGTGCAGTTGCCCTTGTATGCAAGTAGGTTTTTTGCGTCTTCCTAGTGGGCGCTTAATATCTTGCTAGTGATGCTTTAAATGTTCAGCCTGTTCGAGCTCTGGGGCGAGCTTCAGCTTCCCAAAATGAGGTTTCACAGTCTCTCTGGTTAATCGTCTCCAGTCACCACGTTCTCCAGCTCTGTGGAATGCTAAATTCCTTCTCCGCCCTGCCGCAGGCCTCGCGCCCTGACACCCTTTACATACGCTTTCCTAGGTCAGCCAGTCCCTCTTGGGGTCAGGAGCAGCTCGCCTTGCCGCCTCAGGGTACATACAGGGCGACCTCAGTGGCATTGGTTCCACTATCGTCTAGTGGTGCCAAGGTATTCTTTCCAGGTTCCTATCTGAGTAGGGCCCGTGCAGTGTTCAGCTCCCTGGTCTTAGTCCTCTCTTGCTAGTTCCGGTCAGCTCCTCCTCTCTCTATCACACTGGACAGGCTCTCGCTCCCAGTCTCACGAGCCCCCTCGACCCAGCTGTATACTTGCGTCTCCACCAGCAGAAAAAAGGGCCCTGCCCAGTGGAACTACGCGATTCAGAGTGCAGTTTAGCGGATCAAGAAGGACTCTAGACTCCACCAAAGGGAACCTCTGGCTCTGTTGTGACTGAAGACCAGTAGTTCAGTGGCAGCTGGACTTTTGCTGGATCCAACAGGACTTTGAGGGACATCAACCCCCGTGGCCAAAGTCACCCCACCAAGACCGTGAATCGAGGAGCAGCCCCAGGAAGTCCCCCGTTGACAATACAGCGTCCCCAGCAACTTCAGCATCCTGTATCCCGTGCATCAGGAGCACTCCATTGATGCATATGGCGGTTCGCCCATAGAGCCTGGAACTGAACTGGAGTCTGCTTTGGTGACAAGATAACTGTTATACAAATCCTCACAGGCCCCCTTGACCTGCTCCCTGTCGAAGTTGGTCGCCCAAAGCGAGCCAGAGTACCAGAATACAACTTTATAAAAGTTTTACAATGTTTTCAAAGTTTCCGCTAAGCACAGAAGTTGCCAATGCTTGTTTGCATTTTGAGTGAAAAACAGAGATTTACATTTTACTTATAAATCTATATCTTCAGATCCCTCAATTGGATTTGGTTAGTTTTGGTGTCTAAAAAGTCATAAAAATAAGATTTATTTTTATAAATTGGTGTATGATTTATTTTGTGTTGTATGACTTTCTTATTCAATTGTTTTGGTACTTCAACCCCTGGATACCTTCAGGGGTGACAGGCAGCGCTCTACAAATCCACCTTACATTACATAACATTACTTCTAAATGCTTTGCACTTCTTCCTTTGTTTAAACCTGACTGCTCGAACCCACAGCTACCCAGGTTTGAACTAGGGTTTTTAACAAACGAGCTTGACTAGACTCAAGACAGTATTGTGAGTGTATTACACAGTAAGGTTGCACAACCACACCATATAATACTTCACTTTCCTCACACACCCATCACCTTGTTGTGTGTTGCAGTTGACGCCCTCCATGTGATGGGTATGCCCACACATGGGTCACATGTGCCTTGTGCAATAGGGCTCAAGCTGGACCCTATGGATGAAGCCCAAATAGGCTGAAACTGGTCGAGATTGTTGGTGTTCCTTTGTGGAGGTCGCCTCAGCTCACAGTTTGGGATCGAACATTCCCCTGAGAAGCAGGGTCAATAATGATTTGCATAAGTTAGGCTTTTGTCTAGAGTGGTGTGGTGGGTGAAAAGCGATGGACTGAGATTCAGCCCTGAGCAATTGTCAGAGGCTGAGAATAATTCAAGAATTTCACCCTTCCCTTTATTGTGTCAGACGACTCTCACATGTGGGATCTATTAGATCTCTCAGCCTTAGGGTGGTCTTCCTCCAAACGTTTGCCTTCCTGCTCCATTTTTACTGCTCTCGTTTTTTGCTGGCCTTAGGACTCTGCACACTTTACCACTGCTGACCAGTGCTAAAGTACATGTGCTCACTCCTCAAAACATAGTAACATTGGCTTATCCCCAATTAGCATATTTAATTAACTTATTAGTCCCTGGTAAAGTGGGGTACTGCATGTACCCAGGGCCTGTAAATTAAAAAATACTAGTCACCTACTTATGTAGTGCTTTAAACATGTCTCAGGCATGCCATTGCGGCCTGTATGCGCAGTTTTAAGCTGCCATTTCAAACTGGCAAAATCAACATTGCCAGCCAGAAATCTTCCTTTTTAATACATATAAGTCACCCATGGGTAGGCCCTAAACAGCCCACAGGGCAGGGTGCAAGGTATTTAAAAAGTAAGACATTTGATTTTAAGTTTTACATATCCTGGTAGTGAAAAACTCTTACATTTGTTTTTCACCACTGCAAGGCCTACCTCTCCCACAAGATAACATTAGACTTAACTTATTACATTTATTATGCTGTAATTTCCAAATGGGAACAGGTACACAGTTTATGTTTGGTGTCTTTGGGATTGTAATAAAAAATCCTTTACACCTCTTTTCCCCTCTGCAATTTGGCAACATCCGCGCCACCCCGACACTGCAAGACTGCCCGCCCGCTTTACCACGCTCATTTTATTCGGGTGACCGCCACTTGTGTCTGGACCCCCTCCGCATTTGGGATGACAACCGCGTACTTTTTAAGCACGCACCCCCTCGCCTTACTCACCACGCCCTCACCATCTTAGGCGACCATGTCACACTGGTGCCCTGCGAACGAATCAGCACTCTCGTATCGCGGCCCCCTGCGGTACCATGGCAACCTTAGATGCGCTCTCTCGCTGTATCTTTGATCTTTTAAACATGCTATTTCACAATGTTTCCCTGTGAGTGAATTATATCCCTCTCACCGCGGCCCCCGCATTACCATGGCGACCTCAGATGCGCTCTCTTGCTGTATACTTAATCTCCAAAGCACGCTACTCCACACTGTTTCCCTGTGAGCGAATCACATCCCTCTCACCGCGGTACCCCCGCGTTGCCAGGGCGACCTCAGACGCGCTCATCCCGCTTACACGTGACCCCACCCGCATGGGAGTGTCCAGCCCTTCTGCACCTCCTTGTTCAGGCATTCACCGCCCTCTGAGCAACATCATTGGTCCCGCGCTACTACCGTTACGGAACCAGGCATCGCGCCGCACGCATCCTTCCCGCTACAGCTCGGGACACCGGAAACTACACACCAGGAGCCACTTCTCAGGCTCAATCACCCAGCGCTGCTTCTAATTAAGTCACGAGCGCACTATATAAACATCGACCCTGCGGCCTCATTCCTACATTCGGGAGGACCGGGAGCAGCAACATAGGATGATCGTGGGATTCTTTTCCTGAGACAGTAAGAGTATGAATGCAGTGAATGTTGTAACTGGACCCTTCTGGTTCGTTACTGTGTGGATGAGCGTGTTCTACACACGTATGTGGAAAATCCTCTCCCACACTTTGTTTTATGGAAACTTTGGTTTACCTTCTCTCCCTCCAGAATGAACAGGAGTTTCCCCTCCCCTCCCCCCATGTGGCAAGTAGTTGTTTCAACTAGGGTAAGACCCATGAGAGCTATTATGCTCTCATCACTCTCGATCTGTTTGTGTACACACATAGAGTGGCACAAGTCACGTGAATAGTCACTCACCTTAAGGAACTCACGCATGCGCTGTTTCTTTTTATTGTGTCTCGCATTTAATGTTTTTCTGACCCATCTCTACAGGTTATATATATATATGTTTGTTCAATTTTATCTCCCTTCAGGCTTGACGTTTGGAAGCCATTTAGGAAATGGAGTGCGGCCTTTGCCACACCCGCACAGTGGTATTTTCTTGCTACTTGTTGGTAAGAACGGAGCCCCCAGTTTAAACTTAGGTCCTGATGAATGCCCTGGACCCGTTCGGGCCTACATGGCAGAAACATGTTGACCATCCACGAGACGGTTAGGGGACACTAAACACCCCACTCACAGTCCTTTGTTTTTAGCATCATATGGTTATTGGCCACATTAAAATTTACCTTCTGGTAACTATAATGATTTTTAACTTCACTTTCCATCTCACGGGCCCCCACTCCTTAGTTTAGAAGTGCATCCCTGTCTCCAGGTGTATGCCCGCCCTCTATCAAACGAAGGTTTTAGAGGGCGAGGACTGGCCGATGATGAAGCATGACACCAGGTGGTGTGTGAGACCAGTCCGTCACTTTTTGTGAGATGTCCCCACTCACAATGGTTTTATAACTGTAGCAGGGTCTAAACTCACTAGGAGCAGCTCTTTTGTGGTAAACAAGGAAGGAAGGATGCCAGGGGACTTCAAAGGAAAACTTCTAGAAGCTTCCCCCACCTGCCAGAGGAAGGACACCAGGTATAAAAAAAATTGACCTAAGACCTCACCTCTTCAGTACCCTTTCTGGACCTGTGGATACTCTTCGAGGAAGAAGGACAGCTTTGCAGCTGAAAGGACTGCCACTCTGTGGACTGCTGCTTAAAGGAACTCCTGGCCTGATGTGTTGGCTGTGAGAAGTTGGCCTGATATATGATGTCACTAATTCTAGTGTACACCTTGTATCAGTCCAAACAACCCTTATGGTGATTGGTTGTAAAGTCAACCTTATAGACCAGCTATCCTAGTGGTAGCATGGACAAGAGCAGTCTTAGGCTAAACTCTGAATGGCATGTGAAGCCAGCTGTTATACCATATGTAATCCCTTGAATACCAAATGAAAGGACACCACAACATATATATATAAAAATAGAATGTATTTATTCTAGTCAAACCCTCAGCACTCTTTATGAGATTCGAGGTAAGTACAACAAAGTCTTATTTAAGCATTCATTAAGTCACACAGGTAAGTAATACAGTTAGGCCCTAGGGGCCACGCAAACCATATACTAAGTAAGTGGTATAAGGACCACTGTCACGAACACAGGTTAGGCCTAGGGAATCGCTGGGGCTACACTATACTACCAACAGTTAGGAAGTGGGAGGCCCACGGGATTCAGGTGCAGAGTGGAAACACTCACGCGTAATGCGTAAAAGTCGATAGAATTACTAGCAGTTAGAAATAAGCAGTTTTAGGACACTTCTGGTATAGCTAGAAAGTCGAGACTCGGAAACTAGACCCTAGGATAGTCAATACCCTTGTGAGCACCGAAGTACCCAAGTTACCTAGCCCACGGGCTGCGGGTGCATAGGTGTGAACTTGCGTCGGGTTTCGTCGTGGACTTCTATGGATGCCTAAAGGAAAGTTGCTGACAGGCAGTCAGTGAAGAGTGTCTGGTGGATCCCAAGGTGGGGATCAAGAAGGAAGGAACCTGCAAGCAGAAGGGACAGAGTCTAGGTCACCAGCCAGGAGCCGGGAAGGAACCAGGAAGGAACCAGGCGATGTCGTGAAGATGCAGGTGAAGAGGTGAAGCTTGTCGCAGCAGCCACGGGTACCAGGAGACGTCGAGGACGACCAGGACCAGGAGGTGAGCTGTCCCACGAAGGCTCTTGCTGTCGGTGGCGTCGAAGTCGAGTCAGGACACAACAAGCCTTGGCAAGCGGAACCCACGCAGGATGGAGGACTTGCTTCTGGTGCAGACCAGGAAGGTCTGGGGTGCTTCTCTTTCACAGAGGAGCGGGTGCCAGTCTGGAGGAGCCGGACCAGCAAGATGAAAGTAAAGGTTCATCGTCGCAGAGGCTACTAGCCAACGGGCCAGCAACCGGACAACACGTCGAGCAACACAGGTGCAGAAGGGCCCCACGCAGAACACGTGACGTGTGGGGAGCTGGTCTTCTTTGCAGATGGTGCTCGGGAGTGGGGCTTCTCAATTCCCCAAGCACAGCCTCGAGGGAGCCTCGGAAAGTCGTGCTTGTCAGTTACTAGCCACTTTTCCCAAGTCGCCGGTCCCACGTCCCACGTCACCTCCACGGGTCTCAGCTTCGCTTGAGATGTGGATCTGGTTCAGAGGTGTCTGGAAGTCTTGGCGCTGGTCAGTCTCTGCAGTCGTCCCTCGTAGGATTCAGTCGCAAAGCAAGCAGCGGTCGCTAGATGGTGCCTGGTTGCCCAGGGTGGTCACTCCTTGGCCACAAGGGAGATTTCTTCAGTCTTCTTCCTGAGGTCGAATGTCGAAGGTCCAGAGTTTCTGTTCAAGTTGCAGATTCAGGTTAATCTAATTTAGCAGGGCTCAACTAGCTACTAATATACTGGGCTAGTGGGCTGGGCTACCTGCAAGGTCCCTCCTTTGGGTGAGACCAGGAAGGGGAGTGGCTACACCCCCTTTCCTTTGTCCAGTTTCGCGCCAGAGCTGGGGCTGGAGTGCCCCAGCACCGGTTTGAACTGGACTATGCATGGAGCACCTTGAGTGCCCCAGGCATGTCTCATTCCTTTCAGCCCTCCCTGCCCCAATACACTAAAGTCTGTCTGGGGAGGTGCTAGCACCTCCCCAAGCAGGAAACCTATTGTCCAGGCCTCCCTGGCTGGGAGGGCTCCCAGCTGCAGGAGGTCAGACTCGTGTCTGTGGCAGCAGCATCCATTTTGTGATGCTGAGGCTTTGGTGAGAGTTAAACAGCAAAGTAGGATTTTAACATGTCTCTCCCTCTAGAAGGGAAGAATAATATCCTCGTCACCAGTAATGGTATGGGGGTATTATTCCAAAGTGTTAGACACCTTACACGACATGTTTTGATAAAGCCAAACCATAGTTACCATAACCGTTTAAGATTATAAGGTACTTTAAGAGTAAATGGTAGGCTATATCATAGAACAGCTATAAGGACATGGTTCCGAAAGCTGCAGACAGGTTCAGCTCATGCTAGAGCACCATCTCACATGTTACCAAGCACTCTGCCTCCAGGATTGTTAAGGCCTGCCATAGGAGTGGCTGATAGGTACACATGTGTCTATATATAAGGTAGGTATAGGAATACTACACCTAAGCAAGGGGTGATTACACGACCTTGTCTTAGCTGAGTGATCAGCCAGTTGTGTCTGATTGGAAGGCCAGGGGTGGCATAATACATGCTGCAGCCCCTGGGAGGCCTAGGGTACACCTATGCCCTGGGTACCTAGGGTCCACTGTACAAGGTCCAATAAGGTGATCCTTACCAATTGGGTATGTACCTAGGGTACATGGAGTCCATTTTAAAGAGAGAGCAGACAGCCTGAGACCCTGAATGGCAGGATCTCAGGCCAACTAAGTCGAAAAACCAGCTAGACACTAGGCAAAAAGTTGGGGGTAACCATAGTCAGATATTCACCTTCCTACACAACCCTCCCCCCCAAACGAAAGGAGATAAGGCTGTCCTTGACAAGGTAAGCCTATATTGCCTAAGTGGCCATATAAGGAAGAACCAGCACTGGCATGGTTACCCCCTGTCTCGTGGTCCACTAAGCAATCCCTCACCCTAAAGGTATCATAGGGTCTCCACCATAGGGAATCTCTACCTTTGGTGTGTCTTTGAAAAGTAAAAGGATGGTGTTGAGATGGAGTACTGAAGTGAGTCTCCTCAAAGTGAGGCCTCAGCTTCCTCCAATCATCCTCCACCATGGATGCCTTTCTTTCTTTAACTGAGTTGCACTGTGCTCTCAGGGTCAGCCTCTGGCTACCTAAAGCTGGAGGCTGGGTCCCTTTTGTGGGCTTACTGGAGGGACAGGTCAGGTTTGGGGCCCTAAGGTCCCATGTTTGCCTGTGCCCAACAGAATCCCTCTGGGGGAGGTCCCTAACTACCTGTAAAGGAGATCCCTCAGGAATGTTTTTAACCCTCACCTGGCCAGGGCTACTAGCCAGGCAATCCTCATTCTTTTGATGGGGGGGGGGGGGGGGGGTTCTTGTGGGCAGGGGCCCTCTTGGGGTCCACTGGCCTCCCTGACCTCTGCAGCCCTGGGCTGACTGAGGCAGGGTAGAGAGAGGCAGGCTACCTGCACCAGACTGGGTTCCGCCTTGGAAGGGTCCACTGACATCAGAGGCTCTGCCAGGCTAGGCCTGGCTACCTCTGGGGCAGTTCCTTCACAAGGGGTGAGGTCAGATCCCTGAGGAGGCTGACCTTTTCCTAATGTCTGGGGATAGGGAGACTGTTCTTCCTCCCCACTACTCTCTGTTTGTGTGGAGTGATCCATAGTTTCAGACTTCACTACACCTATGTCAGTCTGAGTATGGACTGAGACCATTACAGTCCTGCCAACCTTTTCAGGGAGGCACTCAGTTTGGGTTTGAGCTGTGACTGTCACAGCTCTGCCAATCTCTACAGGGAAGTCTGTCTTTGCCTGGGCTGTGGCTACCACTGCCCTTCCAACCTTTTCAGGGAGGAAATCTACTTGGACAGGGGTTGTGGCTGGCACAACCCCACTACCCTTTTGTGAAAGGCCTACCATTTTAGAATGGGTGTCTTGTTCAACTCCAGCCCAAGCTGAGAGTTCTAAGTCATCCCCTAGTAAGCAGTCTACAGGCAAGGTTGGGGATACTCCCACCCTTTTAGGGCCAGTGACACCTCCCCAGCTGAGACATACCTCTGCCATGGGATGACTGTTCTGTTTGCCATCAATGTTAGTTACCTGGTATGAGAAACCAGGCAAAAGCTGCTCAGAGGGAACTAGCCTATGGGCCACCATAGTGATGCTAGCTCCAGTGTCTCTGTAGGCCTCAGCTTTTCTACCATTGATGTAGGGTTCCTGTCTGTACCTACCCAAAGTGTTGGGACAGGCAGTGAAGTTGGCAAACCCCATGCCACCATCACAGACAAGAGTAGCTGCTGTAGGGGAGTTGGCCAAGCCAGGGTCCCCCTGTGTTCCCTAAAAAAACCCAACCCAATTTTTGGGGGCACTCCCACCACCTGGGGGATTACTGCTGACAGTAATAGGTGGTGTGACAGGAGTAATTGGAGGAACAGTCTTGTTTTTAGCCTTTGGGCAACTGCTGTCAGTTTTCCAATGCCCAGGAATTTTACATTCATGGCAGTAAGGCTTTTTAACTGTGGTAGAGGAGGGAGCTTGGGACCCACCACCCTGTGTGGAGTTTTGGGGCCCTGAGGAAGATTTCTCTTTTGTTTTATCCCCACCCTTCTCTTGAGGCTTGGTGGTATCTTTCTTTTGGTCACCACCTTGATTTTTAGGCCTAATCCTGGTCCTGACCCATTTATCTGCCCTCTTTCCCAATTCTTGGGGAGAGGTCAAATCTGAGTCTACCAGGTGTTGATGGAGAAGCTGGTTCTGACAATTACTAAGGATCTGCTCCCTCATAATCAAGTTGTACAATCCTGTATAGTCCTGCACCTTGCTTCCAGTTAACCAACCTTCCAAAGCCTTAGTGGCACAATCCACCAAATCAGACCAGTCCTGTGTCTGTGTCTTCTGGGTGTCTCTGAACAACAACCTATATTGCTCAGTGGTTAAGCCAAACCCATCTATCAGAGCACTCTTCAGGACTTTGTAATTGTTAGCATCCTCATCACTGACTGTGAGGAGCTTGTCTCTACCTTTGTCAGAAAAGGAGAGCCACAAGATAGCTGCCCACTGACTCTGGGGTACCTGCGGTACTTTGCAGGCCCTCTCCAAAGCAGTCATCCACTTGTGGATGTCTTCCCCATTCTGATATGGGGGGACTATCTTGCTTAGGTTTCTATGGTCATAAGACCTATCTCTATACTTAGGGATATTGCTGCCACCAGTGGGTTCTAACCCACTTAACTTCTGCTCTCTGGCCAGAGCAAGCTTCTCCTTGGCAAGGGCAAGTTCTTCCCTCTCAATCCTTAGATTAGCTTCCCTCATTCTGGCTTCATGCTCTTTTCTCTGTGGGGAAGTCATTCCCCTGTGAGAAGAGGCATTAGAGCTGTTAGAGACATGGGAGTGGATGGATTCCCTTGAAGGGGATCTGTCTCTCCTGCTTCTCTGGTTAAGCCCACTTGAGGGTCTGAATGGGGGGGCCCATTCAGACTCCCATGTAGGCTTAAGTTAGCCTGGCTAAGTCTTCCTACTTTGACCTGGCTGTCTACCTCATCTTCTGAAGACCCATCTGACTCATCTGTAGTGGGTAGACCCTCACCTGTACCTAGGGTACTAGCCTGGGAGGCCCTATGAGCATCATACTCCTCTAGGATCTCTACTAGCTGAATGAGTGTAGGGTTTGAACCCTGTTTTAACTTTCTGGAGGTACACAATTGTCTCATCTCCTGAAAAGTTAGGGTATCATATCTAGAGGGGATCTTTCTAAGATCTACCCCTCCTGGGAGAGAATCACCTTGATCTCCTCTCAGAGACATGATCTAGTGAGGGTGTGGTGTGTGCACCTACCTACACTCGTTGTATCTACTAAACCTCTCTAGTAGTTGTAGTCAGGGTGTGCTAGGCCCTTCAACCTACAACAACTAAGTCCAGTAGGACTTAAGTATTTATAATCTATGTTATATGTACCTAAACAATATCTTATGTGATCTTTCAATTTAGTATCTCAAGATTACAATGGTATTACAACAGCAAGCTCAGATCCCAACCGCTGCTCACCAATGTGAGAAGTTGGCCTGATATATGATGTCACTAATTCTAGTGTACACCTTGTATCAGTCCAAACAACCCTTATAGTGATTGGTTGTAAAGTCAACCTTATAGACCAGCTATCCAAGTGGTAGCATGGACAAGAGCAGTCTTAGGCTAAACTCTGAATGGCATGTGAAGCCAGCTGGTATACCATATGTAATCCCTTGAATACCAAATGAAAGGACACCACAACAGATATATATATAAAAATAGAATGTATTTATTCTAGTCAAACCCTCAGCACTCTTTATGAGATTTGAGGTAAGTACAACACAGTCTTATTTAAGCATACATTAAGTCACACAGGTAAGTAATACAGTTAGGCCCTAGGGGCCACGCAAACCATATACTAAGTAAGTGGTATAAGGACCACTGTCACGAACACAGGTTAGGCCTAGGCCTAGGGAATCGCTGGGGCTACACTATACTACCAACAGTTAGGAAGTGGGAGGCCCACGGGATTCAGGTGCAGAGTGGAAACACTCACGCGTAATGCGTAAAAGTCGATAGAATCACTAGCAGTTAGAAATAAGCAGTTTTAGGACACTTCTGGTATAGCTAGAAAGTCGAGACTCGGAAACTAGACCCTAGGATAGTCAATACCCTTCTGAGCACCGAAGTACCCAAGTTACCTAGCCCACGGGCTGCGGGTGCATAGGTGTGAACTTGCGTCGGGTTTCGTAGTGGACTTCTATGGATGCCTGAAGGAAAGTTGCTGACAGGCAGTCAGTGAAGAGTGTCCGGTGGATCCCAAGGTGGGGATCAAGAAGGAAGGAACCTGCAAGCAGAAGGGACAGAGTCTAGGTCACCAGCCAGGAGCCGGGAAGGAACCAGGAAGGAACCAGGCGATGTCGTGAAGATGCAGGTGAAGAGGTGAAGCTTGTCGCAGCAGCCACGGGTACCAGGAGACGTCGAGGACGACCAGGACCAGGAGGTGAGCTGTCCCACGAAGGCTCTTGCTGTCGGCGGCGTCGAAGTCGAGTCAGGACTCAACAAGCCTTGGCAAGCGGAACCCACGCAGGATGGAGGACTTGCTTCTGGTGCAGACCAGGAAGGTCTGGGGTGCTTCTCTTTCACAGAGGAGCGGGTGCCAGTCTGGAGGAGCTGGACCAGCAAGATGAAAGTAAAGGCTCGTCATCGCAGAGGCTACTAGCCAACGGGCCAGCAACCGGGCAACACGTCGAGCAACACAGGTGCAGAAGGGCCCCACGCAGACCACGTGAAGTGTGGGGAGCTGGTCTTCTTTGCAGATGGTGCTCGGGAGTGGGGCTTCTCAATTCCCCAAGCACAGCCTCGAGGGAGTCTTGGAAGTCGCGCTGGTCAGTTACTAGCCACTTTTCCCAAGTCGCTGGTCCCGCGTCCCTCGTCGCCTCCACAGGTCTCAGCTTCGCTGGAGATGTGGATCTGGTTCAGAGGTGTCTGGAAGTCTCGGCGCTGGTCAGTCTCTGCAGTCGTCCCTCGTAGGATTCAGTCGCAAAGCAAGCAGCGGTCGCTGGATGGTGCCTGGTTGCCCAGGGTGGTCACTCCTTGGCCACAAGGGAGATTTCTTCAGTCTTCTTCCTGAGGTCGAATGTCGAAGGTCCAGAGTTTCTGTTCAAGTTGCAGATTCAGGTTAATCTAATTTAGCAGGGCTCAACTAGCTACTAATATACTGGGCTAGTGGGCTGGGCTACCTGCAAGGTCCCTCCTATGGGTGGGACCAGGAAGGGGAGTGGCTACACCCCCTTTCCTTTGTCCAGTTTCGCGCCAGAGCTGGGGCTGGAGTGCCCCAGCACCGGTTTGAACTGGACTATGCATGGAGCACCTTGTGTGCCCCAGGCATGTCTCATTCCTTTCAGCCCTCCCTGCCCCAATACACTAAAGTCTGTCTGGGGAGGTGCTAGCACCTCCCCAAGCAGGAAACCTATTGTCCAGGCCTCCCTGGCTGGGAGGGCTCCCAGCTGCAGGAGGTCAGACTCGTGTCTGTGGCAGCAGCAACCATTTTGTGATGCTGAGGCTTTGGTGAGAGTTAAACAGCAAAGTAGGATTATAACATGTCTCTCCCTCTAGAAGGGAGGAATAATATCCTCATCACCAGAAATGGTATGGGGGTATTATTCCAAAGTGTTAGACACCTTACACAACATGGTTTGATAAAGCCAAACCATAGTTACAATAACCGTTTAAGATTATAAGGTACTTTAAGAGTATATGGTAGGCTATATCATAGAACAGCTATAAGGACATGGTTCCGAAAGCTGCAGACAGGCTCAGCTCATGCTAGAGCACCATCTCACATGTTACCAAGCACTCTGCCTCCAGGATTGTTAAGGCCTGCCATAGGAATGGCTGATAGGTACACATGTGTCTATATATAAGGTGGGTATAGGAATACTACACCTAAGCAGGGGGTGATTACACGACCTTGCCCCAGCTGAGTGATCAGCCAGTTGTGTCTGATTGGAAGGCCAGGCCAGGGGTGGCATAATACATGCTGCAGCCCCTGGGAGGCCTAGGGTACACCTATGCCCTGGGTACCTAGGGTACACTGTACAGGGTCCAATAAGGTGATCCTTACCAATTGGGTATGTACCTAGGGTACATGGAGTCCATTTTAAAGAGAGAGCAGACAGCCTGAGACCCTGAATGGCAGGATCTCAGGCCAACTAAGTCGAAAAACCAGCTAGACACTAGGCAAAAAGTTGGGGGTAACCATAGTCAGATATTCACCTTCCTACATTGGCCTGCATCTGTAAAAACCAAAACCCCAAAGTGACTCCAAGAGCTAGTTGGATGGCCTCCTCACTAGAGCCTCAGGGACAGAAGGCCCCAATAACCTTGAACCCAACACCTGCATTCAGCCATCTGAGTCCTACCCTGCTAAGTGGTGTCAACCCAGTCCAGGACCCTTGGAAGTGGGCCTGAAAGAGCTCTGCCAGGCCATCTGTTGATCCAGCAGAACCAACGCATCTCCTCTGCTGTGCGGGGCAACCCTCAGCAGAACCAACCCATCGCATCTCCTGCGAGGGTTCTCCGGATGCAAAGGACTTTGCATTGACCTTTCATCCTGCATCACAACCATCACCTGCGCCGAAGCTTTCCAGACGCAGGCGCTTCCATCGCAAATCTACCGTCATCTGAGATGTAGGCTCTCGCATCGCAGCCTCAAAACTTCTCGGAATTGGCACATCGTCTCAACGGCGTGACGCATCTATGATACCAGACTTCACATCAGAAGCCCTCGTCGATAGGACCCTGATGACAATGCACCTCCTCAGAACCAACACAATCCCTCGGCTGCAGGATGCCCCCTCAGCATGGGACTTGGCAAAGCTCTGCAACCAGGACCTAAGGTACTTTGTTCAGCCGGCCTAGCTGGGTTCCTGTAGCCGGCCCGGGCTCCATCACGGTCGGCCTGAACTTCTGATTTTAACCCAGTCCAGCACAACCAGATATCCACAGTTGGTGTTTTGTGCTTTTTGGCACTATTCTCACTGAAATCTTTAAACCTGCATATATCCGATTCTACAGATTGGATTTGTTTTGTTTTTGCTGTATTTATTAAAAATAACTATTTTCCTAATCTGTTGTGGGATACCTTTTGTGGTGTGTTTTTACTGTGTTACTGTTTCAAGTGTTGCACAAATACATTACACATTGCCTGAGTTAAGCCTGACTGCTCTGTGCCAAGCAACCCACGGGTTGAGCTAATTTAGGGTTTGTTTGTGACTTCATCCTGACAAGAGTTGCGGTTCCTGCTCGAGTAAGGTTTCACCCCCCTCAATCAGTTACCCAATTTCCTACAGGTCCTGTGTTCACTGTGCCACAGGACTCAAGCTGCACCTTACTGATGAGGCGCAAATAGGTTGAAGCAGGTTTGTGGTTGCTTGAGGTTACTTTTGGAGGAGGCTTTGTTTGGCAGTTACTAGAATGGAATGTTCACATGAGAAGCAGAGTTTGGTACAGATTTGAATAAGGTGAGCAACTGTCTAGCATGTCATAGTGCGTGAAAACTGATGGACTAGAAAGTGGCCTCGAGCAATTGCCAGTGGTTGAGATTAATTCAAGCATTCCATCCACCGCCTTGTTGAACTTGGCACCGTAAGTGCAATGGATATGCCAAGACATGGGTCCTGTGCTCACTGTGCCATAGGATTTATGCTGCACACTACTTACGAAAACTAATAGGTTGAAACTGGTCTTGGGCTACATGCATTTCCTTCTATATGTGGCCTGATTTACCTCTGGTACAGTGGGCTGTCAATTTACCAGTTAAGGATGTATTTGCTTTCTAATTGAATAACACAATGCAAGCAACTATCCATTTGGACAGACGTTGTTTGGACATGGCTAACCCTTTGTGTGAAAGGTCTTTAGTTTTGTCAAGGTAAAATTTCAGAACACTTCACACATTCAACATGTGTAGAGATATTTCTGCCGGAGTAGTAGGGTTCTGAAAGAACTTTGGTAAGGAAATGTCCTGATTTCCAAGAAAAAACAAAACTACTTTAGGTAGAAATTTTAGATGATTCCTTATGACTATCCGCTTTCGATGAAAAACAGTATATGGTTCTTGGGGATCATAAAGCCTATATCTAACTAATCCTGCATTCAGTTGTAATTGCAACAAGAAAAACGGCTTTTCAGGAAAGGAGTTGCACAGAAGGTTTTATGGATTGTCATGAAAGGTGAGTCCTTAAGACATGTCAGTACAATGTTCGGTATCATTGTGGCTCTCAAGTATGACAGCTTGATTATTACTGCGGGAATTAGGGATACTGGGAGAAAGATTTACAGCAGTTTCCCAGACCAGTCAATCCATAGTGCATTCCCATTTGACCATAGTTGATAGAGCCTCGTGGTGAAGTATGTGCATTTTTAGGTCTCGCCTGAGACAGCGCTTTAGCGCTGCTCTGGCGAGACTTATAGTAAGCGAGTTTTGGAAGTGCAAACAGTGCTTTTCAGGCCTCCAAATACAGTGCATGTGCGCCGGCCGCGCGCACCATTTGGCAGCCTGAAAAGCACTGCCTGATCACTTCACGGGCCCTTTGATGTCCTCAGTGAGCCGCGCGGCCTCTGAGGACATCAAAGTGCACACCATTTGCACTGTGCCCGCCCCCACTCCCCCCTCCCACTCCCTCCTCGTCAACTTCAGTGCGCGCTTGTTTGTTTTGCAATCAGAGTTTTCAACTATGAAAACGATACTGACAAATTTACTACTAGCATTAGCAAAACGTGTCTGAGGATTCTGATGTCGGTCAAAAAATATCTAGCCATTTAAACCCGTAAGAAAACATTTACAATGCTGGATTCGTGCGTCAATAATAGACATTGAAATCCCAGGTTTCACAGCATTATAGCTTTCAAGTGTATGGAGAAAATGCAAATGGAAAACACAGGATTGCTGCCTGGGCCTGCCAGGCGACCAGGCCTCACCCTTATCATTCCACAGCCGAGGGCAGATGGAGTGTGATTGCCATTTGCAGCACAATCCTGTAAATGTACAAATTCATAGCTCAGCCTATGCGTTACCAGAGCATTGCATGATGGGGAAACAAATATCCCCGTGTCGAGGTGGGCAATTAAATATGCATGCCCTGTTGTCGATATTGATTGAGGTGAGACATGTCTGTCTCGTGCATAAATCACTGATTCCTCCTTTATATCGTTTATTGATTGGCATCTTTCTTACAAGAACGAGGCTGAAATGAGCTCAGACACGTTACTCACCCTCCATCTCCGTATCGAAGGATTCATCATTCAAAAGCAGGCAGAAGCTGGTGGGAGGATGTGGCCTAACCGCTAGAGAGGTCGACCTCGATGTAAGGGAACCGGGCTCGAGTCTCAGCAGCGACACTCAACATGCTGTGATTCGGGGCAAATCACTTAATCTCCCCGTGCCTAACAAAAAACAAGCATTTTTTCTCTTCTCGTAGCTGTTTGTTTGCCACGGTACTGCTTCTAATTACAGGGTAGGTAGGGCTGGCTGCTGTGTGTGTGTGGGGGTGGGTGGGTGGTGTTGCTATGGTTGCCCGGATACCCAGGGAAGGAGCACAAGTCCCGTGCCCACCTACGCTATTCCTTGGAATTGCCTACCTGCCTCAGATGTTTACAAGAGGTAACAATGGAAGCTTTCCACTCTGCCTATCCATGCCAGCTTTTCTCACTACCCACCACTGGTGACTGCTCGCGCGTCTAATTCGTGCCAAAGCCTCCCGTACTTCACTAATGCTAACTTGAATTCAATGCCCATTCGTTCGTTGGCCTCTCCGCAGTCAGCGTTTGTAAACAGGTGCAATTTGTTATTGTTTTTAGGTCTCTCCTGGCGCAAAATTAAACACGCGCCACCATTCCCAAAGCCCCTGTCCCGGCTGCGCACGTCGCCCTGACTCTAAAAGCAGACGAGGAATTAAGACCTTAAAAACAGTAATGCTAATTACAACCCCCGGTTTATTCATCTATCAAAAGAGGTAAACATTTGTTGCAAGCGCTATTTCCGGAGTTCCTTTTAACCCAGAATATCCTGCTTTTCTTGAACATACCGGACCGGTCTCAGGTCTGCATCTAGCAGCAATTGGAAATGTGTTCTGTCCTCTGCGATAGTCCATGTGTTTGGTGTATATGAACAGTAAAATAGAGCCCGAGCAACAATCCGGGTCCGACTGCGACAGAAAATGGGTCCGGTCATTGGCTTCTTTTGATTTCATGGTGCTCCTCTGCAAATAAGAACTATGGGTAAATGGCGCTTGCACGTACAGTTGTTGCCTCTGACTCGCTTCATTGGCAGTTTTTAAGCAGACAAGGCCAGTGCGCATGCAAGAGGAATATGCACTGATGTTACTCACGCTATAACATTCTGCATCACAAGCAGTCAGTGCTTGCATGGCTGACAATCCCCTTAAACTTAAAAATAGCTGACAGCGCAATAAAAAAAGCATTTGCAATGCAATCGTTTTTGCTGATTCCTAGTAGCCCCTCGGGTGCCTCTCGTCGTTTCAGCCCCCCCCACTCCCAGTCTCGGAGCGCGCATTTCCTGTTCTCGGCCACTCACTCACACCTTAAACCTGAAATCTGTCTTCCTAACCCTCGCTCCAAATGATACTTTTGTAATTTTGCAGAGTGCTGTTGCATTAGGAGCCCTGGCTGTCAATGGGGTAATGTGGTGTTTATTGCACTTGGAAGCAGGCTTTGATCAGAAGCGTGGTGGTGTTAAACGTTGTGAACTCCCCATCCCTCCTCAAGGCTGCTTGCCTAGAAACTGTTGTGGGGGAAGGGGGCAGCCTGCTGCAGTGAGCATTTGTCCTCTTGAGTGTCCAACTGCTCATCCCAGCGTCCCAACTATCTCCCTCTCTCCCTGCGGAGCCTTTCATGTGGACGCTGTGCTTTCACTTTTACTTCAGATGCTATGCTTAAATTGTTCTTTCCCTAATTTCATGGTATCTATATATTCCCTTTATTTTCTTCTCGAGCCAGCAGATTATCTACCATAGGGAAGCATGCTTGTTTTTAATCTGAAATACCCAACTTTATTTCGCTGCACGGGATGCCACTTCTGATTGCCTTGGTTTCAATGATAGATTGTTTACTGTTTAAAAGCACACATTTAGTTATTCTTTCCCCATCTTTCAAGCAATTTGTTAAGGTTGCAAGCAGCATAGGCTGTAACTGCTCGTACGACATGATTCTTCAGTAGAACGTCACATAAAAATCGTCCATATTAATTTTTAACACTGCTTTTTTGTTTTTGTGTACTTTCTCAGTCAGGGGTCATCGGGCAGCTGCAGAGCTTGTTTTAGTGTTTCTGCTTACATTTACTGTCTAAAGTATGCACTGATAAGGGTAGAAGTACAGGAATATGGCGATTTCTTCCCTAATATACATCACTGTTCTATTCTAATCCCATTTGAAGTAATCCTGTAAAATCCTACCTATGAATCTTCTGAAAACACGCCACTTAGCGATACTTTACTCTGTAAAGTTTACAGACTGTAATTTTGCTTTAGCTTTAATATATCACAACAACACAGCTTCTTTCTTTTTTCTGGTCCGATGTCCCATGAAAAATAACTATGTGAACCAATCACGCGCGCGCTCACGCGGTGCCAGTCAGTGGTGCTTGCAGGCCCTGTGGGGGAACTAGCAGATTGTTGGGCAGGCTGGTTGATGCCTCTCAAAGGCCTGCAGGGCTCGCAGTTACTTGAGTTTAAGCTATTGGTATTGTAAATGACAATGCCCTTTATTTAAGTTTTTAAAACAAAAATAAAAGGCATTGTTATTTGCAATGGTAATAGCTCAAGCTTGCGTAAATGCAATAGGTCTCGCATTTACAAAAGTTTAAGCTATTGGCATTGTTCATGACAATGCCTTTTTTATCTATTTTATAAAACAAACACATAAATAAATGCCATTATCATTTAAAATGCCAATAGCTAGTGTTGCATTATTATTAGCAATGCCAACTGCTCACACTTTTATAATGCGAGACCTATTGCATTGCAAATGCTTGTTTGTTCTCTGCAGTGGTAAAGAGATATAATTGAGGGAAACGCCAGTCACAGAAGCCGTTGCATATGACAGAGTTGTTGAGGACCCACTTGTGGTTTTCGTGAATCGATATTTTCTAGCCTTGCAGGAGATGGGCTGCAGTAATCCTCAAGTCTCTGGCTATTAACCAATTCCAGATGTTTTTGGCTTTTAGAGAAAAGGCTCTGCACTTTGCTCCTCCGTGCTTGCTCAGTAAGTACATAGCTGCTGTGTTGTCCATCTGAACAAGGAGGGAGTTAGTCCTGAAGGAGTGTAGGAAAGACTTCAGAGGCAGGTGTACAAACTTCAGCTCCAGTAGATGCATGTGGTAGTTCATTTCTTTTGAGAGGGAAATGTCCTTTTTAACCAGTCTTAGTACGGATAGCCTTTACAACAAATCCGGCACCACAACTTCGTCATTACTAAACCTGTCTTTATGCCCAATTGTTTACTATTACGATTTGCATCTCAACGCATGTCAGTACAATGAACGCAACTCCTTAACTCAAAGCTAGACACAGATGGGGGGGGTGTTGCACCCTGTTGTCGGGTTTAGGGCTCAGGGGTCGCTTAGGGGCAGTTTTAGGGCAAATTAAGCTGGGAAAGGGCGGTTTTAGGGCTAAGGGTGTGGGAGGTAGCACCCTGTTGTCTGATTTAGGGCTCAGGGCTGGGGAAGGGGCAGTTTTAGGGCTAACAAAGCTGGGAAAGGGGCGGGTTTAGGGCTAAGGGTGTGGGAGGTAGCACCCTGTTGTCTGATTTAGGGCTCAGGGCTGGGGAAGGGGCAGTTTTAGGGCTAACAAAGCTGGGAAAGGGGCGGGTTTAGGGGCAAGGGTGTAGAGGGGTTGGTGCGATTGCATGATCCGGGGGCATAAGGATATCCTGGAGGTGTCTGCTAGCGACACCTGAGGGAATTGTGCCACAGCTCCTGCTTTCCTGTGGAGGACCAAAGCAATACCAAAGGGGATGATGGACGGAGCGTTTGAGCAAATCAAACACTCTCCCCCAGTCAACTGATCTGGGTTTAATCCATCATCATTCTTTAGCTCACTCCACCACCCCAGTTCAGACATGGCCATATGCAAATCAGTCTGACCCTGTGCCTCATGGGAACAGTCCAGCCCGAACTGCCAAGCCATGTCTTCCCTGGACCGGAAACAAGCATCCTGGGACCAGTTTCGGGTTCATAACCCTCATCAGCCAGGCTATCTTGAATCCTGTGGCAAAGTGAGCAAGGAACCCACGTCTGGGCATACCCTGCCAACTTTGGGCGACCAAAGCAATACCAAAGGGGATGATGGACGGAGCGTTAGAGCAAATCAAACACTCACCCCCAGTCAACTGATCTGGGTTTAATCCATCATCATTCTTTAGCTCACTCCACCACCCCAGTTCAGACATGGCCATATGCAAATCAGTCTGACCCTGTGCCTCATGGGAGCAAAAAAAACGATGGATTTAGGCCCAGATCTCTGTACTGGGGTGAATGTATGACATTGTTCTGCATTCTGTCCATCAACTGTTGTTTTTGCATTTGTCACCCCGAGTGGGAAGGGTATGCCCAGACGTGGGTCCTGTGTTCTCCATGCCACTGGAATCAAGCTATCCTGGCTGAAGAGGGGTGAAACCCCGAAACCGGTCCTAGGATGCTTGTTTTCAGTCCAGGGAGGACCTGGCATGGCAGTTCGGGCTGGACTGTACCCATGAGGCACAGGAGCAAGACTGATTTGCATATGGCTGGGTTCAAACTGGAACGGCATGGTGAGCAAAAAAACGATGGATTAAGGCCCAGATCTCTGTACTGGGTTGAATGTATGACATTGTTCTGCATTCTGTCCATCAATTGTTGCTTTTGCATTTGTCACCCCGAGTGGGAATGGTATGCCCAGACGTGGGTCCCGTGCTCTCCATGCCACTGGAATCAAGCTACCCTGGCTGAAGAGGGGTAAAACACCGAAACCGGTCCTAGGATGCTTGTTTCCAGTCCAGGGAGGACCTGGCTTGGCAGTTCGGGCTGGACTGTACCCATGAGGCACAGGGTCAAGACTGATTTGCATATGGCTGGGTTCAAACTGGAACGGCATGGTGTGCAAAAAAAGATGGATTTAGGCCCAGATCTCTGTACTGGGGTGAATGTATGACATTGTTCAGCATTCTGTCCATCAATTGTTGTTTTTGCATTCCTGTGGAGGACCGGCAGTACCAGCCTATGTGTGGCATAATCCTGGGCCTGTTGATGTGAGACACCAATTCTCCCCGTCCACAGCGAGGAGAACAGACAGAGAACTGGTGAGCTGCAAGAGCCCCATATAGCCAGAGGGGAGAGCGGTCAGGGATACCTACCTGTTCAGAGGCCCGGAGCTGTCCTGGAAGCGAACCAATAGTTTCTCACATACACACTGAGCTGCGGTCCCTGAACACTAGACAATATAACTAAACAGTAAGGAAGGACTACATGTCCATTAACTGATTGCATATGCGCTTTAGGTAGAAATGTATCAGTAGAAGTTTAACACTAATCCATGCATTTTCCCAAAGAAGTAATAAAAATTGGCTCATTTCGGTCCTTCCCCAATGTGAAAAAGTAAGTAGAACAGTTTGTTTGCCTGCACATTATTTTTAACCTATTACTTGTGTGTAATACTATTTGACATCAAAAAGGTAATCGTTAAAAATGAACGTGTTAACACAGCGTTCGTAGTTCCAGCACTTTTATAGATCTGTATATGACCATGTTTTTGGTCTTCTTTGTAGAAACTGGCGTGGTAATGCCAGTTTTGCTGTAATGGCTTTGCTGTAAAAGCCATCGGGATTCTGCCTTTCTTTGTTGCATCATGCATCCCTTTTGAGGACAACATTCCCTAAATTTGAGAGGGATCCATGGGCACACACTAACCTGCGAGGTAGGCATCAGTCACTAAGAACTGGGTTGGAACCTCCTGATTGAATCCCATTCCATTGAGGAGCTACTTCAGGGGACACCATCACTTGAAAGAGTATGTTGCATTGATGGAAAAGGTGATAGCGTTCTCTCATCTTTTCCACTGGTCTTCCAGATATTCCTGCAATGGCCTCAAATGAAAGTGGGCATTTGGGACGCAGATGCAGGATGCCATGAAGTCAAGAAGAGGCTAAACCTGCCTCGCTGTTGGATGGGTGGTTTTCAAAAGATTGCGACATTTCAGATGTATAGATAACAGTCTCTTCTCCAAAGGATACACTTTCGATATTATGGTACCCAGAACTGTTCCTAGCTAGTGAAGAGACTGCACTGGGGATAATGTTTATTTTTTGTGAGAGAGGTGCAATCCTGAGTGGTTGACTGGAGAGACAGTCACCTGAAAATGTTGACGAACATGCTGAGATGTTGATGCCTTGATCAGCCAGTCGTCTAGATACAGACAGATGAAAATCTTGCATCCCCTGAGATGATCTGTGATGACAGCCATGCACTTCGAGAATGTCCTTGGGGCAGATTTGAGGCCAAAAGAAAGGGCTTTGTACTGGTAATGATTTCTGTCAACCATAGATCTCAGCGACTTGCAGTGCTTCTTGGCTATTGGTATAAGGAAGTATGCATCTTGAAGATCTATGGAGCATAGCCATTCTTCTTGATGGATCGGCAAGTAAATATGATGGAATGCTAGCATCATGAGCTTTACCTTCCCTATCCATTTGTTTACCAGTTTAGGTTCAGAATGGGTCTGAATTCGTTTTTCAGACAATTATTTTTTACCAAAAAATAACAGGAATAAATTTCCATCCCTTTCTGGAAAAGAGGTAGAACCTCCACAGTGTACTACAGTGGGAGCATATGAGTCTTTGTTATATCTTTTCGCGATGTAGTGTAGATGACTTCTTTTTCTTTGGAGGTATCAGGGCCGGACTGGCCGTAGCAGGCACCAGGCGTTTACTGGGTGTACCACATATCTTTCATCCCACAGAATCAGGTTTTCTGCTTTCCTTAACTGGTGGAACAGTAGATGAGGGAGCAGTTGCATGAAAATTGTTTGCTGCCAGGTTCAAGGATCCTGATAAGAAAGCCTGTACTTTTTTTGTAGACTGGTTGGTGCAGCTCTCGCTGATGCAGACATAAGGAAAAATTTGACAGCTGTTTCTGATAGGCCTGGAACTAAAGGAAGAACTGCCTTGAGGATGAACGCTGGTGAAGAATATCAAAAATCACCAACGTCATAGCTGTAGGGGCCAGCAGAGGAATGTTCAGTTGGTTAGCTCCCCAAATGAGAACCTCCTGAAACGTGCTGACATTATTAACTGAGGATATTTTTGCTGGAGAACAGTCAGTCAAAAGAGGTGAAAACTTCCTAGTATCAGAAGACATTGTTGATGTGGAGTAGAAAAGTGTTCTAGACCAATGTTTGAATATAGAAGGATGTCTAGAAAAGGAGATCTAGAGTGACAATAGCGGTGTCTTGATCTCAGTGTTCAATCTTGATCTCTGACAGAATCTAGATCCAGGTGGAGGAGACTTTGACCGCCTTGGTACCAAAAGTGGGCTTGATGGAGGTTAAGATCTCAAAAGCCCTACCAGAGGAGGAGGTGGAAGAGTTGTAGGAATTGGAGGTGGAGAAGTTGCTGGCATAACTGGATGTTGTGAAGTTGAGGCTGTGGAGAAGACTGATCAGCAGGTGCTAGAGAATCCGGAATAACCACCAGGATAATGGTCTTGATGGTGAACATGCTCTTGACTATTCAGAGTCCAATGTAGCCGGCAACCTTCTCGCATCTTTGTGACTTAATCAGCTGATTTGGAAATGGAAATAGAAGAACCTGTGTGTCTTGATGTTGATGGCTGTCTCAAAGTCACTCTGTCTCTCGACATCGAACATCTCCTATGTCTCGACTTTGTGTGTCTTCTTGTCTTCTATGTCAAGCCAGTCCTCGAGGGCGAACAAGTAGGTACTGTACCTCTCCTCAACTTCAAAGTCTTCAAAATTGAACAAGAGTGCTGGAGTTCTTCAGTGTGATATCTTGTTTTGGATTCCCTTTCGTGGAGTACTCAGATAGTCCCTGCTCCTTCAAATAAAGTATTTTGTTGTTTGAGTAGCACTCCCTTTTCTTGGAGGTGAATCTTCTTCCTGTACTTTATGGTATGTCTGGAAAAGGTCTTGCAGTGATGTCATCTGTCTGGGATGTGACTGTCAGGGAGGCAAAGTAAACGCAGATCATGAGAATCTGATTTTCCTTTTTGTCTTCCACAAGCAGGACAGTTTGCAAATAAAGATGGCAGTTTGTGTGATGTACGTTAAATATTTTCTATCACAAAATTACAGAAAAACACTCTACACGTCAAAAGAGGTTGAGTGAAGCTAGTTTGTACCAAATCTGAAGGGATTTAGAGGAAAAAACAAACATGAAGGCCATGCTCAGTGCTCCAATATTCTGTCACCAGGAGCTGGAGAAAAATAAATGAGGTAACTGTCACCTGCTGAGCATGAGGTATACTGCAGGGCTGAGGGCACTTAAAGGTGCAGTGTCAATTTTCCTGCTAACATAGCTGCAGTCTATATGTCTATATTGCCCTGGTTCCTTCAATTCTATATCCTTTGAAAAAGGTTTGTGAATTTTTTGGGGATATAAAAGTACTCTTTTCTGGTAATGTTTCCATTCTTTAATAACATTTTGGTCTTTTTAAAACTCAAATTTAAGTTGTTTGCCTATATAGCCTATTTTATAGGTTCAAAAATATTTAATGTTAAATGATTTGGCATTCCTGAAGTAAGGCGAAAATGGAACACAAACGAAGGTATATTTGAAAAAAGTGTACCAGGATCCCACATATGGATGGGAGTAATCAGCGCTTGTGATTATCCACTGAGCCCTTCTGAAGAAGTACTAGGAATTCCTTTCTAGAGGTGAGGCCTATGTACATAGGGGCCTGGCTTAAAACATGAGAACTAAAATTGTGTGCTTCATACACCAAGCCTCATGACCAGTAGTTCGCTCCCTCTCCATGAATTGCCAGATCAACGCCGTGACCTCCAGCTGCTTCAACACCCTCCGCATCCTCGGGAAGACCTTCAAATGGATCCCGCCCGAGGCAAGGAAGACAGTCACCTACGCACTCATCACCAGCAGGCTGGACTACGGAAATGCCCCTACACCGGCATCAACAAGTCTCTAGAACATAGGATAACTAAATAGTCATACAACTTGTATGTGTCAGTGAGCTTTACATTCTAACAACATCGGAGACAAGGGCTCTTCTTCACAGAATATGAAATCTAGTAAAAATAAATGTAGATGCAGAAACAGAGAGAAAATGAAATGCCAAGTATGTATGTGGATGAAATTGTGGTATCATGCATAAATGTGTCATTTAATTCATTGTCCACTACAAATCCACGGATACAAATGTAACAAAAATATATGACAAATAAAAACATTGTACAAATATTGTGAAAATTCCTTATATGAATTCCAGAGCTTCGTAATTCCCTATATGAATTCCAGATCTTCGTAAACCTTTTGAAAGAGTGATTTTTAAAATGATCACAGTACTCCAAATTCTGAATTTTAGCCATTTTAATTGTCCATATCAAGAAATTAGGCAAAGTTCTGACTTCCAGCTGTCTCTATTTCAAGAGCGTGCCACTAACAGCAATAAGCACAGTACAACTTGTAGAACTATGCCAAAGGTCAGAGGGGAAAGGCCATACGGATCCGTTTTGAAACAAAGCAGATGTTTGAGATTCTAGGGAAGAGAGTTTGGGGAGAGTAGATGGAGAGAAGACCAGACTGGAGTGGCATCAAGTAGAGGCAGGTGAGAGAACTGAAACGGGCGGGATTTTCATTCTGCTCCAGAAAAAGTTAGGATTATAGAAAATTCGGATGAGCCAGTAAGTAAACTTAATGGAGAGTGATGGTGCAGCAGGTAGAAAGAGGAAAATGCTGATTGACAGGCTTATCTGCTACCTAAAATAGAGGGTTAAAGGCGTTCCTGTCGATGCTTGAAATGTCAACTGGGCAGACCTACATTTCAAAATGTGGGAGTCGGCTCATCTGTCAGGGTGACAGCAATTTACTCCATTGCCCTGCCTGAGGACAGGACAACTGCCAAAATATAAATGAGGCCCTAAATCAGGATATAAAACGTAATGCAGTGTTTGGGGTTGCCTGCACTAACAAGACTATACATTTCCAGAGGACCCCTTCTTTGCAATTTTAGAATAACAGATTAGAAAAAAAACAATAAGGGTCTAAACCCATGAATTTCAGTTTGTATGCAGCTTCTTGATGCCAATAAATAGATCACTGTGCTATGTTAGAAGAATTGCAGTTTATGAACTGAAAATAACAACATAATCTCAGTGTCAAAATCAATAGCCCACTTACCTATCTACATAAAATACAAATAAGTAATCTGCATGTTACAAAATGTGCTTTGCAGCAGGCACAGTACCCCTCTATACTATTTGTGAGTATAAAATGTGATTGGATAAAACACAGAACTATCCCAGAACTGCATTAACCACCGGAATTATTTTGCCACTATTATAATCCCTTCCAAATTGCTGGGCACACAAAGACCTCTGCAGCAGGCGTCTTAACCTTCTAAGATATTTTTAAATGCAGCCTTTATGTGACCAATTGAGCGAGACAGAGCAGATGTGATGTCACATTTGTCTTTGTTGCCAATTTCTACGCAGGAGATCTTTTAAAAATAAATGTATACGTTGAAAGTTAGACTCTGCTTTGAAGCTCCGCCCCTCGTGACTCCATCCTCTTTCCTCTGCCAGCCTTGACTCTCAAATGATGGGTTCCCGGAGAGTAATATTTTACAATTCCAGCATTGCCGGTTCTAGATAACTCACTCTGCCCAAAGCGCAATTTGTAAGGCCGGCAGACCGGTGGGAGTGGACTAATTCCTCGAAATTCGGGCATGCGAGGAGAAAAACGAGCCTGCCAATTGTTAATATTCGGCATCAGTCATCGGTGCGGAGGTTCATTGCTGCGGCCTGTGCTTCAGGGCGGTGACTGAGCTGCAATAATCACGGATAGCGGTGCATAGAGTGTGCCAAGGGGGCTGCAGGGCGTGGGCGTCCATCTGCGAGGGGCGGGCTCCACGACTCTTCAGCAGGAGGACAGGGGATGGGGCACCGAGAAGGGGGCAGGGCACTTCTGCAGCGGGGCGGGGAGTAGAGAGACCGCTGAGAGACGGAAGTGGAGAGGAGGCGCAAGGGGCAGAGGACATGCGAGGGCAGGGAGGAGAGAGGAGGCAGAGCGATGTTGAAAGGTGGTATATATGCAGTGCTTGGAATGAAAAAATAAAAGTGCAGGTACCCTTTACCAGAGTACCTGCTTGTTTCTGAGAAGTGCCAGTACTCTCCAGTTAACACTCTTGAGAACTGCAGGTACTCTCCCTCTCAAAATAAAACAAGCATTTGCAATGCAATAGGTCTTGCATTTGGATGAGTTTAAGCTATTGACATTGTAAATGATGATGCCTTTTATTTATCTGTTGTGATAATTAACACATTAATAAAAGGCATTGTCATTTACAATGCCAATAGCTCAACTCTTGTAAATGCGAGACCTCGGCCGCCATTGTCCCGGGCTGCTTGGAAAGTGAAAGTGCGCATGGCGCGCTGAAAGCTGCAGAAAAGTATGTCATGCCTGCAGTGGCAGAAACGAATTAGAGAAAATAGTGCTTACAGACTAAATAAGACATACCGTATAACAACTGAAGTAAACAGGCCAGTCAGTCCTCATGGAAAGTTAGAAATGAAGAAAAGGCAGTAATAAAGAGGGACTAACAAGCCTATTAACGAATCAGAAGCCAGAATTTACAAAGGACAATGGCACAAGCCAATGAAAAATATGGGCGGAGAGTGGGCAGAGTTTCAAGTCCATACTCGAATACACCATTCCTCGCAGTGCATGCGCTGCCCAGGCTCGACACAAAAACACCCCCCCCAGTCCCATTAGCGGCTATTTACCCACACTAAATAATTATCTGAGCCTGCAACAGTTCTCAGTGGCACACAAGCCCTTAGAGACACTTTACAGAAATCCAATAAATCTGTGTCAGATGTACACAGTTCAAAGAACTTATTTTGTGATCAGTAGCTGTTGTTTTGTGAAGGTCTGTAAATAGTGAGTGATGCACCAAATTGTGGTACAAATCCTAGCTATGTATGTATGTATGTGCAGTCTTATATAGCGCTCAAATTACCCTTGGGCATCTCGGCGCTTGCATTGGGAACCCGTCCTGGTTTTTCCCTGTGAGATAACCCGTACTGGGCATCCCCAAGGTGAAAGCCAGGCATCCCGCCGCGGGGGGCCGTTGTGGAGATTAAGCAAGCTTGTTGCCCAGAGCTGCATAGTGTGAACTCATGCTTAGAGTAGGCACCGAAGCGAGAATTATCAAGTCCGTGGACAATTGGGCTCCGGACCCTGCCGCGTCAGGAATCGAACCCTGGTCCCGGGTCTGACCTCTGCTTCAGGGTATGCCTCCTCTAACCAGTGAGCTACACTTCTCCACTAGCTATGCGACAACCACACAACGTGGCTTGAAGATTGCAAGATGTTTTCTGATATCCTGCAGGTTTTTGAGGCCTGTGGGCTTCACATAACCATGGGAGTAAAAAAGAAGATTTTAAGAATCTGCTGGGTAAAGCAGTAAGTCTTCCTGGAGCTTGAGTCAACATATGTTCAAATGGTGCTGCTATTGTGTTCAGCTATCTGTCTGCGTGGTGTGGTTATTGTTGTTAATTGAGCTGGGGGTGTATGATTGGTACTTAAGAGTTGAGTCTAGAGGGGTTTGACAATTGCTTAAACATCTGTTAAGCGAGAAGGCAAGGTCACTGCAAGGCGGGTGAAATAGTTTGATTAAGCAATGTCACACCTTTTTTCATTCACCATGCAGTAGTGGAAAATAAAGAGAGAGGAAAAATTGTATGATACCACACACAGAAAATGCAAAGTTCATATAGAGGGGTTGAGTTTCAATGATCACAATATTTTGCCTGTTTAATACAGTGGGTGTCCTGGTAGCATAATTAACCTTTTTTTGTTGCTTTTTTGCTTACTGCTTACTGTGTGCTTATGAACAAAACTTTGTAAATGTAAGCAATGGTTCAGTGGCACACTGCCACGTCAAGAGAAGTCCACCCGGGAAGATGGCCTTAAGAATGGGATGGGGTAGGGGGCACATTAGGGGCGGAGAGGCCAGTTGTGACTGCCCTCAACACTTCTACTGTACCAAATGTTACAGCTGTGACTGTACATACATACTTGCTTAATAAAAATACAATAGAGGAATTTACTTTTACATTGCCAAAAAATAAATGCTAAAACTAGGTTTGACAAACCTCATTATTCAAAGGCTCTCTATACATACATATTTTTTAATCCGTTTATATCAATCAATAAAGGTCAATCCAGAGAGTAGAAATTTAACTACAAGCACCTCAAAAACTTCAGCTAAATAGAGGAATCATGGGCCTAAATAATGAAATGACGTTTCGGTTCAGAAATCACATAACGCCAACAGACACATAATTCCACTTCCAACAACTGTACTGTGATTAAGATCTATCACTACCTGGGATACACGCGAATTACAGTCATGTCAGTGCAGAGGCGGGAAGTAAACATTGCACCCCCTCGTTCCTGAAGAGCAGTGGCTGGCGCTTGACATTGAAAAGAGATCTTTGGGAATCAGAAGCAGCTACTGAAGGGACGGGCTGCTGCCAAAAGTAAATAATCAGTAGTAAGCCAGTCATTCTGTCATATGGGTTTAGAAACGTAGCCTGTCTAGTGACAATATATTATGTAGAACCCACAGGCTAGCCAGGCATCCACAGCCTCAATAACCTCCCATGCCAAGTAAAGATAAAGTAAGGGTGACTCGCTGGATGCTTATTGAAGACAGGTAAACATTATACAATAACACATTTGAACACGGGGCTTGGTATTGTGGTTAATATTGCCAGATGTTTGCAATCACACCAAAATCCCTGTTCGCAAACGGCGCTGTGGCTGCAAAAGTAAAAATCAACAAGCTTTTTCAATGCAATATGACTCGCATTTACACGAGACCTATTGCATTGCAAACGGGACTCATCACGGACAATGGGAGGGAGGGTGGCAAGGCACGGCCAACGGGAGTGCGGGCTGGGGGAGGGTGGGAAAAGGCACGGACAACAGGACTGTGGGCGAGGGGAGAAAGGGGCAGGAAAGCACGGACAATGGGAGTGCGGGCACGTGGAAAAGGCACTGACAACGGGAGTGCGGGTGGGGAAGGGGGGAGAGAAGGCACGGACAACCGGAGTGCGGGCGGGGGGAGAAGGGGACGAGAAGGCACGGACAGCGGGAGTGCGGGCGGGGGGAGGGGGTGAGAAGGCACGAACAACGGGAGGGGGGAGTGGAGATGGCAGTAAGACAACCTCATTAAAGAAAATAGTGCTCACAGTCTAAATAACACGTACTGTGTAACACTCCAAGTAAAGGGTCCAGTAACCATGGGAGGATACAAATGACGACATGGCCGTAATAAGGAGGGACTAACAAGCCTATAAACGAATCCGAAGGCAGCATTTACAGAGGACAAAGACACAAGCCAATGAAAAATATGGGCAGGGGAGTGGGTGGGGCTTCCCTCATATACTGAACTACACCAGATCTTCACCAGAGCAGCGCTTGCGCGCTGACTCTAGGCTCGACCTAAAAAGAGTTGGTACTCTGTACTGGGCACTACCGGCCCATTTAAAGCATATGTCCTATAGAGATGACCGAAGCGGGATGCATGCTGAGTAAAGGGGCCGAGACAGGGTTAGAGGGTATATATGTCAAGGCGGTGGAAAGGGGCACACACTGCTGATGGGCGGGACAAGGGCATGAAGTAGGAGAGAACATGGATGGTCAAAAGGTGTTCTGTGTCAGGATTCAAGAAGGGTAAAGAAGGCAAGCGCTTTTAAGGTCATGTAGTAGGGCAGAGGTGGAGGCCAGTGGTTTGTCTTCCGAGAAGGGACAAGGCAGCAGTAGTTGCCGTGGGGCGGGGCAGAGATGGAGTAAGCAGGTTTATGTGCCAGGAAGTGAACGTGGGGACAGCGGCCTACCGAGGAAAGGAGAGCGACGACGAGCGAGAGTAAGCATGAAGCACGCAGAATATGGCTAAATGAGGGGCAGAAGCATAACATAGGCCCCTGCAGTGCGGGGAGGAGGGGAGAGCTCCAGGGGCCCTTTCAGCACCAGACCCTGGCCTAAGAGCTCCTGACTGAGTTCGGGGGGGGGACCTTCCATGTAGTTTGCTGTGGGGGAAGAGGGGTGGGAGGCTCAATTTTTGTTACGCGAGTGATAAGGGGCAGGCCAGAGGACTGTTATTGAAGTTGGGGTACAACAGGAATGGAGTTGTATGTGCCATGGAGGGGAGAAGGGACAGGCCCTACTTCAAGGATGGAGAGCGACAGTGTAGTGTTATTATTAGCTTGGGTATCGGGCACAGGTTGCACAAGACCCGTTCACTGTTGTTATGGCTTGAATGAGTCCCACGCATGGAGCGGACACTGGCCAGGATTTGAATGGCATCTTTGCCGTCGGATCACCAGGCTAGGAGGTCCTTCATGTAGTGGGTGGAACCACTGCAATACACTTCATTAACAAGTGAAACCAGACTAACCATCTTTTTTACCTCATCTGGCGACGACTGGGATGCTGGTTGAAGCTCTCATCATGGGTTCAGGTGGTCCAGAAGGGGCGGTGTTATAAAAGCACCCAGAAGATTTGAGGACTTTGTTAGATATTAAGAATATGTATATTCATGTTTGTTAGTTATTAAGGATATGTATATTCATGTTTCGTGGGGTTGCAAATTCCTTTTTGTTTTATAAGGGGGCAGGTGTTGTAGTTTTATTATTAGCTTGGGTATCGCACACGCGGTGCGCAAGACCCGTTCATTGTTGTTATGTAGTGGCTGGAACCTGTGCAATATTCTTCATT
Organism: Triturus cristatus; assembly: GCF_964204655.1. Lineage (NCBI taxonomy): Eukaryota > Metazoa > Chordata > Amphibia > Caudata > Salamandridae > Triturus > Triturus cristatus. The sequence continues at coordinate 215,483,725 of NC_140586.1, forward strand.
AACAAGTTAAACCAGACTCACCATCTTATTTACCTCAGACAGACCTGGGGGCTGACAGCTAACATGTCAACAGGGAGTTCACTCAGCCGTACTGAGGACCAGAAGAAGGGAAGGCTGCTGAGCGGTGAGGCGGTGAGGAGGTGAAACTGCTGACATGAGAGTGACTGGGGCAAAGTTAGGGGTTGGGAGCATGGGAATGGGCGACAGGTTGTAATCGTGCCAGGCAGAAGACGTGAAGGCCGGAGGCTGCTGAGAAGTCAATGGGAATATGAGGGAGCAGACACTTCTGAAGAGAAAGAGGGCAAGGAGAAAGAGTATAGGACGCCGAGTGAAGAGAGGGGAAGGGGCAAGCACTGACTGTCAAAAGAAAGGGGAGAGAGTAGAGCAAGAACAGGAAGTGAGAGAGTAGAGACTACTGAGGGGAAGAAAGTGAAGTAGTGTGGGGGTAGAGGAAAACCGCTGAGGCTATGAAGGGAGAGTAGGGAATGCTTGTGGAAAGGGAGAGTAGAGATTGCTGAGGGTGATGGAAAGGAAGTTGAGTGGGGACTCCTGATGGGAAGGGGAAGGAGGTAGAGTCCAGACTTCTGGCGGAAAGGAGGTGAGTGGAGACTGCTAAGGAAGAAAGAGGAGCAGGAGGGAGCCCAGAGAGTGCTGAGCGATGGAGGAAGAAGGTGGTGAGAAATATGGAGAGTAGAGACTGCTGAGGAAGAAAATAAGGAGGGAAAGTATAGATGGTGGAAGGAGTTAGACTAGTTAGACTAGAGATGGATAGTGATCTGACATTCGGTAGGCAGAGAAGGTTAGAGAGGGGGAACAGACACCGTGGTCTAGGCAGTGGGATCGCAGGAGAGAAAGGGTGACTAGCTAGGGTGACCAACTGGCAGGAGTGCAAATTCAGAAGAGTAAGTGTAAAAATTCAGGACACAGGGTCAAAATTCAGGACACAAATTCAAGACAGAAGGTCAAAATTCAGGACAAAACTTCGGGACAAAAGGTAAGTTTTACAGACACATCAGAGGAAGTTGATCGATAGTATAAAAGTAAGTAAATAGACAACTTTTAAGTACAAGTCAAAATAAGTTTATATTAGGTTGAGACAATCGTGCACTTCACGGTTTTTTGGTATGCGCGCAGCTTTGAGCAAATGTGCAGGTCTTTTTGTGGTATTTCATATGATAATAATCTATTCATATGGTTACTGCACTGGGTTGTCCAGTCTGATATTTTGTTTACAACTCATGGTCCTGAGCAAGCATGTTTGGTGAGAGAAGTGGTCAGGAAGTTCTGCTCGGATAGAATTTGTTACTAGCATCTCATATCTGAGTGCCATTGTGAGATGTAAAGCAACACGCATAGGTCAACTAAGGGGAGGATTGCTGTGATGAACCCATTATAGGGAACGCATTATGGGTGTTTCAGCAAATTAAAAATAAAATATGGAATCCGACTTTGTTTATGGAGACTTCGCAGAGAATTGCACTAGCATTCAGAAGTAACAAAGGTGCTTTTCCCTGCAGCTTTCTTAAAGAAGGCACTGTCGATACACTATTACATAGTTTATTTTTGACGCCTTGCCTATTGCTACAAACACAATATACATCTCAAGCACAGCTCATGGCACTATGAGGCTCTCCCTAAAACCTTACACCTAAAACAAAGCATGCAAACATTTACAATTACTAGTGTACATTCAAACAGCAGTTGGGTGTCACTCAAAATGTCACAAGCATGATGTATAGATCCCAAACATAAGCACACAGCAAATACAGAATAGGAGCACATAGGCAAGGGAGTAGCCAGAAAATGTAAATACCTCCAACTTTGTACTAAAGCTCTTATGGTACCAAGAAAGCAAAGTAAGTCATCACAACCCTCCCCAGAAGAGCTCTGTTGTCCAAGGATCTAGCTATTCATTCTTCCATCAAACCCCTGATATCAACCATTTCAAATTTACATTTTGTCATCTATTAATTCTTTCATCCATCATTCAGTCTTTCACCATTCATTCTGTCCTTCCAACTGTGTGTACATCCATATCCAAACCTTTACAACCATTAGCAAACCTATCCATCATCTATCCTTCCATCCACCCTTTTACTCATCCATCCCTCCATCCATCCTTTCACTCATCCATCCATTATCTATCCACCCTTTCACCCAATCCATCCTTTCACTCATCAGCCCACTCTTCCACCCATACATCAATTCACTCATCCATCCAACCATTTACTCTTTCACCCAATCCATCCTTTCACTCATCCATCCACTCGTTCACCCATCCAACCATTTACCCTTTCAGCCATCCTTTCACTTATTCATTCATCCACTCACCCACCCAGTCACTCATCTGTCCACCCATTCAACCTTTCACTCATCCATACATCCTTTCTTCCAGCATGCCACCCTCCCTTTCACTCATGTATGCATTCTTTCAATCACCCATCTTTAAATTCTTCTTTTCACTCATCCAGGACCCCATTTGCCCATTCATTCTGCCAATCATACATCCATGCTTTCACTCATCCATCCTTTCTTTTTCTTTCAATTCCCCTTTCACTTAGCAGCCCATCCTTCTATCCACCCTTCACCCATTCACCCACTCATCCATTTACTCATCCACTCATGAATTCATCCATTGCCCCTATCACTCATCCATCTACCCTCCCTTTCACTAACTCGTCCATCCTTACATCCACCCTTTCACTCATCCATACATCCAGTCATTCACCCTTTCACTTATCAATTCATCAATCCATCCATCATTTCTCTCATCCATCCACCCATTCACTCGCCCATTATCCACCCTTTCACTCAGCCATCCATCCTTTTACTGATCCAACCACCCTTTTACCCATCTATCTATCCTTCCACCCATCCATCCATCCATTTACCCTCATCCATCCTTCCACTCACGCATCCATTCATCCTTTCTCTCATTGTCCATCCGTTCACCCTTTCTCTCATCATTTCACTAATCCATCCAGCCGTTTACACATTCCTTCACTTATTCACTAACCCACCTTTTCACATTAATTATGAGCTGAGCGTTTGTCTACTGAATTGCTCACAGAAGAGGCCCATAAAGAACTTCACCCACTCTGTAGTTTCTAAAGCAAGGGGTGGGGTGGGGGAGGGTTCACTATGCCCCTGCACATAGGCAATCTGAAAACTTGGAAGTCATGAGCCATGCATGATGCACAGAGCCAAAACGTGAGGTGACTGACATGGTGTTGTTTCCAGGGCTTTACGTTGGATGAAAAAACTGGTGGTCTCTCCAAGGGGCGTGTCTGATGAAATTAAGGGCGTGGCTTAACATCCCTAAGCTAAAAATATGTGTTGAGCGTAATGTGCTGCCCGACTGGTATTTTGCTGCACCTATCTTTGCATCCAGTAACATTAGACCTACAACAAGCCATGACTATTGGCTTCGTCAATGGATGTTAGTTGCATAAAATAAATATAAAAGAAGCAACTATGGCTTCCTTGTATATAATATTAAAAATGCTTCAGCTCTGAAATGATGAGACTGTGTAAGAACTTTAACCTCTTTTTTTTAACTTCTTTCGCCAGCTTCTTTTCATGAACTGGAACATAGCAGCATGGGCGTTTTTGTACATTCGTTTTGTACATTTCTCCCATCTAACCCTAAAAGAATGTCCTGCCCTAGACCGTGGCAGGAGTAGGCCACCACATGCTGTAACAGCTCAAACTGGCCCACTTACTTCTGTATGTGACAATCAGCCCCATACAGAATGACAATGGGCGAGGTGGGGCTGCTCTTGTGCTCAGAGGAGTGTGAGACAGCCTCATCAGGGAGCTGAGGCCTCTGGCAGGGGAATAGCTCTGCTTCCTGCAAGGCCCAAAATTACAGACAAACAGTGCTAGACTGGCCACAACGGGCACCGGGCATTTCCCCGGTAGGCCGCTGGGGTGGGGGCCGGCTGAACAGTTAGCCAGGGCCGGTTTCTGTTCCCAGTCCGGCCCTGCGGACAAAAGGCATCCATAAAAGGGATCCTCACGGACAACGGACGTGAGGTCCAAATTACGGACAGTTCGTGAAATTTACAGACGGTTGGTCACCCTAGTAGCATCTCCTGTACATTGATTTACAAACTGTTGTGATTTATTATGTGTGTGTGTGATGTAAAGCACTCTGCGATGAGTAGAGCTATAAAATAACTAAATAAAAAATAGTAGGTAGCATTCAAATCAATGTTAGTGTTACTACTCATTCACACACATCTTGCATTCTTACAGTGTATGCACATCTCGTACATGGGGGGGTTAAACAAAGTCAAAAACCTGCTTGCAAGTCATAGTTTCTCTAAAGTACTTGTGAAGTGATGAGTGATGTGCCTTTGTTTTCTTCCATTGCATTGGTATCTACGTCTTAGGTTGCAGATGGCTCCCAGCCAGGATGATTCTTAAACATACGAAGAGCTGATGGCCTTTTAGATCAGGCCTTTGTTTCTGCCTGGCTGGAAGTGGAAATAAGTTAGCCCCCTCATTGCCTGCCGGTTTCTGCACTGAGCAGAATGTAGACAATGTGCAGGCGCTGCTGGATGTCTCCTTGGTATAGACAAAGTTCATAAGTACAAATTCAGCATTTTCCTACATCTGGCCCAGAAATAACTGCCTGGAGCGATTCCGATACTTTCCAGGACTCATGACCAGCCTCACCTTTGCACTCCACCCACCTCCTACCTTCAGCATCCTATACTCTTTCTACTTGCCTACCAATGTGGGCATGTGCAAGCATGGGCTTACCAAACGACATGGAAGTAAAATAAAAGAGGAGGTCCCTGTGCAGCTCGGTTGGTTGAGTGCCTTCTAGGAAGAACTCCATTACCCCACATCCCCTGCCTTCATCTTAAAGGGACCATACATTTGTCCATCAAGTCAGTTAACAACTGGAAAAAATAATTTTCCGGTGATGCTGAAATCTTACATTAGGGAAAATAGTTGTTACGGTCTTCTCCATTTTACATCCAATATTGATTTTTTCTGTCTTTACTGCTCCAGCGTCCAATTATTTCTTAGTCAGGGTTTTTTGCCATTAGAACCTTTGTGGATACCAAGCAGAGAGGATAGGTAGCAAGATGTCTTCCTCCATCCAATTTCAAATGTTTCTTCAGTGTTGTTCGTTCTTTACGTGTTTATTCTTAGATTCAGGTCTCTAAGAAATAGTTTTGAAAGAAAAAAAGGCCAGAGGGTACCAGGCTCTGGAAAGGAGGGCAAAAAAAATCCCCCCCAAAAAAATCGATAGACTGGAAAGCAGCCCCTTGCGATTGCCAGTGTCTGAGATTAATTCAATCATTCTATCCATCATCTTGTTGTTTGCTGTAACTGACACCCCAAGTAAAACAGGTATGCCCAGACACGGGTCACGTGTTCACTGTGCCACAAGACCTAAGCAGCACCCTTTTGAAGAGGCCCAAAGAGGCTGAAACACATCTAGGGGGTGATTTTGTTCTCATCTAGTGAGGGACTCGCCTGGCAGTTCGTGATGGACTGTTACTATGAGGAGCAGGGTCAGTGCTGAATTCCATCAGGTAGCTCTCAATCTAGAGTGGCCTGGTGGGTGTAAAATTATGAACTGGAATGCAGCCTGAGCGATAGCCAATTGCTGAATTTAATTAAAAGATTCTTATTGAAGTCTTAAGTATGAAGAGTATGCCCTGACAGGGTTCCAATGCTCACTGTGCTATAGGACTCGAGCTGCACCCTGCTTAAGAGACCAAAATAGGCCAAAACTTGTCTAGGGGTGCTTCTATTCCCATCCAGAGGAGGACTCGCCTGGCAGTTCAGAATGGACTGTTCCCACGAGGAGACGGGTTAGTGCTGATTTGCATAAGGGTGGTCTTAGTCTAGAGTCGCATACTGTGCAAAAATCTATGTACAGGAATGCGGACCAAGTGACTGCCTGTGGCTGAGATTAATTCAAGCGTTCATGTTGTTTGTTAAAGTTGATGGCCCAAGTGTGATGTGTATGCCCAGACGGGGGTTCTGTGCTCACTGTGCCATACGGCCAATGACGGCTCTTCCACTAAGGTGGAGGAGCGTCGCTCCACTGCTCTGCAATCAGTTTAAAAAGGAAAACAAAAATGATAATAACCAATGTTATTCTCATTTTGGTTTTCCGTTCCTGCTTATGTGCAGGCGGGGCTGGGATGGCCAGAGCAGGGGCCAGGGGAGAAGTGGTGAGCACACTTTAAAGTGCGCATGAGGGTTTGGCTGGCAGTCTTGGGCTGGCCAAACAGTCATGCACACTTACAATGTTCTTCACCGGCTGTAATGCACAGCTTGGGTGGGGAACTTGCCCAGCCTGTGATTCCCAAGCGTTCCCCACTGGGGTTCGTCCCCTCTCTGCACTGCCTGAAACCCTAACCAGTAGGTTTGTTTGTAAAGTTCATGAATCTTAATCAAGATTGAAGACTCAAATTTACGGAATCCATTTTTTATTCATCAATTATCAATGAAGTTGTTTTAGGTAATTGTCATTCTTATCCATATGGAGAAATCAGAGCTTGTTCAAAAGCCAAAAATAAAGCCGACCCATCCCTATGCATTTCAGGCTGGATTAGCCCTTCATCAGGGGATCATAAATCTGCAAAACAGTAATATGCAAGAGTCACAACAATAGCCAGCCTCTTAGCTGTACCAACTTAAATCATGTATGTACAATACATATATGTTTCGAATGTGACAGATATCCCTTCTCTTCAAAAATATAAGTCCAACAAACTGTGTCCTAGTGCCCAAGTAATCCCGATAGTAAACTCCAAAGGGTGAAATGAAAAATTCAAGCCAACCGTGTTCATACAGAGCACCAGTCAATCATGCCCCCGTATGCAAATGCATTGGAAAACATAAACTGGAATAAACTGAAATAAACCAAATCCTCGTATTTTAGTGAAAGTGCCAGTGCCGGTTTTGAAAAAACGTTTTGTGAGTGACAGTCCAAAATGTGTGAAACAGTGAAGAAAGTTATCCTGGCTCGTGAGACAGTGGGTATTAAAATGCAACCTGGTGAACACAATCTGCTTCACGGCTTGGTAAACTCGCGAGCGGCAATGATGAAACAACAGAACTTTTGAATCTTAGAAGGCATGTCTTGTGGCGGTGATTACAGTAAATGAGTATGTGACCCACAGTGCACACATGAAACATAAAACTATAAACATGTCCCAGTTCTAATAACGAATAAGATAAAGTAGTCAGAAAAGACTTAAAAAGCTCTTAGGTCGGTGAGGAGCGTGTGGACGCTTTCTCCCGTCAGCGGTAGTCCGAGAAGTTACTCAGAAGCCTTAAAGCTACACGTGTAAATAGGGAAAGTTAGTGAAAAGTGTGCAAATCGTGGCGGCCATCTTAAAACATGCAATGTGTGATGTGATACGAATAAATCGAAAATTCGATAAGTAGAAAAAACATGAGAAAATTGTGATAATGTTATAAACATAATATACAGTTTTCAGGGCCATGTCGGAATGTTCAATCTTGCAAGTAAATCAAAATCACCAAAAGGTTGGTACATGTGCACATTATAATGAAATAATGGAGGTCATTATTGAGTGTTCAATCTCACTTAGTAAATCAAAATAAGTTTTAGATATCCACGACTGAGGGTTCGTAATTAAGGTAATACGATTACATATAACAACTGAATTCCATCCTATCATTCAGACCATTCAGCATCAAGGTGTTCAATCTATTAATCCAGTAGTTCTCTCTATGGAGGAGGTGTTTGTGATTGTATCTTCCCACCTTTATTTCCACTGTTTCCAAAACCATGAATTTCAGTTGACAGATGTTGTGACCAAATTCTAAGAGGTGAGCCGCAAGCACTGATTTAAACATTTTTGTCCGTATGGTACTCTTATGTTCATTGAACCATGTTTTAATTTTTCTTCAGTTTTCCCTATGTAAGCCAAACCGCATGGGCATTTTAGAAGATACACCACATTCATGGAGTCACAATTAGCTGTGGTTTTGAGTGTAATTTTATTGCCTTTCATAAAATGACAAATCCATGCGCCACTTATAATGCTGTTGCAGTTGTTGCAATTGTAACATGGAACAGTTCCTTTATATGCCTGAGTTTTTGTCTTTGAGAATTTTTATGAGATTATTTCCTGGACATTCAATCCTCTTTCATAAGCAAACAAAGGTCGTTTTGAAAAAAAACTTTTAAAATCAGGTTCATTTTGCAACATCGGCCAATGTTTTATGATGATTCTCTTAAACTGCCTATTCATGGTTGAAAATTTGGAAATTAGCACCATTCTCTTTTTAGACTCTTTTTTATTATGTTCAGGGACCAATAGTTGCTGTCGTGTTTTCAAGGCACAGCGTTCTTTGGCTTCCTCTATGGGTCATATCTCTGACGTGTTCATCCAATACCTCAGGGTTAGAAACAATCATTTTCACCCTTAACAGTTGTGAATAAGGTAAATGATTTTTCAATGAGTTTTGGTGAAAGCATTGTTATGCACTTTCGAAATAAGAACATCTCAGAAAGTTATCTTGGTGTAGCTGATATCATAGGTCAATTGTATTATTCAATTCACTTAATTTAAATCCTTGAATACAGTAGTTAGTTCATTCTCCGACTCCTTTCAAACAGTGAAAATGTAATCTATAAATCTGAAAAATAGCATAGCATTATTTTTCCAAGTTTCCTTCGTTAGGATATGGTCAATTTCAAATTTGTGCATGAACAGATTGGCATACCATGCAGCTGCACAACTGCCCAGCGATGTGCCCATCAGTTGTAGGTAAAACTGATCATTCCAGCTGAAATAGCTATGATACAGTGAAAAATGTAGAAGTTCCATCAAAAATACCTTAAAATCATAGTCTAAGTTGGAATTAGCAAGATAAAATTCAATAGCTTCTACACCCAAGTTGTGAGGAATTGAAGTGTACAAAGATTTTACGTCAATGGTGCACAATAAGACCAGTTCATCAATGTTGGTAGCTATTTGATTGATTTTTATCAAGAAATTTGTGGTGTCTTTGATGTATGTTGTCATAGCTCGGACAAAAGGTTGTAAGTGCCTATACAAGAACTTTCCCACCGGTTCATGAATAGATCCTCTTGTAGACACTATTGGCCTGAAGGGAGGATTGGTCAAACTTTTGTGAATCTTTGGTAGCATGTATAGGTTCGGGGTCCTTGGATTCTCTTGAATGACAAAACGTTTGACTTCTTCCGAGAGAGTGCCTCTATTCATGGCACCGTCTAATATGTCTTTGAGTAGGTCAGCAAAAACCTTAGTGGGATTGCAATGTAATTTGGAGTATGTTTTAACATCAGACACGGTCTCATCGACACTTCGTTTGTAAAATGAACTGTCCATGATAACAAGTGCTCTCTCTTTGCCAGCCTTATGGCATACAATATCCATATTCCGTGCAATGTTTTCCATGATCCCAAGTTCTTTTTAGGCGTGAGGTTAAGGTGTTTGGACTTCTTGTGAAATTGCAAGTGTTGGATATCTTGTTTCACCAATGTTTCAAATGAGTCCAAGATTTTGTAACTAACTGGAGCTAAGTATTTGCTTTTGCACATGAATCCTTCAGGATTGGGTCTCTTTTGGGTGGTTGATCAACCAAGACATTCTCAAAGAAATTCCTCAAACGTAAATTCCTCATGAACTTGTAAAAGCTGATTTCCAACTCCAAATTGTTGGTATGATAGGTGGGAACAAACAATGTCCCTTTTTGTAAGGTCTTGATTTCAAATTTGGCTGAGTTGATAGGTCAAAATATTGATTACCAAGTTGTTGATATCTGCGTTTATTTCTTGCCTCTGGTGGCTCTCTTGGTAGATGCTGCCGGAGTTTTTGTTTCCAGACTTTCTTTTTCCCCTCCTGGTTCATCGTTTGCTAATGAACCAATCTCTAAAAAAGCCAGACCAGATGTTTTGGGTTGCTCAACACTCTTATTAATGAATTGTTGATTGGTTGTCATCTGTTGTAAAGATTTATCAACTCTTTGATGTGACTGATTAGTGTCACTGTCTGCAGAAGACGTTTCAGTGTCAGTGTTCTGGCTATATGGTTTCTGTTCTCTTCTTTTGGCATATATTTCCGACCAACTGTAAACTTCTCCAAGTTTATGATTGATCATATCTCTTTTAAACTTGCCGATTTTACAATATTTAATCTCCTGTGTATATCTGTTTAATTGCAGATTGAAGTCAGGAAATGTTTTGGACCACCCTTCCGGATCCGTTCGTGTTGATAGTTCAGTTTTGATTTGAGTAATTTCCTTGGTAACATCCTCCAGAATTTTGGACAACTCTTCCACAGTTAAGAGTATCAAATCAAGTGAACATTTATTGAGGATGGCATACCATTTATCAACAAATTTCGGATAATGTTTACACAAAGACGGTTTCAGTGGGATCCTTAATCCTCTCTGAATTTGTTGAACCCAATGGTACTTAATTAATGTGCTAGCATGCACTCCTTTTTAAAAACATCTTTTTATTAACATCGCTCAAATCAGTAAACAGTACAGGACGGTGTTCATAAAGCATGTGGTAGAATTTCAGTCCAGAATACATTATAAAACTATTGAAGGCACAAGCAGGGCATACAACCATTAAAATCATGACCCGGAGCCTCCCCCCAGCGCCCTGTAGTTCGGCCATGGCCCCCAAATTTTCTTCCATTTCTTAGTACAGCCTCTGCTCTTATAGTTTCTTCGGCTCACTGGCACCAATCTAGATCACGCATCCATTGGTCCTACTGTGGAGGTGTCTGCGACCCCCAGCTACTCGCTATGTTCCTTTTTGCCACCCTGGCTGCCAGTGCCAACCAAATCTCATTATATCTAGACCAGTCCGGGACGTCTTTGATCATAAGCAGCAGCCACCTGGGCTCCAGCCGAACCGACGAACCCACCACCGTTGACATCGTGTCCACGACCTTTGTCCAAAAGGGCACTATTTCTGGGCACTCCCATAAAATATGGTAGAAGGTGCCTTCCCCCCGACAACCCCGTGCACAGAGGGCCGACTGACATCTTCCCCAGGCATATAGGTGGGTATGGGGGTAGTACACACGATGTCGGATTTTAAGCTGCACTAGCCGGAACCGGGAGCGAATTGCTATCTCACACGGGTTTTGCAGGGCGTCCTGCCAGTCATCGTCTTCCAAGTCACCTATGTCGCTCGCCACCTCGTCCGCAGTGACGTCAGTGTGTCAGACATATTATTTATAAGTTTACAATATATTGTGGAGGTGGGTTTCTCCACGTTAGGGTCAAGCAGTAACCTATCTTCCATAGGGGAATATTCCGGGATTGACATGTCCCTCCCTATGTGTGCACGCAGAGCATGGGCGAGGCGTATGTAGTAGTAATGTTGTGAGTCATGGAGGTCATATTCTTTTTTAAGGTAGGCGAAGGGTCGAGGGGCATCCCCTTTCCAGACATCACCCATGTATTCAATGCCTATGAGCTTCCATCCCCTGAACCCAGTCAACTGAGTCACTTCCAATAATTGGTCTCCAAGCCATAGGGGAGTTCTACCCGTCAGGGATCCCGCCCACCCCAGGAACTTATTTGCCTCCCTCCAACACTGAACAACCACCCCTGTGTGGGATGGCCAGTCCTTCCTTGGCTTCCGGGAATATAGCAGTGGCTCTCAATTTCCACCCGGCATGACCATGCGGTTGACTCTATAGGCCGGTTCCGACCGATCCGCGCATACCCAGTCGTTAACCACCTGCAGTTGTGAAGCCCAGTAATACAGCTTGACGTCCGGGAGGGCCAGCCCCCCGTCGTACACCCCTCTCGTCAGCTTATGCAGCACTATCCGTGGGTCGCCCCCATCCCAGAGCAGCGTCCGCAATGCCTGCGCTATTCGAGTAAATACCCCCTGTGGAACCGGGTACGGCGTATTTTGTAGAATATAGAGGAGTTTTGATAGCGCTAGCATCTTGAACATTGCGGCTCAGCCCATGAGAGAGAGAGGTAGCGACCTCCGATGGTTCACGTCAATCCCCAGGCGTGTCAATTGGGGTTCCAGGTTCCTGCCAAGGAATTCTGCCCTGTCTCTAGTGATGTATACCCCCAAATATTTAAAGCTGTTTGTTGCGGCTGAAGCGGCCGGAATCCGCAGGGGAGGGCCCGAGAGTGGCTAGATCAAGGACTTCACCCAATTTATAGAATAGCCCAAGTAGCTACCGAATAGATCAAAGAGGTGTAGTGCCTGCGCTATCGAATGGTACGGTCTGGCCATGTATAACACAATATCGTCAGCGTATAAGGAAATACGCTCTTCCCACTCGTCCGTCAATGCTAAGCCCCAGAACGCCCTGTCCCTCCTATAGCATGTAGTCCTTGATTTACTTCCTTTTTCGTGAGATATAACAGTTGTTTGATAGGGTTTTGTATTTTGCCTGTGTTGGATGGCATTGTTCTTTCCTCTTGAATAAGCGCATATATCCTGTTAGCTTCGCTATCTGAAAAGGCAAATGTCTCGGCTCGTGAGTAGGTTAAACTAGAAATTTCCTCGTAAGACATTTTCAATCAATGCTCCTCAGGGTGCTGTGTTCCTTGATCAGAAACAATGAACAGTATATTATCCAGAGGACCATGCACTCAACGTTTCTCAATATTAATCAGATGATGTATTCAACTTGTAGCGCGTGGTAGGGTTTCACTCTCTGATCTAAGACTGTGTCAAGTCTCTGATTCACAAGCGTTCCCCGCTGGGGTCCGTCCCCTTTCTGCACTGCTTGAAACCCTAACCAGTAGGAATGTTTGTAAAGTTCATGAATATCAATCATGATTGAAGACTCAAATTTTCGTGATCAATTTCTTATTCATCAATTACCAATGAAGTTGTCGGTAATTGTCCTTCATATCTATATTGAGTAATCAATACAAATTTCACAAATCAAAGAGCTTCTTAAAAACAAAAAATAAAGCTGTGCCATCCCAATGCATTTTGGGCTGGATTAGCCGTTCATCAGGGGATCATAAATCTGCAAAACAGTAATATGCAAGAGTCACAAACAGCCTCCCAGTCCCTCGGTGCTCAGACCAATCACAACGCTGCTGTAAAACAGTGTTGTGATTAGCTAGGGAAGTCTGTGTGCTTCCTGGTTCCTGCTGTCGATCGACGAGGAGCCGAAGAGGACCGAGAGCCTGCAGGTAAGTGTTTTAAAAAAAAAAAAAAGAATTCTCATTCACTCCGCCACTCTTCCTCCCGCCACCCTGTTAAGTAGTGGCGGCCACCGCATAGGACTCAAGCTGTAGCCTGCTGAGGCCGAAACACATCTAGAAGGGTACTTGCCTTGGCCACTGCTCCTCGGAGGACTGTTCCCATGCGGAGCAGGGTCTGTGCTGATTTGCATAAGGAAGTTTTTGGTCTAGAGGGACAAAAAACTATGGACTGGAATGTGTCCCAAGCAATCGCCTGTAGCGGTGATTAATTTAATTGCTCCATCCATCATCTTGTTGTTTGTTGGAGTTGACTGCTTAAGTGTGACGGGTATGCCAAGACGGGTGTCCCGTGCTCACTGTGTCATAAAATTAAATCTGCACCCTCCTGAAGAGACCCAAATAGGTTGAAACTAGTCTGGGATTGCTTTTGGTTGCTCTGATTTTTCGCGTTTGGCTGGACCCTATATTTTTGCTGGTGTTAGAACCGTACACTTTACTCCTGCTAACCAGTAGTAAAGTGCCTGTGTTCCCCCTTTAAATGTGTGTTTTTCCCATAGTTTTATGTAGCACAAATTTGACCCGAAGGTATCAGGTATCAGAGACCTTTACATGAGCACCTGTTCGTTACCCCTGGACACATTTATTTTTGTTAGGCACGGGGAGATCAAGTGATTTGCCCAAAACCACAGAATGTTCAGCGTCATTGCCGAGACTTGAACCAGGTTCCCCAGATTTGAGATCGACCACCCTAGCCATTAGGCTACATCCTTTCCCCAATTGAATTAGTATACTCCTAACTGGCGTATTTAAAGTACCTGTACATCCCCAGGGTATAGTATAAAATGTACCTAGGGTCTGAAAGTTATATACCACTAGTGGGCTGCAGCACCTATTTTGCCATCAACTACAAAGCAGTACAAACATGGTTTCAGGCCTAACAGTATGTAGTTGTGGGATGCAATATACACTTTAATGCAATTTTACAAGATCGCAATGATGTTTCACATATGTTCCTTTATTCTTTTATTGAACAATGTGAAAAATATTTTTATCACTTTCATTGTGCTAAATATATACATCATTCAATAAAAGTTCCATTGTACATTTGATGATGGGGAACCCTAAAATACAACAGCATGCAAGAACCAACAACCATCCAATAATATGTTATAAAATTCTTATTTGATCCAATCTTCTAATTCATGTAATAGATATTATCTCATATTCTCCAATTTAAAAAAGTCCACATGACCAGGTAAGGTAAGATTACTTACTTATCAGTAATGGCACAGCCAACAAAGGTTTTGCGGTAGTAAGCAGCTTCTAAAGGGCTAAAACATGGTATCAGGACCTCCTTCCAAGGGATATAAAAAGTTCCTTTGAAAGTTGTTTCATTTAACAATATACTTTATGATGCCTTCTCCTTAAAATCTCTTAGTCAGATTTAGTAGACCTCATAGACGTTTAGCATTATCCTTACAAATCTTAATCAAATAAAAAAAAAATCCAATGTTCATATCGGAGGATAAGCATTCGCAAAAATCCAGCGTTGTTACGGTTCTCATTCCTTCCAAACCCTTGTGTCTCTCTTCACTAAAAGCATCACATACCAAGAAAGCATCGCAAACAAGATGCCTATCTTTATCTGTAAAAACCCAATAGTGGCCGTGAAAACATGGGTTCAGGCCTACCATCGTAGCCTGTCTATAACATTGCAAAACACAGAGGAAGACCTGTCCATATAAATCTTTTTGACAGGGAAAAACCTTCTTTTTAAATATGAATAATTCACCCCATGTAGGCCTTGTAGCCTACAAGGCAGGGTGCATGATTTTTTAAAGTAGGACATGTAGAAAATAAAAGTTAATGGGTCAATACAGTGACTAGCCCCCAAATCTATTTTTTCACAGAGGCAGGCCTGGCAGTCCTCTGTAGAAAACCAGATTATATCTTAAAATCCTAATATTATATCTCAGAGAGGGATTAGGCAGAAAAATAATGAAATAACTATTATTAATAGATATAAAAAATTCAATTTAATGGTGAAGTAGGATTTTTATATAATGGAAAAGTAACTTTTAGAAATGTATTCTTTACCACCTGAACGGTCAGTAGGACAATTAACACAATACTCTGCTAGCTCCCAGCCAGTGATTAGCCTTTGAATAGGGGCTGAATAAGATGTACAATTCCTTCTAAGCGCTACACAATAGGTCATTGTGATTGACAGGGATGACTACTTTGAGCTCAGCAGAAGGGTGGGGGCTGTGAGCATCCTTTTTGACATTAGAGTGTCAAATTCTACTTGAGTGTTTATGCCTAAGTTGAGTTCTTCCTTTGTAAAATCAGCTAGCAATTCCTCTCGAAAGTTCCTATTTAAAATAGGCATTGGCAAATCGTACAGAAAACCGCGAATGGATTCCAAGGGTGCATGGTAGTCTGATTGATAAATTCCCTTCTAATGCTTAAGGAAGACCTCTCCTATGTCCAACGTACTAATTGAACGTGTTTTAGTCGATTAATTCCAGATACTTTCAATCCTGTTACGTACCTCTTTCTCTTTTGCCTGCCAGGCTAAAAGCTTCCCTGTGTATTCGCTATCTTCATAGACTGTCTGAAGGTAAGTTCTGCTTGCCATATCGCCTAAACCATAGAAAAATTCTCTCTTTTGTGTTTTTGCTTCTACTAGTTCCTGTTTACTTTTTGGATCCCTGTTTCTGATGTATTCCTAATTCGCGTGGGCAAATCCTGTTTCAATCTTCAACCTTTCCTCTTTTTTAGCCCTTTGTTGCGGGATCTTCTTAGAGGTCATTATGCCTCTTAATATGGCCTTAAATGCATCCCAGATCATATTGATTGGGGCAGAATCTTTATTTATATAAAAAAAGGCACTAATCTCGTAATCTAGTTCTGTGCACCACAGATCATTTGCTAAATTAAATTTATTAAAATGCCATCTTCTTGATGCACTTTCGTCCGTACTCCCTACAACAACTTCCATTTTGATTAAGACATGGTCTGATAAAGCATTTAAAACATGTTCATATTTACTAACTACAAGATTATTTGAGGTCAGAAAAAAATCTATTCTTGATGCTGAATCGTATTTTGCTGAGTAACACGAATACCCACGTTTAGCTGGGTTATTAAGGCGCCAATTGTCTACAATATCTAGATTCAGTTTACGACTAGACAGGGCGATAGAGACTTGGGGTTTATATTGTTTTCGTTCTATCTTTGTCGAGTCAACTAAAGGATCCTGTAAAAAATGTAAATCACCTCCCCATAAGATCTGACCAGGAATGCCTGATAGAGCTTCCTTTAATTGAAGAATAGGGAGTGGGTCATCTATCACTGGTGCATAAATTGTGGCCAATATAAGATCTAACTGATTTAGTTTTCCATGAACGAACATCCATCTTCCACCCGAATCTGAGTGTGATGCATTAACATGAAATTGAACATGCTTACCTAAAAAATTCCCACTCCTGGCTCGAAACAGATGAACAATAGAAACCCGCCCAGTTCTTAAGAATTTTGCTAGCGTCTGATAAGCTTCGGAAATGCGTCTCTTAAAAAAAGATAATATCGGGATAATACCCTCTGAGCCAGCTCGCTACAACGTAGTCTTTACGCCTATTGTTTAGACCATTAACATTAAAAGACAAAATTGTTAGTTTATTTCTAGTCAACATTCAACAGTGACTGGGATGCTTAAAATGATATATGCCGGCATGGAATGGGGCCAGAGGTTTAATAGAATATTAATTATAACATATTGAACATACCACCCAAACCTTAGCTCTGACCCTATTAGGGATTTAGCATAAAATACATAGAAATCATTCCCATAAAATCTCTTTCTAGAAGTTAACAAACTAAAGTGCAGATTGTGCAAATTGTGCAAATTGTGCATTGAGTAGCAGTTCTAGATAGCAGCTGAGACATAACAATACAATAACATGAGTGCCTAAGATACATTCTACAATTAGCATTTATCTGGCAACATAGCATCCTAAAAAAACACTTCCAAGTAGATGGCCGTCTAGTGTGCAAATTTGTCGTTAAGCAGCAGATCATAATAGCAGCAGACATGTAAGGTGCAAGGAAATATATATATATACCTAAAAAAAAACATGAAGTGTCTAGCGTTCATTCTCCACCTAAAGTGCATAATGTGTTTCAGTGAAATTCACCTGTATATTGACAATTTCTCTGCCAAGTCTACTTAAATTCTGAAACAATGAAACTTCACCTGAGAACTCTCTTTTTTCTGAATGCTTCACCCCCCACCACCTCCACCACAACCCCCCACTTTGAAGGAAGAAAAAACCCTGCTATTCCCACTGTTTCCTCCTTCTCCCTCTTTTTGCTGGATGCCATCTTGTTGCATCCTTTTGCATCTCCTGATTCACCTCATACCCGCCCTGAAGTGCCCTCAACTATGAGATCTCATAACACAATGTTATAATCCGATGCCAACTTATGACTACAGTGTTCCTTTCTCTTACGCAGCACTCAGATCTTCCAGAAAGGTTTGAGCCTCGGATGCGTCCGTGAAGATAAAAAATGTTCCTTTAGCCAGGACTTCTAGTTTAGATTGTTGAACGATTGATGCTTGCGCTCCTTTAGCCTTAAAGGAGTCAATCATTTTAATAAAATCCTTCTGTCTATGTGCTGAGGCTGCGGACATGTCAGAACAAATTCTAAAATTTGGGATCTCAGAGGTGGAAAATGATCTCTTGGCTATTGCTATATTTAAGATTTTTTCCTTAATTCTGTAGTCTTAGAAGTTCATTAGAATCGTACGTGGATATTTGGCATTCAGATTTTTCTGTGCAGGAACTCTATGTGCTCTGGTGACTGTAAGATCTCCTTGCAGCTGTGGTATTACCTTTCTTAGAAGTGACTCAGACCACTTTACCATATCGGTATTTTCCATGCCTTCTGGAATTCCGACCAAACGCAGATTAGATCGTCTGTTATAGTTTGCAAGATCTTTAAGTTTTAGCTCCATCTGATGTTTATTTTTATTTAGCGCACGAAGATCCTTTTGCATAGCTGCGAGATTGTCCTCTAGGTCTGAGACACGGTTCTCAACTTCTATAATCCTTTTCGGGATGTTAAACAAGTTTTCCTCAAGCTTAGACAGCCTCTCGTGCAACTCTGAAATTTCAAGTGCTTGGGATACTTTAAAGTCTCTTAATTCTTGTAAGAGGATTGTGAGCATGTTTTTATCGAAGAATTTCCTTTAGCTTCCTCGCCTGCTATTGGTAAGAATAGATCTAGTTCTGATTCAGAAGAAGACTCAGACACTGACGATTCTGTCCTGGTTTGAGTGTCGCTTATTGCCCCTTGGGTCAATTGTGGAAATGTTTGGTCTTCTTGGATAGAAAAGGGGTTAGCAAGGATCGTTTCTAGAGGAACTCTCAGGTTGAGAATGTGAATAAGGCTGTAGATGGATTGTCTGAACAGGCAGAGCAGGCTGGACTGGATGGCTTTGTAGAGTCTGCTGTTCTGGGTGGTCTAATTGAGTCTTGGGCTCATAGTGCTAGAGAGTAGCGTGTTTTTCGTCTTGCCCTGTGCGGATAGGTGCTTACTAAAAAGAGGATATTGCTTGGGGCTGAGCAAGTAGTCATCTCCCCTGTTAGATCCATCACCTACTCCGCAGTCTCCACCTGTAGCAAGAGCACTTAGGTCTGCTGAGTGTTCAAATGGATTTTCATCTTCATCTGAGGGTTCATAATCAGTGTTCTGCTCAGTCTGTTTATCTTTTTTGGCCAGTGCCTTTGCTTTTAGCTCCATTCTCTGTTGAGCATTCCTTTGCCCCATCCGCATTCCTCTGGGAGCAGGTGAAGGAGTTAGTGCTGTTTGACCCGACGGCTCTAGGGGTTCTTTCCCCATACCTGTTTTATTCTGTTTAACACACATTTTCCAAGTCTTTTCCTTTTCCTATTTTCCTTTCTTCCCCCTTTTTTTTCCCACAGTAGTTTGCTACTGTTGCTAATACCAACTCCCCCAAGGGGAACCGAGGAAGCAAGTAGAACAGGCCGGTCACAGGTTGAGAAATAGCGTTACTCAAGAGCCAAACCTGATTGTAGTGGCCCAAGTTTTCCCCTCAGAGACTGAGCGACAAAAAAAAAAAAACACACAAAAAAAAAGCGACAAAAAAAGAAATGCAATATGTCCGCAATATATCCTCCAGTGCACAGGGTAGGGGTACGCTCTTTCCCCCGGCGCCGCCTATTCTGCTCGCCAGCCCTTACCGCTACCAAAGTATCGCTGCCTGTAGTATGCTCAAAGACTCCACTTCAATATTAAAAGCCAAAAACGTGGTGAGATGAAGACGGTGTGCACGGAAATAGAGACCGTGTACAGCAGGCTTTCCTAAATCTGCACGTAGGAACGGCAAGTAGTGGGCAGTGGAGCAGTGTTTCCTTCTTTTTTTACTCCACGGGAGATGGGGAGCGGTCTTTTTGAATCAGCGGGCAAGAGCTTTTCAGCACACAATACTCCTACAGGTGGCGGACAGCAGGCGCATAACAGTCTTTCTTTAATCAATGTGCAGCATAAGTGTACAGATGGCAGGCTGGGGCACAGGAGCAGAGGTGCCACGAACGTCTTGAGGCATTTGGCGTTTTTGATGTTTTGGCGCTTTAGGGCTTCTGAAGCAGGCGGGTAGGACGAGACAACAGGGACATTCAAAAAGTGAGGCGTACTGGCTTTAAATTTAATCGGTGCAGTCGTCGAGCAACCGCAACTGCAGCTACCGTGCCACTCACTTTCGTATGGAACATCAAGACCCGTCGATCCTCTCCGGGTCCTTTTTCGCTCAATCTCACCGTTCTCGCCATTCCCACAGCTCCCGCCATCCTCGCTGCTCACTTGGTTTACTCGCTTAATAAACTTCCAGGCACACTTCCAGGCACAATAAACCCCTGCCGGTCCTCACCAGGTCCTTTATGCTCCGTCCTCGCTGCTCGCTTGCTTTATTTGCTCATAGACACCGTTTTAGGAATCGGAGACATCAGAACGTTGACATACAGCAGCCATTCCTTTCCAGAGCATCTCGTGGGCGGGGCATCGGTGAAACAGGTGACACTGACAGCGACATGTGTGGGTCACTTCCGCCTCATCTCCATGTCTCCAGTTGATTTTACGCAGGAAGAACTCGACTTAGTCATAAGCTCTCTGTCCAACTGTAAAGCAGCAGGGGAAGATGGCTTTCCCGCAGAATTTTTAAAAAGATTTGCCTCAACTTTTAATATTGAATTTTTAAATCTTGCAAACCATCTACTATAGGGGGGGGTGAACCTCCATTAACTTTTCGCACAGCAGTAGTGGTCAGCATTTTAAAGAAGGACACAGATAGTGAGAACGTCAATTCCTATAGGCCTATAAGCCTACTAAATGTTGACTACAAAATGTTTTACAAAACTCCTCACTAATAGACTAAATAGAATGGTAGGTTCACTTATTGGGATGGATCAATGCGGTTTTGTAGCGGGGAGACAGCTCCATACCAATCCAAATTTTTTATTAGAAGCATTAGATATTTTTAACGTAAATAAGACTGAGGCCCAGGTCTGGTTTTTAGACGCCGAAAAAGCGTTCAACTTAGTCTCATGGGATTGGCTGTTTTTAATTTTGGAAAAATGTGGCTTCCCAGAGGAGTTTATACATCTAATAAGACGGCTCTACACTAATTAACAGGCGCAAATTTTAATCAATTTTGTAAATATAGGCACATGTCTACTAAACAGAGGCACTAGACAAGGGTGTCCTCTTGCTCCGATTTTATTTGCGCTATTTATAGAGCCACTAGAAATAGCAATTAGACAGAAAAAGGCGTACACGGTCCCTGTCCAAGGGATGACAAGTATAAAACTCTATGTTGACGACATTGTCCTCTTTTTAAACTCAAAAACAGACACCCAGGAGGAAATCATGAGGATTTTCTCAGATTTCCAAGCAATAGGTGGTTATAAAATAAACAAGTTCAAAACAGAGATCATATTGTGCAACTGTTCGATAGATTCTCTATTGCCAGAATTCAGACTGGTATACAACACTCGCCCAAAGAGATACTTAGGGATCTATGTGACAGAGAAAGTAGAAGATCTATTCCATTTAAACTATACCCTGTTACTGAAAAAAGTGAAACGCCATCTAGCAAGATGGAATCAGCTCCCAAGTTTATTTTTGGGTCGTGTGGCTCTAATCTGCATGTCTATTCTTCCTTTATTTAATTTTCTTTTTAGCGCCGCTCCATGTGCACTACAAGCAGCTTTTTTTAAAGAGATAGATAGCATGTTTTCTTACTTTTTATGGTCGAATAAGATACCGAGACTGGCACTTAGCACTTTAAGTCACCCTGTTGCGGAAGGAGGGTTGTCCCTTCCAAATATTAGGAATTATTACCATGCGACTTTTGCACATCATAGTTTTAGATGTTTCTTTTTGGATCCTCAGAAGGCAGACAATTTCTTTATGAAAGAGATCTTAAAGGAACATAATATTGTTGACCCTACAAGAATAACAAAGTACCCTAAGAAAGTACGATATAAGACTCTCCAATTGGTACTCAGGCAAAAAATCTAAATTTTGAATTTTTTTTAGTATTCCAAGATTTAATAGCTCAACTAGACTGTCCCATTTTTTTACGGGGGAAATATGTTTTTTAGAGACTAGTATTCTAAAAAAATGGGAAGAAAGTGGGTATGTACAAATTCGGGATTTTATTATAGGTGACTCTTGGAAGCAATGGCCAGAGATCGAAATGGGGCTCTCGCACTCTAAAACAATATTGAATTGGTCATTTATTAGAATAAAACCCCTGTTGGAAAAATTCGATATAAAAAATACTTCCGCTAGAGCAAATATCAGTGAAGCCTTTGATTCCCCGACCCAACGGAGGATTAGCGCCTGGGTAAAAATCTTTGATGAAAACAAACCTCTCTTGCCATATGATAAAATCCGTGATAGATGGTGGAAAAGGGAAGGGATATAGGTCTCAATATCAACTTGGAACAGAATTAACACCCTTAACGCATCAACACTTAGAGGCGCAAATTTTAAGTGTATGCAATTCTACTCAAAATGGCTGATCTATAGTACTCCTTCTTTTCTTCATAAGATATACCCACAAATAGAAGACAGGTGTTTCCGCTGCACAAAAGAGGGTGGTGGCAACTGGTCACATATTATCTGAGAGTGTCCAAAAATCAGTGGTCTCTGGGAAGGAATTGAATTTTATCTTAGATCCACCCTAGACCCTTCCAATTCCAATGATGCATCAATTGCAGTTCTGGGTTGTTCCCCCTATATTACTTTACAAGATGAATGCCTATACATCGCAACATTGATAGCAAGATCTTTAATTCTACAATGCTGGCGATCCAATAGGGTACCCTCTTTTCAGGCATGGATAGCGAAACTAAATAAAATCAAAGAATTGGAAAAAAAATATGCACTAAGATCAGGCTCAATAAAAAAGTGTGAGAAATGCTGGAGTTTACTAGGGTCATAAGTTAGAGATAGGGAAAACTGTTTTTGAATTTATATTATCAATAAAGAGAAGACAAAGTGACAATTCGAATAGCTAAGTCCGGTCTGCAAGGTCTTCTCCCCAACCTACTCTTACCTTACCATACGTTTATAGGCACTTTATATATCCTTTCATTTTATACTACATGTCGGCCCCCTTCTCTTTTTTTTGTTTGGGTTGCAATAGAGTTATTGAAAGAACATTGAATCATGTCCATGCCTAATATTCTCTATTTAGCACTTTGCACTCTGCACTTTAATTTAACTTTGATTTGTAATTTATGACTGCCATGTCTTCTCAGCAACAGGGCGATGGGAAGAATTGTTAGGTTATGGTTATACCTAAATGTTTAGCACTCTGTACTTTATATGGTATCTATTCTCTGTAACAGGGAGATGTGAACGATTGATGAGATATGTTTACCTCTAAATGTTTAGCACTCTGCACTTTATATAGTATTTATTCTTAATATGTAATGCTTTAGCTTTTCTTTATCCATTGACTATTGGCAGAGTAACTTGAACATTTTGAGTTGTTCACACTATGCACTACACTTGACAATTCTGCAGCTTTGTAAAAGATTGATGAGATATGTTTACCTCTAAATGTATAGCACTTTGCACTTTATATGGTATTTATTCCCGATATGTAATGCTGTCGTTTTTCTTTTTAAATTGCCTATTGGCAAAATAACTTGAATAGTCTGAGTTGCTCGCAATATGCACTTTACTTGACAATTCTGTAGCTTTGTAATTTGTATGAACTCTCAATAAAAAACAAATGTAAAAAAAAATTCTACTTGAGTGTTATATCCTGCTTGATAGATCTGCTGGGTTCACGTGTAACACTAGCAGCACACTGGCTGGTAAAGAATCCTTTTGTTCTACCAGATTTCTGTCTCTGGGTTTACTGTGCGTAGAGTATCTGCTACAAACTGGATTTTAGTGATAGATGTGCGAGGACACTAGGATTACCATAGTACACTCCCCCCACACACACACACCACCAGCCCTCAGAGTTTAGTGTGACCGGAGACTTTCGCCATATTGAAAATGCCCAAAGTGTGTGCGGTTGGCCTGGGACTTTTTACCCCATTGGTTAGAGCATGCCTAGGAGTTATTCCCACCCACTAGCTCATGCTGCTAAGCATAAATGTGGCTTCTCCAGGCACCCACTTCAGAACACTTCTGGACCTGAGGAAGAACAGAAGAGGACTAGACCTACTGTATGAGATTTGGAAGACGCCCTGGAGGGCTGGAGCTACTTACTCTTGTACCTAGGACAAAGAAGTGAACTCCAAAAGTAAAAAAGGTGACCTCCTAGTTAAGCTACAGGGATATAACAAACTGCAAGAGGCATTTCTTCCAACTGCTCAGCTGACCAGTGGCAATTGTACCTGGGCTGGGCCCTGCTATTGTCCTCTGCCTCACATCCTGTCAATCTCAAAGTGCCTCCCCTGACATCCTGCTGGGTCTTAGAAGAGTACTCCTGTAGTGGATTGAGACTTAAAAGACTACGGGCTTGATTTATATGTTGGCAGAGTGAGAACTCCATCTCAAGGGCAATTAAATGCTCTCCCTGCCAATATAGTAGTCCACCCGTCTGATTTAGATGCAGGCGGACCTTAAGTTTAACTACAATGGGGACCACTCCGTCACTGCTGTAGCCAAACTTCTCCGATAGCCGATGGAGTAAAGGCCGTCGGAGAATTGACTATATATCCTCCCGCCCAATTAGGATGGGCGAACATATAGCTCTTTTTTTACTATCTGTCACTACCAGGCAAACTCTGGCAGTGAGGGACAGTAAAAAATAAATATTGTTCCCTTCACCATGCAATATGAATCCCACGGCGAGGGCAGTGTTATCTTTTTTATTTAAAAAAGAAATCCTGTTTCAGGATTATTTATCTTTTGGAAAATAAAAAATGAAAACAGTTGCATGGCTCTGTACTGCTAACAGACCCTGCACCAAACAGCTAAATGCATTGACAGGAACCGTCATGATAGCAGTTCCTGCAAATGCTTTATAAATGACCACCAGTTGGGCGGTCATTTATAAGTTTTGTGGTCAAATCTTCTGCAAGTGAGATGGAGGAGTTTACTCTGTTGCTCTCGCGGAATAATGGCCCGATAGACAACATCTAAATCTGGCCCTAATTCAGGGGGTAAAATCTTTAATCAGGACGAACTTGGTTGGTGTATCTAACGCATGCTCCATTATGGCCCTTCTGAAAATGTACCTAGGTCCTGGTCCAATGTGACTACTGACTATTACTGGCACTTTGTGCTTCTTGGTGCCATCCATACTTGAAACTTTAACAATTTAGATCTATGGTTCCCTTAATTGGCTTTTTGTCCTTTTGGTGCCATTTTATTAATTACATTTTACACTATTTTTTCTAATTGAGTGTGGGATTTGTATTGCTTTGCATTTTGACTTTATTAATATTTTGGCATTCCACAAATACTTTACACATGGCTCTAAGTTAAGCCTTTCTGCTCTGTGCTCTATTCAGTTCTTTTGCAGTGGTCTTCACCAACTAGCCTTTTATTTACCTTTGATAAACAAGCGGTTTTTGTTCGTATTTTAATGGTTTTAATTAACTATACAAAGTAAAGATTACTTACTTAGTTTCTGCTCTTCTGCTCTGTCAAATAGTTACCAGGGGGTTGAGCTCTGGTTTATTCACTGACTTTAGGGGTTTGCCCTAACAAGGGTGTGATTATTCCTTGAGGTGGGTAGTCATCTACCCCAAATAATAATCTAATTTCTTGCACACATCACAGTACCGAGTAACTGCTCTAGCGTGCAAACATTCACCAAGTAAAACTTTGTTTTCCATCCCTTCCATATGTCTCCTCCAACTGCCAAACTTCCACT
Organism: Triturus cristatus; assembly: GCF_964204655.1. Lineage (NCBI taxonomy): Eukaryota > Metazoa > Chordata > Amphibia > Caudata > Salamandridae > Triturus > Triturus cristatus. The sequence goes on from NC_140586.1 coordinate 215,509,334, forward strand.
GATTCCAAAAAGGAGGAAATTCACTTGCCCCACTTTCTGAAATTTCAATCAAATATAACTTACTAAACTGATGATCATAACAATAGAGATGGGAGGGAATGGACGGTGATGAGGAAGACCATAAATTGGAGTGATGAATGTTACTGATAAGAAACTGGGTCATTACCTCCTCGTCCATTTTCCTCAAGCCAGTCATGAGTTATTGGGCTGATAACCAAGCACAGCAATCAGCTTCGACTGTCAGACCAAATCAAAACTACTTGATTGCTGTGCTCACATTAATCAAGTGCGCAATGATGCAATACTGAATTCAGCACATCAAAATTTGTTGAAACCTTTCCTCCATTAGAAGTCTCTAATGTCTCATGAAAGTATGCGGGGAAGACCAAGTGGCTGCACTACATAAGTCCGGCATTGAAGTTTGTTTTCAATGCTGCCGGTGAGGGTGCTGCCCTCATTCTTCACCTTCCAGCCACCTGTCTGGCCAAGGTCTTGCCTTGCTTTTCGGACGCAGTAATAATGGGTTGTTTCAGCCATCTACTTAAAGTAGCTGATGGTGGTGGTCTAGTCCTTATTAGCAGAGTTGAGGGATTCAATTTGTGGATGAGGATGACAGTTTTCTTCTTTTAATCCTGCTTTTTGCTGCTGTTTAAACACTGATCTCGCTTTACCAGACAAGCGATCAGTAGCCTGCTCTTGTGCTGCGAGGATCCTGGCCTGACAAACCACTAGTGGCCTTCAGCCTTTACTTTTACACTTGGGTTTTGAGAGACAGTCTGAGATTGATAGCCCTATACATCTTTAGTGGCCTGCCTGGGTTTTAATGATCTGATTTCCCTGAACGACTGAGTCTTAGGATAGAATGACCTTATATTTTACTTAAAGCTGCTTACACCTCTCCGCTACTATTTTTCAGTGTTTGGTTTCTTGGATGCGTTTTTTCCCCAAAAAGGGCTGCTGTGTTTTTTTTCCCTTTTCGGATTCATAGGTCTGCTTCCTGGAGTTCAGGTAAGGGACTGTTGGAGCACATCAGTATTCAGCTTCCTAAGTTATCCTTTGACTTCTTCTCTGTAATTTCCTTAGTGTATCTGGTTTGTAACTTGTCTCCCTCTCACTGGTTACTTTGTGGCTCGCAGAGGTTAAGGGTTGTCCCAGAGGATATTCATGTGTCCATTTGGCTTGTTTCAAGTCTGAGAAAGATTCATGTTTGGTTCGGTTAGGTTTTTCAGCTTTGGATGGATGGACAGGCTTGACTTTGCAAGACAAATTAATCTTTCCAGACTCTGTTCTCTGCTTGAGGGCAGTGAATTATAGTGAGTGACATTTACAATTATTTGTAACTTTCTGACATGTTTTAATGGCAATGCTTTTTGTGTGCCTTATCTTGGAAAGCAAGAGGTTTGACTGATTTTACTATTCCTGCCCTCTTCTGGTCGCATTCCCCTTGATCTGTGGAAAGGGATGGATGTTGTTCCAGAATTTGGGGGTATGTTTTTTTAGTACTTTTTGCTGCGGAACAGTTGGTTCTGTTCAGTCCTAGAGCCTTTGGCCCATCCTGACTCTTGGTTTTCTGTTCCTATTTTCTTACTGAATGACTATCGGCTCAGCTGTGTTACAACTGCACAGCTCTTTGAATTAGGTGGGTCTACCTTGAGTGCTCATCATGTTGTGTTTCCATGTGACTGACCTTGCCTATTAAATTTTTGTCCTGATGTCCCGCATGACTTTTATCTTCCACTCTTATTTTGGGAATCCAGCTCTACCTTTGCACTTAACTGTGCCATGACTGTAATGGATATTTTCCCAGGAGAACTTCAAGGACTTGCTTTGTCTTTAGTGTCTCTCTGATTTTGAACACATATGGATCGAAATCTGATGTTGTTTTCACTGGAGATCTCCTGCTCCTCCTATTGTGATGAAGATTCTGCTCGCCCGTCCTGCTGTGTGGAGTCTCCCAAACTGTGTTCTGCAGTTTATAGTTCTATATATTCCAATTTCTTGGTTGGACCAGAATCTTTGGTTTATATGGAGATATGCTGTCTCTCTCATGATGCTGTCCCTTTTAGTTCAAGTCCCAGTTGAGGAGTTCTGAAGGGTTTGGCATTTTTGTGGATGGTTCACGTTCAGAAAGAGTGTGGTTCACCTCAGTTATAACAGTGGGCACTCTCAGTACTGTTGGCTGGGCCTTGTCCAGGAGGAACAGAAGGCTGTGGGATCACAAAGTTCAGTACTGCTTTGTGTCAAATCTTACTGCACAGAGTGCTCATTCAGTAGCTATGTCTATACTAGGTGCGTTTGACTGTTTTTGCTGCTGCTCAATATTGATTCTCACATTTGCAGCCCTACTGCTCAGAAATCTAGTTGGGGCATTCTTCATTTTCTGCCCCTCTAACAGGCTGTTGTCACATGATGCTGCTGTTCTGCAGACAAACCCAGATGTCATCAAGTTTGGTGTGAAAGGACAGGGGCTAGTGGCCATCCGTGGATTCCTTCAAGCTTGGTTTTCTGCGCTCAAGGTGGGGTGCTGGTACTCTCCTCATGGGAATGGTGTACTAGCTACCCTTTAGTTGGTGGCATGTGAAGGCTCTTCCCTAGTACATTTTGGCTCCTGCTGACACTTTGCCTTCCTTCACCTCTCTAAGTGGTTCCAGCTCATGTGGGTTTCAGCCGGCAAGTCACTTGCTGAGGTGGATACAGTTTCTCTTCTCCCTAAACATTTACTTTACTGGAGAGCTATCAGGCAGTTATCCTCTGCTGGGTTTCTCTCTCTTCACAATGCCTATGTCTCATTTAATTTCTTCTTCATGTATTCCACGCAGGGTGGTTGGTAGTGCTAGCCTTGTTGCACCTTTGTCACTTTATACCCCCTTTTTGCACTTTCAGTTCAAAGAGGGTCTTGTAACTATCCTGAGGCTTACACGGTCAGCTTTCAGGAGGTTTGTAGTTCTTAGGAAGGGGATGGTATTTTCTGCTTTGGGCCTGTTCTGTTGCTTGGCCTCTTTCTAGATCTCATGTTCCGCCCGGGGACCTATCCATATTTCTGAGGGCTCTGCCACTCTTCTCCTTTTGAACCTTTGAAATGGTTCCTTAAAAGTGCTCTCTAAAAGCTATATTTCTCATCATTTTCTATTGCTGCTCTGTTCAGGAACTGGGAATACGCTGCTAGGTGTACTGCCTTTTCTATGTCTGTTTCTAGAATGGGTATCTTTGCCTTGCTTCTCGGTTCATCCCATCATTTCCCTCGAGGCATGATCTGAGTAAGGTCATTGCTCTTCTTTCTTTCTAATCCTGTCTCTGACTGGGGCTCTTTCTCCCTGGGGGTATACATGGTGATTACCTTCCTCCTATTTGGGCCCATAGGGTGTCATCCAGGTGGTTCCCCAAGTTTTAGTCACCTGGAAAGATTTTCAGCCTTCGCCCATTTAATTGGTCAAGTCTAGGATTTCTCAAGCCTCTATACTCCGGTCTTAATTTGTGGGGAGACTGTCATGGGGCTTATCTGCCTCTTAGGTGTACATGTTTAAACCCTCAGCTGCTGAGGCTTTTCTTGGCTTAGTACCCTGATGTGATGTTTGGGGCACTTTGAGCTTAAGCCTTTGGAACTGTTCCTCCACCAAAAGATATCCAGGCCAAATGTGCACCCTTTTTAAATCTGATGAAGTTTCTAAAGGTACCCAGGGTTTCTGAATTTCCCGGGAGGGAAAAAGAAAATAGTCAAAATATATCAACATGTTTTGGGTTTTTTCCTAACAAGAAAGCGTATGATTTCCCCTTAAATTTCATCAAGGAAAGGGCTGTTGCGCTAAGATCACCATTCCCCCCCCCACAGCTTTCAGGAACAATTAAGAGTTTAAAGACTTTGAAGGGTGTTTGTTATTTTGCTATATTAAATTCTGTAGGCATGTAATTTGTTACATGGAATCTCAGACTGTTGTAGTAGGCATGGTTCTCGATGTTGGTGGCCTATTCAAACAAACTGTGGGGATAAAACATTTGCAATTTATTCATCCTTGCTAGGCCCTCTTATGAGGGATCTCATATTGTTTTAGCAACAGCAATATTTTACATTTTTGAGATAGTATTACAGTATACCTGATGGTAGCCCACTGGGATAGCTTATCCTCAATTTAGTACTGGATCGTATTGCAGCGTTTATATAGCACTTAGCACCCTTATGTGGTGCGATGAAGCACTTTCCTACATGAGTAGCATGCTATGCCATGTAGGGTGATTGATTGGAAGGATGTTGTTTTTATTTTGATTCTATGGGGGAAGTGTTTCATGGTGTGCATGATGACCACTGATGCACAGTGTTATGGTTTTCATTACGCTGTTCGCTTTGAACAGCTCTGAAGGTCCTTTTATGATATTTCATATGATATGGTCTGCTTAGCTGGGTACTGCACTGGGTTGTGCAATCTGGCTGAGTTAGTCATGGTGATAATGTGACAAAAGCTGTAGACCTGATTGGTCCCTTGAGAAAAGTTATTTCAGGGGCCATAGGTCGAACTGTAAAATATGAAAGGTCCGACAAAAGTAGTAGCCTTGATTAATTTGCTATGAAATGCATATGTTAAAGCCAATATGTCTTTAAGGGTGCAAGTCATGTCTTTTGCAAGACGTGTAGTTTGGAAGCCTGCAGACATGTATTGTGTTACATGAAACCTTAAAGAGAGGCAAGGATTTTGATATAATTTACCCCTTTTGATAAACCCTGGGGCTATATGATTTGCACTGTAATAATTATTACTAAAGCCTCTTCAGAAGGCCTGACAGGCTTAGTAGTCTGCCAGGATCTCATATGCAAAGAAATTCATTACAAAAAAATAAATACATATACACATAAATAATTCATTACAAAAAAATAAATACATATACACATAAATATATGCATTCACATAGATAAGGGGCACTGGGTCAGTTCTTTTCTGTTGTTGATCCTTATGGTTGTCATTTACACTCTATCTCCATCCACAGGGGCATAGCTTCAGGGGGTGTTAGGGGTGTGACACACCTCAAATAAATGCATCCATGTCTTAATAGTTGGGTCAGGGGTCTCTGTGTCGGGTCTGCTATCTATGTGTCGATTTGTCTCATCATTGTTTTTGTAAACAGATTTTTATTGGTTTTTCAAGGTGACATCATAGGAAAAACAGCCCAGAGGGCACAATAGATGAGCAAGCGGTGTAATTAAAGTCCAGTGCAGGTATCCCCCCGCACATTGTCAAAAGGTCCTTCTTTCCCTCCCAGCATCGAGCCTCCCATCGGGTAGGCAACAGATACATTCTCCCGCCATTCCACCTCCCCTCCCCAAGTCATCCCCTGGATGAGAAGCCCTCCAAGTGTCAGTCTGTCCCCACTGCTGTTGCCATGCCCATCTCGTTGCCGCCAACCTGGTCGCTAGGGCATGCACAAGAAGGGGATGCGAGCGGTCCAGGTCAACGTCCGCAGTACAGTTGAAGTCTCCCCCCAGTAATACTGACCCCGTCAGCATGGTCGCCAGCTGCCCTGAGAGATGCGCAAAAAATGCAGCTTGATCTATGTTGGGGGCATAGATGCTACCCAACACAATGTCCCTACCGTCAAAGTGCCCCGCAACCACCACGTACCTTCCGTCTGAGTCAACCAGCTGTCCAGTACTCTGGAATTGGGTCGTTTTGTCTCATCATGAGCCAAGAATGAAAGACAAAACAGTGACTTTGATGTAAATAGGTGGAGGGGACAGAGAGAGGGGGAGACAGAGAGCCAGAGACACACAAACATACCATCTGGTGGCTGAATTTCAGAATGTGAAGCAGACAAACTGGAATCAATACTGGCTTTCCTGCTTTTCCAAATTGTGTGATACTAGGCTAATGTATTTCACTGAGCCTCCTTTAATTTCATATGAGCGCACTTTTAAATACTGACGTTTAAGCTATGTGCAGTACAAGCGCCTCTTACATTTGATTTAATAGATTACAATGTTTCTCCATCTAAAATAAGAATCTAGGCTACATTTAGGGTTTCCATGATTACTGACTTGCCTCTTAGTTAACTAATGATGCTTTCGTGGAGTGGTGAGCCATGAATGTTTCTAAAACCTATCAAATGTAATAAATGTCTGTCAATGCAGTGATATAATTTGGTGTCCTAATGTGAAATGCTTCCGCATGTTAAAGAAATACAGACCATCGTGGAATGCTACTTTTTCACAGTGGATTACCATCCTGTGATGGCCAGCACATTGGATCTAAACAGGGCAGCCAAGCTGGAACTTTAAAACAACAATACACTAGGTACAATTGCACCGCATGATGGCCACCTGCTGCTTTCATTTTGTTACTATAAGCACATGCCAGCCATGTGTAGGAGGAAGTATGTTTTGTTTAATTTATGTTGCATATATTGTTGAATTTGTGTGCGTCTCTTATTGTGGTTGAGCATGCAAGAATGCAGGACAGTGGATAGATGAATGGGTGTATGAGTGGAAGGAAGTTTGAGACAATGCATTTATGGTGGCTTATTCAGTGGCTACACCCTTAATGACTAAAAAAGCACTTTTATTTATAAACCAGACTGCAGGCACTGCCAATGCTTGTTTGTGATTTGAGTGGTGGCTACTCATTTTTCAAAGCGGAGGTTGAGCATGTTGGGCACCTCATCTGCCATTGCCACCACTATCCATTACATCCTGTCAGATTACACCACCTGGTACACCAGGGCCGGCGCTAGGCATGGGCAGCGGCCCAGGGCCCCGTGCCTGCTCACAGTCATGGGGCCTCCCACCTTTAAAGAATCCAGAGTTTTCGAGGTCCAGGGGGCCCCCTAAGTGTTTACATGTTTTCTTTTTATTTATTAATCTCTCCTGCTGGCCCTTCTCTGTGGGCCTAATGGCTGCATCTGCATGTTGATGACAGCAATCAGACAGGTAATGTATGTACCCTTGCCTGTGAAGTGGCCCTTCCCCTGTATGAATAAAAGACAGAATATCCTGCAGGGGTACAACAAAGGATAGAGTGGCGATGGTGGCGCATCACAATGGAAACTGCTCACGGAGGACAAGTGGAAAGGGAGCATAGAGGCGAATAAAAGGGGTAAGGCAAACAGAATAAAGTGGTGGAGGAGAGAGCAGATAGGTGTGCGTATGGCAGCCAGACAAGAGGTACATGCAGAGTAGCAGAATCATAATGTAAAAGTGGATGGAGCAGGGTTTAAAGTGTGCTGGGTCACTCGAGTCATAGACCTAGTATTAAATTAAAATGGACATTGAAAAGGGGCCCTATATTCATGTCCTTTACTTTGTCTGCAAAAACATTGATCTCGTGTTTGCACAATAAATGAAAGTTCTGAAAAGCAGGAGATGAGACAGGCCCGCTCTCCATTTTTGCCCTCACCCTCAGAGTGAAAAAACAAAACTTAACTCTGCAGCAGTGCCAGCCTACACTGTCTTTAATGTAACTTCAACGAGACTAGTTAGAGTTCTTACAGTCTCATCATTTCAGAACTGAAGCATTTTCAACTTTATATACAAGGAAGCTGTAGATGTTGCTTATTCATCTTATGCAACTAATAACCAATGGCAAAGCCGATAGTCCTGGCTTGTTGTAGGTTTAATGTTACTTGTATTATTTATCTGGAGGCAATGAATGAAGCAGCAAAATACCAGTCGGGTGGCACTGTCTGCTATGCACAAATTTATATAGCTTACATGTTTTTAAGCCACACCCTTAACTACATCAGCCATTTCCCTTTGAATGACACCCACAGCCCCCCCCCTCACCCTCCTCCCCCAGTTTTTTCATCCCACTTCAATCCCTGCTGTCAGGTCAGAATGTAGGCCGTTTTTTTGGCTAGGTGCTAACCTGCTTGATTGTCAGGTGAGCCGGTTTTTACTGTTGATTTTTGTTGATATTAAAGCAAACATTGCCTGCAGCAAACTCAAATCAGTGCAGTCTTCCATACCTTACCAAACAACTTATACTGCGTGTCTTTACAAGTTGAAAACTGCCCTAGTTTGCAAACATGGGGCACTTTTCTAGCCAACTAACTCACTAATGGGAGCCCCTTTTATTTTGGTACACAGCCTATTTTCTGTCCCAGTCTGATGCTGCACGTTAGGCAGAGCCACTGGAATTATGCAGTGGCATTGATTTCTGCATAAGTATGCATTTGCCACGAAATCCATCATCTGCTGCATAATCTACAGATTTGAACAACAAAATTGCTTTCTATCTCAAACGATTCAAAAGTTACTACAAATGCAGTGACATGTCTTGCCGCATGTGGGAAGGCCCTTTGAAAAGCTGGAATAGTTAACTTTCTCTTCCCACTGCTAAATGTGGGTGTTAGAGTGGTACTAATGGGTGCAATCAATGCCCAAACAGTGTTACCAAGTTTAACAAGCATTTACAATGCAATGGTCTCGGCATTGGTAAAGTTAGTGCTATTGGCATTGCTCATGACATTATTTTTGTTTATGTTTTTGTAACATTTAAAGACACGGCATTGTCATGAGCAATGCCAATAGCTCTAACTTTAACAATGCCGAGACCGTTGCATTGTAAATGCTTGTTACTATGACCTGCTGGCTAGCTGTTTTTACGAGTGGAAATGATGCAGAGCTGAAGGAGTTCTCTCATTCCTCTCGGACTGGGCAAGCAAGTGGGGAGTCGAGAGCAGCGGCTAATGCTTCCGTCATCCCCCTGCAAGGCGGGGAATGGACATTGTTAGACCTTAAGACATCCTGAAGGCACTGATTGGCACAATCACCAGAGCGTCATTACCCAAAGAGAGGAGGGCCCTGAAGCACAGTTGGCTGGCTGGAGTACCCAGAAGGGGAAGGAAGGGGAAAGGAGAAACAGAAATGGGAAAAGGGGAAAAGGGGAAAAGAAAGATAATTTAGAAAGGAAGGGAGAGAGAGTCAAAGAGAAAGCTATTTCTGGGCCAAGAAAGGAGGACACATTTTCACAGACTATGGTTTTTACGAGTATGGGTGATGGAAATCAGTGTCAATTACACCGAGTGCAGGAAGGAATCAAAGCGACACTGATGCAAAAGAACCCATGCCGTCATCTACTGTGAAACTTAGGGAAAATCTCATAAAAGACACTCGTTATAATGTAGTAAGAAAACGTGCAAGAGAGCTGAAGTGCTAAGGTAGAAATTCTACACTCACCCACACTTGCATTCCTTCTTTCAGGCCCACAGTTCACTGGCAGCATCTTCAGTGCACTATTCTCCAGCGTTTTGGGGCTTATGGTAGACAGTCTACAACCTCCAGGTCCCCCCCCCCCCGCCTGCAGTACATCCAGCCACCAGCCTTTGACGGGGGGAGTCCTGCCAACAATAATCCTATCAGCGCGAGTTCACCGATATATTCCACAATAAGGCCTCACCAAAGCTAGTCATGCACTGTGGGGGGAGGGGCGCCAAACTGAATTAAAAAGTAGGCCGTCAGGGTGTAGAATGGCCGATTACTCCACATCGTCCCCACTTTATAACTCGCCCACCCTGCTCCTGTCGCCTCTCTGCCCCTCCTGCTCACTACCTGTCCTGCACCTCTACACTTCTGTCTCTTCCTGTTTCTGCCCCTCTCTGACGCCTGTCCGCTACCTTTAATCACTTTCCACCCCGTTTGCCCTCACTGTCCTCGCCGCCTGCCCTTTACCTCTGCCCTGTTTCTGCCCTTGCTCCTCGTGCCCTGCCCCCGAGTGCCCGGACCTGCAGCTCAGCAGCAGCGCTCTCTCCACAGCCCAATGAAGTCTATTCTCTGCCCAGGGCTGTCCCAGACACCAAGGGCCGATCCTTTTTCTGCATCCCATACTGAAGAGCCACCATCTCCTTCTCCCTCCCGTGTTTCATAGGCACCAGTGAACACCTCTCCTGTCATTGACCTTTCCTTGTACAGTGGAAAACCCGCCTCACCTGGACTGTGAGAGGCGTTCGGACCCGACACAGGCTGGCTTTGGAGGCCTCTCTGCGGGGCTCAGTGAGCCGGAGGAGCGCGGAGCCTCTGATAAAAGCAGCGGCCGGTGGCACGCGGAGGACGCCCACACTACGGACACAGCACCAGAGGGCACGCGACGCCATGACTGCTCCCACAGTGCACCGCACCGGAAGAGCAAGTCAAGGAGGGTAGACTGGCCGCGGAAACAATAGAGGGGAGGCGTGTTCAAACAGGAGATAGAGCGTCTACAAGACTACAGCAACTACAGAGCGGTGAAATAGAGAGTCGCCTCAACGGCTAGAGCGTCTCCAGCAGAAACGAGCGGGTGGGGTGGAAAAGCGACTCCGATGTCACTCATAACTGTAGTCCGCTTTCGCTCCGCGACCGTTTACAGTTACTGTGTAGCTCTGCAAAACCATGAAACTCCTCGCTTAATGTTTTTCAGCTTCTTTAAAAACGTAAAATATTTCTGAAAATGGCAAGGCATCAATTCTTCTCGTAAAGGGCCACGTTTTCAAAAACGGTTTACAAATTAACGGAAATACCAGTTAATTAAAATTGGGACAAATCTGAAATCTGCATATACAATACTCGAAATATTACTGAGAATGCTGAACGTTTAAATCGATATGCTGTCAGAAGACACTACTAAATCGCCCTAACAAGTAAAGAGGGCACCGGAAGACACCACCGCCTTTCTCCGAGGCAGAGCAGAAATGCCTCGGAGAAAGGCAGCGTCCTTTTCGGATTCGGGGGCGTGTTTTGCTGTTGTCTCCTCCCTGAGACTTTTCGCAAAAAACACGCCCCCCGATCCGAAAAGGACGGGGCCTAATCGGAGTGACTGACCTCTTCTCCAGTGGCTGGCCAGCATTTACGAGGCCAGCCAATGGAGAACAGGGGAGAAGAGGGGCGGGTTCAAGCCCCTCTTCTCCAAGTCATTAAATCTCGCGAGCGAGACTGCGCAAGCGCAGCCTTCGCTAGCCGAGACCTAAAAAGGGCAAAAAAATGAAGTAACACTATTTCAAAATGTGCCACATTATGCCACATAATTTGCCTTTTCTTGTCGCATAATTTACTTACCCTGCAACATATTTTAGCCCTCTCCTGCTGCATAATTCCAGCGGTCCTGATGTTAGGGTAATCCATGGCAGTGATTTTGTTCCTGTTTATATTTCCCATGCTTTACTTAATCTTGCATTCCCCAAGAGTGCTAGCTATTTCCAGCATGTGTGTTTCTATATTTAATTTCACAGCATATTACTCTTGGATGATGTACCCTTTGTACTGAGTCGCCTCCAGATGTTTATAACAGGCTACAGTTGAGCACTTTGGAGCTGATGCTGCAAGCGGTACACATTTCACACTGTGCCCGTCTGTGGGTCAAAAAGGTGTTCAGATTGCATGATCATTCAAAATATGGCCTCTCTGCAGAGCACATAGAGCAATGGTCCTGCATTCCAGTTGTGATTCTATGCAAATGTGTGTGAAGGAGCTACTTATTGATCAAAACAACACTGTGAAAGTAAAATAATGTATTGTTATTACTCATTTAGCTTAAACAGCTAACAACTATTGACAAAACCATTACTCCAGGTTGTTTTTAGGTGTATGTCAGTTGTTGGGTTATATTTCTGGTTTCTTGCTGATATCTTGCACATATTGATACATAATCATGATTTCCCACAGTGGCAATGAGGTCTCTGCTGAAGAATATGTTTGTATGTGCATGCTAGCAGTTGATTTCCGAATGAAGACAAATTCATTAAAACCTTATTGTGACAAATCAAGGGTTCTCATTTTTAAAGGATCTCATACCATATGGTGTTCTCTTTGGTGGCTGGCGGACGTACGTCAATCGCCCACATGGGCAGAGTCCAAAATAAATCTTGGATTCATTTTCCAGCATCTTCTCTTGTTTTCAGAATATAATAACCATTTTTCATCCACTTGCCTTTACTACATCCATAAGCAACAGAAAATCATTTCTTTTCTGCCCTCTCACTACCATGAGGCTGTTGTACAGTCAATTATCTTCTCACTTGATTAAGCAAATGCCCTTTTTCTTGGGCTTCCTGCCTTCTTGCATTCAGTACCCTTCAAATCATTCAGAATGGTGCTAGGTTCCTCATCTGAGATGGCTGCATCGTTATGCCATTTTTTCTCACCTTTATGCTGTCTGTTTGGTTTTTCAGGTCTGAAACCCTCTATCTGCAAGGCACTATCCATTTGTCGTTGTGCACTGCATTAAAAATGATCTATCTTTCTACAGCATTCCTTACGTTCAGTCTAGAACCCCATGCTCAGTGCGAACCAAACATCCTAAAATTTAGATGGCCCTGATTGAAGCAGATCCTTCTCCTTTCTAGTTGTGCAGGACTGGAACTATCATGATTTTGAGCCATGGTGTAACTCCAGTCTTTTGGAAATACACTCAAAACTGTCTTTTCTCCACATTAGTAAAGTTTGCACCTATCTTTTGGACATCTCTTAGTGCCAGAATCAGAATGACCGGTTAGCAATTCATTTTCATTCATCCCATTCAGTAGAACAATAACCAATTTTAATTAATTTCAACTACATTTAAACTTCATGTAATCGACTTAATAGCAATTTAATATCTATGTATGTATTTTATTAGGATTATTAATGCTATTTTAACCATGCTACTGATATCCAAACTAGGTAAGTCGCTTCTTGCAAAGTAGCTTCATCAATGTATATAAATAATGGCCAATTGATATTACTTCCTATGATGTCACTTCCTGTGAGGTTAAATCCTATGCAGATTATAGGAGCCTCGCATGTTCCTATTCTGCCCGGGGCTCCACATATCCTAGGACCGGCCCTGTGGTAAACTGAGACAGGACTCGATGGTGTGTTGGCCTTGTTTAACAGCGTGCACTCCCATTCAGAGGTTGTTACAGCCAGGCACAAGTGCTCAGATCAGACCCTCTGATGCACAGGCCAGCTGTACCCTGTAGTCATGGCTTTCAAATGAGATGGGTTGAAGAGGTTTGTCAGTAACCACCTCCAGCTTCATAACGTCTCCGTGTGTGAAACACAGCCCTTCCAGGGGCCAACGTGTTGCTAGACACGCTTTGCATCTTATATGGGCATGGCCATGGTTTACTGGAACGTGCCTTTGACGACAGTGGCCCAGGAGAGAATATCTCTCGCAGGCTTCCATCGCCCCTGGCGGTTCGTCATTCCCGAAGGCATTGCAAGCAAGTGATCAAAGCAGGGGCTGCTAGAACTGACCTTAGCATTAACTAAAGATATGGCCTCGTAGCAGGGCTTTAAGTGGGTTGAAAAAACTGGGGGGGGTCTCTCCAAGGGGCGTGGCCGATTTAATTAAGGGTGTGGCTCTAAAACACATAAGCTACAAATCGGTGTTTAGCATAGTGTGCCGCCCGACTGGTATCTTGCTGCTTCTGTCATTGCATCCAGATATATAAGTATCATTACACTACAACATGCCAGGACTATTGGCTTTGTCAATGGTTGTTACCTGCATATGATAAGCACCAACTGTGGCTTCGTTGTATATAACTAGGCCTCCCTGTTTTCCGTTTTTACTGATTTTTACATATAAATACAGACAGAAAGCTATTTATTTTCCTGTCTGTATTTATTTTTAAATACAGAAAAATTTGGAAAATAGGTCTTCTTTGGATGATTTTTTCTACAGTCAATCATGAGTGACAGGTCAGTAGGAGTACAGATTGAGAAGTACGGGAGATGTAAAAAGACAATAGATTTCCCAATTAAGTGCGGATCTACAGTTATTGATGCTATTCTACAATGCAAGTGTTTTCAGATTACGAAATTGCACTGTATACTGCTGAAACCTTTTGGACATTCAAATGCGAGTATACATTTATCAGTCAAATAAATGTGGAAAAATACCCATTGCAGCTTCATTTATGTAGAAAACATTTTAAAAACTGGATAAATACAGAAAAAATAAGCAATAAATAAATATGGATAAATGCAGACGGAAATCTCGAAAAAATAAACACCATAAAACTGGGAACCCTATATATAACAATTTAAAATGCTTCAGTTCTGAAATTATGAGACTGTGAAAGAAGAATAATGAGTCTCTTTGAAGTTACATCAAATGAAGTGAAGAGTGGTACAGATTTTTTTTTCATCCTGAGGGTGCGGGCAAAATGTAGAGCCCGTCAGCCCGATAGGGACCAGTCACGGCACCTGCTTTTGAGGACAGCCGGTGCAGCTGAGCACGGTAAGACTCGGCCCACTTAAAGCCCTGCCTCGTAGTCTGCAGACCCAACACTTACAAATGTGTGGGATACGGAGTTAATGCCTAATCTAGATTTGTCTCTGAAGAGCGAGTCTGTTCCAAGCCTACTAGTCTTAAAAAGGTTCTAATGCCAGCCATTTCAGGGACTAGACTGAACCTTCCCCCAGCCCTCCGAACCTTTAAAAAGCCTGACGAGTGTCACAAACCACGCTCGATGCCTTCTGGCCAGAGGCCCCAGTACATCACAGATCTGACATTTTCCCAGCACGACAGCTGTTGAAAAGGAGCGTCAGATTCAATAAAAGATTGTCAGTTCAATAATCCCAAAGATTATACTCTTCTCCAGAAATACATCAAATAATCATGATTAAGTGTACAGTAGTTATTCAGGAGTCTTGTGAGTCTGTTAGAAACCAATTTTATTCAACAAATGCAATTTGACAGAAGCCGTCCATTCAGCCCAGCCAACGCGCTTCCTCCCTTTGGGACTTCATCAGGGTTGTCGATATTTCAGTGTCATATTCAACCAGGTCTCAGATCCTGTCCTTATTCCATAATTCTTCATATATAGAATCTCGTGCTACATAAAGGCGGCGTGTTGTATTCCCGTTTGATCTTCATTATTCGTGCTCCCTGGTCTAGATGTCCATCGAATCAACGCCTCCAGGGGCACGTGAGTGTTGGAAGCCTTCCATTTCTCCAACTTGGCTGAGCTTTCCTACGAGACTAGCTAGGCCTGACTTTACCCCAAACCTACGTGCCTTTCTGAGGCACTCGGGCGTCATGGGTCTCACTGTGGCTAGACTAACCCTCCCCACTCCTTTCTAGCCCTGCAGAGACATGCATGTTAATAGACTCTCTTTGCCACCGCTCAACTGGCGTGCAGGTAGCCTTCACCGGCTTGGAAGATCATTTGTGAGCTCCACCTGTCTGGGATATTTCCCTAGAAATCGGATATGAGCTTTCCTTGGCCGCAGCCCCACCAGCCTCTCAGGCGTCCGTGTGACTGACTCTGCCCCAGCACCACTGTTCTGAATGCGTCTTGCTCTGCCACAGCCATACCAGCGTTTCCTCGGGAAAGGATGGCTCTGCACTGGTCCGATTCCGAACAATTTTGCGAGTACAATATTCATTCAAAAACGACACCCCCTTTCGAGGGTCACAAATGACTGTCCAGCACAACTGGCCTTTCAGAAACACTGACTCCCATGAATGAGCCCACGACACGACTCCACTGCCAGTTTCCAGTTTTTTGAGAGGCACGGTGTGTGTCGCAAACCGAAAACGTGGCGGACCCCGTCCCAGCCCTACCGGCTTTTCTCAACTAATGACATCTAGTGAGCTGACGCATGACTCACTCTCCGTCATCGTGTCGCGAGACTAACGGTAACCCAAGACGGCTTTGTTCTGACAAGTCTGTCTTTCCACTGACTCCCCCAACCCCTGTGGCCATTCACGGAACGGTCCCACCTTGGCGCCTGTCTGTGGGACTTTCCGAGGAACCAGACACACACAGGCCGATTCACCTGACAGCACGGGGGCAAAAAGAAATATCATAACTAGTATCAGACTCTCCTTTGCCATCCTTACCGGCTCTCAGAAGCCAGGGTGTCCAACATAGGATAAAAGGGCCGAGTCCATGTATTGTTTTCAAGACATGAACGTATAAAATAGTTATAAAGACTGAACCGCAATAAAATACATAATGGACGTTATTCAAATCTGCCTCGGAGCCCGCCATCCTGGACTTAAGCTGGACACCTAAAATTGTTTTTTCTGAGTAACTCGTTATTTTGAGAAAGGAAATATTATTTACTTACCGCGATACTGGCTCCCCTTTGCCGCGCCGACTTCTGGAGCTCACAGATTGGTCCTGGAACACACCCCAGAATGTGCTGGTCCCAAACCTTACACACACCGTCTCTTGAGATGCCTCAGCAGCTATAAATGCTTCGTTGGTATGGTATCGAGTTTTCAGAAGGCCGGGTTGGTCCAGAGCCTTACATGCGAAAATATGGCCCACAACCTTCAGCAGAACAACGGCAGCATGGGACCCCGTCTTCAGCCATTAGGGATCACTGTTAACCTACAACCTTCTCGTTGCGGGGAAAAAGCGGCGGAAACACCCAACAACCTCTGCGTCGTCCAATCCTGAGCAAGTCTGCAAAATAAAGGGGAAACCACACAGGAACTTGCAGAGAGCGAGCGAAGAGTCCGGAAGAGGAAAAAATGTGACGGCGGCACATATTTATTGAGTGCAACTAAAGAAAAGAGGGCCTTGTACTAATTCAGGGTTTCTCCAGACCTGAGCTCAGTCGGCCCAATGGGCAGGTGGACCTACTCACCGGTGGAAGAATTTACAGACACGGAGACATGGAACCTCCTCTTTGCAGGTCACGCCGCAAAGAAAACCGATGACCTACATCTTTTCAGGTTGTAGACTCGTAGGGTCTGTGCCGCCTCCTTGAACAAATCGCCAATGTGTGGAAAACCCTAACCCTACTGTGGTGGCGTTAGGGCCTGGACTGTTCCTGGGACGGGGCCTGGATTCGGGGAAGTGAATGAAGGACACAACACACTGTATGCAGGTATGGGCTGGGAAGTTCCGAGCGACTTCCCCCCCTTTATTTTATACCCTCTGGCCACGCCTGGCCAGAGAGTGATACATTGTGCAGAAGCCCATCCGGGCTAAGGGTCCGGGGTACGGCAACTAGACAGCTACATCTCTTCCCAAGTCAGTGCTCAAAAATAATAAACAAAATCAACACATAAAGTCTGTGAGCCGTTGACTTGGTCTCGGGTTGGGCCTCAGACTGTATCTTGGGTGACGGCCGGTGCGAGCCACCGGGGTATCGCTGACGGGCGATGTGCTGGTGGTCACCGGTGATTCAGCGTCATTGCCGGTGGGTGATGGTGCACTTATTGGAACCTTTTCATCTGCTGGGTGAGGTTCCAAACCTTCCATGAGGTCATCTCCTTGCCCTTCCCCGCTGGACCGAAGTTGTGGTGGGTCAGCATCCTGTACTTGTTTGAACCAAGGTATGTTGCGGGTGATAACCTCATTGCCTTTCTGTGCGGTGATGGCTGTTTGTTGGTTTTCACTACAGTCCATGTGCCAGGCTCATACGCCGTGCGGAACTTCCCTCCACCGCAGCGGCTCTTCACTAGCACTGTATGCCCGGGCAAGATGACTCTTGTCTTAACTCTCCTTTTCTTGTTTGCCCGCTTGTTAGTAGTTGATCTTCTGGCTTGAGCATTGGTGGGATCATATGGTTCTGGAGCCCAGCTATTGGCAGCGGGTATAGTGTCTCTCTGGGGCCCTGCCAACATTAAAGACCAGAGGGACCTTTGAGTTGTGCAATGCGGTGTGCTGCGATATTCACATAACAACGTGTGCTAGCCACTTCCTGTGAGACAGTGGCTCTGTATATACTGTTCCTTAATAGGTACAGGGGAGACGCTTCGCCTGCGGTGTCGGTCAGCTTCTTGGTCACTGGCAGAGGAGAGGAGAAACTACAGGCCCCAGAAGTCCACGGGGCACAAGCACCAGCTGTGGACACTTCCCCTAGCTATCGGGGACTATTTCAACGCCTCCCGCTGTGCGGGAGACGCTTCGCCTGCGGTGTCGGTCAGCTTCTTGGTCACTGGCAGAGGAGAGGAGAAACTACAGGCCCCAGAAGTCCACGGGGCACAAGCACCAGCTGTGGACACTTCCCCTAGCTATCGGGTACTATTTCAACGCCTCCCGCTGTGCGGGAGACGCTTCGCCTGCGGTGTCGGTCAGCTTCTTGGTCACTGGCAGAGGAGAGGAGAAACTACAGGCCCCAGAAGTCCACGGGGCACAAGCACCAGCTGTGGACACTTCCCCTAGCTATCAAGTGTTCATATTGGAGGCGGGACGTCCGTTGCGCGGAACGCGCGCGGGCGGCGCCGGGCTAAGCCCGGGCAAAGGGCGGACCGTCTGTGGCCGTCAGGGGCCGAAGGAGGCCGGGCTGGGCCACGTCCCGTTCATCCGTCTCTGGCCTTAGTCACCAATTGATCTTTCCATCTTTTAGGCGTGGACACCAGTGACCCTACAGTGCATGCTGCTACTCAGGTGACTTTAATATATGTTGTATGCTTCACTGACCTGGCCTAGTGCACATTGTTCTTAGGTAGACTGCCTAAAAACGGCGGGTCCTGAGTATAGCTGGTTTTGTTGCAATATTGCTAGCTGTAATAGATCTGTGTATTTAAAACAACAGGGCTTGCGATAGGGATACTCAGTACTGTTTCGTCTGATTATGGTTAAAAATAAGATCACCAAGCCGAGGGCGGAGGGAGGGGTCAAAGGGACTCTCGATGCTTTTATTACAAGAGCTGAATCGCTTTTAGCACACGAGATTCAATTGACTGAGCATAGACTCTCCTTGGATTCTCAAATAGCCAAGAAGCGATCCTCTTTGGGTAACATAGCCTCCTGCCTAACGCCCTGCGGAGGGGTGCATTCAATCGAACCTACTCTGGTCCATGAGATTCGGTCTGACATTTCTGACACACCGATAACTGTCGATCGAAGTCTACAGGGGGATATTATGACAGTGGGCTCAACAGGGCCGTCTAACGGCAGTCAAAATGCAGTATTGGGATCGCATGGCATAGGGGACATTCAGATGATCACCAAAACAGAGAGCAGTGCAGGGGGACGCCCCAAGAGAGGGGTCTAGCACACAATCAGTATCAAGAGATGCTAACCCTACACGGAGCCCTAGTAGAGAGGTAGTTACACGCTCTAAAAGACCACAAGTCTTAGCGGGGCTCTCAGAGTCGGGTGGATCACAACGCTCTACCTGTGCCAATAAACCCAGTCGAAAAGGGCCGGCTAAGTCCACCAAAGGCACTAGTAAGAACCCTGACAATATAGGCTGTTCAAACTGTCATAGCGAAAGAGGGACGGATGGGACCCAAGAAATTATCCTAGCATTGGAAAAAAAAATGGAACAGCTCCTCCACCAATATTTAGGGCCAGTAATGGTGAAAATCTCTAAAATGGAAGGGATAATAGATAGCCTTGTGGCCAATAATAGGGGG
Source organism: Triturus cristatus (assembly GCF_964204655.1). Lineage (NCBI taxonomy): Eukaryota > Metazoa > Chordata > Amphibia > Caudata > Salamandridae > Triturus > Triturus cristatus. Next base: position 215,528,596 of record NC_140586.1, read on the forward strand.
TAATCCACTAGGGATTTCCCGCAGGAGAGAGAGGAGGGGACCACAGTGGCTGACTGTAGAAACAAGGTAACAATCAATGCGGAGAAAGCACAGAAAGCCACCCCCGGAGACAGACAAAACTAGCAATAAGGACTCGAGCGGGGAGGCCCTAGATAACCTAGGTATCCCACATGTGATTAGGGATAGTGGTCTGGTACAAAAGGAGCCCAAGAAGTCCTTTAAGAATAACAGTATGGACTGTATCCAGGGCACTCCAGGTCTCCAGACATTAGATTTACCCCCGACCTCCTGTCCTTACTCAGTAGTGCTAGTAGGAGTACCAGGAATAAATAATGGCAGTGAGGAATCGGTCAGCACTCTGATTAATAAGGCCGCGCACTGGATTCATAATAATATACCAGTAAGGAGATTCCAGCATGAACAGATTCTCATGGCCAGGAGGGTGGCCTGGATTGGGGGTGGAGAGAAAAAATTTGCAGGTGACTGTATTATTGTAATTTTTAGATATCCGGAGTTAGTCAAAGACCTACTAGATAATCGGTATGGGGAGAGTGAGAGAGGGTCATGCATAAGGATGCTCCCATTGTATTTTTTCTATAGGGACAGTGTCCTTGACCCAGGGCAAAATTTGCAATGGCCAAGAACATTTAAGAAAGGCAGAGACGATATCACTCGCTTGGCTTCAAATAGATTTGCACCTCTCTCCAGTTTTTCTGCTCTGGATGAACAAGATTGACTGGGGAGTTTGGGGAGCATTGAGGTCGAGAGAGAACTAGATATCCAAGGGAACCCGGGAATCATAACCCAAATAGGAAGCAATGCCCAGGATCTAAATGCTGGTACACCCGTAGGGCTGGTGAGGGGTGTGGAAGATACGCCCCTGAAAGTAATCTGTCCAGAGACAAACTCCTCGCAAAGGAAGATCAAGGGAGGAACCAGCGGCCGGGTTCAAACAACCTCGGAGCTGAGGCTGATATCCTGGAACATTGCTGGACTTGCAACTAAAATCTCTAATATCGAATGGCAAGTCTTTATCAAAGGGTACAAAGTCATCTGCCTGCAGGAAACTTGGGAAACGGATTACAGTGGGTTATTCCTGGAGGGATACAAACTGTTTTTCGTCCCGGCCCGTAAATCGCCAATGGGCCGAGCTAAGGGTGGTTTAACCCCTTCAGTGCCACGCCCTTTCCCCCTCCTGTGCCGGGCGTTTCATTAGTGGGTGGGGTTCATGACGAGATAGTCTCGTCATGGGCACAGCGCGACCGTGCTCCATGACGAGACTATCTCGTCATGGGCGCAGAAGAGGTTAATTACGTATGTGGCATTGACGCTGCAAGGGAGTTGGCAAGACCTGGGGTGGGATTCTGATTGTCTCCAGGGCATAAGATACATTACAAAGGGCCTTAAGCTTATTTTTATAAATTTTTATAACGCGGGACAATCTATGTCAAATTTGGTGGAGCTAGATGAGAGATTAATGGGGCTAAATGATGCGGGAGATTCAAGTACCCAGTTAATTCTGATGGGGGATTTTAACACCCACCAGTGCCCCTACTTGAAATGGGAAGGAGGTACCTGGGACGCCTGCCCCTCCATTAAGGGATGGCACACAGAGCACTCTAGAGAGGGCATGGCACTAGGCACAATCTTGGGTAAGTTTGCCTTAACACATACGATGGATCTAGTCGATGGCGGATCACCAAATATAATGACTCCCTCGTTCAAGGGACGGGGCTGTGATTCTATCATCGACTAGATCTTTGTCTCTAACGCACTAATTGGTAGAGTTAGTCACTTTTTGATAGTTCCTAGTGCATTTAGCGACCACAACCCGTTAGAACTGATAGTAGGGATTTCAGACTTTTGCACTAAAGCGGATAAAAGGATCACTGAGGGACAATATAAGGCAAAGGACCAGGGCAGGAGAATTAAATGGAGCAAGATTGATGGGCTAGCATTACACAGAGCGCTCCTCGCAGACAGTGATAGCCAGACTTGGAGATGCCTGGACAGCACGGTAGAGGGGAGTGACCTGATTGCAGCATTCGAGGGCACTGCCCAGCACATTGATAGCCTTTTGAGGTGTAAATCAAATAAGCAGGCCGACCTCTGCCCTAGATGGTTTGACAAGGAATGTTCTAAGGCTCTGAGAAACCTGAAGCAGGCACTTAAAACAGCCCCAAGGTACAGAGGTGCGATTGCTGATTGCAGGAATCGGTACAAAAAGGCTATCAATAGGCGGAAAAATTGCCTTCAATCTCAGGCCTGGGAGTCACTAAGAGAAGCCGCGGAGCGCCGCGATATGACCAGCTTCTGGAGGGTAATAAATGACCCGTGCTTTCAAGACCCGAACAAGCCACAAGTGGCGTCCCATATTTTGCCAGAAGCTTTGGTAGCGCATTTCACAAGTTTATATAATCGGGGCAATCAAGAGATGCAGCAATCTCAAGTTATAGAATTACCTGAGGGTGAGTGGACACCTTTCACGGTTGCAGAAGTAAAATTAGGAATAGACGGCCTGGCCCTGAGAAAGGCGCCAGGGCCCGATGGGATTCCCCCAGATTTAATTAAAAGTCAAGTAGACCTCTGGGCCCCAATACTGTCCAGGGTATTAAATGCAGCCAGAGAGGTGGGCTTGCCAAGATCGTGGTCCACTGCTGTTATTGTGCCAATATTTAAAAAGGGAAATAGAAATGACCCACAATGCTATCGCCCAATATCCCTTATAGATGTTACGACGAAAGTTATGGGCAGAGTCATTTTAAATCGTCTTTCGGATTGGGCCGAAGAACATAATATTATTACCGATCTCCAGTATGGGTTCCGAAATGGGCGTTCCACCACAGACCAGTGCCTCAATCTCTATCATCTAGTGGCCAAATACACCCTGGCTAGGTAAGGCATTTATGGACCTCTCAGCAGCTTTCGACTGTGTTAACAGAAGAAAGCTGTGGGAGATGTTGGTAGATATGGGTGTTGAACCAGGACTGATACAAGTCTTACAGATGCTTCACCTCGATACAACGGCACGGGTCAGATTCACTGATGATGGTGACCTTACAGAAGACTTCCAATGCCGGGGAGGGGTGCGGCAAGGCTGTATCCTAGCGCCCTTTCTGTTCACGCTTTATATAAACGGGCTAGACAAGGCGTTGGGAGTACTGGAGGCAGACTGTCCCTGCATAGGGAGGAGAAGTATACCAGTCCTCCTTTATGCAGACGATGCAGTCCTTTTGGCACGTACAGGAAGGAGCTTACAGGCACTTATTAGTGGTTTTGTCAGATTCATGGCGGACTTAGTGCCCAACCTTTCCAGATCATATATCATGGAAGTGGGCAAAACGCCAGCCAAGAATTGTAGTTTTACAATAGGAACCCACAAACTTGAAAAAGTAAAAATATTTAATTATCTGGGGATCGTTTTTGACCAAGATCTTAACTTTAAGCCACTAGTAAGTCACAAATGTAGCCAACATCCTAGCGCCGCGGGGTCGAATATGAACTATGCGACTAGATTGGGTCGCTGGTCCCCGCATGAAATCGCTGAATTATATAGTTCAGTATGTTGTGCAAAGATCCTGTATGGGAGCGAGGTTTGGGGTTTCACAGACGTGGGGAATATTCAACGTGAAGAAGAAAAGTTTTTAAAAAGGCTTTTGCAAGTGCCAAAATGCATAGCTTCGTTTATTGCCCATGAGGAGTTAGGTATAGATTATCTCAGTGACAAGGCTGGCCTCAAACAAAATCTCTTGTTGGATAAAAATCTGGACAAACCCAGAGGCAAGCCTAAGCAGACTGATTTTAGAAGATTGTATGAAAGGGGACAAGTGGCCCCGAATACCATGGCTCACATATGTAAGGGATGTCCTGACTAGTCTGGGTCACGATAACTTTTTTTATGAACCACGCACGTTGGCTAGCAGAGACAAGGGTGTTATAAAGATAGATTGCATGCAGCATTTAGTTAGGGCCAGAGAGGTCAGAGAAGGGCTGAAAAGTACAGTAAGGTCATACCAGCTTATTAAAGTTAACCCGGGCATGGAATTCTATCTTGCCAATATGTATAACAGACAGGACAGATTTTTAATGTCCAGATTTAGACTGGATCTTCTGCATCACATGTACATGATGTAAGTTTAAAAGGGTGTTGCGGCTGCGATCTTAGATCTCCGCAAGACACCCTTCACTTCGTCCTAATTTGCCCCTTTTATGCTCACCCACGATCACTGTTTTGAAAAACAATCCTAAAACGCTCCAGCATAAGACAGGCTAAAGTGGCTCTTTTATTCCTCAAACTCGCCTCTGAACCTTTCACCCTATTCAGTATAGTACATTTTTTACGTCTGGCAGTTAGACTAAGAAAGACCAGGGGAGAGGACTAATCAGGTTGCCTCCATTATAGGGAGTAGAAATGAAAGAACTAAATCTAGATTGGCGCCTCATGATCCTTCTCTCCAGGGATGGTGGAAATTTTATATGGCAAAATGAACAGAGTATTATTGTCCCGGTTTTTAATGTTTATATTGATGGATTTTTAACATGATTGTTTTAATGTGAAATATGTATAGGTGATTGAAAAATGTTGTATTAGAAGAATGCCCGAATATAATATGTATCTTTTATGGTTATTTTTAATATCCGAATAAAGATTATTTGAAATTGAAATAGGTACAGGGTGTACAGAGTCCACAGTCCCCCAGGGTTTAACAGAGGTTAAAGTTAGATATAACCTTACTCTCTAATGTGGTAGCTTGGTCGAGCAGTAAGGCAGTATCAGAGGACAGTGTAAAGCATTTATTGTACACACTCAGTCAGCAAATGGTTTCACACACTCAATAACTGAACTCTAGGCCAATGGTTTATATATAAAAAAATATATGCTTGTTTTATTTTAGAACCAACACTTGGATTTAAACTATACTTTCTCAACAGGAGATGTTTCATATAAATACTTTTGCAATATGCAATAGACTTTATTAAACAGTTACAAGTAGTTGCAGTAGGCAACTCTATTTTTAAACACAACAGTACATTAAACTCAATGGTAAATTCAAGTTATTTGCAACAGATTACTTTTTAGATTACTTTTGGAATTCCAGGACTGGATCCTAGATTCAGTCCTGGGTCAGTTCTCAGAATCAAGTGATGAAAGTCGACTTAAGTACTGTAATGATTTTTAACTAATATTTAGCTATTTTAAAAGTTGACACTTGGAAAATATTTCAGAGAAAACAGTCAATGATTCCCTATGGAAGAAAATTCAGGTTACAGGTACAGTATGTTCTCGTTACTTTTGTATTCCAGTACTGGGTGCCTAGACTCAGTACTGGGACCTTTATCCAAAACAGCTAAGTAATTACGTTTTCAGATATTATACGATTTTGGAAGAATATTTAAAGATTGCAGAAATCGACACAGAAGAAATTTCACAGAAAAACAGTCAATGGTTTCCTATGGAAGAAAATTGAGTTAAGGGTAAGTACAGTTGTAGGTATTTTTCAGGGTCAGTGCTGGGCACCAAGATCCAGCACTGGGAGCTCACCTAAGAGCAGGTGAGTAAATTCGTTTTTGTCACTCGGCTGATTTTTGGTGAATATTTGAAGATTTGAAAAGTCCACACTTGGAAGAAATTTCAGGAAAAAGCCAGTCAATGTTACCCTATGAGGAAAATAGAGTTTGCGGTTTAAGGGTAAGTACTCGACTGGCAGAGTTGAGGTTCTGGGCACAGACTCAGGGGTCTCCCAGGGTCAGGTAGGTACAGTTGGTTTACCCTCAGCGGCTCTAGGGCGGCCGGGTGCAGAGAGAGTTAGGCCCAATGTTATCCTATGAGGGATAGGGGGGCCTTGTTTGGTGGCTGCTGACTGGCAAGCCACGCGGCTGTGGGAGCTGGGCTCCTGGTCACTTACTCAGGGCAAGTGGGGAAGTAGGTAGGTGTAGAGTTTTCACTGCCAGGGCCACTCGGGCGGCTGGATGCAGAGGGCTTTTGAGCCTTCGGGCGCTCAATGGATTTCAATGGGAAATCTCCGGTTTGGAAAAAGACTGCAAGCTCGGGGACGAGAACTCTTCAGGTGCCACCACCACTTCGAGAGGTAAGATGGGTAGTTGGAGGATAGGTAGGTACCCCGGGATGGGCACAGGGGGCCGTGGGACGCCGCGTGCAGGGGTGCCTTTAGGTGTCGGGAAATCTTACCCTCTGTTGATCGCCGTTGGGGGGGCACTCTGTTCTGAGGCTGCAGGCTTCTTCAGGAGTGTCGAGGGAGGTCCTTGGGTGCCGGACTCGGGGTCACAGTCGCCGTGGGGTCGTCCACAGGGTCTTTGTTCACTCCGGCACTGGCCAGGCTTGGCTGGTGCTAAGTGTGCTGGGTTCGCGGTCCCGGGCTGCTGCAAGGGGTTAGAGATAGGTTTCGGGTAGAGCCTCTACTCATGGGAGTCCCAGGGGCTTAGAGCCAAAAGGTAGCCAGGTCCTCCGGGGTTGGAGAGGTTGCTAGCCACAAGAGATGCCGGGCTGGAGCAGGAGCATGTTCGAGGGTCGACAGGCCGGTAGGGCTGGGGCCAAAGCAGTTGGTGTCTTCCTCTTTTCAGGAGCTGCAGGACAGGTCTTCTTTCTTCTTGCTCTTCGTAGTTTTGAATCTGGAATCTGGGGAAGGAAGGTTCAGGGTGCCCCTAAATACTAGATTTAGGGGCGTTACAGGTAGGTGAAGGGCAGGGACCAATGGGTCCCCGTCCTGGGGTGGGTACACCCCCTATCCTGCCTCTCTCCAGTGGGAGGGGGGCAGTAGCGTAGTCCTGATAGGGTAGGGCTCCCCATCTTCAAGATGGCGAGAGCCCGGAGATGTGCTATACCTCTCCTCCCCCACCTGAGGGGTGGGGTTGGCAGGCTGGCACATCCCCTGGGGTTTCCGGCCAAAGCTTCCCGCCAGAGTGGGGGGTTGCAGGGGCCTGGGGAAGCTCACAGAGGCGGCATGCCTTTGAAGCTTCCCCCTGCCCATCCTGGGTGAGGAGATTTAGCTCCTCGCCCAGGATGTGCATTGTTGCAGGACCAGGAGAGCAGGGGCTCTCCTACCCAGGGGTCCAGCAACATGTCTGCTGGGCGGCAGCCTAGGCAGCCTCAGAGCAGATGTGGAATTGTAGGTTAGGTTTAAGGGGGCACCTCTAAGATGCCCTCTGGGGTGCTGGGTACATTAAATCCCACACTGGCATCAGTGTGGGTTTAATGTGCTGAGAAGTTTGATACCAAACTTCTCAGTCTTTAGTGTTGCCATTATGGTGCTGTGGAGCTTGTGTTTGACGAGCTTTCAGCACCATGTACTCTTAAATGGCAGCACTGCACTTACAGGGCTCAGGAATGGACCTGGGCACTGTAGGGGCACAGGGCTCCTGCTCCTGTGCCCACACCATTGGCATAAGGCACCCAGCTAGAGGGGTGACTGATGTATGCCATGGCAGTGTAGGTGATGGGCATGGCACACAGGGATGTGTGCCATGTCGACTTTGTTTTTGTCTTGCACCCAAACACACAGCCTGCAAAGGCAGTGTGTGTGTGTAAGAGTACAGGGCCTCCAAGGGTGGCACAAGGAGTGCTGCAGCTCTTAGAGGCCTTCCTTGGTCACAAAGCCCTGGGTACTTAGGGTACCATTTACCAGGGGCTGACATGTGGCCAGGGTTTGCCAATTTGGGTTTGGTTTGTTTTAGGGAAGGAACATAGGCCCTGGGCACCTGACTGGCAGGAGTCCAGGGCACACTCAGTCAAAGTACATTCAGCAATTCAGCAAAAAGTGGGGGTATACCCTGCAAGAAAGATGGCACTTTCTCACACAATCCCCCCCCCCCCAAACGAAAGGTGATGAGACTAACCTTGTCCTATGGAGTCTTCACTGTCTAAGTGGAAGAACCTGGAAAGTCCATCTGCATTGGCATGGGCAGTCCCTGGTCTGTGTTCCACTTCAAAGTCCATTCCCTGTAGGGAGATGGACCACCTTAGTAGTTTTGGATTTTCCCCTTTCATCTGCATTAGCCATCTGAGAGATCTGTGGTCAGTTTGCACCAGGAAGTGAGTACCAAACAGGTATGGCCTCAACTTCTTCAGGGACCAAACCACAGCAAAGGCCTCCCTCTCAATGGCACTCCAACGCTGCTCTCTGGGGAGTAGCCTCCTGCTTATAAAAGCAACAGGTTGGTCTTGGCCTTCATCATTGGTCTGGGATAGGACCGCTCCTATCCCTAGCTCAGAGGCATCAGTCTGCACTATGAACTGCTTGGCATAATCTGGAGCTTTTAGAATTGGTGCTGAGCACATTGCTTCTTTTAGGGTGTCAAAAGCCTTTTGGCAACTAACTGTCCAGTTCACCTTCTTGGGCATTTTCTTGGAGGTGAGTTCTGTGAGGGGGGTCACAATGGACCCATACCCCTTCTCAAACCTCATGTAGTACCCAGTCAAGCCAAGGAATGCCCTGACTTGGGTCTGGGTTGTTGAAGCTATCCAGTCCATGATGGCCTGGCTCTTGGGTTGTAAGGGCTGTACCTGGCCTCCACCTACAAGGTGGCCCAAGTACACCACAGTGCCCTGCCCTATCTGGCATTTGGATGCCTTGATAGTGAGACCTGCATTGTGCAGAGCCTCTAAAACTTTTCCAAGGTGGATCAGGTGTTCCTGCCAGGTGGAGCTAAAGACAGCAATATCATCAAGATAAGCTGCACTAAAGGACTCCAGCCCAGCCAGGACATGGTTCACCAGCCTCTGGAAAGTGGCAGGGGCCTTCTTTAACCCAAAGGGCATCACAGTAAACTGGTAATGCCCATCAGGGGTGGAGAATGCTGTCTTTTCTTTTGCTCCTGGGGCCATGCCAATCTGCCAGTACCCTGCAGTTAAGTCAAAGGTACTGAGGAATTGGGCAGCACCTAATTTATCTATCAGCTCATCTGCTCTTGGGATAGGGTGAGCATCTGTCTTAGTGACAGAGTTGAGCCCTCTATAGTCCACACAGAACCTCATCTCTCTCTTTTCACCTTGTTGATGAGGTTTGGGGACTAGAACCACTGGGCTGGCCCAGGGGCTCTCAGAGGGTTCAATGACCCCTAACTCTAGCATCTTGCTGACCTCAGCTTTGATGCTCTCCTTGACTTGGTCTGACTGTCGATAGATTTTGTTTTTGACAGGTGCACTGTCACCAGTGTCCACATCATGGGTACACCAGTTTGTCAGACCAGGGGTCAGGGAAACGAGGCTATCATACTGCTGCAAGACTTGCTTGCAGTCAGTTTGCTGTTGGGCAGAGAGGGTGTCTGAGAAGATCACACCATCTACTGATCCATCTTTTGGGCTGTAGGAGAGGAGTTCAGGGAGAGGTTCACTTTCTGCTTCCTGCTCCTCATCAGTCACCATCAGCATGGTGATGTCAGCCCTGTCATTGTAGAGTTTGAGGCGGTTCACATGGATGACCCTCTTGGGTGTCCTGCTAGTGCCCAGGTCAACTAGATAGGTGACCTCACTCTTTCTTTCTAGGATAGGGTAAGGGCCACTCCATTTATCTTGGAGAGCCCTTGGTGCCACTGGCTCCAAAACCCACACCTGTTGCCCAGGTTGAAATTCAACCAGTGCAGCTTTTTGGTCATACCAGTGCTTCTGGAGCTCCTGGCTGGCCTCAAGGTTCTTGGATGCTTTTTCCATGTACTCAGCCATTCTGGACCTTAGGCCAAGCACATAGTCCACTATGTCTTGTTTGGGTTCTTGAAGAGGCCTCTCCCAGCCCTCTTTTACAAGACAAAGTGGTCCCCTTACAGGATGACCAAACAGAAGTTCAAAGGGTGAGAAACCTACTCCCTTCTGTGGTACTTCCCTGTAAGCGAAAAGCAGGCATGGTAACAGGACATCCCATCTCCTTTTGAGTTTTTCAGGGAGCCCCATGATCACACCTTTCAATGTCTTGTTGAATCTCTCAACAAGGCCATTGGTTTGTGGGTGGTAGGGGGTAGTAAACTTATACTGCACCCCACACTCCTTCCACATGTGTGTTAGGTAAGCGGACATGAAGTTGGAACCTCTGTCTGAAACCACCTCCTTAGGAAAACCCACCCTGGTGAAGACACCCAGGAGGGCCTTGGCTACTGCAGGAGCTGTAGTAGTCCTAAGTGGAATTGCTTCAGGGTACCTAGTGGCATGATCCACTACCACTAGAATAAATTTGTTCCCTGAGGCTGTGGGGGGTTCAAGTGGACACACAATGTCCACTCCTACCCTTTCAAAGGGGACCCCCACCACAGGTAGTGGGATGAGGGGGGCCTTTGGGTGGCCACCTGTCTTGCCACTGGCTTGACAGGTAACACAGGAGCTGACAAACTCCTTCACCTTTTGGTGCATCTGGGGCCAGTAAAAGTTACTCACTAGCCTTTCCCAAGTTTTGGATTGCCCCAGATGTCCAGCTAGGGGGATGTCATGAGCCAAAGTTAGGAGGAACTCCCTGTACTTCTGTGGCACTACCACCCTCCTGGTGGCTCCAGGAGTGGGGTTTCTTGCCTCAGCATACAGTAATCCCTCTTCCCAATAAGCTGTGAGTACCACTGACATCTCCCCTTGCTTATGAAACAGCTTGATGCCTCAGGCTTTCAAGAGTGGGACAGTCTCGCTGACCCTGGCACAGCTCTTCCCTAGAGGGTCGCCCTGGGCCCAAGAGTTCAACCTGGTAAGGGTCAAGCTCCATGGACTCAGTTCCCTCAGGGGTATCCAAATCCTCTCCCTGGGGAGAGGGGTCCTGAATGTTTTGCTGTGTAGAAGCTGGTTCCCCAGTCTTCTTTCCTTTTCTCTTGGTTAGCTGGGCCATTATTTCAGGCTCCAGACCTACTTTTTCACCCTTCCTCTTGCTCTGTGCTCTGGTTTGCACACACACCAATTCAGGGATGCCCAGCATGGCTGCATGGGCCTTTAGCTCAACCTCAGCCCAGGCTGAGGTTTCCAGATCATTTCCAAGCAGACAGGCAGCTGGCAACTTTGGAGAGACCACTACCTGTTTCAGGCCAGTAACCCCCCCCCAGCCTAATGTTACCATGGCCATGGGATGACTAGTGGTGACACTGTCAGCGTTGTTGACTGGGTAAGACTTCCCAATCAAGTATTGCTCAGGGGAAACCAGTGTGTCTTTCACCATAGTGACACTGGCACCTGTATCCCTCAGAGCTTCTACCCTAGTTCCATTCACCCAGGGGTACTGTAAGTATTTCTTTAAGTTGGGGGGCCACACAGCTACAGTGGCAAACTCCACTTCTCCCAAGGAGACTAGACTTGCTTCAGTGTGTTCCCAGATTTGCTCAGGGTACACCTCTGATCCCATTTGTATGCTTGCTGCCCCAGGAGTAGCTGTACTGGGTGCCTTAGGGGCTTTGTTTTGGGGGCAAGGTGTCCTTGCTTCTTACAGTTATTACACCAGGCCTTTAAGGGATCAACGTTCTTCCCCCTATATGGTTGGGGCACATAGGGAGTAGCTTGGGTCCCACCCACCTGAACAGGTTTTTGGGGCCCTTTGGAAGACTCAGACTTTTTATCTTGGGGATTCTCACCACCTTTCCCCTGGGGAGGTTTTGGGACCACTTTCTTTTGGTCACCCCCAGTGGTTGTCTTGGTCACCCTAGTCTTGACCCAGTGGTCTGCCTTCTTTCCCAATTCTTGGGGAGAAATTAGACCTAGGTCTACCAAATGCTGATGCAACTTTTCATTTGTGCAGTTACTCAATATGTGTTCCTTCATGAATAAATTATACAATCCAGTAAAATCCTGCACACCATGTCCAGCTAACCAACCATCCAGTGTCTTCACTGAGAAGTCTACAAAATCAATCCAGGACTGGGTCTGGGTTTTCTGAGCCCCCCTGAATCTAATTCTATACTCCTCAGTGGTGAATCCAAATCCCTCAATCAGAGCTCTCTTCATGAGGTCATAGGATCCTGCTTCTGGCCCAGAAAGGGTCAGAAGCCTGTCTCTGCAGTTACCAGAGAACAGTTCCCACAGGAGTGCCCCCCAGAGAGGTTTCTTTACTTTTCTGATATCACAAGCCCTCTCGAAGGCTGTGAACCATTTGGTGATATCATCACCTTCCTTCAAATTTAGGGACAATCCCTTTGGGGATTTTAAGGTCAGAAGTTTCCTCCCTATCCTTATTTTTATTATTGCTGCCACCATTGATGGGTGCTAAACCCATCTCTCTCCTTTCTTTTTCTAGAGCCAGGAGCCTGGACTCTAGCTCTAATCTTTTGGCCAGCCTCACAAGGCTGTCCTCTTCACTGGTGGGTCCCCCAGTGTTCTCTCTGGTACCAGAGCCATCTGTGTAGTCTCTAGGTGCCCAGATGCTAATCCTTGGATTGGAGGGTATGGGTGCCCTCTCCTCCCTAGGGAATAGCATGGGGGGGGGTTATTGTCAACCTCCTCTGCTTCCCTTTCCTCATCTGACTGGCCATCACCATGTTCAGATGGGTGGTCCTTAGCATACTCAGCCAAGAGCTCCTGGAGCCCTAGTTTGGTTGGATGCAGGACCATTGGTACATTTTTAAGTTTGCATAAGGACCTCAATTCCTTGAAAGACAAGTGTAAGTAAGGTGTGAGGTCGAGCTCCTCCACCAGGTCCATGTTATTATTATCACTAACAGCTGGGTTTGTTTGAGACATTCTAACCTGACAGTTCTAACCCTCTACCCTGACTATAGTGACTTTTATTTTTCTAAAATGCTAATGGGACTTAAGCAAGGCCCTAGCAAGACTTTTAGTAATTTTGGAAAAGACCAATCAGAATTCTAAAGGCAATTTTTAAGAGTTCTGTCGTGTGATCAGATGGTAACCAAGTAGTCCAACAAATGCAAGTTTGTATCCCACCGCTGATCCACCAATGTGAGAAAGTGGCTCTGTATATACTGTTCCTTAATAGGTACAGGGTGTACAGAGTCTACAGTCCCCCAGGGTTTAACAGAGGTTAAAGTTAGATATAACCTTACTCTCTAAAGTGGTAGCTTGGTCGAGCAGTAAGGCAGTATCAGAGGACAGTGTAAAGCATTTATTGTACACACTCAGTCAGCAAATGGTTTCACACACTCAATAACTGAACTCTAGGCCAATGGTTTATATATAAAAAATATATGCTTGTTTTATTTTAGAACCAACACTTGGATTTAAACTATACTTTCTCAACAGGAGATGTTTCATATAAATACTTTTGCAATATGCAATAGACTTTAGTAAACAGTTACAAGTAATTGCAGTAGGCAACTCTATTTTTAAACACAACAGTACATTGAGCTCAATGGTAAATTCAAGTTATTTGCAACAGATTACTTTTTAGATTACTTTTGGAATTACAGGACTGGATCCTAGATTCAGTCCTGGGTCAGTTCTCAGAATCAAGTGATGAAAGTCGACTTAAGTACTGTAATGATTTTTAACTAATATTTAGCTATTTTAAAAGTTGACACTTGGAAAATATTTCAGAGAAAACAGTCAATGATTCCCTATGGAAGAAAATTCAGGTTACAGGTACAGTATGTTCTCGTTACTTTTGTAATCCAGTACTGGGTGCCTAGACTCAGTACTGGGACCTTTATCCAAAACAGGTAAGTAATTACGTTTTCAGATATTATACGATTTTGGAAGAATATTTAAAGATTGCAGAAATCGACACTTAGAAGAAATTTCACAGAAAAACAGTCAATGGTTTCCTATGGAAGAAAATTGAGTTAAGGGTAAGTACAGTTGTAGGTATTTTTCAGGGTCAGTGCTGGGCACCAAGATCCAGCACTGGGAGCTCACCTAAGAGCAGGTGAGTGAATTTGTTTTTGTCACTCGGCTGATTTTTGGTGAATATTTGAAGATTTGAAAAGTCCACACTTGAAAGAAATTTCAGGAAAAAGCCAGTCAATGTTACCCTATGAGGAAAATAGAGTTTGCGGTTTAAGGGTAAGTACTCGACTGGCAGAGTTGAGGTTCTGGGCACAGACTCAGGGGTCTCCCAGGGTCAGGTAGGTACAGTTGGTTCACCCTCAGCGGCTCTAGGGCGGCCGGGTGCAGAGAGAGTTAGGCCCAATGTTATCCTATGAGGGATAGGGGGCCTTGTTTGGTGGCTGCTGACTGGCAAGCCACGCAGCTGTGGGAGCTGGGCTCCTGGTCACTTACTCAGGGCAAGTGGGGAAGTAGGTAAGTGTAGAGTTTTCACTGCCAGGGCCACTCGGGCGGCCGGGTGCAGAGGGCTTTTGAGCCTTCGGGCGCTCAATGGATTTCAATGGGAAATCTCCGGTTTGGAAAAAGACTGCAAGCTCGGGGACGAGGACTCTTCAGGTGCCACCACCACTTCGAGAGGTAAGTTGGGTAGTTGGAGGATAGGTAGGTACCCCGGGATTGGGCACAAGTGGCCGTGGGGCGCCGCGTGCAGGGGTGCCTTTAGGTGTCGGGGAATCTTACCCTCTGTTGATCGCGGTTGGGGGGGCACCTTGTTCTGAGGCTGCAGGCGTCTTCAGGAGTGTCGAGGGAGGTCCTTGGGTGCCGGACTCGGGGTCATAGTCGCCGTGGGGTCGTCCTCAGGGTCTTTGTTCACTCCGGCACTGGCCAGGCTTGGCTGGTGCAGAGTGTGCTGGGTTTGCGGTTCCGGGGGCTGCCAGGGGTTAGAGATAAGTTTCGAGTAGAGCCTATACTCATGGGAGTCCCAGGGGTTTAGAGCCAAAAGGTAGCCAGGTCCTCCGGGGTTGGTGAGGTTGCTAGCCACAAGAGATGCCGGGCTGGAGCAGGAGCAGGTTCGAGGGTCGACAGGCCGGTAGGGCTGGGGCCAAAGCAGTTGGTGTCTTCCTCTTTTCAGCAGCTGCAGGGCAGGTCTTCTTTCTTCTTGCTCTTCGTAGTTTTGAATCTGGAATCTGGGGAAGGAAGGTTCAGGGTGCCCCTAAATACTAGATTTAGGGGCGTTACAGGTAGGTGAAGGGCAGGGACCAATGGGTCCCCGACCTGGGGTGGGTACACCCCCTATCCTGCCTCTCTCCTGTGGGAGGGGGGCAGTAGCCTAGTACTGATAGGGTAGGGCTCCCCATCTTCAAGATGGCGAGAGCCCGGAGATGTGCTTCACCTCGCCTCCCCCACCTGAGGGGTGGGGTTGGCAGGCTGGCACATCCCCTGTCCTTATTTGGGGTTTCCAGCCAAAGCTTCCCGCCAGAGTGGGGGGTTGCAGGGGCCTGGGGAAGCTCACAGAGGCGGCATGCCTTTGAAGCTTCCCCCTGCCCATCCTGGGGGAGGAGATTTAGCACCTCGCCCAGGATGTGCATTGTTGCAGGACCAGGAGAGCAGGGGCTCTCCTACCCAGGGGTCCAGCAACATGTCTGCTGGGTGGCAGCCTAGGCAGCCTCAGAGCAGACGTGGATTTGTAGGTTAGGTTTAAGGGGGCACCTCTAAGATGCCCTCTGGGGTGCTGGGTACATTAAATCCCACACTGGCATCAGCGTGGGTTTAATGTGCTGAGAAGTTTGATACCAAACTTCTCAGTCTTTAGTGTTGCCATTATGGTGCTGTGGAGCTCGTGTTTGACGAGCTCTCAGCACCATGTACTCTTAAATGGCAGCACTGCACTTACAGGGCTCAGGAATGGACCTGGGCACTGTAGGGGCACAGGGCTCCTGCTCCTGTGCCCACTCTATTGGCATAAGGCACCCAGCTAGAGGGGTGACTGATGTATGCCATGGCAGTGTAGGTGATGGGCATGGCACACAGGGATGTGTGCCATGTCGACTTTGTTTTTGTCTTGCACCCAAACACTCAGCCTGCAAAGGCAGTGTGTGTGTGTAAGGGTACAGGGCCTCCAAGGGTGGCACAAGGAGTGCTGCAGCTCTTAGAGGCCTTCCTTGGTCACAAAGCCCTGGGTACTTAGGGTACCATTTACCAGGGGCTGACATGTGGCCAGGGTTTGCCAATTTGGGTTTGGTTTGTTTTAGGGAAGGAACATAGGCCCTGGGCACCTGATTGGCAGGAGTCCAGGGCACACTCAGTCAAAGTACATTCAGCAATTCAGCAAAAAGTGGGGGCATACCATGCAAGAAAGATGGCACTTTCTCACACTTCCTGATCACCTTGCTCCGACACTCTAATGCGTAGTACTTTGTTGAGTGTCTGCATGAAACGCTTGGCTTCGCTGTTGGTTTGTGGCCACTGAGGTGTGAAGTGGCGGTGATGCACTCCTAGGCGCTCCAGCATGCTCCTGAACTCGGTTCCCTGAAAGGGAGACCCATTGTCAGTTTTAATCTCTTGAGGCAAACTAAAGAGTGCAGAAGTCTTCCCCAACACTGGTTGCAGATCGGCAAAAGATGTGGATGCGATCACCTCTACGATGGGGTATTTGGAGAATGCGTCGATCACCACTGCTGTATTCCGGCCGTCTGGAAAACTCCCGAAGTCTAGACTGATGCGCGACCACGGAGACGTGGCAGGGTCTTCGGTTATGACAGGCGCTGGGCATTCTTGACTGCTGGTAAGCTGACAGGGCCTGCAATTCCTCACTAAGGTATCAACGGCAGTTTCCAGACCTGGGAACCACGCTTTCTCTCTCATGCGGGACTTCATCCAGGTGATTCCCTGGTGACCTTCATGTGCTATGGCAGTGGCACGGTCTTGCAAGCTTGCCGGAATGACTAGCCTGGATCCCCTCATTATTACTCCATTAGACGCTGTGCTTAGTTCATCTTTTACCTTTCACAGCTTCCCCAGTCGATCCCGGTCTGTAGGGTTCCATCTGGTCGCACCGCATAGGAAGTCTTCCCACGACCCTTTCTGGAGCGCTTGTAGTACTCGTGTGAGCACAGCGTCGGTGCCAGTTTCCTTCCTGATTTCGTCGATGGTGAGAGCCTGTGGACAGGCCCACTGGGATATCATGTCGACATACTCCTCGGTCTTCAGCTCTTGGGCACCACCGCTGGTTACTGCTTCTGGCGGATGTCGTGACAGAAGTCTGCCGGGTTCGTCGCCAATAGGCGATATACCACCTCCATTTGGTACTGCTGCAGTTGTATCGCCCAACGCTCGATCCACGGTGGGGGATGGGGTGCGGTACTCCTGAATAGTGGGACAATGGCTGGTGATCCGTCACTACTCGGAAAGGGTGCCCACTGACGTACAGATGAAAATGGTTGCACGACCACTTGATGGCTCACGCTTCTCTCTCGATTTGGGAGTATCTGGCCTCAGTTGGTGTGAGCGCTTTGCTTGCGAGCGCCAGTGGAGCCCATTTTCCCAGCTCTGTCTCCTGAGTTAGGAGCGCTCCTAACCCCACAAGGCTGGGGTCCACGATGAGTTTGGTCATCTGGGTAGTATCAAAGTACGCCATCGTGGTCTTTCCCATGAGCGCTGCCTTACCCTTCTGGAAAGCGTCCTCTTCCACTAGGCCCCACATCCATGGTGCATCCTTCTTCGTCAGAGCCAGCAACAGCTCTGCTAACGTGGCCAGGTTCAGTATGAACCTTCCACAGTTAGTGGCCATGCCAAGGAAACTACGAACTTCCGATGCCGTCTTTGGTGCAGGATAGCCTGTAACTTCTTCGGGTTTACCATGACTCCATCCTGACAAAACACGTATCCGAAAAAGTCAATCGACCGCTGGAAGAACGAGCATTTCTCCCGGTGGAGGGTAACTCCGTGTTCTGCTAGCCATGGGAGCGTGGCGCATAAGCGGCGCTGATGTTCTTCCATGGTCTCTAAGTGAATCAGGATGTCATCACTGACATTTAGCACTCCAGGGAGCCCTGACAGCAACTCCCGCACGGTGTTCTGGAATATCTCCACCGCCGATGATATTCCAAAGTTCAGCCTTCGGAACCATCGAAGCCCATTGTGAGTCGAGAAGGTCGTGATGTACCTATTCTCTTCGGCTAACCTCAACTGATGGTATCCTGCATTCAGGTTGAGCTTGGAAAACCAGCGGGATCCATTCAGGTCAGCGAGGATGTCATCAACGGTCGGGGTCAAGTGTCTTTCGCGCTTAATTGCCTGGTTAGGCAACCGCATGTCGATGCAGAATCGAATCTTGCCGGGTTGTTTTGGCTTTTCCGCGATGACCATGGGTGATACCCAGGGCGTTGGCCCGGTGACCTTTTCAATAACTCCTACTTGTTCGAGGTGTTGGAGTTCCTTCTCAACGAGTGGCCCGAGGTGGAACGGCACTCGTCTGTGCCTCAAAGCTACCGGTTTCACAGCTTTGTCAATGTGTAGTTTGATCGGGCCTTTTTGATGCAGCCAAGGCCCTCGAACAGCTGCGGGAAGCGTCCCAGTAATTATTCTATCTGCAGGTCTTTAACGGCATTGGCGAATGTGACAAGGCCAAGGTCCTCTGCTGTGTGGCTTCCCACAAGGATGTCCGCCTCTCTGTCGATCACATTAAATATGGTTGTGACCTTGTGTGCTTCTGCTTTCTCCTGGACCGTCATCTTCCCCTTGAGTGGCAGTGGTGTCTAGCTGCCATATGTGAGGATCTGTACGTGTGACGGAGACAGTGTCGGCTTCGGGTTCAGTCGTTTGTACTGTTGGGACCCCATTACATTGAAGGGTGCGCCTGTGTCAATTAGCGCAGTGACTTCTGAACCGGCGATGTTGATGGTGCACGTGGGCTGTGGCCGCCTCTTTCGCTTCAGATCATTGGCGAACGAAATGAGGTAGCACTCACCTTCCTCATCTGTAGATGAGTCTTCTAGATACTGCCTTGGTCGCACGGCTGTGCGGGGGAGCTTTGGGTTCTCGGACTCTTAGAGCGAAAGGTGTCTCACTGCCTTGGACAGGGGCTGCCGCCCTCTGGCACCTCGGTTTCGTGCTCCTCCTCTGCATACATTTGCGAAGAGGTTGGGGATCCCGCACCTGGAACATGCATTCTGTCTGAGGGTGTTCTTCTTTGCCACAGTAGCCGCAGCATGATCCTTGCGTGCTCCTTCCTGGCTTTCTGCCGCGATTACCTCAGCTTTGGTTGCAGACCGCATCGGCTCTCTACGTTTTCACCATGACTGGCTTCTCTGTTTGCTGGGTTAGCACAACCTCCATTGCCATCGATCTTGCATCGGACAGGTCATGCGACCTAGCCAGAATCAGGATGTCCTCCAAAGTGATGCCTGGTTCACGCTGGATGAGGGTCCGGAGGGTCTTATTTCGGCATCCATGGATCATCTGGGCCCGCACTTCCTTGGGCTGGTCGTCGTCTGCGCATGTACTTGCCAACTAGTGCAACCGCGCATGGAAGGCATCCATTGAATCCCCTTCTCTTTGACGTGCCTATCGCAATTTGAACCTCTCACAGTCGGGGTTTAGTTGTGGGTCAAAATGCGCATTTAGGGCTGCCACCGCCGCGTTATTGTCGTCGGGCCGACCAGTATTGGGTAGATGAGCGAACAACTTGTAGATCTCATCACCTGCAAAGTGTAACAGTAGGGACCTCTTTACTGCGCCATCCGTTTTCCGCGTCGCCGTGAAATAGATGTCTAATCGGCTTACCCAGAGTGTCCATCTGGGCGATGCTGTTGCTGGGTCAATAAGTTTACTGAACGGGGGCAGGGCGCTGATCTGGGAGTGTTGTGGCACTTGCTGTGCTGGTGGTGGTCCTGGGTTCTGAGCTGGTTGTGCTTTGGGCGGCCCTGCGTTTGCTCTATGGTTGTTCATGTTCCCTTATCCTGCTGAGCAGTGTAGGGCTGATATACTCTTCCTTGTTCCTTACTTCTGAGGCTGTGCCTTGTGTGTGTCCCCTCTCCTGCCTGTATAGTATCTTCCTGGACTGTTCCTCTTTTTTCCTTTTATCTCCAGTGTCCCCTTTTGCACTTTTGTCTGCTATGAATGTTTTTTTGTTTTGTTTTCCACTCTTAGTTACTTAACAGTGTCCTCAATCTTCATTGGCACAGCATCCCCTCCTCAGAGCGCCGTGAAACTCTCCCAGCACAACGTTCAGGGCAGCAGGGAGGTGTGTCTCATGCTTCCAGAACTTCTTGTAACGATCGCCACTCTGCTTTCACTTGCGGGAGACGATCGGGGCAGTCTGCGCATGCGCGTGCTGCCGCGTGGTGCGCTCATCGACGGGGACCAGGCTCTCCGGGCTTAAGCGGCCGGTGCTGCATGCATAGGTTGCGGGGACACAAACAGAGCTCAGACGTGGCAGTTGGCTTTAGGCGGGTGGCGCCACTGCTGGTAGCGCGCGACTGCTGGTGCCCTCACCGGTATTGCATGATCATGGGACTTGCTGGGCACACTCATTGCTCCGATCGCGGGGCAAGGTGAAAAGGTTCACACCTTCGGTGCCAGCTCTCCGCTCCCCGACGGGGGTGCCTGCTGCTGCGTGAAGGCGCAGATTGCCCATCTTTGTCGCCAGTGTGGTGGCGTCAGGGCCTGGACTGTTCCTGGGACGGGGCCCGGATTCGGGGGAGTGAATGAAAGACACAACACATTGCATGCAGGTATTGGCGGGGAAGTCCCGAGCGACTTCCGCCCCTTCATTTTATACTCTCTGGCCACGCCTGGCCAGAGAGTGATACATTGTGCAGAAGCCCATCCGGGCTAAGGGTCCTGGGTAATAGAACTAGACTGCTACATCTACAACACATTTCAACTAAATGACTCAGGCCTGGGGATGGCTGCACACCCCCAACACCCAAAAATACCTTTCGAATAATTAAATCCATAATCAAAGAATGAGTCTGCCCATGAGAGCGCAAGTAGCAATGGAACTGATGAATGCCAAGATACACAAATATTGGCAAAGTCAACAGGTCTCGCCTTTTGGACCTAAACGCTTTGCTATTCTGTTTGTAGATCCTGTGCAGCATCAGTAAAAACATAAAATAAATACAAAATAAAAAAAGATGCAATGATAGTCTGAGTGGACTTGGGATAAAATAAAGACAGGTGGGGAGGATGGAAAAAGCAGCACAGAGGGACAGAGCAGTACATGAAGGCGGAGGAAGACC